>NW_026775577.1:79797420-81078254 GCF_030987335.1 Cornus florida | reverse complement strand
CTGTCTCACACACGACCGAATATAGCTTATGCAGTGACTGTGATTAGTCAATTTATGCATAGCCCGAAGGAAGTCCATCTGCAAGCAGCTCACCGAGTGTTACAATACCTCAAAGGGACACCAAGAAAAGGTATTCTGTTTAAAAGGAATGGAGGTTTAGTTATTGAGGCATACACGGATGCCGATTATGCTGGGTCGATTGTTGATAGGAGGTCGACCTCTGGATATTGCACCTTTCTTGGCGGAAATCTTGTGACGTGGAGGAATAAGAAACAAAATGTGGTGGCTCGGTCTAGTGCGGAGGCAGAATTCTGAGCAATGGCTCAGGGTGTATGTGAACTACTTTGGTTAAAGATTATCTTAGAAGACATGAAGATTAAGTGGGATGGTCTGATGAGACTCTATTGTGATAACAAGTTCGCAATCAGCATAGCTCATAATCCAGTACAGTATGACCGAACAAAGCACATTGAAATTGATAGACACTTCATCAAAGAAAAGTTAAGAGAGCGGATTGATTTGTACACCTTATGTGTCTACACATGACCAACTTGCTGATGTACTTACTAAGGGGTTAAGTAGTTCAGTGTTTCAGAATGTTGTATCCAAGCTGGGAATGGAAAATACCTATTCGCCAGCTTGAGGGGGTGCGGGAAAACATGTTTAATGACTTGTATTCTATATGTGTATAGTAAGCTATTTTAGGAAATTCTGTAACAGCCTGTATTCCTATAATTAGGCTGATTCTGTAACAGCTGTATTCCTAGAATTATGCTGATTTGGTTAGTTTTCTATTCTGTTAGAATATCCCATAAATCATGGGATCTGATATAACCTAGTTAGTTTTCCTTTTTCGACTTCTAGGGTTGATGTATATAGCTAACGTTTTGTGTATTATTCGTAATGAATGAAGGAAATTCTTTTCTCAGTTTGTGTTGGTTGATGACATCATTGTAACAGGAATGATGACACCGAGGTGGATGACCTGACGAAGTCTCTTGCAAAAGAATTTGAGACTAAGGAGTCGGGAAATCTGAGGTATTTCTTTGAAGAGAAGTAGCAAGGTCAAAAAAAAGTAATATTTCTATCACAAAGGAAGTATATTCTCGATTTGCTTAAGGAAACCAGTCTATTGGGATACAAATCAAAAGATACTCCTATTGACTTCAACCACAAACTTTATGGTATAACCACAAGCCCAATGGTGGAGAAGGAGAGGTACTAATGATTAGTTGGAAAGCTCATTTACTTAACCCATACTAGGCCTAATATTTGCCTATGCCATGGGAATTGTCAACAGGTTCATGCACACTCCTAATCAAGACCATCTGAACACTACATTCAGGATCATAAGATATCTCAAGGGCACTGCAGAAAAAGGAATTTTATTCTCCAAAAATGGGAATATGGAGATTGAAGCCTACACGGATGCAGACTGGGAAGGATCACTCAGTGATAGACGCTCTGCTTCCGGGTATTGTACCTTTGTAGGAGGTAATTTGGTGACATGGAGGAGTAAGAAACAAACGGTTGTGGCTAGATCAAGTGTTGAAGCTAAGATCCGTGCAATGGCTTTGGGAATTTGTGAGTTACTTTGGCTGAAGTTTATTTTAAAAGAACTGAAGTTGGAAAGCAATAATCCTGTGAAACTCTACTGTGACAACAAAGCAGCCATTAGTATAGCACATAATCCAGTGCAACACAACAGAACAAAACATGTTGAAATTGATAGACACTTTATCAAGGAGAAAATTGAAGGAGGCCTAGTCTGTACTCCCTACATCTAATCTAAAGAACAGCTAGCAGTAACCTTGACTAAAGGTTTGGCTAAAGGACAGTTTCAGGAGTTAATTGGCAAGCTAGGCATGACTGATATCTACACGCCAGCTTGATGGGGAGTGTGGAAAAACAGATCACCAGAAAATCTGGGATTCTAGGCGCGGTTGACTCAGGTTTGGGCTAAAGCAATACACACGTGCTTGGTTTGAAAAATTCACCAAGGCTCTCCAGAGTAAGGGATATACGCAAAGCCAAGGAGATCACACAATGTTTTACAAACACAAAGGAGGGAAGGTAACAGTTAACGTGTACAGCTGTATAAATATCTACATATCTAGGTTTTTTCCTTATTTATCTAGAAGTTAATGTATTAGCTGTCAATTTATTTGTATAGTTAACTTACCTTAAATTGGTTTGTGTATTCTGTATAAATACCCTTGAGATATATGAAAGTAAAGTACCTTTCTCAGCCATTTGTCAATTTCGTATCAGAGCAAAAAGAAAGGAATTTCCGCTGTTTTTTTTTTTTTTTTTGGTAACCCTAATTCCAAAGACCAGCAACAATAGTCGTCTATCTTCTTTGTACTGCTGCTGCTTGTCTTCAATACCTCTTAGCCACGACCCATGGCAACCAAAACAACCATTGATTCTTCCTCTCTAATCGAGATAGTTAGCGTGTACAACTGTTATCTATTAGCTGTTGTTATCTATTAGCTGATGTTATCTATTAGCTGTTAATGTATTAGCTGTCATTGTAATTGTATAGTTGACTTACCTTGAATAGGTCTGTGTATTATGTATAAATATCCTTGAGATATATGAAAGAAATACAATCTTTTCAGCCCTTTATCAATTTGGTATCAGAGTAAAAAGAAAGGAATTTCCGCTGCTTTCTTTTCTTTTCTTTTCTATTTTAACCTTACTTCTAAAGACCTGCAATAGCTGTCAGCTATCTTCTTTGTGCTACTGCTGCTTGTCTTCAATACCTCTTAGCCACGATCCATGGCAGCCAAAACAACCACTGATTCTTCCTCTCTAACCGAGAATTCATCTGACAGCAAGAAGTCCTCCACGATGACTATTCACAAAACTTCTCCTCCCATTCCTATTAAATTAGATGGTGCTAATTATCGTGTTTGGCCTCAAATTTTGGAGATTCATATTGCTAGTAGACAGAAAAAGGGGTATATCACAGGGAGAACGGTTGCACCTGCAGAGGATGATCCAAGCTATGATGAATGGGAGGCTGAAGATGCCCTAGTCAAGTCTTGGCTTATCAATTCCACGACGGTTAATCTGATGTCCCACTTTGTGCAGTGTGGAACAGCCAGGGAGGTTTGGGATGCGTTAAAGAGAAGCTATCTTGATGTCTCTGATTCTTCTCAGGTTTATGAACTGATGAAGAAGTCCTTTCAATTGCGTCAGGATGGTCGGCCTCTTGTAGAGTACTACAATGAGCTAAACTTAATCTTCAAGGAACTTGATTATCAAAGACCAAATGATATGACGTGTGCAACTAATATTGAGAAACAGAGGAAGCGTATTTCTGGGGATCGGGTTTATATGTTTCTTGTAGGTTTGGGTCACAGTTTAGATCAAGTTAATAGTCGTGTTCTAGCTACCTCTCATTTACCAAGCCTGGAAGAAGCATATTATCTAGTTCGTCGTGAAGCGCAGAGACAGGTCACCATGGCAATAAAGCATCACTCAGAGACCTCGACTCTTGCTGTCCAAAAGAGTTCCCGACCAGCTCCTCCTACTGACTCTACTTCTCATTTCTGCACTCACTGCAATAGTACAAGACATACGGTTGATGTTTGCCGGAAGAAACATGGTTATCCGGAGTGGTTCAAGCTTAAGCACGCTGAGAAGAAGAACAAGAAATTTGCTCAGGGTTTCTTTTTAATCGTGACAACAAACAAACTTTTCAACCAAGTTACCTGTAAGCCATAAAACGAAATTAAAGACTGAAATAAATCTCATCTCCCTATGGGTTCGACATAACTTTCTATAGCACCTTTCTACACGGAATCGTTCTATTGTGAGTGGTAAAATTAAACACGATCAGTATCCTAGTTTATTTTCTCTTTTAGGTATGACTTGATTTTGGGGGCGAAATCCTTTTAAGGAGGGTAGGTTGTAATGACCCGGTCATTTTCCTTCCTTTCTTTTTTCAGGAATCTCTTTTTTTTCGTCTTTTTCCTTATTTTATTTTTTCCCATTTATCGTTTTTCCTTGTATAACCTCACTTTTGTGCTCGGATTTGATTCTGGCTTTGCGTGCATTCATAATATATGATTGCCATGATTATTATATTTTTACTTTTATAGAAAATACATTCTAGTTAATTACTTTTTGAAAAAGGGCATGGATGCATACATGCTTGGAAATATTCTTGATTTTGGGGTTTTTGTGTAATTATGTAAAATAATTATTTTTCTTCTTGGGGACCATTTTGCAATTTATTTTGGAAGATATTTTGGAAAATGACCTTTTTGCAAATTTTAGAAAGTGTGATAAGTGTCACACTCTCATAAAGCCACTTGTTGGCATTGGGGTGGAGAGACTTGAAGGCATGATCTTGTGACATGTGGAGAGTGGAGATTCATCCATTTGTTGGCCTGGGACAGGTGCATTTGTTGGCTTGGATGGTTGACAAGTGTAGGCTTAGGATTAAGCCTAGGAAGGAGCCATAGATTTGTGACAAGTGTAGGCTCACAATTAATCTTGCATTGTGTGTGTGAGAGAGGTAGTGTAAGAGCACATAATAAGTGGAGAAATACTAGATCCTCCACTCACCATTTTTCATTTCATCTTTTTCATTTAACTTGTTCTCACAAACCCTAACCAAGCCACCATTGATGAAAAGCTTGGTTTAGAGCTTCTTTTTCATTTTGGACTCCTTCCACTCACCTTAGACCATTAACCTTGGGAAGGAAAAGTTTCCTCTCACCCTCCTCTTCAAAACCCTAGATTTGTTTTCCATTTTGAGCTTGGTTGCTTGGGATTATAGAGATTCAATTCTCTATTGAGGTAAGGGTGATAGTATGTTTATACTTCAAGTGTTTTAAGCCCTTTGGGGTTTAATATAAATTGTGTACATGCTTTTCATATGATAGTATTGCATATTATAGGAAACCCTCTCTTTTTGACTTAGGATTTATTGATTTAAGCATGTATAATATGTATATACCTTATGTAGAAAGATTATATGATTTAGTAGTATGCTAAATTATAGTATTTTCACATGAGATAGTGATATAGAACTCTTATAGAATTAATAATATTATATACAATTCCTATTGACTTGAATTGCTATATAGATGGTGGTGATAATTCTATATTCTTGTTGAGGACTAATTGTGATTATTTTAGAAGCTTATTGCTAAAATGTTAAGAATTAGTATATAAAGCTTATTGTTGAGGCATGATTTAAATTGATAAGTTGGTGATATTGTTTTGTACATTATATCATGAAAAGAACTTGTCATTTATTATGCCATTCTAGACTTGGAACCCTAAGACATGGTTTGTGTGGTTTCAAAAATATTTGTGCATGGAAGGTGGTATATATGCCTTAATATTTGTATATAAGTTTTGAACTTGATATATTTTGGATTCTCTTAGGACATTGTTACAAGTGACATGGCAAGAGTTTGACTCTAGTGCGGGAGGTATGAGTTCTCCCTATTTATAGTGCACACTAGGGTGGTATTCCTAACGGGTTAGTGCCCGAAATAACCGTTTAGGTCTTGGCTTTATCCGAGATTTGATATCCAACTTATCCACTATTTGATTTCGCATTCAATTCCAAGTTGATAACCAATGCTTAATTGTGACTTGTGGTTTTGGGTTATTGGCAAATTGATGTTGTTAAGTATATTGATATTGTTATTGTATTGTGATGGAATCATGGCATTAGTTTAGGATGATCCCTTAGAACACCTTGAACATAGATGTTAAGTGGAATGCTCTCTTGTATTCGTCTATATTGATCTTGCAATGATATTGAAACTTTAGGGTATACGCATATGCTTTTTCCTACAAGTAACTTGATTACTCACCCTAGTCATTTTGGTTATTTTACAGGTAAGGAGACTATGTTCTCGGATACTTATCATCTTTAAAGGCTTATGAGCACTTTGGAACATTTTTGTATATTGACATGCACTTGTTTAGCATACTTTACTTTTGATATTCTATTTTTGGTATACCATGGATGTATGGTATTTTGCAAGCCAAGATGACTTCCTTGATGTATAATGTGTACTTGAGTACACTTTTTGATGCTTATTTTGTATGCATAACATGAGGCCAAGGGCCATTAACTTCAAAGTTTACATATATGTTTTTAAAACTCAAATTTTGCTTTATAAGCTTATTTTGTGAAAATGGAGGTTTGAAAGGTCAAATTTTGTATATGGATCGAAATGAGGCCGTAGGCCATTGTAACGCGTCTGAAATATTATTTTACATTTGTGGGCATGCTTACATCTCATAAAACTCTTCAGTTGCAACTTTTGAACTATTTTTGGAATGATTTATGGAATTTTATGAAGAATTCATGTAAGGATTTAAGTTTAAGATTTCCTTTTGTTTTGGCAAGTTATGTAGGGTCGATTAAGGCTAGAAAATGTTTTCAAACCTGTTTTGGATCAATTAAAATTCATGCACAGCATTAAGGTTGGACCGTGTGAGTTTTCCTCACATTGCAGCAGCAACTTTTGCTGCTGTTTGCTTTGTCGGTTAGCTGATGAAGGCCATCAGCCGGCTGACACATGCTCGAGTTTCCATTCTAGTAGCCTTATTAGTGGAATCATCATTTTGGTCGACTAATGATTGAGGTTCGGCCGACCAGAGGTTAAGGTTTGGCTGGCTGGTCTTTACTGTCGGTCGACCGATCCTCCCAAGAACCTTTTCTTCTTAGTTTTCTTAAACAGTCTTGTTGCACCGATTTCTGAGGGCCATATCTCATTAATTTTTAATCCATATTGGGTTGTTCTTAAGTTTAAATTCAAGAGCTTGAAGTCAGCTTTCCAATGGTGCCAACCAAACATCAAAAATCTAACTGTAGTGAGAGTTATTCTGGTTTTAATAAGATAGGTTCGTGGTATCTCCTAAACGGAGAATGCCACTTTATTCCTTTTCATATCTTTTCCATCCAGACTCCGAATCAGGCAATTCTTGAGTCCAAATTCATTCATTTTTTATTGTCTTTCTAATGGTATGCACGGTGGCATCCATTTCAGTTTGAAATGACAATTTTACCTTTGGTTCATTTCTTTCAGGTTTGACATTCTTGCTTCATTGCTTGGCTTATTTGAGTTCCATGGCTTTATGGGGAGTCATTTTGGTTCCTTAGGGATGACGTACATCTCTAGAGGTCATTTTCACATTTTGCTTCCATATTTCGAATCTGTTATCGGGTCATCTTTTGGTTATCATTGACGCACTGGGTTTACAAAACTTGGGCCGTCACATAGGCATTGTGATTTTTAATGAATCATTGTAAATTTTAATGTTGTTTAGTACATTTATGTTATATTGTTCAAATGTAACTTAGGAATGATCTTATAGATTCATTTGGAACATAGACGTTAGGTGGCATGATCCACTTTAGTTGTTTTCGTATTTTAGATTTCAAGTTGATAACTTTGAGAATCTATATCTTGCTGCCTTGTATAACATACTTCTATGTTGTTTGAATTGCATGAATGATGTGATTTATGCTAGAAATGATCTAAGGTAGCTTAGAATGCTCCCTGAGTCTCACCATTGACATAGACGTTAGGTGGCATAACCTTTTGAATTGTTTCACATTAATGTGACGATCTTGTAAAATGTTAGGTCTTTGTATGCTCATCTCCTATGAGTAACTTTATGTTACTCACCCCAAAGTTATTGGGGACATTTTTCAGGAACAGATTCAAGATTTGGGGATTTGCATTGCCTTGGGTAAATTTGTAGATTTGAAGTTCTTTTAAATGTACTCTTGTTCACATGCAAGTGTTAACATGTTTAAATTTTGCTTATCAAGTTGTAATATATAGCTAGGTTCAATATGCTGTTTTTGCCTTATGATATGTAAAGTGTACTTAGATACACTATTTGGAACCTATTTGATATGTATAATTCGTGGCCAAGGACTAATTATCCTTAGTTTGCATATAAGTTCATATGGTATTATGTTTTTGCCTTATAATGTAATTTTGTGAACTTTGAGAGTTTCACATGTCAAATTTTATAAATGAATTGTAATAAAGCCATAGGCTATTGTAGTGTGTTTAAAATGCCATATTACATTTACGTGTATGGTCACATCATCACACAATAGCATATAATTTAGATTGATTATGCCATGGGGGATTAAAGTAAGGCTTATGAAACCCTTCTTCATTTTTGGTTCTGTAGAATGTTTTGCAGAATTTCAAGTTGTTTTGGTCAAACGAAGCATCATTTCAGCCGACCGATGGCTATTTGATCAGTTGTATTTCAAATTCCAGTAGTCTCCTTTCATTCTGAGTCACAACCTATCGACCGGTTTGCCATTTCGGTCGACAGAAGTGCTTTATCTTTTCTGGCCTATTTTGGTCGACCGAAGCACCATTTCGGACGACCGAAATGAGGCAGCTTTGTGTGTTTTGTTTGGTTTGTTCCCTAGACAGGTTAACTCCGTTTGTTTATTCCTAGGACCTTGTTGATTTTGTTTGAGCCATTTAATGGTGTACATGGTCTAGTTTGAACAAGATCATGCCTTCCTATATGTCATTGACGGTTTGCTGTTCCTATACGCCAAAATAATGTAGTGAATTTATGGTTCAAGAAAAGCCTTTTGGGTCAAGTTTAAATTTATAAAAACCACCACTACCACTACTACTAAAGTAGCAAGGGTGAGTAGGGATCGTCCTAAGGGATTAGAAGGCTACTAGTAATGGAAACAATGCTTAGGGTTATTAGGTCGAGTGATCAAAGGTAGATTGTTTAGTTGATTAAACTACAATTAAGATTAAACAAGCTCAATATAAAACAAGTAATTAATGGATAGATAAAACAAGAGAGAGAGGTCTTGGGACTTAGAGATCACCACTAAGCATCACCTTTCTATACACTCAATTCATAATTAATGAAGGGGAAAACATATATTGCAACAATAGTGAGTGTGTGTGGTTGTTTCAATAATCATGGATGACCAATTAAGTATATATTGTCTAAACAACACAATGAATAACGCAATATATCAGACTAAGCCATTAATCTTTTTTTAAGCTCATAATCCAAGCACATCAGATAATTAGAGAAATATACTACTTGTATTCATAAGTATGGAACATCAAACAACAAGCATGGATTATCCTCCCATTTAACAACTAAGGTAACTACACTACATCTAAGCTAGTGACATGAAAATTAAACTAATGAAACTAGGGGAGAGGCACAATCCATCAAGAAATGAGTATGAACCATCAAATAAACCATAAGAGCATTCTATTAAACACTATGTCTTGATAATCTCTAGTTCTATAGCATCAACACACAGACATGCATCAACAACACAAGAGATAGAGATAAACACATGAATATCTATTCTACCATACATAGACATATGGATAGAATGAAATGACCAATTGGAAGAATTAAACCACACAAATCATTGAATAAACAAGATCTATGTATATAAAGATGTCAAAACAAGTATTACAACACAAATCCCCTCAAAAATACATAAATCAAGGTAAAGAAAGCATGCTTCAGGCTAACTTTAGCCCCAAGAGGATGTTTAGCCACTCATGGATGGTGTCCTCCAACCTTCAAGGGCTATCTCCATGGTAGAAATGCTCTTCTTCTTGAGTTAGATGGAAGACCTCCCAAAAATGTGTCTCTAGCCTCCTCTTCTCTTTTCTTCCTCTCTAAGAATAATAAAAAATTATATCTATCAACTCCTAAAAGCATATGTGTAAAAGTGGCTTATAATCCTTATATAGGTAGCTCAAATGTCACACCCAATGGTCTAGGCTCGTTCACAAGGGCTCCTCCAATGATTGCACCATGAGACAACTTTTAATGAGTTGGAAATTGATTTAATTTGCACTTGAGAGGGTTCGATTGATCGAACCTTTGCTAAGATCGATCAAACTTAGCTGAGATCTATCAAACTTTGTCTAGATTGATCGTCTCATGGCGGCACCTTTTTGGATAAGGACAGATCTGAGATATTTTGGGGAAAGAGACAAAAGTGGTAGGTGGGGTGGTACAATAGGATAAGATAGAATCTTTTCGATCGATCTGAGAATTATTGGATCAATTGAACTTTGTGGGATCTTTGGATAAGGACAAAAGAGATTTGATCCATCTTGGAGAGTCTAGATCGTTGGACTTTCGATCGATCGAAGTATTCTTGAGATCGATCAAACATGCTGATTTCCACACTTTGCTTCATTCTGCTTCCACTTTGCTCATTTCTTCCATCCAGCTTGAGTTAGGTTCTTTTAAGCTCTTATTTGGCTGAATTAGCTTATTTTGGGGATAAGCACATAAAAAGGACAATAACACGAAATTAGTCTAAAACGGGAAAGTAATATAGATAAAGGTCCTAGAATGTTCAAGCTTAAGGGGTTAAAACGCGCACTTTTCAGCGCTCATCACACCCCCAAACTTAAATATTGCTTGTCCCCAGCAATGAACTACAAAGTAAAGGAATGAAATGAACAACTATACAAGTATGAATCTAGAAAGTAATAAATGGATAACGCCACTTTTGTAGGGAACACAATTGCATTTAACATATGCAACAAGCCTTTTAGACTCCTAGGTTACCCCTGTGGACGATTGAAGTCTCGTGAGGGTTTCCAAAAATGATACCCACAAACATTAAGCTCATTCTCACTAAAGAGGCACCAATATTGCAAACAAGCATTGGGAGAAAACTACCTCAAGTATGCAATTTTTTAACTCTTTCTAAGCAATCTCCCAAAATCTCAACATCAAACAAGCAAATATGGTCCTCCACACATCAATAAAATGATCATGCAAATCAAAACAACTCTAGGATCCTTTTTGAGTGGACCGGCATCAAATATGTTGCTATCTTAGCCAACTAAAGAAATGATCACATCATTACCCTCAAACTAGCACACAAATCTAGTACCGATCATCAAGACAAAGAGTGAACCTTTTATTAAAGATTTATTATTATAGGTGCGCATATTCTTTTCACTCGATTTATTTATTTTTTTATTTTTTTTTATTTTTATTATCCTAAGGATCAAAGATGGAAGCATAGTGCAATGCGTTGATCTATTAAGCTTTCTAGCAATCCATGAGATTGAGCGTTAGGTCAATGACTCCCAAACTGGATGGGTTTAGGGCATTAGGTGTTCAAACACCCCTAAGGACTTACAAGCTCAAATGAACTAGGCTACAAATCAGAACAACCTCCATCTAATCATTTCCCACTTCTCACCTTTTGGGAGAAGTCCTCACTTTTTTTCTTTTTTCTTTTTTTTTTTTTTTTTTTTCAAGTTATTAACCTAGAGTTTGGGCCTTCCACCTTTCAGCGCGAGAAATTCAGTGCTTGATGAGGCTAGAATCCCAGCTACTCAATGAAAATGGTTTGTTATCCACCTTTATCAAGAATGAAAGCTTTCAATGCACTACTAGCCCAATTGGGATATAACCAATTCAATAATCAACAAAGCATGTACCCCATGAATGAATGCTAGTGTGCACTTGTGCTAGTGTAGAATACTAGAGTGAATCTCAAAACAATTACAAAATCAGGATGATGTGAACCAAAAGTGCAAGCAAGATATTAATCTTTCGAAAAAATTTACTCCTAAATGGCATCCACAAGGCATACAAGGAGTATTGGACTTTCAAGTCAAGCAATTTTTAAATTTTAAGCAATATAGTCCTCAAAAGATCAAAATCATAGCTAGTCATGGACTAATCATAGAAATCCCTCACATACACAAGTCATTCTCAAAATTTTCAATTGAAAGCAAATACTGTAACAGCACCCATTAACCCTGAACTTAAATGGCATAGTGTCCTCAATGCGCAAAGAGAACAAAGGAAAAAGTATACCAGTACGGCTATGGCTAAGAATGGCTGGGACAGAAGTATCCAAAGTGGGTGGTATAACCTTCCCCAAACTTGGGATTAACTGTGGTCCTGAAAAATTGGCACTAGGAGAAAAGCTGATCAGATAACAAAGGGGATAATAATGGTGCACAGTGGACATGCAAGTGTAAATGGGATAATAAATGAATTAATGAGAGAGGAAAATGGTGGTCCTGAAAATTTTGGGCAGCACGCTCTCACTGAATGGGATGCACCTGATAATGGAGTCAGTCACAGATAAATATATCAATAGTAGAATATGACATCCAAAAGATCATGCAGAAAATAGGAAAATAAGAACAGTATATGGTACATCACCGTAATATGGCTGACAGACTGGCCGCAAAAATAATATAACTGTATCAAAATATCAGGAATGTATCACAGATATATAATATGATAAAAGAGAGGAATAGAGATCAGGCAGATGAGGTAGGGCGAGTAGGGTGTGATCCCCTGATATCTCTAGATATGCCCTGCAGTTCAGCTAAGACATCGGAGCGAAGAGATGCCACATCTGACCGAAAAAAGACAACTGCGTCCTCCAAGGCCTGGATAAGCTCTCCAAAGCTGGGTGTCGGTGCTGAAGCCTTAGGTACCACTGGATTAGGAAAATGATGTGCATCCTGAGCCTACTCCGAGAAATGTAATGGTGACCCCGCTGGAGAGTGATGTGGGATCTCCTCTGCTGGAGGCTCCTGCTCTAAGTCAATTGCCATATGTACTATAGCTGTCGGTGCGACTGCTGAATCGTCTGCTGCTGGCTGTGCTGCTGCCATCTCCTCATCCTCCAGCTCCTCAGCTGCTAGAACAACATCCTCCACTAGACTCTTGTTAAGAGCATTGTAGCTCTTATTCCACTCCTTCTTGCCATAATGGCAAGCTCCTGTCTCTGGATGCTTATCTGGGTGGAAGGGATAGCGCTGATCTCATAAGATCTGAGTAATGAGATGGCCAAATGGTAGGAAGGTGGTCCGCCTGGGCTTGGCCTTGCTAATGTAAGTCGAATACAGCCTTATCATGACACTCCAGTAGAGTGTCGGCATGGATACCCTGTGGCCTGTATAGAATGAATATAAAGCCACCAGAAAGTTTGAATGCCTCTGGATCTTATGGCCCGCCATAAATATGTTTCGGAAGAATATCGAATCGTAAAACCAAAGGTCATCGGGCAGATAAGTCCAGGTGGCAAAAGTCTCGCCATCGGCATAGTGGCCAATCAGTGCCACGGCTATGTCTGCGTAAGAAGGCCTCCACTCCAAGAGAGGATAACGAACATCGGGAGGGCAGACATGCCGGCATCGAGAAGCTCTGGCAAGAATATCTATCGTGATCCGGATAGGGTGGTCTTCAATAATAGTGTACAGCTCTGACAAATTACTCGGGGTTGGCTGGAGGTTTTGGTAGAACAACCGAACAAGCCGCGGGTAAACTAGATATGTGGCTGGGGCCAAAATAGCTGAAATGCCCCTCCGGTCAATATCATTATAGGTGGACCGGGTCAAGAGATACCGGGAGAAGAAGACAATGTCAAAAACTGACTCATGCGCCACCTCAAGGCGTGAATATCTCCTAGTAGGTCTGTCGCGGTCCTGGCCTGGCTATGAGGGAGAAGGTATATGTGCAGTCTCAGCTGCAAAAGATGATGCATAGGCTGAAAACTGTAGTCTAGAGTTGGCTGATGGGGACTGAGCTGGATCTGCCTCGATCTGCTCTAAGCACTCAGCCTCATCAACCTGCTCTGGAGCTGGCTTTGGAATGGGGACTTGAACATGAGATGGTCCTGCCTACTCCTCTACTCGCTACCTCACTCGGCGTGGATAATGCCTACGGGCAACAGTCTTTACCCTAGCCATGGCCTGCAAAATAGAAAGAAAACACTTGCAATATAAGTTAGTACCGGTATAAAGAAGTGAAGCATAGTATATAGAAACATGTATGTCAGATAAGATAGATAACTCAGAATAATAATCATGAATCTATGCAAGTGATGACGCAGCCAAATAAACAGTGATTAAGTAAAACATTCTAAACAAGATAAGTATAGAATGCATCTAATGTGGAAAACATAGGCATTGGGCATAAATAAGATAGCATGAAACACAAAAGATGGTGTGTGAAGTGAAAATGCAAATCTGTGATGTTTGATTGATCTGGAAAATATGAGACCGATTCAAGTTGGATCGATCTAGACTTAAGTGAGATCGATCTTTACCAGATCAATCTGAGAAACACAGAGATCGATCGAACTCTATAACGAATGCAAACAGTCACAGATCTGTGACGTGGATGGCATGGGGGCACCCAAGCAAGCTTGTGGGGCTCTCACACACAACAATAACACAATATGGGTCACTTCTCAACTCAAAATCACATTTGGAAATAAATATATACACAAAACTATATACATATATATACACATATATATATATGCTTCATCAAGTCAAAAATGGTAAGAATCAAACATAGGAAGCTTAGATCTAGTATGGAAACATCACAAGCATGAAAGTTGAAGCTCGAAAATGGAAATGGAAACACAGACTTACCTAATCCGAGGAGAGAAGTGGATCGGGAGAGAGATAGACAAGATCTGAGACAAGGGATAGAGACTCGAGGCTCGGGAAACTTGTCAGAGAGTTTGCCGGAGCGGAGCGGGATGGGTGTTGCAGCGGCGAGGGTTGAGGGTCTGAGATCGATTTACAAATCCATCAAAGTGACCCTAGGGTTTATTTTAAAAACTGGTCCCAACAAGTTCGATCGATCTGAAAAAATCTCAGATCGATCGAACATAAAATCGATCTTAAAGGAACACAGATCGATCTATGCTTCGAAATGATTAAGTATTTTTAAAAATATTTTATTTTATTTTTTTATTATTCATTTTTTTAAAAAAAATATTTTTTAAGATAAAAGTAAAAATAAAAATAAAAATAAGATAAAATGAAAATATTTTTAAAATTCTTAAGAATAAAATGAAATAAACTAAAAATTCAAAATATTTTTGGGTTTTTATTAAATTAAAGTTTAAAAGTCAAATCAAAGTTAACGAAGGGGGGTACAGATCGATCAACGCAAGATCAATCTGAAGGATACTTCGATCGATCAAACAGATGAAAACCTGCAGAAAAGTTCGAACGATGCACAGAGTGGCCTTTTTCATGGATCTCAAATTTTTTTCTAAATGTGGAGTGAAGATTGATCTGAGAAAAAGTTGGATCGATCTAAGAACTTTTAGATCGATCTAAAGAAATTTTAGATCGATCTAAAGAAATTTTTGATCGATACACAGAGAGCTAATTTATATAGGAAAATTTTGATCGATGGAACAGAGGGATGATTGGATGTAGGGAGGGATGTTCAATCGATTGAACTTCTTTTGAGATCGATCGAATAGGAGCAAAATGCCTATTTTTAGAATGAAAGTGCAGGCATTCTCGATCATAGTTCCTATTAATGTGTATAAACCCCAAGATATATCTAGACGATGCAAGAAATGAAAAGTAAAATAGAAATGAGGGGAGAATAGGGTTGTAAACCCTATGAAGCATTTACTAGTCTTTAACGTCTCTAGCAGGATGTTGACTCTTTTAGCCCGGATCAAATATCTTGTTATGCAACCCCTCCTTGACGGGGTGAATGGATTTTTGAATCCCACCCAACAAATTGCTCCCTAAGGAACTCATTGGATTTGATTCAAACGATATTGACGGTCCTTGGTCAACATAACTCTTGGGCTTCCATGCCCTTGGAATACTTGACTTCAATGCAACTTTCTTTGCTTTCAAGTTGGTAGACAAACCATGGAAATGTTCAACATCAAGTAAAGACTTAACTTCATCAAATTCATGGTTGACACATTCCTCTACAACACACACTTCTTCATGTTGGTCCATTGAATTTGGGGTTGGATTAAAAATGTTCAACTTCACTTTCATATACCCAAATGAGATTTTCATTATTGCCGTCCTACAATTGATGTTGGCATTTGAAGTTGCTAAGAAAGGATGGCCAAGGATAACGGGAATTTGGCTCTTGGGATTTGGAACTGGTTCCGTGTCAATGACAACGAAATCGACCGGGAAGAAGAACTTATCAATTTTAATCAAAACATCTCTAACGATACCCCTAGGCTTTTTTATTGATCGGTCAGCAAGTTGTAAAACTACCGAAGTCAGTTTCAAGTCTTCTAAGCCTAATTTGACATATACCGAGTATGGAAGAAGATTAACACTTGCTCCTAAGTCTAAGAGAGCCTGATTGATGACATGGTCACCAATGATACAAGAAGTAGTAGGTGAACTAGGGTCTTTGAACTTTGGGAGAGTGTTATATTGCAAAATAGAGCTCACTTACTCGGTCAAGACCACTTTTCTTGGTGCTTGGCTTTTGTTCTTCCTCTTTTGGATGCAAAGATCTTTTAAGAACTTGGCATAAGTAGGAATTTGCTTAATTACATCCAAAAGTGGGAGATTAATCTTCACTTGCCTAAACATTTTAATGATTTCATTGGTCTTGGTCATTTGTTTATCAAGATAAATGGATCCTTTTAAGGCATCCGGAAATAGAGCTCTTGGCTCAAAAGCGTTTTCAAAAATTTTCTTTGAAGAATCTTCAATACAAGAATTTTTAAAATCCTTTTTCAAAGCTTTGTTCAATTCATCTTTCAAATCAATTTTTGTAATGACCCGGTCATTTTTCTTCCTTTCCTTTTTCTCAGATTTTCACAGATATTTTTTTTTTCCGTTAATCTTTTCCTTTCTGAGTTCAGTTTCTCATCACTTAGTTTCATCTTGAGTGCTTGGGGATGGTTTTCGAGACTCTTTTCTTTGGATTGACAATTTCCTTTGAGGACTGAGTCATTTCTATATTTTCATTTTTCGGACACTATTCACTTTTTCGTCCTTTTCCCTATTTTTTCTTTTCCCCATTTGTCACTTTGTTGGCATAACCACACTTTTTGTGTTTGAAATTGGTTTTTGACTTCATGTATCTTCATTCTAAGTGGTTTCCATGAAATACGTATCATTACTTTTGCAGAAAAGTACTCTGGTTGCTCCCGGTGTCCATAAGGGCATGGATGCACAGTTCTTCAGAAACTTTTTCTTTTCTTGGGGTGTTTTTCATAAATATCTTTTGAAGATATTTTATTTCAGGGGTTTTTCAGAAAATATTTTTGGAAGATATTTTCATTTTGGCTAGTTGTGCAGTTTTCACTTTTTGGAGGGGCCATTGTGCAATTAATGAAAGTAATTGCTAAATGCCCTGTTTTGAGCTTGGATCCTCGTACGGGATTTGTTTTCACTTTTCGTCGAGTTATGTGCCCTTGGAATTTTCTTCTGGTTGTTTTTCTCCAGTTCTAGGGTTTTTGGCCCTAATTGCTACTGAACTTGTTTGGGGCATATTTATCTCCTCGGGACTCGGTTTTTGATACCGTTTCTTCCATTGTTCATCTTTTCTCATTTTGGTTCTTTTCTCATTGGAGCGCGTCTGCTCAAATTCCACTTTTCCAGACCTGGCGGGGCCCGTTCGGGACACTTTTAGGGTTTTTCTATAAATAGGAGGTTTTAAGAAGAAAAATCAGATTTTTCTCCCTCTCTCCTCTCTCTTGGCTGGCAGCCATGGCAGCCAAGGGGTTGCTACCCTTCTTTCTTCTTTCCCGGCCACTTCCCTTTAGTAAAAAGGTGTAGTGCCTTAGTGTTTTATACTCTTCTTGCCGTGCTCTACCTTTCCCCCTTATTAGAATCTGTTTTTGGCCATTTCTTGAGTTTGGGTTTGAAGTCAAGTTGTGATTTTGATGGGGCTTCCTTGGGGGTTATGTTCATCGTGTTGTCCCCGACAAAACCTAGAAGTTTCGTCGGATTCGGAGCGGTTTCGTTTTGGTGGGGATTTGAGATTTCATCTCAAATGGAGGTAGGGGGTGTTATAATTTTATATTTTTGTTTTCTTGCATATTTTTGATGCTTATACAACTTGTATGCAAGCTTTTGTTAAGAATCTAAAATTTAATTTAATTATTTTCTATGGTTAAGATTTAATATCCATGATGGTATTCAACTTAGAATTAAATTATGGCACGCTAGGAAATTAAGTTTTGATGTGTTTGTTAACATATATTAAATTAGGATAATTTGAATAACAATTGCACTTTTTATTTAATAATCATCTTTGTGAAAGTTTAGTTCCCATGGACGTACCTTGCATGAAACTAACTTATGATATGCTTTTAAATTAAGTTTTGGCATGCTCTTTAACATACTTTAATTTGAGAGCATTTGGATGAGTTTCAAAATGTAGAGACTTTAATTAAGAGAATTAATTAAAACCTGTTTTTATGGATCCATTGGTCTAATTAGGATTTTGAATGAATATAAGTAATGATCATGCTATGTCCTTTAGTATATATTAAATTGAGGCCATTTGGAAATAATTTGAAATCTAGAGAATTTAATTATTTTTATTTAATTAAATTCTATCTTGTTGTTCCATGGATTTAATTTTGTAGTAGAAGTTGTTTCTATGTATATATCATGGATTTGGACTTTTGTGTATTCACATAATTGAGTTTTGAGCATTGGATAACATTGTTGTTATATTTATATTCACGAGAACATGTTTTCTTTATGGAATATATTATTGCCTTGTGTAATGAATTGCACACTTTGTAATTGACATTATATATATGCCATTTTAGAATTTAAACTCTAAGGCATGGATCGTGTGGTTTCAACCTACTTGCGCATGGAAGGTGTTTTCATGCATTATATAAATTATGTATAAGTTGTGAACTTATTTGGTTTATTTTGGAGTCTCGGGACATTATTGTTACAACTGACATGGCTAGAGTTTGGCTATAGTGTGGGAGGTATGACTTCTCCCCAATTGAGATAGTACGCACTAGGGTGGTCTTCCCAGCGGTTTAATGCCCAAAATAAGCATTGAGGTCTCGGCAGAATTTCGAGCTTGATGTTCAAGTCTTCCACTATTTGATTTCGCATTCAATTCCAAGTTGACAATCATGTTTAATTGTGACTTGTGGTTTTGGCTATTGGCTATTTGATGTTGTTAAGTACATCCATACTAAATTGTCATATTTAGTTGTTTTCACACTTTTAGATTTCAAGTTGATAACTTAGAGAATCTATGTAATGATGTGTGGTTTTAGAAGTTCTAATTGTACTAAATTGTTATATTTAGTTGTTATTGTATTTTAGATTTCAAGGTGATGGCTTTGAGAATCTATATCTTGATGTTTTGTATAGCATGCACCTATGTTCTTGAAATTGCATAAAGGATGTGTTTTATGCTATAAATGATTTAAGGTAGCTAAGGATGCTCCCTAAGTCTCATCTTTGACATAGACGTTAGGTGGCATGACCCTTTTGAATTGTTTCATGTCGTTATAAAAATCTATAAAGAAATCGAGTCGATGCATGCTCATTCTCTACGAGTAAACTTGTTTACTCACCCTAAAGTTACTGGGGGATTTGTTCAGGTACAGGATTCAAGATTGGAGATTTGCACTTGCCTTGGGTGATTCATAGATTTGAAGCTTCTTTTAAAGTATTCTTGTTCACATGCAAGTGTTAGCATATTTAAGTTTTTCTCATAAAGATGTAGTCCTTAATTAGTTTCAAATATGCCATTTTGCCTTATGTTATGTAAAGTGTACTTGGATACATTATTTGGGACCTATTTGATACGTATGACATGAGGCCAAGGGCCACAATCCTTTAAGTTTAAGTATGTGTATTTAAACTTCAAGTTTTGTCTTTGAAATGTAACTTTCTAACTTTGGATGGTTGGCATGTCAAATTTTGTAAATGAAATGTAATAAGGCCATAGGCCATTGTAACAAGTTCAAAATGTCATTTTACATTTGTGTACATGTTCACATCATCACACACCTGCATATAATGCAATTTGATCATACCATGGGGAATTCAAATGAGACTTAAAGTCTCTTTTTCAGTGTTGGTGCATAGCAGGTTCATTTTCACATTTTTAACCTTTCTCAGTCGACCGGTGGCTTGTTTCGGTCGACCGATGCTCTTTGGTTTTCAATTGAACAGTAAAACATGCATTCCTGTAGCCAAATTAGAGTTTTAGGTCCATTTCGATCGACCGATGGTTCATTTCGGTTGACCAAAGTGATTTTTCTTCACCTTCAGGATTTTAGGAGAGTTTTTGGTCATTTTGATCGACCAAAATGGCTATTTTGGTCGACCTAAATAGCTTCCACACTACAGTTTCTTCAGTTCTGTTTTAGCACTGTTGTTTCGACTTCAAACGGTCATATCTCCTTCATTTCTAATCCAAATGGGGTGATTTTTGAGCCTAAATTCATGGATTTTGAGTCAGATTTCTAATGGTACCAATTTCATTCTCATATTCAAATCACAGTGGGAGTTATTCATGTTTTAGTGAGGTAGTGTCAGTTTTCGCTTAAACCGGGAAGGGGCATTTGGTGGGACTCTTGTCCAAAGTTCTTGGAACCTCTTGGAATGTTATGAAATGGTTAGATTAGGTAGTATTCACCTTTTGTAACTTGTTTAGGGTCAATTCTCTCTTTTTATTTTTGAATTAACCATTTTGCCCCTTGGTTAATCGATTTTGCCCGTTTTGACCTTTGTTTCCGCTTTCATTTCATTTCAGTTCCGTGACTTCATGGAAGGTCACATTGGTGTCTTGGGGATGATTTATATCTCTGTAGACTTTAGTTTTAACTTTTTCTTCTGCATTTTGGATCCGTTATCAGATCAACTTTTGGTTCATCACTGACGCACCGGGTTAAAAAACTTGGGCCTCCACAAGTGGTATTAGAGCTCCTAGGTTTGAAAACCTTAGGACGATAGGTTTTGGGTGCATATCATACTTGCGTTGCCATGCTCTATATGTTTATATGCTTTATGATAATATGTTTTAGTTTGATAACATGTTTATGTGCTTACGTATTACATGTGACATATCGTTTGTTTAGTATAATTTTATTCTAATGTAAAGAGCATGACATATGATGTATGCTAGATTTGATTTGTTTATGCATTATGGTTTTGCGTATTTTGTAGGACTTGGGATTAGCCATGGGATGTTCGAGTTAAGGTTGAGTCCTTTGGTGAGTTTTCACTTAGTACGATGGTTGGTGTGTTTGGTTTTGTTTAGGCACTGTTCCTTGAGGTTGTTGGTGATTATCCACATGGTTTTATGGTAGTATAGGTTATTGTTGACCTAGCTTTGGTTTTGAGGTAGGTGGAGGGTCACCTTTTGTTTAGACTCTCGTGAGTTAAGTCATTTGGCGTTGCCATAGTGCTGAATTTGTTGGTTTTGGGCCATATTAGGGTTATGGACCTCTTAGGATCCTTGGTTGTTTGGGATGATTCCTCTGGGATTGCAATTTTTGTGGGCGGGTACGTTTGTGGGCGTGTGCATGGCACTGTTATGCTACCGTACTGGCTAGCTATAAGTGCAATTCAGATGGAATCAATATTGGTTTTGTTTTGATAGGCATTGTCCTTTTGATCGATGATGATGATGGTTGTTTTGGGGATCTATCATAGTGATTGATTTGGTTGCTGTTGGTATGGCTATAGTTGTCATTTTCTTGAGTTCTCCTTGCGTGATGACGCTTTTGGGATCAAGTCGATTGATTGATGTTTCGGGTTAATGAGAGCATTGCACTGTTAGTGTCATTTGTAGTGTCACCTTTAGATTCGAAGATGGATTGTTAGAGTCTTACCATTGTGGTAAGGGCTCACATTTGTTTTGAGACAAGTTGTTGTCGCGTTGATTTTTGGAGTCAGTTTATGGCTAGGACTGGTCTTTCCTTTTACCTAGACACTCTAGGACACGATGTCCATAGGGTTCATTGTTGCATCATTTTTATCTTCTGTAGTTTCATTTACTACCATGTTAGTACTTTGATTTATGATATTGCAATGCATGAGTAGGTTGAGCTATATCTACATTTGCCTTCTTGTTGTATAGCATTAACATGCCTTCTTTATATGCTTAGAGATGCCATATTGTTACTGTACTTTAGTGACATGATTTTGTGCTTACGTGGAGACATGCTGCATGTATTCTTGATTTTATCCATGTGAGTAGACTTTCTTATTTGGTAGTTGCATTCCTTATCATATGTATGATTTCCATATATGGATTTCCATTTTTTTTTTTCCTTCGGTCGCACGTTGTTTATGTGTCAGTTTCTGTAATGGTTTCATTGTGGGATTCCTTGTAGAGGAATTCTCCTCTCTTCTTGATTCGAGTAAGGGACTTCACAAGGAGTGAGTCTATTCTCTTTGTTGCGTTGTGGACAGCTTTGGGGTTGGCTGGTCCGTGAGGATCACCATTGTTGTTTTGAGTCCTTGGTGTGGATTTGGTTGATTTTGGTCGACTTACTTCCATGTAAGGGGTGAAGTCTTTGACCTTATTGTCTTTCATTTCAGAGATGGAGTCGTGACGTTGTCCTTTTTAGGACTGGTGGTTCCCTTTCTTTCGTGTCTTCCTTTGGGGAGTTTTGCCGTGGTTGTTGATTGGTTGTGGTGCATAGAGTGAGTGGGTTGGTGTGAGATCATTTTTTAGGGACTTGTGTCCATATCATTGAGGATCTGTTTGATTCGTAAAATGAGCTTGATGCTCTTTTGAGTATGTCTTTTGGAGACTTGTTTCCGTTTTGGAAACCTAGATGTGGTTGACTCTTAGAAGGAGTTTTGAAGGTTCATTGTTGGATATGACTTATTTATGGAGTTTTCTTATCCTAGTTACGACTAGGCGTGGTCTTGAGGAATCAAAGTTCCAATGATTGTTTATGGATTAAAATTTAGGGATTTTGATTTAGCTTGGTGTTACAAAGCACGGTTTTGAGAGACTTATTTTGTGACCTTGGTTGTCAAAATTTTGATATGTGTGCCATTTAATGGACTTGTATTTCGAGGATTAATTATCCATGATAGGAATATGGATCTGATGTTTAATCACGGTGATTGGGCTTGTAGTTGATCTGTTCCAGGGAGATATGTAGGACTTTCGATGAAATGTCTTGTAGTGAGGTTCATTTTGATTTTTGGAGGTTTTGATTTACTTATCAGGCTTTAGATTCATGGTCGAAGTTATTACTAGGAATGTTTTGAGACATTGGAGTTGTCGATTTTGTTATATTGAGGATTTAAGGCCTTAAGCGTAGCGGTACCTATGGCTTTGTTGTCAGAGTTTGGGATTGGCCAGGATGGTCCGGCCAGACGTCCTTGGACCATATCTCAACTCTCACAAAATGTCTGGCCTCCGTGGTGCGTTTAATAATGATCGTTTTGGACATTGATGTCATTTGTATCGAAAGGTTTCATGGGTAAGCCAAGTGGGGGCAGGTTATGAACTAGTGCCTTATACCATCATGCTACCGTACAAAGTTTTGTATTGTGGGCGAGTGCTAGTTGCCGTCGATGCTACTTTACTGACGAGTAAGTGTGGGAAAGTACTAGACACAGTCTTTGCTAGCACACATTTGAGTACGTCATGGGCAGGTTCTGGTCGCTATTCGCGCTGCCACGTTGTCCTTGTTCAGTACCTTGATTTGATATGTGGGGATCTTGGAGTTCTTTTGGTGGTTGTTTTTCTATCCGTGTGTTGGTCTGTCAGAAAGGATGCTATGGTGGTTGTTTTCCATTCACTTGTCTGACCTTGGATTCTGTGTGTGAGTCTTGACTTGTTGTGTGGCCGCGTGGTCACTTTCCTTTTGAGATGTTGTCCAGTTGTGAGCACGTGGGTGCCAATGGCATTGGGTTGTACGTTGTCTTCCAGTTTTGGGATTGCTTTCGTAGCATATTTTGTGGGATACTCGGAGATGTACTCTATAATTATCCTGGTTTCGCCTTTTTGTTTTCTTGGGGTAGGATTTCGGGGATCAAATCCCTTTAAGGTGGGAAGGTGTAATGACCCGGTCATTTTCCTTCCTTTCCTTTTTCTCAGATTTTCACGGATATTTTTTTTTTTTTTCTGTTGATCTTTTCCTTTCTGAGTTCAGTTTCTCATCACTTAGTGTCATCTTGAGTGCTTGGGAATGGTTTTCGAGACTCTTTTCTTTAGATTGACAACTTCCTTTGAGGACTGAGTCATTTCTATATTTTCATTTTCCAGACACTATTCACTTTTTCGTCCTTTTTCCTATTTTGTCTTTTCCCCGTTTGTCACTTTGTTGGCATAACCACACTTTTTGCGTTCGGAGTTGGTTTTTGACTTCATGTATCTTCATTCTAAATGGTTTCCACGAAATACGTATCATTAGTTTTTGCAGAAAGCACTCTGGTTGCTTCCGGTGTCCATAGGGGCATGGATGCACAATTCTTTAGAAACTTTTTCTTTTCTTGGGGTGTTTTTCATATATATCTTTTGAAGTAATTTTATTTCAGGGGTTTTTAAGAAAATATTTTTGGAAGATATTTTAATTCTGGCCAGTTGTGCAGTTTTCACTTTTTGGAGGGGCCATTGTGCAATTAATGAAAGTTATTGCTAAATGCCCTGTTTTGAGCCTGGATCCTTGTACGGGATTCAATTTCACTTTTCGTCGAGTCACGTGCTCCTGGAATTTCCTTCCAGTTGTTTTTCTCTAGTTTCAGGGTTTCTGGCCCCGGTTCCCGCCGAACTTGTTTGGGGCTTATCCCTCTGCTCGGGACTCAATTTTTGACGCCGTTTCTGCTGTTGTTCATCTTTTCTCAATTTGGTTCTTTTTCGTTCACGATATTTTCTCGTTTTAGCGCGTCTGCTCAAATTCCACTTTTCCAAACCCGGCGGGGCCCGATCGGGACACTTTTAGGGTTTTTCTATAAATAGGAGGTCTTAAGAAGAAAAATTAGATTTTTCACTCTCTCTCCTCTCTCTTGGCCGGCAGCTATGGGGCTGTCACCCTTCTCTCTTCTTTTCCGGCCACTTCCCATTAGTAAAAAAGTGTAGTGCCTTAGTGTTTTATGCTCTCCTTACCGTGCTTTACCTTTCCCCCTTATTAGAATCCGTTTTTGGCTATTTCTTCAGTTCGGGTTTGAAGTCAAGTTGTGATTTTGATGGGGCTTCCTTGGGGGTTATGTTCATCGTGTTGTCCCCGACAAAACCTAGAAGTTTCATTGGATTCGGAGCGGTTTCGTTTTGGTGGGGATTTGAGATTGCATCTCAAATGGAGGTATGGTGTGTTATAATTTCATATTTTTGTTGTTTTGCATGTTTTTGATGCTTATACCACTTGTATGCATGGTTTTGTTAAGAATCTAGAATTTAATTTAATTATTTTCTATGGTTAAGATTTAATTCTCATGATGGTATTTAACTTAGAATTAAATTATGGCATGCTAGGAAATTAAGTTTTGATGTGTTTGTTAACATATATTAAATTAGGATAATTTGAATAAGAATTGCACTTTTTATTAATAATAATCTTTGTGAAGGTTTAGTTCCCATGGACATACGTTGCATGAAACTAACTTGTGATATGTTTTTAAATTAAGTTTTGGCATGTTCTTTAACATACTTTAATTTGAGAGTATTAGGATGAGTTTGAAAATCTAGAGACTTTAAGTAAGAGAATTAATTAAAACCTGTTTTTATGGATCCATTGGTCTAATTAGGATTTTGAATGAATATAAGTAATGATCATGCTATGTCCTTTAGTATATATTAAATTGAGGCCATTTGGAAATGATTTGAACTCTAGAGAATTTAATTATTTTTATTTAATTAAATTCTATCTTGTTGTTCCATGGATTTAATTTTGTAGTAGGAGTTGTTTCTATGTATAAATCATAGATTTGGACTTTTGTGTATTCACATAGTTGTGTTTTGAGTATTGGAAAACATTGTTGTTATATTTATATTCATGAGAACATGTTTTCTTTATGGAATATATTATTGCCTTGTGTAATGAATTGCACACTTTGTAATTGACATTATATATATGCCATTTTAGAATTTAAACTCTAAGGCATGGATCGTGTGGTTTCAACCTACTTGTGCATGGAAGGTGTTTTCATGTATTATATAAATTATGTATAAGTTGTGAACTTATTTGGTTTATTTTGGAGTCTTGGGACATTGTTGTTATAAGTGACATGGCTAGAGTTTGGCTCTAATACGTGAGGTATGAGTTCTCCCGAATTGAGATAGTGCACACTAGGGTGGTCTTCCTAGAGGGTTAATGCCCGGAATAACCATTGAGGTCTCGGCAGAATTCTGAGCTTGATGTCCAAGTCTTCCACCATTTGATTTCGCGTTCAATTCCAAGTTGATAATCATGTTTAATTGTGACTTGTGGTTTTGGCTATTGGCGATTTGATGTTGTTAAGTACATCCATACTAAATTGTTATATTTAGTTGTTTTCACACTTTTAGATTTCAAGTTGATAACTTATAGAATCTATGTATTTATGTGTGGTTTTAGAAGTTCTAATTGTACTAAATTGTTATATTTAGTTGTTATTGCATTTTAGATTTCAAGGTGATGGCTTTGAGAATCGATGTCTTGATGTTTTGTATAGCATGCACCTATGTTGTTGAAATTGCATAAAGGATGCGTTTTATGCTAGAAATGATTTAAGGTAGCTTAAAATGCTCCCTGAGTCTCACCTTTAACATAGACGTTAGGTAGCATGACCCTTTTGAATTGTTTCATGTTGTTATAAAAATCTATAAAGAAATCGAGTCGATGCATGCTCATTCTCTGCGAGTAAACTTGTTTACTCACCCTGAAGTTACTGGGGGATTTGTTCAGGTACAGGATTCAAGATTGGAGATTTGCACTTGCCTTGGCTGATTCGTAGATTAGAAGCTTCTTTTAAAGTATTCTTATTCACATGCAAGTGTTAGCATATTTAAGTTTTTCTCATAAAGATGTAATCCTTAATTAGTTTCAAATATGCCATTTTGCCTTATGTTATGTAAAGTGTACTTGGATACATTATTTGTGAC
Source organism: Cornus florida (assembly GCF_030987335.1). Lineage (NCBI taxonomy): Eukaryota > Viridiplantae > Streptophyta > Magnoliopsida > Cornales > Cornaceae > Cornus > Cornus florida. The sequence goes on along the minus strand of NW_026775577.1, from coordinate 81,051,410 downwards.
CTATTTGATACGCATGACATGAGGCTAAGGGCCACAATCCTTTAAGTTCAAGTATGTGTATTTAAACTTCAAGTTTTGTCTTTGAAATGTAACTTTTCTAACTTTGGTTGGTTGGCATGTCAAATTTTGTAAATGAAATGTAATGAGGTCGTAGGCCATTGTAACATATTCAAAATGTCATTTTACATTTTCGTGCATGTTCACATCATCACACACCTGCATATAATGCAATTTGATCATACCATGGGGAATTCAAATGAGGCTTAAAGTCTCTTTTTCAGTGTTGGTACATAGCAGGTTCATTTTCAGATTTTTAACCTATTTTTGGTCGATCGGTGGCTTGTTTCGGTCGACCGATGCTCTTTGGTTTTCAATTGAACAGTAAAACATGCATTTCAATAGCCAAATTCGAGTTTCAGGTCCATTTCGGTCGACCGAAGTGATTTTTCTTCACCTTCAAGATTTTAGGAGAGTTTTTGGTCATTTTGGTCGACCGAAATGGCTATTTTGGTTGACCTAAATAGCTTCCACACTACAGCTTCTTCAGTTTTGTTTCAATACTGTTGTTCCGACTTCAAACGGTCATATCTCCTTCATTTCTAATCCAAATGGGGTGATCCTTGAGTCTAAATTCATGGATTTTGAGTCAGATTTCTAATGGTACCAATGCCATTCTTCGATTCAAATCAAAGTGGGAGTTATTCATGTTTTAGTGAGATAGTGTCAGTTTTCGCTTGAACCGGGAAAGGGCATTTGGTGGGATTCTTGTCTAAAGTTTTTGGAACCTCTTGGAATGTTGTGAAATGGTTAGATTAGGTTGTATTCACCATGCTCGACTTGTTTAAAGTCAATTCTCTTCTTTTATTTTCAAATTAACCATTTTGCCCCTTGGTTAATCAACTTTTGGTTCGTCACAGACGCACCGGGTTGAAAAACTTAGGCCGTCACAAGTGGTATCAGAGCTCCTAGGTTTGAAAACCTTAGGACGATGGGTTTTAGGTGCATATCATGCTTGTGTTACCATGCTCTATATGTTTATATGCTTCATGATAACATGTTTTGGTTCAATAACATGTTTATGTGCTTACGTACTATATGTGACATGTCGTTTGTTTAGTATGATTTTATTCTAATGTAAAGAGCATGACATTTGATGTATGCAAGATTTGATTTGTATATGCATGATTGTTTTGCATATTTGGCAGAACTTAGGATTAGTCATGGGATGTTCGAGTTGAGGTTGAGTCGTTTGGTGAGTTTTCACTTGGTACGATGGTTGGTGTGTTTGGTTTTGTTTAAGCACTCTTCCTTGAGGTTGTTGGTGATTGTCCACATGGTTTTATGGTAGTATAGGTTATTGTTGACCTAGCTTTGGTTTTGAGGTAGGTGGAGAGATACCTTTTGTTTAGACTTTCGTGAGTTGAGTCATTTGGCATTGCCATAGTGCTGAATTTATTGGTTTTGGGTCATATTGGGGTTATGGACCTCTTAAGATCCTTGGTTGTTTGGGATGATTCCTCTGGGATTGCAATTTTCGTGGGCGGGTACGTTTATGCACGGGTGCATGGCACTGTCATGCTACCGTACTGGCTAGCTACAAGCGCAATTCGGATGGAATCAATGTTGGTTTTGTCTTGATAGGCATTGTCCTTTTGATCGATGATGATGATGGTTGTTTTGGGGATCAATCGTAGTGATTGATTTGGTTGTTGTTGGTATGGCTATAGTTGCCATTTTCTTGAGTTCTCCTTGCGTGATGACGCTTTTGGGATCAAGTCGATTGATCGATGTTTCGGGTTAATGAGAGCATTGCACTGTTAGTGTCATTTGTAGTGTCACCTTTAGATTCAGAGATGGATTGTTAGAGTCTTACCATTGTGGTAAGGGCTCATATTTGTTTTGAAACAAGTTGTTGTCGCGTTTGCTTTTGGAGTCAGTTTATAGCTAGGACTGGTCTTTCCTTTTACCTAGACACTCTTGGACACGATATCTATAGGGTTCATTGTTGTATCATTTTTATCTTCGGTAGTTTCATTTGTTACCATGTTAGTAGTTTGATTTATGATATTGCAATACATGAGTAGGTGGAGCTATATCCACATTTGCCTTCTTGTTGTGTGGCATTAGCATGCCTTTTTTATATGCTTAGAGATGCCATGTTGTTACTCTACTTTAGTGACATGATTTTGTGCTTACTTGGAGACATGCTGCATGTATTCTTGATTTTATCCATGTGAGTAGACTTTCTTATTTGGTAGTTGCATTCCTTATCATTTGTATGACTTACATATTTGGATTTCCTTTTTTTTTTTTTTTTTTTTTTTTTTCTTTTTTCCTTCGGTCGCACGTTGTTTGTGTGTCGGTTTCTGTAATGGTTTCGTTGTGGGATTCCTTGTAGAGGAATTCTCCTCTCTTCTTGATTCGAGTAAGGGACTTCACAAGGAGTGAGTCTTTTCTCTTCGTTGCGTTGTGCACAGCTTTGGGGTTGGCTGGTCCGTGAGGATCACCATTGTTGTTTTGAGTCCTTGGTGAGGATTTAGTTGATTTTAGTCGACTTACTTCCATGTAAGGGGTGAAGTCTTTGACCTTGTTGTCTTTCATTTTAGGGTTTCTAGCCCTAGTTGCCGCCGAACTTGTTCGGGGCATATCCCTCTGCTCGGGACTCAGTTTTTGATGTCGTTTCTTTTGCTATTCATCTTTTCTCATTTTGGTTCTTTTTTGTTCATGGTGTTTTGTCGTTTGAGTGCGTTTGCTCAAATTCCACTTTTCCAGTCCCGGCGGGGCCCGTTCGGGACACTTTTAGGGTTTTTCTATAAATAGGAGGTCTTAAGGAGAAAAATCATATTTTTCTCACTCTCTTCTCTCTCTTGGCCCGCAGCCATGGCAGCCAAGGGGCTGCCACCCTTCTTTCTTCTTTTCCGGCCACTTCCCTTTAGTAAAAAGGTGTAATGCCTTTGTGTTTTATGCTCTCCTTGCCGTGCTCTACCTTTCCCCCTTATTAGAATCCGTTTTGGAAAATCTTCAGTTCGGGTTTGAAGTCAAGTTGTGATTTTAATGGGGCTTCCTTGGGGGTTATGTTCATTGTGTTGTCCCCGACAAAACCTAGAAGTTTCATCGGATTCGGAGCGGTTTCGTTTTGGTGGGGATTTGAGATTTCATCTCAAATGGAGGTAGGGGGTGTTATAATTTCATATTTTTGTTGTCTTGCATGTTTTTGATGCTTATACAACTTGTATGCTTGCTTTGGTTAAGAATCTAGAATTTAATTTAATTATTTTCTGTGGTTAAGATTTAATTCTCATGATGGTATTCAACTTAGAATTAAATTATGGCATGCTAGGAACTTAAGTTTTGATGTGTTTGTTAACATATATTAAATTAGGATAATTTGAATAAGAATTGCACTTTTTATTTAATAATCATCTTTCTGAAAGTTTAATTCCCATGGACGTACCTTGCATGAAACTAACTTGTGATATGCTTTTAAATTAAGTTTTGGCATGTTCTTTAACATACTTTAATTTGAGAGCATTTGGATGAGTTTGAAAATCTAAAGACTTTAATTAAAATCTATTTTTATGGATCCATTGGTTTAATTAGGATTTTGAATGAATATAAGTAATGATCACGCTATGTCCTTTAGTATATATTAAATTGAGACCATTTGGAAATGATTTGAAATCAAGAGAATTTAATTATTTTTATTTAGTTAAATTCTATCGTGTTGTTCCATGGATTTAATTTTGTAGTAAAAGTTGTTTCTATGTATAAATTATGCATTCCAGTAGCCAAATTCAAGTTTCAGGTCCATTTCGGTCGACCGATGGTTCATTTCGGTCGACCAAAGTGATTTTTCTTCATTTTCAGGATTTTAGGAGAGTTTTTGGTCATTTCAGTCGACCGAAATGGCTATTTCAGTTGACCTAAATAGCTTCCACACTACAGCTTCTTCAGTTTTGTTTCAGCACTATTATTCCGACTTCAAATGGTTATATCTCCTTCATTTCTAATCCAAATGGGGGTGATTCTTGAGCCTAAATTCATGGATTTTGAGTCAGCTTTCTAATGGTAGCAATTCGATTCTCAAATTCAATTTAGAGTGGGAGTTATTCATGTTTTAGTGATGTAGTGTCAGTTTTCGCTTAAACCGGGAAAAGGCCTTTGGTGGGATTCTTGTCCATAATTCTTGGAACCTCTTAGAATGTTGTGAAATGATTAGATTAGGTTGTATTCATCTTGTTTGACTTATTTAGAGTCAATTATCTCTTTTTTATTTTTGAATTAACCACTTTGCCCCTTAGTTAATCGATTTTGCCCGTTTTGACCTTTGTTTTCGCTTTCATTTCATTTGAGTTCCGTGACTTCATGGAAGGTCACATTGGTGTCTTGGGGATGATTTATATCTCTGTAGGCTTTATTTTTAACTTTTTCTTCCGTATTTTGGATCCGTTATCGGATCAACTTTTGGTTCATCACTGACGTACCGGGTTGAAAAACTTGGGCCGTCATAAGTGGTATCAGTGCTCCTAGGTTTGAAAACCTTAGGATGATGAGTTTTGGGTACAAATCATGATTGTGTTACCATGCTCTATATGTTTATATGCTTCATGATAATATGTTTTGGTTTGATAACATGTTTATGTGCTGACGTACTACATGTGAAATGTCATTTGTTTAGCATGATTTTTTTCTAATGTAAAGAGCATGACATATGATGTATGCTACATTTAATTTGTACATGCATGATTGTTTTGCATATTTGGCAGGACTTGGGATTAGTCATGGGATGTTCGAGTTGAGGTTGAGTCGTTTGGTGAGTTTTCACTTAGTACGATGGTTGGTGTGTTTGCTTTTGTTTAGGCACTCTTCCTTGAGGTTGTTGGTGATTGTCCACATAATTTTGTGGTAGTATAGGTTATTGTTGACCTAGCTTTGGTTTTAAGGTAGGTGGAGAGACACCTTTTGTTTAGACTCTCGTGAGTTGAGTCATTTGGCGCTGCCATAGTGCTGAATTTGTTGGTTTTGGGCCATATTTGGGTTATGGACCTTTTAAGATCCTTGGTTATTCGAGATGATTCATCTGGGATTGCAATTTTCGTGGGCGGGTACGTTTGTGGGCGGGTGCATGGCACTGTCATGCTACCGTACTGGCTAGCTACAAGTGCAATTCGGATGGAATCAATGTTAGTTTTGTTTTGATAGGCATTGTCCTTTTGATCGATGATGATGATGGTTGTTTTGGGGATTAATCGTAGTGATTGATTTGGTTGTTGTTGGTATGGCTATAGTTGCCATTTTTTTGAGTTCTCCTTGCGTGATGACGCTTTTGGGATCAAATCGATTGATCGATGTTTCGGGTTAATAAGAGCATTGCACTGTTAGCGTCATTTGTAGTGTCACCTTTAGATTCAGAGATGGATTGTTAGAGTCTTACCATTGTGGTAAGGGCTCACATTTGTTTTGAAACAAGTTGTTGTCGCGTTTGTTTTTGGAGTCAGTTTATGGGTAGGACTGGTCTTTCCTTTTGCCTAGACACTCTTGGACACGATGTCTATAGGGTTCATTGTTGTATCATTTTTATCTTCTGTAGTTTCGTTTATTACCATGTTAGTAGTTTGATTTATGATATTGCAATGTATGAGTAGGTGGAGCTATATCCACATTTGCCTTCTTGTTGTGTGGCATTAACATGCCTTTTTTATATGCTTAGAGATGCCATGTTGTTACTCTACTTTAGTGACATGATTTTGTGCTTACGTGGAGACATGCTGCATGTATTCTTGATTTTATCTATATGAGTAGACTTTCTAATTTGGTAGTTGCATTCCTTATCATATGTATGACTTCCATATATATATATATATATATATATATATATATATATATATATATATTCCTTCGGTCGCATGTTGTTTGTGTGCCGGATTCTGTAATGGTTTTGTTGTGGGATTCCTTGTAGAGGAATTCTCTTCTTTTCTTGATTCGAGTAAAGGACTTCACAAGGAGTGAGTCTATTCTCTTCGTTGCGTTATGCACAGCTTTGGGGTTGGCTGGTCCGTGAGGATCACCATTGTTGTTTTGATTCCTTGGTGAGGATTTGGTTGATTTTGGTTGACTTACTTCCATGTAAGGGGTGAAGTCTTTGACCTTGTTGTCTTTCATTTCAGTGATGGATTCGTGACGTTGTCCTTTTTAGGACTGGTGGTTCTTTTTCTTTCGTGTCTTCCTTTAGGGAGTTTTGCCATGGTTGTTGACGGGTTGTGGTGCATAAAGTGAGTGGGTTGGTGTGAGATCATTTTCTGGGGACTTGTGTCCATATCATTGAGGATCTGTTTGATTCGTAAGGTGAGCTTGATGCTCTTTTGAGTATATATTTTGGAGACTTGTTTCCATTTTGGAAACCTAGATGTGGTTGACTCTTAGAAGGAGTTTTGAAGGATCATTGTTGGATATGACTTGTTTGTGGAGTTTTCTTATCCTAGTTACGACTAGGCGTGGTCTTGAGGAATCTTAGTTTCGGTGATTGTTCATGGATTGAAATTTAGGGATTTTGATTTAGCTAGGTGTTGAAAGACTCATGTTGTGACCTTGGTTGTCAAAATTTTGATATGTGTGCCATTTAATGGACTTGTATTTCGAGGATTTAGCTATCCATGATAGGGATGTGGATCTGATGTTTGATCACAGTGATTTGGCTTGTAGTTGATCTGTTTTAGGGAGATATGTAGGACTTTCGATGAAATGTCTTGTAGTAAGGTTCATTTTCATTTTTGGAGGTTTTGATTTGCTTATCAGGCTTTAGATTCATGGTCGATGTTGTTAATAGGAATGTTTTGAGACGTTGGAGTTGCTGATTTTGTTATATTGAGGATTTAAGGCCTTAAGCGTAACGCTACCTATGGTTTTGTTGTCAGAGTTTGGGATTGGCTAGGATGGTCCGGCCGGATGTCCTTGGACCATATCTCAACTCTCACAAAATGTCTGTCCTCCGTGGTGCTTTTGGTAATGATCGTTTTTGACATTGATGTGTAATACCCCTAATTTTCAAAAAGATAGTCTCGGTATTTTGATTAATTGTTTTCTTTTAATTTATTGTTTTATTTAATGTTTTAATTTGTTTAATTGTAATTAGTTGTTTTGTTGACCTGTTTATTGACTTTAATTATTTAATTATTTTACTTAGTTTAAATTTTATTTGCTTAATTGTGTTCTTTAATTCCTTGTTAATTGTTTTATTTAGTTTCTGGTTAATTGGTAATTAAAATAAATTATAGTTACTTCTTTTCCTAAATTCACATTACTGTAGGATTGGTGGTAAGTAGCAAACATGCTTATTCACTTTGATAGTGTTATGGGCCGATTAGGTTTCATATTAGGGCTTCAGTGAGCTTTAGGTTTTGTGTAACCTTATAAATAGGCGTAATATGGCTACCTAGGGTTTTACATCCAAACAAATAAAAAACACAAAGAAAAGAAAACCAACACACGTCTGTGGAAGTAGCAGAGAGAGAAACAGAGGAGGTTTACAACAATTGTGTTTGCCGGAGGTTTTAGAAGAAGGCGTAGAGATTTTGAACAAAGATCTCAAAGGCAAGTTCTATCCTTACTCTCTCCCTTAGGTTTCATGTTCTTTGCATTCTTAAACAATTTTAGGATTAATCGGATCAATTAAAACATTCTTTGTTTGTGCTTAAACTGAAATTGGTCTGTATGTATTTACACTTTGTAAAACTGTTAAGAATATGTTGTTTGCTTGCATGAATCTCTATTTGAAGCCATGTGTGTAATGTTAACTAGACTTAAGCATGAACTGGGATGTACTGGGAGTGGGTTACAGTCTCAGGAAATCATGGCGTGAGGTAGCAGAGGCGTAAAACGGAGACAGAAGGCGAAGAGATGAGATAGAGAGGGAGGGAGCCTTCTCCTTTAGGAGTGGAGGCGGCGCCTCTTAGAGTGGAGGCGGCTCCAAGAGTTTTTGGAGCTGGCTCCAAGGCTTAAAGGAGGCGGCTCCAATTTCTGGAGACGTCTCCTTGCTCAGTTTTTATTTTTTTCTTTGTTCCAGTCAGTTTTGCATGCAATGGTTGATTCTGGAGTTTACAGTTGAGTTTAGGAGTTAAGATGGAAGGTCTAATTGATGTGTATGGTTGAATTGAGGCCCCAGATGTGGTGTAGGTTAATCTAGTTACCTGGAATTTCTTGGACAGTAGAGGAATTAATCAAATAATTACACTGTGATTAGATATGGAAAACTAGTAAAGCTTAACTCTCTGCGCTAGTAATCTTTTAAGATTGTTAATATCATTGTAATATGCTTAACTGTGTACCATGATCATGTATTTGAATTATACATAGGTGGGATGTGTTAGTGTTAAATGGAATTAAGGTTTTAAATTTAACATTAATGGAATTTTGTAGAGCAACCAAAACTAAGTATGTATTATACACATATTGTCATTCTATCTTGATGCTTGCACTATTACTGCTAGTGTCAACTGTTGGAGGAAATCAACTTGTTGATGGTTATTTTAAATGGTTGTAGTATCAACTGCTAAGTGTTGGATGAAAATTTGAAATAATCCTATCACTGTACCAGATTTTATGAAACAACCTAAACTGAGTAGGTTTATAATTATACTGTAACTATGGTTCTTAATGCTTACATTATGCCTGTTAGTATTAGTGTTGGATTTAAAACTGAATCCTTTTATGTATATAGCTGATTCTGTTTATTGATGCTTACACTATGCCTGTTAGTGTCAGTAATGGAAATATGGATTTAGCGGATGTTTATTTTAATTGTTGATATTATCAACTACTGGAAGATTGGATAGTATACACCGGTATGGAACGGTGGTATACTAGGGACGGTTTGGTTTCAAAATACCAAAACCTACCCACTCTAGATTATGGAATGGATTAACTAAAAGTTAAGTCCTATTAATTGTAGTGTCATGGCAACGACTAGTTGAGCGGCACTACTAGGATTCAGGAGGGACTTTAAATATATTGTTATGGTACCTCGATATGAGCTTGAGTCTCAGGATCAATGGTTAGGGAGCGTATATGCATTGGGATGCATAGTTGGATATGATGGTTAGAGGTGTACCCTGCTTAGGTTTAGGTACACATGCCCACTTCGTGTGCATTTTAGCATGTTGCCTCTATTCAAGTTGAGACCGGCCTGTAGTCTAGTGAGAGTCCTTTAGTGTGACTATATATATATTTACGGACTATTAGCTATGGTTGAATTGTTTAGGATGTACATGTGTATCGGGCCTCTGTTTGGATTGTAGTAGTATAGAACTTGCGCGTGGGCTTGATCCACTTCTATTTTTCAGGGACACAACAGTTCCAAGCTTAGACGTGTTCATGCTGAGCAGAGGTCTCTATTCACTCTTCCGACGATGTTGGATTCTCTCCATAGTTTATTTCTGGATGTTTATTACAGTTGTTTTATTTCAGTCTGGATTTTTAATAGGGGTCCACTAGAGATGGATTCTCGAGTTGTAACTTATGGAATTTGGAGTTTAGATTTATCGGATTTCAATAATTATATTTTAAGGATTTCAATTAGTACTCTCCCAGCTTATTATTATTATTATTTATTTCATCTTGTATTCTATGTTCGGTTACATATTAATTATTTGATATTTCCCTCGGGTTTGGGCCTGGGCCTGATCAACCCGTGTCTCGAATCTGAGGGGTATCACAGTTGGTATAAGAGCACTCCAGGTTCAAGTGTCTCTAGGATTCTATCGTATAAGACTTCCGCGTAGCGTTTTCTCTTGAGTAGAGCTTAAGTTAGGATTCATTGTATTCCTTATGGTTTGTATAGAAATGGTACTGACGTCTGTCTTTTTGTGTTAATAGATGGTTAACGTTAGAAACGGACAGAACATGAAAGGAACTAGGAAGGAAAGGAGAGCGGCACATAGGCAACAATATCTCCTACGGCGTCAGCAAATGAAGGAAGAGCAGTAAAGGCTTGGGTTTCAAGATGACATGGGTCAGTTTCAGGAGGAACAGGAGAATGTTCAGCAGACTCTGGACTAGGTCAGAGATCCAGAGATTCTTCCTCACCTCAATGACCTCGTTGCTCGGGCTATAGAAGCTGGGGTAATAGCTGCACTTCAGAATCTGCCTCAGGTACAGTCGGCACCGCTACCAGCACCAGTTGTTCAGACTGATACTTGGGAGAAGGCCAGGAGTTCTTTCACAAAGGGGAGCCCACCTGAGTTCACAGGCTCCACCGATACGAGAGCAGCTCACCAGTGGAAACAGGACATCGAGCGACATCTTCATTTGGTTCAGTGCACGGAGGTTCAGAAGCAGATGCTTGCTACATTCAAGCTAGTTGGGGATGCACTACAGTGGTGGGAGTCAGTTACCACCGGAAAGGAGAGGATGTCATTGACTTACGATCAGTTCAGTGCACGCTTTGATGAAAAGTACTTTCCTTATGCAGTCAGGGCAGCTATGAAGACTGAGTTTCTAAATCTACAGTAGGGAAATATGACAGTGGCAGAGTATGAGCAGCAGTTCACAAGCTTGTCTCCCTTTGCACCAGAAGAGGTGGATACAGAAGAGAAGAAGCGTAACAGTTTTGTTAAGGGACTGATGTGGTCTATCAAGAGAGCTATTACAGGTAGTCCAGCCTATACTACCTATACTCAGGTGGTAGACGCCACTCTATAGCAGTATCAATTGACCGTGGACATCAGACAGGCCAAGGGTGAGAAGCGGGGTGATAGAGACTCTGCTAACCAGTCAGCTCAGAAAGGGAATGGGAATGGACACCAACAGAATGACAAGGGCAAATTCCAGGGATAGCAGCCTTGGAAGAAGCACAAGGGTGGTTCAGATGCTCCCAAGGATGTGGCACCTATTTAGTGTCAACAGAATGGGAGACCACAGGTAGGACAGGGTCAGCCACAGGCTAACCGACAGAGGAGACCATTTGGTACTTTCCAGGGTAGTTGTTATACTTGTGGGGAGTATGGTCACACTTCCAAGCAGTGTCCTACAGTTAGACAGGGACAGGGACAGAGACAGGGGTAGGGACAACATGTGCAGCAGGGGTAGAGGGCGCCAGTGCCTTTACCAGCTCCACAGGTTCCTCGGATTCAGGGACAGATTTATCTGGCATTACCGGCACCGCCGTAGCCTCAGGGACAGGCACCGCAGTAGCTACATTATGGCAGGGTGTACAACCCTAAGCCACAGGATATGCAGGCACCTCAGGCTGTTGAGGGTAAGTTTCCTATAAATGGTTTTCATAGACGTGTTTTATTTGAAACGGGTGCTACACACTCATTTATAGCTAGGACTTTCGTTTTTTTATCTGGGATGAGGACGAGGGTATGCACTAGACCTCAGGGTATTTCTACACCATTGGGCGATACAGCTATTACACATGAGAGTGATGGGCCTGTGACACTAGATATTGGCAGACTCAGATTTCTAGCCAACCTATTGGTCCTGGACATGCATACTTATGATGTGATACTTGGGATGGATTGGTTGTCTCACTACCATGCCCAAGTTAATTGTTTTGATAGGTCTATTATATTTACCGTACCTGGTCAGGATATATATTTAGTAGCTATGCCACGTTTTAAAAGGGGCGGTAGCACCTATTTGTTCCATATGGAGGAGGAAAAGGAGGAGGCGATTACTGTGTCATTGGATCGCATACCGATTGCACAGGATTTTTTGGATGTTTTTCAGGAGATTCCAGGGTTGCGACCTAGTCGCGAGATTAAATTCGTGATAGACTTAGCTTCAGGCACTGCGCCTATTGCTAGGGCACCTTATAGGATGGCACCAGTGGAGATGCGCGAGTTGAGGGATCAGATTCAGCAGCTACTCAGCCAGGGTTTCATTCGCAGGAGTACTTCACCCTGGGAGCACCAATGTTATTTGTGAAGAAGAAGGATGGTTCACTCCTCTTGTATATAGATTATAAAGAGTTGAACAAGGTTATGATTCGTAACAAGTATCATTTGCCCAGGATTGATGATTTGTTTGATCAATTAAGGGGAGCCACATACTTCTCCAAGATTGATCTGCGTTCTGGGTATCATTAGCTGAGGGTTAGGGAGCAGGATATTCATAAGACAGCGTTTCTCATGAGGTATGGTTCTTATGAGTTTCATGCTATGCCATTTGGGATGACTAATGCACCTGCAGTGTTCATGGACTTAATGAATAGAGTCTTCTGGGCTTATTTGAATCAGTTTGTTATTATCTTTATTGATAACATCTTGATCTATTCTCGGTCGGAGGCGATCATGCTAGACATCTTCGCATAGTCTTGTAGACGCTTCGTGAGCACCAGTTATATGCCAAGTTCTAGAAGTGTGAATTTTGGCAGTGGGAAGTGAAGTTTCTGGGTCACGTGGTGTCAGAAGGGGGGATAGCGGTTGATGCAGCCAAGGTTTCAGCTGTGGTAGAGTGGGGTCAGCCTACTTCACCTACCGAGATTCGGAGTTTTCTCGGTTTGGCAGGATATTATCGACGGTTCATCCAGGGGTTCTCTAAGATAGCAGGAGCACTCACTTATCTGACCAAGAAGGGTGTACAGTTCATGTGGGATGAGCACTATCAGCGAGCTTTTGATGAGCTGAAAAGGAAGTTGACTTCTGCATCGGTTCTGGCTACTCCACAGAGCGGGATAGAGTATCTTGTCTACACGGATGCTTCGTTGCAGGGTCTTGGATGTGTTTTAATGCAGGAGGAGCGATCGATTTCTTATGGATCTCGGAAGCTTAAGCCTCATGAGCTTAATTATCTAACACATGATTTGGAGTTGGCAGCAGTGGTCTTTGCCTTACGTATTTGGAGGCATTATCTATTGGGTGAGTCCTTCAGATTATTTAGTGATCACAAGAGTCTGCAGTACTTGTTCACTCAGTGGGAGCTGAATATAAGACAGCACAGGTGGTTAGAGTTTGTGAAAGACTATCACTTTTCTATAGAGTATCATCCAGGGAAAGCGAATATGGTGGTGGATGCACTCAGTCGCTGACCTGTTGGTAGTCTTTCTGCTTTATTCACCACTGAGTGGAATACTTTGAAGGATGTGGATGAGTTATCGGATGCTTTTATGGCTTGCATAGTGGTTACACCTTCCATCATTCGCAAGGTTTTACAAGCACAACTCACGGATCAGCAATGTATTGATAAGGTTGCAGAGATAGCTTCTGGAGAGGTTCCATTTTACTATATTGGGGCTGACGGAGGTTTGAGGTACAAGGGACGGTTAGTGGTACCTTTTGCTGATGATTTGAGGAAGGATGTGATGACTGAGACTCACCACTCTGAGTTTTCTGTTCATCCAGGAGGCGATAAGATGAATCAGGATATGAAGCGACAGTTTTGGTGGGCCGGTATGAAGAGGGACATTGCTCTTTTTGTCTCGCGATGTAGTACTTGTCAGATGGTCAAGATCGATCATCAGAGGCCGCCAGGAGCTTTACAGCCACTACCGATACCGGAGTGGAAATGGGAGAGCATTTCTATGGATTTTGTGGAAGGATTGCCAAATTCTTTCAAGGGGCATAATTCCATATGGGTCATTGTGGATCGATTGACCAAGTCAGCTCATTTCTTGCCTATTTGCACTGACTACACTTCGGAGCAGTTGGCGAGGCTTTACACTTTAGAGATTGTAAGGCTACATGGCATTCCATTGTCTATTATATCGGACAAGGATTTGAGCTTTGTATCTGGATTCTGGAAGAGTTTTCAGCAGGCTTTGGGTACAGAGTTGCATTTTAGCACTGCTTATCATCCTCAGACTGAAGGACAGACTGAGCGGGTGAATCAGATTATGGAGGATATGCTTCGGTCGTGTGTTGTTGATTTCAAGGGCCACTGGGAGGATTACTTACCGCTTGTGGAGTTTGCTTATAACAATAGTTATCAGAAGACTATTGGGATGGCACCATTTGAGGCGTTATACGGCCGACCCTGTCGATCGCCTGTTTGTTAGATGGAGGTTGGTGAGAGCAGATTCTTGGGTCCTGAGTTCATCAAGGATACTTCTAAGCAGATAGCTCTTATTCGAGATCACATGCGTACTGCCTAAAGTAGGCAGAAGAGCTATACTGATCGTCCTACTCGGGCATTGGAGTTTCAGGTTGGGGATCAGGTTCTACTCAAAGTGTCTCTTATGAAGGGTGTTTTGCATTTTGGGAAGAAAGGGAAGTTGTCACCGCGATTTGTCAGTCCATTCATGATTACGGATTGCATTGGAGCTGTTACTTATCGGTTAGCACTTTCGGATACTTTGGATCGCGTCCACAGCGTGTTTCATGTTTCCATGTTGCGGAAATTTCTACGAGATGAGGATCGGTATCAGCATATCGATGTTGGGGAGATTGAGTTGCAGCCGGATGCAACTTATTTGGAACCACCGTGTCGTATTATAGATCATCGAGATCAGATCCTTTGTAATAAGGTTATTCCTTTGGTTCGTGTCCAGTGGAGTCATCACAATGAGGCGGAGTCTACTTGGGAACGGGAGGATGTCATCCGCTCACAGTTTCCTAAAATTTTGGAAGAAGGTAAGAGCGAATTCCGAGAATACCGAGACTATCTTTTTAAAAATTAGGGGTATTACATTCTTCCCCCCTAACAAAAGGAATTCCGAGGACGGAATTCCTTTTGTTAGGGGGGAAGAATGTAATACCCCTAATTTTCAAAAAGATAGTCTCGATATTTTGATTAATTATTTTCTTTTCATTAATTGTTTTTTTTTATTGTTTTAATTAGTTTAATTGTAATTAGTTGTTTGGTTGACCTGTTTATTGACTTTAATTATTTAATTGTTTTACTTAGTTTAAATTTTATTTGCTTAATTGTGTTCTTTAATTCCTTGTTAATTGTTTTATTTAGTTTCTGGTTAATTGGTAATTAAAATAAATTAAAGTTACTTGTTTTCCTAAATTCACGTTACTGTAGGATTGGTGGTAAGTAGCAGACATGCTTATTCACTTTGATGGTGTTATGGGCCGATTAGGTTTCACATTAGGGCTTCAGTGAGCTTTAGGTTTTGTGTAACCTTATAAATAGACGTAATAAGGCTACCTAGGGTTTTACATGCAAACAAATAAAAAACACAAAGAAAAGAAAACCAACACACGTCTGTGGAGGTAGCAGAGAGAGAAACAGAGGAGGTTTACAACAATTGTGTTCGCCGGAGGTTTTAGAAGACGGCGTAGAGATTTTGAACAAAGATCTCAAAGGCAAGTTCTATCCTTACTCTCTCCTTTAGGTTTCGTGTTCTTTGCATTCTTAAACAATTTTAGGATTAATCGGATCAATTAAAACATTCTTTGTTTGTGCTTAAACTGAAACTGGTCTGTATGTATTTACGCTTTGTAAAACTGTTAAGAATATGTTGTTTGTCTACATGAATCTCTGTTTGAAGCCATGTGTGTAATGTTAACTGGACTTAAGAATGAACTGGGATGTACTTCTTCGGAAATCATGGCGTGAGGTAGCAGAGGCGTAAAATGGAGACAGAAGGCGAAGAGACGAGATAGAGAGGGAGGGAGCCGGCTCCTTTAGGAGTGGAGGTGGCTCCTCTTGGAGTGGAGGTGGCTCCAAGAGTTTTTGGAGCCAGCTCCAAGGCTTAAAGGAGGCGGCTCCAATTTCTGGAGACGTCTCCTTGCTCAGTTTTTATTTTTTTCTTCGTTCTAGTCAGTTTTGCATGCAATGGTTGATTCTGGAGTTTACAGTTGAGTTCAGGAGTTAAGATGGAAGGTCTAATTGATGTGTATGGTTGAATTGAGGCCCCAGATGTGGTGTAAGTTAATCTAGTTACCTGGAATTTCTTGGACAGTAGAGGAATTAATCAAATAATTACACTGTGATTAGATATGGAAAACTAGTAAAGCTTAACTCTCTGCACTAGTAATCTTTTGAGATTGTTAATATCATTATAATATGCTTAACTGTGTACCATGATCATGTATTTGAATTATACATAGGTGGGATGTGTTAGTGTTAAATGGAATTAAGGTTTTAAATTTAACACTAATGGAATTTTATAGAGCAACCAAAACTAAGTATGTATTATATACATACTGTAATTCTATCGTGATTCTTGCATTATTACTGCTAGTATCAACTGTTGGAGGAAATCAACTTGTTGATGGTTATTTTAAATGGCTGTAGTATCAACTGCTAAGTGTTGGATGAAAATTTGAAATAATCCTATCACTGTACCAGATTTTATGAAACAACCTAAACTGAGTAGGTTTATAATTATATTGTGACTATGGTTCTTGATGCTTACATTATGCCTGTTAGTATCAGTGTTGGATTTAAAACTGAATATGTTTATGTATATAGCTGATTCTGTTTATTGATGCTTACACTATGTCTGTTAGTGTTAGTAATGGAAATATGGATTTAACGGATGTTTATTTTAATTGTTGATATTATCAACTGCTGGAAGATTGGATAGTATACACCGGTATGGAACGGGGGTATACTAGGGACGATTTGGTTTCAAAATACCAAAACCTACCCACTCTGGATTATGGAATGGATTAACTAAAAGTTAAGTCCTATTAATTGTAATGTCATGGCAACGACTAGTTGAGTGGCACTACTAGGATTCAGGAAGGACTTTAAATATATTGTTATGGTACCTCGATATGAGCTTGAGTCTCAGGATCGACGGTTAGGGAGCGTATATGCATTGGGATGCATAGTTGGATACGATGGTTAGAGGTGTACCCTGCTTAGGTTTAGGTACACATGCCCACTTCGTGTGCATTTTAGCATGTTGCCTCTTTTCAGGTTGAGACCGGCTTATAGTCCAGTGAAAGTCCTTTAGTGTGACTATATATATATTTACGGACTATTAGCTATAGTTGAATTTTTTAGGATGTACATGCATATCGGGCCTCTGTTTGGATTGTAATAGTATAGAACTTGCGCGTGGGCCTGACCAACTTCTATTTTTTAGGTACACGACAGTTCTAGGCTTAGACGTGTTCGTGCTGAGCAGAGGTCTCTATTCACTCTTCCGACGATATAGGATTCTCTCCATAGTTTATTTCTGGATGTTTATTACAGTTGTTTTATTTCAGTCTGGATTTTTAATAGGGGTCCACTAGAGATGGATTCCCGAGTTGTAACTTATGGAATTTGGAGTTTGGATTTATCGGATTTCAATAATTATATTTTGAGGATTTCAATTAGTATTCTCCCAGCTTATTATTATTTATTTCATCTTGTATTCTGTGTTCGGTTACATATTAATTGTTTGATATTTCCCTCGGGTTTGGGCCTGGGCCTGATCAACCCATGTCTCGGATCCGAGGGCTATCACAGATGTCATTTGTATCGAGAGGTTTCATGGGTAGGCCAAGTGGGGGGCAAGTTATGAACTAGTGCCTTATACCGTCATGCTACCATATAAAATTGTGTGTTATGGGCGAGTGCTAGTTGCCGTCGATGCTACCTTACTGACGAGTAAGTGTGGGCGGGCACTAGACACTGTCATTGCTACCACACATTTGAGTACGTCATGGGTGGGTTCTGGTCGCTATTCATACTGCCACGTTGTCCTTGTTCAGTACCTTGATTTGATATGTGGGGATCATGGAGTTCTTTCGGTGGTTGTTTTTCCATCCGTGTGATGGTCTGTTAGGAGGGATGCTATGGTGGTTATCTTCCATTCCCTCATCTGACCTTGGATTCTGTGTGTGAGTCTTGACTTGTTGTGTGGCTGCGTGGTCACTTTCGTTTTGAGAGGTTGTCCAGTTGTGAGCACGTGGGTGCGAATGGCATTGGGTTGTACGCTGTCTTCCAGTTTTGGGATTGTTTTCGTAGCAGGTTTTGTGGGATACTCAGAGATGTACTCCTTAATTATCCTGGTTTTGCCTTTTTGTTTTCTTGGGGCTGGATTTCGGGGACGAAATCCCTTGAAGGTGGGAAGGTTGTAATGACCCGGTCATTCTCATTCCTTTCCTTTTTCTCAGATTTTTACGGATATTTTTTTTCCGTTGATCTTTTCCTTTCTGAGTTCAGTTTCTCATCACTTAGTGTCATCTTGAGTACTTGGGGATGGTTTTCGAGACTCTTTTCCTTGGATTAACAACTTCCTTTAAGGACTGAGTCATTTTCATATTTTTATTTTTTGGACACTATTCACTTTTTCATCCTTTTCCCTAATGTGTCTTTTCCCCGTTTGTCACTTTATTCAGAGCGGTTTAATTTTGGTGGGGATTTAAGATTTCATCTTAAATGGTGGTAGGGGGTGTTATAATTTCATATTTTTGTTGTCTTGCATGTTTTTTATGCTTATACAACTTGTATGCATACTTTTGTTAAAAATTTAGAATTTAATTTAATTATTTTCTATGGTTAAGATTTAATTCTCATTATGGTATTCAACTTACAATTAAATTATAGCATGCTAGGAAATTAAGTTTTGATGTGTTTGTTAACATATATTAAATTAGGATAATTTGAATAAGAATTGCACTTTTAATTTAATAATCATCTTTGTGAAAGTTTAGTTCCCATGGACGTACCTTGCATGAAACTAACTTGTGATATGCTTTTAAATTATGTTTTGGCATGTTCTTTGACATACTTTAATTTGAGAGCATTTGGACGAGTTTCAAAATCTAGAGACTTTAATTAATAGAATTAATTAAAATCTATTTTTATGGATCCATTGGTCCAATTAGGATTTTGAATGAATATAAGTAACGATCATGCTATGTCCTTTAGTATATATTAAATTGAGGCCATTTGGAAATGATTTGAAATCTAGAGAATTTAATTATTTTAATTTAATTAAATTCTATCTTGTTGTTCTATGGATTTAATTTTGTGGTAGAAGTTATTTCTATGTATAAATCATGGATTTGGACTTTTGTGTATTCACATAGTTGTGTTTTAAGCATTGGATAACATTGTTGTTATATTTATATTCATGAGAACATGTTTTCTTTATAGAATATATTGTTGCCTTGTGTAATGAATTGCACAGTTTGTAATTGACATTATATATATACCATTTTAGAATTTAAACTATAAGGCATGGATCGTGTGGTTTCAACCTACTTGCGCATGGAAGGTGTTTTCATGCATTATATAAATTATGTATAAGTTGTGAACTTATTTAATTTATTTTGGAGTCTTGGGACATTGTTGTTATAAGTGACATGGCAAGAGTTTGGCTCTAGTGCGTGAAGTATGAGTTCTCCCCAATTGAGATAGTGTGCACTAGGGTGGTCTTTCCAGCGGGTTAATGCTCGAAACAACCATTAAGGTCTCGGCAGAATTCCGAGCTTGATGTCCAAGTCTTCCACCATTTGATTTCGCGTTCAATTCCAAGTTGACAATCATGTTTAATTGTGACTTGTGGTTTTGGCTATTGGCGATTTGATGTTGTTAAGTACATCCATACTAAATTGTTATATTTAGTTGTTTTCACACTTTTAGATTTCAAGTTGATAACTTATAGAATCTATGTATTGATGTGTGGTTTTAGAAGTTCTAATTGTACTAAATTTTTATATTTAGTTGTTATTGCATTTTAGATTTCAAGGTGATGGCCTTGAGAATCTATGTCTTGATGTTTTATATAGCATGCACCTATGTTGTTAAAATTGCATAAAGGATGTGTTTTGTGCTAGAAATGATTTAAGGTAGCTTAGGATGATCCCAGAGTCTCACCTTTAACATAGACGTTAGGTGGCATGACCCTTTTGAATTATTTCATGTTGTTATAAAAATCTATAAAGAAATCGAGTCGATGCTTGCTCATTCTCGATGAATAAACTTGTTTACTCACCCCGAAGTTACTGGTGGATTTGTTAGGGTACAAGATTCAAGATTGGAGATTTGTACTTGCCTTGGGTGATTCGTAGATTTGAAGCTTCTTTTAAAGTATTCTTGTTCACATGCAAGTGTTAGCATGTTTAAATTTTGCTCATAAAGATGTAATCCTTAATTAGGTTCAGATATGCCATTTTGCCTTATGTTATGTAAAGTGTACTTGGATACATTATTTAGGACCTATTTGATACGTATGACATGAGGCCAAGGGCCACAATCCTTTAAGTTCAAGTGTGTGTATTTAAACTTCAAGTTTTGTCTTTGAAATGTAACTTTTCTAACTTTAGATGGTTGGCATGTCAAATTTTGTAAATGAAATGTAATGAAGCCATAGGCCATTGTAACATGTTTAAAATGTCATTTTACATTTGCGTGCATGTTCACATCATCACACACCTGCATATAATGCAATTTGATCATACCAAGGGGAATTTAAATGAGACTTAAAGTCTCTTTTTTAGTGTTGGTGCATAATAGGTTCATTTTCACATTTTTAACCTGTTTCGGTCGACCGGTGGCTTGTTTCAGTCGACTGATGCTCTTTAGTTTTCAATTGAACAATAAAACATGCATTCCAGTTGCCAAATTCGAGTTTCAGGTCCATTTCGGTCGACCGATGGTTCATTTCGGTCGACCGAAGTGATTTTTCTTCACCTTTAAGATTTTAGGAGAGTTTTTGGTCATCTTGGTGGACCGAAATTGCTATTTCGGTGGACCTAAATGGCTATTTCGGTCGACTTAAATAGCTTCCACACTACAGTTTCTTCAATGCTGTTTCAGCACTGTTATTCTGACTTTAAATGGTCATATCTCTTTCATTTCTAATCCAAATAGGGTGATTCTTGAGCCTAAATTCATGGATTTTAAGTCAGCTTTCTAATGGTACCAATTCCATTCTCAAATTCAATCCAGAATGGGAGTTATTCATGTTATAGTGAGGTAGTGTCAGTTTTCGCTTAAACCGGGAAAGGGCATTTGGTGGGATTCTTGTCCAAAGTTCTTGGAACCTCTTGGAATGTTGTGAAATTGTTAGATTAGGTTGTATTCACCTTGTTTGACTTATTTAGAGTTAATTCTATCTTTTTATTTGCCTCTTGTTTAATCAATTTTGCCCGTTTTGACCTTTATTTCCGTTTTCGTTTCATTTGAGTTCCGTGACTTCATGGAAGGCCACATTAGTGTCTTGGGGTTGATTTATATCTCTGTAGACTTTAGTTTTAACTTTTGCTTCCGCATTTCGGATCTGTTATCGGATCAACTTTCGGTTCATCACTGACGCACCGGGTTGAAAAACTTGGGCCGTTACAATTTTGGACTCACTTTTCAAATCACTTTCTAACACTTTCTCATTTGAATGATCATGCATATACAATGAAGGAGGAATAGGATGTGAAATGGGACGGGTGTCAACTTTTGGGTGCACCGGTTCACTCTCTTCATTACACACACCTACTTGGTTGTCCACAATCTTCCCACTTCTCATGGTTGTCACCGTATTGACATGCTCAATTGTGGGACCTTCCAATATGGAATAAGTCTCCACAACACATTATTGCTTTGGTAGGGCATTCAAAGGCATTTTCCCTTTCTCTTTAGTATTTAAAGTACTAGCTATTTGCCCTACTTGGGTTTCTAGCTTAATAATGGATTGAGAGTGAGAATGAAGCAATTGAGTGTTCGCCTCTAGAGTGCCTAAAGCGGTCAAAACTTTTTCTTTAAAAATGGGACTCCTAGAATTTCCTTGAGAATAAGATTGATCTGGGAAATGAGAATTAGAGAATTGGTTTCCATGTGATTGAAATGATGATGATCTGAAACCTTGGGAACCTTGGCTTTGCATTAGGGGCGGAACATACTTCCCTTAAAAACCACCTTGGGGAGGGTTTGAGCCTTCCCCTTGGCTTTTCCAAGAAAAGTTCTGATGGTTCCTCCAACTTGGATTATAATAATTGTCATAGGGATTATTCCCTTGATTAACAAATGTAGCATTGACTTGCTCATGGGGCTCACTTTGCACATGTCTATGGGGACAATTGGAAGTAGAATGTAAAACACTAGAACAAGTCATACATGATTCATTAGATACACAATGATGAACATGATTAGGGAAGGAAGATATTTGATTCGCTGAAGTTTGGTTGATAAAAAATTGATCAAACCTTTGAGATAAGGATTTCATCTCGGTGGCTATGTCATTGGAGTTGTCAACTTGATATAAGCTGACATTCTTCCTTCTACCTAGGTTTCTACCATTTTTAAAAGATAAGGACCTATGCATTGAATTCTCACTCATGCTTTCATACAATTGCCACACATCATTTTCATACTTATCAAGATAAGAACCACCCATAGATGCATCAACCATACCCTTGTGATTATCCAATAAACTTTCAAAGAAATATTGAACTTATTGCCACTTAGGTATGTCATAATGTGGGCACTTCCTAAGAAAGTCATTGAATCTTTTTCTCGCCTTATGAAACATTTTCCCATCCCCTTGAGAAAATTCTCTAATTGAAGTTCTCATGGCATTGGTCTTAGGAATCGGATAGTACTTCTTCAAGAACTCTTGCTGCATTTCTGCCCAAGAAGTTATTGAAAAAGGCCTAAGATTGTTGAACCAATATTTTTCCTTGTCTTTAAGGGTGAAAAGAAAAAGTTTAAGTCTTAAAACTTCTTTTGACATGTCTGTGTATTTCACAGTGGAACACACTTCAAGAAACTCATCCAAATGCTTGTAAGGTTATTCATTAGGAAGTCCATGATAGTTAGGAAGCATTTGAATGGTTTGTGGTTTGATTTCATAGTGAAGTACTCTAAATGGAGGCAATTGAATGCAAGTGGGTGCATTATATTCATTAGTCACATAATGGTTTCTTAATGCAATGGGAGGATTCACAATTGGTGGTGCTACTCGAACACCGTGGTTAGCTTAAACCATAGGAGGTTGTGGAACAAAGATTGGTTGAGGCATTTCCAATGGAATTTGGCCTTGTTGTTGTGGTGGAATAAATGGTCTAGGCATGCCTAATGGTACTTGGATGTTTTCATGATGCACATTAGGGTGGAGGATGCCTTGTTGGTCTATATGACCAAGGTCCTCCACATGATCGTCATTTAAATTCTCCATTGGTGAAATGGAATGATGAGAACTACCTCTTTCCCTAGGGTTATGAACAACCGATTCAAGATGAAAATTAAGAGGGACAAGAGTAGGATTTAATGACCTACGACCATGCATGTACTAGTAAAGACAAATAACAAGCAAATAAGTAAGTAATAAACACTTCGCCCCCACAACAAATCTACACATACAATGATCCCATGCTTGAACAACATGCAAGGAAAAGTAAATTGCCTCCACGCAGGCTCACAATTTATCTAACAAAAGAAAAATAAGCTTCCACGCGGGCCGACAATTTAACTAGAGCTTGAGTTAGAAAGATCTCACAAAGGGTCCTTAAGCAACTTCAATTCATTTTCAGCTTCCAAGCTTTGCTATGCTTTGCATTTTTTTTAGATTTTTAGTTCTTTTTGTGCTTAGCTTAGCTCTTTGCTTTGAATTCTCCTTTTGTTCAACTTCCTTCACTCAATTCACCTAGCCAAATAAGAACAAACAATAAACACAATAAGTAACCAAAAAAATAAAAATAAAGTAAAGACACGATCAAAAGAGTACTGATTCCTAAATGTTTCTAAAACACGGCGTTGCCAATTCAATCCCCGGCAACGGCGCCAAAATTTGACGATTTACCGTTCCTATACGCCAAAATAATGTAGTAAATGTATGGTTCAAGAAAAGCCTTTTAGGTTAAGTTTAAATTTATAAAAACCACTACTACCACTACTACTGACGTATCAAGGGTGAGTAGGGATCGTCCCAAGGGATTACAGGGCTACTAGTAATGGAAACAATGCTTAGGGTTAGTAGGTTGAGTGATCAAAGGTAGATTGTTTGGTTGATTAAACTACAATTAAGATTAAACAAGCTCAATATAAAACAAGTAATTAAAGGATAGAGAAAACAAGAGAGAGAGGTCTTGAGACTTAGAGATCACCACTAAGCATCACATTTCTATACACTCAATTCATAATTAATGAGGGGGAAAACATATGTTGCAATAATAGTGAGTGTGTGTGGTTGTTTCAATAAGCATGGATGACCAATTAAGTATATATTGTCTAAACAACACAATGAATAGCACAATATATCAAACTAAGCCATTAATCCTTCTTTAAGCTCACAATCCAAGCACATCACATAATTAGAGAAATATACTACTTGCATTCATAAGTATGGAACATCAAACAACAAACATGGATTGTCCTCCCATTTAACAACTAAGGTAACTACACTACATCTAAGCTAGTGACATGAAAATTAAACTAATTAAACTAAGGGAGAGGCACAATCCATTAAGAAATGAGTATGAACCATCAAATAAACCACAAGAGCATTCTATTAAGTACTATGTCTTGACAATCTCTAGATCTATAGCATCAACATACATAGACATGCATCAACAATACAAGAAATAGAGATAAACACATGAACATCTATTCTAGCATACATAGACATATGGATAGAATGAAATGATCAATTGGAAGAATTAAACTACACAAATCATTGAATAAACAAGATCTATGTATATAAAGATGTCAAAACATGTATTACAATACAAATCCCCTCAAAAATACATAAATCAAGGTAAAGAAAGCATTCTTAGGGCTAACTCTAGCCCCAAGAGGATGTTTAGCTACTCATGGATGGTGTCCTCCAACCTTCAAGGGCTATCTCCATAGTAGAAATGCTCTTCTTCTTAAGTTAGATGGAAGACCTCCCAAGAATGTGTCTTTAGCCTCCTCTTCTTTTTTCTTCCTCTCTAAGAATAATAAAAAAATTGTATCTATCAACTCCTAAAAGCATATGTGTAAAAGTGGCTCATAATCCTTATCTAGGTAGCTCAAATGTCACACCCAATGGTCTAGGCTCATACACAAGGGCTCCTCCAATGATTGCACCATGAGACAACTTTTAATGAGCTGGAAATTAATTTAATTCGCACTTGAGAGGGTTCGATCGATCGAACCTATGCTGAGATCTATCGAACTTGGCTGAGATCTATCAAACTTTGGCTAGATCGATCCTCCCATGGCAGCGCCTTTTTGGATAAGGACAGATCTGAGATATTTTGGGGAAAGAAACAAAAGTGGTAGGTGGGGTGGTACAACAGGATAATATAGAATCTTTTCGATCGATCTGAGAATTATTGGATCGATCGAACTTTTTGGGATCTTTGGATAAAGACAAAAGAGATTTGATCCATCTTGGAGAGTCTAGATCGATGGACTTTCAATCAATCGAAGTATTCTTGAGATTGATCGAACATGCTGATTTCCACACTTTGCTTCATTCTGCTTCCACTTTGCTCCTTTCTTCTATCTTGCTTGAGTTAGCTTCTTTTAAGCTCTTATTTGGCTGAATTAGCTTATTTTGGGGATAAGCACCTAAAAAGGACAATAACACGAAATTAGTATAAAACGGTAAAGTAAGATAGATAAAGGTCTTAGAATGTTCAAGCTAAAGGGGTTAAAACGAGCACTTTTCAGTGCTCATCAGTCATTGTCGCCATAGAGCACCATTTGACCTTTCATTCTGCTTCCGCTTCCAGTTATTTCCTTAAGTTCCGTGACTTCATGGGAGGTCACTCTGGTGTCTTAGGGATGATTTGTATCTCTAAAGACTTGGGTTTTATCTTTTGCTTCCGCATTTTGGATCTATTACCGGGTCAACTTTTGGGTCATCACTGACACACCGAGTTACAAAACTTAGCCCGTCACAAGTGGTATCAGAGCACCTAGGTTTGAATACCTTGGACGATGGGTTTTGGGTGCATTTCATGCTTTTGTTGATCTGCTTTGACATATTCACATGCTTTTTGATAACATGTTTATGTGCCTTTTGATAACATGCTCGGTATGATGACATGTTTTCCGTACTTATATGCTTATGTGTTTAAAAGCATCATTGTTTCACATGTATGCTTATTTGCTTAATTGTTTGACATGTATGCTTATTTGCTTAAAGGGCTTTCTTTGGTTGCTTTAGCATGACCGTATGTTACATTCCTTGTTTTGCTTCGCGTTTCATGCATTCATAGTGTGAGTTGCATTCGATCATAATAACTCATGTTATTATTGATCTCGTTTCTTTTCACGCATATAGCGTCATAATCTTGACTTGCGGAGAGTCTTCTCATCAGGGTTTAGGTAAGCGTAGGATTGTAGTATCCATCTGGCGAGATGAGATGTAGGCCACAGAGGCACCATTTTATTTTATTTTCTTTTATTTCTTTGTGATGTAGTCATAGTGGTGTTAGAGGTGTCGGTGTCATCTCTTAGGACTTCGTAGTGGTTTTGACGTCGTGACATCATTGAGGTCTTTGTTTCTAGTGTCATGGGACGATGAGTCAGGACTAACTCGAGTTCTTCATTGGGGAGTCGGGAGTTACTTTATGAGCCTCAGGGTGACGTTCTAGTGTCTTGTTTTCTTAGGTTGATGGTTTCAAGATTTGGATAGGTGTGTTGACTTATGATCCTTCTTATGTTGCCTTGGATAGCTTTTACGAGCTACAGTTGGGATGTGAGCGGTTTCATGTAATTAATTGTGTTGGTGCAATTAATTACTCTCCCTTGTCTTTAGAGACTTAGGGCATTGTGTTAGGGTTCTGGTAGGATCCTGTAGAGTTCCTATCGAACTCATTGACATCTTGGATTGGGGATTTTCTTGTTGATGTCTTGTAACGGTTAACATTGGGGCTATCCATTTCGTTGTTGTCTTGTTTCGTGTGGTGTTGGGACGCAATTAATTACATTAAACCGCTCACATCCCAACTGTAACAGTTAGTTTTGGGGCTATCCATTTCATTGTTGTCTTGTTTCGTGTGGTGTTGGGATTCCATCAGGGTATGAGTTGGTCTTGGGAAAGACTTGCTGACCTTATGTCCGAGGACCTTAGTGGTCATTGGGGGGATGATTCATTTCCTCGTAGTGAGAGGTTGGACTTATCCAGGTTTTGTGTTATGTTTTCTGAGAGGTTGTCCTTTTGAGAGGCATTCCATTCATTTCTTCCTATTTTGTGAAAATTCCATTTATAAGATCACTTTTACATGTTTATGAGCCCCATTATTTTTGGGCATGCCTTGGAAACATGTTTAGGATATATGACTATGTGGTAGTTCATATGAGGATGTAGATAATACGTTTCTATATGTTGTATCCGTTTAACATGCTAGTACCATTAGTGGTGTATAGCGTGCCATCGTTTGTTTGACCCCTATATTATAGGTGGTTTATTTGGTTTACCTTACATATACTATATGTTTAGTACTAAGGTATTATTTGATTTATTCCATTTAATTTTGTGAGTATACACTATGTGAGTATTTGGTTTATACTGTTCCATCTTTCTTGCACTTATGTTGGGGTTTTATGACATTGGTTGTCGGGATTGTTATGTGTGAGCTACGTAGTAAACTTGTGTTTTGAGGTTTTAGTTATCCACTATAAGGATTTTAACCCAGCGTTTTGTCTTTTGTATGAAGCCTTATGGTAGGTCTACTTCAGATCTGTGCTTAGGTTTTCGGTTTTGTGGGTCCGATCCATTGGCTTAAGGGCACAGACTTATCAAGCTTTAGATTCATGACTGGAGGTTGTTGATAAGGGTGTCTTGCAATGTAAGAGTTGCTGACTCTACTTGTACTGTGGATTTAAGGCCCTAAGCGTAACGGTGCCAATGACATTATTGTCAGAGTTTTGGGATTAACTACCCTAACTCTCGTAGATTTCTAGTTCCCATAGTGCTTTTGGTGATGATCATTTTTGACATTGATGTCATTTGTATCGAAATTTTTTTTTCTGGGTTGACCTATTGGGGGCATGTTATGAACTAGTGCCTTATACTGTCATGCTACCTTACTGACGAGTAACTGTGGGCGGGTTCTGGTAATTGTTCGTACTGCCATATCATTCTTTGCCATCTATCTTGATTTGACTTATCGTTATCTTGGAATTCTCTCAGTGATTCACATTGGGTTAATATACAGATTCATTTGGGAGGTGTCACTCAGTTCTTGGTTTTTGCGTTCCTTCGGATGATCTTCAGGCTTTTGGAGTTGTCGTTTAGAACTTTATGGTCTGTCCTTTGGTTTGACCTTACTTCGATCTTGTTTGGTTCTCTTTTCTATGTTCTGGATTTCGGGGATGAAATCCCTTTAATAAGGGTAGGTTGTAATGACCCGGTCATTTTCTTTCCTTTCTTTTTCCTTAAATTTTACGGATATTTTTTTTCCGTTGATCTTTTCTTTTTTGAGTTCGGTTTCTCATCACTTAGTGTCGTCTCGAGTGCTCGGGAATGGTTTCCGAGACTATTTCCTTTAGATTGACAACTTCCTTAAAGGATCGCGTCATTCCCACATTTTCATTTTTTTGGACATTATTCACTTTTTGTCTTTTTCCCCGTTGGTCACTTTTTGGCACAACCTCACTTTTTGTGTTTGGAGTTGGTTTTTGACTTCACGTACCTTTATTCTAAGTGGTTTCCACGAAATACGTATCTTTACTTTTATAGAAAGTATTCTAGTTGCTCCCCGTGTCCATAGGGACATGGATGCATAGTTCTTCAGAAACATTTTTGTTTCTTGGGGTGTTTTTCATAAATATCTTTTGAAAATATTTTATTTCAGGGGTTTTTAAGAAAATATTTTTAGAAGATATTTTCATTCTGGGTCATTAGTGCAGTTAACACTTTTTATAGGGGCCATTGTGCACTTAATGAAAGTTATTACAAAATACCACGTTTTGAGCCTAGATCCTCGTGTGGGATTCATTTTCACTTTTCATCGAGTTATGTACTCTTAGAATTGTCTTTTAGTCGTTTTCCCCAATTTTAGGGTTTCTGACACCAATTGCCACTTAACTTGTTCGGGGCATATCTTTCTGCTCGGGACTTAGTTTTCGATGCCATTTCTTTTATTGTTCATTTTATCTCATTTCGGTTCTTCTTCGTTCATAGTGTTTTGCCGTTTGAGCGTGTCTGCTGAAATTCCACTTTTTCCGGACCCGGCGGGGCCCATTTGGGGCACTTTTAGGGTTTTTCCTATAAATAGGTGGTTAATAAATGAAAAGTCAGATTTTTCATCTTCTTCCTCCCTCCTTGGCCGGCCATCCAAGGCAACCTTAGACTGCCACCCTTCTCTTTTCTTTTCCAGCCACTTCCCTTTGGTATTTTGCCGTAATGCCTTAGCGTTTATTGTAGGCCTTGGTGAGATCTTCCTTTCCCCCTTATTAGAATCTATTTTCAACCATTTTTTAGTTCAGAATTTGAGTTCAGGTTTGGATTTTCACGGTGTCTCAAAGGTTAAAGTTGCTTCCCTCGTTGTCCCCGACATAACCTAAGAGTATCGTCGGATTCGGAGCACTTTTCTTTCGGTGGGGATTTAGGATTTTCATCTCAAATTGAGGTAGGGGATGTTATAGGTTTATATTTTTATTGTCTTGCATGCTATTGATGCTTATACAACTTGTATGTATGCTTTTGTTCATAATCTAGAATTTAATTTAATAATTTTCTTTGTGTAAGATTCAATTCACATGGTTATATATGTGATGGAATCAAATTGTGGCATGCTATTAAATTAGGCTATGATATATTTATTAACATATATTAATTTGAGGATATTTGAATAAGTATTGAGACTTTTATTTAATTATTTTCTTTTATGAAAATTTAATTTACATGGTTGTAACTAGCATGAAATCAACTTGTAATATGATATTAAAATAGGCCTTGCTATGTTCTTTAACCTATGTTAATTTGAGGCCATTTGGAATTGTTTTAAAATCTAGAGAAAATTAATTAATTAGTTTAATTAATTTTATTTTAAGTGTTTTAATCACTTAATTGGAATTTTAACTTGATATTGTTAATGACCATGCTAGGTTCTTTAACATATATTAAATTGAGGCTATTTGGGATTGTTTTGAAATCTAGAGATTTTAATTAAATGAATTAATTAAAATCTGTTTAATGGTCCCTTTGATCTAATCAAGTATTTGAGTAGATATAACTTGTGTAGAAAAGTTATTTAATTTAGTAGATTACTAAACTCTTGTGATTTCATAGTATTATGAATATGGAATGCTTCTTGTGCACTATTGGAAGTTAAATTGCTAACTTGTTACTATATAGTAGTAATATGAGATTCCTGTGAATTATCGATATCATTAGCCTTGTAAACTTATTGCTATAATGTTGTAGAATTAGTGTTTAAAGTTCACTTTGGAAGTATGATTTAAATTGTTAAGTAGATGATATTGTATTGTACATTATATCATAGTAAAGACTTGACTTTATATATATGTCATTTTAGAATTGAAACTCTAAGGCATGGATTGTGTGGTTTCAACTTACTTATGCATGGAAGGTGGTTTCGTGCATTATTTAATTCGTGTATAAGTTGTGAACTTATTTATTGACTTTGGAGTCACTTGGGACATTGTTACAAAGACATGGCTAGAGTTTGGCTCTAGTGCGGGAAGTACGAGTTCTCCCCATTTTATAGTGTGCACTAGGGTGGTATTGCCAACAAGTTAGTGCCCGGAATAACCGTTTAGGTCTTGGTTTTACTTCTAGATTTGATATCCAAGTCTTCCACTATTTGATTTCGCATTCAATTCTAAGTTGACAACCAATGTTTAATTATGACTTGTGGTTATGGTTATTGGCGATTTAATGTTGTTAAGTACATTTATACATTATGATTTTAATGAATCATCGCAGTTTTAATGTTGTTAAGTACATTTAGGCATTATGATTTTAATGAATCATCGCATTTTTAATATTGTTAAGTACATTTAGGCATTGTGATTTTTAATGAATCATTGCAAATTTTGATGATGTTAAGTGCATTTATGTTATATTGTTCAAATGTAACATAGGAATGATCCTATAAATTCATTTAGAACATAGACGTTAGGTGGCATGACCTACTTTAGTTGATACTTTATGCTAGAAATGATCTAAGGTAGCTTAGGATGCTCCCTGAGTCTCACCTTTGACATTGGCATTAGGTGGTATAACCTTTTGAATTGTTTCACATTAATGTGATGATCTTGTAAAACGTTAGGTCTTTGTATGCTCATCTCCTATGAGTAGCTTTATGTTACTTACCCCAAAGTTACCAGGGACATTTTTTAGGTACAGGATTCAAGGTTTGGGGATTTGCATTGCTTTGGGTAAATTTGTAGATTTGAAGTTCTTTTAAATGTAATCTTGTTCACATGTAAGTGTTAGCATGTATAAGTTTTGCTTATCAAGTTATAATACATAGCTAGGTTAAATATGCCGTTTTTACCTTATGACATGTAAAGGGTACTTAGATACACTATTTGGAACCTATTTCATATGTATGATTCGTGGCCGGCAATTATCCTTAGTTTACATATAAGTTCATGTGGTATTATGTTTTTTCCTTATAATGTAATTTTGTGAACTTTGAGAGTTTGACATGTCAAATTTTATAAATGAATTGTAATAAGGCCATAGGCTATTGTAGCATGTTTAAAATGCCATATTACATTTGCGTGTATGTTCACATCATCACACAATAGCATATAATTTTGATTGATCTTGCCATGGGGGATTCAAGTAAGGCTTATAAAACACTTCTTCATTTTTGGTTCTATAGAATTTTTACAGAATTTTAAGTTGTTTCGGTTGACTGAAGTGTCATTTCGGCCGACCGATGGCTATTTGATCAGTTGTATTTCAAATTTCAGTAGCCTCCTTTCATTCTGAGTCACAACCGGTCGACCGATTTGCCATTTCGGTCGGCCAAAGTGCTTTATCTTTTTTAGCCTATTTCGGTCGATCGAAGCACCATTTCGGACAACCGAAATGAGGCAGCTTTATGAGTTTTGCTTGGTTTGTTGCTTAGACAAGTTCACTCCGTTTGTTTATTCCCATAGGACCTTATTGATTTTGTTTGAGCCATTTAATGGCCTACGTGGTCTAGTTTGAACTAGATCATGCTTTCTTATGTGTCATTGTCGCTATCGAGTACCAATCGACCTTTCATTCTGTTTCTGGTTCCGGTTATTTCCTTGAGTTTCGTGATTTCATAGGAGCTCACTCTGGTGTCTTAGGGATGATTTGTATCTCTAAAGACTTAGGTTTTATCTTTTGCTTCTGCATTTCGAATCCTTTACTGGGTCAACCTTTGGGTCATCATTGATGCACCGAATTGCAAAACTTGGGCTGTCATAGACACCCTCAACATAGCCCTATCCTACAAGGATTCGTTTTGTTGCAAGTGGTATTTTATTATTGATAAATAAAAACAGACATCAATTTTTGGCACCGTTGCCGAGGGCTGTGTCACGGATTTGTTGAGTTTGAGATTAATTCTAGTTTAATTTATAGTTTAAGGATTTTCTGATATCTCACCTTATTTCATTTTCTTTTCAAGTACAGGAATTAAGGAGAAAGGGCGACGAAGCTTAAGGAGAAGATGCTACGGTTTTAGAACCTTTTGGGAGTTCTTTTAATTTTTTTTTTTTTTTTGCTTAAAAATTTTCTTTTTACTTGTTACAATTGAACTTAGCTTAAGTTGTTAGGAGAATTCTCTAAAATTAGACATGGCTAATAATGGTAATAATCCCAATGGGGTACATGTGCCATAAGCACCTGTTCCTCCACCACAACCGCAATTGAGGGATCACTTCATTCCCACCTCATATACATCCCCTTATTGCATTCAATTTCCATAATCTGATGCAACCCACTTTGAGATCAAGCCAGCTATGATCCAAATGCTTCCAACTTTTCATGGGTTTACTACTGAAGATCCCTATAAGCACATTGATGAATTTCTGGAATTGTGTTCAACTACCAAGTTGTCCATTCTTTCTGATGATGCTTTTAGGATAAGACTCTTCCAGTTTTCTCTCAAGAACAAGGCTAGAACTTGGTTGCACTCCCTACCTCATAATTCCATAAGCACATGGGATAAGTTGCAATAAGAGTTCTTGAAAAAATACTACACTGTGGGTAAAACCACACAAATAAGGAAAGAGATCATGGCGTTCTCCCAAATCTCTGGTGAACAACTTCATGATACTTGGGAGAGATACAATGATCTTCTGAGAAAGTGTCCACATCATGATATTGCTAAATGGCATTTGGTGCAAATATTCTATGATGGATTAACTGATCCACATAGAAACACGGTAGATGCTTCTAGTAATAGTGGTTTCCTTCATAAGAGTCCAGATGACGCTTGGGAACTATTTGAGGCCATAAGTGAAAATTCTACACAACATGCTTCTTCCTTTAGGTCTAGGTTTATTCTTGGTATAAACAAGGTTGAAAATCTTTATGAAGTTAAGCTCGCCACTCAAATGGAAGTGTTGAATCAAAAGTTTGACCAAGTTTTATCAGCTGTCAGTACTCTTAGTTCTTCTCAGCACTCCTTTTTGCCAAAGGAGGTGTGTTCTGTCTGTGCTAGTCCATCTCATTATGATGCCAGTTGTCCTCTCTTGGGTCACTCTTTTGAAAATCCACAAATGCAAACCAATGCTGCATTCTCCAGTTCGGGTTAGAATCCAAATACCAATACATATAACCTTAGCTGGAATGATCATTCCAATATATCATGGAAAAATCAAAGCCAAGGCAATACTGTTCCCCAATCTTAGGGATAGTACCATAATTCATCCATTCCTCTATAAAATAATTCTTTCAATCAATCATCCATCTACTCTCCTCCTCAACTTAGGAACCAAGCTAATCCTGATCCTCCTCCTCCTAGGTACTCATTTGAATTTGAAGAGAAGGTTTTGGCTGCAATTAATGATTTTAATTCCACCACTCAATTGGTACATTCCCATTCCCAATCTATAGCTAAGATAGAGATTCAAGTTGGGCAAATAGTTAAAGTGTTAACTCAAAGAGAGGAAGGAAAACTGCCTAGTAAGCCAATTGCAAATCCAGTCAGACAAACTTATATGATTGATGAGACTAATCCTTCAAGTTCTCGTCATGAGCAAGTTAATGCCATCACTACCTTGAAAAGTAGAAAGATCATTGGTAATCAAGTTGAGGAAAAAGAGGTAAAAAAAGAGAGGCATAGGATTCCTATCAATCCCATTCTTCCAACTCCACATCCCATAGATGTTCCCTCACATCCTACTCCATCAAGCTCCAAAGGAGTTGAAGGTGAAGTAACTTTTTCATCTACTCCCAACCTTGAGGCAGCTTATGAGCCAAGAGCGCATTTTCCTGAACATCTCAAGGGACCTTATTTCTTTAGTAAGCAAGGAGAGAAAATCCAAGACATAATGGATGTCTTCAAACAGGTAAAAGTCAATATTCCTCTCCTAGATGCTATTAATTAAATCCTTGCCTATGCTAAATTTCTAAAAGACTTGTGCACTCAAAAAAGAAAATCAAAAAGCCAAGTCTCTAAGAAAATCTATCTCACTGAGCAAGTCAATGCAATCATTCAACATAGCACTCCTCCTAAGTTCAAAAATCGTGGTGCTCCTACCATATCTTGCATCATTGGAAACAATGTGATAGACAAAGCACTTCTTGATCTTGGAGCGAGTGTTAATCTTCTTCCTTACTCGGTGTATGAGCAATTAGGCTTAGGAGAGCTTAAACCCACGTCAATGGTGTTGCAACCTACTGATCGATCTTTGAACCAACCACGTGGGTTAATTGAAGATGTTCTCATTGAAGTGGACAAGTTTTATTTTTTGGTTGACTTTTTTATCCTAGATATAGAACCTGTTTACGATCCCAATAGATAAATTCCTGTAATCCTTGGTCGTCTATTCTTAGCTATAGCGAATGCCAACATTAACTATAGGATTAGGGCTATGGATATTTCTTTTGGGAACATGAAGCTCAAATTAAATATCTTTAATGCCAATCCATATTCCTCAGAGAAAGATGAGTGCTTCTTTCTTGATGTTATTAATGAGGAATCAGTCAACATCTTTCCAATAAAAGATCCTCCTCCTTTGATTTCAAATATTTATTATCCTTCTTGTGAGTCTTCTCACAAACTTGAGCCTAAGCCACCACCGGATAAGCTTGAGTATTCTTTCTTGGGTCTTGATGGAACCACATTGGTTATACCTGTTTCAAATTTCATAATCACCCATAGGACTGATTTTAGGATGAGGAAGGTAGTTGAATTGTTGGATATAGGCTAAGGAGTGGTGTACAGTTGAGCTAGCGACGTTAAAGTTAGCATGTTGTCGAGCTATCGACGCTAAACTTAGCATTTGTATGTTTGTACTATAGTTTATTTGTATTCTTTTTAGTTTTTCTAGGTTTTTAGTTTATTTTTGTATTTTTCTTTTATTTTTCGATTTCTTTAGTTTAGATTTTTTTTTTTTTTTTTTTAAAAAAGGAACAAAAATAGGTTAGTTTCTTTGTGTATTTTTCTTTTATTTTTAGTTTAGGTTAGTTTTGTTTTGTTTTGGAAAAGAAAAAAAAAGCATAATTGATTGACTTGTGCATAATAATATATTTATATATCTGTTTTCCTCCATATACTTGATACTCGGATGTGTGTAGTGGAGTATAATTGTTTTGTCAGGTATAAATGACTAAGTTTGGGAGTGAGGTGACGATTTCATTCCTCTGAGCTATCAATTCTTGATCTTTGCTGGTTCTACGTATTTGGTAATATCTTTCTAACTCTACATCTATTTTCACAAATTGAAGACAATGTGCTTCTTAAGTTTGGGGGTAAGGCAGTGCGTTTTAAATTTTGTTATTGATATATTGTACACAAGAGGATGCAATTTAATTGTTTAAGTGTGATTTTAAGTCTGTTGATTGTTATGATATCCATATGCAGTCTGATATTGGTATAAGATGGCTTGTATGCCGAATTCATGTTAAATAGGGATTTCTAAAAAAAAAAATTTATCAGTTGCCGGCCTATGGCCCACTTTGTTAGGATAGTTACAATTTGATGATTTTGATTCCTAGGATACTTCAATTTGCACATGTTCACACTTACATGCATTCTATGGGGTATAAACTTGAAATCTTATTCTGATTTGTGTTAAACTGAAATGAGCAGGTGAATTTGATGATTTTGAGAACCATGGTATAAAAAAAATTGATGAAAGAAATAATATGGTATGTATGTAATGAAAAAAAAAAAAAAAAAAAAAAAAAAGGTTCTTCACCAATGTGAAGGAAACAAATGAAAAGAGAGAAAAAAGAGTCAAGTTTGGGTCTGTACCTAGATTGCTTGAACAAATAAGTCCTTAGGGGTGTTTTAACACTTAATGCCCTAAAACCATCTGGTTTGGGAGTCATTGACTGAAAGTTCGTTACATGAGAAGTTTAGGTTGCCTAGATTATTGAGGAATTAGGTCCGTAGGGGTGTTTTAACACCTAATGCCTTAAAGCCATCTGGTTTAGGAGTCATTGGCTGAAAACTCGTTGCAAGAGTGATTTAGAAAGCTTAATAGACCTGAGCATTGCACAGTACCCTTTTGAAAAAAAAAAAAGAGTTGAAAAAATTGAGTGATGAATGAAAAATGCATACCAGTAGAAAATTAGGAAAAATACCTTAGGGATCAGAATTTGAAAGGTTTACTTGTGAGTTGAGGGATAGCATGAATTAGATATAAGTATAGATAGTAAGCCACATATTTAAAATTGTAAGTTCACTATTAAAAAGGATTTTGGGGGTCGAGATTGTTAAACATGTGATTAAACTGACAAATGGGGACCATGACTACTAATATAATATTGAGAGTTGAAGATTTTTCATGTTTAATATAGTTCCTTATACTTGTTGTAGTTGACTAATTGATACGTTGTTGAGACATTATGATATGAAAACAGGTTTGAATGAGCTTACCGTGTAATTAAGGCACTGATTTGAGAAGTTTGTGGGTATCTTCATTGGAAATCTTCGCGAGACTACAACTCGTCCATTAGGGGTAACCAAGGGGTTTAAAGGCTTGTTGCATAAGCTAAATGCAACCATGATTCCCATGAAAACGGCTTTTTAGTTCTCTATTGCTAAGGGACTAGCAATATGTAAGTTTGGGGATGTGATGAATGCTAAATATTGCATATTCGAGCCCCTAAATACGCATATATTAAGACCTAAAGTGATACATCTATCCTATTTTATATTGATTTATGTTTATTTCATGTTTTTAGGTGTTTTCCCAAAGAAGCAGTTAAAACCAGGCTTTTATGATGAAAAGAATGATAATGAAGTTTACCGTATCGTTGTTGGTCATCCGGAGCAAGTCGAGATTCAAAATGGCGAATTTTGGAAGAGTTTAAGTTTAGAAGATCTAGTCTCAGTTTTATGGCTTGAGCACTAAACAAGAAATTCCAACAAGGCATTAAAGCTCGAGCCTTATACCTTAGAGCTCGAGCCTGAACTAGGGTGCTCGAGTCTTGACCCTCAAGCTCGAGCACATGATGCGTCAGAATTAAAAAAGTTAATCCAAGCTCCCAGGACCTCGTGCCAAGTCTCAGGGATCGAGCACTAACACCTAGAGATCGAGCCCACAGCCCAGAGCTCGAGCCCAACATTTTGGATCGAGCACCATCAATAAAAAGACATTTTGGAACAATTTTGCTCCTAAAGCTCGGGCCCGAATCAGAAAGCTCGAGCACCACCACTTCGAGCTCGAGCATTGCTGAAAACTTTGAATCCATTTCAGTATTTTGGGTATAAATTTTGACTCAGAACTCCAAATTAAGCAAACTTAGTAGTTTTGGAAAGAAGACTTGAAGCCCGATATTTTGGTGTCTAATACCCATCTCGAGATTTGCACTCTAAATGGGTCAAAATGGCATTACAACATCAGAACAAGTTTCTGGCAGGTGAAGCTCGAGCCTTGACATCCTGGAAGTTAAAAATACATGCAGGAATTACCAAAAATCATCTTTCTTTATTTCCTTAAGAGTTCAATTGTTACCAAAAGTTGTAAAACCAATCTAAAGGGGATTGGGACTTATTCTCCACTATAAAAGAAGAGGAGAAGGCCAGAGAAAATCATCTCTTTTCTAGTTATAATTCCTCTCTCTCACGACAGCTTTTAGGGTTTTGAAGGGAAGTCCCCAAGAGAGAAGTGCAGACCTTGGCGATGAAGACTACACCAACACAGATGATATCTAGCGTTATCATGAGTGGCTAATTCCTCTCCTAGGACATTGATGTAATCCGATCCGATTACTATGGTTTGATTGTTTATACTTTGGGAATTTAATAATTTATATACTTTGATTGTATGATTTTGAGCAATTGACCCAACTCAATTGGTGTTTTAATGAATTAATAGTTTTTGAATAGTTATTACCTTATTTTAGATATAACTGTTTATAAACTGTTCTCAACCTATTCTTATTGGACGGTATCTGACGGAGCCCTGCTGGACATAAGAATAGAGATCATGTAATGGTGTTTAAACATTTTTTGTGAATGAATATTTTCAAAGGGTATGCTTAGGAAAGATGGATTATATGCAAAATTAGTTATAAGTAGGTAGCTGGATAGTCTATACTAACTGCAGATAGGTTATAGTTAATTGAAATTCATGAAATATCTTTCTTTAAAACCGAATTAAAAGAATGTTATTGAGTTTAATTCATATGGTATATAAATTGTTGAAATCCCAAGGTTGAACAATTGACCATAGTAGGAGGATCGTGGTGAAGTCAATCCCTAAGTATCTTTACCCTTGATATTTTCTTTTTACTTTATTTATTTTCTGTTTATATTATTGCACCACAACAAATCAAATCTTCTTTCTTAATTAAAATAGTATTAATTGAAAACTTGTTAAACCACCACAGTCTTTGAGGTTTGACACCCTCAATATAGCCTTATCCTACAAGGATTCATTCTATTGCAAGTGGTATTTTATTATTAATAAATAAAAACACACATTAGCCAGTCTATAGCAATGAACTACAGTATGAAAATGAAACAAACATATATACAACCATGAACTAATAAAGCAATTAAAGATAACATCATTTTCGTTAGGATCACGATTGCATTTAGCATATGCAATAAGCCTTTTAAACCCCTAGGTTACCCCTAGTGGACGAGTGAAGTCTCGTGAGGATGGTACCCACAAACATCAACAGCTTTTTCTTACTTGAGAAGCAATGACACATATTAAACAAGTGTTAAGTAGACTACTTCAAGTATGCAAATTACTGCCATTTTTAAGCTATTCTCAAAATTTCAACTCATGTAAGAAAAAATGGTCCTCCACACATCATGTTAATCATGCAAATTGAATCAATTCTATCATCTTTTTTGCAATACTCCTAGCTTTCTAGATGCGGGTTGGCCAGGCCCACACCCGAATACCCGAGGATATCAAAACAAATAGGTAATAATCGAACACAGAGTACAAAATAGATAAATAAGAATAAATAAAAGACTGAAAGAAACTAAAATAATAATCCTTTAATAAAACCTCAGAATAAATTTTCATTAACAAATTCTTCTAATACAAGTAATCCTCCAATTTATACACTCGGGAATCCATACTCTGTGGACTCCTGAAAAAACTAAAACTAAACAAATGACAGCAATAACTGTCTACAAGGCGGTCTCAACCTGACTAGTAGGCAACATGTAAAATGCACCTGAAGTGGGCATGAGTACCTAACCTAACAGGGTACACCACTACCATCATAACCAGCTATGCATCCCACTGCATATACGCTCCCTAACCATTGATCCTAAGACTCATATCATGGCACTATAGTTATATATATAAAATACATCCTATCCATCCATAAGTAATCCAGATAGTCATTCAACTTGTTCAGTCGATCTGCCTTAAATATAAGTAGGACTTAACATTTTTAGTTAATTCATTCCCTTATACAGAATAAGAAATCTAGATAGGTCATTCAACTTGTTCAGCTGATCTGACTTAAATATAAGTAGGACTTAACATTTTTAGTTAATCCATTCCCTTATATAAAATAGGTAGGACTTAACTTCTTTGGTTAATCCGTCCCTAGAATGCCACTGTCCCATATCGGTGCATTACATCCATATAATCCAATACATGATGCAATAGATAAAACAGTATATCAAATAATCCAAAATAATATGATAAAAATCACATATATAATCCTTGCATATACTTAAGCAAAATAACTACTCTAAGTAGCATGTATTTAATTTTTACAATAATAAATTAACATGCATCTCAAATAGATTATTTTAACCTCTAGAACATAATTAAACTATTTAAATCCAATTAATTGATTAAATTAGTTTAATTCCAATATTCATCCATTTAAATTGTTAAATAATATTAAGGAATGAAATCCTTGGTTAACAATATGCAAATTTATTTAAAACTTCATATTGTTCAAGTTCATAGCATATAGTCATAGATTAATCATTCCGGTTATTAATCTAATTTATTTAAATCATATAAATCATCAAAACTAAATTTAATATCATTGGAACCACCCTAACAGTCAAACAGAACCTTTAAAAAAACAAAATCCATAAGTTCCCAGTGATGGAGCATGCTCTCGTTTTGAGAGAGCAAACTCTGTCCTCAATAGAGCAAGCTCTCAAACTAATGGAGCAAGCTCTCAAACTAATAAAGTAAGCTCTCAGCTAAAAGAGTATGCTCTCAGCTTAAGGAAGCCGGCTCCTTCTTCTATAAAGCCGGCTCTCTCCTCTGAGAGCCGCAAGAGTTTAATTAGGAGCCGGCTCCATGCCCTTGGGAGCCAGTTCTCGACCTGTTCTACTCCTTCTTCTTTGTCCCTGGCGTTCTCTGATCATTCTGATTATCACTATTAAAGGTTCTAAACCTCTATTCCATGTCCCAAATAATCCCAGACAATTAATAGAAGATATGTTGCATCAACAGCGCAAATCAAGACAAGTACTCTTGCAAGTATGATTGAGATCAAGTCACTACACATAGAAACATATAAAATTTAATTTTAATTCCAAGTAAGCATGCAAGAAAGATCCAATTAATATTTGATTAATCTTGGAATTGTCCTAAGCATGTATAGAACACAAATCTAAGGGAAAGAGTAGTAGTAAAACTTGCCTCTAGGTTTTAGATTGAAACCTAACCTCTGCTTCCTAGCTTTTCCGGCGATACCTGGCCATCGTTGAAGCCTTCTACTGCTCTGGTTCTAACCCCTGAACAGCCTTTAACCTTCCTCCTTGGTCCAGCCTAATTCTTTAGCCAAAACCCTCTCTCTTGTCTCTTGGTTTCTCTTCTCACCTCTCTGTTACTTCTCTTTCTCTAGGTATAATACAACTCCCGTAATAAACCTAGCCTCCTCCTCTACCGACTTAAATATATAAATATTGGTAATATTATTTAACCCTAATCCTATAGATAAAACAAGTCTACTTATAAAGATAATACAACTCTAAAGTAATACTAATACTACCTTGTAATATTACGTATTTACATATATATGTAACCATTTGCAAATATAATATAATTATATATTTATATAATTATTTATATAACTGAATCCTCCTTATCATTATTAATTAGAATAATAATAATAATAATAACCTCCAATACCCATAGGTCATAACCCTTACCCATGTAGATCCATCCCAGTAGTCTATGTGATCCATTTATTTGGTCCATTACTACAATCCAAATCCAACTCTATTTTTAAATTAAAATTAAAATAAAATAAGTAATCATTCACAACTAACATATAATTGACAAGAAATTTCACACAATTAAAAAAAAAAACAATTCAATTACATATTTCAAATAAACAACGAATCAAATACACTCAAATAAACTCACATAAGTAATTAAAACAAATAAACATATAACATGAAGCCACATAAGCACCTAAAATATAATATAATAAATAATTAAATCCCTTTTATGTCCTTTTAAAAACTAGGGGTATTACACTTTTTGAGTTAACCGGCATCAAAATGTGTTGTTATCCTAGCAAATCAAAATCATAGCATAGCCTTACCCTCAAACTAGCATACATATATAGTACCAATCCTCAAGACATTGAATGAACCTTGTTATTCAATCAAACATTATTTTTTTATTTAATTGATTTCTTTTTTCTTTTTCTTTTTTTTTTTCTTTTTTTTTTCTTTCACCTTTGGTGAATGCTTTTTGTTTTTGTTTTTTTTTCATTTTTCATTTTCTTTCTTTTCTTTTCTTCTTTTTTATTTATTTATTTTATTTCTCACCTCTAGTGAGTGCTTTTGCTCACCCTTGGTGAGTGCTTTTATTTATTTTTTTTGCAAGGTCATTTTATCAAGAATGAAAGCTTTCAAAGCATACTAGCTCAATTGGGATAAACCAAGACAATAATCAACTAAGCATGTACCCCACAAATTGAATGCTAGTGTGCGCAAGTGCAAGTATAGAATTCTAGAATTAACTCTCAAAGCATTTTCAACCAACAAGATGATGTGTACCACAAGAGCAAACATGATATCAAAAATTAAAATTTACCCCTAAATGGCATCCTAGAGCATACAAGAAGTATTAGACTCTAACAACTTGTTTTTCAAAGGCACTATGCTTCAAAAGTTTGAACTCATTGCCAAATATATCTTACATCTCAATCATGCATTAAAAGCTCAACTTAAAGTAAAATGTACAAGACTACCTTACCCCCAAACTTAAACTACACATTGTCCTCAATGTGCAAAGAGAACAATAAAAAATAATGGAAAGAGTATACCATGATGGCAAAAGTCTATGAAGCCCGGCAATGATCCATTATGAAAGAGGTCGCCCCCAAACTTGGATGCAAAAACCTACTGTAAAAACCATACTAGCAACTCACATCAAATATCAAATGGGATAAGAATCATACATTCCAAAACAATATAGAAAACAATGCAAATTGATATAAGATGAAACCCTTTGTAAGAATGAAACATGCATAACTATGCAGAAGGACATAATGGAAAAACATTTTTTTTTTTTTAATATATGGAACGAAGGAGGAACTCAAAACAACTAGTGTTTAACATCGCTAGAAAGACCTGAAATTCTCTTAATCTTCAAAGTAAATGGGATCCACCAAGAGAGCGGATTCCACATTTCTTTAAAGAGCTTGTCCATTAATGAATGGTTTAAGCCTTTGACCATTAACTTTGAAGGTTCTTCATCTTTTAAATTTTGAAGTTCAACCACCTTATGAGGTGAGACGGAGATGATTAGATAAGGGCTTTCCCATTTGGTTTGAAGCTTTCCAGGAAAGAATTTGAGTCTAGAGTTGAAAAGCCATGCTTAGATAAGGGCCTTCCCATTTGGTACCACTATGCTTACGGCCTTAAATCCTCAATACAACAAAATCGACAACTCCAACATCTCAAAACATTCCTATGAACAACAACAATCACGAATCTAAAGCTTGACAAGCAAATCAAAATCTCCAAAAATCAAAATAAACCTCACTACAAGACATTTCATCGAAAGTCCTACATATTTCCTTGAAACAGATCAACTACAAGCCCAATCACCATGATCAAATATCAGATCCATATCCCTATCATAGATAACTAAATCCTTAAAACACAAGTCCACTAAGCGGTACACACATCAAAATCCTGAAAACTAAGGTCACAAAACGAATCTCTTAAAACCGTACTTGACAACATCAAGCTAAATCAAAATCCCTAAATTTCGATCCATCCATAAACAACCATTGGAACTACGATTCCTCAAAACTATGCCTAGTCATAACTAGGACGAGAAAACTCCACAAACAAGTCATATTCAACAATGATCCTCCAAAACTTATCCTAAGAGTCTACCACATCTAGGTTTCCAAAACGGAAACAAGTCTCCAAAAGACATTCTCAATAGAGCATCAAGCTCACCTTACGAATCAAACAGATCCTCAATGATATGGACACAAGTCCCCGAAAAATGATCTCACACCAACCCACTCACTCTGAGCACCACAACCCATCAACAACCACGGCAAAACTCCCCAAGGGACGAAAGAAAGGGGACCACCAGTCCTAAGAAGGACAATGTCACAACTCCATCTCTGAAGTGAAAGACAACAAGGTCAAAGACTTCACCCCCTACATGGAAGTAAGTTGACCAAAATTCATCAAATCCTCACCAAGGACTCAAGACAACAATGGTGATCCTCACGGACCAACCAACCCCAAAACCATGCACAATGCAAAGAAGAGAAGAGACTCACTTCTTGTGAAGTCCCTAACACGAATCAAGAAGAAGAGGAGAAACCCTATTCCCCCACAAGAGTCAACACGACAAACTAGAAAAGGGAGCATTCTTCCCACCTTAAAGAAGTGGATAGCTCAAAACAATACAAATGTGACAACTCCTCTACAAAGAATGTCACCATGAAACCATTACAGAAACCGGCGCACAATCAACGTGCGACCTTAGGAAAACAAAATTGGAGACAAAATATGGAAGTCGTGCATATGATAAGGAATGCAACTACCAAATAAATAAATCTACTCGCATAGATAAAATCAAAGGTACATGCAGCACGTCTCCACGTAAGCAGAAAATTATGTCACTAAAATGATATAATAATATGACATCTCTAAGCATATAAGGATGGCATGCTAATGCCACACTACAAGAAAGCAAATGTGGACATACTCCCACCTACTCA
This sequence comes from Cornus florida, assembly GCF_030987335.1. Lineage (NCBI taxonomy): Eukaryota > Viridiplantae > Streptophyta > Magnoliopsida > Cornales > Cornaceae > Cornus > Cornus florida. Next base: position 81,006,817 of record NW_026775577.1, on the reverse strand, counting down.
TGCATTGCAATATCATAAATCATATTACTAACATGGTAGTAAGCAAAACTGCGAAAAATAAAAATGATGGTATAATGAGCCCTACGGGACATCGTGTCCTAGAGTTTCTAGGTAAAAGGAATGACCAGTCCTAGCCATAAACTGACTCCAAAAACTGATGTGACAACAACTTGTCCCAAAACAAATCTGAGCCCTCACCACAATGGTAAGACTCTAACAATCCATCTCCGAATCTAGAGGTGACATTACAAGTGACACTAACAGTGTAATGCTCTTTCTATCCAAAACATCAATCAATCGACTTGATCCCAAAAGCGTCATCACGTAAGGAAAACTCAAAAAAATGGCAACTATAACCATACCAGCAACAACCAAATCAATCACTACGATTGATCCCCAAAATAACTATCATCATCATCAATCAAAAGGACAATACCTATCAAAACAAAACCAACATTGATTCCATCGGAACTGTACTTGTAGCTAGCCAGTATGGTAGTATGACAGTGCTAAGCACCCGCCCACAAAAAATGCAATCCCAGAGGAATTATCCCGAACAACCAAGGATCCTAAGAGGTCCATAACCCCATCATAGCTCAAAACCAACAAATCCAGCATTATGGCAACACCTAATGACTCAGCTCATAAGAGTCTAAACAAAAGGTCTCTCTCCACCTACCTCACAACCAAAGCTAGGTCGACAACAACCTACACTACCATAAAACCATGTGGACAATCACCAACAACCTCAAGGAAAAGTGCCAAAACAAAACCAAACACGCTAACAATCGCACTAAGTGCAAACTCAAACATCCCAAAACTAATCCCAAGACTAATCCTAAGTCCTATCAAATATGTAAAACAATCATGCATATACAAATTAAATCTAGCATACATCATATGTCATGCTCTTTACATTAGGATTAAATCATATTAAATAATGGCATACCACATATAATACATAAGCACATAAATATGTTATTGGGAAGCATTTAAACACATAGAGCATGGAAACACAAGCATGATATGCACCCAAAACCCATCGTCCTAAGGTTTTCGAACCTAGGAGCTCTGATACCACTTGTCGTGACCCGTGTTTTTTAACCCGATGCGTCATTGATGACCCGAAAGTTAACCCGATAACGGACTCAAAATACGGAATTAAAAGATAAAACTATAGTACTTTGAGATATAAATCATCTCTAAGGCACCAATGTGACTTTCCATGATGTCACGGAACTTAAAGAGAGCGAAAGAGGAAACTTGAGTTAAAACGGATAAAATTCGTCAATAAAGGACAAAATGGTCAATTCACAATCAAGAGGAGAAATTTGACTCCAAGCAAGTCAAACGAAGTCCACACAGCCTATAACAATTGTTTAATAACATTCTAAGAGGTTCTAAGAACTTTAGACAAGAATCCCACAAAACGCCCTTTTCCGATTCGAACCAAATCCCGATACTACTTCACTAAAACTTTAATAACTCTCACTATGATTTGAATTTGAGAATGGCATTGATACCATTGGAAATATGACTCAAAATCCATGAATATAGGCTCAAGAATCACCCTATTTGGGCTAGAAATGAAGGAGATATGACTGTTTAAAGTCGGAACAACAGTGCTAAAACAAAACTGAAGATGCTGGGGTACAAGGGCTATTTCGATCGACCGAAATAGAGTTTCAGTTGACCAAAACTCACAGAAACTTTGCTGAAGTTTTATTTTTAAGGTGTGGATGGTTCAGTAGACCATTTTGGGCCATCGGTCGACCGAAATAGGTCATCGGTCGACCGAAATGGTCCTAAACAGTGCAAAAGCCTACTAGAATTGATGATTTACTGTACTACGACATTTCCAAAAGCCACCGGTCGACCAAAATGGAGTTTTGGTCAATCAAAACACCATGAAAAGCTACTAAAGGACCTACTATGAACAAGAATTGTTGAGGCTTCACCCAAGCCTCAAACCCTAACATGAATTTGGTCCAAAAACAAGATTTTAAGCTAAACAAGCATGCCAACAAGTATACTTTGAGTGTTAAAGTGTGTTACAATGGCCCAAGGCCTTATTACATTTCATTTGCAAGATTTTACATGCTAAACCTCAAAGTTAGGAAGATTACATCCCAAAGACAAGAATTAGAATCTAAATGCATACACTTGAACTTTAAGGATTATGGCCTTTGGCCTTATATCATACATATCAAATAGGTTCCAAATAATGTATCTAAGTATAGTTTACATATCATAAAACAAAAATGGAATAATTGAACCTAATTAAACATTACATATTTATGAGCAAAACTTAAACATGCTAACACTTGCATGTGAATAAGAATACTTTAAAAGAAGCTTCAAATCTCCAAATCACCCAAGGCAAGTGCAAATTTCCAAATCTTGAATCCTATACCTGAACAAAACCCCCAGTAACTTCGGGGTGAGTAAACAAGTTTACTCGTAGAGAATGAGCATGCATCAACTCGATTTCTTCATAGATTTTTATAACAACGTGAAACAATTCAAAAAGGTCGTGCCACCTAACATCTATGTCCAAGGTGAGACTCAAGGAGCATCCTAAGCTACCTTAAATCATTTCTAGCATAAAACACATCATTTATGTAATTTCAACAACATAGGTGCATGCTATACAAAACATCAAAACATAGATTCTCAAAGGCATCACCTTGAAATCTAAAATGCATTAACAACTAAATATAACAATTTAGTATAATTAGAATTTCTAATACCACACATTAAGACATAGATTCTCTAAGTTATCAACTTGAAATCTAAAAGAATGCAAACAACTAAATATAGCAATTTAGTATGGATGTACTTAACAACATCGAATCGCCAATAGCCAAAACCACAAGTCATAATTAAACATGATTGTCAACTTGAAATTGAATGCGAAATCAAATAGTGGAAGACTTGGACATCACGTCTCAGACTAAACCAAGAACAAAATGGTTATTCTGGGCATTAACCCGCTGGGAAGACCACCCTAGTGCGTACTATCTTAATTGAGGAGAACTCATACTTGCCGCACTAGAGCCAAACTCTAGCCATGTCACTTGTAACAACAATGTCCCAAGACTCCAAAATAAACCAAATAAGTTCACAACTTATACATAATTTATATAATGCACGAAATCACCTTCCATGCACAAGTAGATTAAAACCACACAATCCATGCCTTAGAGTTTAAATTCTAAAATGGCATGTATAATGTCAATTATAAAGTGTGCAATTCATTACACAATGCAACAATATATTCTATAAAGAAAACATGTTCTTATGAATATAAATATAACAATAATGTTATCCAATGCTCAAAACATAACCAAGTGTATACACATTAAGTCCAAGTCCATGATTTGAATATAGAAACTACTTCTAAAACACAAATAGATCTATGGAGCCATTAGATAGAATTTAATTAAATAAAATAATTAAATTCTCTAGAATTCAAATTTATTTCAAATGTCCTCATTTTAATATATGTTAAACAACATATCATGCTCATTACATATATCAAGTCAAAAGTACAAAATGTGCAAGATACCATCAAACAGAATTTAATTAATTTAAATCAATAAAATCTCAAGACTTCAAAAGTTGTTCAAATGATCTCAAATTAATATATATGAAGCACTAAGTCATGGTCATACCATATATCATGATGGAATACAAGCAAAACACGATTAACTAGAATTTAAATCAAATTAAATTTATTTAATCTCTAGATTTAAAAACTCATTCAAATCATTCCAATTTAATATATAACAAAGATCAAGTCATGGCCATGCCATATATCAAGTCTAAAATGAGTTATATGTAAGCTAAGATACATCATTAATTTCTCAAATTAATAAAAGACATGCATACAACTTATATTTCATACAAAAGCAAGTAAAACACTTGGAAAAAAATAAATATAACACCCCCTACCTTAATAGAGAATTGAATTTCTATAATCCCAAGCAACCAAGCTCAAAAATGGAAAACAAGACAAGGGTTTTGAAGAGGAGAGCAAGAGGAAACTTTTGTCTCCCAAGGTTTTAAGTCTAAGGTGAGTGGAAAGCCCTCAAAAATCAAAGTCAAAGCCTAAGCATCAAGCTCCTCTAATGGTGACTAGGGTTTGTGGTGAAGAAGACAATGTTACAAATGAGATTAAGTGTGAGTGGAGGAAATAGAAATCCTCCACTCACTATGTGATCTTACACTACCTCTCACACACACACTATTGTAAGACCATATTGTGAGCCTACACTTGTCACAAATCCAAGTCTCCTTCCTAGGCTTAATCTCAAGTCTACACTTGTCAACCATCTAAGTCAACAAGTGCTCTAATCCTAGGCCAACAAGTGGGTGAATCTCCACCCTCCAAATGTCAACAGATTATGCTTCCAAGTCTCCCCACCCAAATGCCAACAAGTGGCTCTATGAGAATGTGACACTCGTCACATTTTCCAAAAAATGCAAAAAGGTCCTTTTTCAAAATATCTTACAAATTAAATTACAAAAAGGTCCCTAAGATGAAAAATAATTACTTTATGTAATTACACAAAACCCTAAGATTAAGAATAATTGCAATAAAGTATGCATCCATGCCCTTTATGAAACAAGTAAGCAACTACCATACTTTTCTACAAAAGTAAAAATACCAATGTCATGAAATTCAAATATCATGAATGCATGCAAAGCCAGAATCAAATCCGAGCACAAAAAGTGAGGTTATGCAAAGAAAAACGATAAACGGGAAAAAGACGAAATAAGGAATAGTGTTAAAAAATAAAAATGTGGAATTGACGCGGTCCTCAAAGGAAGTTGTCAATCCAAGGAAAAGAGTCTCGAAAACCATTCCAAATCACTCGAGATGACACTATATGACGATAAACCGAACTTAAAAAGAAAAGATCAACGGAAAAAAATATCCGTAAAAATCTGAGGAAAAAGAAAGGAAGAAAAATGATTGGGTCATTACACTAAGTAACAAGAGAAATGAAATGAGAACAAAATAAAATAAAAATAATGCAAGGGTCAAAAGAGTACTAATTCTGATTCAATTCCTTAAAACGACGTTGTTAATCCTCGGCAACGGTGCCAAAATTTGACACAGCCGTTTTCGATTTGCCAAAATGATGCAATAATGGTCAAATTTAAATTTATAAAAGAACACTACCACTATTACTACTAACGTAGCAAGAGCAAGTAAGGATCGTCCCAAGGGATTTGCAAGGAATCACGGAATTATTGTTGGATTAGTAGGTCAAATGATCAAGAATGTTTATTGGTTGAATTAAGCTAATGGTTCAATTTAAAGCAATGCAATTTAAATCAATCTAGAGATTAGAGTGTAGAGAATGGGGGAAGGTCATAGGGCTTAGAGTTCACCACTAAGCTTCATCTCACTAAATACTTGGCATTTGTCAATTCGAGGCTCATGTTGCAAAACAAGTGTGTGTACTATTAATTGAAATACTAAGGATGGATGGCAAATTAAGCATAAATTGTCTAATCAATCTAGTAAATAACACAACTTATCAAACTAAGCCATTAACCATTCAATGAAACCACAATTAATGAACATGCATAAAAATCTAGAGAAATGTACCACTTGCACTTATAAGTATGGATCATCAAACAACATAAATGGATTGTCCACCTATCTAGGAAATTAAAGCAATTACACTACATCTAGACTAATGACATAGAAATTAAACTAATTAGACTAAGGTTGTGGCACAATCCATTAAGAAATAAGCATAATCCATCAAATAATCCACAAGAGTAATCAATTAAGCACCATGCCTTGACCATTACTAGATTCACAATTTTAACACATATAGACATGCATTAAACTCACAAAACCTAGTGTAAACACATGATCATTCATTATAGCATACATAGATATATGGATAGAAATAAAAGACCAATGGGAAAATTAATCTATAGAAATCATGTGAAAACTTAAGATCTATATAAAATCATCGTCCAAACATCATTTACAACATAAAGCCCTAAAAATTACAAATAACCAAGGTTTAAGAGGTAAGCCTAGGGGCTATCTCTAGCCCAAGAGAGGGATTTAGCCACTCATGGTAGGTGTCATCCAACCCTCAAGGGCTATCTTCAAAATGGCCATCATCTTCCTCCTTTGCCTTTGGTTCAAAACCCTAATTCTAGAGAGAGGAAAAATATCTAAGTTAAAACTATTTTCTACTAAAATTGCCAACCTTTACAAGAATAGATTAATTTGATTTAAATAGAAGCCTCTTTGAGTAGACAACAAGTCAGAAATAAGGCCTTTGATTGGTGCAATATCGTAGCTACAAAAGCTGGTGGAGTTTGGGGGCGCTCGAGAATTAGACAGCATTCTGCCAGTAGGATCTTTGATCGATCGAGCAGGGCTTTGATCGAGCAAGGCTTCGATCGATCGATCACTTACTTCGATCGATCGAAGCTGATGTGGCAAGGCATCTTTGACAGTTGGCTTCTTTATCCATTAGCTAGTACCACCTTCAATTCGATCGATCAAGGGATCTTTGATCGATCGAGTCTTTCTTCCTTCGATCGATCGAACCTTCACACTGTAGTTTTTCTGACTTTTTTTAGATTTTCTCCTAAGCATCAAAACTGAGCTAATGGGATCTTTTTAGCCCGTTTGCACCTTATTAACCTGAAATAGACAAAAACACAATTAAAAACTAAAACATAAAAGTAAGATAGATAAATGGACCAAAATACCCTAACTTAGGTGCTAAAATGCATCACATTTGAGCACTCATCATCAACCAACCAAGCCTCCTCACAAGATCACATTATATGCCAACACTTGTCATCATCTAAAGTCACCTTCCAAGGCTTAATCCAAGTCTTACACTTGTCAACAATCTAACCCAACAAATGTACCAATCCTAGGCCAAAAGGTGGGTGAATCATCTCCCTCCACATGTCATCATCCAAGGCTTCCAGGGGTCACTAATGGAATGATGAAAAGTGGACCAATGGGAGTGTGACACTCAAAAAGGATTCTACAGTTGCTAATGTGTGCTAGTTTGAGGGTAAGGATGTGATCATTTGTTTAGTTGGCTTAGATAGCAACATATTTGATGTCAGTCCACTAAAAAAGGATTATAGAGTTGTTTTGATTTGCATGATCATTTTCTTGAATGTGTAGAGGACCATACTTGCTTGCTTGATGTTGAAATTTTGGGAGATTGCTTGGAAATGGTTGAAAAATTGCATATTTGAGGTAGTTTTCTCCCAATGCTTGTTTGCAATATTAGTGCCTCTTTTGTGAGAATGAGCTTAATGTTTGTGGGTATCATTTATAGAAACCTTCACGAGACTTCACTCATCCACTAGGGGTAACCTAGGGGTTTAAAAGGTTTGTTGCATATGCTAAATACAATCGTATTCTCTACGAAAGTAGCATTATTCATTTATTGCTTTCTAGTTATAGTTGTTTAGTTGTTCATTTAATTCCTTTACTTTGTAGTTCATTGCTAGGGACTAGCAATATTTAAGTTTGGGGGTGTGATAAGCGCTGAAAAGTGCACATTTAAACCCCCTAAGCGAGGGTATTTTAGTCCATTTATCTATCTTTATTTACGCGTTTTAGTACTTATTTGTGTTTATGTCTATTTCAGGTCAATAATGTTAAAACAAGCTAAAAATGGCTTCTTAAGGCCTTTTGGAGTCAAACTAAGTCTTTGTGAGAATTTGGAGCAAAAGGAGGCTGATTTGGAGCAAAAGGAGGCTGATGTTGAAAAACTGCCAAGTTTGATAGATCTGAGAAAAGTCTGATAGATCTGAGAAAAGTGAAATTGATCAAAGTTGGATTGATCGAACCCAGATTGATCGAACAAACTCTGATCGATTAAAGAAAAGTCTGATCGATCGAAAATGTGCTGGCAGTGAGCTGTCTAATTTCAGAGCGTGCCGATTTCTATATACCACATAGTTACGGGATTAGATATTTTTGGGGCTATATTTCTGACTTAATGACTAAGAAAAGGACCTTCTATTTAAAGGGAAGTGACCCATTTTGTAAGAGAGCATTTTCATCATTTTACTTTTACATTGTAATTTTATATTCTCTCTCTAGAAAAGTTAGAGATTAGGGTTAGAAGAAAAGAGGGAAGTGGAGGCTCATCTTAAGAACCCATCTTTGGATCCACACACACTCTCTCTAGAGCTTCAAAGAAGAAGAAGAAGAAGAGGAAGAAGAGGAAGAAGAAGATGGAGCCATGTTTAGAGCTTGCCCTTGAGGGTTTCATGACCACATCCACCTCCTCTATGATTGGCTAGATCTACACTTAGGGCTTGGATGAGCCCTAAGTCTTGTGTAATCTAAATCCCTGTATTTCTATTTTTGGTGATTTATATATATTGTTGTGACTAGTGTTCTAGCCTTGTGAATTTAATGAATCTTGGTATATTTCTATGATTTCTATAGTTTAATTCTTCCTATTAATTCTCTAGTTTTTTTACATGTCTATGTGTGATTAAATTATGAATTATTTCTTACATGATTCATATGGATTAATTCTTTCTATTGATTCTCTATTTGATTACATGTTGTCTTATGTGTGATTATGTGGGAATTGATCTCTACACTAGATTCTCTATGTTGGTTGCATGTCTATGTATGATTAATTAAGGATTTAGTGATGGTTAAGTATGGGTTTTCATTGAATGGGTTTGTCAATTAATTTGATGGATTATTCTTATGCTTGATGGGTTATTCTACAATTTAATTCATGCTTGTAGGTAGGTAGACAATCTTTACTTGCTTTGATATTTTATGGCTTATTATTGCAAATTCCATGATTCTCTAGATTGATGTGTGCTACAATTGTGATTAGTTTGATGGGTCATGCTTAGAATTGATGGGTTGTGCTATACTTAGTTTAAGTAGACAATTCATACTTTAATTTGATGGTTTATGCTTAATATTGCAATTGGTAGTTGCATTTTGTTCACAACAATGTATTCCCCATTAATGGAAAGCAAGTGGTTAATTACATGAGCTTAGTGGTGATTCCAACACCCTAATACCTCTCTTTATATCTCTTAAATCCCTATTTCAACTTAGTTTTATTTTAATTGCATTTTCGTTAATTGAAGTAGTTTAATCATCTCATCAAATCTCTTTGCAATCTTGTGATACATTAGAGTCAAAGTTAAATTCCAACGCGTATAATCCCTTGGGACAATCCCTACTCACTCTTGCTATGTTAGTAGTAGTGGTGGTAATGGTTTTTATAAATTTAAATTTAACCTAAAAGGCTTTTCCTGAACCGCATATTCATTACATTATTTTGACGTATACAAGCGGCTTCTATCGTCAAATTTTAGCACCGTTGCAGGGGATTAACGATTTTTTTGGAATTAAACTAGACAATAGTGTTCATTGGACTGTTTCTATTTTTATTTTATTTTCCATTGTATATTCTTTTCTTATTTATGATATTATTAGTCAACTAGGTACTTGACTACAAGAAAGGCAAACTTTGGAACTTCAAGCAATCGTTGGAGCTTAAAGCTAATATTAAAATTTGAAGTTGCTTAAGGACCATTGTGAGCAATTCTTGGAACTCTTGTATTTTAATTGTGCACTTCTTTGCATGCTTGTGATAGACCTTGTTGAGGCGCATTTTATTACTTAAATTTTTGTCCAAGCATCGGCCTGTGTGGAGGCCATTATTTGTTGCATTTGGATTTTGAATATGGATGGAGCCATTGTTTGATCCAAGTTTGGGGGAAAATTACTTCCCCTCACCTTATGTCCCTCCACCATATTTTGATCCTTATGAGGTTGAGTCTAATTCATTTCAATATGCATTATCTTATTATGGACTTGACTATTCTCATTATCCTTCTTGTGACTATTATCGTCCCCCACCATTTTATGATGAACCAACTCCACCACCTTCTAGGTACTCACCCGGATTTGAAGATAAAGTGTTAGCTTTACTTGATGTGCATATTTCACAAACTCCACTTATTAATTCTCATTCTCAAATCTTAGCCAAGTTAGAAGCTCAAGTTGAACAAATTGCAAGTACTCTTTCTCGCCAAGAGGAGGAGGAAGAGGCAAATAAAAAAATGGCAAGAACTTCAATGTATATAGATGAGGATGATGAGAGTGGAGAGGAAGAAGTAGCAAGTGAGCTAATGCCTAGCACTCTATCTTGTATAGAAGAGGAAGTGGCAAATGAGTTAGTATCTAATCCAATTGAGCATAACATGATTAATGAGGACTTTCCTTGTTTTGATTATGATTTTATCTTGGCCGTTGATACTTTAGAGAGTGAGGAGATGTTGACCACTATAGAGGTAGGAGAGGAAGAGGAACTTGTTGAAGAGAACCTTCTTTCCATTATGTCCAAAGACCCTCTTGAGACATGCCTTTTCGAAATGTATAAAAATTCTGGTTTTAACCTTGAAAGCGCTAAAAATGAAGTGAACTCTCTAATGAACTCCCTACTTAACTTGGAAAGTGAGGAGATGGTGATTTTTGAGGAGGAGAAAAAGGATGAAGAGAATATATTTCTTGATATTCCAAATAAGTCCTTGAAAGAAAATGCCTCACCAATTATCAAAGTGAATGATCTTTGAATGTGTTTCAAGAACACAACAAAGAGGCAAGACCAACCATGATTGATTTTGTTTTCAAGATCGTGGATGAAAGGAACAATATTATCTTTTTCATTTCTTTTCAAGTCATTCTTTTGGAAGATGATTTCATTGTCATAAGTGAGGCATCAAATGAGAAAATGGAAAGGAGGATCAATAAGGATGTCTCATATCTGGTTTTTGATTCTTTTGATTAGTGAGTTGATCCAACGTTTTGCTAGAGACGTTAAATACTAGTATTCGTAGAGTTTCAAAACTCTATTCCTCCCTCATTTCTTTCTACTTTTCATTCTTGTGTACATTCTTCCATCCATTTTTCAATCTCAATTCTTGTTACCTTCATTGGGCTTAGCATAGGACTTTCTGTACTTTCATCTCAAAATTAAGAATTTAGTGCCAGTTTGATCGATCACAAGAGCACCTTCAATCGATTGAACATTATCTCTGCATATTTTCATTTCTCTGTTCCATTGTTTGAATATTCTCTGCATATTTCAAGTCTCTGTGTATCAAGCGAACTTTATTTCAGATCGATCTGAGTGTTCCAAGATCTATCGAGATTTTCCTTAGATCGATCTTCGGTCCATACTTAGAAAAAATTTTGGAACCCAAGAAAAAGGCTTCTCTATGCATCATTCGAACTTGTCTACAGGTTTTCACCTGTTGGATCGATCGAAGCTCCCTTCAGATTGATCTCTTTTCGATCAATCCAAATACTTTTTGATCGATCTGTATACCCCTGTGATCGATCTCACTTCTATACTTAGAAAAAATTTCAAAGCTCTGCAAATTTCATGCCTTTTGTCCCATCGTTCGAGCATTGAGATCGATCATGGTATGATTGATCCAAGTCAGGATCAATCACAGCTTTGCCCCTTTGACTTTTTGACTTTCTATTTTTATTTTGTTATTTTCTTTTATTTTATTTACTTAGTTTTCTCTTTTCAAAAAAAAAAAAAAAATTCTCTCTTTCGATTATTTATTTCATTACATCTTTACTTCTTGCATTTTTATTTACTTATTTTTTATTATTATTATTTTTATTTGTGTACATATTTGTTTTGTCTGAAAAAAAAAAAAACAAAAATAATTTTTCAAGGTAGTATTCCGTCTTGCTAGAGACGTTAAACTTAGCAACCACTTGACACATTGTGTCTTTTATCTCTTCTATTATACATGTTCATGTTCATTCTTATTTCTTTATTTTTCTTGCATTTTATTCCATTGTACATACTTTCAAAAAAATAAATAAATAAATAAATAAATTTTTTACATTCTTTATTTCATTGCATTTTCATTTATTGCATTTTTATTTCTTTGTATTTTATTGTGTGTATGTACATACTTATTATGTCATAAAAAAATGAAAAAAAAAAAATTCACCATTGTGCCCTTATGTGCAGTCATGCATACCTTATACTTTAGTTAAGGCTTGATCTCATATCTCTCTTTCATATTGTGTTATATTGTCTTAGAATGCATGATTTGATTATTCTTATCCCATTTGATATTTGATGTGAGTTTGCTAGTGTGGTTATTCAAGTAGGTTGTTGATTCCAAGTTTGGGGGAGACGTCTTTCGAATTGGATCATTGCCGAGCTTTATGTATTTGCCACCACGGTATACTCTTTCCATCTTTTCCATTATTCTCATTACACATTGAGGACAATGAGCGGTTTAAGTTTAGGGGTAAGGTGTCCTTGTTACATTCTACTTAAGTTGAACTTTAAATGCATGATTGAGATTAGAGATCCATTTTAGCGATGATTTTGATCTTTTGAGGATTATATTGTTTAAAATTTAAAAATTGCTTGACTTGAGAGTCCAATACTCCTTGTATGCCTTGTGGATGCCATTTATGAATAAATTTTTCGAAAGATTGATATCTTGCTTGCACTTGTGGTTCATATCATCCTGATTTTATGATTGTTTTGAGATTCACTCTAGGATTCTATATTGTCACAGGCATACACTAGCATTCATTTGTGCGATACATGCTTTATTGATTATTGAATTGGTTATATCCCAATTGGACTAGTAGTACATTGAAAACTTTCATTTTGATAAAAGTGGATAATAAACCATTTTCATTGAGTAGTAGGGATTCTAGCCTCATCAAGCACTGAACTTCTCGTGCCGAAAGGTGGAGGGCCCAAACTCTAGGTTAATAATTGAACTTGAAAAAAAAAAAAAAAAAAAAAGAAGTTGCAAAAACAATTAAAAAAAAAAAGTGAGGACTTCTCCCAAAAGGTAAGAAGTAAGAAATAATTAGATGGAGGTTGTTTTGATTTGTAGCCTAATTGATTTGAGCTTGTAAATCCTTAGGGGTGTTTGAACACCTAGTGCCCTAAAGCCATCTGGTTTGGAAGTCATTGACCTAACGCTCGACCTCATGGATCGCTAGAAAGCTTAATAGATCAACACATTGCACTGTGCTTCCATTTTTTATCCTTAGGATAAAAAAAATAAAATAAATAAAAAAATAAAAAATTCAAGGGAAAAATACTGTGAAAAGGGATTTCTTGAAATTTTTTGAAATCAGTTGGTGGTCTGTGGTCCACTTTGTTAGGATGATTATTGTTTAATGATGTTGATCTCTGAGATGCTACACTTTGCACATGCTCACACTTACATGAATTATGTGGGGTAGGAATTGGAAGTCTTGTTTTACTTTGAGTTAGACTAAGATGAGCAGGTAGATTTGATAATTTTGATGACCAAAGCATAAAAAAAAAAGAAAAAAAAAATAGAAAAATATTAGTATGTATGCAATACAATAAAAGTAAAAAAATTCATCATCAATATGAATGGAAAAGAAAAAAAAAATGAAAAAGAAATAGAAAAGGATCAAGTTCAGATTCTGTACTTAGATTAATTGAGTATTAAGTCCTTTGGGGTGTGTTCTGACACCTAATGCCCTAAAACCATCTGGTCTGGGAGTCGTTGGCTGAAAGCTTATTACATAAGGGGTTTAGGTTACCTAAATTACTTGAATAATTAAGTCCTTAGGGGTGTTTTAACACTTAATGCCTTAAGATCATCTGGTCTCGGATTCATTAGCTAAAAGTTCAATACAAGGGTGATTTAGAAAGCCTAATAAACCTGAACATTGTAAAATATCCTTTTTGAAAAAATGCATACCTTGAAAAAAAAAAACACAATTAATGCCTTGGGAGTTAGACTTTGACAAGTTTGCCTGTGAATTGAGGAATAGCATAGAATAAATGCAAGTATGGACAGTAAGCCACACGTTGAATTGTAGGATCACTTTCGAAAAGTGTTTTAGAGATTAAGACTGTTGAATGAATGATTAAACTGATATGTGGGGACTATGGTTGCTTAACTGAAATTAAAAGTTGAAAGTTTTTCTAATTACATGATTGGTATACTTGCTGTATTTGACTAATTAATGAACGGTAGGATGATATAATTTGGAAACAGACTTGAATAAGCTTACTGTGCAGTTAAGGCACTGATTTGAGAAGTTTGTGGGTACTTTCACTGGAAACCCTCACGAAACTATAACTCGTCCACTAGGGGTAACCTAGGGGTTTAAAGGCTTGTTTTATAATCTAAATGTATCCATGATTCCCATGGAAATGGCTTTTTAGTTTTGTATTGCTAAGGGACTAGAAATATATAAGTTTGGGGGTGTGATGAGTGCTGAATATATGCATATTCGAGCCCCTAAATATACGTATGTTAAGGCCTAAAGTGATACTTCTATCTATAGTCAGACTAATTTATGTTTAATGTGTGTGTACAGGTACTTTCCCAGAGAAATGGTTAAAACTGGGACTTTATGATGATATCGAAGCTTATAGAGTCATTGCTAGTCATTCAGAGCAAGCCGCGAGCTTAAATGGTGAAGTTTGAATAAATTCTAGCCCTAGAGCTCGAGCCTAAGTGTTAAGGCTCAAGCATCACAACAAAGAAAAAAAGAAAAGTCAATAAGGCATTAAAGCTCGAGCCTTGTACCTTGGTGCTCGAGCCTCAATCTAGGGTGCTCGAGCTTTACCTAAGGGTACTCGAGCCTTGACCCTTAAGCTCGAGCATGAGGCGTCGAAAGTTAAAGAGTTAATTTTAATTAAAAGGCTATGCTCCTAGGTCTCATGCCTCACCTTCAGGATCGAGCACTATCCATTGAAGCTTGAGCCTGGAGTCCCAATTGCTCGAGCCTAGTACTTAGTGCTTGAGCCCATAAAGCTTGGATCAAGCAATGTTAAAAGATTTCAATCCCAAAAATATGCAAAGTGTTAAAGAAAAAGACACTTTGAAAAATAGTTAAAGAAAATTGGCTAAGTGTTAAAGTGAAGATCAAGCACCCATTCTTGAAGCTCGAGCATCAATCAAGAGAAGCTCGAGCCTTGTTCCTAAAGCTCGATCCTTTCCATGACATATCAGATTTAAAGTACGGGATTGCTCTCTTTATCAGCTGTATCTCATCCCAGTTAGTCCAGAAGACCTAAAAGCCCACCAGATCCTTATTTTCTTCTATAAAAAAAGGTTTAAGCCTTGATAGAAGAGGTCCGAAATTTCAAGTTCTTTTTACGATGTTATTCAGAAGGCTGGTAGCGTGGTGACTTTTAGGGTTTCTACAACCTTGAAAGTGAAGATCCTGAGAAGAGAAGTGTCATCCGTGACGATGGAGATAACTCCAACACAGATGACATCCGACATCATCATGAGTAGCTAATCCCTTTCTTAGGGCACTGACATAACCCAATTTGATATTATGGTTTGATTGTTTTAACTCTGGGATTTTATTATAATATATAATGTTTCTTGATTATATAACTGTGAGCAATTGAGACAACTCAATTATTTTTCATGCTTTAGTAGATTATAAACTGTTATTCCCTTGTCTTAGATGTAATGGTTTATTGTCTATTCTCAACCTATCTTGTTCTACGGTATCTGGCGAAGCCTTGCCAGACACAAGAGTAGAGGTCATATAATGGTGTTTCAATGATTTTTGCAAAAGAATGTTTTCATAGTCTATGCTTAGGAAAGGTGGATTGTTTACAAAGTAGTTAGAGTAGGTAGGTGGATAGTCCTCGCTAACCGCAGATAGGTTATAGTTAACTGAATTTTGTAGAACATCTTTCTTTAAAATCCGAATTGAACGAATGTTATTGAGTTCAATTCATTTGAAAACATAATTGGTTAAATTCCCAGAGTTGATTCAATTGACCACAGTATGATAATTGTGGTGAAGTCAAAGCCCTAAGATTTCTTCTTTCTGATTACTTAGTTTAATATTGCAGTTTAATTTTAGTTTATTTTTAATCGTGACAACAAACAAACTTTTCAACCAAGTTACCTTTAAACCATAAAACAAAATTAAAGATTGAAATAAATCTTATCTCCCTGTGGGTTCGATATCTCTTTCTGTAGCACCTTTCTACACGGAATCGTCTTATTGCGAGTGGTAAAATTAAACACGATCAATATCCTAGTTTGTTTTCTCTTTTAGGTATGACTTGATTTTGGGGGTGAAATCCTTTTAAGGAGGGTAGGTTGTAATGACCCGGTCATTTTCCTTCATTTCTTTTTTCGGGAATTTCTTTTTTTTTCGTCTTTTTCCCTATTTTATTTTTTTCCCGTTTATCGTTTTTCCTTGTATAACCTCACTTTTGTGCTCGGATTTGATTCTAGCTTTGTGTGCATCCATAATATATGATTGCCATAATTATTGTATTTTTACTTTTGTAGAAAATACATTCTAGTTGATTGCTTTTTGAAAAATGGTATGAATGCATACATTCTTAGTTTTTATTCTTGATTTTGGGGTTTTTGTGTAATTATGTAAAATAATTATTTTCATCTTGGGGACCAATTTGTAATTTATTTTGGAAGATATTTTGGACAAGGACCTTTTTGCAAATTTTGGAAAGTGTGACAAGTGTCACACTCTCATAAAGCCACTTGTTGGCATTGGGGTGGAGAGACTTGAAGGCATGATCTTGTGACATGTGGAGGGTGGAGATTCATCCATTTGTTGGCCTAGGATAGATGCATTTGTTGGCTTGGATGGTTGACAAGTGTAAGCTTAGGATTAAGCCTAGGAAGGAGCCATAGATTTGTGACAAGTGTAGGCTCACAATTAAGTCTTGCATTGTGTGTGTGTGAGAGGTAGTGTAAGAGAACATAGTGAATAGAGAAATACTAGATCCTCCACTCACCATTTTTCATTTCATCTTTTTCATTTCACTTGTTCTCACAAACCCTAACCTAGCCACCATTGATAAAAAGCTTGGTTTAGAGCTTCTTGTTTCATTTTGGACTCCTTCCACTCACCTTAGACCATTAACCTTGGGAAGGAAAAGTTTCCTCTCACTCTTCTCTTCAAAACCCTAGATTTGTTTTCCATTTTGAGCTTGGTTGCTTGGGATTGTAGAGATTCAATTCTCTATTGAGGTAAGGGTGATAGTATGTTTATACTTCAAGTGTTTTAAGTCCTTTGGGGTTTAATATATATTATGTATATGCTTTTCATATGATAGTCTTCCATATTATAGGAAACCCTCTCTTTTTGACTTAGGGTTTATTGATTTAAGCATGTATGATATGTATATACCTTGTGTAGAAAAATTATATGATTTAGTAGTATGCTAAATTATAGTATTTTCACATGAGATAGTGATATAGAACTCTTATAGAATTAATAATGTTATATACAATTCCTATTGACTTGAATTGCTGTATAGATGGTGGTGATAATTCTATATTCTTGTTGAGGACTAATTGTGATTATTTTAGCAACTTATTGCTAAAATGTTAAGAATTAGTATATAAAGCTTATTGTTGAGGCATGATTTAAATTAATAAGTTGGTGATATCGTTTTGTACATTATATCATAATAAGACTTGTCATTTATTATGCCATTCTAGACTTGGAACCCTAAGACATGGTTTGTGTGGTTTCAAAAATACTTGTGCATGGAAGGTGGTATATATGCCTTAATATTTGTATATAAGTTTTGAACTTGATATATTTTGGTTTCTCTTGGGACATTGTTATAAGTGACATGGCAAGAGTTTGACTCTAGTGCGGGAGGTATGAGTTCTCCCTATTTATAGTGCGCCCTAGAGTGGTATTCCCAGTGGGTTAGTGCCCGGAATAACCGTTTAGGTCTTGGCTTTATCCGAGATTTGATATCCAAGTTATCCACTATTTGATTTCGCATTCAATTCCAAGTTGAAAACCAATGTGACTTGTGGTTTTGGGTTATTGGCGAATTGATGTTGTTAAGTACATTGATATTGTTATTGTATTGTGATGGAATCATGGCATTAGTTTAGGATGATCCCTTAGAACACCTTGAACATAGATGTTAAGTGGAATACTCCCTTGTATTCATCTATATTGATCTTGCAATGATATTGAAACTTTAGGGTATACGCATATGCTTCTTCCTACAAGTAACTTGATTACTCACCCTAGTTATTTGGGTTATTTTACAGGTAAGGAAACTATATTCTCGGATACTCATCATCTTTAGAGGCTTATGAGCACTTTGGAACATTTTTGTATATTGACATGCACTTGTTTAGCATGCTTTACTTTTGATGTTCTATTTTTGGTATACCATGGATGTATGGTATTTTGCAAGCCAAGATGACTTCCTTGATGTATAATGTGTACTTGAGTACACTTTTGATGCTTATTTTGTATGCATAACGTGAGGCCAAGGGCCATTAACTTCAAAGTTTATATATTTGTTTTTAAAACTCAAATTTTGCTTTATAAGCTTATTTTGTGAAAATGGAGGTTTGAAAGGTCAAATTTTGTATATGGATCGAAATGAGGCCGTAGGCCATTGTAATGCATCTGAAATATCATTTTACATTTGTAGGCATGCTTACATGTCATAAAACTCTTCAGTTGCAACTTTTGAACTATTTTTGGAATGATTTATGGATTTTTATGAAGAATTCATGCAAGGATTTAAGTTTAAGCTTTCCTTTTGTTTTGACAAGTTATATAGGCTCGATTAAGGCTAGAAAATGTTTTCAAACCTGTTTTGGATCAATTAAAATTCATGCATAGCATCAAGGTTGGACAGTGTGAGTTTTCCTCACATTGCAATAGCAACTTTTGCTGCTGTTTGCTTCGTCGGTCAGCTAATGAAGGCCATCAACCGGCTGACACATGCTCGAGCTTTCATTTTAGTAGCCTTGTTAGTAAAATCATCATTTTTGCCGGCTAATGATTGAGGTTCGGCCGACCAGAGGTTAAGGTTTGGCTAGCTGGTCCTTACCGTCGGTCGATCGATCCTCCCTAGAACCTTTTCTTCTTAGTTTTCTTGGACAGTCTTGTTGCACCAACTTCTGAGGGCCATATCTCATTAATTTTTAATCCACATTGGGTTGTTCTTAAGTCTAAATTCAAGAGCTTGAAGTTAGCTTTCCAATGGTGCCAACCAAACATCAAAAATCTAACTGTAGTGAGAGTTATTGCAGTTTTAATAAGATAGGTTCGTGGTATCTCCTAAACGGAGAATGCCACTTTGTTCCTTTTTATATCTTTTCCGTCCGGACTCCGAATCAAGCAATTCTTGAGTCCAAATTCATTCATTTTTTATTGTCTTTCTAGTGGTATGCACGGTGGCATCCATTTTAGTTTGAAATGACCATTTTACCTTTGGTTCATTTCTTTTCAGGTTTGACATTCTTGCTTCATTGTTTGGCTTATTTGAGTTCCATAGCTTCATGGGAAGTCATTTTGGTGCCTTAGGGATGACGTACATCTCTAGAGGTCATTTTTCACATTTTGCTTCCGCATTTCGAATCTGTTATCGGGTCATCTTTTGGTTATCACTGACGCACCGAGTTTACAAAACTTGTGTCGTCACATAGGTATTGTGATTTTTAATGAATCATTGCAAATTTTGATGTTGGTTAGTACATTTATGTTATATTGTTCAAATGTAACTTAGGAATGATCCTATTGATTAATTTGGAACATAGACGTTAGGTGGCATGACCTAGTTTAGTTGTTTTCGCATTTTAGATTTCAAGTTGATAACCTTGAGAATCTATATCTTGTTGCCTTGTATAACATACTTCTATGTTGTTTGAATTGCATGAATGATGTGATTTATGCTAGAAATGATCTAAGGTAGCTTAGAATGCTCCCTGAATCTCACCATTGACATAGACGTTAGGTGGAATAACCTTTTGAATTGTTTCACATTAATGTGATGATCTTGTAAAATGTTAGGTCTTTGTATGCTCATCTCCTACAAGTAACTTTATGTTACTCACCCCAAAGTTACCGAGGACATTTTCAAGTACAGATTCAAGATTTGGGGATTTGTATTACCTTGGGTAAATTTGTAGATTTGAAGTTCTTTTAAATGTACTCTTGTTCACATGCAAGTGTTAACATGTTTAAATTTTGCTTATCAAGTTGTAATACATAGCTAGGTTCAATATGCCGTTTTTGCCTAATGATATGTAAAGTGTACTTAGATACACTATTTGGAACCTATTTGATATGTATGATTCGTGGCCAAGGGCTAATTATCCTTAGTTTGCATATAAGTTCATGTGGTATTATGTTTTTGCCTTATAATGTAATTTTGTGAACTTTGAGAGTTTCACATGTCAAATTTTATAAATAAATTGTAATAAGGTCGTAGGCTATTGTAGCGTGTTTAAAATGCCATATTACATTTGCGTGTATGGTCATATCATCACACAATAGCATATAATTTAGATTGATTATGCCATAGGGGATTAAAGTAAGGCTTATAAAGCCCTTCTTCATTTTTGGTTCTGTAGAATGTTATGCAGAATTTCAAGTTGTTTCGGTCGACCGAAGCATCATTTCAGCCGACCGATGGCTATTTGATCAGTTGTATTTCAAATTCCAGTAGTCTCCTTTCATTCTGAGTCACAACCTGTCGACCGGTTTGCCATTTCGGTCGACCGAAGTGCTTTATCTTTTCTGGCCTATTTCGGTCAACCGAAGCACCATTTTAGACGACCGAAATGAGGCAGCTTTATGTGTTTTGCTTGGTTTGTTGCCTAGATAGGTTAACTCCATTTGTTTATTCCCTAGACCTTGTTGATTTTGTTTGAGCCATTTAATGGTGTACGTGGTCTAGTTTGAACTAGATCATGCCTTCCTATGTGTCATTGACGGTTTACCGTTCTTATACGCCAAAATAATGTAGTGAATTTACGGTTCAAGAAAAGCCTTTTGGGTCAAGTTTAAATTTATAAAAACCACCACTACCACTACTACTAATGTAGCAAGGGTGAGTAGGGATCGTCCCAAGGGATTAGAGGGCAACTAGTAATAGAAACAATGCTTAGGGTTAGTAGGTCGAGTGATCAAAGGTAGATTGTTTAGTTGATTAAACTACAATTAAGATTAAACAAGCTCAATATAAAATAAGTAATTAAAGGATAGAGAAAATAAGAGAGAGAGGTCTTGGGACTTAGAGATCATCACTAAGCATCACCTTTCTATACACTCAATTCATAATTAATGAGAGGGAAAACATATGTTGCAACAATAGTGAGTGTGTGTGGTTGTTTCAATAAGCATGGATGACCAATTAAGTATATATTGCCTAAACAACACAATCAATAGCATAATATATCAAACTAAGCCATTAATCCTTCTTTAAGCTCAGAATCCAAGCACATCACAAAATTAGAGAAATATACTACTTGCATTCATAAGTATGGAACATCAAACAACAAGCATGGATTATCCTCCCATTTAACAACTAAGGTAACTACACTACATCTAAGCTAGTGACATGAAAATTAAACTAATTAAACTAAGAGAGAGGTACAATCCATCAAGAAATGAGTATGACCCATCAAATAAACCACAAGAGCATTCTATTAAGCATTATGTCTTGACAATCTCTAGGTCTATATCATCAACACACATAGACATGCATCAACAACACAAGAGATAGAGATAAACACATGAACATCTATTCTAGCATACATAGACATATGGATAGAATGAAATGATCAATTGGAAGAATTAAACCACACAAATCATTGAATAAACAAGATCTATGTATATAAAGATGTCAAAACATGTATTACAACACAAATCCCCTCAAAAATACATAAATCAAGGTAAAGAAAGTATGTTTAGGGCTAACTCTAGCCCCAAGAGGATGTCTAGCCAGTTATAGATGGTGTCCTCTAACCTTCAAGGGCTATCTCCATGGTAGAAATGCTCTTCTTCTTGAGTTAGATGGAAGACCTCCCAAGAATGTGTCTCTAGCCTCCTCTTCTCTTTTCTTCCTCTTTAAGAATAATAAAAAATTGTATCTATCAACTCCTAAAAGCATATGTGTAAAAGTGGCTCATAATCCTTATATAGGTAGCTCAAATGTTACACCCAATGGTCTAAGCTCGTACACAAGGGCTCCTCCAATGATTGCACCATGAGACAACTTTTAATGAGCTGGAAATTGATTTAATTTGCACTTGAGAGGGTTCGATTGATCGAACCTATGCTAAGATCAATCGAACTTAGCTGAGATCTATCAAACTTTGTCTGGATCGATTTTCCCATGGCGGCGCCTTTTTGGATAAGGACAGATCTGAGATATTTTGGGGAAAGAGACAAAAATGGTAAGTGGGGTGGTATAACAGGATAAAATGGAGTCTTTACGATCGATCTGAGAATTATTGGATCGATCGAACTTTGTGGGATCTTTGGTTAAGGAAAAAAAAGATTTAATCCATCTTGGAGAGTCTAGATCAATGGACTTTCAATTGATCAAAATATTCTTGAGATCGATCGAATATGCTGATTTCCACACTTTGCTTCATTTTGCCTCCGCTTTGCTCCTTTCTTCCATCTAGCTTGAGTTAGCTTCTTTTAAGCTCTTATTTGGCTAAATTAGCTTAATTTGGGGATAAGCACATAAAAAGGACAATAACACGAAATTAGTCTAAAACGAGAAAGTAATATAGATAAAGGTCCTAGAATGTTCAAGCTTAAGGGGTTAAAACGCGCATTATTCAGCGCTCATCACACCCCCAAACTTAAATATTGCTAGTCCCCAGCAATGAACGACAAAGTAAAGGAATGAAATGAACAACTATACAAGTATAAATCTAGAAAGTAATAAATGGATAACGCCACTTTTGTAGGGAACACGATTGCATTTAGCGTATGCAACAAGTCTTTTAAACCCCTAGGTTATCCCTAATGGACGATTGAAGTCTCGTGAGGGTTTCCAGAAATGATACCCACAAACATTAAGCTCATTCTCACTAAAGAGGCACCAATATTGCAAACAAGCATTGGGAGAAAACTACCTCAAGTATGCAATTTTTCAACTCTTTCTAAGCAATTTCCCAAAATCTCAACATCAAACAAGCAAATATGGTCCTCCACACATCAAGAAAATGATCATGCAAATCAAAACAACTCTAGGATCCTTTTTGAGTGGACTAGCATCAAATATGTTGCTATCTTAGCCAACTAAAGAAATGATCACATCCTTACCCTTAAACTAGTACACAAATCTAGTACCGATCATCAAGACAAAGAGTGAACCTTTTATTAAAGCTTTATTATTCTAGGTGTGCTTATTCTTTTCACTCGATTTATTTATTTATTTATTTTTATTATTTATTTTTATTTTTATTTATTTTTTTTTTTTTTTACTATCCTAAGGATCAAAAATGGAAACATAGTGTAATGTGTTGATCTATTAAACTTTCTAGCAATCCATGAGGTCGAGCGTTAGGTCAATGACTCCCAAACCGGATGGCTTTAGGGCATTAGGTGTTCAAACACCCCTAAGGACTTACAAGCTCAAATCAACTAGGCTACAAATCAAAACAACCTCCATCTAATCATTTCCCACTTC
This sequence comes from Cornus florida, assembly GCF_030987335.1. Lineage (NCBI taxonomy): Eukaryota > Viridiplantae > Streptophyta > Magnoliopsida > Cornales > Cornaceae > Cornus > Cornus florida. Next base: position 80,983,301 of record NW_026775577.1, on the reverse strand, counting down.
TCACCTTTTGGGAGAAGTCCTCAATTTTTTATTACTTTTGCAACTTCCCTTTTTTTTTTTTTTCAAGTTATTAACCTAGAGTTTGGGCCTTCCACCTTTCGGCGCGAGAAATTCAGTGCTTGATGAGGCTAGAATCCCGGCTACTCAATGAAAAGTGTTTGTTATCCACCTTTATCAAGAATGAAAGCTTTCAATGCACTACTAACCCAATTGGGATATAACCAATTCAATAATCAACAAAGCATGTACCCCATGAATGAATGCTAGTGTAGAATACTAGAGTGAATCTCAAAACAATCACAAAATCAGGATGATATGGACCATAAGTGCAAGCAAGATATCAATCTTTCGAAAAAATTTACTCCTAAATGGCATCCACAAGGCATACAAGGAGTATTGGACTCTCAAGTCAAGCAATTTTTAAATTTTAAGTAATATACTCCTCAAAAGATTGAAATCATAGCTAGTCATGGACCAATCATAGAAATCCCTCGCATACACAAGTCATGCTCAAAATTTTAAATTGAAAGCAAATACTATAACAGCACCTATTACCCCTAAACTTAAATGGCACAGTGTCCTCAATGTTCAAAGAGAACACAGGAAAGAGTATACTAGTACGGCTATGGCAAAGAATGGCTGGGACAGAAGTATCCAAAGTGGGTGGTATAACCCCCCCCCCCCCCCCCCCCAAACTTGGGATTAACTGTAGTCCTAAAAAATTGGCACTAGGAGAAAAGATGATCAGATAACAAAGGGGAAAATAATGGTGCACAGTGGACATGCAAGTGTAAATGGGATAATAAATGAATTAATGAGAGAGGAAAAGGGTGGTCCTGAAAATTTCGGGCAACACTCTCTCACTAAAGTCACTGGGATGCACCTGATACTGGAGTCAGTCACAAATAGATATATCAATAGTAGAATATGACATGCAAAAGATCATGCATAAAATAGGAATATAAGAACAGTTTATGGTACATCACCGTAATATGGCCGACAGACTGGCCGCAAAAATAATATAACTGTATTAAAATAGCAGGAATGTATCACAGATATATAACATGATAAAAGAGAGGAATAGAGATTAGGCAGATGAGGTAGGGTGAGTGGGGCATGATCCCCTAATATCTCTAGATATGCTCTGCAGTTCAACTAAGATATTGGAGCGGAGAGATGCCACATCTGACCGAAGAGAGACAATTACGTCCTCTGAGGCCTAGATAAGCTCTCCAAAGCCGGGTGTCGGTGCTGAAGCCTTAGGTACCACTGGATTAGGAAAATGATGTGCATCCTGAGCCTACTCCGGGAAATGTAATGGTGACCCCGCTGGAGAGTGATGTGGGATCTCCTCTGCTGGAGGCTCCTGCTCTAAGTCAATGGCCATATGTACTGCAACCGCCGGTGCTACTGCTGGATCGTCTGCTGCTGGCTATGCTACTGCTGCTGCCATCTCCTCCTCCTTCAGCTCCTCAGCTGCTAGAACAGCGTCCTCCACCAGACTCTTGATAAGAGCATTATAGTTTTTATTCCACTCCTTCTTGCCATAATGGCAAGCTCCTGTCTCTAGATGCTCATCTGGGTGGAAGAGATAGCATTGATCTCATAAGATCTGAGTAATAAGATGGCCAAATGGTAGGAAGGTGGTCCGCTTGGGCTTGGCCTTGCTAATGTAAGTCGAATACAGCCTCATCATGACACTCCAGTAGAGTGCCGGCATGGATACCCAGTGGCCTATATAGAATGAATATAAAGCCACCAGAAAGTCTGAACGCCTCTGGATCTTATGGCCTGCCATAAAAACGTTTCGGAAGAGTACTGAATCATAGAACCAAAGGTCATTGGGCAGATAAGTCTGGGTGGCGAAAGTCTCGCCATCGGCATAGTGGCCAGTCAGTGCCACGACTATGTCTGTGTAAGAAGGCCTCCACTCCAAGAGAGGATAATGAACATCGAGAGGGCAGACATGCGGGCATCGAGAAGCTCTGGCAAGAATATCAATCGTGATCCGGATAGGGTGGCCATCATTAGTAGTGTGCAGCTCTGACAAGTTACTTGGGGTTGGCCGAAGGTTCTAGTAGAACAACCGAACAAGCCGCGGGTAAACTAGATATGTAACTGGGGCCAAAATAGTTGAAATGCCCCTCCGGTCAATATCATTATAGGTGGACCGGGTCAGGAGATACCAGGAGAAGAAGATAATGTCAAATACTGACTCATGCGCCACCTCAAGGCGTAAGTATCTCCTAGTAGGTCTGTCACGGTCCTAGCCTGGCTATGAGGGAGAAGGTATATGTGTAGTCTCAGCTGCAAAAGATAATACAGAGGCTGAAGACTATAGTCTAGAGTTGGCTGATGGGGACTGAGCTGAATCTGCCTCGATTTGCTCTAACTACTCAGCCTCATCAACTTGCTCTAGAGCTGGCTCTGGAATGGGGACTTGAACATGAGATGGTCCTGCCTGCTCCTCTACTCGTTGCCTCACTCAGCATGGATAATGCCTACGGGCAACAGTCTTTACCCTAGCCATGGCCTGCAAAATAGAAAAAAAAACACTTACAATATAAGTTAGTACCGGTATAAAGAAGTGAAACACAGTATATAGATACATGTATGTCAAATAAGATAGATAACTCAGAATAATAATTATGAATCTATGCAAGTGATGACGCAGCCAAATAAACAGTGATCAAGTGAAACATGCTAAACAAGATAAGTATAGAATGCATCCAATGTGGAAAACACAGGCATTGGGCATAAATAAGATAGCACGAAACACAAAAGATGGTGTGTGAAGTGAAAATGCAAATATGTGATGTTCGATCGATCTGGAAAATATGAGATCGATTCAAGTTGGATCGATCTGGACTTACCAGATCGATCTGAGAAAATAAAGATCGATCGAACTCTATAACGAATGCAAACAGTCACAGATCTGTGACGTGGATGGCACGGGGGCACCCAACCAAGCTTGTGGGGCTCTCTCACACAATAATAACACAATATGGGTCGCTTCTCAACTCAAAATCACATTTGGAAACAAATATATACACAAAACTATATACATATATATACACATATATATACATGCTTCATCAAGTCAAAAATGGCAAGAATCAAACATGGGAAGCTTAGATCTAGTATGGAAACATCACAAGCATGAAAGTTGAAGCTCAAAAATGGAAATGGAAACACAAACTTACCTAATCCAAGGAGAGAAGTGGATCAGGAGAGAGATAGACGAGATTTGAGACAAGGGAGAGAGACTTGAGGCTCGGGAAGCTTGTCGAAGAGTTCGCTGGAGCGGAGAGGGATGGGTGTTGCAGCGGCGAGGGTTGAGAGTCTGAGATCGATTTACAAATCCATCAAAATGACCCTAGGGTTTATTTTAAAAACTGGTCCCGACAAGTTCGATCGATCTGAAAAAATCTCAGATCGATCGAAAATAAATTGATCTTAAAGGAACACGATCAATCTATGCTTCGAAATGATTAAGTATTTTTAAAAATATTTTATTTTATTTTTTTATTATTCATTTTTTTTTTAAAAAAAATATTTTTTAAGATAAAAATAAAAAATAAAAATAAAAATAAAAAAAGATAAAATGAAAATATTTTTGAAATTTTTAAGAATAAAATGAAATAAACTAAAAATTCAAAATATTTTAGGGTTTTTATTAAATTAAAGTTCAAAAGTCAAATCAAAGTTAACCAAGGGGGGTACAGATCGATCAATGCAAGATCGATCTGAAGGATACTTCGATCGATCGAACAGGTGAAAACCTGCAGAAAAGTTTGAACGATGCACATAGAGGCCTTTTTCATGGATCTCAAAAAAATTTCTAAGTGTGGAGTGAAGATTGATCTAAGAAAAAGTTGGATCGATCTAGGAACTTTTAGATCAATCCAAAGAAATTTTTGATTGATACACAGAGAGCTGATTTATGCAGGAAATTTTCAATTGATGGAACAGAGGGATGACTGGATGTAGGGAGGGATGTTCGATCGATTGAATTTCTTTTGAGATCGATCGAATAGGAGCAAAATGCCTATTTTCAGAATGAAAGTGCATGCATTCTCAGTTATAGTTCCTATCAATGTGTATAAACCCCAAAACATATCTAGACGATGCAAGAAATGAAAAGTAAAATAGAAATGAGGAAGGAATAGGGTTGTAAACCCTATGAAGCATTTACTAGTCTTTAACGTCTCTAGCAAGACGTTGGCTCTTTTAGCCCGGATCAAATATCTTGTTATGCAACCCCTCCTTGATGGGGTGAATGGATTTTTGAATTCCACCCAACAAATTGCTCCCTAAGGAACTCATTGGATTTGATTCAAATAACACTGACGATCATTGGTCAACATAACTCTTGGGCTTCCATGCCGTTGGAATACTTGACTTTAATGCAACTTTCTTTGCTTTCAAGTTGGTAAACAAACCATGGAAATGTTCAACATCAAGTAAAGACTTAATTTCATCAAATTCATGGTTGACACATTCCTCTACAATACACACTTCTTCATGTTGGTCCATTGAATTTGGGTTGGATTAAAAATGTTCAACTTCACTTTCATATGCCCAAATGAGATTTTCATTATCCCCGTCCTACAATTGATGTTGGCATTTGAAGTTGCCAAGAAAGGACGGCCAAGGATAACGGGAATTTGGCTCTTGGGATTTGGAACCGGTTTCGTGTCAATGACAACGAAATCGACCGGGAAGAAGAACTTATCAATTTTAATCAAAACATCTCTAATGATACCCCTAAGCTTTTTGATTAATCGGTCAGCAATTTGTAAAACTACCGAAGTTAGTTTCAAGTCTTCTAAGCCTAATTTGACATATACCAAGTATGGAAGAAGATTAACACTAGCTCCTAAGTCTAAGAGAGCCCGATTGATGACATGGTCACCAATGATACAAGAAGTAGTAGGTGAACCGGGGTCTTTGAACTTTGGGAGAGTGTTATGTTGCAAAATAGAGCTCACTTGCTCGGTCAAGACCACTTTTCTTGGTGCTTGGCTTTTGTTCTTCCTCTTTTGGGTGCAAAGATCTTTTAAGAACTTCGCATAATCAGGAATTTTCTTAATTGCATCCAAAAGTGGGATATTAATCTTCACTTGCCTAAACATTTCAATGATTTCATTGGTCTTAGTCATTTGTTTATCAAGATAAATGGATCCTTTCAAGGCATCCGGAAATGGAGCTCTTGGCTCAAAAGCTTTTTCAAAAATTTTCTTTGAAGAATCTTCAATACAAGAATTTTTAAAATCCTTTTTCAAAGCTTTGTTCAATTTATCTTTCAAATCAATTTTTGTAATGACCCGGTCATTTTTCTTCCTTTCCTTTTTCTCAGATTTTCACGGATATTTTTTTTTCCGTTGATCTTTTCCTTTTTAAGTTCAGTTTCTCATCACTTAGTGTCATCTTGAGTGCTTGGGGATGGTTTTCGAGACTCTTTTCTTTGGATTAACAACTTCCTTTGAGGACTGAGTCATTTCTATATTTTCATTTTTCAGACACTATTTACTTTTTCGTCCTTTTCCCTATTTTGTCTTTTCCCTATTTGTCACTTTGTTGGCATAACCACACTTTTTGTGTTTAGAGTTGGTTTTTGACTTCATGTATCTTCATTCTAAGTGGTTTCCACAAAATACGTATTATTACTTTTGCAGAAAAGTACTCTGGTTGCTCCCGGTGTCCATAGGGGCATGGATACACAATTCTTCAGAAATTTTTTCTTTTCTTGGGGTGTTTTTCATAAATCTCTTTTGAAGATATTTTATTTCAGGGGTTTTTAAGAAAATATTTTTGGAAGATATTTTTATTTTGGCCAGTTCTGCAGTTTTCACTTTTTGGAGGGGCAATTATGCAATTAATGAAAGTAATTGCTAAATGCCCTGTTTTGAGCCTGGATCCTCGTACGAGATTTGTTTTCACTTTTCGTCTAGTCGCGTGCTCTTGGAATTTCCTTCTGGTTGTTTTTCTCCAGTTCTAGGGTTTCTGGCCCCGATTGCCGCTGAACTTGTTCGGGGCATATCTCTCTACTCGGGACTCGATTTTCGACGCAGTTTCTTCTGTTGTTCATCTTTTCTCATTTTGGTTCTTTTTAGTTCATGGTGTTTTGTCGTTTGAGGGCGTCTGCTCAAATTCCACTTTTCCAAACCCGACGGGGCCCGTTCGGGACACTTTTAGGGTTTTTCTATAAATAGGAGGTCTTAAGAAGAAAAATCATATTTTTCTCTCTCTCTCCTCTCTCTCGGCTGGCAGCCATGGCAGCCAAGGGGCTGCCACCCTTCTCTCTTCTTTCCCGGTCACTTCACTTTAGTAAAAAGGTGTAGTGCCTTAGTGTTTTATACTCTCCTTGCCGTGCTCTACCTTTCCCCCTTATTAGAATCCATTTTTGGCCATTTCTTGAGTTTGGGTTTGAAGTCAAGTTGTGATTTCGATGGGGCTTCCTTGGGAGTTATGTTCATCGTGTTGTCCCCGACAAAACCTAGAAGTTTTGTCGGATTCGGAGCGGTTTCGTTTTGGTGGGGATTTGAGATTTCATCTCAAATGGAGGTAGGGGGTGTTATAATTTCATATTTTTGTTGTCTTTCATGTTTTTTATGCTTATACAACTTGTATGCATGCTTTTGTTAAGAATCTAGAATTTAATTTAATTATTTTCTATGGTTAAGACTTAATTCTCATGATGGTATTCAACTTAGAATTAAATTATGGCATGCTAGGAAATTAAGTTTTGATGTGTTTGTTAACATATATTAAGTTAGGATAATTTCAATAAGAATTGCACTTTTTATTTAAGAATTATCTTTGTGAAAGTTTAGTTCCCATGGACGTACCTTGCATGAAACTAACTTGTGATATGCTTTTAAATTAAGTTTTGGCATGTTCTTTAACATACTTTAATTTGAGAGCATTTAGATGAGTTTGAAAATCTAGAGACTTTAATTAAGAGAATTAATTAAAATCTATTTTTATGGATCCATTAGTCTAATTAGGATTTTGAATGAATATAAGTAATAATCATGCTATGTCCTTTAGTATATATTAAATTGACGCCATTTGGAAATAATTTGAAATCTAGAGAATTTAATTATTTTTATTTAATTAAATTCTATCTTGTTGTTCTATGGATTTAATTTTGTAGTAGAAGTTGTTTCTATGTATAAATCATGCATTTGGACTTTTGTGTATTCACATAGTTGAGTTTTGATCATTGGATAACATTGTTGTTATATTTATATTCATGAGAACATATTTTTTTTATAGAATATATTGTTGCCTTGTGTAATGAATTGCACACTTTGTAATTGACATTATATATATGCCATTTTAGAATTTAAACTCTAAGGCGTGGATCGTGTGGTTTCAACCTACTTGTGCATGGAAGGTGTTTCCATGTATTATATAAATTATGTATAAGTTGTGAGCTTATTTCGTTTATTTTGGAGTCTTGGGACATTATTATTACAAGTAACATGGCTAGAGTTTGGCTCTAGTGCGGGATGTATGAGTTCTCCCCAATTGAGATAGTGCGCACTAGGATGGTCTTCTCAGCGGTTTAATGCCGGGAATAACCATTGAGGTCTCGGCAGAATTCCGAGCTTGATGTCCAAGTCTTCCACTATTTGATTTCGCATTCAATTCTAAGTTGACAATCATGTTTAATTGTGACTTGTGGTTTTGGCTATTGGCGATTTGATGTTGTTAAGTACATCCATACTAAATTGTTATATTTAGTTGTTTTCACACTTTTAGATTTCAAGTTGATAACTTAGAGAATCTATGTATTGATGTGTGGTTTTAGAAGTTCTAATTGTACTAAATTGTTATATTTAGTTGTTATTGCATTTTAGATTTCAAGGTGATGGCTTTAAAGGATGTGTTTTATGCTAGAAATGATTTAAGGTAGCTTAGGATGCTCCCTGAGTCTCACTTTTGACATAGACGTTAGGTGGCATGACTCTTTTGAATTGTTTCATGTTGTTATAAAAATCTATAAAGAAATCAAGTTGATGCATGCTCATTCTCTACGAGTAAACTTGTTTACTCACCCCGAAGTTACTGGGGGATTTGTTCAGGTACAGGATTCAAGATTGGAGATTTGCACTTGCCTTGGGTGATTCGTAGATTTGAAGCTTCTTTTAAAGTATTCTTGTTCACATGCAAGTGTTAGCATGTTTAAGTTTTGCTCATAAAGATGTAATCCTTAATTAGGTTCAAATATGCCATTTTGCCTTCTGTTATGTAAAGTGTACTTGGATACATTATTTGGGACCTATTTGATACGTATGACATGAGGCCAAGGGCCACAATCCTTTAAGTTCAAGTGTGTGTATTTAAACTTCAAGTTTTGTCTTTGAAATGTAACTTTTCTAACTTTTGATGGTTGGCATGTCAAATTTTGTAAATGAAATGTAATGAGGTCCTAGGCCAGTGTAACATGTTCAAAATGTCATTTTACATTTGCGTGCATGTTCACATCATCACACACCTACATATAATGCAATTTGATCATACCCTGGGGAATTCAAATGAGACTTAAAGTCTCTTTTTCAGTGTTGGTGCATAGCAGGTTCATTTTCACATTTTTAACCTGTTTCGGTCAATCGGTGGCTTGTTTCAGTTGACCGATGCTCTTTGGTTTTCAATTGAACAATAACACATGCATTCCAATAGCCAAACTCGAGTTTCAGGTCCATTTCGGTCTACCGATGGTTCATTTCGGTCGACCAAAGTGATTTTTCTTCACCTTCAGGATTTTAGGAGAGTTTTTGGTCATTTCAGTCAACCAAAATGGCTATTTCGGTTGACCTAAATAGCTTCCACACTACAGCTTCTTCAGTTCTATTTCAACACTGTTGGTCCGACTTCAAACGGTCATATCTCCTTCATCTCTAATCCAAATGGGATGATTCTTGAGCCTAAATTCATGGATTTTTAGTCAGCTTTCTAATGGTACCAATATCATTCTCAGATTCAAATCACAGTGGGAGTTATTCATGTTTTAGTGAGGTAGTGTCAGTTTTCGCTTAAACTGGGAAAGGGCATTTGGTGGGATTCTTGTCCAAATTTCTTGGAACCTCTTGGAATGTTGTGAAATGGTTAGATTAGGTTGTATTCACCTTGTTTGACTTGTTTAGAGTCAATTCTCTCTTTTTATTTTTGAATTGACCATTTTGCCCCTTGGTTAATCGATTTTGCCCGTTTTGACCTTTATTTCCGCTTTCGTTTCATTTGAGTTCCGTGACTTCATGGAAGGTCACGTTGGTGTCTTGGGGATGATTTATATCTCTATAGAGTGTAGTTTTAACTTTTTCTTCCCCATTTCGGATCTGTTATCGGATTAACTTTCGGTTTAGCACTGACGCATCGGGTTGAAAAACTTGGGTCGTCAAAAGTAGTATTAGAGCTCCTAGGTTTGAAAACCTTAGGACGACGGGTTTTGGGTGCATGTCATGCTTGTGTTGCCATGCTCTATATATTTATATGCTTCATGATAATAGTTTTGGTTTGATAACATGTTTATGTGCTTACGTACTACATATGACATGTCGTTTGTTTAGCATGATTTTATTCTAATGTAAAGAGCATGACATATGATGTATGCTAGATTTGATTTCTATATGCATTATTGTTTTGCACATTTTGCAGGACTTGGGATTAGTCATGGGATGTTCGAGTTGAGGTTGAGTTGTTTGGTGAGTTTTCACTTAGTACGATGGTTGGTGTATTTGGTTTTGTTTAGGCACTCTTCCTTGAGGTTGTTGGTGATTTTCCACATGGTTTTATGGTAGTATAGGTTATTGTTAACCAAGCTTTGGTTTTGAGGTAGGTGGAAAGACACATTTTGTTTAAACTCTTGTGAGTTGAGTCATTTGGCGTTGCCATAGTGCTGAATTTGTTGGTTTTGGGCCATATTGGGGTTACGGACCTCTTAGGATCCTTGGTTGTTTGGGATGTTTCCTCTGGGATTGTAATTTTCTTGGGCGGGTACGTTTGTGGGCGGGTGCATGGCACTGTCATGCTACCGTACTGCCTAGCTACAAGTGTAATTCAGATGGAATCAATGTTGGTTTTGTTTTGATAGGCATTGTCCTTTTGATCGATAATGATGATGGTTGTTTTGGGGATCAATCGTAGTGATTGATTTGGTTGTTGTTGGTATGGCTATAGTTGCCATTTTCTTGAGTTCTCCTTGCGTGATGATGCTTTTGGGATCAAGTCGATTGATCGATGTTTCGGGTTAATGAGAGTATTGCACTATTAGTGTGATTTGTAGTGTCACCTTTAGATTCGGAGATGGATTGTTAGAGTCTTACCATTGTGGTAAGGGCTCACATTTGTTTTGAGACAAGTTGTTATCGCGTTGGTTTTTGGAGTCAATTTATGGCTAAGACTGGTCTTTCCTTTTACCTAAACACTCTAGGACATGATGTCCATAGGGTTCTTTGTTGCATCATTTTTATCTTCTGTAGTTTTGTTTACTACCATGTTAGTAGCTTGATTTATGATATTGCAATGCATGAGTAGGTGGAGCAATATCTACATTTGCCTTCTTGTTGTGTGGCATTAGCATGCCATCTTTATATGCTTAGAGATGCCATGTTGTTACTGTACTTTAGTGACATGATTTTGTGCTTACGTGGAGACATGCTGCATGTATTCTTGATTTTATCCATGTGAGTAAACTTTCTTATTTGGTAGTTGCATTCCTTATCATATGTATAACTTCCATATTTGGATTTCCTTTTTTTTTTTTTTCCTTTGGTCGCACGTTGTTCGTGTGCCGATTTCTGTAATGGTTTCGTTGTGGGATTCCTTGTAGAGGAATTCTCCTCTTTTTTTGATTCGAGTAAGGGACTTCATAAGGAGTGAGTCTCTTCTCTTCGTCGTGTTGTGCACAACTTTGGGGTTGGCTGGTTCGTGAGGATCACCATTGTTGTTTTGAGTCCTTGGTGAGGATTTGGTTGATTTTGGTCGACTTACTTCCATGTAAGGGGTGAAGTCTTTGACCTTGTTGTCTTTCATTTCAAAGATGGAGTCGTGACATTGTCCTTTTTAGGACTGGTGGTTCCCTTTCTTTCGTGTCTTCCTTTAGGGAGTTTTGTCGTGGTTGTTAACGAGTTATGGTGCATAGAGTGAGTGGGTTAGTGTGAGATTATTTTCTGGGGACTTATGTCCATATCATTGAGGATCTGTTTGATTCGTAAGGTGAGCTTGATGCTCTTTTGAGTATGTCTTTTGGAGACTTGTTTCCGTTTTAGAAACCTAGATGTGGTTAACTCTTAGAAGGATTTTTGAAGGATCGTTGTTAGATATGACTTATTTATGGAGTTTTCTTGTCCTAGTTACGACTAGGCGTGGTCTTGAGGAATCATAGTTCCAGTTATTGTTCATGGATTGAAATTTTGGGATTTTGATTTAGCTTGGTGTTACCAAACACGGTTTTGAGAGACTCGTTTTGTGACCTTAGTTGTCAAAATTTTTATATGTGTGCCATTTAATGGACTTGTATTTCGAGGATTTAGTTATCCATGATAGGAATGTGGATCTAATGTTTGATCACGGTGATTGGGCTTGTAGTTAATCTGTTCTAGGGAGATATGTAGGACTTTCGATGAAATGTCTTGTAGTGAGGTTCATTTTGATTTTTGGAAGTTTTGATTTACTTGTCAAGCTTTAGATTCATGGTCGAAGTTATTAATAGGAATGTTTTGAGACGTTGGAGTTGTCGATTTTGTTGTATTCAAAATTTAAGGCCTTAAGCGTAGCGGTACCTATGGCTTTGTTGTCAGAGTTTGGGATTGGCCAGGATGGTCCTGCCGGACGTCCTTGGACCATATCTCAACTCTCACAAAATGTCTGGCCTCCGTGGTGCTTTTGGTAATAATTGTTTTTGACATTGATGTCATTTATATCGAGAGGTTTCATGGGTAGGCCAAATGGGGGCAGGTTATGAACTAGTGCCTTATACCGTCATGCTATCATACAAAGTTATGTGTTGTGGGCAAGTGCTAGTTGCCGTCGATGCTACCATACTGATGAGTAAGTGTGGGCGAGCACTAGACACTGTTATTGCTACCACACATTTGAGTACGTCGTGGGCGGGTTCTGGTCGCTATTCATGCTGCCACGTCGTCCTTATTCAGTACCTTGATTTGATATGTGGGGATCTTAGAGTTCTTTTAGTGGTTGTTTTTCCATCCGTGTGATGGTCTGTCAGGAGGGATGCTATGGTGGTTATCTTCCATTCCCTCGTCTGACCTTAGATTCTGTGTGTGAGTCTTGACTTGGTGTGTGGCCGCATGGTCACTTTCCTTTTGAAAGGTTGTCCAGTTGTTTGCATGTGGGTGCGAATAGTGTTGGGTTGTACGCTGTCTTCCAGTTTTGGGATTTTTTTCTTAGCATGTTTTGTGGGATACTCGGAGATATACTTCGTAATTATCCTGGTTTCGCCTTTTTGTTTTCTTGGGGCTGGATTTCGGGGACGAAATTCCTTTAAGGTGGGAAGGTTGTAATGACCCAGTCATTTTCCTTCCTTTCCTTTTTATCAGATTTTCACGGATATTTTTTTTCTGTTGATCTTTTTCTTTCTGAGTTCCGTTTCTCATCACTTATGCTACGTTTGGTGTGCATAAATGGAATGGAATGAAATTTGGAATGGAATGGAATGACTATTACCATTCTAATGTTTGGTGTGACACGGTGAATCGTTATGGAATGGAATGATTATTACCATTTTAGTGTTTAGTTGAATATCATTAAATCTAGAAGGGAATGCCTTTTCTCAAAAATGCCCTTTTCATTGGAGGAAAGAAAAATAAAAAAATTATAACTAAACCAACTCACCATGATTGAATATTTAATCTAAGAAATTGATGTAAAGGCTAAAAAATAATATATCTATATATATATATATATATATATATATATATATATATATATATCAATCTTAATAATATATAAAAAATCATGCCCCATAAGATCAACTCAAACAAAGTTAAGGAAATAAATAAACCATCAACCCGACAAAAAGACCTGGTAATATTTCTAAGTACTTGTGTAATTTTTTTTTTAATTTTTTTTATTGTAGATTTCTTGAAAATTCTAGTTTTGATAAAATTCTAATCAAGCAAGGTTCTCCAATCATCCAAGAATGAACTTGACTAACGGTCCAAAAGTCAAACTAGTCCACTTTTGGTTCCAGATGATTACACAAATGTTTCAACACAAAGATACAAAAAAAAAAAAAAAATTGATATACTCAGAAGATAAAAGAGATTTAATACCTACTTATCAAAAATAAATAAACAAAGAAATTAATACTTGTAATTTAGTTAAAAGTCCTGCAACTTTTTTGTCAATGGCAGCTCTGGGTATATTCAGAAGAGAGGGAAGATGAAAGACCTTTACCACGTCTAATAAAGAAGCCGATAAACATGAAAAATGGAATGTGAATGATTTTTGGTGAATGCGAAATATTTTTTCCTTATTGGAATGTGATTAAGGGCTTATTGGGAATATTACAAAAATATTTATCTTACTATGGAATGGAATGGCCATTTCATAGGTTTACTAATGGAATGGATTTTCATTCCCTGGAATGAATTTTTATTCCATTGCAATGGTCATTCCATTCCATTCTGCACACCAAACAACTGAATGGTTGGAATGAGCATTCCATTCCATTCCATTCTTGCACACCAAACATAGCATTAGTGTCATCTTGAGTGCTCGGGGATGATTTTCGAGACTCTTTTCTTTGGATTGACAACTTCCTTTGACGATTGAGTCATTTCCATATTTTATTTTTTGGATACTATTCACTTTTTCGTCATTTTCCCTATTTTGTCTTTTCCCCGTTTCTCACTTTGTTGGCATAACCACACTTTTTGTGTTCGGAGTTGGTTTTTGACTTCATGTATCTTCACTCTAAGTGGTTTCCATGAAATACGTATCATTACTTTTGCAGAAAGTACTCTGATTGCTCCCAGTGTCCATAGGGGCATAGATGCACAATTCTTCAGAAACTTTTTCTTTTCTTGGGGTGTTTTTCATAAATATCTTTTGAAGATATTTTATTTCAGGGGTTTTTAAGAAAATATTTCTGGAAGATATTTTCATTCTGGCCAGTTGTGCAGTTTTCACTTTTTGGAGGGGCCATTGTGCAATTAATGAAATTTATTGCCAAATGCCCTGTTTTGAGCCTGGATCCTCGTACATGATTTATTTTCACTTTTCATCGAGTCACGTACTCTTGGAATTTCCTTCTGGTTGTTTTTCTCTAGTTTCAGGGTTTCTAGCCCCAATTCCCGCCAAACTTGTTCGTGGCATATCCCTCTACTCGGGACTCAGTTTTTGGCGTTGTTTCTTCCATTATTCATCTTTTCTCATTTTGGTTCTTTTTCGTTCATGGTATTTTGTCGTTTGAGCGCGTCTGCTCAAATTTCACTTTTCCAAACCCGGCGGGGCCCGTTAGGAACACTTTTATGGTTTTTCTATAAATAGGAGGTCTTAAGAAGAAAAATCAGATTTTTCTCACTCTCTCCTCTCTCTTGGCCGGTAGCCATGGCAGCCATGGGGCTGTCACCCTTCTCTCTTCTTTTCCGGCGACATCCCTTTAGTAAAAAGGTGTAGTGCCTTAGTGTTTTATGCTCTCCTTGCCGTGCTCGACCTTTCCCCTTTATTAGAATCCGTTTTAGGCCATTTCTTAAGTTTGGGTTTGAAGCCAAGTTGTGATTTTGATGGGGCTTCCTTGGGGGTTATCTTTATTGTGTTATCCCCGACAAAACCTAGAAGTTTCGTCGAATTCGGAGCGGTTTCGTTTTGGTGGGGATTTGAGATTTCATCTCAAATGGAGGTAGGGGGTGTTATAATTTCATATTTTTGTTGTCTTGTATGTTTTTGATGCTTATACAACTTGTATGCATGCTTTTGTTAAGAATCTAGAATTTAATTTAATTATTTTCTATGGTTAAGTTTTAATTCTCATGATGGTATTTAACTTAGAATTAAATTATGGCATGCTAGGAAATTAAGTTTTGATGTGTTTGTTAACATATATTAAATTATGATAATTTGAATAAGAATTGCACTTTTTATTTAATAATCATCTTTGTGAAAGTTTAGTTCCCATGGACGTACGTTGCATGAAACTAACTTGTGATATGCTTTTAAATTAAGTTTTGGCATGTTCTTTAACATACTTTAATTTGAGAGCATTTGGATGATTTTGAAAATCTAGAGACTTTAAGTAAGAGAATTAATTAAAATCTATTTTTATGGATCAATTGGTCTACTTAGGATTTTGAATGAATATAAGTAATGATCATTGTAAAACCTCCTAATTTCGGAACACGGGTTGATCAAGTCCGCGCACAAAATTAGGGAATGTCAAAACAATTATAGTATTTAAACAAGCACGGATTACAAACTGAAATAAAGAACAACCGGTGCTGGTAACGGTGCCGGCTGTATATATATTCTCCTCTGTATCCACCTCCTCCGGTACAAAGAGAGATAAGTGTGTGAACTGTTATTCATACTCCGCCACTGTCATGGTCCCCTGCTGTAGATTAAGAAACTCAGTCTTCATGGCTGCCCTAACTACATAAGGGAAATACTTTTCTTCAAAGCGTGCACTGAACTCATCATAAGTCAATGCCATCCTCTCCTCTATGGTGGTAACTGACTCCTACCACTGCACTCCTGGCCTTCTCCCAAGTATCAGTCTGAACAACCGGTGCTGGTAACGGTGCCGGCTGTACCTGAGGCTGATTCCGAAGTACAGCTGCTACCCCAGCTTCTATAGCTCGAGCAATGAGGTCATTGATGTGAGGAGGATACTCTGGATCCCTGCCTTGAGCTGGAGCCTGCTGAACTTCCTCTTACTCCTCCTAAAGCTGACCCTCATCCTGAAACCCAAGTCATTGCTGCTCTTCCTCCATTTATTGACGTTGCAGGTGTTCTTGCTGCCTACGTGCAGCTCTCCTCTGTCGACGGTTCAGATTCTGTCCTCTTCCAGTGTTAACCATGCTGTTAACATAGAACGGCAGACATCAGTACGATTTTAACGGACCGTAAAGGAATACAATGTATCCTAAACTTAAGCTCTAAAGAAAAGAGTACACAAAGCGGAATTCACATAACGAAAGACACCCTAGGGACACTTGAACCTGGAGTGCTCTGATACCAACTGTAAAACCCCCTAATTTCGGAACACGGGTTGATCAAGTCCGCACACAAAATTAAGGAATATCAAAACAATTATAGTATTTAAACAAGCACGGATTACAAACTGAAATAAAGAATAAAATAAAACGCTGAAGAAATCCAATTAATAGTAAATCCATTAATAACTTCCAAATGGTTACAACTCGGGAATCCCGTAACTCAAGGACCCCTTAACCAAAAGTTACTATTTAGAATTTCAACCCAATTAAATACTAATATCAACTAAAACAAAACTAATATCCTACTTTTAAGCAAATAGAAGGAATGGATAAGTCCTCCAGCTGCGGATCCTCAACCTTGAGACTTGACCTTCTAACAACCTGAAAAATAAATCGCGGGTTAAACCCTACGAGCAAGTTCTCTCTACCAAGCCTCTGAAAACCAATAAACAGATCATCTTTACCAAAACCATCCCTCATTAAGCTTTAACTTTAATATACGATGCTACCAATATATATAAATACTTATATATATAGTACAAGAATCCTATCTGTTAATAGGGCATTAAATTGTCAAAACCACTAACCAATAATTAATTATTAGTCATACCCAGACCAAGCCCCCCCTTTTATAATTTTCTCATAAAGTAAACACCACTCACCTTAACTCCATCCTAAACAGTAATTTAGTCATCTACACATATAGCAATTTAAATATGCACCGGCAAATCAACCATGCCATTTATAATTATATTTATTTATATACTAGCAATTCAACCATGCTTCCTTCAATATATTTACTTTTACAATTAATTAGCAATTCAACCATGCTTCCCATATATGAAATTTATTTATAACCAATAAGGCAGTATATCAAAGCCTTTGGCAACTCATCCATGCCTACAATTCAACCATGTACTAACTTTAAACTTAACTCTATGTATAATTATACATAGACTTCACATGCATATAATAAGCATGTCCTTCATTTAATAACCGTGTATCTATTACGATTTTAAATCAACCATACCATACACGAATCAAGTCATACCAAACAAGATTTATAATATTTAATAATCTTAAATAATATATATATATACACATATATTTTATAATATATATATATGTGTGTATCATACATTCCATACCAATCGTTGACTATTTAAAATCATATCTACATATATATACATGCGTACACCTTCTTTCATGGCAAAAATATTTAATTAATTGTATTTATACAAATTACTTGCTACTAAGTATCTTAGTAATACTTTGAGGCTCTCAGAATACCAAGAACACACCCTTAAATGATTAATTTTAACCCTAACAAGCTTAAGATAAATACTAAAAATTCACCGGACTCCCACGCAACTTTCCAGGGCATCACACGCATCCCCACGCGCCTCCACGTGCCACCACATACTCCTAGACTACTCACACGCGCCTCCACGCGCTTCCCCTTACCGGCAGGCGCGTCCACGCGCCTGCACGGGCCCTCACGCGCCTGAGCCACTCTCGGCGCGTGTTGGCAGCTTCCCATTGGCTGTCCCTCCGTTTCTTGGTGAGCTCGCCCACACCGTGTCATCTCCCAGCATTTAATGTACATCCAATGGCCAGATCTTGAAGGCACACCAACTCCCCATAGATCGCGCCACACCAGATCATCATCCACCATCATCATCACTACCAACAACCCAGATAAGTGAGTGCACCATTCTCCTATGTATACACACACACTGGAACATTCCTATTTCATCAGGACCATCTAATTGTCTTAATTTGAGGCGCACCATAGCTCTGTGTACATCGCGGCACCGAATCACCACCCCTTAAATGATGCGCCGATTACACACACCTTCAGTACATATATATATATATATATATATATATATATATATATATATATATATATATAAACAATACATATATAAATATATATATATACAGAATATATAAAATAACTTCTAAAATCATAAAATAATTCCAGAAAATTTCCATAAAATCCCAGAAAATTCTAGAAAAATCCCCCAAGCTTGATTTAATTATTTTGAGCCTAACTGAACATATATAATTAAATTAAGATCTATTTAATTCAATTCATCATGCTACACCAGGCTAAAGCAATCTATAAAAATTTCTCAAAATAAAGTTTAATTAAACTAACCTCACATACAAGATTTTAAATTATCAGAACATTGCATACATATATTCACATGTTTAAATCTAAAATTTTGTAAAGAATAAACATGCTCTTTTAACCCGATTAATAATTTATTTTTAATTAACAAAATAAAAATATAATTTTGATACTCAAGGTGATAAGTTTATGAATTTTAAGAGGAGAAGTAGAGAAGAACTCGCCTTTTCTTTTCCAAATCCGGTCTCCTCTTACGTTCTTTGATTCGGCCTCCTCTTCGTTAGCCCTTCTTCTCTCTCTAATTCTCTTATTTTTCTAACGTGGAAAAACTCCTAACCCTAAAGTCTTATGTGTCTATTTATACACATCCAAAACCTAAATCCTTTTCCCATTAGGATTATTATCATATAAAATAAATAATATTTATCTTTTAAATAATATATATACATACATATATTTTAATGTAAATATATATATATATTACCTTCCATATATAACCATTAGTTAAATAAATTATATATGCCTATATATATATCAATATATAATTATATTGACATATATATCCCTCCACATGATTTAATAATGAATTAATATACACATGTAATTATATAGGTATAATTATGCAAAGATAATTATTAAATATCCTCACAACCAAGGACCTTTACCAATTAACCCAACAAGGCTTCCTTCAAGCCCAATACCACATCCGTCGGTCCAACTTCCTTTAATCCCAATCCAAATAACTTAAATACCTAAAATAATAAAATTAAATTTAATAGCTACCAATAATTAACAATAAAGTTACACCAACATAAAATTACGCAAATCAAATAAACAATTCACTAACTAGCATTCCACAAATCAAACACCATATAAATTTAACAAATAAAAGTAAAAAATATAATTTAATTAAAACAATACAATTTACCTATGCACTTAATTAAATAAAACAAATCACAACTATCAAGCACCTAATTAACTAAAACAAATCATTTAAAAATAATAATATTAATAATATAATATAAATTAATTTAATCAACAAATCCTTTTTAAAATATCGGGGTATTACAATCATGCTATGTCCTTTAGTATATATTAAATTGAGGCCATTTGGAAATGATTTGAAATCTAGAGAATTTAATTATTTTAATTTAATTAAGTTCTATCTTGTAGTTCCATGTATTTAATTTTGTAGTAAAAGTTGTTTCTATGTATCAACCATGGATTTAGACTTTTGTGTATTCACATAGTTATGTTTTGAGCATTGGATAACATTGTTGTTATATTTATATTCATGAGAACATGTTTTTTTTATAGAATATATTGTTGCCTTGTGTAATGAATTGCACACTTTGTAATTGACATTATATATATGCCATTTTAGAATTTCAACTCTAAGGCATGGATCGTGTGGCTTCTATCTACTTGTGCATGGAAGGTGTTTTCATGCATTATATAAATTATGTATAAGTTGTGAACTTATTTGGTTTATTTTGGAGTCTTGGGACATTGTTGTTACAAGTGACATGGCTAGAGTTTGGCTCTAGTGCGGGAGGTATAAGTTCTCCCTAATTGAGATAGTGCGCACTAGGGTGGTCTTCCCAGCCGGTTAATGCCCAGAATAACCATTGAGGTCTCGGCAAAATTCCGAGCTTGATGTCTAAGTCTTCCACCATTTGATTTCGCGTTCAATTCCAAGTTGACAATCATGTTTAATTGTGACTTGTGGTTTTGGCTATTGGCGATTTGATGTTGTTAAGTATATCCATACTAAATTGTTATATTTAGCTATTTTCACACTTTTAGATTTCAAGTTGATAACTTAAAGAATCTATGTATTTATGTGTGGGTTTAGAAGTTCTAATTGTACTAAATTGTTATATTTAGTTGTTATTGCATTTTAGATTTCAAGGTGATGGCTTTGAGAATCTATGTCTTGATGTTTTGTATAGCATGCACCTATGTTGTTGAAATTGCATAAAGGATGTGTTTTATGCTAAAAATGATTTAAGGTAGCTTTGGATGCTCCCTGAGTCTCACTTTTGACATAGACGTTAGGTGGCATGACCCTTTTGAATTGTTTCATGTTGTTATAAGAATCTATAAAGAAATCGAGTCGATGTATGCTCATTCTCTACGAGTAAACTTGTTTACTCAACCCGAAGTTACTGGGGGATTTGTTCAGGTACAGGATTCAAGATTGGAGATTTGCACTTGCCTTGGGTGATTCGTAGATTTGAAGCTTCTTTTAAAGTATTCTTGTTCACTTGCAAGTGTTAGCATGTTTAAGTTTTGCTCATAAAGATGTAATCCTTAATTAGGTTCAAATATGCCATTTTGCCTTATGTTATGTAAAGTGTACTTGGATACATTATTTGGGACCTATTTGATACGTACGACATGAGGCCAAGGGCCACAATCCTTTAAGTTCAAGTGTGTGTATTTAAACTTCAAGTTTTGTCTTTAAAATGTAACTTTTCTAACTTTGGATGGTTGGCATGTCAAATTTTGTAAATGAAATGTAATGAGGCAGTAAGCCATTGTAACATGTTCAAAATGTCATTTTACTTTTCCGTGCATGTTCACATCATCACACATCTGCATATAATGCAATTTGATCATACCCTGGGGAATTCAAATAAGACTTAAAGTCTCTTTTTTAGTGTTGGTGCATAGCAGGTTCATTTTCAGATTTTTAACCAATTTTTAGTTTACCGGTGGCTTGTTTCGGTCGACCGATGCTCTTTGGTTTTCAATTGAATAGTAAAACATGCATTCCAGTAGCCAAATTCGAGTTTTAAGTCCATTTTGGTTGACCGAAGTGAATTTTCTTCACCTTCAGGATTTTAGGAGAGTTTTTGGTCATTTCGGTCGACTTAAATAGCTTTCACACTACAGCTTCTTCAGTTCTGTTTCAGCACTGTTGTTCCGACTTCAAACGGTCATATCTCCATTTCTAATCCAAATGGGGTGATTCTTGAGCCTAAATTCATGGATTTTGAGTTAGCTTTCTAATGGTACCAAGTTTATTCTCAGATTCAAATCAAAGTGGGAGTTATTCATGTTTTAGTGAGGTAGTGTCAGTTTTCGCTTAAAACCAGGAAAGGGCATTTGGTGGGATTCTTGTCTAAAGTTCTTGGAACCTCTTGGAATGTTGTGAAATGGTTCGATTAGGTTGTATTCACCATGTTTGACTTGTTTAGTGTCAATTCTCTCTTTTTATTTTTGAATTAACCATTTTACCCCTTGGTTAATCAACTTTTGGTTTATCACAGATGCACCGGGTTGAAAAACTTGGGCCGTCACAAGGGGTATCAGAGCTCCTAGGTTTGAAAACCTTAGGATGATGGGTTTTGGGTGTATATCATACTTGTGTTACCATGCTCTATATGTTTATATGCTTCATGATAACATGTTTTGGTTTGATAACATGTTTATGTGCTTACGTACTACGTGTGACATGTCGTTTGTTTAGCATGATTTTATTCTAATGTAAAGAACATGACATATGATGTATGCTAGATTTGATTTGTATATGCATGATTTTTTTATTTGGCAGGACTTGGGATTAGTCATGGGATGTTCGAGTTGAGGTTGAGTCGTTTGGTGAGTTTTCACTTAGTACGATGGTTGGTGTGTTTGGTTTTGTTTAGGCACTCTTCCTTGAGATTGTTGGTGATTGTCTATATGGTTTTATGGTAGTATAGGTTATTGTTGACCTAGCTTTGGTTTTGAGGTAGGTGGAGAGACACCTTTTGTTTAGACTCTCGTGAGTTGAGTCATTTGGCGTTGCCATGGTACTGAATTTATTAGTTTTGGGCCATATTGGGGTTATGGACCTCTTAGGATCCTTGGTTGTTCGGAATGATTCCTCTTGGATTGTAATTTTCATGGGCGGGTACGTTTGTGGGCGGGTGCATGGCACTGTCATGCTACCGTACTGCCTAGCTACAAGTGCAATTCGGATGGAATCAATGTTGGTTTTGTTTTGATAGGCATTATCCTTTTGATCGATGATGATAATGGTTGTTTTGGGGATCAATTGTAGTGATTGATTTGGTTGTTGTTGGTATGGCTATAGTTGCCATTTTCTTGAGTTCTCCTTGTGTGATGACGCTTTTGGGACCAAGTCAATTGATCGATGTTTCGGGTTAATGAGAGCATTGCACTGTTAGTGTCATTTGTAGTGTTACCTTTAGATTCGGAGATGGATTGTTAGAGTATTACCATTGTGGTAAGGGCTCACATTTGTTTTGAGACAAGTTATTGTCGCGTTGGTTTTTGGAGTCTGTTTATGGCTAGGACTAGTCTTTCCTTTTACCTAGACATTATAGGACACGATGTCCATAGGGTTCATTGTTGCATTATTTTTATCTTTTGTAGTTTTGTTTACTACCATGTTAGTAGTTTGATTTATGATATTGCGATGCATGAATAGGTGGAGCTATATCCACATTTGCCTTCTTGTTGTGTGGCATTAGCATGCCTTCTTTATATGCTTAGAGATGCCATGTTGTTACTGTACTTTAGTGACATGATTTTGTGCTTACGTGGAGACATGCTGCATGTATTCTTGATTTTATCCATATGAGTAGACTTTCTTATTTGGTTGTTGCATTCCTTATCATATGTATGACTTCCATATTTGGATTTCCTTCTTTTATTTATTTATTTTTTTTTTTTATTTTTTTTTTCCCTTCAGTCGCACGTTGTTTGTGTGCCAGTTTCTATAATGGTTTCTTTATGGGATTCCTTGTAGAGGAATTCTCCTCTCTTCTTGATTCGAGTAAGGGACTTCACAAAGAGTGAGTCTCTTGTCTTCGTTGCCTTGTGCACAGCTTTAGGGTTGGCTGGTCCGTGAGCATCACCATTGTTGTTTCGAGTCCTCGGTAAGGATTTTGTTGATTTTGGTTGACTTACTTCCATGTAAGGGGTGAAGTCTTTGACCTTTTTATCTTTCATTTCAGAGATGCAGTCGTGACGTTGTCCTTTTTAGGACTGGTGGTTCCCTTTCTTTCGTGTCTTCCTTTGGGGAGTTTTGCCATGGTTGTTGATGGGTTGTGGTGCATAGAGTGCGTGGGTTGGTGTGAGATCATTTTCTGGGGACTTGTGTTCATATCATTGAGTATTTGTTTGATTCGTAAGGTGAGCTTGATGCTCTTTTGAGTATGTACAAACCTAGATGTGGTTGACTCTTAGAAGGAGTTTTGAAGGATTGTTGTTGGATATGACTTGTTTGTGGAGTTTTCTTATCCTAGTTATGACTAGTCGTGGTCTTTAGGGATCATAGTTCTAGGGATTGTTCAGGGATTCAAATTTAGGGATTTTGATTTAGCTTGGTGTTACCAAGCACGGTTTTGAGAGACTCATTTTGTGACCTTGGTTATCAAAATTTTGATATGTGTGCCATTTAATGGACTTATATTTCGAGGATTTAGTTATCCATGATAGGGATGTGGATCTGATGTTTGATCACGGTGCTTGGGCTTGTAGTTGATCTGTTTTAGGGAGATATGTAGGACTTTTGATAAAATGTCTTGTAGTGAGGTTCATTTTTATTTTTGGAGGTTTTGATTTGCTTGTCAGGCTTTAGATTCATGTTTGAAGTTGTTAATAGGAATGTTTTAAGACGTTGGAGTTATCGATTTTGTTGTATTGAGGATTTAAGGCCTTAAGCATAGCGGTACCTATGGCTTTGTTGTCAGAGTTTGGGATTGGCCAAGATGGTCCGGCCAGACATCCTTGGACCATATCTCAACTCTCACAAAATGTCTGGCCTCCGTGGTGCTTTTGGTAATGATCGTTTTTGACATTGATGCCATTTATATCGAGAGGTTTCATGGGTAGGCTAAGTGGGGGGCAGGTTATGAACTAGTTCCTTATACCATCATCCTACCGTACAAAGTTGTGTGTTGTGGGGGAGTGCTAGTTGCCGTCAATTCTACCTTACTGACGAGTAAGTGTGGGCGGGCACTAGACACTGTCATTGCTACCACACATTTGAGTACGTCATGGGTAAGTTTTGGTTGCTATTCGTGCTACCACGTTGTCCTTGTTTAGTACCTTGATTTGATATGTGGGGATCTTGGAGTTCTTTTGGTGGTTATTTTTCCATCCTTGTGATGGTCTGTCAGGAGGGATGCTATGGTGGTTGTCTTCCGTGCCCTCGTCTGACCTTGGATTTTGTGTGCGAGTCTTGACTTGTTGTGTGGCCGCGTGGTCACTTTCCTTTTGAGAGGTTATCCAGTTGTGAGCATATGGGTGCGAATAGCATTAGGTTGTACGCTGTCTTCTAGTTTTGGGATTGCTTTCGTAGCATGTTTTGTGGGATACTTGGAGCTGTACTCCGTAATTATTCTGGTTTCGCCTTTTTGTTTTCTTGGGGCTGGATTTCGGGGATGAAATCCCTTGAAGGTGGGAAGGTTGTAATGACCCGGTCATTCTCCTTCCTTTCCTTTTTCTCAGATTTTCACGGATATTTTTTTTTCGTTGATCTTTTCCTTTCTGAGTTCAGTTTCTCATCACTTAGTGTCGTCGTGAGTGCTCGGGGATGATTTTTGAGACTCTTTTCTTTGGATTGACAACTTCCTTTGAGGACTGAGTCATTTCCATATTTTCATTTTTCAGACACTATTCACTTTTTCATCCTTTTTCATATTTTGTCTTTTCCCCGTTTGTCACTTTATTGGCATAACCACACATTTTGTGTTCGAAGTTCATTTTTGACTTCATGTATCTTCTTTCTAAGTGGTTTTCCCGAAATACGTATCACTACTTTTGCAGAAAAGTACTCTGCTTGCTCCCGGTGTCCATAGGGGCATGGATGCACAATTCTTCAGAAACTTTTTCTTTTCTTGAGGTGCTTTTCATAAATATCTTTTGAACATATTTTATTTCAGGGGTTTTTAAGAAAGTATTTTTGGAAAATATTATCATTCTGGCCAGTTATGCAGTTTTCACTTTTTGAAGGGGCCATTATGCAATTAATGAAAGTTATTGCTAAATGCCCTGTTTTGAGCTTGAATCCTCGTATGGGATTCATTTTCACTTTTCGTCGAGTCGCGTGCTCTAGGAATTTCCTTCCGGTTGTTTTTCTCCAATGTCAGGGTTTCTCGTTGCCGCCGAACTTGTTCGGGGCATATCCCTCTGCTCGGGACTCAGTTTTTGATGCCGTTTCTTCCGTTGTTCATCTTTTCTCATTTTGGTTCTTTTTCGTTCGTGGTGTTTTGTCGTTTGAGTGCATCTACTCAAATTCCACTTTTCCAGAACCGGCGAGGCCTGTTCAGGACACTTTTAGGGTTTTCTATAAATAGGAGGTCTTAAGAAGAAAAATCAAAATTTTCTCTCTCTCTTCTCTCTTGGCCGGCAGCCATGGCAGCTAAGGGGCTGCCACCCTCCTCTCTTCTTTTCCGGCCACTTCCCTTTAGTAAAAAGGTGTAGTGCCTTAGTGTTTTATGCTCTCCATGCCGTGCTCTACCTTTCCCCCTTATTAGAATCCGTTTTTGGCCATTTCTTGAGTTCGGGTTTGAAGTCATGTTGTGATTTTGATGGGGCTTCCTTCGGGGTTATGTTCATTGTGTTGTCCCCAACAAAACTTCTGGGTTTTGTCGGATTCAGAACGGTTTCGTTTTGGTGGGGATTTGAGATTTCATCTCAAATGGAGGTAGGGGGTGTTATAATTTCATATTTTTGTTGTCTTGCATATTTTTGATGCTTATGCAACTTGTATGCATGCTTTTGTTAAGAATCTAGAATTTAATTTAATTATTTTCTATGGTTAAGATTGAATTCTCATGATGGTATTTAACTTAGAATTAAATTATGGCATACTAGGAAATTAAGTTTTGATGTGTTTGTTAACATATATTAAATTAGGATAATTTCAATAAGAATTACACTTTTAATTTAATAATCATCTTTGTGAAAGTTTAGTTCCCATAGACGTACCATGCATGAAACTAACTTGCGATATGCTTTTCAATTAAGTTTTGGCATGTTCTTTAACATACTTTAATTTGAGATCATTTGGATGAGTTTGAAAATCTAGAGACTTTAATTAAGAGAATTAATTAAAATCTTTTTTTATGAATCCATTGGTCTAATTAGGATTTTGAATGTATATAAGTAATGATCATGCTATGTCCTTTAGTATATATTAAATTGAGGCCATTTGAAAGTGATTTGAAATATAGAGAATTTAATTATTTTTATTTAATTAAATTCTATCTTGTTGTTCCATGGATTTAATTTTGTAGTAGAAGTTGTTTCTATTTATAAATCATGGATTTGGACTTTTATGTATTCACATAGTTGTGTGTTGGGCATTGGATAACATTGTTGTTATATTTATATTCATGTGAACATGTTTTCTTTATGGAATATATTGTTGCCTTATGTAATGAATTGCACAGTTTTTAATTGACATTATATATATACCATTTTAGAATTTAAACCCTAAGGCATGGATCGTGTGGCTTCAACCTACTTGCGCATGGAAGGTGTTTTCAGGCATTATATAAATTATGTATAAGTTGTGAACTTATTTGGTTTATTTTGGAGTCTTGGGACATTGTTGTTACAAGCGACATAGCTAGTGTTTGGCTCTAGTGCGTCAGGTATGAGTTCTCCCCAATTGAGATAGTGCGCACTCGGGTGGTCTTCCCAGCGGGTTAATGCCCGGAATAACCATTGAGGTCTCGGCAGAATTCCGAGCTTGATGTCCAAGTCTTCCACCATTTGATTTCACGTTCAATTCCAAGTTGACAATCATGTTTAATTGTGACTTGTGGTTTTGGCTATTGGCAATTTGATGTTGTTAAGTACATCCATACTAAATTGTTATATTTAATTGTTTTCACATTTTTAGATTTCAAGTTGATAACTTAAAGAATCTATGTATTGATGTGCGGTTTTAGAAGTTCTAATTATACTAAATTGTTATATTTAGTTGTTATTGCATTTTAGATTTCAAGGTGATGGCTTTGAGAATCTATGTCTTGATGTTTTGTATAGCATGCACCTATGTTGTTGAAATTGCATAAAGGATGTGTTTTATGCTAGAAATGATTTAAGGTAGCTTAGGATGATCCTTGAGTCTCACCTTTGACATAGACGTTAGGTGGCATGACCCTTTTGAAATGTTTCATGTTGTTATAAAAATTTATAAAGAAATCGAGTAATGCATGCTCATCCTCTACGAGTAAACTTGTTTACTCACCCCAAAGTTACTGGGGGATTTTTTCAGGTACAGGATTCAAGATTGGAGATTTGTACTTGGCTTGGGTGATTCATAGATTTGAAGCTTCTTTTAAAGTATTCTTGTTCACATGCAAGTTTTAGCATGTTTAAGTTTTGCTCATAAAAATGTAATCCTTAATTTGGTTCAAATATGCCACTTTGCCTTGTGTTATGTAAAGTATACTTGGATACATTATTTGGGACCTATTTGATATGTATGACATGAGGCCAAGGGCCACAATCCTTTAAGTTCAAAGTGTGTGTATTTAAACTTCAAGTTTTGTCTTTAAAATGTAACTTTTCTAACTTTGGATGGTTGGCGTGTCAAATTTTGTAAATGAAATGTAATGAGGCTATAGGCCATTGTGACTTGTTCAAAATGTCATTTTACATTTGCGTTCATGTTCACATCATCACACACCAGCATATAATGCAATTTGATCATACCATGGGGAATTCAAATGAGACTTGAAGTCTCTTTTTCAGTGTTGGTGCATAGCAGGTTCATTTTCACATTTTTAACCTGTTTCGGTCAATTGGTGGCTTGTTTCGGTCGACTGATGCTCTTTGGTTTTCAATTGAACAGTAAAACATACATTCCAGCAGCCAAATTCGAGTTTCAGGTCCATTTCAGTCGACCGATGGTTCATTTCAGTCGACCGAAGTGATTTTTCTTCAACTTCAGGATTTTATGAGAGTTTTTGGTCATTTTGGTCGATCGAAATGGCTATTTTGGTCAACCTAAATGGCTATTTCGGTTGACCTAAATAGCTTCCACACTACAACTTCTTCAGTTCTGTTTCAGCACTGTTGTTCTGACTTCAAACTATCATATATCCTTCATTTCTAATCCAAATAGGGTTTTTCTTGAGCCTAAATTCATGGATTTTGAGTCAGCTTTCTAATGGTACCAATTCTATTCTTAAATTCAAATCAGAGTGGGAGTTATTCATGTTTTAGTGAGGTAGTGTTAGTTTTCGCTTAAACCGGGAAAGGGCATTTGGTGGGATTCTTGTCCAAAGTTCTTGGAACCTCTTGGAATGTTGTGAAATTGTTAGATTAGGTTGTATTCACCTTGTTTGACTTGTTTAGAGTCAATTCTCTCTTTTTATTTGCGAATTGACCATTTTGCCCCTTGGTTTATCAATTTTACCCGTTTTGACCTTTGTTTCCGCTTTCGTTTCATTTGAGTTCCGTGACTTCATGGAAGGCCACATTAGTGTCTTAGGGATGATTTATATCTCTGTTGACTTTAGTTTTAACTTTTGCTTCTACATTTCGGATCCGTTATCGGATCTTTCGGTTCATCACTGACGCACCGAGTTGAAAAACTTGGGCCGTCACAATTTTGGACTCACTTTTCAAATCATTTTCTAACACTTTCTCCTTTAAATGATCATACATATACAATGAAGGAGGAATAGGATGTGAAATGGGACGGGTGTCAACTTTTGGGTGCACCAGTTCACTCTCTTCATTAAACACACCTACTTGGTTGTCCACAATCTTCCCACTTCTCAAGGTTGTCACCGCATTGACATGCTCAATTATGAGACCTTCCAATAAGAAATGAGTCTCCATAACACATTGTTGCTTTGGTGGGGCATTTAAAGGCATTTTCCCTTTCTCTCTAGTATTTAAAGTACTAGCTATTTGCCCTACTTGGGTTTCTAGCTTAGCAATGGATTGAGAGTGAGAATGAAGCAATTGAGTGTTCGCCTCTAGAGTGCCTAAAGCGGTCAAAACTTTTTCTTTAAAAGCGGGACTCCTAGAATTTCCTTGAGAATAAGATTGATTTAGGAAATGAGAATTAGAGAATTGGTTTCCATGTCATTGAAATGATGATGATTTAAAACCTTGGGAACCTTGGCTTTGCATTAAAGGCGGAACATACTTCCTTTGAAAACCACCTTGGGGAGGGTTTGAGCTTTCCCCTTGGCTTTTCCAAGAAAAGTTCGGATGGTTCCTCCAACTTGGATTATAATGATTGCCATAGGGATTATTCCCTTGATTAACAAATGTAGCATGGACTTGCTCATGGGGCTCACTTTGCACATGTCCATGGGGACAATTGGAAATAGAATGTAACATACTAGAACAAGTCATACATGATTCATTAGATGCACGATGATGAACATAATTAGGGAAGGAAGACATTTGATTCGCCGAACTTTGGTTGATAAAAAATTGATCAAACCTTTGAGATTAGGATTTCATCTCGGTGGCTATATCATTAGAGTTTTCAACTTGATATAAGCTGACATTCTTCCTTCCACCTAGGTTTCTACCATTTTTAGAAGATAAGGACCTATGCATTGAATTCTCACTCATGCTTTCATACAATTGCCACACATCATTTTCATGCTTATCAAGATAAGAACCACCCATAGATGCATCAACCATACCCTTGTGATTATCCGGTAAACTTTCAAAGAAATATTGAACTAATTGCCACTTAGGTATGTTATAATGTGGGCACTTCCTAAGAAAGTCATTGAATCTTTTTCATGCCTTATGAAACATTTCCCCATTCCCTTGAGAAAATTCTCTAATTGAAGTTCTCATGGCATTGGTCTTAGAAACCAGATATTACTTCTTCAAGAACTCTTGTTGCATTTCTACCCAAGAAGTTATTGAAAAAGGCCTAAGATTGTTGAACCAATATTTTGCCTTGTCTTTAAGGGTGAAAGGAAAAAGTTTAAGTCTTAAAACTTCTTTTGGCATGTCCATGTATTTCACGGTGGAACACACTTCAAGAAATTGATCCAAATGCTTGTAAAGTTCTTCATTAGGAAGTCCATGATAGTTATGAAGCATTTGAATGGTTTGTGGTTTGATTTTATAGTAATGTACTCTAAATGGAGGCAATTGAATGCAAGTGGGTGCATTATATTCATTAGTCACATAATGGTTTCTTAATGCAATGGGAGGATTCACAATTGGTGGTGCTACTCGAACACCATGGTTAGATTGAACCATAGGAGGTTCCGGAGCAAAGATTGGTTGAGACATTCCCAATGGAATTTGGCCTTGTTGTTGTGGTGGAATAAATGGTCTAGGCATACCTAATGGTACTTGGATGTTTTCATGATGCACATTAGGGTGGAGGATGCCTTGTTGGTCTATGTAACTAAGGTCCTCCACATGGTCATCATTTAAATTCTCCATTAGTGAAACGGAGTGATGAGAACTACCTCTTCCCCTAGGGTTATGAACAACTGATTTAAGATGAAAATTAAGAGGGACAAGAGTGGGATTTAATGATCTACGACCATGCATGTACTAGTAAAGACAAATAACTAGCAAATAAACAAGTAATAAACACTTCGCCCCTACAACAAATCAATCAACAAATCTACACATACAATGATCCCACGCTCCCATGCTTGAACAACATGTAAGGAAAAGTAAATTGCCTCCATGTGGGCTCACGATTTATCTAACAAAAGAAAAATAAGCCTATACGCGGGCCGACGATTTAACTAGATCTTGAGTTAGAAAGATCTCACAAAGGGTCCTTAAGCAACTTCAATTCATTTTCAACTTCCAAGCTTTGCTATGCTTTGCATTTTTGTTTTAGATTTTTAGTTCTTTTTGTACTTAGCTTAACTCCTTGCTTTGAATTCTTGCTCAACTTCCTTCACTCAATTCACCTAGCCAAATAAGAACAAACACAATAAGCAACCAAAAAAAATAAAAATAAAGTAAAGACACGATCAAAAGAGTACTAATACCTAAATGTTTCTAAAACACGGCGTTGCCAATTTAATCCACGGCAACGACGCCAAAATTTGACGGTTTGCCGTTCCTATACGCCAAAATAATGTAGTGAATGTATGGTTCAAGAAAAGCCTGTTAGGTCAAGTTTATATTTATAAAAACCACCACTACCACTACTACTAACATATCAAAGGTGAGTAGGGATTGTCCCAAGGGATTAGAAGGCTACTAGTAATGGAAACAATGCTTAGGGTTAGTAGGTCGAGTGATCAAAGGTAGATTGTTTAGTTGATTAAACTACAATTAAGATTAAACAAGCTCAGTATAAAACAAGTAATTAAAGGATAGAGAAAACAAGAGAGAGAGGTCTTGGGACTTAGAGATCACCACTAAGCAGCACCTTTCTATACACTCAATTCATAATTAACGAGGGGGAAAACATATGTTGCAACAATAGTGAGTGTGTGTGGTTGTTTCAATAAGCATGGATGACCAATCAAGTATATATTGTTTAAACAACACAATGAATAGCACAATATATCAAACTAAGCCATTAATCCTTCTTTAAGCTCACAATCCAAGCACATCACAAAATTAGAGAAATATACTACTTGCATTCATAAGTATGGAACATTAAATAACAAGCATGGATTGTCCTCCCATTTCACAACTAAGGTAACTACACTACATCTAAGATAGTGACATGAAAATTAAACTAATTAAACTAAGAGAGAGGCACAATCCATCAAGAAATGAGTATGAACCATCAAATAAACCACAAGAACATTCTATTAAGCACTATGTCTTGACAATCTCTAGATCTATAGCATCAACACATATAGACATGCATCAACAACACAGGAGATAGAGATAAACACATGAACATCTATTCTAGCATACATAGACATATGGATAGAATGAAATGATCAATTAGACGAATTAAACCACACAAATCATTGAATAAATAAGATCTATGTATATAAAGATGTTAAAACATGTATGACAACACAAATCCCCTCAAAAATACATAAATCAAGGTAAAGAAAGCATACTTAGGGCTAACTCTAGCCCCAAGAGGATGTCTAGCCACTCATGGATGGTATCCTCCAACCTTCAAGGGCTATCTCCATGGTAGAAATGCTTTTCTTCTTGAGTTAGATGGAAGACCTCCCAAGAATGTGTCTCTAGCCTCCTCTTCTTTTTTCTTCCTCTCTAAGAATAATAAAAAATTGTATTTATCAACTCCTAAAAGCATATGTGTAAAAGTGGCTCATAATCCTTATATAGGTAGCTCAAATGTCACACCCAATGGTCTAGGCTCATACACAAGGGCTCCTCCAATGATTGCACCATGAGACAACTTTTAATGAGCTGGAAATTGATTTAATTCGCACTTGAGAGGGTTTGATCGATCGAACCTATGCTGAGATCGATCGAACTTGGCTGAGATCTATTAAACTTTGGCTGGATTGATCTTCCCATGGCGGCGCCTTTTTGGATAAGGACAGATCTGAGATATTTTGGGGAAAGAAACAAAAGTGGTAGGTAGGGTGGTACAACAAGACAAGATGGAATCTTTTCGATCAATCTGAGAATTGTTGGATCGATCGAACTTTGTGGGATCTTTGGATAAGAACAAAAGAGCTTGGATCCATCTTGGAGAGTCTAAATCGATGAACTTTCGATCAATCAAAGTATTCTTGAGATTGATCGAACATGCTGATTTCCACACTTTGCTTCATTCTGCTTCCACTTTGCTCCTTTCTTCCATCTAGCTTGAGTTAGCTTCTTTTAAGCTCTTATTTGGCTGAATTAGCTTATTTTGGGAATAAACACCTAAAAAGGACAATAACACAAAATTAGTCTAAAACGGAAAAGTAAGATAGATAAAGGTCTTAGAATGTTCAAGCTTAAGGGGTTAAAATGCGCACTTTTTAACGCTCATCAGTCATTGTCTCCATAGAGCACCATTTAACCTTTCATTCTACTTTCGTTTCTGGTTATTTCCTTGAATTCTGTGACTTCATGGGAGGTCACTCTGGTGTCTTAGGGATGATTTGTATCTCTAAAGATTTGGGTTTTATCTTTTGCTTTCGCATTTTGGATCTATTATCGGGTCAACTTTTGGGTCATCACTGACGTACCGAGTTACAAAACCTAGGCCGTCACAAGTGGTATCAGAGCACCTAGGTTTGAATACCTTGGACGACGGGTTTTGGGTGCATTTCATGCTTTTGTTGATCTACTTTGACATATTCACATGCTTTTTGATAACATGTTTCCGTGCCTTTCGATAACATGCTCAGTATAATGATATGTTTTCCGTACTTATAGTCTTATGTGTTTAAAAGCATCATTGTTTGACATGTATGCTTATTTGCTTAAGTGTTTAACTGTTTAAAGGGCTTTCTTTGGTTGCTTTAGCATGGTCGTATGTTACATTCCTTGTTTTACTTCGCGTTTCATGCATTCATAGTATGAGTTGCATTCGATTATAATAACTCATGTTATTATTGATCTCATTTCTTTTCACGCATATAGCGTCACAATCTTAACTTGCAGAGAGTCTTCTCGTTAGGGCTTGAATCAAAGAGATGGGTTCAGATCTTATCTATAAACTGAGAGGGAAGATGAGATGAAGATGCGATTTGAGATCCTAGATGAGGGAGTGAGATTCGAGGTGAGATGGAATCACCAGAGAGTTCGCCGGAGGTGAGGAGATAAGTTGCAGCGGCGAGGAATGAGGGAGAGGGTGTTAGATTGATCTGTGGTATCGATCTAACAACCCTAGATTTGATTTTTAAAAACATTCTGTAACCAGTTCGATCGATCGAATTACAACTTTAGATCGATCGAACTTAGATCGATCTTTTCTCACTAAAAGACAAATTGTTTTTGAAGCTTTTTGAATTTTTTTTTTTTTTTAATAAAAAAAATAAAATATTTAATAATTTAATATTTTAAATTAAAAATTCAAAACAAAAATAATTAATCTTAAAGCAAAACAGTAATTCAAAGAACAAAGATCGATCTCTCTAAGATCGATCGAAGAATGACTCCGATTGATCGAACATGCAAAAACTTGCAGACATGTTCGATCGATGGGACAGAGATATGCAGGTTGGATGCAGGTTCAAAATTTTTTTAAGTGTTGAGACTGCAGATCGATCCAAGATGAAGTTGGATCGATCAAAGAACTGAAGATCGATCTAGGAACAAGTTCGAACGATGGGATAGAGAGTTGAAATATGCAGGTTTTCTTCGAACGATTGGACAAAGAGTTGATTGGATACAGGTATAGAGTTCGATCGATCGAACCTCCTTGGAGATCGATCCAACTTATGCAAAATGGTCATTTTCAACATAAAAGTGTATGCAATCCTAATCACAGTTCCTAGCACTGCATATGAACCTAAACCAAATATCTAGACTTCGCAAGAAATGAAATTAAAGATAGAAATGAGGGAGGAATAGGGTTTTAACACCCTACGAAATGTCTTGCTAGTCTTTAATGTCTCTAGCAAGACGTTGGGCTCTTTTAGCCCGGATCGAACATCTTGTAGTGCATCCCCTCATTAACGGGGTAATAGATGCTTTGAACTCCACCCAACAAATGGTTCTTTAAGGAACTTGTTGGATTAAGCTCAAAAGAAGTTTTCAGTCCTTGGTCAAAACAATCTTTGGGATTCCATGCCTTTTCAAAGTAAGAATTTGAAACAATTTTCCTAGAATGCGAGGTTAAAGATGAACTTTTTGAAACTTCGGTCTCACTTAAAAACTCAATTCCTTCACATTTAGGGTCATGACATTTCTCCATAACATTAACTTCTTCATGCTTGTCAAATGAATTGGGGGTCGGATTGAAGATATTCAACTTCACCTTCATGTGGCAAAATGAGATCTTCATTATCCCCGTCCTAGCAATAATGTTGGCATTCACGGTTACCAAGAAAGGACGACCAAGGATAACGGGAATTTGGCTCTTAGGATTTGGGACCGGTTCCGTGTCAATAACAACGAAATCAACTGGGAAGAATAATTTATCAATCTTAATCAGTACGTCCTCAATGATACCTTTAGGCTTTTTGATGGATCGGTCGACAAGTTGCAAAACCACCGACGTCGGTTTCAAGTCTCCTAAACCTAATTTGACATATACCAAGTATAGAAGAAGATTAACACTTGCTCCTAAGTTAAGAAGAGCCCGATTAATGATATGATCTCCAATGATGCATGAAGTGGTAGGTGAACCGGGGTCCTTAAACTTCGGAAGAGTGTTATGATGCAAAATTGAGCTTACTTGCTCAGTTAAGACCACTTTCCTAGGTGTTTGGCTTTTATTCTTCCTCTTTTGGGTGCATAAGTCTTTCAAGAAGTTCGCATAAGCCAGAATTTGTTTGTTTGCATCTAAAAGTGGAAGATTGACTTTCACTTGCCTAAACACATCCATAATTTCATTTGTTTTGGCCTTTTGCTTGTCAATTGAAATAGATCCTTTTAAGGCATCCGGGAATGAAGCTCTTGGCTCAAAAACCTTTCCAGAATTTTTCTTTGAAGTCTCTTCAACACAAGAAGTTTTGAAATTATGTTACAAATTTTTCTTTTCAAAATCACCTTTCAAATCACTTTTCAAAATGTTCTCATTTGAAAGATCATGCATATGCAATGAAGGAGGAATAGAATATGAAACGAGACGGGGATCAACTTGTGGTTGTACCGGTTCACTCTCTTCATTGAACATACCCACTTGGTTGTCCACAATCTTCTCACTTCTCAAGGTAGTCACCGCGTTGACATGTTCTATTGTGTGACCTTCCGATGAGGAATGAGTCTCCACAACATATCGTTGCTTTTGTGGGGCATTCAAAGGCATTTTCCCTTTCTCTCTAGCATTTAAAGTACTAGCTATTTGCCCTACTTGGGTTTCTAGCTTAGCAATGGATTGAGAATGAGAATGAAACAATTGAGTATTTGCCTCTAGAGTGCCTAGAGCGGTCAAAACTTTCTCTTCAAAAGCGGGACTCCTAGCATTTCCTTGAGAATATGAAGGTTGATTAGGAAAATGAGAATTAGAAAATTGGTTTCCTTGTGATTGAAATGGTCTATATCCTTGGGAACCTTGGCTTTGCATTAGAAGTGGAACATACTTCCCTTGGAAACTACCTTGGGGAGGGTTTGAGCCTTCCCCTTGGTTTCTCCAAGAGAAATTCGGGTTCCTCCAACTAGGATTATAATGATTGTCATAAGGATTGTTCCCTTGATTAACAAAATCTGTATTGACTTGTTCATGATGCTCACTTTGCACATGTCCATGGGGACAATTGGAAGTAGAATGTAAAACACTTGAACAAGTTATACATGTCTCATTGGATGCATGATGGGAATGGTTAGGGATGGAAGATACTTGATTTGCCGAGTTTTGGTTGATCAAGAATTGATCAAACCTTTGAGATAAGGATTTCATCTCGGCAGCTATTTCATTGGAATGGTCGACTTGAGTAAGCCAACACTCTTCTTTCCACTTGAATTCCTACCATTCTTGGAAGATAAAGTTCGATGCAAAGAATTTTCACTCATGCTCTCATAAAGACGCCACACGTCATCCTCATGCCTATCAATGTAAGAGCCACCCATGGAAGCATCAACCATGCCTTTATAATTGTTGGATAAGCTCTCAAAGAAATATTGAACTAATTGCCATTTGGGCATGTCATGATGTAGACACTTCCTAAGTAATTCATTGAATCTTTCCCATGCCTCATGGAACGTTTCCCCATCCCTGTATGAAAACTCTCAAATTGAGGTTCTCATGGCATTGGTCTTAGAAACCGGATAGTACTTCTTCAAGAACTCTTGTTACATTTCTGCCCAAGAAGTTATTGAAAAAGGCCTAAGATTGTTAAACCAATATTTTGCCTTGTCTTTAAGGGTGAATGGAAAAAGTTTAAGCCTTAAGACCTCTTCCGGCATGTCCGTGTATCTCACGGTGGAACATACTTCAAGAAACTCATCCAAATGCTTGTAAGGTTCTGCACTTAGAAGTCCATGATAGTTAGGAAGCATTTGAATGGTTTGTGGTTTGATCTCATAGTGGTGTGCTCTAAATGGTGGAAATTGAATGCATATGGGTGCATTGTATTCATTAGGCACATAGTGATCTCTTAAAGTAAGAGGAGGATTGGCAATTGGAGGTGCAACATGGGCACCTTGATTGCCTTGAATGATGGGAGGTGGTGGAGCATAAATTGGCCTTGGCATTCCCAATGGAACTTGGCCTTGTTGTTGTGGTGGGTGAACAAATGGCCTCGGCATGCCTAATGGTACTTGCATGTTATCATGATGCACATTTGGGGTGGAGGATACCTTGTTGGTCTATGTGACCAAGGTCCTCCATATGGTCCTCATTATGTCCCTCCATTGATGAAATGGATTGACTAGAACTTCCTCTTCCCCTAGGGTTTTGAACAACGGATTCAAGATGAAAATTTAGAAGGACAAGAGTAGGTTTCAATGATCTATGACCATGCATGCAGAACAAAACACAACAAGCAACAAGTAATAAACAAACACTTCACCTTCGCAACAAATCAATAATCAACAAACTTCCTCCACATACAATGTTCCCATACTCCCATGCTATCAACAATATACAAAGAAAAGTAAATTGCCTCCACGCAGGCTCACGATTTATCTAAGAATTGAAATACAAGCCTCCACGTGGGCCGACAATTTAACTAGAGATTGAGTTAAGAAAGAGCTCACAAAGGGTCCTTTAGCACTTCAATTTATTTTTCAGTTTTTAGCCTTGCAAATTTTTAGAATTTTGCCTTTTTCCTTTGCTTTTGCTTAACTCCCCTACTTGAAATGCTCCTTTGCTCACCTTCTTTTCAATGCACCTAGTTAAATAAGAACCAACACAATAAGTAACCAAAATGAAAACAAAGTAAAGACACGATCAAAAGAATACTAATTCATAATTGATTCCACAAATTCAACGTTGTCTTCAATCAATCCCCAGCAACAGCGCCAAAAACTTGGTGTATCATTAACCCAAACCAAAAGTTTGTGCACCAAAAGATAATGGTGTAGAGCTATGATGAATGTGGCCAAGTTTTACATTTAGAAATTGCCACTACTACCTTTCACTAAAAAT
Source organism: Cornus florida (assembly GCF_030987335.1). Classification (NCBI taxonomy): domain Eukaryota; kingdom Viridiplantae; phylum Streptophyta; class Magnoliopsida; order Cornales; family Cornaceae; genus Cornus; species Cornus florida. Next base: position 80,944,867 of record NW_026775577.1, on the reverse strand, counting down.
ATAGTTAGGGCAAGTAGGGATCGTCCCAAGGGATTGGTGGGTCATACTAGGTTGTGGAATCGAGATTAGGGTTAGTAATTCGGGTGATCAAAAGATTGGTTGGTGTTTGAATTATACTAAGATGCAATTTAAACTAAAGTAGGCAATTAAATGTAATGGAGAGAAAATAAGACAGAGATCTTGGGGTTTAGAGATCACTATTAAGTATAGCTTTTCTACACCCTTAATGAATGATTAATGAGTGAAAAAACATGTATTGCAACATAGTGTGTGTGTGTGGTTGTTTTAATAAGCATGGATGACAAATTAAGCATGTATTGTCTAAGCAACATGGTGAATAGCACAATATATCAAACTGAGCCATTAATCATTTCTTTAAGCTCACAATCCAAACACATCACATGGTTAGAGATATATGCTACTTGCTTTCATAAGTATGGAACATCAACAACAACCATGGATTGTCCGCCCATTTAATATCTAAACTATAACTACACTACAATTAAGCTAATGACATGAAATTAAACTAATTAAACTAAGAGAGAGGTACTATCCATCAAGAAATGAGTATGAACCATCAAATAAACCATAAGAGCATTCCATTAAGCACTATGTCTTGAAAATCTCTAGATCTATAATATTAATACACATAGACATGCATTAACAACAAAAGAAATAGAGACAAACACATGAACATCTATTTTAGCATACATAGACATATGGATAGAATGAAATGATCAATTGGAAGCATTAAACCATACAAATCATTGAATAAACAAGATCTATATATATAAAAGTGTCAAAACATGTATCACAATACAAATCCCCTAAAAAATACATAAATCAAGATGTAGAAAGCATGCTTAGGGCTAATTCTAGCCCTAAGAGGATATCTAGCCACTCATGGATGGTGTTCTCTAACCCTTAAGGGCTAACTCCATGGTAGAGATTGCTCCTCTTCTTGGTTGATGGAAGAACTCAAAGCTTGTGTCTCTAGCCTCCTTCTTTCTTTTCTTCCTCCCTAAGAATATGAAAATTGTGCCTCTCAAGTGTCTAAAGTCTCTTAAGTATATCTCTCAAAAAGTGGCTCATATTCCTTATATAGGTTGGTCAAATATCACCCCAAATGAGTTGGGCTCGTACACCAATATTCCTCTAATGATTGGATATGAGACAACTTTTAATGAGCTAGAATTTGGATTTTCTCGGGATTTGGGAAGTTCGATCAATCGAAATTGTGGTGAGATCGATCGAACATGGCTGAGATCTATCAAATTTAAGCTGGATCGATCCTCTATGGCGGTGCCTTTTTGGGAAAAAAACAAATCTGAGATATTTTGAAGATATTTTTGGGAAAGAGACAAATGTGGTAGGTAGGGTGGTACAAGTGGATAAGATGGAATCTTTTCGATTGATCGGAAGAAAGTTAGATCGATCGAACTTTGTGGGATCTTGGATAAGGACAAGAGAGCTTGGATTCATCTTGGAATGCTGAGATCGATGAACTTTCGATCGATCGAGTATTTTCTGAGATCGATCGAACTTACTGGATTTCCACCACTTGCTTCCTTTTGCTCCCACATTGGTCCTTTCTTTGATTCTTCTCAAGATTGCTTCAATTATGCTCTTATTTAGCTGAGTTAGCTTATTTTGGAGATAAGTACCTGAAAATAGAAATAATACAAAATCAATCTAAAACGGGAAAATAAGATAGATAAGGTTCTAGAATACTTAAGCTTAAGGGGTTTAAATGCGCATTTTTCAGCGCTCATCACTTTACTTGTTTAATTTGCTTTTATGTTATATTTGGAAAGGATTTGACCAATTCACCCCCCCTCTTGGCCCAACAATTGGTATTAGAGCTTTGGTCTGTTGTGTAAGGTTTTAATAAGCCTGTAGTTGATCTTTGCAATGGATGAAGGCCAAGTTATAAACAAAGTGGTGTGTTTTGTCGTGTCGATGCACCAAATTGCAATAAAGTTTGGCCAAATTTAAATTTATGAAATGCCACTACTACCTTTAACTACAAATATAGCTAGGGTGAGTAGGGATTGTCCCAAGGGATTGGATGCATATTTGAAATGGAAACAAGGTCGGATTAGTAGGTCAAGTGATCAAAATGAGGTTTGATTGGTTAATTAAACTACAATGGAAAATAATTCAATACAAAGCAATTAAAGTAAATAAAGGGTAGAGAATAAGAGAGAGGGATCTTGGGATTTAGAGGTCACCACTAAATATCACCTTTGTAGATACTCAATGTGTAATGAATGAAGGTAAATATGTGTTGCGATACTAAAAGGTGTGATTGATTGAATCAACAAGTATGGATAACTAATTAAGTATACATTGTATAGATAACCTAATGAATAGCACAATATATCAAACTAAGCCTTTATTCCTTCCTTTTAGCTCACAATCAAAACACATTAAGAAGCTAGAGAATTATACTACTTGCATTCATAAGCATGGAACATCAAATAACAAGCATGGATTATCCTCACATCTAAGAGAGTAAAGCAACTACACTACAACAAAGCTAAGGATAGGAAAATTAAACTAATTAAACTAAGGTAGAGGCACAATATATCAAGAAATGAGTATGAACCGTCAAACAAACCACAGGAGTATTCCATTAAAGCACCATGCCTTGACAACTCTAGATTCATAGCATCAACACACATAGACATGCATCAATAACACAAAACCTAGAGATAAACACCTGAACATCTATTCTAACATACATAGACATATGAGTAGAATGAAATGATCAATTGAAAATATTAAACAACAAAAATCATTATAAAAACAAGATTCATATATAAATCAAATGTCAAGACAAGATTACAACATAAATCCCCTCAAAATACAAAACATCAAGATCTAGAAGGCATGCTTAGGGCTAACTCTAGCCCCAAGAAGATGTTTAGCCACTCATCGATGTAGTCATCCAACCCTCAAGGACCATGTCCATGGTAGGAATGATCTTCTTCTTGATGGAAACCTTAGATGAATGGAAGAACTCCCAAATGGTGTATATCTCTCTAATCTCTAGCCTCCTCTCCAAGATTGTGTATCTCTAAGTTTTTATATATATAAAATGGCTCAAAATCCTTACATAGGTAGCTCAAGTGTCACACCCAATGGTCAGGTCTCATGCACTAGGGCCCCTTCAATGATTGCACCATGAGCCATCTTTTAATGAGCTGGACTCTGTTTTTTTTTTTTTTTTCGAACTTGAGGGAGTTCGATCGATCGAATTTTGATGAGATCGATCGAACTATGGCCAAATCAATCAAAGTATGGTCAGATCGATCAAACCTTGGCGGCGCCTTTTTGAAATAAGACAGATCTGAGATATTTTTGGGATATTTTGGGAAAAAGACAAAAGTGGTAAGTGGGGATAAGATCAAAGAAGTTTGATTGATCTAAATGAAAGTTGTATCGATCGAAGATGGTACTTTGGTGAGGAAAATGACAAAAGGCTCGATCCATCTTGAAATGGTTGGAACGGTCACTGTGAGATTGATCTGGACTTGGTTTGATAGATCGAAACTTGCTGTTTTCCACCACTTTGCTTCCAATTTGCTCTTTTCTTCCATCTAGTTTGAGATTGCTTCTTTTATACTCTAATTTGGCTGGATTGACTTATTTTGGGGCTAAGTACCTGAAAAGGGTAATAACATGAAATTAGTCTAAAACGGGAAAATAAGATAAATAAAGGTTCTGGAATACTCGAGCTTAAGGGGTTTCAATACACCCTTTTCAGTGCTCATCACACCCCCAAACTTAAATATTGCTAGTCCCTAGCAATGAACTACAAAGTAAAAGAATGAAGTGAACAACTATACAACTATGAACTAGAAAACAATAAATAGATAACGCCACTTTCGTAGGGAACACGATTGAATTTAGCGTATGCAACAAGCCTTTTAAACCCCTAGGTTACCCCTAGTGAATGAGTGAAGTCTTGTGAGGGTTTCAGAAATGATACCCACAAACATTAAACTCATTCTCACAAAAGAGGCACCAATATTGCAAACAAGTATTAGGAGAAAATTACCTCAAGTATGCAATTTTTCAACCATTTCCAAGCAATCTCCCAAAATCTCAACACCAAGCAAGCAAATATGGTCCTCCACACATCAAAAAAATGATCATGCAAATTAAAACAACTCTAGAATCATTTTTTAGTGAACCGGCATAAAATTTGTTGCTATCTAAACCAACTAAAGAAATGATCACATCCTTACCCTCAAACTAGCACACAAATCTAGTACCGATCATCAAGACAAAGGGTAGACCTTTTATTAAAGCTTTATTATTCTATGTGCGCTTATTCTTTTCACTCGATTTTTTTTTTTTTTTCTCTCTTTTTCTCTAATCCTAAGGATCAAAGATGGAAGCATAGTGCAATGTGTTGATCTATTAAGCTTTCTTGCGATCCATGAGGTCGAGTGTTAGGTCAATGACTCCCAAACCGGACGGCTTTAGGGCATTAGGTATTAAAACATCCCTATGGACTTACAAGCTCAAATCGACTAGGCTACAAATCAAAACAACCTCTATCTAATCATTTCCCACTTCTCACCTTTTGGAGAAGTCCTCACTTTTTTTTTTTTTTGCTTTTGCAACTTTCTTCTTCTTTTTTTTTTTTTTTTAATTTTTTTTATAGCAAATTCAATTATTAACCTAGAGTTCGGGCCCTCCACCTTTCAACGCGAGAAATTCAGTAGTTGATGAAGCTAGAATCCCGGTTACTCAATGAAAAGGGTTTGTTATCCACCTTTATCAAGAATGAAAGCTTTCAATGTACTACTAGCTTAATTGGGATATAACCAAATCAATAATCAATAAAGCATGTACCCCACAAATGAATGCTAGTGTGCGCCTGTGCTAGTGTAGAATCCTAGAGTGAATCTCAAAACAATCACAAAATCAGGATGATGTGGACCACAAGTGCAAGCAAAATATCATTTTTTTCAAAAAATTTACTCCTAAATGGCATCCATAAGGCATATAAGGAGTATTGGACTCTCAAGTCAAACAATTTTTAAATTCTAAGCAATATAGTCCTCAAAAGATCAAAATCATAGCTAGTCATGGACCACTCATAGAAAATCCCTCAAATACACAAGTCATGCTTAAAATTTTGCATTGAAAACAAATACTGCAAAGAACACACATTACCCCCAAACTTAAATGACACAGTGTCCTCAATCTGCAAAGAGAACAAAAGGAAAGAGTATACCAGTTCAGCTAAGGCAAAGAATGACTGGGACATAAATATCCAAAGTGGGTGGTACAACCCCCCCCCCCCCCCCCAAACTTGGGATTGACTGTGGTCATGAAAAGATGGCACTGGAATAAAAGCTCATCAGATAGCAAAGGGGGTAATAACAGTGTACAGTGGACATGCAAGTGTAAATGGGATAATAAATGAAGTAAAGAGAGAGAGTGGAATAATGGTGTTCCTGAAAAATTGAGGCAGCACTCTCTCACTAAAGTCACTGGGATACACCTGATAATGGAGTCAATCATAGAGAAATATTTCAATATAATAACCTGACATCCAAAATAGCATGCATATGATAGAGAAAATAAAAGTAATGTAAGGTATAACATAGTATCGGGCCAACAGACTGACTGCAAAAATATAGTAACAGTATCAAAAGAACAGTCAAGTATCACAGATATATAAAATGATGAGAGGGAGAGATAGATCAAGCAGAGGAAGTCGGTTTAGCGGGGTGTGATCCCCGGATGTCTCTGGAAATGCCCTGCAGCATAGTCAATATGTATGTGTAGAGAGTAGTCACATCCGCTCGGAGAGAGACAACCGCATCCTCCAAGGTCTGGATACACTCTCCTAGGCTAGGTGTCGGAGCTGGAGTTTCAAGGATGACTGAATCATGAAACTGAGGTATATCCTGAGTCTGCTCCTGAGAATATAACGGTGACCTTGCCGGAGAGTGATGTAGTGACTCCTCTGGGGGCTTTCGCTCCAGGTCTACATCCATATGCTTTTCCGCAGCTGCTGGTGGGAGAGAAGGAGGGTCGAGATCGATGTTGAAATCAATCCAAATGACCTTTGGGCTCATATTTTTAAAAACGATCTCCAACGAGTTCGATCGATCACTTGGAAATCATATCGATCTAACTCCGATCGATCATGAAAGAACTCAGATCGATTGAACCTACAAAACGACAAAGTATTTTTTGAAAATTTTTGAATTTTGAAAATTAAAACAAAATATTTTTGGATTTTTGGAAAATAAAAAAAAAATAAAAGTATTTTTGGATATATACATTTTTTTTTTTAAATTCAAAATTTAAAAAGAAGTCAAAGTCAACAAGAAACATACAGATCGATCGAACATAGATCGATTGAAACTCGATCGATCCAACAGGTGAAAACCTGCAGACATGTTTGAACGATACACAGAGAGGTGGTTTTTCATGGGTTCAAAAATTTTTCTAAGTATGGAATGAAGATTGATCCATGGGAAATCTAGATCGATCTTGGAACACTTAGATCGATCGAAAATAAACTTCGCACAATACGATGGGACAGAGAGATGATTGGATGCAGAGATGATTGTTTGATCAATCTGACTCCTTCTCAGATCAATTAAACAGACATTAAATGTCTAATTCAAAACTGAAAGTGCAAGCATTCTTAATCAAAGTCCTTAACAATGTGTATGAACCCAGAACATATCTAGACGACGCAAGAATTGAAAGGTAAAATAGAAATAAGGGTGGAATAGGGTTGTAAACCCTACGAAGCACTAGTCTTTAACGTCTCTAGCAAGACGTTGGGCTTTTTTAGCCCGGCTCAAAAATCTTGTTGTGCATCCCCTCCTTAACGGGGTGAAAAGCACTTTGAATCCCACCTAACAAATGGTTTCTTAAAAAACTTGTTAGATTTGAAGCAAAGGAGATTGACGGTCCTTTGTCTATGCAATTTTTGGGCTTCTATGCCCTTTCAACACTTGTTTTCAAAACAACATTCTTCCTTGGAGTCTTTTTGGTAAGCAAACCATGGGAATGTTCAAGCTCAAGCAAAGACTCAACTTTATCAAATTCATTGTCAATACATTTTTCCATAACAAAAACCTCTTCATGTTTATCCATTGAATTCAGGGTTGGTTTAAAGATGTTCAACTTCACTTTCATATGACCAAATGAGATTTTCATTATCCCCGTCCTACAATTGATGTTGGCATTTGCGGTTGCCAAGAAGGGACGGCCAAGGGTAATAGGAATTTGGCTCTTAGGATTTGGAACCTGTTCCGTGTCTATGACAACAAAATCAACCGGGAAGAAGAACTTATCAATCTTGATCAATACATCCTCAATAATACCCTGGGGCTTTTTGATGGATCGGTCGGTAAGTTGCAAAACTACCGACGTCGGTTTTAAATCTCCTAAGCCCAATTGAACGTATACCGAATATGGAAGAAGGTTAACACTTGCTCCTAAATCAAGAAGAGCCCAATTAATGACATGGTCACCAATAATGCAAGAAGTAGTAGGTGAATCGGGGTCCTTAAATTTTGGGATAGTGTTGTATTGCAAAATAGAGTTTACTTGCTCGGTCAAGACCACTTTCTTTGGTGCTTGGCTTTTGTTCTTCCTCTTTTGGGTGCAAAGATCTTTCAAGAACTTGGCATAAGCCAGAATTTATTTGATTGCATCCAAAAGCGGAAGATTGATCTTCATTGCCTAAACACTTCAATGATTTCATTTACTTTGGTCTTTTGTTTTTCAATAGAGATGGACCCTTTTAAGGCATCCGGAAATGGAGCCTTTGGCTCAAAAACTTTTTCAAAATCTTTCTTTGAATCACTTTCAATACAAGAATTTTTTAAATTATTTTTCAAATCATGTTTCTCAATTTTCTCAACAAGATGATCATGCACATGCAATGAAGGACGAATAAAATGTGAAACGGGACGGGTGTCAACTTTTGGTTGCACTGGTTCACTCTCTTCATTATGAACTCCAACTTGGTTGTCAACAATTTTCCCATTTCTCAAGGTTGTCACCACATTGACATGCTCAATTGTGTGACCTTCCAATGAGGAGTTTGTCTCCATAACAAATTATTGCTTTGGTGGGGTATTCAGAGGCATCTTCCCTTTCTTTCTAACATTCAAGGTACTAGCTATTTGCCCAACTTAGGTTTCTAGCTTAGCAATGGATTGGGAATGAGAATGAAACAATTGAGTGTTTGCCTCTAGAGTGCCCAAAGCGGTCAACACTTTTTCCTCAAAAGCGGGACTCCTAGAATTTCCTTGAGAATACGACGATTGATTAAGAAAATGAGAGTTTGAGAATTGGTTTCCATGTGATTGAAAAGATGATCTATAACCTTGGGAACCTTGGCTTTGCATTGGGGGCGGAACATACTTGCCTTGAAAACCACCTTGGGGAGGGTTTAAGCCTTCCCCTTGGCTTTTCCAAGAGAAGTTTGGATGGTTCCTCCACCCGGGATTATAATGTGTGCTATAGGGATTATTCCCTTGGTTGACAAATGCAGCATTCACTTGTTCATAGTTCTCACTTTGCACATGTCCATGGGGACAATTGGAAGTAGAATGTAAGACACTAGAACAAGTCATGCAAGATTCATTAGATGCATGATGAGCATGATTAGGAGAGAAAGGTACTTGATTCTCCGAATTTCGGTTGATCAAAAATTGATCAAACCTTTGAGATAAGGATTTCACCTCGGCGGCTATGTCATTGGAATTGTCAACTTGATATAAGCCGACACTCTTCCTTCCACCTAGATTTCTATCATTTTTAGAGGACAATGATCTATCCATTGAATTCTCACTCATGCTCTCATATAGACGCCACACATCATCCTCATGCCTATCAAGATAAGAACCATCCATAAATGCATCAACCATTCCTTTAAAATTATCCGACAAACTTTCAAAGAAAAATTACACCAATTGCCATTTAGGAATGTCGTGATATGGACACTTCCTAAGCAAGTCATTGAGGCGCTCCCATGCCTCATGAAACAATTTCCCTTCCCCTTGAGAAAATTCTTGAATAGAAGTTCCCATTCCATTGGTCTTTGAAACCGGATAGTACTTTTTCAAAAACTCTTGTTGCATTTCCGCCCTATAAGTTATCGAAAAAGGCCTAAGATTGTTGAACCAATATTTTTCCTTGTCCTTAAGGGTAAAAGGAAAAAGTTTGAGTCTCAAGACCTCTTCTGGCATGTTCGTGTATTTCACGGTGGAACACAGTTCAAGAAACTCATCCAAATGCTTGTAAGGTTCTTCACTTGGAAGTCTATGATAATTGGGAAGCATTTGTATGGTTTGAGATTTAATTTCATAGTGATGTGCTCTAAATGGGGATAATTGAATGCATGTAGGTGCATTATATTCATTTGGCACATAATGATCACGCAAAGCAAGAGGAGGATTCACAACTGGTGGTGCTATACGAACACCTTGATTTACTTGAGCAATAGAAGGTGGGGGTGGAACAAAAATTGGCCGAGACATTCCCAATGGAACTTGACCTTGTTGTGGAATAAAAGGTCTTGGCATGCCTAACGGTGCTTGAATATTTTCATGATGCATATTAGGGTGGAGGATACCTTGTTGGTCGATATGACCAAGGTCCTCCATATGGTCGTTATTTTGCTCCTCCATTGGAAAAATGGAGTAATGAGAGCTACCCTTTCCCCTAGGTTTGTGAACAATGGATTCAAGAGTCAAATTAAGTGGGACAAGAGTAAGATTTAATGACCTACGACCATGCATGCACAAACAAAACAAAAACAAGCAACAAGCAAGTAGTAATTACTTCGCCTCCACAACAAATCAATAATCAACTATCCTCCATATACGATGATCCCATACTCCCATGCTTTGAACAATATGTAAGAAAAATTAAATTGCCTCCACGCGGGCTTACGATCTATCTAAGAAATGAAAAACTTGCCTCCACGCTGGCCAACGATTTAACTAAAGATTGAGTTTAGAAAAGTTTACAAAGGCTCCTTAAGCAACTTCAATTTATTTTTTAATTTTCAAGTTTTGTTATGCTTTGCAATTTTTTTTTTTAGATTTTACCCTTTTTATGCTTAGCTTAGCTCCTTACTTTTCAATTCTCCCTTGCTTTACTTCCTTACTTAATTCACCTAGCCAATAAAAAACAAACACAATAAGTAATCAAAATAAAATAAAGTAAAACACGATCAAAAGAGTACTAATTCCTAATTGTTCCCAAAATACGGCGTTGCCAAATCCTCGGCAATGGCGCCAAAACTTGGTGTGTCTTGTCGTGTCGATGCACCAAATTGCAATGAAATGTGGCCAAGTTAAAATTTATGAAATGCCACTACTACTTCTAACTACTAATATAGCTAGGGTGAGTAGGGATCGTGTGATACCCCTCGGATCCGAGACACTGGTTGATTAGGCCCAAGCCCAAACCCGAGGGATATCAAATAATTAATATGTTATAACGAAAACAGATTACTAAAAGAAATAAGAATTAAAAATTTTAGTAGCTGAAAGAAAACTAAAAGAGAATCCTTAAAAGTTAAATACTTAAAATTTGAATAAACCAATTCCAAAACCTCCAAGGGTACAACTCGGGAATCCATCTCTAGTGGACCCCTAATACTAATCCAAACAGTAATAAAAATAACTGATAAGACATCCAGAAATAAGCTTCGAAGAGAAGTCCTACATCGTCGGTAGAGTGAATAGAAACCTCTGCTCAGCACGAACACGTCTAAGTCTGGAACTGTCGTGTACCTGAAAAATAGAAGTGGATCAGGCCCACGCGCAAGTTCTATACTACTACAACCCAAACAGAGACCCGATACGCATGTACATCCTAACCAGTCCAACAATAACTAAATAGTCCGCAGATATATATATATATATATATATATATATAATCACACTAAAGGACTCTCATTGGCCTACTGGCCGGTCTCAACCTGAGTAAAGGTAACATGCTAAAACGCACACAAAGTGGGCATGTGTACCTAACCTTAACAGGGTACACCTCCAACCATCGTAGCCAGCTATGCATCTCGATGCATATACGCTCCCTAACCAATGACTCTGAGACTCAGGCTCACATCATGGCACAATAAAATATATAATTAAATTCCATTCCAAAATCCATAGTAGTGTCGCTCAACTATATGTTTCCTTGACACTATAAATAAAATAGGATTAACTTTTAGTTAATCCATTCCTTAATCCAGAGTAGGTAGGACTTAGCATTTTTGAGCTAATCCCCCTAGTATGACACCATCCCATATCGGTGCATACAATCCATCCATCCAGTGTTGATAATGTATAAGACAGTAAACATTTCAATATCAACTAATCAACCAATCCATAACAAGTATACACCATCTATCCAATTATTGGTAATATCATTGACATTAACACATATAAATATCAACCTATCCAAACATATGCATAACAAGAATCTATAGTTAGCATGCTTGTTTCAATACATCCAGTACTTAATTCTCTAACAAATATAAATATCCGAGAATAACTGTAACCATACTATAATCCACAATAAGCATAGTAATAATTAGAACAGAATAACATGCTTACTAATAACCACTCCGCAACATCCCATAAGTTGATCTAAATAATTCTTTGAAAAATATCAACTAGTTTAACCTTAAGCATTAATCGAATTTATATTAATTGACATGCTTAATCTCAGATCATTGTTACATGATTTAAACATAAAAATTCCAAGTTAAAATTTCTAATTCAAAACTAAGCAATTCTGATCATCCCCATCAAAATAAATCTGAAAACTTCCCTAATAAGTTTCAGACTGTATTCCTATTTCAGCCTCTTATGATAATTTATAAATTTCCATACCTTCTGCAAATTTACCAAGAGTTTAAACATCACTAATTTCCCCTGGAACCACTTCTAATACATTCTGGAAACTTGGAACATCCATGTACCGTAGCCTAGGTTCGCAGAAAACAAAACAAAATAAATAAATAAAAACTGAAAAACCTGGAGGAGCCGGCTCCACACAAAGTGGACCCGCCTCTAAATGATGGTGGAGCCGCCTCCACTTAATCCTAGAGCCGGCTCCACTTTATGTGGAGCCTGCTCTGCGTTTTGGTGACCCAGTTCCTCCTCTGTGCATCGTCTCCTTTCACTCCGGCAGTGTTTAACCGCTTTGTTCCTCTAAACCAACTTCACTACTGATTAAAACTAAACCCCAAGGTGCTCTAAAATTATTTAAATTTATTCTTTGTTAATCAAAATCCATCCAAAATAAGAACAAGCAAAAACAGTGTACAGACGGAAGAAAAACACAGGCGTGAAAATATACTGTTTTGAAACAACTAATTGTGCAACCATATTAATTTAACGTTATTACTTCCTGGAACTGAATTAGTGATGCAAAGAACACGAAACCTAAGGGATTGAGTTAGATATAAAACTTGCCTTACACCGACGGTTCTTCCCCAGTTCTCCGGTGAACCTCTGTGTGCTCTCTCCCTCTTTGTTTCCTCTATGCCTCCACAGAAAACCCACAGTTTTATTTTTATTTTTCCTTCAACCCTAAACCACCGTATAAGCCTATTTATAACCTTAAACTTTAAACCTTAATCCATGTATAATACGGCCCATAGGCAAACCTAGGTTAAACACTATCGGCTGTCTATGAAAACTATAAACCCCATAAACTATAGTCACGTTACAACCTACTGAAACCAATTAAATATAATTTAACGAATCCAATTAAATTTAATTTCACTTAAAACAATTAAATTTAATTTCACTTAAAACAATTAAATCCTTAAGTAAGACAATTAATTAAAACAAATCAATTAAACAAATTAACTCAATTAAATTCAAGTAAATTAAACAAGTAACCAAATTAATTTAAAACAATTACAATAATTAAAACAAATAAGTAAACAAATGCAGCTTAAAATAATTAAAATAAGTAAATCAAACCAAAGAAATAAACAAAAGCAATTTTAAACAATAGTTTAAATACCAGGACTATCCTTTTAAAATTAGGGGTATTACAGATCGTCCCAAGGGATTGGATGCGTATTTGAAATGGAAACAAGGTCGGATTAGTAGGTCAAGTGATCAAAAGGTGGTTTGATTGGTTAATTAAACTACAATGTAAACAAATTCAATACAAAACAATTAAAGTAAATAAAGGGTAGAGAACAAGAAAGAGGGATCTTGGGATTTAGAGGTCACCACTAAACATCTCCTTTCTAGATACTCAATGTGTAATGAATGAGGGGAACTATGTGTTGCAATACTAAAATGTGTGATTGATTGAATTAACAAGCATAGATGATTAATTAAGTATACATTGTCTAGACAACCTAATGAATAGCAGAATATATCAAACTAAGCCATTATTTCTTCCTTTAAGCTCACAATCAAAACACATTAACAAGTTAGAGAATTATACTACTTGCATTCATAAGCATGGAACATCAAACAACAAGCATGGATTGTTCTCACATCTAAGAGAGTAAAACAACTACACTACAACTAAGCTAAGGACATAAAAATTAAACTAATTAAACTAAGGTAGAGGCATAATCCATCAAGAAATGAGTATGAACCATCAAATAAACCACAAGAGTATTCCATTAATGCACCATGCCTTGACAATCTCTAGATTCATAGCATCAACACACATAGACATGCATCAATAACATAAAACCTGGAGATAAACACATGAACATCTATTCTAGCATACATAGACATATGAGTAGAATGAAATGATCAATTTGAAGTATTAAACAACATAAATTATTGTAAAAATAAGATTCATATATAAATCAAATGTGAAGACAAGATTACAACATAAATCCCCTCAAAATACAAAACATCAAGATCTAGAAGGCATGCTTAAGGCTAACTCTAGCCCCAAGAAGATGTTTAGCCTCTCATTAATGTAGTCATCCAACCCTCAAGGGCCATCTCCATGGTAGGAATGATCTTCTTCTTAATGGAAACCCTAGATGAATAGAATAACTCTCAAATAGTGTATATCTCTCTAACCTCTAGCCTCCTCTCCAAGATTGTGTATCTCTAAGATTCTATATGTGTAAAATGGCTCAAAATCCTTACATAGGTAGCTCAAGTGTCACACCCAATGGTCAGGTCTCGTGCACTAAGGCCCCTTCAATAATTGCACCACGAGCTATCTTTTAATAAGCTAGACTCTATTTTTTTTTTCGAACTTGAGGGAGTTCGATCGATCGAATTTTGATGAGATCAATTGAACTATGGCCATATCAATCAAAGTATGGCCAGATCGATCAAACCTTGGTGGCGCCTTTTTGGAATAAGACAGATTTGAGGTTTTTTAAGATATTTTGGGAAAAACACAAAAGTAGTAAGTGGAGATAAGATCAAAGAAGTTCGATCGATCTAAATGAAAGTTGGATCGATTGAAGATGGTACTTTGGTGAGGAAAATGACAAAAGGCTCGTTCCATCTTGAAATGGTTGGAACGATCACTGTGAGATTGATCTAGACTTGGTCTGATCGATCGAAACTTGCTGTTTTCCACCACTTTGCTTCCACTTTGCACCTTTATTCCATTTAGCTTGAGATTGCTTTTTTTATGCTCTAATATGGCTGAATTGACTTATTTTGAGGATAAGCACCTGAAAAGGGCAATAACATGAAATTAGTCTAAAATGGGAAAATAAGATAGATAAAGGTTCTAGAATACTCGAACTTAAGGGGTTTAAATATGCACTTTTCAGTGCTTATCACAAAACTCCAGGGTTCAGTGCTGTGAACTATGATTCATGGAAAATCAGAATGGAGGCATTTTTAATGTCTCACTCGTATGATGTTTGGCATGCTGCTGTGCATGGTATTAAGATTCTCAGTCCTAAAAATCCCACTGAAGCTGACAAAGTTGTTGTGGCTAATGATGGTAAAGCTAAACATGTCCTCTATTGTGCTTTGAAGCAACAAGAATTTACCAGAGTCAAGAATTGTAAAACAGCTAAGGAAATATGGGACTTTCTTCAGGCTACTCATGAAGGAAGCACTATTATCAAAGAAAACAAGATTCAGCTCTTCAAAGTTCACTATGAAGCTTGCAAGATGGAAGAAAGGGAAACTGTGGATGAATACTTGTTTAGGAACAATGACATTGTCAATAACATGAAATCCCTTAGTGAAGACATTAAGGACTTTGATGTTTGTAAGAAGATACTTAGGTCACTTACACCTAGGTTCAATGCAAAAGTTAAAATTCTTGAGGACAAAGACTTATCTCAAATGAAGATTGATGAACTTCAAGCTTCTCTTATTGCCTATGAAATGAGAATTGGTGTTCTAACTTTCCAAAGAAGAGAAGCTACTCTAAAAGCCAAAGAAGTTATAGAAGAATCTGAACCAAAGTCTGAAAAAGATGATCTTGAAGAGGATGAAGTGGCCTATCTGTCAAAGAAATTCAAGAAGTTCAGGTTCAAGAAGAAAAATCAGTCTCAAAACCTAACCTGCTATGGTTGTGGTAAGCTTGGCCACTATGTCTCGAATTGTACATCTTAAAAAGGGCAACATCAAAGAAAGAATGAAGGGGGAAACTTCAAAAGAAGATTTGGGAGGAAGGCTCTTATTTCAGATTGGGATTCTGTACCTGAAGAAGATAAACTTGAAGAATTACAAGAGGATGAATGCTTGTTCGTGGCTATTCTTGAAACTCCACGGGATGCACCTAAAGTTGAAGAAGATAGTGACTCAGAGATAAAATAAATACTTGAGGAATGTGAAAGACTTGCTGTGAAGTGTAATCAACAGAAATCTCAAATAAAGACTCTTAACTCAGAACTGCAAAAATCTAAACAACTTCTTGTTAAACACTTCAGGCGTAAACTGTCAACCTTGTGTTCAGTCTCTCTTATCTTCTCAAGCCTATTGAAACCTCAATCTAACACATAATGGTCTACTAAAAGGTGTAGAGAAGAACTCTCACTGATTCTTGAAGAAAGGACTTTGAAGATGGCTGAAATTTAGAAACAATCCACTAAGCAAATTGGGAACACTGGAATTAGTTATATCTGTGACACTGCAACTAAGTTTAAACAAAACCACTCTGTGTTTGTTAAGGCCTCCTCTGGTAAAGTATATGCAAGATTTCCAATTATAAAATCTTTGAGATCAAAATATGATTTACTTGACAACACCTATAGTAACTTGAGGTTGAATGAAAGTGATTTTGTCACATCATCCATTAGAAATTTCAAAGTTACCAAGATGTATGTGAAGAAATCTGACTTAAGTCAAGTTCAAAAAGTCAAACATAAAGGATCTTTTGTGAAGTTCAAGATGTTATGGATACCTAAAAGAATGAATGCAGTGAGTATGTTGGTGTATACAGTTTTTAAAGCCCATAACATTAATGACAAATGGTATGTTGACAGTGGTTGCTCAAGGCACATGACAGGTGATAGTTCTAAGTTTGTCTCTCTGAAAAACTTTGATAGAGGAAATGTTATCTTTAGAGAAAATCAAAAGGCTAAGATTATTGGAATTGGCACTGTGAGTAAGTTTAAAGAATTGCCTGAGATTAAAGAGGTAATACTTGTTGAAGGCCTCAAACATAATCTTCTAAGTGTAAGTCAATTGTGTGACAGTCGGAAGAATGTGTGTTTTGATAAAGGGAAGTGTAATGCTGTTGACATTGAATTAGAAAAGGTTCTATTCTCAACTTGTAGATCTTTTAGAAATGTGTACACAGTATTTGAAGAAGCCACTCACTGTAACTTGACCACTCTAGATGAAGCTATACTGTGGCATAAGAGACTAGGTCATCTCCACTCAAGAAATCTAACCAAAATCCTAAAGCTGAAAGCTGTGAAAGGCCTACTTGATCTAAAATTTAGTGATAATCATCTTTGCAAAGCTTGTCAACAAAGAAAATAAACTAAAGTGTCACTCCCTTCCAAAGAAATCAACACTTCCAGAGCTCTTGATTCGATACACATGGATCTCTGTGGTCCTACTAGAACAACAAACATTTGTGGAAGTAAGTATTTTATGCTACTCATTGATGATTTCAGTAGAATGGTGTGGGTTTACTTTCTGAAAGAGAAATATGATGCTATACACACTTTATTAAGTTTGTGAGTCTTGTTGAGAATGAAAAGGGTTGTACTGTAAATAGACTTAGGTCTAATTTTGGTTCTGAATTTACAATGAGAGAATTTGAAAGCTATTATGATATAAAGGGTATCAAGAAAGAGTTCTTAACTGTTACTAATCCTCAACAAAATGGGGTTGTGGAAAGGAAAAATAGGACTATTCAGGAAATAGGGAGAACTATGTTACTTGAAAAAGGTCTTGGAAAGGGATTTTGGGCTGAAGCTGTTAGTGCTGCAGTGTATATCATCAACAGGGTGCTTCTCAGACTTAATTAAACTAAAACTCCTTTTAAACTATGGTATGGAATGCCTGCACCAGTTTATTACTTTAAAGTGTTTGGCATCAGATGTTTTATTCTCAATCATATAAATAACTTAGGGAAATTTGACTTTAAGGCTGATGAAGGGATTTTCTTGGGATACTCTATCAAAAGCAAGGCTTACAAATGTTACAATCTCAGATCCTCCAAGGTTGATGAATCAATCTATGTTAAATTTGATGAAAATCCTCAATCCAGTATCAATGATGGCAGTTGTTCTATACCAGGATCAACAGAAGCCAGTCCATCTCATTCAGTTCAAGGGTTAAATGAAGCTGTTAAATTCACTTCAGAGCTTGATACTCAAAGGGAAGTCATTTATCCAGAATTACAGAAACAAGTTCAAGCTGAAAACATCATTGGTTCCCCTCAAGTTGATGTTCAAACAAGAAACAAGAAGAGACTCACTGAATTAGAAGCTAAAGATGGTGAAGAATATAGTCATTTTGCAATGTTATCTTCAATTGAACCAAAGTCTTATTCTGAAGCACAGAAAAGTGAAGATTGGATTGTTGCTATTAAAGAAGAACTTGACCAAATTCACCAAAATGAAACTTGGACATTGATTCCTAGACCTGCAGCTAAGAATGTCATTGGTTCCAAATGGATTTATAGAAATAAGTTGGATGAAAAAGGCACAGTTATCAGAAACAAAGCTAGACTGACATGTAAAGGATATTCTCAACAAGCTGGTATTAATTATGATGAAACTTTTGCCCCAGCTGGTAGGATGGAATCTATTAGAATGCTCTTGTCCTTTGCTTGTTATAAACAAGTCAAAGTTTATCATATGGATGTTAAGTCTGCCTTTTTGATTGGAGATTTAAATGAAAGAGTGTACTTGGAATAACCTAAAGGCTTTGAAGATCCTAAGTATCCCTCTTATGTTTTCAAGTTAAATAAGGCCCTGTATGGTCTTAAACAGGCTCCCAGGGCATAGTATGAAAAGCTACATCAGTTCTTGGTTGAACAAGGTTTTTATAGAGGAAAACTAGATAACACTCTTTATGTCAAAATTCATCAAGATCAGTTTCTTATTCCTCAAGTTTATGTTGATGATATCACGTTTTGTTGCTCAGATACTTCTTTAGCCTCAGAGTTTGCCAATTCAATGAAGACCAGATTTGAAATGTCACTTTTGGGAACTCTCAGATACTTCTTAGGCCTTCATATCAATCAAACATCCAAAGGGATTTTCATTTCTCAACAAAAGTATGCCTCTGAGCTACTTAAAAAATTCAATATAGATGATTATAAGCCTGTTTCAACTCCACTGTGTCCTAATACGAAGCTATCTCTTGAGTGTACCACAGAACCTGTCCCCTCTACTCTTTACAGGTCTATCATTGAAAGTCTATTGTACCTTACAGCTTCAAGACCTGATATTATGTATTATGTGGGCTTGGTAGCTAGATTTCAGAGCAATTCAAGAATCTCTCATCTTCAAGATGCTAAAAGAATTCTTAGATATGTTAAGGGAACTATCTCCTATGGTCTACATTACATTTTCTCACCCACATTGCCTATTACATATTTTTTAGATACTGATTGGGGTGGATCCTTACCTTACAGAAAGAGTACATTAGGCTGTTGTTATCTCCTAGGCTCAAATTTGGTCTCTTGGTTAAGCAAGAAGCAATTTACTGTCTCTTTATCTACTTCAAAAGCTGAATACATAGTTGCTTCTCAGGCTGGTTCATAACTTTTTTGGATGAAAACTTCTCTTGCAGATCTTGGTCTTCAATTTTCAGGTCCTAAGCTTTATTGTGATAATCAAAGTGCAATTGCAATCAATAAGAATCCCACACTTCACTAGAAGAGCAAACATATTGATATCAAGTATCATTTTCTCAGAGATAAAGTTCAAAAAGGTCTTATTGACATTACCTATTTACCTACTGAAGATCAACTTGTAAATATCATGACTAAACCTCTTCTCCCTCAGAGATTTTCAACCCTTAGAGATCTTCTTAGGGTTGTTCAACCACCTTTCACTACAACAGTTTCATCTTTTACCAGCGCTCAAAAATGCAGGTAAAAGCCTTAAAAAGTGCTGGTAATTGAATTACCAGCGCTTCTGAAAAAGCGCTGGTAAATCCATTGTCGGTAGGGCTTTACCAGCGCTTCTAGAAAAGCGCTGGCATAAGTTATTTACCAGAACTTTTTGAAAAAGCGCTGGTAAAGGGTCACCATTTTTTTGTTTTTTTTTTAAAAAAAAAAAAAGAAACCCACCAGCGCTCCTTAAGGAGCGCTGGGGATTACCATTTTTTTTTTGTTTTTTTTATTTGGTGGTGGTTTTGGTTTTGGTTTTGGTTTTTTTTTTTCTTTTCCTAAAGAAACCCATTTATAATATATGTTTATATATAAAAACAATTATCATCCAAATGTCTACCGATTAACCTGCCAAATACGAAAATAACATCCAAATTGCATGTCTACTAATATATAATGTTGTACTGAACACCAAGTTTTTACAAAAGAACTATACACAAAATGAAAAGAATTTTTCACAAAAGTAGTAAACACAACCACGACCCCATCTTCAAACTTTCTTTGTTCTAGCTTTAACTTTATCTTCAAACTTTTCTAAAAACACTTCTTTTTCAGAACTGTTCGCCCTTACAATGTACACCTGGAAAGAGAAATTGAATTAATATGACATGTTTGTGCCAAACCATCTGATAGCTTCATTCAAAGATTGGTAAAACAAATATACACAAGGGACATTATTAGAAAAATTACCTCTAATCAACGGGCAGAAGTGCAATCTCAATTTCTTGGAGTGATTTTCCTTTTGTTTCCATCACATTCCTCTTCACAAAAACCACAGCTATCAAGCAAAAGGTAGTGAAGATTGTGTAGAGAACTTGTGCCCCAAGTTACTCCAGCAGGCGCAGAAACAACAAACCAACAAAAAAATTTATTAACCGTTGAAGATGACAATTTTTATAAGCAAGGAATAATCAGAAGTTCAAGATATTGAAAAAGACACAGAATTCATCCAAACCATATGCGTCATCAAGCTATAAATAAAAGAGTAAATTAAGAACTTGCAGATTTAGCTAAATTAAGAACTTGGTTACAAGGTTATAAATTAAGAAGGTTACAAGGTTATATTATTATTTTTATATAAACTATCTTTATGTTATTAATAGGATAACAGGTCTAATATTAATTTGTTTTGAATATACATATTTTTACTTTTTAAATAAAAGTAATATAAGAAAATAAATAAATAATCTTCTAGGACATTTAGGGAGAGATATTTACCATAAAATAATTGCAAATTTTTCACTCTAACATTGCAAACCTCATTTCTACTCTACTCCATTTTTTTTCATTAGGATTTGAGTTGATATCTCTTACCAGGTTATAGTAGACAAACAAGGCAAGTTCTAGTAGAGAACTTGGGGTTCATCTAATTTCAACTTTGGAAATCTAACCTGGGTTTTCTAAAATGTTTTATAGATGTCAAACATGTTCCGGTAAAATGCAACACCAAAAGAAATTGAGTAATGATATAAAAACCGATTGATTTATGTTGACATTCCTATGAAATAGAGTCCAACAAGGAACTATTATAGTTTCTCACACAGTGGTACCTACTGGCTTGCAAGTCTTAGCCCAATGTCTAAAACCTTATCCATTCATCCCACTAAATCTCTCTCTCTCTCTCTCTCTCACACACACACACAGTGTCTGCAGGTAGCATGATGTTTATATACTCAAAACTCTTTCTAGCCTGGCGAGGAAAGCTATAGCATTCACTGAGGTGTTTGCTGAACAATTTGTATTAAAGAGTAAAACATGAACCTTCATCTGAAATACAATCTTTACTAAAACATACGTCGCAAAAATGCATTAATAGGTTATCGTGGTTGGTTCTTTCCTACTGCCGTGCTTTAGGTTTATTCATAAATGATGCGGAAATTCATTGAACAACAGAAAAACATATAAATAGCATAATCATAAATTGAACTGAATTGCAAAAAGAGATCGACCAACAGGGGCGGAGCCAGGATTCAATGTAAGGGGGGGCCGGAGTGTGCAACATTGTGGAACAAAGACGTAGCTCGCATTTATCAAGTAAAAATGATATATCCTCATTAACTTCACTAACTAAAACCAACAAGAACAACAAATTATTCCTAAATTTTTTTTGGAAGATTGTAAAAAAACATGGTATTTACACCATGTTGGTTTTTATTTAATAAATAATAACTTCAAAAGATTTTGAGTTTTATCTGTGTTTAAAACTAATACTGGTATATGACATGGTGTAAGTATATAACTATTTATTGCATCAGTTCTAACTTCTGAGGGTTAAACATATGATATGCATAATTGATATATAAACAAAAATAGCCTGAAGCACTTTCCCAAAAAAAAAAAAAAAAAAACAGCCTGAAGCAAGGCCTGAAATAGGGTAGCGTGCATTCATGAATAATGTAAACTTCAAGTCCTTTAGCATAAAAAGTTGTTTCTAATTTGTGCATCAAAGACATGGAATGGAATCAAGATATATATATAATATATTAAATAGTTCCAGGCAAGAATTTGTTGTTGACAAAAAGAACATACTTCTCTGTTCATATAAAAGAGATCATCATGGTTTTGATTTGTAGTTCAATTCCCCTCAAATGTGTAACTCTCTCTCACTGGAAAACCACAAGAAAAAATAAAAATCAGACCAGACATAGCTCACATTTAGAGCTTAGATGTTGAATTTCAGAATAAAAATTGGAAAAGAATTCCATCGAAAGGAGAAATAAAGCAAAATTAACCCTTCCTTCAGAAATTTTCAAACATGAACTCATATATATATTTATATGAATGACAGGGGAAAAATGCTTACCCGAAAGATAGAGAGAAGAGTAAAGGAATGAAAAGAAAAAATCCGAGAGAGAGACCAACCCGAGAATGATGAGATGACGGCTTGAGATTCGCCGGAGAAGATGACCGAAAATTGCAGCAGTGGATAGCGGCGAGATGAGAATGTTATCTCCTTGGCTGAGGGTCGGCCGGAGAAGAAGCCAATGGAGAAGAGATGAGATCGAGAGCGAGAGGCCGAGGTTTGGCCAGAGATCTCACCGAAAAACCCATAGCAGAGAGCTCGAACAAAGAGAGAGGGATTGGCTTCAGTGGTGGTGTGAGGATATGGGGTGGAGTGATGGTGGTGGCTGTGGTGCAATAGGTTGAGAACGAGAATAGTGATGGAGGCGATTGGGGAGTTGCAGAGAGAAGAAGAGGGGGCAAGTTCAGAGTTGAGACCGAGAATAGAGATCTGGCGAATGGGAGGCTGAAGAGAAACCTAGGGATCGGATGAGATAAGGTTAGAAAAAATAAATGGAAAATTAAAAAAATAAAAAAGTGAAATAATGTTAAAGCGCCAATTTTTCCCGCATTCAATTTCACACTATTAGCCCTACACCAACGCTCCTACTAAGAGCGCTGGTGTTAGTTCACCTATACTAGCGCTTTTTAAAAGAGCGCTGATACGAAAAAAAATAAAAAAGTGAAATAATGTTAAAGTGCCAATTTTTCCCGCATTAAATTTCACACTATTAGCCCTATACCAGCGCTCCTACTAAGAGCGCTGGTGTTAGTTCACCTATACCAGCGCTTTTTAAAAGAGCGCTAGTACGATTGCACCTATACCAGCGCTCGTTAAAAAGCACTGCTATGATTACACCTATACCAGCGCTTTTTAAAAAAGTGCTGGTACGATTGCACCTATACCAGCGGAGCGCTGGTAAAACCCTAATATGGTGTAGTGTTTCTAAGCTTATTATTGTTGGTCCTTCTCACATTTTGTCCTTCAATGTCAAAAAGGAGGAGAGATGACTGAAATAAGGGTAGTTTTTCAGCTATTCCTTTTATTTGGTGTTGTTTTTTACTATGCTTGTTGTGTTTCAGCATCACTATGGTTAAATTTGTTTCACTGAGATCTTATTTCATGTTGAAGTTTTTGTCATTAAAGGCAAAAGGGGGAGATTGTTGGTCCTAAGGTCCCTTAAACACTGTTTACCTCTTTAATGTCAAAAACATGTTTTTCAGTGGCTTCAAGGGGGTTATTTTTCTTCATTGTTGTTTGAAATAAGGTGCAAGGATAGTATGGTCATTTCATTTTCAGTGACATATCCTATTCATTGGCCTCAGTGTGTGTACCACATTGTAATTATCTGTTTTAGCTTAATTTTGGTGTGTCTCGAACCAAAGCATGCAAAAGTGTGTAGTGCGGCCAAGTTTAAATTTAGAGATTCCCACTACCACTTTTAACTAAAAATATAGCTAGGGCGAGTAGGGATCGTCCCAAGGGAAATTGAGTGTATTTTGCTTAGAAATCAAGGTCGGATTAGCAAGTCGAGTGATCAAAGATGTTTTGATTGGTTGATTAAACTACAATATCAACTAAATGAATACAAAGTAAAACAATTGAAATAGAGTAAAATGTAGAGAATATAAGAGAGGGATCTCGGGACTTAGAGGTTACCACTAAACATCACCTTCCTAGATACTCAATGTGTAATGAATGAGGGGGGTTATGTGTTGCAATAAAGTGTGTGTCATTGATTGAATCAACAAACATGGATGACTAATTAACTATACATTGTCTAAACAAACTAGTGAATACTATAACATATCAAATTAAGCCATTATTCCTTCCTTTAAGTCCATAATCAATACACATTATCAAATTAGAGAAATATACTACTTGCACTCATAAGCATGGAACATCAAACAACAAGCATGGATTGTCCTCCCATCTAAGAAAGTAAGGCAACTACTCTACAACTAAGCTAGGGACATGAAAATTAAACTAATTAAACTAAGGAAGAGGCACAATCCATCAAGAAATAAGTATAAACCATCAAACAAACCATAAGAGTATTCCATTAAAGCACTATGCCTTGACCATCTCTAGATTCATAGCATCAACACACATAGACATGCATCAATATCACAAATCCTAGAGATAAACACATGAACATCTATTCTAGCATACATAGACATATGAATAGAATGAAATGATCAATTAGAAGTATTAAACTACACAAATCATTGTAGAAACAAGATTCATATATAAATCAAATGTCAATACAAGAATTACAACACAAATCTCCTCAAAATACAAAACATCAAAGTCTAGGAGGCACGCTTAGGACTATCTCTAGCCCCAAGAGAATGGTTTAGCCACTTATTGATGTAGTTATCCAACCCTCAAGGGCCATCTCCATGGTAGGAATAATCTTCTTCTCCTTGATGGAAACCCTAGATGAGTGGAAGAACACCCCAAATGGTGTGTGTCTTTCTAATCTCTAGACTCTTCCAACCTCTCTCTTGTGTATATGGTTCCTTTCTCTAAGATTGTATATTGTGTAAAAATGGCTCAAAATCCTTATATAGGTAGCTCAAGTGTCACACCCAATTGTCAAACCTCGTGCACTAGGACCTCCAAATAATTGCACCACGAGCACACCTTTTAATTGGCTGGAACTCTGTTTTTCTCGCACTTGAGGGGGTCGATCGATCACAAGGGTGGTCAGATTGATCAAACCATGGTGGCACCTTTTTGGAATTAGACAAATCTGAGATATTTTTGGGATATTTCGGGAAAAAGACAAAAGTGGTAGATGGGGATAAGATCAAAAAAGTTTGATCGATCGAAGAAATGTTAGATCGATCGAAGATGGGAATTTCTTGAGGATAAGGACAGGAGGCTCGATCCATCTTGGCATGGTTGGAACGATCACTGTGAGATTGATCTAAGCTTGGTCTGATCGATCGGAAATTCCTGTTTTCCATCACTTTGCTTCCATTTTGCTCCTTTCTTCCACTAAGCTTGAAATTGTATCTTTTATGCTCTAATTCAGCTGGATTAACTTATTTTGGGGATAAGTGCCTGAAAAGAGAAATAACATGAAATTAGACTAAAACAGGAAAATAAGATAGGATAAGGTTCTAGAATACCCAAGGTTACGGGGTTTAAATGCGCATTTTTCAGTGCTCATCACACCTCCAAACTTAAATATTGCTAGTCCCTAACAATGAACTACAAAGTAAAGGAATGAAATGAATAACTAAACAACTATGAACTAGAAAGCAATAAATAGATAGCGCCACTTTCGTAGGGAACACGATTGCATTTAGCGCATGCAACAAGCCTTTTAAACCCCTAGATTACCCCTAGTGGACGAGTGAAGTCTAGTGAGGGTTTCCAAAAATGATACCCACAAATATTAAGCTCATTCTCGCAAAAGAGACACCAATATTGCAAACAAGCATCGGGAAAAAACTACCTTAAGTATGTAATTTTTCAACCATTTCCAAGCAATCTCCCAAAATCTCAACATCAAATAAGCAAGTATGGTCCTTCACATATCAAGAAAATGATCATGCAAATCAAAACAACTCTAGAATCCTTTTTGAGTAAACCGGCATCAAATATGTTGCTATCTTAGCCAACTAAAGAAATGATCACATCCTTACCCTCAAACTAGCACACAAATCTAGACAAAGAGTGAACCTTTTATTAAAGCTTTATTGATCTAGGTGCACTTATTCTTTTTACTCGATATTTTTTTTTTTTTTTCTAATCCTAAGGATCAAAGATGGAAGCATAGTGCAATGTGTTGATCTATTAAGCTTTCCAGTGATCCATGAGGTCGAGCATTAGGTCAATGACTCCTGAACCAAAGGACTTTAGGGCATTAGGCGTTTAAACACCCCTAAGGACTTACAAGCTCAAATCAACTAGGCTATAAATCAAAACAACCTCCATCTAATCATTTCCCACTTCTCACTTTTTGGGAGAAGTCTTCACTTTTTTATTTGCTTTTGCAAAAAAAAAAAATTCTTTTCCTTTTTCATTTTTTTTTTTTTTTTTTTTAAAGTTCAATTATTAATCTAGAGTTTTGGCTCTCTACCTTTCGGCGCGAGAAATTCAATGCTTGATGAGGCTAGAATCCTGGCTACTCAATGAAAAGGGTTTGTTATCTACCTTTATTAAGAATGAAAGTTTTCAATGCACTACTAGCTCAATTGGGATATAACCAATTCAATAACCAACAAAGCATGTACCCCACAAATGAATGCTAGTGTGCACCTGTGCTAGTGTAGAATCCTAAAGTGAATCTCAAAATAATCACAAAATCAAGATGATGTGGACCACAAGTACAAGCAAGATATCAATCTTTCGAAAAATTACTCCTAATCCATAAGGCATACAAGGAGTATTGGACTCTCAAGTCAAGCAATTTTAAATTTTAAGTAATATATTTCTCAAAAGATCAAAATCATAACTAGTCATGGACCAATCATAGAAAATCCCTCAAATACACAAGTCATGCTCAAAATGTTGAATTAAAAATAAACACTGCAAAGAACACACATTACCCCCAAACTTAAATGGCACAGTGTCCTCAATGTGCAAAGAGAACAAAAGGAAAGAGTATACTAATGCAGCTATGGCAAAGAATGGCCGGGACATAAGTATCTGAAGTGGGTGGTATGACCCCACCCCCCCCCCCCCAAACTTGGGATTTACTGTGGTCCTGAAAAGATAGCACTGGGATAAAACCTCATCAGATAACAAATGGGATAATAATGGTGCATAGTGGGCATGCTAGTGCAAGTGGGATAGGAAATGAAATAAAGAGAGAGAGAGAGGAATAAGGGTGGTCCTAAAAAATTTGGGCAATATTCTCTCACCGAAGTCACTAGGATGT
This sequence comes from Cornus florida, assembly GCF_030987335.1. NCBI lineage: Eukaryota > Viridiplantae > Streptophyta > Magnoliopsida > Cornales > Cornaceae > Cornus > Cornus florida. Next base: position 80,917,637 of record NW_026775577.1, on the reverse strand, counting down.
ACCTATGGAGTCAATCACAAATAGATATATCAATACATAAAATGACATCCAAAAATAGCATGCATAGATAATAGAAAATAAAAACAGTATATAGTATATCACAATATCAGGCCAACAGACTGGCCAGAGTAACAATATCAAAGTAACAGTCAGATAACACAGATATATGATGATAAAGAGAAATAGATAAATCAAGCAGAGGAGGTTGGTCTAGCAGGGCGTGAACCCCGGATGTCTCTGGAAATGCCCTGCAGCGCAGTCAGGACATTAGCACGGAGAGTAGTCACGTCGGTGCTGAGAGAGGCCACATCTGCTTGGAGAGATACTACCGCATCCTCCAAGATCTGGATACGCTCCCCCAAGCCGAGTGTCTGAGCTGGAGCATCAGGGATGGCATGATCATGAAACTGATGCTCACCTTGACTCTGCTCTTGAGAATGTGATGGGGACCTCGCTGGAGAGTGATGTGGTGACTCCTCTGGAGGCTACTGCTCTAAGTTTATCTCTATATGTGCCTCCGCAGCTGCCGGTGCGTCTGCTGGATCATCTGTTGCTACTGCTACCGCCTCTGCCATCTTCACCATAAATACATTTCGGAGTAACACCAAATCAAAGAACCATAGGTCATCGGGCAAATGAGTCCTGGTGACAAATGTCTCACCGGCACTAGCAGGGTCGTTCAGAGCTGTGGCCATGTCTGCATCAGATGGCCTCCGGAGAATAGGATAATCAATGCCGGGAGGGCAGATATGTGGGCACTGAGAGGCTGTAGCCAATGTCTCAACTGTAATGTGAATGGAATGGCCATCAATGGTGGTCCGCAACTCTGCCAGGTTACTCGGGGCAGGCCGGAGGTTCTTGTAAAACAACCGGCTGAGCCGCGGCTAAACCGGATTAGCCACCGGGGCCAAGATCGGAGAGATGTCATCGTAGGCTGCCTTGGTCAGAATCGACTGGGAAAAGAAAGTATCATCAAAAATGGACTCATGCTTCACTGAAAGGCGCGAATATCTGCGCTCCACTCTGTCGCGGACTATACCGGGCGGTGCCGGTAGGGAACGGGTGATGAAGGGGAGTGCCTGCTCGGCCTCCTCTGCCGATGAAGAAGATAAGGATACGGATACAGAAGAGGAGGAGCACTTGGACTGAGTGGGAGCTGGCTCCTCAGGCTCCTTTACATGCTGCCGCAATCTACGCTCATATGTCCGGCGGACAGTGGTCTTAACTCGAGCCATGGTCTGCAAAACAGAAAAACACTTGCAATTGTAGTCAATACAAGAAACAGTATATGAGATACAGAATTAAAAGCGCATAGATAGAAACATATTTGTCAAGTCAAGATAGACAACTCAGAATAAATTACATGAATCTATGCAAGTGATAATGCAGCCAAGTATAGACAGTGACTAATAAAGTGAAACATGCTAGATATAATAGAGTAGAATGCAACCAATGTGGAAAACACAGGCATTGGGCATAAATAAGATAGCATGGAACACAAAAGAGGGTATATGATCTGTATATGCAAAGCAGTGAAGTTCGATCGATCATGAAAAAGATAAGATTGATCCAAGTTGGATCGATCATGACATGATTGAGATCGATCTTGCTTTAATCGATCAAAGCATTAGTGTGATCGATCGAACCTATGAAAAAACATAAACTGTCACGGATCTGTAGAGTGGACAACACGGGGGCATCCGAATATACTCGTAGGCCCCTATACACCTCGACAAAGCAAGAATAGTCACTTAAATCGGCACGTGACCCCCGAAATAAAAATCAGAAACAAAAATATATCTATATATATATATATATATACATATGCTTAAAAACTCAAAAATGGCAACAACAATTCACGAAAAGCTTAGATGAAAACATAACAACATAGGAATCACTAGATTAAGTTTGAAAATGGAACACAAGATCCAAAACTTGCCAAAACAAGGGAGAGGAGTGGTCCGAGAGAGAGAGATAAGATCGGGATCGAGAAATGGAGTTTTGAAGCTTTGAGATGTCGTTGGAGGTAGGGAAGATGAATGAACAGCGGTGGGAGGGAATGAGGGTCTGAGATCGATGTTGAAATCGATCCAAGTGACCTTTGGGTTATATTTTTAAAAACTGTTTCCGACATGTTCGATCAATCATTTGGGTGATCAGATCGATCGTGAAGGTACTCAGATCGACATGATCGATCGAACCCACAAAATGACAAAGTATTTTTGAAAATTTTTTAATTTTTGAAAATTAAAAATATTTTTATATATTTTTTAAAAATATTTAAAATGTTTTTGGATTTTCTTTTTGTTGTTTTTTTTTTTTTTTTTTTTTTGAAAAATATTTTTAGAAATTGGAAAATATTTTTGAATATTTTTGAAATTTAAAATTTAAAAAGAAATCAAAGTTAAATTGAAGCATACAGATCGATCGGAACTCGATCGATCAAGCAGGTGAAAACCTGCAGGGATGTTCGAATGATACACAGAAAGGTGATTTTTTGGAGTTTCAAAATTTTTTTCTAAGTATGGAACACAGATCAATATGGAGGAAAGTTTGATCGATCAAGGAAGACTTAGATCGATCAGGAAGAAAGTTCGCACGATACACAGAGTAATGAAATATGCAGAGATTTTCGCACGATGGGATTAGAAGATGGAAATATGCAGGGATGATTGTTCGATCGATCAAATTTCTTCTCAGATCGATCGAACAAACACAAAATGTCTAATTTGGAGATGAAAACACTTGCATTCCCTATCAAAGTCTCAAACAATGTGTATGAACCCAGAATATATCTAGACGACGCAAGAAATGAAAAGTAAAATAGAATTGAGGGAGGAATATGGTTAAAAACCCTACGAATCACTAGTGTTTAACGTCTCTAGCAAGACGTTGGGCTCTTTTAGCCCGGATCAAAAATCTTGTTATGCATCCCCTCCTTAACGGGGTGAAAAGCACTTTGAACCCTACCCAACAAATTGTTCCCTAAAAAGCTTATTGGATTTAATTCAAAGGATATTAATGGTCCTTTGTCAATGCAACTCTTAGGCTTCCATGCCCTTTCAACACTTGGTTTGGAAACATTTTTCTTTGAAGTCTTTTTGGAAAGCAAACCATGGGAATGTTCAATATTAATCAAAGAATCAAAATTTTCACATTCATTTTCAATGCATTTTTCAACAACACAAACTTCTTCATGTTTATCCAAAGAATTGGGGGTTGGATTGAATATGTTCAACTTCACCTTCATATGCCCAAATAAAATTTTCATTATCGCTGTCCTACAATTTATGTTGGCATTAGAGATTTCCAAGAAGGGACGACCAAGGATAACCGGAATTTGGCTCTTGGGATTTGCGATTGGTTCCGTGTCTATGAGTACGAAATCGACTAGGAAAAAGAATTTATCAATTTTGATCACCACATCCTCAATTATACCCTAGGGCTTTTTGATGGATCAGTCGGCTAGTTGCAAAACCACCAACGTAGGTTTTAAGTCACCTAAGCCTAATTGAATATACACTGAGTATGGAAGAAGGTTAACACTCGCTCCTAAATCAAGAAGAGCCTGGTTAATAACATGGTCACCAATGATGCAAGAAGTAGTAGGTGAGCCGGGGTCTTTAAATTTTGGGAGAGTGTTGTGTTGCAATATTGAGCTCATTTGCTCGGTTAAGACCAATTTCTTTGGTGCTTGGCTCTTATTCTTCCTTTTTTGGGTGCAAAGATCTTTCAAGAATTTGGCATACGCCAGAATTTGTCTAATTGCATCCAAGAGAGGAAGATTAATCTTCACTTGCCTAAACACTTCAATGATTTCATTCACTTTGCCCTGTTGTTTTTTAAGAGAATTGGATCCTTTTAAGGCATCCGGATATGGAGCTTTTGGCTCATAAACCTTTTCAAAATCATTTTTGGATTTACTTTCAACACAATAATTTTTCAAATCATCTTTTAAAGTTTTTTCAACAAAGGGATCATGCACATGCAATGAAGGAGGAATAGGATGTGAAACAGGATGGGTGTCAACTTTTGGTTGCACCGGTTCACTCTTTTCATTTTGAATACCAACTTGATTGTCAACAATTTTTCCACTTCTTAAGGTCGTCACCGTATTGACATGCTCAATTGTGTGACCTTCCGATGATGAATTTGTCTCCACAACAAATTGTTGCTTGGAAGGTGGATTTAAAGGCCTCTTCCTTTTTTTCCTTAGCATTTAGAGTACTAGCTATCTGCCTGACAGGGGTTTCTAGCTTTGCAATGGATTGAGAATGGGAATGAAGTAATTGGGTGTTTGCCTCCAACGTACCCAAAGTAGTCAACATTTTTTCCTCAAAAGCGGGACTCTTTGAATTTCCTTGAGAATAAGATGGTTGATTAGGAAAATGAGAGTTAGAAAATTGGTTTTCATGTGATGATTGAAAAGATAATCTGTAACATTGGGGACCTTGGCTTTGCATTAGGGGCGGAACATACTTGCCTTGAAAACCACCTTAGGGAAGGTTTGAGCCTTCCCCTTGGCTTTTCCAAGAGAAGTTTGGGTGGTTCCTCCACCCTGGATTGTAATGCGTGCCATAGGGATTATTCCCTTGGTTGACAAATGTGGCATTCACTTGTTCATGGTTCTCATTTTACACATGTCCATGGAGATAATTGGAAGTAGAATGTAAGACACTAGAACAAGTAATGTAAGATTCATTGGAATTATGACTATGATGATTACGGGAGGAAGACACTTGATTCACCGAATTTTGGTTGATCAAAAATTGATCAAACCTTTGAGATAAAGACTTGACTTCGGCGGCTATGTCATTGGAATTGTCAACTTGATATAAGCCGACATTCTCATTCTTCCTTCCACCTAGATTTCTACCATTTTTGGATGACAAGGATCGATGCATTAAATTCTCACTCATGCTCTCATAAAGACACCATACATCATCCTCATGCCTATCAAGATATGAACCACCCATGGAAGCATCTACCATTCCTTTAAAATTATCCGACAAACTTTCGAAGAAAAATTGCACTAATTGCCATTTAGGAATGTCATGATGTGGACACTTCCTAAGCAAGTCATTAAGGCGCTCCCATGTCTCATGAAACAATTCCCCATCCCCTTGAGAAAAGTCTCGAATTGAGGTTCTCATTGCATTGGTCTTTAAAACCGGATAATACTTCTTCAAGAACTCTTGCTGCATTTTTGCCCAAGAAGTTATCGAAAAAGGTCTAAGATTATTGAACCAATATTTTGCCTTATCTTCGAGGGTGAAAAGGAAGAGTTTTAGTCTCAAAACCTCTTCCGGCATATCCGTGTATTTCGCGGTGGAATAGACTTTAAGAAACTCATCCAAATTCTTATAAGGTTCTTCACTTTGAAGTCCATGATAGTTGGGAAGCATTTGAATAGTTTGCGGTTTAATTTCATAGTGATGTGCTCTAAATGGGGGCAATTGAATGCATGCAGGTGCATTATATTCATTTGGCACATAATGGTCACACAAAGCAATAGGAGGATTCACAACCGGTGGTGCTACATAAGCACCTTGATTAACTTAAGCAACGGGAGGTTGTGGAGCAAAAATTAGTCAAGGCATTCCCAATGCAACTTAGCCTTGTTGTTGTGGTGGAATGAAATGTTTTGGCATGTCTAATGGTACTTAAATATTGTCATGATGCTAAATAGGGTGTAGGTTACCGTGTTAGTCTATGTGACCAAGGTCCTCTACATAGTCCTCATTGATGTCTTTCATTGATGAAATAGAATGACCAGAATTACCCCTTCCCTTAGAATTACGAACAATGGATTCAAGATTAAAATTAAGTGGGACAAGAGTAGGATTTAACGACTTACGACTATGCATGCATAAACACAACAACTAGAAACAAGCAATTAGCAAACACTTCGCCTCCGTAACAAATCAACAATCAACAATCCTCCATATACGATGATCCTATACTCCCATGCTTTGAACAATATGAGAGAAAAATTAAATTGCCTCCACGCGGGCTCACGGTCTATCTAAGAAAATAAAGACTTGCCTCCACGCGGGCTCATAATTTAACTAGAGAAAGAGTTTAGAAAAGCTTACAAAGGGTCCTTAAGCAACTTCAAATTAATTTCAATTTTTGCCTTGCTTTGCTTTGCAATTTTTTTTATTTAGATTTTAGCTTTTTATGCTTAGCTTAGCTTGGCTCTTTGCTTTTGCAATTCTCCTTTGCTTCACTTTCCTTGACTCAATTCACCTAGCCAATCAAGAACAAACATAATAAGTAACCAAAGTAAAATAAAATAAAAACACGATCAAAAGAGTACTAATTCCTAATTGATTTCCAAAATACAACGGTGCCAAGATCCCCGGCAACAGTGCCAAAACTTGGTGTGTCTCGAACCAAAGCATGCAAAAGTGTGTAGTATGGCCAAGTTTAAATTTAGAGATTCCCACTACCACTTCTAACTAAAAATATAACTAGGGTGAGTAGGGATCGTCCCAAGGGAAATTCAGTGTATTATGCTTGAAAATCAAGGTCGGATTTGTAGGTCGAGTGATCAAAGGTGTTTTGATTGGTTAATTAAACTACAATATCAACTAAATGAATACAAAGTAAAATAATTGAAATAGAGTAAAATGTAGAGAATATAAGAGAGGGATCTTGGGACTTAGAGGTCACCACTAAACATCACCTTCCTAGACACTCAATATGTAATGAATGGGGGGGGGGGTTATGTGTTGCAATAAAAGTGTGTCATTAATTGAATCAACAAATATGGATGACTAATTAAGTATACATTGTCTAAACAAACTAGTGAATAGTACAACATATCAATTTAAGCCATTATTCCTTCCTTTAAGTCCACAATCAATACACATCATCAAATTAGAGAAATATACTACTTGCACTCATAAGCATGGAACATCAAACAACAAGCATGGATTGTCTTCCCATCTAAGAAAGTAAGACAACTACACTATAACTAAGCTAGGGACCTGAAAATTAAACTAAGGAAAAGGCACAATCGATCGAGAAATGAGTATGAACCATCAAACAAACCACAAGAGTATTCCATTAAAACACTATGCCTTGACCATCTCTAAATTCGTAGCATCAACACACGTAGACATGCATCAATATCACAAAACCTAGAGATGAATACATGAACATCTATTTTAGCATACATAGACATATGAATAGAATGAAATGATCAATTGGCCCTCAAAATATAAAACATCAAAGTCTAGAAGGCGTGCTTAGGGTTATCTCTAGCCCCAAGAGAATGGTTTAGCCACTTATTGATGTAGTCATCCAACCCTCAAGGGCCATCTCCATGGTAGGAATGATCTTCTTCTCCTTGATGGAAACCCTAGATGAGTGGAAGAACTCCCTAAATAGTGTGTGTCTCTCTAATCTCTAGACTCTTCCAACCTTTCTCTTGTATATATGGTTACTTTCTCTAAGATTGTATATTGTGTAAAATAGCTCAAAATCCTTATATAGGTAGCTCAAGTGTTATACCCAATTGTCAGACCTCGTGCACTAGGACCTCCAAATGATTACACCACGAGCACACCTTTTAATTGGCTGGAACTCTATTTTTCTCGCACTTGAGGGGGTTTGATCGATCACAAGTGTGGTCAGATCGATCAAACCATGGCGGCGCCTTTTTGGAATAAGACAAATCTGAGATATTTTTGGGAAAAAGACAAAAATGGTAGGTGGGGATAAGATCAAAGAAGTTTGATCAATCGAAAAAATGTTGGATCAATCGAAGATGGGAATTTCCTGAGGATAAGGACAAGAGGGTCGATCCATCTTGGCATGGTTGGAACAATCACTGTGAGATCGATTTGGGCTTGGTCTGATCGATCGAAAATTCCTATTTTCCACCACTTTGCTTCCATTTGCTTATTTCTTCCACTGAGCTTAAAATTGCATCTTCTATGCTCTAATTCAGCTGGATTAACTTATTTTGGGGCTAAATGCCTGAAAAGGGAAATAGCATGAAATTAGACTAAAACGGAAAAATAAGATAGGATAAGGTTCTAGAATACCCAAACTTACGGGGTTTAAATGCGCACTTTTCAGTGCTCATCAAATTTGCTAAGTTAATTGAGGTTTAGTTCATGTAAAGCTTCTACAGGTGTTCTCAGGGGCAGTATTGTCTTTTTATAGTTGTATTACGCATATATACGTATGCTCAGGTAACTGCATTGTACTGAAGTGCCTTGATTGAACCCGTATTGTAAGGAATACTGTAATGACCTAGACTTTTTCCTCCATTTCCATTTTCGGTGATTTTATTTTTTTTTCGTCTTTTCCCTATTTCGTCTTTTTCCCGATTATTGTCTTTCCTTGCTTAACCTCACTTCGAGTGTTCGGATTTGATTTCGGTTTTGCATGCATTCATGATACTTGATTTCCATGACATTGATATTTACACTTTTGTTGAAAAGCATGCTAGTTGATTTTATTTTTCATAAATAGCATGAATGCATAACTTTAGGAAAACATTCTTGAAATTTAAGGTTTTAGTGTAATTATGTGAAATAATTATTTTTCGTTTGAGTGACCTTTTTGTAATTTATTTTGGAAGATATTTTGAAAAATGATCATTTTACAATTTTTGGAAAATGTGACAAGTGTCACATTCTCATGGTGCCACTTGTTGGCAATTGGGTGAAGAGATTTGGTACCATAGTTTCTTGACAATTGGAAAGTGGAGAGTCATCCATTTGTTGGCTTAGGATTGGTGCACATGTAACCATTGATTGTTGACAAGTGCAAGCTTAGGATTAAGTCTTGGAAGAGGCATTGGATTAGTGATAAGTGTAAGGCCATGATGTAGTCTTGCATTGTGTATGTGTGTGAGGTAGTGCAAGAGCACATAGTGAGTGGAGAATCTCTAGCCCTTCCACTCACCATTTTTACACTTTACCTTCTTCATTTCATTATCTCACATGAACCCTAACAAATCCACCATTGGAGGAAAGCTTAGTTCATAGCTTACCCCTTCAATTTGGCTTACTTCCATACACCTTAGACTAAAAACCTTGGGAGAGAAAAGTTTCCTCTCATTCTCCTCTTCAAGAACCCTAAACTCGTTTTCCATTTTGTGCTTGGTAGCTTGGATTATAGAGATACAATTCTCTATTGAGGTAGGGGTGGTAGTATGTTTATATTCTAAGTGTTTTATAATCCTTGGAGTTTAATAAATATTGTGTACATGCTTTTAATATGATAGTTTTGCATATTATAGGAAACCCTCACTTCTTGACATAGGGTTTATTGGATTAAGCATGTATGTTATGTATAAACTATGTGTAGAGGATTATAAAATTTAGTAGTATGTAAATTATAGAACTTTCACATGTGTTAGTGATATTGAACACTTGTAGAATTATTGATGTTATATGCAATCTCTATTGATATGAATTGCTATATTTGTTGTTACAATAATTCTATATCCTTGTGAATTACTAATTGTAATTATTTGGAAGCTTATTGCTATAATGTTGATATTTAGTATATGAAACTTATTGTTGAGGCATAACCTAAGTTGTTAAGTTAATGGTATTTTATTGTGCATAGTACCATAATGAGGAATTGTCATTTGGCATGCCATTCTAGATTTGGAACCCTAAGACATGGTTTGTATGGTTTCAAAGTACTTGTGCATGGAAGGTGGTTTATATGCCTTGTTATCTATATATAAGTTTTGAATTTGATATATATTTTGGATTCTCTTGGGACATTGTCACTGGTAACATGGCTAGAGTTTAGCTCTAATGCGAGAGGTATGAGTTCTCCCCAATTGAGATAGTGCGCACTTAGGGTGGTCTTCCCTGCGGGTTAATGCCCGGAATAACCGTTGAGGTCTCGGCAGAATTCCGAGCTTAGTTGTCCAAGGATTCCACTTTTGATTTCACATTCAATTCCAAGTTGACAATCAATGCTTAAGTTGTAACTTGTAATTTTTGTTTCATGCGATTTGATGTTGTTAAGTACATCCTTTTGATATTGTGTTGTGATAGAATCATTGCATTAAGTTTAAGATGATCCCTTAGAATGCCTTGAACATAGACGTTAAGTGGAATGCTCCCTTGTATTCGTCTATATTGATCTTGCAATAATATTGAAACTTTAGGGTATACGCATATGCTTCTCTTACGAGTAACTTGATTACTCACCCTAATGGTTTAGGTTGTTTTTCAGGTAAAGAGACTATGTTCTTGGATACTCATCATCCTTAGAAACTTTTGAGCTAGTTGAAACATTTTTGTGTATTAGCATGCACTTGTTTAGCATGTTTTATCTTTTGGATGTAATACTTTTGCATACCATGGATGTATGGTATTTTAGAAGCTAAAATGGCTTCCTTCATGTAATGTGTATCTAAGTACTCTTTTGATGCTTGTTTTGTATATATAGCATGAGGCCAAGAGCCATTAACATGAAAGATTACAAGCATGTTCTCTTTAAAACTCAAGTATTGCCATTATGGCTTATTTGTGAGAAATGAAGGCTTTGTATGCTAAAACTTGTTAATGGAATGTAAAGAGGCTTTAAGCCATGTTGGTAGATCTATTTTATTATATTGCATACACTTGCATACTCACTTTGGCAAACAATATCTTTCTTGATGAAACAAAAACCTAAAGTTGCACATTTTTTAGTTCTGACCCTATTCTGTTCCAGGGGCATTTCGGGTATTTAAAAATGCATTTTTTTCATTTTCGCCCGCACTGCCGAATAGAAAACTTGATTTGGGGGGGGGGGGGGGGTGGGTTTCTTTTTTGTGTTTTTCCAGAAAATGTCATCTTGGCCCTCAAAAACCCATTTTTTTGCCGAAAAACCCCCGCTGCCAGGTTTTGGGTTGAGCTTACTGTTTTCTTACCATCTAACTGGTTAGAAGGGGTCATCTAAACGGTTAGATGTGTGTGGGCAGTGGGTTGGATGTGATTTTTAGCCTTCTAACCGGTTAGATAGGCCTTGTAACTGGTTAGATGACCTAGGGTTAGCTACTTTTGACTTTTTTACCCCTGTTTCTTCCGTTAGCCATATCTTCTTCATCCGGACTTCGAATCAAGTGATTCTTGAGTCTAAATTCATTAATTTTTCATTGTCTTTCCAATGGTGTGCTCAGTAGTACCCACTTTTACCTTAAAAATGACCATTTTGCCCCTAGGTTCCTTTTTTGTCCGTTTTAAAACGTCACTTCCCTATTTGTTTCCTTTGGGTTCCGTGACCTCATTGAGTGTCACATTGGTGTATTAGAGATGCATTGTATCTCTAGAGACTTCATTTCACCTTTTGCTTCAGCATTTTGGATCTGTTATCGGGTCATCTTTTGGTCATCATTGAAGCACCGGGTTCACAAAACTTGGGCCGTCACAAATACAATCTCAGGACTTTCACATTGCTGAAAAGAGTTAAATCTATTACAAGGACATTTTGGTCCCTTCCAGCTATGCTCAATAATGTGACACGTCTCAGTGGTCGTAGAGAGCTGGTATATTCAAGAATATTACATTTCTTGGAGGCTAAGTTTGGAGAAAAATGCAATTTACAGCAGTATATTGTGAGGGTATGAATTCTAGTGTGCAAGGTGACAAAATAGCTGAGGTGGCTTGCTGAGATTGGTTCTCTCTCTTGAAAATATCTGAATTATGCTCTATCAATCATTGGCTAAAGGTGATAGGTGTATACTCTTGGTGTATGAAGCCTTGTGTATTCAGCATTCCTATAAATATATTGTTATAGTATGTTTAGGGTTTTAAGCCTTTTGAGAATTGTGAAGAAGTGAGCTGCAGCTAGTATACTCTCGAGAGCACTAAATGAACTTGTTTTTCTGAGTGTTTTAATGATGATTCATGCTAGAAAAACTCACTGATTCGAGCCTTGTTAGTGTATCAGCTAGGAGATGTTGCTGCTGTCATTTTTACTGATGCAAGGGCTAGACTGAGTAGTGATTTTGGGTTCCAAGGTGTTGTGGTCTATTCTGAGGGTTGACACAGGTATAATTCATCTTTTTACACTTGCTCAGTGCTGAGTTTTTGTTGAAATCATGCTAAAATTGAATTTGGACAGTGAGGTCAGTTGTTAAGCTCATTTTACTGGTTTAATCTTGGATTCAAGCACTAATTGACTATACTTTGCTATTTCATGAGTTATTTAACTACTAGAAAGTATATTTTAATGAATCAAGATTGTTGAAGTTGGCCTTGTGACAGAAAATTGGTTTGTTTGGATTTCGAGTTCTCAAACCCTAAGACTTGAGTTGTGTTATGCTGAAACAAGGGCTGTAATTGAACTTAGTGTTTCTCCCATGCTATACTTCATTGTTTAATGCTATGATTATGAGTATTATAGTGAATGAAGACTGTGTAAGGTGCTATTGAATGTGACTCGAGAGGAAATTCCCATTTTACCCCTCAAACCCTTACTGTTACTGATAAGCGCCGAATATTATATATTCAAGCGCCCTAAATTGCATTAGTTAAGTCCATCTTTTGATTATTTATGAAGATTATCTCCATTTCCATGTTTTTATGCATTTTCAGGTCCATTGGCTAAAAAGAAGTAAGAAGGATGCTTTGTGGAGTTTTGGCCATCAAAAGGCACAAGGCTGAATTTTTGGCAGCAGTAGATCCTAAACTTTGCTCGCCATTTTGACCTTGAAAACTTGAGAACTGGACTTCCATCATAGCATGAAATATTTAGAGCTCTGAATCAGATTTCCAAATCTTCAAGCGGTTCATTATTCGGAGTTCGGAACAGAGAGTTATGATCTTCTTATTAGAGGTGCTCAGAACTGCCTGGCAGCAATGAAAGTCTGCCTTGTTCTTCAATTTCGACCAACCAGACTTGAGAATTGGATCTCTACTAAAACATAAAGTTTTTAGATCTCTGAATTAGCTTTCCAAATCTTCAAACGGTTTGTCAGTCAGAGTTCAGACCACAAAGTTATAGCCATTTTACCAAAGTAGGTCCGGGCGAAGCAAAGTAAGCATGGAGCAATCTGCTCCAATTTCGAGTGCTCGAGGCCTTGCTTCGAGTGCTCGAAATTCAGGCAGAATTGCCTTCAGGAATTCTCAGTTTGGCAGCCACTTGTGCATTGGTTTCCTCATTTCTGCTTACTTCTTTATGAGGTGGTTGGGGATGTTTTTGGAAGGGAGAGAGAGGCCTTACCTATACAAAAGAAGAGAAGGGAGGCCACACATTATTAATCTCACTTTTGGATCAGATTTTTGGAGAAAGAAGAGAGCAAAGAGGAGGAGTTCTTGAAGCTTCAAGGAGGAAGCTCGAAAATGGAAGGGAAAGCCTTGCTTCTTCTTTCATCTAGGGCCACCATGGGTAACTAAACCTCCTCTAGGGAGGTGATGAAGCTCCATTTTGTAAGCTTTGCTTTGTTTTGATTTATATTTGGGGGTTAATATATGTATGTAATCCTTCCATGAACTAGAGCTCTTCATTTGATGTAATGAATTTCAATATCTATACATAATCATCTTGAGTTAAATATCTTGTCTTAGATGGTTTTTCTCCTATGATTATATTGCTACATTTTCATAGTGACAATGGAATGGAGTTTATGGAAGTGTTGTTAATGGCATGATATTTAGGAGATTTGATAATCTATTGCTTAGGATCTTCCTTTGATAGATTATTCTTGGATTCTATGTCATATGCTTCTACTATGTGATTAAGGGCTTGATAACTCTATGCTTAGTGAGTATGTCTAAGGTTACAACCTAGTTTAGGTAACCAAAACATGCAATGCTTTGATAGGTTATTCTTACCTATTGATTTCATAAATTTCTTGAAGGGAATGTAATAATTTGTGTTGTTGCATCCCATGGTTATACATATATGTTATTCCCCTAAGTAAATCATATCCTAGCATGCTTATTGATGGTTGTGGAGTCTCTTCCCTAGTCTCTTCTCTATTGTTCTATCTCATCTAATTCTTGCAAGTCACTATTGTTTTATGCACATTTGAATTCCTAGTTTAGTGACCATCAAACAAACCCTTATTACCCCTTATCATTCTAAGAACAATTCTAGACACTTAGGTTGCCATAGACTAGCGCAGTCCCAATGGTTCGACTTACCCGACCAATAGCCTTATTTTACAATGATTCGTGCTATTGCGAAGGTTGATGTATAGTTGATCAACCGAACAATTTTTGGCGCCGTTGCCGGGGACTTGCATACAGTTTAGCAACCAAAGTTTTAGGGTCAAACTTAGTGTGATTGTTAATATTGTGTTTTGTGCATATTTCTCGTGTGGTTTAACCATTTTTATGTTGTAAGATTCTAGGAACTCAACTCTCGCCGTGGGAACGCTAGCAAAGTGTAAGTCTAGAGGACCCTAGGTAAGCTTCTTGACCTTTTAGTTTCGCATTGTTATATTTTATGCATGTGTTAAGCTTAGAAGTAGTTAATTTATTTGCAAGCCCTTGTTGAGGCTATATTATTGTTTTAATTTCATGTTCAAGCATCGGTCCTTGTCGTGGCCATTTATTTTCTGTCTTGATAATTAAGGAGAAAGGGAACATCGTATGTGGAGTTGTGGTTGATGAATTGCTTTGTTGAGTATATGCTTTGTTGTTGATGTTCGGTCGTAGGTCACTTTCCTTACCCACAATCGATTCTCCCATTGATATTAACTCTCTTGAAAGAACTCTTAGACGGAACCCTAGGGAACCTACTCTTACACGGGATCTTGAAACTGAATTTAATACAATGGGGGATAATATAGGAAATCCGGGGAATGAAAGGGCTGAAATTCCTAATATCGAGCCAATGACTCTTAGAGATCATTTCATCCCTACCACCTATGCTTCTCCATCTTGCTTAGTGATGCCAAACATCGATGCAGCTCAATATGAGATCAAATCTAGTACCATCCAAATGCTTCCATCTTTTCATGGTTTTGATAATGAAGATCCATATAAGCATCTCGATGAGTTCCTTGAAATCTGTTCGACCATTCGGTTGAGAGGATTTCCTGAAAATGCACTCCACTTACATCTTTTCTCATTCTCCTTAAAGGATAGGGCAAAATATTGGTTGAACTCCCTCGCTCCCAACTCTATTACTTCTTGGGCTCAACTGCAACAAGAATTTCTTAAGAAGTATTATCCGGTGAGTAAAACCAACCAAATGAGGCGTTCCATTCTAAGCTTTTCTCAAGTTGATGGAGAACAACTCCACGAGACTTGGGAAAGGTTACAAGATCTTCTTCGGAAGTGTCCTCATCATTTGATCCCAAAATGGCAATTAGTGCAGGCTTTCTATGCCGGCTTGACTGACACCCATAGATTCATGGTTGACTTTTCTAGTGGTGGGATGTTCATGTCCAAGAATGCGGATGAGGCTTGGACCTTACTTGAGAATTTGAGTGAAAATTCACTTCAACACAATTCTCGTAGGGCTCCGACCTCAACCACTCCAAAGAACACCAATCCTTGTCAACAAAAATCAATAAGGGGGGAATCATCTCAAGTGGATGCCATTGCTCATAAATTCTACCAATTGATGGCACCACATCTTCCCCCTTCATTGTCTCAAAATTCGGCAAGTTTGGTTTGTGTTTCATGTATTAGTCCATTCCATCTCTCGGAAGATTGCCCCACACCGGAGCAATTTCCCAATCCCAACCAAGAGCAAGCTAATGCCATGTTCTCAAGGCTCGGGCATAACCCGTATTCCAATACATATAATCCAGGTTGGAGGGACCATCCAAATTTTTCGTGGAGGCAACAAGCCCCACAAAATTCCCAACTTCAAAATCAAGGGCCTCAAAATCAGCCCTCTTCTCAATATCAAGGTAGGCCTTTCCAAGCCTCTTCAAGCTACCAACCTCCATACAATCCAAATGTCTCCACTCAACCTCCTGTGAATCCAATTGATGAGATAGTGGCTGCAAACAAGCAAATGATGGAATCATTAAATGTGCAAATGATGGAATCATTAAACAAGCAAATCATGGATTCCAACAAGCATCTCTTGACATCCTTGCAACTTACTCTCCAAATGGTTAACTCCCATACCCAATCCATAGCTAGGCTCGAAAATCAAATGGGATAAATAGCTAACCAAGTGAACCAACTTCTTCAACAAGACAAGGTAAGCTTCCCGCTCAACCATTTGAAAATCCTAGAGGGATACATGTAATCGATGAAACCCCTCTTCCGAGTGGGCCGAGTCTTGAGCATGTTCAAGCTATCACCACCCTTCGGAGTACTAAAGTGGTTGACAACAAGGTCGATGGAGACAAAAGTGAACAAAATCCTCCTTTGAAAAATCCAAATTCAAGCTCTTCCAATCCAAATCCAAGTTCTTCTTGTCCAAATACCATTCACGGAAATCCCACGCATGTCACCCCAAATGTGGAAACTACTTATGAGCCAAAAGCTCCGTTCCCTCAACGTCTTCAAGAGTCGACACATTTTGGGAATAAGAATTGCAAAATTCAAGACATGTGGGAGGTCTTTAGGCAAGTAAAGATCAATCTTCCTCTCTTGGATGCTATCAAGCAAATTCCTCCCTATGCAAAATTCCTTAAGGATTTGTGCACTCAAAAGCGCACTTCCAAAAGTCATTTACCAAAGAAAGTGAGGTTAACCGAAAATGTTAGTGCGATCATTCAGCACAGCACTCCTCCGAAGTATAAGGATCCGGGTGCCCCCCCAATCTCTTGTGTCATTGGTGACAACAAAATCGAGAGGGCCCTCCTTGACTTAGGAGCTAGTGTGAATTTGATTCCATATTCGGTTTACCTACAACTTGGTTTGGGAGATCTTAAACCAACTCCGATAGCATTACAACTTGCTGATGATCTATTAAGTAACCACGGGGAATCATTGAAGATGTTATCATAAAGGTGGATAGGTTCTACTTCCCGGTAGACTTCGTGGTTCTTGATACGGAACCAGTCCACGACCCAAGAAAACACATTCCTATAATTCTTGGACGTCCTTTTCTAGCTACAGCTAATGCTTCTATTAACTGTAGAACCGGATTGATGGATATCTCTTTTGGGAATATGAATGTTAAGCTCAATATTTTCAATGCTGTGCATCTTTCTCTGGATGAGAGTGAGTGTTTTGCAATCACTATTGCTGATGAACTCATTGAAAATCCAATTCCACCTCCTTCAACGGAGGATCCCCTACAAGCTTGCCTGGTCCACTCTGATTTTGAGGATTTTGATGAGGAAAAATCCATTCGGAAAATCAACTCCTTACTTGATATTCCATCACCATTTTCCTTTCCTTTATGGGTAGCACCAAACCCATCTCTATCTTGGGAATGTCCATCTCCTTCCATTTCTTCACCGGAGTTACCTCAACATTTTGAGGGTGAACCACCGGACAAAGGTAAGGAGAATGTTGACAAGTTGCTGGAAATTCTTCCAATCATTCCGGCCCAATCTAGAATCATTGTCCATGATACTCAACCTGTGAACAAACCATTTGAGTACAATGAGGTATATGACTTGGAGATTGCAAATATGAAAGGTCATGATCCTCCCATTGTTAGTCAAGACAATGACATTCAACGAGCCTCCATAATCTCGAACAAGCAACACCTTTGCTTAAATCTGAAAATAAAAGAAGTGAGATTAAAAGCGATGCTCAAATCCTCTAAGGCCAAACTTGTTTCTCTTCGGAAGGATCAATATCCCTCACCATTCATTGATCCAAGTTTGATACCATATGAAGGAGGCAAGTTGCATACGGAGCGTTAAGGATCCATCTCTCCAATGGATCCCGATCCTGGTTCGTCTAGCTATCGACATTAAATTTAGCAAAGCAAGGGAAGAAATTCTTTCGATGTTCCAAGCTTCCCTACCTTCTCAAATTGCTCGTGCCTTGAAATTTTCTGGGAAATGGTTTAAAATTTTGGAATGCTCTTCAGTTGTGTTCCACAATTTTAGACCGGCTTCTTAGACCTTCTCAGCTCTAATTTTCATTCCATAAAATTTCCATCGCTTTCTAGCAATTTCATAGGATCTTTGGCATGCAACTCATGTGCATAACCTCTCCTTTTCAATGCATTGTTGGATCATGGTTCCCCAAAATTTTCCATGCATTGGAGATGAAATGCAAAGTTTGACAATTTTTCATCTAGGCCTTAGAAATGTTGAGCAATTTGACATTTTTTTCCAAAAATATTCCATCCATGCATTAAATTGGAATGAATTTACAAAGTTTTAAAATTTTTCTCCAGAAATTTCATTCATCCATGCTATGTGTGATGTTGTGCGAGTTGGAAATTTTTCCATGCAATTAAAATTCATGCATCCATCATTAAAGAAAAAAATTTTCTATGAAAAAAAAATTTCCATGAAAAATTTCAATTTTTCCATCCATGCAACATTTCAACTTTTAAGCCAATGCATCCAGATAAATTGCAAATTGCATCATGTATACACAATCTATCTATGCATAGGAATTTTGCATGCATTCACAATGCATAAGAATAAAAAAATTCATGCATGCATCCATGATGAAAAATTTTGCATTCAATGCATAAGAATGGATTCATGCATGCATAAGAATGAAAAAATTTTGGATGCATCCATGCATCCATGTCGGATGAAGAATTCAACTTCCATGATGCTCAAAACCCCTCACCTTTCTGTGCTCATTTCGAGCAATCCAAAGGCCCTTAGGAGTGCTCGCAGCTGCACACCAATGTCAACACATCATCCTAAGGCTACTGTCTCCATTTCGCGCACTCGAAGTCCATTTTCGAGTGCTCGAACACTTCATGCATCATAACCCGAGACACTGCCTTCAATTCGAGTGCTCGCAGGCTCAGTTCGAGCACTCGAATCTGCAACCCTCTCCTCTCGGTAAGCTCTCCATCCAACCCCTCCCTCACAAACCCAAATCATCCTCAACCATGCACCATGCTGAGTGCATCTCGGCATCTCTCATACCAACCAAGCCAACTTCTCACCCCAAACTAACTCACCCCTAAACTCCCTCTCTCTCGGCAACATACACCACCACCCATCAAACCATCCTGCATGCCATCCCTCACATTCTCTCCCTCTCGGCTCCAACACCCCAACCCTCCTTACCACCATCTCTCTCTCTTCAACCGAGCTCATCTCTCACCTCAAAACCAACCATCTCTCATCAACCCACAAACCACACCCAACCTAAACCACCACACCTCATCCTCACCCTTCCCTGCAAACCCGCTTCCATGCAACCCAACTCACCAATCCCTTCACCCTCACCTCACCACCACCCCCCCACACTCTCGGCCACCACTCAACTTCATCATCACTAACCCAACACAAACCCAACGCCGAGCCCTCTGCCAAAGCTTCGCGCACTCGCCGAGCCCATTCGAGTGCTCGAAGCTAACCCATCTCCTTCACCTTCCTCTAGAACCCAAAACCATCTCTGCAACACCCCATGCACGACCAACCTCTCTCTCTCATCAACCCACAACCTTCCAACCATTTCTCCCTCTCGGCACCAGCCAACTGCCTTGCATGCCAACCATGTAACCATTCACCACAACCCAAACCAACCAACCCAACTCTCGGCTTCTCCTTCTCCTTCAACCAACATCCCACCCCAAACCAACCTCTCATGCATACTATTTACAAAAAAAAAAAAATTAAAAAAAAAATAAAAAAAAATAATAATAATACTATATATATATATATATATATATATAATATTCCTATATATATATAGATATAGTACTAATAATAATAATACTACATCAATAAATAAATACATAAATTTTTGGGTTTTGTTTAGATTTTTATCTTGCCATATAATTCCTGTGACTGTTTTTATTTCTGTTTTGATTTTTCTTAAAAGCCTATGCTTTTACTTGTGTATAGTAGTTATGTTTTGACATATCTTCCTGTCCAAGTTTGGGGGACACCTTTGCGCATTCATATCGATGGATATTTTTGCATTCGCCACTCCACTTGGTAATATTGTTCTTTTACCTTCTTTGCTCTTATTTTGTTTCACTTGTCTTCACACATTGAGGACAATGTGACATTCAAGTTTGGGGGTGCAATAGGATATTTTTGGTTTCACATTTTTGCTAAGCAATGATAGTATGATTTGAACTTGTCGGGGATGAAGCATATGTTTAATACCTTGTGTATAGAAGTTATTGACATTTTTGAAAATAAAGAAAAATTTGAGTTGAAATGATTATGTGGATT
The DNA here is from genome assembly GCF_030987335.1 of Cornus florida. Taxonomy (NCBI): domain Eukaryota; kingdom Viridiplantae; phylum Streptophyta; class Magnoliopsida; order Cornales; family Cornaceae; genus Cornus; species Cornus florida. The sequence continues at coordinate 80,897,419 of NW_026775577.1, read as the reverse complement.
CAAATTAGTCTGTATAAATGTCTCAATTAGATTCTCGCTGGATTTGACACTCTTTTAAGCTTTACAATGCAAATATGCACATTGGAAACTAAACTGTGAGGCATGCAACTTGATCGACCTTGACCTTGGCCTAGTTAATTTAATTTGATGAACCTGATAAATGAATATCTTTGGCATGATTTAAGTTGTCTAAAAAAAAAAAAACTGAGAAAGAAAGAAAATAATGACCAGTTGACGTTCGTAGCCTTTCCAACCCGAGCTATTAAGCCCTAGGAGTGTCTCTACACTTAGCACCCTAAAGCCGTCTGGTTTGGGAGTTGTTGGCCTAATGCTTGCTACAGGGGTTGGTTAGAAAGCTTAAAGGACTTAAACATTGCACGGTCATTCAAAAAAATTTGTAATAAACATGGTTCGTTGGAGTTCGTAGCCTTTCCAACTTGAGCTATTAAGCCCTTTGGAGTGTCTCTACACTTAACACCCTAAAGCCATCTGGTTTGGGAGTTGTTGGCCTAACACTTGCTACATAGGTTGGTTAGAAAGCTTAAGGGACTTCAGCATTGCACAACCATCTTATGTTTCACTTCCGAGTTACAATAAATTGTCAACAAGCAACAAAAGTTGTCTTGTAAATAAAACCATGCCTTAGGGACTTCATTTAAAAGGGAATTCAGTGATTTGAAAACTCGTGTCTTGGTATTGGAAAAGAAAGTAAAAGCCACATGTTGAGAATCCAATCCACTTTCACTGAAGTTAGAGTTGATTTCCATTTAAGAGATGATAATTGAGTTATTTATATGGACTATAATGTTGATACATGCATGTTGAAATGTGTTTAGTATCAATGTTTCATATATGCAAGGTAGTCTTCCCAATGACCCCATCTCTAGCTCTTTTTCTGTTTCAAATTATTTTTGAGCTATGTATATATCTCATTTTACCATGGATGATATTGTTGTAGTAGCATGCCCATGGTTGTCTTTTCATTCTAGTTTTGTTAAGGGACTAGCAAAATGTAAGTTTGGGGGTGTGATAAGCGCCGAATATTATATACTCAAGCGCCCTAAATTGCATTAGTTAAGTCCATCTTTTGATTATTTATGTAGATTATCTCCATTTCCATGTTTTTATGCATTTTCAGGTCCATTGGCCAAAAAGAAGCAAGAAGGATGCTTTGTGGAGTTTTGGCCATTAAAAGGCACAAGGCTGAATTTCTGGCAGCAGTAGATCCTGAACTTTGCTCACCATTTTGACCTTGAAAACTTGAGAACTGGACTTCCATCATAACATGAAATATTTAGATCTCTGAATCAGCTTTCCAAATCTTCAAGCGGTTCATCATTCGGAGTTCGGAGCAGAGAATTATGATCTTCTTATTAGAGGTGCTCAGAACTGCCTGATAGCAATGAAAGTCTGCCTTGTTCTTCAATTTCGACCAACCAGACTTGAGAATTGGATCTCCACCAAAACATAAAGTTTTTAGATCTATGAATTATCTTTTCAAATCTTCAAACGGTTTATCATTCGGAGTTCAGAGCACAAAGTTATAGCCGTTTTACCAAAGTAGGTCCGGGCGAAGCAAAGCAAGCATGGAGCAATCTGCTCCAATTTCGAGTGCTCGAGGCCTTGCTTCGAGTGCTCGAAATTCAGGCAGAATTGCCTTCAGGAATTCTCAGTTTGGCAGCCACTTGTGCATTGGTTTCCTCATTTCTACTTACTTCTTTATGAGGTGGTTGGGGATGTTTTTGGAAGGGAGAGAGAGGCCTTACCTATACAAAATAAGAGAAGGGAGGCCACACATTATTAATCTCACTTTTGGATCAGATTTTTGGAGAGAGAAGAGAGCAAAGAGGAGGAGTTCTTGAAGCTTCAAGGAGGAAGCTCGAAAATGGAAGGGAAAGCCTTGCTTCTTCCTTCATCTAGGGCCACCATGGGTAACTAAACCTCATCTAGGGAGGTGATGAAGCTCCATTTTGTAAGCTTTGCTTTGTTTTGATTTATATTTGGGGGTTAATATATGTATGTAATCCTTCCATGAACTAGAGCTCTTCATTTGATATAATGAATTTCAATATCTATACATAATCATCTTGAGTTAAATATCTTGTCTTAGATGGTTTTCCTCCTATGATTATATTGCTACATTTTCATAGTGACAATGGAATGGAGTTTATGGAAGTGTTGTTAATGGCATGATATTTAGGAGATTTGATAATCTATTGCTTAGGATCTTCCTTTGATAGATTATTCTTGGATTCTATGTCATGTGCTTCTACTATGTGATTAAGGGCTTGATAACTCTATGCTTAGTGAGTATGTCTAAGGTTACAACCTAGTTTAGGTAACTAAAACATGCAATGCTTTGATAGGTTATTCTTACCTATTGATTTCATAAATTTCTTGAAGGGAATGTAATAATTTGTGTTGTTGCATCCCATGGTTATACATATATGTTATTTCCCTAAGTAAATCATATCCTAGCATGCTTATTGATGGTTGTGGAGTCTCTTCCCTAGTCTCTTCTCTATTGTTCTATCTCATCTAATTCTTGCAAGTCACTATTGTTTTATGCACATTTGAATTCCTAGTTTAGTGACCATCAAACAAACCCTTATTACCCCTTATCATTCTAAGAACAATTCTAGACACTTAGGTTGCCATAGACTAGCGCAGTCCCAGTGGTTCGACTTACCCGACCAATAGCCCTATTTTACAATGATTCGTGCTATTGCGAAGGTTGATGTATAGTTGATCAACCGAACAGTTACAGATTGATGTTTTGAAGTGGTAACTTGGTATTTTGAGCTGTCTAACCTATTTAAATTGTAGGAAGGACTTGTTTATATTGTTTTACATCTGCTATGGTGTATTTGGTGAGCTTTGAGAGCTTGTTTGGTCCAGGAAGGGTTGCCTAGGACAGGGGGAGTGTGTGCTTACACTGTTTTTGAGCTAGTGTGTGAGTATAGTGTGTGAAAGCTAGTGTCTACTTCTGATACAAGGGTGTGTGCAGAGAGTGAGACAGCTGAGTGTGTAAGAGCTTACTTACAACTAGTGGATGCTTGCATTGGCTGAGGCAAAGACCCAAGGTTTTCCCTAATTAAGAGCGTTTCCTTATAAAACTTGTTGCAGTACTTATTCTTTACTTGTTTTAATTTGCTTTCAAGTTATATTTGCAAAGGATTTGACCAATTCACCCCCCCTCTTGGTCCAACAATAACACCAGGACTAACAAATTTAAGAAAATCAAACAAGATTAACATCATATAAAATGAAACAATATAATGCAAGGGAGATCCGAGGGCATACCCTCGCCTGAGAAACATAGAAGGCGAAGAGAGAAACCAACAATACCCTTACCAAAACGCAACACACTATAAGAACCTATAGAATATATCCCTAAAGTAGTAAAACACAGCCTACACAAAGCATAAACACACAGTGCAGATAAAAAAAATAATAATACTGTATGCTCCATAATAAATCCAAGCTTCCCAAAGAGATTGAACCAATTCAAAAACCCCCAGCTCTCACAAGACACCACCCCACACCAGCAATGCACTCACAAGGCAGATAGACCCCAAAAGTAAAGCAACAACAGATGGGCAAAGAACCCATTCTCCAAAAGCAAACCAAATGCGCAGCTCCACCAAAAGCAAAATCACAGCCACATAGAGATTCAGAGAGCGCACAAGGCAACATAAATCACAGAAGAAGAGTGCAGCAAATCCGCAACAGATTGACATTGAACCAAAGCCAAGAACGACATGAATAGTAATGCAACAACAGATAAGCACAGACCCATTCTCCTATAAGCATACCAAATATAGTCTCAATTATACTATCCAAGCAAGAACCCAACTGCAGCAGCAAAGAATCAGACTTCAGTAATCATCCTGCGGCTAATACCCATGATATGCAAATTTTCCAAAGCCCTCCAATAAAACAAATGATAACTGTGGGCAAACCTCAGTTATGTGAATACTGACATGCATTTGCTTATGTTTTCAGTGATGAATTATGTGAATATATATTAATTTTCAAAAATTAAAAAAAAAAATTTGTTATGAAATTAAAGTTAAAAAAGGGAAAAAAAGGTTGTGAATAAATATGAACGCCTTATGCAAATCAATAAACGTGGAAGAAAAATAGATATTTGTAGGACTGATCATTAGATCCTGCAATTAAACACATACGCGAGATGATAACAGAAGGTGTTGCGGCGATGTTTACATATTTGTTGAAATCCCAATATTCTTAGACCCCAAAAGTGAAGCAACAACAGATGGGCAAAGAACCCATTCTCCAAAAGCAAACCAAATGCACAGCTCCACCAAAAGCAAAATCACAGCCACACAGAGATTCAGAGAGTACACAAGGCAACATAAACCACAGAAGAAGAGTGCAACAAATCTGTAATAGATTGGCATTGAACCAAAGCCAAGAACGACATGAACAGTAATGCAACAGATAGGCACAGACCCATTCTCCTATAAGCATACCAAATATAGTCTCAATCATTCTATCCAAGCAAGAACGCAACTGCAGTAGCAAAGAATCAGACTTGTAATGACTCGGTCATTTTACTTCCTTTCATTTTCGGTAATTTCTTTTTTTTTGTCATTTTCTCTGTTTCGTCCTTTTCCCATTTTTCATTTTTACTTACATAACCTCACCTTTGGTGTACGGATTTGGTTGCGGCTTTGCATACATCCATGATATTTAATTTCCATGATAACTACATTTTTACTTTTATAGCAAAGCATGCTAAATGTCTACTTTTCTTGTAAAGGGCATGGATGCATAACTTTTTGGTAATATTCTTAACTTTTGGGGTTTTAGTGTAATTATGCAAAGTAATTTTTTTTCGTCTTAGGGACCATTTTGTAATTTACTTTAGAAGATATTTTCAAAAATGACCTTTTTGCAATTTCTAAAAAATATGATAAGTGTCACACTCTCATGGTGCCACTTGTTGATCTTGTGGTGGAACCACTTAGAAGCCTTGTTTGATGACACATGGAGGGTAGAGATTCACACATTTGTTGGCCTAGGATAGGAGCACTTATTGGCATGGATGGTTGACAAGTGTAGGCTTGATATTAAATCTTGGAAGTTTACTTAGATTCATGACAAGTGTAGGTCTCACCTTTAGTCTTGCAAGTGTGTGTGTGTGAGGTAGTGCAAGAGCACCTAGTGAGTGGAGGATTCCACCATATTTAACTTAGGGTTTCCACATTTTATTTCATTCATCTCTTTCCTCTCAAGAACCCTAATCTAGCCACTATTGAAGACTAAGCTTGGTTTAAAGCTTTATATCTCATTTTGGTGCCCTTCCACTCACCTAAGACCTTTAAGCTTGGAATACTTTAGTTTCCTCTCACTCTCCTCTATAAAACTCTTGTTTGATTTTTCCATCTTAAGCTTGGTTGCCTTGGATTATAGAGATTCAACTCTCTATTGAGGTAGGGGGTGTTCTAGTTTATTATCTAAGTGAATTAATTGCTTTTGTAGTGATATTAAGTTGTATGCATGTCTTGTATTGAAATGAGAAATTAATGATTAATTGTAGCTTGTATATAACTTATTTTAGACTTGATATATGGCATGGCCATGACTTGATCTTTGTTGTGTATTAATTTGGTATAATTTAAATGAGCTTTTAAATCTAGAAGATTAATTAATTTAAGTTGATTTAAATTCTAATTATTTCTACCATGCTTCTATTTCATTTTAGACTTGATATATGACATGACCATAATTATTCCTTGTTATATATTAAATTGGAATCATTTGGATAACTCTTGAAATCTAGGGAAATTACTTAGTTGGTTTACTTAATTTCTATCATATTGATCTAATGATTTAGTCATGTAATTCATGGAACTTATTGTGTTTTATCACATATTATGACATGTTACTCTACTTGTTGATTTTGGAAACTTGGGATATCATCAAGAACTTGACTTGGCTATTACTTCGTTTTAGTACGGGAGATAGAGAGCTCCCTATACTATAGTGCGCACTAGGAGAAGGTACCCATGGGTTAATAGCCCTAAAGTGATCCCAAGAGTACGGTTTTAATCTGGGCAATATCCAAGTATCCACCTTAGTTTGATTTCACTCTCTAATTTCCAAACTTGATAACCTTGTGATATTTGCATCTCATTGTGCTATGTGAAAAGTTCCAATGTCATTTTAATAGCATGGACTAAATTCTATTGAATTGCAAACATTGTAATAAGTTAAACTTATGCATGCTCATTCCATACGAGTAAACTTGTTTACTCACCCCAAAGTTACCTGGTGTTTTTTAGGTAAAGAAGCTTTATTGTGGGATGCACAATACTCTTAGACTTGCTAGAATTCTTGGAGTATTTTTGGTGACATTGAATATGCACTTGTTAGCATATCATGATCCTTTTTGGTGTATAATATAAAAACTTGTATTTATTGTCTAAGCTATGTAATGTGCACTTAAGTGCACCTTTTGTTACTCTTAGGACATATATGTAATGAGGCCAAGGGCCAAAGACATTTGTATGATATGTATGCTAGTTTAACTTAATAGTTTGTTTATGGAATATATGGGATTTCAAAGGTTGAATGGTCATTTTTTGCATATGACATGCCATGAGGCCATAGGCCATTGTAGCGCATCTACTTATTCATTTTACGTATGCGTGCATGTTTACATTTCACAAAATTCTTAAGTTCCAACTTTTGAACTATTTTTGGATGATTTATGAAAATTTAAGCAAAATTCATGCATTGGGGTATCATTTAAAGCTTCATTTTGATTTAGCATGTTTTAGATGCTTGTATAAGGCTAGGGAATGTTTTGAAACTTGTACGGATCAAATGGGAAGCATGCATAGCTTTAGGATTGAGCCAAGAACCTTCTCCATGGATTGCAACAGCTTTTTCTGCTACTACCAGGTCCATCGGTTGGCTGATAACAGTTATCAGCCGACTGATGACTGTTCGAGACCAATTCCAATAGGTTTGCAAATGAAAAGTGGCGTTTTGGTTAGCTGATACTGTTCATCAGCCGGCTGATGATTGAGTTTCAGCTGGCTGGTACTGTACATCAGCTGGCTGATCCTCCCTGGAGCTTGGTTTCCTTTCAGCTTCTTGGACAGATTTCTTGGGTCAACTTCAGAGGGTCATATCTCCTTCGTTTCTGATCCAAATCAGGTCATTCTTGAGCCTAAACTCAAGAGCTTGAAGTTAGATTTCCAATGATACCAACCACACTTAAAAAATCCAACTATAGTAAGAGTTGTTGTAGTTTTAGTGAGATAGGGTCGTGGTAACTTCTAAACGAAGAAGGCCATTTTGTTCTAAATTCATATCTTTTCCGTCCGGACTCCGAATCAGGTGATTCTTAAGTCCATTTTAGTTATTTTTTTGTTGTCTTTCCAATGGTGTGCTTGGTAGCATCCACTTACATTTTAGAAAAGACCGTTTTGCCCCTAGGCTCATTCTTGTCCGTTTTTGAAAAGTCGCTTCCGCATTTGTTTTCTTTTGGTTTTGTGACCTCATTGAGGGTCACATTGGTGTCTGGTAGACATGTAGTATCTCTAAAGATCATTGTTTTACCTTTTGCATCTGTATTATGATTCATTGTTGGATTTATGTTCGGGTCACCGTTGATACACCGGGTTGAATAAAACTTAGGTCGTTACAGACTTCAGCAATCATCCTGCGGCTAATATCCATGATATCCAAATTTTCCAAAGCCCTCCAATAAAACACATGATAACTGTGGGCAAACCTCAGTTATGTGAATACTGACATGTATTTACTTATGTTTTCAGTGATGAATTATGTGAATATATATTAATTTCTGGAAATTAAAAAAAAAAAATTGTTATGAAATTAAAGTTAAAAAAGGGGAAAAAACGGTTGTGAATAAATATGAACGCCATATGTAAATTAATAAGCGTGGAAGAAAAAAAGATTTTTGTAGGACTGATCATCAGATCCTGTAATTAAACACACACGCGAGATGATAACAGAAGGTGCTGTGGCGATGTTTACATATCCGTTAAAATCCCAATATTCTTAGACCACAATCCACCATGAAAGAACCAGAAAATGAACACATTAACCTTTCGAATCAGCTTCTTCAATCACTACTGGACTCGATACAACACACACAGAAATTTCAGAGGCAAGTGATCTTTAATCAGAACCAAACTCGCCGATCTCAAGACTCAACTCGCCGACCTCGCCGATTCACCTCCCAACTCTCTCTCTAGAACTGTTCCATTCTGTCTTCGATACTCTCTCCGACGCACTCTCCCTCTCTAAAGCCTGTCAAAAATTCGACCCTCCTCGAACGCAAGCTCAAGACGCAGAACGACGTCGATTGGGTCTTGGCGAAGTTGGACCAGCACATCAGAGAATCCGATGTTTTGATCAAGAGCAGGGTGCTACACGACGACGTTGTTCTGAGGTCGTCGTCAACATCGAAGAGGGAGTCCATATGAGTTGAGGCTCGGAACTTGAAAACTCAGTTACAGATTGGGAGCATCGAGTCGAAGAACTCGGCGTTGGACTCGCTGCTGGGGTTACTTCAGGACGACAAGAATGTGTTGATTGCGATGGCGTAAGGGATCGTCTCGGTGCTCGTCGAGCTTGACGCCGGAGGTCAAAGAGAAGACCGCCACGACCGTTGCTAGGGTCTCGGTTGTGGATTCGAGCAAACACGTCTTGATTACCAAATGATTGTTGCTTTTGAATCATTTAGGGCAACAAGGAAAGAGAAAGTAAGGGGGTAACTAGGACAGAGAAATAAAGTGGGATGGATTTCAATCATTATTTTGAAATTTGAAATAAATTTTTTTTTTTTTTTTTTTGATGAAGTTTGAAAAAGAAAGTACAAGGAGTTAATTTTTTTATTTGTTAACTTTATGGTAGGAGCTGACTTGAAAAGTTGGAAAAATGTCATACTTTTTATTGGATGGGAATAGCATGTTGGCATGCTGATGGGGTGCCTAATATTGTCTCTCACCGGAGATGATTTTTATCCACCAGACAAATCATCAACTAATGATTAAAAAAAATGGTTGACGTGGCAAATTCTAACCAAGTGGGAGAGAGAACAGTAATGGGACGATTTGGATCCGGCAAAGGTATACAGTCACATATAACCACAAGACATTTGAGCTGTCTCACTCCGTCTCTCCAGTCGTAGGAAGGCAACCCCTAATTTCACACTGTGACTGCGTTTCCTTCTTTAATGGCGCACATTACATTGTCTGCTTCCCCAATATTTGCACGTTTCAATAGTAATTTCTTTCTCTTGCGCTGTTTGCTATTCGAATGGTTCATAATCTACCAGTCTTCAAGACTATATATATATGTATAAATTAGAAACGTGATCTTCCATAATTCCATTTCTTTCTTTGCAGGGATTTCAGGAGGAGCGAAGCAATGGGGTAAAGTATTTGTTGGTTCAAATATTAATAAATCAGTGATGAATTCATTGTTATTCGCAAGCATTCCAAGGAATGGATTGGGCGTTATTAATTTTGGTTCTACGGGAAAGGATGGGAACAATGTGTTGATAACTGAAGGTGAAACAGCGGTGCGGTCTTTTAAATGGCCTGATAAAAAGGTCAGACACCCGTGTGATTTTTTTTCTTAAATTCATCGATTCTTTTTGCGAAGGGCCAACTTTATGCATCTGCTTATATTTTTGCTTAGTGGTTCTCTCTTACTGGAAATTGTTTATAGACTGAACAATTTTATATAATGATTTATACTAAAAGACACGTCACATAATGAACCTATCAAAAAATGTCACACTATATTAATTTAATTTATGATGAAAATTAAGTAGTAAATACATTAATTTCAAAAATACGTATATGAAGTCCAAATTATGTTAACAAGAAATGATATTCTAGCTATGTTTGATTGAACTATTTTTTTTTTTTCCATTTTCAATTTTAGGGCACCGATTCGGTGCTCCAAACACAACATCTGTTTTGTTGGACAAATGTTTTTGATACTGTACTAGCCTTCCGGATTGGTCAGGTTGATTTCATTACATGGCACTGAGTTTTTTTCTATTTTTCTGATAAATAAGATTGCATTAGAAAGCTTTCAAATGGGGAATGCAGCCTGAAAAGCTACACAAGCCAAAAAAGCCACTAAACTCTGAGAGAATCCAAAAAACCACTAAACTCTCCCCATGGAGTTACAATTTCTCCACAAAACCCAACAATAAAGAGAACAAAGAAGAGTGGCCTCCTTTCCATCAAAGGATCTCCTATTCCTTTTTGTCCATAAACACCACCAAAAAAATCAAGGTGTTACCCACCAAAAGTCGTGGGCTTGGGCATCCACTGTACAAGTTGTACAACCTCTCAAAGCCTCAATCAAACCGGTAAATCAAAAGATGATTGACCGTTTCTTCACCTCTCTTGCACATACAACAACAATTAACAATAATTTGATTCCTCCTTCGTAGTTCGTAGGTTGTCCAGAGTAAGAATTTTCCCTTGAACAACTGTCGAGGCAAAAAAGCCACCTTGGGGAGGCCTTAGATCGCCACATTACCTTCCACGGTAAAGAAGGCCCTGGACCATCCATGAGACACCTGTAGAAAGACCTAAGAGCAAATCTCCCGTGGAAGGGACTAGACACAAGAATCTATACCCTCTTCCACAATCTCCTCACGGTAAAGCAATTCCAAAAACAAAAAAACATCCTCCAACTCCCAATCCTTGAAATGCTTCGAAAATTGAACATCCCAGGTTGTGCTCCCGTTATCAAGCCGCTAAAAGTCAGCCACCAGGGCGTCTCTGTCTGCCACAATCCTGAAAAGTCAAGGATAAATGCGAGCCAGAGAGCGATCTCCACACCAAATGTCTTTCCACAGTCGGATTACCCTCCCACCCCCCGCTCTGAATCTATTATTTTAAATATAAATATTAGATATGTATTTAATTTTCAATACTAAATATGTAAATTATATAATTTTACAAAGTGTAATTTAAAATTGCAAGATTTGCAAATTTTGTAAAAATATACAAATACAAATTACTTGTATTTGTACTTGCATTCACAAATATTTAATACATGTATTTTACATTTAGGCTAATTACATTTCAAAATTAATTGTCATACAAATTAATTTTGCTAAATCCAGATTAATATACTAACTTTAGAAACTAAAATAATGTTATTAACCTAATTTGACAAATGGACTTGCAAAACTAAAAATGATTGAATTTGTAAAATATGTGTACTTATTCCATTAAATATATGATCAGGGATAGTTATTAGTTAATACTTCAAGCAATAAATAACACTAGCCCCCACCCCTCAACCTCCTTCCATCTTCACTAGTCCGTGGTTATAAAGTACGCCTAAAATATAAGGTATTTAACATTCTTTGAAAAGTTCTGATAATATAGAGGCTAAAGCATAAAAGATAAAAAGTGTAAAAATTATCAAGCGAATGTATTTACTTGATCTTTTTATGCTTATTACTACTTTGAAATTGTTAAAAATCACAAAAATAAAATGAGAAGGATTTTTCTAGCAAATGGTTTCATATATATATATATATGCCCCTCTTTATTAGATCTTTTTGTAAGGATAATATTTTCATGTTGATGAATTCCGTTTTAGAGTTATGTTTATTATGTGTGTCTTGGGGTTCATGAGTTTTTGGTGGTCACCTAGCCAATGAAGATAGCGTTCAAAATTAGGATTAAAGTAGGGAGATGGATGTTAGATCACATTATCTCTACAATGTGCTTCATGAGATTCAATCACTTAAGGAAAAGGTAAGGGAGACCTTACAAAACTTAGGAAATAGGTTGGTAAACATTTAGATAATTTGGACCACCTTTGACCTAGGTTTTGAATATGGATAAAATTCATATTTTTGGCCTAGATGATTTGGAAAATTTCAAAAAGGTTTTAAAATGATTTAAACAGTGGAAATATGTTTGGAAACCTTAGAACATGATTTGACTGGGTATTAATCAATACCTATATAGAGTGTTATATTCAGGCAAAATATGACATATATGTCATTCCAGAGTCATAACTTTTTTCGTATTTGGAGGTTAGTTATAATTTTTATATAAATAGAAAGTAGACTCAATAACCTTTCCTATGGTATATTATATGCCCAATTTCAAGTTCATTTGACCACTCAATAAATTTTGTAAGTGAGGTCTTCCGTGTAATCTCCGAAAAATTTCTAGAATAAAGTTGCACTGTTGGAACTTTTACTTGCAATGGCCTAACTTTTTGCTTGCATTGGTCTAATTTTTATATGGTCAGAAAGTATTCTCGATAAGCTTTCCTACGATATATTATACGTACAATTTCGAGTTCGTTTGACTACTCAACAAAGTTCAGAAGTTAGGTCTAATGCGCATTCTCCAAAAAATGTTTAGAATAAAGTTGCACTGTTGGAACTTTAACTTGCACAAGTCTAACTTTTTTCGGAATGAATATGCTGTTAAAGTTGAAGAGAGAAATAGAAAATGAAGCACGCACAAAGCCAAAAGGGCTACATTATCTTTATTTATTATATTCTCTCTTAATCTTTGTATACAATGGATCACCTCTATTTATAGAGAAAAGAATAGAGGTGATAAATATAGAAAATACATTAATGAAATCAATACCATAAATCACTTCAATCAATATTCTATTGTTGGCTAAAATCTCTCTTATTATATTCTCATATCAAATATTTTGTCAAGTTTTAATTTAAGGAGGAAAGAAGGGAAAAGGAAACATAATATAATAAATATGTATAATATATATATATATATTATCTCAATATTCTCCCGCAAAGTCAAAGATGGGTTTCTCAAAGCCAACTTGAGTTTGGAGATTAAATCTTGAAAACGATGGTGCAGAGAAAAACATCTGAAAGGTCAGAACAATACCATGGAAATGGCCGGAACAACACCGGAAAATAGTTGAAAACGGTGGTGGAGCAAAAAGCATCCGAAAGGCCGGAACAACGCCGAGGAAATGGCCGGAACAACACCGGGGAAATGGGTCGGAACAAAGCCGAGAAATGGGCCAGAGCAACACTGGGAGACATCCGGGTAATCCATCTGAAAAATGAAAAAGATTCGGAACAAAGCCGGTAAAGGGCTGGAACAAAGCTGGGGAAATGGCCGGAACAAAACCGGGGAAGTGGGTCGGAACAAAGCCAATAAAATGCAAACGATCTAGGATCGTTGCTCTGATACCACGTTAAAGTTGAAGAGATAAATAGAAAATGAAGCACGCACAAAGCCAAAAGGGCTACATCATCTTTATTTATTATATTCTCTCTTAATCTTTGTATACAATGGATCACCTCTATTTATAGAGGAAAGAATAGAGATGATAAATATGGAAAATACATTAATGAAATCAATACTATAAATCACTTCAATCAATATTCTATTGTTGGCTAAAATCTCTCTTATGATATTCTCATATCAAATATTCTGTCAAGGTGTAATTTAAGGAGGAAAGAAGGGAAAAGGAAAAAGAATATAATATATATGTATAATATATATATTATAATATATATATTATCTCAATATATGCACTGGCTTTCACTTGCACAATGTTGGTTTTAACGCATTGTTTACGCTATTCATGTTCGAATCAGACGTGAACTCAAGCAAAATAAGTCCAAAACATTGCTAATTGATTTTGATCATTCTAGGACTTGGATAAGGGTTTCTAAAGTTAGGACCTTTTTGCAAATTTCTATACTAATCGAATGGATAAAAGTACTAATAACAAATTTTAATTGAAGTACGTGTACCTTTTCCGAAGTCCAATGTAGATCCCAATTGAATGCTCCAAGTGTTAAAGATTACCCAAAAATAGCTGCTCGAACTGAAGTAGGAATTCTGTGTTGTTGTTGTTGTTTTTTATTATTTTTTCTAAACTGGTTCTCTGCTGGAACTGTTGAACTGGTTCAGTTCTACACTGATTTCAGAACTAGAATAACTCTGTGCTCGTAACCAAACAGGTCAAATCCTGACACTAATATATATATAAAAAAATATGTTGCTTTCCTAAGTCCCTTTGAGGTTGGAAGGAGAGCAGCGATGAAGAAGAGAACAACGGCTGACCAGCGACGATGGCAAGATTCTGGCGGCGACCTAACAAACTCCAGTGAAAGTGACAATGGCGAGGACTGTGGCTGAGATTATAGCGAGATGCTGTTTTGTTTACTGATCGGTGATGGCGATGGTAAATGCTGGGGATTCCGGCGACCATGGTTGTTGACCTGACACGATTCCGGCAACTGCTTTCTGGCGAAGGCTTCTTTCTGATTTGGCTTCTGAGTTGGGTTGCCGAGATTGAGGCCTGATGGGTTGTCGATTGGTTCTGGGTTTGACTGATGTTACGAGTTTTTTGTCCAGTGGCTAGGGTTTGGTGGTGTGGGGATGGTGACAGCAGCGGACTGTGTATGGGCTGATGGTTTCAGCAACTATGGATGGTTTGGGTTTTGGTGATGATGAAGCAGGTGAACGGCAGTGGCAGACTATGGTGATGTGGGGTTTGCAAATGGGTTGCAACTTTTGGTGGTTGGGTCTGTTGGCTTGGGTTTGGGTTTTGTAAATGTGTTTGGGTTGAAGATGGTATAATGTGCTGGTGGCCGACAGTGGCGTATGAATTTTACAGTTCTTGGTAACGTACGGGTTTGTTTGCTATGAACAGTAGAGTGTGGGTTTGATTGTTGTGAAAATCTATGGAACTTTGCTCTGATACCAATTGATGCAGCAGAGGGTAGGGGTAATTCGAGAACAGAATTCAAGTAAATAAGAAAGAGGTTAAGATAGAGATTGAGAGAGAAATAGAATAAGAATAATAGGGGAAGAAATCAGAATGAGAGAGAAGAGAAGAATAATCAGAATTGAGGGAGAAGAAACCACAATAATTTTTGAATAATAATCAATAATCAATATCAAAAGCTGGCTTTCACAATATCTAAACCAACATATAAATAGGCATCGAAGAAAAACCCTAAAATTCTTATTACCATAAATAAAACCCTAAAATTCAATAATAATTATAAAAGCAAAAGCCCTAATTCTATCTTTCTTCCCACGTCTCCAATAGTAGGCGTGGGCCATATGGACTTCAAATTGTCAGTCAATTTGTTAGTAATCCTCATAAGCCCCATCTAGCTGCAGTTCATCGTATTCTTCGTTATATTCGGGGAACTATGGATCGAGGGCTCTTCTACTCTTCAACCTCTTCCTTGGAACTTCGCTGTTATGCTAATGCTGATTGGGTTGGCTGCTAAGATACACAACGATCTACTACAGGTTGGTGTATGTTTTTAGGGTCATCACTCATCTCTTGGAAGTGCAAAAAACAGCCAACAGCTTCAAAATCATCTGCTGAGGCTGAATACAGGTCTATGTCATCTGCTAGCAGCGAGGTGATATGGCTTCGTAGACTTCTTCTAGAACTTGGAATTCCAATTCTTGGTCCAACTCTCCTCTATTCTGACAACACTAGTGCTATACAGATTGCTCATAATCCCGTGTTTTATGAAATGACCAAGCATATAGAAGTTGACTGTCATTTTATTCGACACCATGTTCTCACAGGTTCTATACAGCTCTGTCATGTTTCGTCTGAGAACCAACTTGCAGATTCATTCACAAAAGCCTTACCTCACCTCGTCCACGTAATGAATTTCTAACGACCAAATTAATGCTTGATCAGAATCCGCATCAATTTGGCACCCGGGGGAGAGGGGGGGTGGGTGTGTAAATAGTGACAATAATTATGCCTTACAATTAGGGATTATATTAGCTAACATTGATTTACCCTAAATAAAGTTGCTGTAATTATGGGATTAGATTAGTTGACTTACCTTTTAGATAGCTGCTGTAATTACTACTCCTTGATTGTAGCCACTTTGTTTGACTAACATGCTCATTTCTAGGTTAAACCTAGTGAGGAAAGCCTGGAGTCGTTCGCCTTCTTGTTGTCGCATGGTGAATAAACATGATATGTCCTTCTCAAGTCATAGAGCTTTTGGAAACTTCCCACTAATCCCTTCGGCAGGTGTTTGAACCAGTTGAGCGCCGGTCCTATAAGTCTTGTTGGGAAAACCTTATACATCAGGGCATCATCTTCGGTGTCCAGGGCCATCTTCAGTTGGACCAGATATACATGCTCTGTAGGATCCTTAGTTCCATCGAACAGCGTGAACATCGGCATGGAGAACTTCTTAGGCTTCGGGGACAGGAGGATCTCTTTTGTAAAGGGCGACTCAACCGTTCGAAATGATGTCCGAGCAGCTTTGTTGCTCTCTGGTGGCCCTCTGAGCGTGAGTGCTCAGATCCGACTGGTACATTTCATCGAATGTCTGGTCCGCAGTCGATTCCTTCGGTGCTGGAGGACAAACCTCGACACGTTCCACCTCATCCTTCGGCCCCGTGGATCTACATGGACAAACCCCGTTTGGCCCACTTGCTAGTTGATATCCTTTACTTCCACCCTCTCAGCCTCCACTAGCGGATGAGGGAGTGGAGGCGCATCCCTTCGCTCCATCCCTGACCGGAGCTCAGTGTTCTCCCGTTGCATGGTCTCGATGACTTGCATTAGATCGTCATGCCTGGTTCGCTCGTTCTCGTTACGTTGATGCGAGTTTCCTTCTCTGATCATGGTTCCCGATCAGAGCTGTGTCATGGTTTCAGTGTTGAAATCGATGGATCTCCTCTTTCGTTTCCCACAGACGGTGCCAGATGTAGGTACAAGAAAATTCCTTTACTATTCTCGGAAAGTTTTTCTTACACCCCAAAGGACTTTGACCTTCTCTCTCTCTCCTTTCCTATTTATATATCTCCTTTATGCCGTAATTTATTTCCTTCTTTCCCAAGTTGATGGTTGATGTGCTTTTTTCTCCCTCTTCTTTGGTCTGAACCGGGCCACCGTACTTCCTTCCTTTTGTGGACTGCTTATTTGTCCAGCCCAATTTTCTCTTCTCACTGGGCTAGAGATTTGGTGCTTAGTCCATTTGGGTGTGGGTTGGGCCGGATTAAGTCCATGAATAATACGGCCCCTTCACTCTCCAAGCATCAATCAAATCCCTCGAAGATCGAGGCATAACCCTTTGGACTCCGAACAAACCAAAAATAATGCTTCAACGGTTGTGAGCCACGGGCAATGAAATGAAAAAGAAGGTTATTCATGGACTCTCCACCCCTCGTACACAAACAATACCAATTCACTATAATCTGTCTTCTCTTTCTTAGATTATCCATGGTCAAAATCTAAACCCATATTGCACTCTAAGCAAAGCATGCCACTATGAGAGGAGCCTTCGAGCGCCAAAACATCTTCCAAGGGAAATTAGAACATGAAAATGGGAGAGGCAAATGAACAAGGAATGGACCTCGAACCTCCCCTGAGGAGAGGGCACCCATATTAGGAATCAGAGCCTCTGCCATCCACCTCCTATCTATACAAAAAATCCAGCAAGCCAGAAACATCGTTCAACTCCCAATCTTGAAAAGAACGCTGAAATCGCACATCCCATGTGAGCCTACCACTATCAAGCCATTAACAGTCGGCCACCAGGGCATGACGAAAATAACACAACTACGGGCGATCGCCACACCATAAATCCTCCCAGAACCGAACATCCCCTGCCATCTCTAACTCTGAATCTAATGTGTTTAGAAAATCAACCCGGTCCTTCCGGATAAATTTCCATACTCCCACACCACCAACAAATCTAACTGGACTAGAGGACCACCCACCTCTCTCCTCTCCAAAACGGCGCAAGATAACCCTCCTCTAGATATGATGCCATTCGCCACCGAATCTCCACAACCACTTACCAAGGAGAGCCTTGTTGAAAGGGACCAGCCTCCTAATGTCAAGACCACCCAACTGAATACGCCTGCAGACTTGCTCCCAACGGACAAGATGATACTTGAACTCCTCCCCCCCGACCGCCTCAAAAGAAATTCTATTGAAGTATCTCAATCCTTCCAGCAACTGAGGAAGGAATCCGGAAGAGAGCTAGAAAGTTTGTTGGAAGACTCGACAATGTATTCTTCATGAGAGTTACCTTCCCACCCTTCAAAAGATACTACTTTTTCCACCTAGCCAATCTTCTCTTAAATCGCTCAATCACAGGATCCCAGCCTCCCACCCTCCTCAATGAAGCATCCAAAGGCAGACCCAGATAAGAGATAGGGAAGGAACTCACCCCACACCCGAAAACCGCAGCAAGAGAAGCAACATATTGAACCTCCCCCACAAGGACAAGCACACTCTAAATTCATTTGCTGTAGGCCGAAAAGTGACTTTGAGTATAAAAAGTCAGTAATGGCCTTATATTATAATAATATATTATATTGCATTTTATACAAGAAAGTGCAAAATTGTCAATTTATAAAATTTGGTCACTAGTTGTGCCAGAAAGAAAGCACTAGGGGTTTTGTTGAGCATACGCCCCAAATCTCAGGGGAGGTCAAAGTAATAAACGCTCAACGGCCTACCTATGTTTAATTTGTCCGTACCTCAGGGGAGGTCAGTGTTATTTACCCTTTAAGTTATGCACTTCCTTTGTGAAAGGAAATAGTATAACTTGTCTAAGCCATTGTAGAATAGTGGTTAAGTGCCAACATGGAATCTAAAGATAAGGAGTGGGCTTTTAGGTTCCATTTCATATTGAAAAAATGAATCAGAAACTTAAGTAGAGCTTTTGCATGTCAGATTTCATGTGTTAGCATTTGTCATTTTTGTTCTTGTTCTCATGAGTGGGGATCCTCTATTGATTGCATGGACATATACATATATTTGCATTTCATTTATATATGTATAGAATGATTGCACATGATATGACGTAACCCTCACCTTTTGCATAAACCCCACCCTAGATGAATGCTGAATTTGGTTCCATGTTTCTAGATCATATCAAGAAGTATTAGGAATAGGAGTTTATAATGATGTAACGTAAGCCAGAAGAACCAACTAGATGTTACCATGTTAATAAGCTATCTGGCACCTTCATTCTGTGGATAATTAGTCCAATACGTGAGTTTATAACGATGTAGTAGTGTACCCCAGTCTTGCCCCTGTAGTGTTGGGCCACTTATCTGGCTACTCTTTTGAATTAGAGATGTCTGTTCTTATTGATATATCATACCATGGGTTCCTCTATTGAGGGCATTATCTATCACAGTTACTGAAAAGTATTACTTCATCATATGGTGATAGTTTCTGGCTACATGTTTCAACCTTGAATTTTCATGAACTAGTTTAAAATATATCTTCACAAGATGGAAATTTGAAATATATCATTTTTCCCCCTGAATCATATGAAATATATCTTGTAATATTGACAATTATAATAAGCTTTTTACTACGTAAATTTTCCCTTTCTGCAATTCTTTTCGCAAATTCACTTGGTGGCTATCTCTTGTATGCATGCATTTTAGATGATGGTAGTTTCTTAATATTTTTTGTTACATTCTTAAATCTGAACAGAGCATTGATTTGAGGTTCTTTCTGTTGGGTGGATATTTTTGTGTTTCCGTTCAAGAAGACTGCATTATGTGCTCCTATAACTTTGGTTTTACAAATACAGTGTTGAAAACTTTACAAATAGAGTGATCATATGTTGAAATAATTGTAGTATTTTGCTCACAGAGGCCAAGAGTATGCATACTAGGTGGTGGATTTGGAGGTCTTTATACTGCCTTAAGATTAGAATCACTTGTATGGACGGATGACAAGAAACCTCAGGTAAGCTTTATTTACATGTGAACTTTTATATTTCTTATTCTTCTGACTAATTAACTTCTCAACTAGGTTGGACAGTATTTCTTTCATATGCTATTAGCATTCTTATGAATAATTTTATTTGCTGTTAAACAATCGCAAACTTTCTAGTTCGCATATTTTTGGATACATTGCTTCTTTTTTTTTTATTTATTATTTTTTAAGTAAGAGTATATTTCAAAGAAAAGGTCCCATGGACCCAAGGAACCCAAAAAATCAACAATCTCCTCTATAGATTTACAATTTCAAAGCCCCAATGGAAGATTCATCCACTTCGAAAGATCTTCTATTCATCTCCTTCCAAACACACCACAAAACACAAAAGGGTACCGCCCACCAGAAATCACAAGCGTTGAAAGTCTCCGTGGTTTTCATCCCGGTTGGTCGGATATCTTCCAACAAGCCAACAAGGGTTTCTACGCTCAAAAACCCGGTGTCATCTCTCAAACTCTACTTTACTCGCTTTACTTTATTGTTTATATTTTTGTGGTTGTGGATTTGCAATTGATAATCATTTTGGGTAATTACTCAATCACAAAAATCAAGCAAGTTCACCTATTCACCATCTAGGTCATTAGAGCACTGTTATCAACTTAATCAACATAACTGCTTCCGCACTGCGCTACTCACGCAAATTACCTAACACCGAAACAATGTATATTCTTGACACCTGACCTCAACTCCATATTTGCAAACAATGCCACAATTTGAATTCATGCCATCAAACATGTTTGGTCTTAATGTTATCCTTTGACAATTTTTCCTTTATCTTAATGAGTATGGCATATAGACAATCTTCACCCGGTTTTTGTTTTAGTTAAAGGAGAGAATATTTTAGTTTTCCCCTTTAGTTTGGGCTTACGCAGCTAATCCCTCTGCCTCCTTTTCGCTCAAAACAAAGACACAAATGTTATCACCCCAGTAACTTCCGAAAAAAGATGTTACCACTCCAGTGTTTATGTCATCATGACACCTTGCTTAGGTGCATTATGCCCTTGACAAAATTTGCTGATTTTCACTTTAATGCTTCCATCACATCACAAGCTTTTCATGTCAAATGTCTCAAGTGCTGGAATATTTTGACTTTAACAATTTAGATGAGCTTGTGTGTGGTTGGAAAAGAAGATTTTTTGGTGAAAAGAACTAAATTTTATTACCCAGGAAAGAAAGATTTGTAACAAGCCCAACTAGGAAAAAAAGAACAAAGATTTGTGACAAGCTCAATGTAGGACTGTTGGCAATAAAGAGACCAACTTCTTACAACCTGAGAGATTTCACACCTTTACTAGGGTAACAAACTTGATCACCTCCTAAAAAGCTGGAAGGAATAGGTTGTGTAATTTCTCACAAAAGCCTAAGATATGGTGAAGAAGGTCTATGGCCATCCCTCACACTCTGAACATTCTGCGAAGTGATGGTATACATACTTGGAGAGACTCATTGTCAACTGTTCTCGAAAAATTGTAGAACAAATTGAACTGGCATCATATGCAATTTTGGGCACTAGCCATAGACACAGGTTATAGAAGAACTTCAAAGAAGTAAACAAACATTATGTTGGTTACTTCAATGTCATAAATTATGCTGGCCACTGTTCGATAATTCAATTTCTGATAACGTGATATTGATTCAAACTGGGACCAGGTGCTTCTTGTTGACCAGTCTGAGTGCTTTGTTTTCAAGCCAATGTTATACGAGCTTCTGTCTGGAGGTAGGGTTGTATATTGGGTTTAAAAGTGATAGGTTCATTAATTTTTTGTACCCCAATTAGTTTTTACCTTAATGATAATTTACCTGATCATGATTTTATTTTGTACCAAAATGCAGAAGTAGATAAATGGGAAATTGCTCCACGTTTCTTAGACTTGCTAGAAAACACTGGTGTGCAATTTTTCCAAGACAGGGTGAAACTTATACATCCCTCTGATCAAATGGGGATGAATGGGCCTACAGGATCTAGCTGTGGAGGATCTGTGCATCTGGGAAGTGGTCTAGTTATTGAGTATGACTGGTATAATTTTATAGCCTCTATTCAACTCTTCTAGTTTCCTATAAGAATGTTTTAGTTTTTTAGTAAACCTGAGATAATTACTCTTCTCTGTTTTATCATATATTGACTTAAGTCACTTAATTAAGCAAATAGGATCTAACAGCAATCCATATGGATATGGTTTGTCATTTCTGAATCTCCATGTCAGCATCTGTATAATTCTGATTCTTAATATTTTATGCGCTTGATTTGTTCTTGCTGATTTTACATTTTTTGGACTTGGGCAGCTAGGTTGGTACTTGCTTTAGGAGCTGAAGCCAAACTAGATGTTGTACCTGGTGCATTAGAGTTTGCATTGCCTTTCTCTACTCTGGAGGATGCATTGGTTAGTACTTGAACATAGGAAAGCTAAATTATTCAGTGATATCTTTGGGTGGTCGTAATTAGCATCCATTTAAATTTATTTATTACTGCATTTACATCTTGATATTGCTGTGTTGCAGAAGGTTGATGAGAAGTTGAGAACATTGGAACGGAAGAACTTTGGTAAAGACTCTCCAATCCGTGTGGCTGTTGTAGGATGTGGTTATTCTGGAGTGGAGTTAGCTGCAACAGTAGCAGAGAGACTGCAAGATAAAGGAGTTGTACAAGCAATTAATGTGGATACCACAATCTTACCAACTGCCCCACCTGGTAACAGGGAAGCTGCCCTAAAAGTACGTAATCTGCCTCTATGTATAATGAGAGTTGGTTCAAAATGTGAAATGACACTGTTAATAAAACTAATTCTCCTTGCTGCAAAATTATGATGCCCATTAGTTTTTCTTTAAAAAGTTGTGTTTTAAATTCCCAACCTTGTCGAGTCCAACAATATTTGGAATATCAATTCATCCCCTAATTAGAATAAAATTCTATGAAGTGTGGATACCTCCCGAAGAGGTGCCATGGTTGTACTGGACAGTGTATAATACATTAATACATTGGACACACTTGGACATATGTCAATAATGTCCAGAAACATCCCTAATTAATTATTCTTATTCTTATTATTACTATTAATTTTTTGATAAGTAAGATTTCATTAAACAGCCCTCAAAAGGGGAGCGAACCCAAAGAAATACAAAGACGCCCAAAGTGACACTATAATTTCAAACTATCCACATCAACTCCAAAAGATGATCTAAAGATTTACAATTTGTCCCATTGACCCAAAAGAATAAAGAAGTATGTTGTATTTGAGAGACCAAATAGGTGACTCCTCTCCATCAAAGGATATCCTATTTCTCTCATGCCACAAACCCCACCATAAATAGAGGGGGGTGGCCCTCCACGCATCCCCGACTCGGCTTTCCATTATACACCCTCTCCAACCCTCAAGCAAATCAACCGTGGAAGCGGGAAGCACCCAGCAAGTCAAACTTCTTAGATGCATGCTATGCCAAGTGTCCAAAGTATAATACAAGTGTCATCACATACGCATGCAACTAGACTCAACATGTCTCTTGCCTGCCCACCCCTCACGTGCATTAAGTAAAGCTTTTTCTAGAAAGCTTTTAGAATTACTAAATTATGCATCTTCCTTGCACATATGTTATAGACAAGTGTTTTTGTAGAGATATATATAGTTGTGTTGTGGTCCCTTGTGCCATGTGTCCTCCATGCACCTTTATTTGAGACAAATGTGCAATATGTATAATATACCTCAAAATCACTTGTCTTCATCTTTTTCCTTGACAATTGTCATGCACACACGCACACTTGTATCCCAAATCACATGCCCAAGCATGTGTGCTGTACTATATATATATATATATAGCATGTATGCATATATATTATATTCATGTGTTACATTAGAGATCTCCCTCCAACTTTTACTATGTATAGTTCCATATTCCACCTATCTCATTTTTTAAATTTAAACACAAGGGTTGCCAGTAGTAACAATCTCAAGTCCAATTTCATTAAAGTAATGTTTCTAAGATGATCCTACTAAAATTGACTGGAAACATATAAATCATTTCTTGGAATACCTTAAACCCTTAAATACAGATTAACAAAATTTCAGGAAATTTTTTTTTTTTTGATAAATAAAATGTATTAGAAAGCGTTCAAAAGGGGAACGCATCCCAACAGATATACAAGCAACCAAACCAAAATAAAACCCTATGGACCCAAAGAACCCAAAAAGTCCACAATCTCATTTAAAGATATACAATTGCTCACCCTCACCCCACTAAAAAGAGAACTAATAATAGCAAATTTCAGCGCCCCAATGGAGGTTTCCTCCCCATCAAAAGATCTTTTATTGCGCTCTTTCCAAATTCTCCAACAAACACAAAGGGGGGTCACCCTCCAACAGACACGAGCATTTCGCTCTTTACAGGTTGAATAGTCTTGTTCGGTCTTTTTATCTTAGTTTAAATTTATATATATGTTTTTTGATAAGTCAAATAACTAAATTTTATTTTAGATGATTATCAAACGCATTGGATATATATGAATAAAGTAAAAGGCATTTTTTTTTCAAAAGGGGAAAACTTAAACTGGAGAAAACCACAAAGACCTCCATTCACTATGAAATCTGAATGACTATAATGCAATACTTTGACCCAGACCAATGCCTGACCTTGAGCAGAATTGCTTTCTGCAGACACTTTAGTTTAGTGCCTTTAGTGATTTTTGAAGAATAATAATAATTATAAAAAAATCCATACGACCTACTCAACTCCTCCTCTAGGTCAAATTCACCACTCGCATTGTGAGATGTCAGAGCCCCCAGTAATTATTTAGTGCACTTTGACTGGTCAATAACACTTAGTTGAGCTTTTCTACAATTTTGGATTAGTGGTTGTAATTTTCTTTTACTTATGAAAAATAATAAATATTTCTTTTATGATAATGAAATACCTTATTTATATATGCATTGGTGTATTGTTATAAATAATTGATGCAGCGCAAATGCAAGAGGATTTTCTTCAAAGAGTTAGATCCTAAGAAGACTAGAGTGAATTGCATTAATAGGGCAGCATTGTTTATGGGTTGTAAATCTGTTTTAATTTTATGTTTAATGTTTTGCTTGAGCTCTAGTTACCGTATTATTGTCATTTTGGTTTTATTTTGTAAGTCATGTGCCTTTTAAGTGAGTCATGTGACTATTTAATGGCTGTTTTGTCATTTTTTAGCTCTTTATTCTGCTGGACAGATTACTAGCCTTTAGATTATATTTATATGAAGGGCTAGGATTAAATTTTTGCCAGAGCATCCCTTGTGTTTTATAAAAGGGTTGTTCCAAGTTGTTATCAGCAGTTTTGCATATTATCTATATATATTGTTTGCTACTGCAGCTTTTACCTCTCCCTTCTTTGGGATTGAGTTGTGGGTGTTTAAGCTATTTTTAGCTTGAATTAGCTCTTTGTTTTCCCCCCTTCATAATTTTTCTTTTTTTTCATAGCTGATTGCATTAGTTGGTATCAGAGCAAGTTCTGGTCCAGTGGTTTTGTGTTGGGTTATCAGATATCTCTCTTTGGTTTTGCGACATGCCACCAAGGGGAAGAAACCCACTCTCTCAGAACGCAGCTGTTGATCAACAAGTGCTTGCTGTGATAGAAGATCTAAGAAGGCAGATTGAAGCTTTAGCCCTGCGCGTTGCGCAAACCCTAGCCCCTTCTCAAGATGGCGTCGAATCTAAGGAGGACAATCTGGAAGAGGTTTTTGTTAATCTTTTTTGCATAAATGCAACACCCAAACCAGCACCTGTTCCATTTCAAGAATGGTGTTCAGGTGGTGACTTTAAGGTGAAAATTCCTGAATTTGTAGGATATATTGGTGGAGGAGAAGAACAGCCACAAGAAGAGAAACCTATCTATGATAACGATGACGAGTCCAATGACAATATTTTTGTCGATATTGAGGAGCCATGGTTGGAAAAGTTCTATCATGGTTCGGAGAATGATTCAATAAATGATGAGTCAAGGTTGTTCATAATATCGACTACTATAGAACCATTCATTGAGTGGAGTAAGTCTCCAATTTTTTATGAAGAACCACATATTGAATCTTATGAGACAAAAATGTCTACGGATTGGGATCAATTAGAGATTTTTGATAAGGAAGCTACAAAAGAAGAATCTCAACATGAAGGAAGCTATATGAGAATGTGGTGTTAACAGTAGCAATGGAGAAACAGTAAGTGTCTAACCTTTCACCAACGGAATTTTTGCAAGAATACAAGTCTGACTATTGTTTGGTGTCTGTAGATTCGAGCACTGAAAAAAGTTTACATAGCTTGGAAAATGTGTTGGATCATAAAGCTTTTGGATCCATGGAGGTGAAAAATAATGGATTTAACTTTTATGTTATGATTTGGAGTGAATTCGTGGAATGCACTACAACTGTTGGGCGTGTGTTGGAACAAAAATTAAAGTTGATTAAACTTTTTACTTTAGGATACGTGTTCCACTGAATTTTGCAAATCTACCCAATTACAAAGAAATCTAGCAAAATCCATGTTGATTATGAAAATGTGTTCTTTATTAGTATTAGAAGATTATTGAATTTGATTCGAGTTCTGAAAAGAAGAAAGAAGGGATGGAACGCCATGCTCACATTTTTTATTCATCATGGAAATTTGCTTCTAACTTGAGGACGAGATTTCTCACCCCTGGAGGAACCAATGCAGCGCATATGCAAGATGACTTTCTTCAAACAGTCGAAGATCATAAAAAGAATAAATTGAAATTGCATTGATAGGGGCAACATTGTTTATGGATCGTAAATCTGTTTTAATTTTATGTTTTAATGTTTTCCTTAAGCTCTAGTTAGGGTATTATTGTCAATTTGGTTTTCTTTTATAAGTCATGTGCCTTAAGGGCTGTTTTGTCAATTTTTAGCTCTTTATTCTGCTGGACAGAATACTAGCCTTTAGATTACATTTATATGAAGGGTAGGATTAAATCTTTGCTAAGGCATCCCTTGTGTCTTATAAAAAGGTTGGTCCAAGTTGTAATCAGCAGTTTTGCGTATTATCAATATATATTGTCTGCTGCTGCAGCTTTTACCTCTCCCTTTCTTTGGGATTGAGTTGTGGGTGTTTAAGCTATTTTTTAGCTTGAATTAGCTTTCTGTTTTTCCTTTTTCAGAATTATTATTTTTCTTTCATAGCTGATTGTATTAATAATGCTTGTTTTGTCAATTTTGTGACA
The DNA here is from genome assembly GCF_030987335.1 of Cornus florida. Classification (NCBI taxonomy): domain Eukaryota; kingdom Viridiplantae; phylum Streptophyta; class Magnoliopsida; order Cornales; family Cornaceae; genus Cornus; species Cornus florida. The sequence continues at coordinate 80,870,425 of NW_026775577.1, read as the reverse complement.
AAAAGGGGGAGAGATGGTATAATTGATTGATATTTTAAATTATCTTTATGGTGATATAGTGCACCGGATATAATATTGTCTTTATTTTGCAAGTTATTTAGTTGTGAAGAATGCAAGCAAGTAAACGATTGATATATTTTGAGTCTTTATTTTTAATTGCAATTTAGTTTTAATTTATGAAGTTTTCTCACAAAATTGCCCAAGAGGAAGGTTTTTAAGTTAATAGGAATTGACCATGTGAGGACGAGCGCCACTACAATACCAAGTGAACTTTGGCATGAGAACACAAATTGAGATAGGCTGGTCAATGTCCCGTCACAAGGTATGCGAAGAGATTGGCAGGATGGAAGAAGCAATACTTGTCTAAGGGGGGGAAAGTAACGCTTATTAAGAGCACTTTATCGAGCCTTCCCACTTTTATTTTATTTTTTTATCTGTGTTCCAAATTCCATGCTCTGTTGCTGCTAGGATTGAAAAAATTCAAAGGGATTTCCTTTAGGGCAGAAGAGGCGAAGAGTTTAAGTATCACCTTGTTAATTGGGAACAAGTTTGCAAGCCCATGAAGATGGGTGGTCTTGGTATCAGAAGATTGATTCCCTTTAATCAAGCTCTTTTGGGTAAATAGTTGTGGCGGTACGGGAGGGAAAGACATCATCCTTGGCAAAGGCTTGTCTCCTGCCGGTATAGGGAAGATAGTGGTGGTTGGGCTACCCGTCCGGTTTCTCACATGGGAGGAGTAGGGGTGTGGAAATCCATTTGAAAGGGATGGGATGCTTTCTCTTCTCATATCAGATTCAAAGTTCGTTATGGCAGATGTGGTCGTTTTTGGGAGGATCTTTGGTATGGAGACCAACCTTTATCTAGTTCATTTCCCAGATTATACGGTATTGCAGTTGATAGACATGCCTACGTAGCTGACTGTTATCGGCTTGAAGTAGTGGGATTACGTGGGATGTGCACTTCCGACATTCTTTTCAGGATTGGGAGTTGGATGAGGTATGTGTTTTTCTGGATTTGATGTATCGACAGGAGGCAGTTGGTAGAGACAGTGATGATTTGACATGGAGTCCCTCTGCCCATGGTCTATTCGAAGTTCGTTCCTTATTTTAATGTCTATCTAATTTAGATATCGTTGATTTTCTGTGGAAGACCATTTGGCGTTCTATTGCTCCAACTAGGGTGGCATTCTTTGTATAGACTGCTGTATGGGGTAAGATCCCGATGATTGATAATTTAAGGAAAAGGGGTAACTGTTTTGTTAACTGGTGTTGCCTATGCAAACAAGATGGTGAGTCAGTTGATCATATTCTCATGCATTGTCCTATGGCGAGCGATTGTTGGAATCTTATTTTTGGTCTGTTTGGTATGCATTGGGTTATGCCTCGTCATTCTAAGGATTTGATTCATGCTTGGAGAGGATGCCGAGTGAGAAGTGGTGTCTGCGATTACTAGAGAATTTACCACATTGTGTTTGGTGGTGTATATGGAAGGAGAGGAATAGTAGAATGTTCGAAGGGAAAGAGTTGTCCACGGCGACGCTGAAACTTCACATCATCCGCTCTCTTTTTAGTTACATGAAGAGGAAGTCTTGTTCCTCTTCCAATGATTTAATTATTTTTTTGGATTCTTTGGGGCCTTAGACCCCGGTTCCACTTTTGTATAAGGGACGCGTTCCCCTCTTGAACGCCTTTTTATTTAATTATTACTTATCAAAAAAAAAATGTCCCGTCACAAGGTGCACAATGCGTTGGTCTATATGTGTTTGGCTAGAGTGTTGGGCAAAACCTTGGGCCCGTGACAAGAAATTTGATTCCACATATAAAGGGAGCTTTCATTTTCTTCTTCAGTCTCAGTGCATCCAATTATGGAAGATTTTCTCTTCATTTAGAGAGCTCAGGTTTTATTATAATTCTAAATTCTCACCTTTCATTTGCAATGTGACATTCATAGGTATCAAAAAAATTATTGTTTTTTGCTATTTGCCACCAGGTTCTTTCATCCAGGAAGGTTCAACTATTATTAGGTTATTTTGTCCGTTGCATTAAAAGTGCTGGTGAATTCAGAACTTCAAACAAGGACGGGGAAGCAGATTATGACTTAGCAGCAGTTCATGATGCTGAAAAACTAATTCTGGAGCTGCAGCCTGCTGAAAGAAGCTTACAAAGTCAAATTCTGGAAGCAGATTTAGTGTTATGGACTGTTGGCTCTAAACCTCTACTTCCTCAATTAGAACCCTGTGATAAACCTCATGAGCTGCCTCTTAATTCCAGGGGACAAGCAGAGACAGATGAAACTCTGAGTGTCAAGGGTCACCCACACATATTTGCAGTTGGTGATTCTTCAGCATTAAGGGACTCGAACGGAAGGATACTTCCAGCCACAGCACAGGTATAATAAATACAAATATCCTAATATTTAGGGGGAAAAAAAAAAAATCCTAATATTATGGGTGATGCATTTTTGTTGATATCAGCTAGGAACTTTCCTGGTCCCTTCCATAGTTATATATATGTTGTCACTTTTTTATCACTCCTCGTTGATGATGTGTTCTCATATTCTTCCAGGTTGCTTTCCAGCAAGCAGATTTTGCCGGTTGGAATCTATGGGCTGCAATCAATAACAGGCCTCTGTTGCCATTTAGGTTGCAAACTGAAACACAAATTCAATTTTCTGAAGCATTCCTTTTCAGAAATAAATTAGTATTTTACTTATAAAAAAAAAAAAGAAATAAATTAGTATTTTCATGGCAATCAAAAACATGGTTTGAAGCATATAGGTCTTGTCTCTACAAAGTACTGGTGTGATTCAGTATTCTTAACTCTTATCCCATGATATGCTGCATATGCTATGAGTAATCGACTAAAAACTGAAAGTAATATAAAAAAGCAGGAGTAACTGTGGCACACCTTTTAACAACTACATATATTAGACAAAAATATGTTACTTGCGAGACTAAAGTGCCTCACAAGGACATATTAGGCCATTCCATTCGTTTATAATGCATAACTTTTTTACATTTATTTGGATAGGTAAGATACACACCCAACTCATGTGCCCACACTGACTATTGCTCCAATAGGGACTTCAACCCTCTTTAACCTTCCATGGGGAAGAAGGAGATACCATTTGAGCTAAATGCTCGGTTGCATATTGCATGGTTGATCAGAGTTTGGGTTTTTTTTTAGGTAAATAAAGTTTGGCCAAGTTGCTGAACTTTCTTTATCATTTTCCTTACTATAGACCTACCTCATTGACTTTTTTGTTTTGTTACAGCTACGAAATTCGAGATTTAGATATCAGGATGTTGGGAATTGTGTCTCAAATTCCTACTCTAATTAGGTTTCTATTTTAGAGTTGTATTAAGAAATTTCTTGTTAAGCAAGTTTTGGGCCCTAAGAAATTGTAATCCTTGTCGAATTAGGTTTTGCACTCTATAAATAGGTACGTAGGTTATGAGTTGAGACTTATGAGATTGAGAAAGATGTAGTTTCATGAGGGAATTGATGGTGGAGGTAGTTTATGGATTGGTAGAGTGCCAAAAACACCGGCGGCACTGGTAGTGAGGAGATAGGCTTGTGGAGTGATACATGGTGAAAAAACATGTACGTGGTGTTGGTACTCTACTACTATAATATCTCTACGAATCATAGTAGAATCTCTTCTCATTCGTGGATGTAGGCCATCTTGGCCGAACCACGTCATACCCTGTGTTTGTGTGTGATTGCTTTGTTAGCTTTCATTGGATCTTGGTATCCGTGCATTTTTGCTGTCCTAACACATAAATATATTGATGGTACTTAAATGGAATTACATTCACAAATTTAAACAATATATAATGAACTCTAAGTTTAAAAAAATAAAATTTGTTGTTTCTTAAAAAAATTTCTAACGAAAAAAATACACTAATATTGAGAAAAATCTCCATACTAAAAAACTTAATTAAAAATTTTCTTATGTTGAGTTTTGTGGTTAAAGTCTGTCAAAATAAAAAAGAGTATCCCACTTTTGGAGTGCCCGGAGAGATATGTTTTGATAAAAAGCAAAAAAATAAAAAAAGAAATAAAAAGTAAAAAAAAAAAAAAAGGAAAATAAGTTGTTACTTTATATTAATAAGTAGTTCATTGTCGTCAGTGCATATTTTCATAGTGACACCTGTTGTCAATACTGAGCCATAACCATAAGCAACTTATAATTAATGCATTTTTTTGTGACACCTAATTTATGATTAAATGAGGTTATTCAGTTTCTCAGAATCTAGGATTTTTAATTAATAGGCCATATGTTAGGATCCAAACCAATGAAGGAGATCCATCAGAACATCTTGTGTTAAGAGAGGTTGAACTACTAGTTTATGTGGCAAAAACTGCTTCTCATGGATCATGCACTGACATATCAGATCTTCTGAGATTTGTGGTATAATCTATGCTCTTGATAATGATGGCTGCTTCACTATACATTTCAATGTGGTTAATGGTTGTGTATGTTGGAACCATGCACAAAAATTCCCATTTATATCATCTGTTGATGTCTGTAATGTTTTATAACTTGAATTGTTTATTTTATGTGCATAGGTTGTCCAAAATTCAAGTCTATTTTTGTAGCCTTAAGAATATTTATTACCGACACGAGTTTGCCTGTGCTCATGTTTTATCTTCATACTACAATGTATGTGCACTGAATAGAATTTATAACAATATGTATCATGAGATATGATTAATCAAGATTGCTATGTTCTCATAGGCTTTGGTGCTACATTATATGTTTGTGTGTGGGGGGGGGGGGGGGGGGGGGGGGGGGGGGATGTGCTCATGTGTGGGTGTGCTTGTGTATGCACCTGATATGTTTGTGCAAAGGTCTTTGGACATAATCTTTAAACGCAGTTCAATGTTTCCCAGGAAGAAACCACCTAGCCCAAATGTAATATTGGTGCAACAGTGATTGGAGTTTGAAATAGTTTTCTAGTGCTAGTTAGTGTTAGAGACCTAGTATTTCAAGAAATAACTAAATATATGTGCATTAGATTAGTTTTAAACAAGCATCAATGGTGTTTTAACTATTCCAGTTCGGTTGCCAGATTTCAGAATTTAGGTGAGATGATGATTCTTGGGAGAAATGATGCTGCACTCTCACCAAGTTTTGTTGAAGGGCTGACCTTGGAGGGTCCTGTTGGTCATGCTGGTAAAAATTGACCCACCCTCTTGGATTCATTTTAGCCCCTTTCTTTTTTCATCACATTTTGATTTTTCCCTTCATTCTATGGTTTCGTGGTGTTGCAGCAAGAAAAATAGCATACTTGATCAGATTACCTACAGACGAGCATCGGCTTAAAGTCGGGATCAGTTGGCTGATGAAGTCTGCTGTAGATTCTGTTGCATCACTGCAGGGTACCCTTACCAAGGTTCTTTCAAGCGGTTAGATAAATTGTTTGTAATCATGTAATTTTCTTCCTATGAGCAGATGAATCTGTGAAAGTAACGATTTGCTTTTTATAATGTAATGGCTCGTACATGCTTTCAATCAATATTTTGATGATATACTAGAAAATTTTGATATGCCATTTTGCCAAGGCCCTGAAGATAGTTGATCAAAGTGGTTATAGATGATTGTTCGTTTTGGCCACATTTTCAAGGGCCATATTGGTGATTGGAACAATGCTTGTCTTCCATACCAGTGAGGATTTACCTTCTCCACACCAGTGATGTGTGGCACAATGGCAAAATGATGCTTGGTTTTTTTTTTTTTTTATTTTATTTTAATATATATTATTTTCTTATTTAATATTATATATATATGAATCTCGACTTTCAGTCTTATATATATAATTCAAAACGGACAAATCCTTCTATCATTGTGAGAATCACTAGTATGGACGAGGATCCTCTTCATCATGTGGAGCCAAGTATTGTTTACTTGATTGCAGATGGGGAATGACATAAAAGAATTTGAATGGGTAAGTTCATTTTTTCTTGGCTCAGCTTTGCGGATTGAAATTTAGAATGGTCAAGGAAGATGAACTCACTCTCACAGTGTCGCGCGCGCGCACACACGTATGTATATATATATGTGTGTGGTTTAACTTTAGAAGGATTGCGTCGGTTTCATGTAATAATCCATCAACCCTGGAGCCATAAACAGTGTAGCTTGCAGCCCAATCTGCATTTTTAACTCCTGAAAGGAAAACAAGGAAAGAGGAGACAATTTATATGAAAGGATAGGTATAGTGGAATATCAGAGGGGGAGAGATGATTTTAAGGAAGGGACTTGGATCCTCTAAGTAAACTATTCTCTAAGTTATCTTAAGTTGAATTCGCCGCAAATTGACACGTGACATTTTAAAAGAGAAACACCATCGCGACTTATTTAAGATGGGAATAAAGAGGGGAGGGGGAAGATTTTTTTTGACAAATATGAGGGAGAGAAAATGACGTTAAATATCGTTAGAATATAGTGAATTTTCCTTAATTCAAAATGGTAGAATTTTTAAACTTTGATAAATTTTCCTTTATCTAAAAAAGGTGCAGTTTTCAAACTTATAATCTATAGCAAATTTAATTTAGGACATTGTTAAATTAAGGTGCTTTTAAACTTTGATAAATTTTTCTTTATCTAAAAAAAGTATAGTTTTCAAACTTTCTTTAAATTAGTTGACGTGATTTAATACTAACAGTAAATATAATTTCAACGTCACGTGTCAATTTGTAACGAATTCAATTTAATCAACTGTATCATATAATTTTCCTACACAGACACCAACATGCCACATATTTTTCTTCTTCATTATGTTGATGCCCATATAGCCTATACAGAGCCGGCGTTTAAAGATTTTGTACAGGAACAGGTTGTCATAGGAAAACCCATACGTGTGCAAGACAGGTTTATTTTGGTTTTGAACGTGCAAATTATGACCTATATATATAATAATTGCAACAACTATAAATATACATGGTGTTTTGATTCGAAAGACAACTTTATATTTCAAAAAGTCCATCAGCTACGAGGTTAGACGCGTGTTTTCATAATAAAAAGGTTAAAACAATTATTTTGCACGCTATCAAAGTACCCCGCACAATGACACAGATGTCGCGTGCCAAACTTCAAGGGGTCTGACAACTCGATTACAATAGATGATGTCGTTAAATTCCCGAGCCAAATATGTTATCATTAAACCAATTTGTTGTCACACCAAGACGCCAAATAATGAAATTAATAGTCATAAGATCAAGGAAAATTATAAGGACTCGTTGAACAAATTCCCAGATGAACGATATTCCCCTTAAAGGAAGGGGACAGCTTACAATGAGGGCATATTAGATAGTCGTACTTTGAGCACTACTAAAGAAGATGCAAACCAACATTCCTACTTGTGTGAATCTTCATAAGAAACATTACAGAAGATCCCAAATGAATAGAATTATTAGACAAGTAAGAAGGCAGGATTTACGCGATGACGAAATCACGTGCTATGAGCACCATGTGTTCTTGAAGCCCATATACCAAAGACGAGAAACCAGAAGACGAACAAAATAGCCCAGTAGCGTGCAGGTCCATATTTGATTCTAGTAAGCACAATCTGCAAAGTTTGTAATGTGGTTAGCAGTCTCATTACAAAAATATTAGAAGAAAACTAAGACATCCAGCCAAAAACAAAAATAAAAAAAAGCACAGGCCGGGTGCTCTATGGAAAAAATCAGCTATCTAATAAGACGACAATGTGAGTGTGTGAGTTTCTTGGCAGGAAAATAAAAATGAAGCATAGAGAGAATCTATGACCAAACTAGCATCATGACAGTAACCATGAAACAATGTGCCATACAGAACTTTTCAGAAAACGCTACAAAAAAATTTGTCCAGCACAACACTTTGGAGAGCAAATAAAGGCCAAAAAAAAAAAAATCAAAAATCAAAAAAAAAAAAAATTGAAAAATAAGGATATGCCTGGTGCAGGCAACTTAGGAGAGGTCAATCTATCCAAAAATAGCTTACGGAAGGTCAGAATTTTTCTACTTTTCGCCACAATTTATATGACAACTATGTCCTATCTCTCTCTCTCTCTCTCTCACACACACACACACACACAAAGAACTATATCAACAAATTAGAAACTAAAGTTGACCCAGTATCCTAACAAGAATAACTAATGAACCACCACAGGACTTTGGTTGTTCATGAAAAGAGAGTTGAATATACTCAAAAGCATCAGTTCCTAGTAGATGTAAACATGTCATAGGAGATCTTTCGAAGGAAAGGAGACTTCTTCTATGGGGTAGTTGAAGTTCTCTATTATTAACACTTTTTTGTTGGGTTATAGGGAGATATTGTAAATCCATGGAGGAGATGCTTGATTTTTTGGACTTTTGAGAGTTTAGAGGCTCTATTAGGCCTTGTGTATCTTCTGAGGGATGCGTTTCTCTTTTGAACGCTTCTTTTATACAATCTTTACTTGTCAAAAAAAAAAATTAGAGAGCATTTACATGTGTCAATGCAGCTAAAGCCAACTGTGATTTTTGTTTCTATTATGCTGACCAGTCATAATGGTGAATACACCATACCCTACTGTGTTTGCACACATGGATTAAACTTTACCAAAAAGCATTTTGACAACCCCTGTGAGAATTATAAGCCTTAATATTCCGTGCTTTGAACCCATGATCTCCAGACCCCGCAATGGCGAGAGCCTCGTGCACTGGGCTTTCTCCCTCTGCCCTTTTAATGCAATATAGTCAAATCAGAAACCTCTCCCCCCCCCCCCTCTGTGGCTCTTACTAGAGCAGCTGAAGGTCATGATCTAGACCTATAGGGGGTTGATAGGTCTTGAAACAAACTCTAATAAACTTTAACTAATAATTAAATTATACTTAATTGAAACAATACTCAACAATCAAACTAACTAGCAGGCAAATAAATTAAGGGTAAATTACACTCAGACCCCTGAGGTTAGGTCATTTTTCAGCTAGATTAACATTTTGGTTTTAGATTTCACTTATATTTGAATTAGTGGTTTAACATTTCACTTACACCCCAAATGTCAATTTTTGGTGAGGTCATAGTACTTTTGAGGTGTTAAATGACTATGCTACCCTTTGACCTCATGTTGACTATTTTTGTGACCAAACTACCCCTAACATACACCTTTCCTATTCTTCCTCCTCCTCAGACCATCCCAATTAACCCATCAATCTCGCCATATGCGCACACATACAAAACAGCCATATATATATAGATATATATACACACAAACAAAACAGCCACACACACACATATATATATATACACAAATACAAAACAGCCATATATAGATATAGATATACACACACATACAAAACAGCCATATATATATAGATATACACACACACATACAAAACAGCCATATATATATGTATATATAGATATATATACACACATATACAAAACAACCATATATATATATAGATATATACACACACATACAAAACATCTATTCCAAAGTAAAGAAATCCCATGTTTTTAATATCATATCTTGTAAATCCACCATTCCAAACACACCATTAAAACTCCATTATTGCAATATTAGGTGGGTTTATTCAATCAGCTTAAAATAAAGCAGATATTTATATACAAACACAATTGATTTCAATCAAGTCAATTTATTTTTAACAATCACAATATTTATTATTTCACTATATATATATATATGTAACCTATATATATATATATATAACCTATATGAAAATGAATTAATTATATATAAATAAACAATTATAAAAAAATGTGTTTATTTAAATTTGGAAAATGAGAAAAATATATAAAATAAAATAAAATAAAATAGCAGACTGAGCCATTTCATGATGAAAAGGGATCTTCTGATCAAGAGGAGACTCATTAGCAATGAAAACCTGACCAACAACGTTGGTCCGAGGGGTGGCGCCACCCACATACGGCAGTTCATTGAAGCCGAAAGCTTCAACGACAACATTAAAGTGAGAAGTGGTTATTAACAGAAATCCTCTGAGGAGAATAGTCCCTGTTTTGTGAGGAATAGAGTCCAACCATGGCTTCTGAGCTTTGATTTCTTCTATAACAATAGAGAGATTGATTGGGACTGTGTTGGGGTCTCAAGATAGAACTGTAGGAAAGAGAATTGTATTCTTGTAGGTCTTTTGCTGAGGTATTCTAATTTCTGTGAAGGAACTATTTTCTGGCATTTTACTTATAGAGAATTCTCTCTCTCTCTAGAATTCTGATATATATCTCTCTCCTAACTCAAGTTATTATGTTCATATTATATGTGTGAGAAATATAAATATAAATAGAGGAGGATGTGTGGTGGTTGCGTTGTGGCGGTGGTGTGTAGGGGTGCACACGGTTCCGGTCGGAACCGGAACCGTTCGCAATGGTTCCTAAAAACCGAAATCGAAACCGGAACCGTATAGATTAGAACCGAACTGTAGAACCGGTTCGGTTCCATGAGAACCGTTAACCATGAGTTGAGAGCGCCTGAAGCTTGCGAACCCGAACTAGAATAGTAGCGATGGAAACTGAAAGATGTGGGTTTTGATGTTTCTGAACAATCTGAAATGATATGCCGACAAATCTGAAATATATGGGTTTTGAAAGGTAAATATTTTTCAAAGACTTCTTTTTGGAGGCTAGAGTAAGAAAGAGCTCCAGCTGGGCTTGGAAAAGCATGTGTAGTTGTAGAGAGGTTCTCAAGAGAGGTTTGCGATGGAGGGTGGGTACAGGTGATGGTGTTAATGTATGGACAGACCCTTGGGTTCCAAATTTGCCAAGATTCAACATTATTTCAACCTGTCCTGAAGGTTTCTCTGTTAAACTTGTTAGAGAGAGAAAGAGAGAGAGAGAGGCAAGTTTAGATCTGAGAACGAAAGGCAAGTTCAGAGTTGAAAGAATAGAGATGGAGGCCAAGTTCAGATCCGAGAACGAAAGGCAAGTTCAGAGTCGAGTGAATAGAGATGGAGGCGGTTGGTTTAGAATCTTTAGATGGTTAGATGAGGTCTCAGACACGTGGCTGCTTGTAGTCCTTTAGTTTAAAATAACTAATTATATATATATATATATATATATATATATATATATATATATATATACGGTTCCGGTTCTTACCGGTTCCCAGGGGCTAGGACCGGAACCGGAACCGTACCCTCACGGTTCCAAAATTAAGAACCGGGACCGGAATCGGAACCGTGAGAATAGGAAAAAATGGTTCCGGTTCTCACGGTTCCGGTTCTTTTGTGCACCCCTAGTGGTGTGTTGGTGGTTGTGGGATGAGGATTATGGTGGCCGTTGAAGGGGGTGGGTGAGAGAGACCGCAAACAAAAGAGATGAAACTCAAAATTGTAGAGAGACGTTTATGTCATTTAAGAATAAAGATATTTTGTATTAAAATTTTGAGGGTAAAAGGGTCAATTCAGATGTGTTTAAGGCCAAAATGTAAATTGGGATGCAAGTGAAAGTTAAAACCAAAATCTTCATCTAGCTGAAGAATGACCTAATCTTAGGGGGTGTCTGTGTAATTTACCTATAAATTAATCCATTTCTAAGGTAAATAAAGCATGTGAAATGTTAAAAACATTAAAGAAAGACAATCACACACAAAAACACTAGATTTTACGTGGAAAATCTAAATGGAAAAAACCACGAGACCAAGCCAAGCAAATAGAAATCCACTAATAAGAAAGAGGTTATAAACTAAGTTATAAGTGACACCCAAGAATCCTTTAGTCCTTCCCGACTCAGACTTCCGCTAAACCAACTCCAAATCTTCCAACTGTTGATCCATTGACAGATCTTCTCCTCAAGCGATTTGCTATTCCAAGGATCTTCATCTCCGTGATAGTAACGACCTCTTGGATGTGTAGATTTGTCGTTGACATTTTTTATATGTAGCAACTGACACTTCAACAACTGAACCATCCACTCACCATGCTAGATGTACAATAAAGGATGCAAAAACACAAACTCTAGTAATCAGAGGATTACTAGAATGCACAAGCAATATGAATTGAAAGCCTATATACACTAGTATGCCTTGGAAGGAGTGCTTGTGTGCACTTTATTTTCCCGAACTAAACCACATGCCTCTGTAAAAAATTTATACTCAGAGAAAACTAGGATATTTAGGTGGTTTAATTAAAAAGGGTAAAGTGCAAAAATTTAAAAACCCTGCTTTATATAGAATATGCAAATACCCCCCCCCCCCCCCCCCCCCGGTGTTCAAAACATCCCCTACATTTTTCAAATTGAGCAAATAAGGACAATTCTTCAATTTAAAGACTGAAATACCTAAAATTCCCTTGACAGAAAATTAAAAAAAAAAAAAAATTAAAATAATAAATAATAAATAAATAATAATAAAAAATAAATAAACACCACCCCCCCCCCCCCCAAACAAAAACAATAATAAAATTATTTATTTATTTTTTAAAAATAAATATATATAAAAAATAAAAATAAATTAAAAAAAACTTAACCTAAATTTCCCTTAAGGGTATTGTAACGACCCATTCCACCACATGGTATGATTGTTCGCTTTGAGCCTGAGCCCACACGATTTTGCTATTAGGTTTTACCCCAAAAGGCCTTATACCAATTGAAGATAACACCATCACATATAAGCACTTCACCTTTCCCTTACCTAGGCGATGTGGGATTGTGCATCCGTAGTTCGCCCAGTGTGGTAGCCTACCAGTACCTCGCACCCGCCCACAAGGTCGGCACAATCCCCCCCCCCCCCTCCCGGCGGGAGCCAACATCCTCGTTGGTCACACTTCCTGCTCGGTCAGGCTCTGATACCATTTGTAACAACCCTCACCCTAGCCAAACACAATATTATCCGCTTTTGGCTTCCCCGGACCAAAGACTTCCCATGGGGTCACCCGTCTTGGTACTACTCTAAATTAAGCACGCTTAACTCTAGAGTTCTGGTGGGTTCACGGCTATCACGACTTTAAAATGCATTGTGTCATAGAAGGGTATTGAATCTATATTGTGTTTGGATATGGTAAGGGTCGTTACAGGTATTTTGGGATTTTTATAAAAAAATTGTTCAAAATTGACAACGAGGGGGCAATTTGCTACAAATTTTCAAAACAAAGGGATTTATATGCACTTTATAAACGCGAGGGTGTTTCTTGTACATTTTTTTATATATGACGGGTGTTTTTTGCACTTTACCCAATTAAAAAAGATAACTCAGAACCAAGTTGTTCAATTAATCGATCCAGGTCTCGATAGATCAAAAATAGGAAAGAAAATCCTCTAGTTACTCTCTCTAACGGTGGTGATTAATGCCACCTTTCCAACATAGCTTTGTCATCGCCAAGTCTGCACTAAGCTAGCAAATTGAGAAATTTATTCATCTATAATTTGTTTTACCATATATTCGAATACCACTCTATACGTATAATAGTATATTATTATATAATTTAACTTTACCTTTTTATTTAAATTGAAATAAATTTTTTACTGCTTCTCTTCTGTATCGGGAAAGAAATCGCTCACCTCTGGTTTGCGGAAAAAAATTGTCTTTGTTCTTTTCTTCCCTCTATCTGGTAAATCGTATGTTCTTTCGGAATAGGTATGATTTTGTTTCTTTGAAGAAAGAGCTCGTTAATCACAAAGCATTACCCTATGCAATGCGTTCTGGATTTGCTTTACGTTTGGTCTGATTTTGCTTCTTTCATACTTAATTTTGGTGAGGGAAAGTTTTCATTTCATTTGGATGGAAAGCTGACTTTTTGGGAGAAGGGTTTCATTTTTTCTCTTTGAGACTCGTAAAGTAAAAGTTAAATTCATTAAATAATGCAATATATAACACATATATATGGAAGTTGTATCTATAAATTGGGAGCTTGGTAAATATGACGCAACTGTCAAGTCAGCTTTTTTACTCTTCACTGAACGTCGTCCAGTAAGAGTGAGAGAGTAACTGGAGAGGATTTTTTCCCCAAAAATAGGCCAATAGTCTTCGATTTTGACTGACACCATGATTGATTGAATTCTGCTATCCTAATTGGATTTCAATTCTAATTTGACTTTTTCTCTAGAAACACTTTTAATGCATATACAAATAGTTTGAACAAATCAAACCTGTTAATAATGACTATGCAAAATACTAATTGCTAAGTGTCCCAATTCAAGTTACAATTTACCTTTTTGTCGTTTTTTCTTTTTAAAATTTCTGATCTTGCCTTGGACAAGGTACAATAATAGACTAAACTAACAAATCAATTGAAGTCAACTGTCCTAATTGGATTTGGATTCTAATTTGATTTTGTTTACAGAAATACTTTTATTGACATATAAGGAGTTTACCCTTTTACCAGTAGTCAAGCTTAAATCTTCATTTAGGATATTATTAGCAATTGTTGCATATTGCAATTATGAGATATATCAAATGGATGTAAAGACAACATTCCAAAATGAGTAACTTCAAGAAGATACGTATATGGAACAACCTAAAGGATTCACTATTGAATGAGTAGAAGAAAAAGCATGTAAGCTTAAAAAAAAAAAAACCATTAATGGTCTCAAACAACTTCAAGGTATTGGAACTTGGGATTGATAAGGCAGCCAAATCATTTGGATTTATATACATATATAAACTAGATGAGGCCTGTGTCTACAAAAATACTAGTGGGAGTGCAATCAAGTTTCTAGTACTGAATTCAGATGACATTCTATTCAAATGATGTAGCAATGTTCTCTAATGTGAAAATACGGTTATTGAACAATTTTTCAAGACCAACCTTGGTAATGCGTCCTATATCTTGGGTCTCAAATTGTTCAGAGACAAGAATAAACAATATTTGAACTCTTGGAAGAAAATTATATTAACAAGATACTGGGTGAAATTTAATTTGCAGGATTCCAATGGAGGACTTTTTCCTGATAGACATAGCATTGTCCTTTGGACAAGTTTGAAACTTAAAACTGATAAGGAAATTCTAAAAATGGAAAATTACCCTTCTGCTACCTCAATGGGTAGTACAATGCAAGTCATGCTATGCAATAGACCTGATAATAGTCATGTTGTGAGGGTGGTAAGTAGGTATCAAGCAAATCCAGGTATTGGGCACTGGATAGAAGTGTAAAATATATTTAAATATTTTGTAGCAATGAGCACAGGACCCAGCCAGGCATATAGAAATCCACAATGAAAGAAGAGGTTACAAACTAAGTTACCCGACTCCAACCCAAGAATCCCTTAGTCTCTTCCCACTCAAACTTGCACTACTCTAGATCTTCCAGATGCTACTCCATCAATTTCAGTCCTAGTAATGTCTTCTTGTGTGTATAGATTTGTTGTTGAAAGTTTTTACGTGCAACAACTGAATACTTCACCAATTGTACAATCTACTCACCATGCTAGATGTATGATTATGGAAGCAAAATCACAGAACTCTAGTAATCGAGGGATTACTAGAATATACAAGCAATTTGAATTAAAAGCCAATATGCACTAGTATGCCCTAGAACTAGTGCCCTTGACAAATCAAACTTGGGAGCTTACTGTTTATCCACCTGGGAAACAGACTGTTGGTTGTTATAGTGTTAAGTATCTTCCCGATGGTTCCGTTGAGTGCCTTAAGGCACGTTTAGTTGCCAAAGGATACACAGACCCATGGGGTTGACTACCTAGAGACTCTTTCTCTTGTGGCCCGCCTTAACTCAGTTTGGGTCCTTCTTTCTGTGGCGGTTTGTTGTTCTTGGCCTTTATATCAGCTTGACATAAAGAATGCTTTTCTTCATGGCAACTTACAAGAGGAAGTTTACATGGACCAACCACATGGTTATGCGGTTCCTGGTAGTAAGCACCTTGTGTGTCGATTGCGGAAGGCTCACTATGGCCTAAGAGTCAACTCGTGAATGGTTTGATAGATTCAGTGCTGTGGTTATCGCATGCGATTTTCAGTGCTCTACTTCTGATCACTCTCTCTTTATTCGTCACTCTTGTGCTCACATTGTTGTCTTGATTGTCTATGTTGATATTATCTTCTCTGGGAGTGATTCTGCAGGTATGATGAGTTGAAACGTCATTTGAGCCAGCAATTCCATAATAAAGATTTGGGTGCTCCTCGATATTTCCTTGGGATTGAAGTTGCTCATTTTTGCTAGGGTATCTCTCTATCTCAACATAAATACGTTCTTGACCTTTTGTTTGAGATTGGTCTGCTAGGATCTCGACCGATTGATACACCTATAGATACTTCGGTTAAACTTGATGGAGAACAGGATGAGTTGTTTGCTGATGTTGGTCGATATCGACGTCCGGTTGGGAAATTGATTTATCTTACTATTACTTGCCCTAACATTACTTATGTTGTTGGTGTCATTGGTCAATATACGCATGCTCCTCGTATACCTCACTTTGAGGCTGTTTGTCGTATTTTTCGCTATTTGAAGGGTGCTCCTGGACTGGCTTGTTGTATAAACCTTCTTCCTCCCTTTCAGGGTTTAGTGATGTTGAGTGGGCTGGTAGTCGGTTGATCGACGATCTACATCTGGTTATTGCACCTTTGTTGGTGGTAACCTTGTAACTTGGCGTACTAAAAAGCAGACTGTTGTTGCTCGCTCCAGGAGCATCGTGCTACGGCTCATACCGCCTCTAAAATGTTATGGGTTTGCTCTCTTCTTCTTGAAATGGGTATTGATGTTCCTACTCCTATGCCGATGCATTGTGACAATCGGGCCGCTATCTTTATTGCTAACAATCCTGTTTTTTCATAAGCACACCAAGCATAAAGAGGTTGATTGCCATTTTATTCGTGACTTATTGATGCGGAAACAGACTGTTACTCCATATATTTGCTCTAACGATTAACTAGGTGATATTCTTACAAAGCCATTGGCTCGTGGTGCATTTCAGCGGGTATGCTTCAAGCTGGGCATGTTTAATTTGTATGCTCCAGCTTGAGGGGGAGTGTTAGACGCTATTAGTGTACTCGTCAGGGTAGCCTATTATTGTAATTTTGCTCATCTTAATATATAAGAGTGAAGGGTGTAGGGTTTTGACTACACACCTCTTTTCCCTCAGATTTCTCCCCTCCCTCTTTTCTTCTTATCTTCTTCTAATCTAACCCTAAAACCCACATACACAAGCTTCAATTTCTTTTAATGTAGGGGCATTTTTTGACATTTTAATGTTCCACTAATGGCAAAGTGACAAGATGTCCTTATTTGAACAATTGTAAAACGTCAGGGTGTTTATCTCACACCAAGGGGGTACTTGCACAATTTTTATATAACAGGTTTTTTTGGCACTTTACCCTCCTTTTTAACATAGGTTTTAAACTTCACAAGCTTCTATTTATACCTTTCTTAAATTAGAACAAATATCTTTCAATTTTAAGTTGTGGGAATTATGATTTGTTTTTTGAAACTAATTTTTTTAACTATTCAAACTTTTTTAACATATTTTAGTAATTGATTTTTTTGGGGAGGCAATTTATAGATTTTAACTATAACACAATTACACTTTTTTAAAAATATATAAAAAAAAAGTTCAAATGTTTTGTAAATAAAAGATTAATACTATTATCAATTTCTTCAGAAGTACTATTATCAATTTCTTCAGAAGTTGAGTTTACCTTTAAGAATGTATGGAATGTATCTACCTTGGACACGGTGTGAATTAGAATCAGTTGGTGTGGTGTCACTACATACCGAAAGTATCTATTTTTGCTGTGCTGATTATGCAGAATGCCGGCTTACTATTCTTCTCCAACATCAAGATTGAAGGAGAAATTAGTTAAGAGTTTTCTTTGTAACCATCCTATGGAATATTTGGAGGGAAAGGAAGTTTAGATTGCATGAAGATAGAAGGAATGCTGATGAGATAGGTACTGGACACTTGCATGGAGTCTCTTCAGTTTATAGGGTTAAAGGTATCTGATTTAGAGCTTCGTTTTTTTTTTTCTTTTTTTTTTTTTTTTTGAGTTTGAGTCCCTTCCGAGGGCTGAACTCTGGTCTTGCTACTAGTCTGGTTTTCTGTTTTCAGTTGTGTTTTTTGAGGGCCGTTATTCCTCAGTTTCCCCTTGTATTCATTGCATATTATTGTCTATAAAATAACCACATTCAGGAAAAAATATATAAAATATATAGTTTAGAGAAATTTAAATTGAATACTAATAGTTTTTTTTTTTTGATTAGTAGATTGTATTAAGAGCGTTCAAAAGGGGAACGCATCCCAAACTATACAAAGACAAAACGGAGCCTATGAACTCAAAGAGCTCAAAAAATCAACAATATCCTCAAGAGAGGAGTAGTCTCTCCCCTGACCCCAACAAAACAAATTACAAATGATAGAAAATTTTAACACCCCAATGGAGGATTCCTTTCCCTCAAAAGATCTTCCATTACGCTCTCTCCAAAGGCTCCACCAAATACAAAAAGGGGTCACCCTCCAAAAAACTCTGGCCTGAGCCCTCACCCATTGGCCCCTCCACATATCTAACAACTCCCGAGATGACCGAGGCATGACCCAATGAATACCAAACAGGCCAAACATCAAACTCCAACAATCATGAGCCACAGGACAGTGCAACAAAAGATGATCCACCGACTCCCCAATAATCTTGCAAAGACAACACCTATTAACAATGATATACCTTCGCTTCCTCAAATTGTCCAAAGTCAAAATCTTACTCCAAGCTGCAGTCCACACAAAAAAGGCCACCCTAAGAGGCGCCTTAGACCTCCACACCGTCTTTCATGGGAATGAGGTACCATGAAAACCAGAAAGGCACACAAAAAAGGACCGGACCTGGAACATCCCCTGAGAAGAAGGCACCCAAATCAAGGAATCTGCCCCAGACCCCTCCACCTCCTGTCCGTAAAGGAGAGCCAAAAACCCAGTGACATCATCCAACTCCCAATCCTGAAAAGCTCGCCGGAAACGCACATCCCAAGACAACCTTCCACTATCAAGACGATAGTAGTCAGCAACCATAGCATGTTTGTCAACAGCAATCCTAAAAAGCCTGGGAAACAAAAGGGCCAAAGGCTGTCATCACACCATGGATCATCCCAAAACCGGACATTTCTTCCATCCCGAACTCTGAATCTAATATGTTTGGAAAAGGCATCCCACCCCTTACCAATGGCCCTCCACACCCCCACTCCGCTAACAAACCTAACTGGTCTAACTGACCACCCACCTCTCTCCTCCCCAAAGCGACATGAGATAACCCTTCTCCATAATCTATGTCTTTCCTTACCAAATCTCCAAAGCCACTTACCAAGAAGAGCACAATTGAAAGGGGCCAATCTCCTAATTCCAAGCCCTCCCAACCGAATAGGCCTGCAAGCCTGTTCCCATTTGACAAGATGATACTTGAACTCTTCTCCGCGACCCCCCCAAAGGAAATTACGTTGGAGCATTTCTAGTCTTCCACCAATAGAGGCTGGAATACGAAAAAGCGAAAGAAAATACGTTGGAAGGCTTGACAAAGTGCTCTTCGCTAACGTAACTTTACCACCCTTTGACAGATATTGTTTTTTCCAACCCATTACTCTTCTCTCGACCCGCTCAATTACCAGGTTCCAACTTCCCACCCTCCTAGCCGAGTCCCCCAGCGGCAAACCCAAGTACGAGATGGGAAAGCGTTGCGTCCCACACCCTAGAACAGCAGCCAGAGTGTCCACCTCCTGAACCTCCCCCACAGGAACAATCACACTCTTTCCCACGTTAACTTTCAAACCAGAAACAGCCTGGAAACAAACCAAAACACATCTCAGATACCTCAACTGGGATACAACAGCCTCACAAAAAACAATAGTTTCATCCGCAAAAAGTAAATGAGAGATCTCCAACTGCTGAACTGATTCAGGGCCAATCTTGAAACCCCTAAGAAAACCCAAATCCACCGCCCTTCTCATCAGCCTGCTAAGGGCCTCCATAACAATAATAAAAAGAAATGGGGAGAGAGGATCCCCCCGTCTCAACCCACGAGAACTGCCAAAGAACCCCGAAGGAGAGCCATTCACCAACACCGAAAACCTGACAGTGGAAACACAAGAAACAATCCACTTCCTCCATCTCTCACCAAAACCCATCCTCTCCAACAGATAGAACAGGAAATTCCAATAAACATGATCATAGGCTTTCTCATTATCCAGCTTGCACAGAACACCAGGAGTCCCACTACGAAGTCTAGAATCTACACATTCGCTAGCAATAAAGGCGGAATCCAGAATCTGTCTACCCCCAACGAAAGCATTCTGAGATTCAGAGATAACTCCATCCAGGACCTCAAAGGCAAGGACTTTTGCAATGATCTTGTAAATGCACCCGATCAGACTAATGGGTCTAAAATCCTTGATATTAGAAGAACCACCCTTTTTTTGGAATAAGGGCAATAAAAGATGCGTTAAGCGATTTCTCAAATCGCCCCGTGGAATGGAACTCATGAAAAGTGCCCATAAGAACGACATTGTGATGTTGTGGCCCGAATTTTCTGACGGGTCAACCCGACGACCCGTTTTTACTTGTGGGTTGTGGACCCTAATTAGTACTCTCATGTAGCCTGATATATAAGTTCGTTTAGGGTTTGGAGTATAACACAGATTGAGACACTAAAAATTGCAGAGAGAGAGAGAGAGGGGCTGAAACTTGTAATCTTCAGAATGTCGCATAGTAAAACTTTCGCTAGATCTCCACCGTGGATGTAGGCTTTGCCGAACCACGCTAGATCTCCACCGTGGATGTAGGCTTTGCCGAGCCACGCTAAATCTTTGTGTTCTTTGTATGTGGCGTGTTTTTTTTTTTTCTGTCGTGATTCTTGGTTTTTATCTTGGGTTCACTGTGTTTGTCGTAACAAACTCGTATCAGAGCTTGAACTGTCGTGAATCTTAGTTTTATCTTGGGTTTGCTGTGTTTCTCGTAACAAACTGGTATCAGAGCTTTTGGTTTTAAGTAGGGATGGCTTCCAAGTTTCTGGAAATCGAGAAGTTTATCGGCAAAAATTATTTCAACCAGTGGCTGGTTAGGATGCAGGCTCTGTTGGTTCAACAAGGGTTATCCAAGGCAGGGAAGGATGCACTGCCGAAAAAGATTAAGGACAAAGATGAGGTTCTGGAGAAAACACACAGTACGATTTTGTTCTGCTTAACGAGATCCTGCGATAAGTTGTTGGAGAAACTATGGCATATGGGCTATGGAAAAAGTTGGAGTCTCGGTATATGACGAAATCTCTTGCGAACCGCTTGTATCTAAAGAAATGGTTATTCACTCTTCACATGCGCGAAGGTTCGTCTCTAAAAGACCATCTTGACGAGGTAAATGGTATCATCATGGACATGAATAATATTGATGTCAAGATAAAGGGTGAAGATGATGCTATACTCTGTTGTGTTCTCTACCACCCTCGTATGAGAACTTTGTCGATACGATGGTATAGAAAATTGCTTTGTCGATGGAAGACGTGAAGGCAGCTCTGAATTCCAAAGAGTTGCAGAAAAGGGCGTTTGAGGGCAATACAAAATGTTCGGTAGAGGGGCTGTTTGTTAGAGGGAGAACGAATCAAAAGGGAGGGTCTGACAGTAGAGGTTGTTCCAAGTCTAAGAACAAAACGAAGGTGTTAAGATGCTATATAGGAAAGACTGTTCGGAGCATAAGAATGGAAAGGGAAAATCCTATAAAGCTGATAGGCTGGCTATTACAAAGGGTAATGATTCAGATAGTAGTAACGTTCTCACGATTTCTGCCGATGGCTTTTGCGATGAGTGGAATCTTGATTCAAGTTGCTCGTAATAGGACTGGTTTACCTCTTATCGGTCTATTGCTAGAAGGGAAGTTCTGATTGGGAATGATCCGGCGTGCAAGGTTGTAGGTATCGGTACAGAGCAAATCAAGATGTATGACGGCATAGTGAGGACATGGACTGATGTCAGGCATGTACCAGAATTGAGAAAGAATTTGATTTCCTTAGGTTCCACTGGATTCGATCTGGTGCACTTACAAGGCTGGAGGTGGAATCATTCAGGTTTCAAAGGGTGCTTTTGTGGTGATGAAGGGACTGAAGAAGCATGTTTATATGCTCTGCAGGGTAGCACAGTCACAGGTTCAGTTGTTGTATCGTCCTCGTATCCAGATTCAAATACTACAAAATTGTGGCAAATGCGGCTTGGGCATATGAGAGAGGGGAATGGATGCTCTGAGAGTAAGCAATGTCTGCTTGGTGGTCAGAAAACTGGAAAGCTGGATTTCTGTGAGCATTGTGTCTTCAGGAAGTAGTGCAGAGTGAAGTTCAGTACAAAAATTCACACGACCAAGGGTATGGTGTATTATGTTCATTCTAATTTTTGGGGTCCCTCTCAAGTTACTTCACATGGTGGTGGTAGATTTATGACGACACTGATTGATGATTGTTCTCGATAAGTTTGGGTTTACATTCTGAAGCACGAGAATGAGGCTTTTGTCACGTTTAAGCAGTGGAAGACCTTAATTTAGAAGTAGACTAGAAAACAGGTCAAGCGCTTGAGGACAAACAATGGCTTGAAATTTTGTGATGGAGAATTTAATAAGTTATGCATGACCCACGGAATTGTGAGACACCACACAATGAGGAAGACTCCGCAATAGAATGGAGTTGCAAAACGGATAAATAGAATGTTGTTAGAGAAGGCATAGTGTATGTTATCCAATGTAAGATTAGAGAAAGTGTTTTGGGCTAAAGTTGTTTCTACAACTAGTTACTTGGTGAATCGGTCTCCATCGATTGCTGTCGACTACTAGACTCCAGAGGAAGTATGGTCTAGTTCTCCTGCTAGTTACAGTAATCTAAGAATATTTGGGTGTCTAGCATATGCTCATATGAATGAGAGGAAGCTTGAACCGAGGACTAAGAAATGTATATTTTTTGGTTATCAACCCGAGGTCAAGGGATACAGATTATGGTGCCCAGAGACTTCGAGAAAGAAGATACTTCTTAGCAAGGATGTGACCTTTCATGAATCTGCGATGCTTACTCCCGCAGAAGGAGGTAGTTGATTCGAGGAGAGCTCAGGGTGTTAGTAAGCAGGAGGAGAGCATATAGAGGTTCGGTTAGAGGATAGTTCTGATCGGTCGATTGATGAGGAGGTGCAGTTTTGGGCTGAGAGAGATGCACAGTTGCAGCAATAAAGTGTTACTAGAGACAGGCCTAGGAGGGAGACTAGGCCACCTCAGAAATATGGGATTTCATATGTTGATTCGGTTGCTTATGCACTTAGTGTGCCAGAGGATATAGATGAGCAGGTACCGTGCCCTTATCATGAGGCCATCACAAGTGGAGAGTCGACACAGTGGTATGTTAGCATGAGTAAGAAGATTTAGTCTCTTCATAAGAACCAGACTTGGGAGTTAGTTAAGAAGCCGATGGTCCAGAAGATTGTGGGCTGTAAATGGGTCTTCAAGAAGTAGGAAGGAACTCCAGTAGTGGAGGATGCGAGGTTCAAGGCACACTTGGTGACGAAGGGCTATACAGAGAGGGAAGGGGCGGACTTCAATGAAGTGTTTTCTCCTGTGGCAAAACATAGCTCAATCCGGGTGTTACTTGCTATGGTTGCTCTGTATGACTTGGAGCTTGAGCAGCTTGATGTCAAGATTGCTTTCTTACACGATGAGTTAGAAGAGCAAATTTATATGCATCAGCCCAAGGGGTTTGAGATTATGGGAAAGGGAGATCACATTTGCCTATTGAAGAAGTCCTTGTATGAGTTGAAGCAATCTACTATACAGTGGTACAACTGATTTGACACCTTTATGGTTGCAAATTGGTACTGTAGGAGTGAGTTTGACAGTTGTGTGTATCACAGGCTCTCAGATGGTTCGTATTTGTATTTGTTGTTGTATGTTGATGACATGTTGATAGCTTGCAAGAACGTGTCTGAAATCAACATGTTGAAGGCTCAGCTTAATGGTGAATTTGAGATGAAGGATCTTTATGGTGTAAAGAGGATATTGGGTATGAAAATTCACAAGGCCAGAGGAGCGGGTAGATTATATTTGTGGAATTACATTGAGAAGGTGTTGGAACGCTTTGGTATGCAAGCATCAAAGCCTGTGAGTACTCCATTAACTACCCACTCTAGACTTTCAAAAAAATTGTCACCATAGACTGAGGAGGAGGTGGAGCACGTCTTGCGTTCCTTACGCTAGTGCAGTTGGTATCATCATCTATGCTATGGTGTGCACTAGGCCAAACATTTCACATGCAATTAGTGTAGAGAGCAGATACATGAATAGACCTGGGAAGGTCCATTGGCAGGCTGTGAAGGAGGCACTGCAGATGTTGGCTTAATCTATGACAGAGGCAGCAGCACGTGTGGTAGTGTTGTTGGATATGTTGATTCGGATTATGCTGTGTTGATCCTAGTGTCATTTTGAGGTTTGCTCTTTTAATGTCAAAAGCTTGTCCTTGCATGATTAAGCCTTCTGGTATGATCAAGGGGCATTACAGTCATTTCCTCATTATGGTAGGCTCTTTATAAGAGTACTACATTCACTGCAGTCTCAACAAAGAAGGTTCATTGTGCTGTAAAGGTCTGTCACAAGCCAAGAAAGCTTAGTTTGCTAGGTCACCACTCATGGCCTAATTCTATTCACTCTCAGGGGTATTTTTGTCTTTATACATATAAGTGTGAACTTATTGTATATGCTCGAGATACTGCATTGTTCTACAGAAGTCAATTTCAGGATCAAATTGCATATATTCATGCTACTGCAAACAGATTTTTGGTCTAAGTGATACGTGGTCTCATGAAGGGTATTTCAGTAATCTTACCTGCATCCTCAAGAGTATCTCGGTCAATTCAATTGACAGATATAATCTAAATCCCTTGAATGAAGGTACATTGTAACAATCATGCTGAAAGTTGCCAATTCTCTGGTGTGCTCAACAAGTGTCAATCCAAGGGCAATTCTGGAAGTTCATGTACAATTCTGTTCATAAGAATGTACAATGCATGTACCACTGAAACGTGCATAGTGGTCCTTATGAGAGAGTATGATAACAGCCTTGCTTTATCCCTAAGCTCAAGTTTACAGAAATATTTTCGGGGGGCCACGTGTTATGCTTTTGGGAAGGAAGGTCAAAAACCTCTATGTTTTGTTGGAAAATACTATGCTAGGTGGACCAAGTGCAAAGACAGAATGGAAGCCTGTTTTGAAATCTACTAGAGTGGACGATCAAGAGCGGCAATAGAATGAAGAAGTCTTGGCAATTGCAAGAGCACCAACCTTTATCCCGAAAGCAAGAAGAATCCAATTCAGTGATGTGAGAGTAGATTCCAAGTTCGACCATTTTAACTTGGAGTTTGCTCGCAATAGGTGAGTGCGATGGAATGGAGAAGAACGACAAGAAGAAAGAAGATGTTTACTTCAAGGTAGAGAAATCTTTGTTTAAGGTGGAGCTATGGAGGAGAGCGCGAAGACGGAATTTGAACCAAGGTGGACATTGTTGGAGTGTGGCTCAAATTCTGCTGGAGATGTAGTTCTGGAAGAGTTGGACCGGTCCAACTTCTGCAGACCGGTCCAACATACCTGGGAAACTGAGGAGATTCTGGAAAAGTTGGACAAGTCCAACTTTCCATGGGCTGGTCCAACGTGCCTGATATGCGGGAAGCAGTTTCCTATTCTGTTGTAGAAGCTCGAAAACTTTTGGAACAAAGCTGAAGATTTTGGTAGGAAGTTGACACATTAGGCTGCTGTGTTAGAATTGTGATTGATATGGTAACTCCTTGTAGGCAAGTTGTGGAGTTCTTGTCCAACAAGGAATTGTAATTGAAGACTCCATAAATAGAGTAGAAGTTGAGAGAATAGAGTGTGAGAAGAAGAGTGTAAAGAGAGAGAGAAAGAGAACCGTAAGAGAGAGATTGTGAGTGTGTAATTTTGATATTGGAATAAAGATAGTCGTTCTTCGCCCATGGACGTAGGCAATTTGCCAAACCACTTAAATCACTTGTGTGTTTGCTTTCATCTATTTTGTTGCTATTATTGAGTAAAATCTTAAGTAATTCCTAACAGGTTTATTATTTGTTTTTTGGTGGCTGCTTCGTTTTGTTCAGATCTAATGATTTTTCTATTTTCTTTCTATTTCAAATACAAGATTTCTATAAATTCAGGGCTATACATGTAATACCCCATGTTTTAGATTAAGCTTTAATCATGATTGAAGGTATGATTAGTAAATTTTGGAGACTTTCTTATTTTATTTGGGGAGTTTAATTTTATTAGAGGGATATTAGAGGTCTTTGTGTAATAAATTAACTAGTGGTGGAGGTTTTGGTGTTTTATGGAATTTAGTTAGTGGACTTTAGGTGGCATTTTCCTACAAAGTCTTAAGACACGTTCCACACATGCACCACTTATCTGATGACTCACCTATTTACTTTTATATGCATTTTACACCAAACGCAACCTAACACTGTCAGATTGAAATTGTTCCACACGGTAAAGAGATTAAGAGAATAAGAGAGGGCTGAGATTGGGACAAGAGGGAAAAAGAAGGAGAGCTGGCTGAGAATTACTGAGAGGAAGAGAAAGGGAGAAGGAAGGAGAAAGGGACCAAAGGATTTCCTCATCCCATGTTCATCTTCATTATCACTTCTCATGTTCTTTCATCATCGTTGTTTTCATCTCCATTCAGGTAGGGTCCTTCTAACTTGGGTTGCTATGAGTGATTTTGTTTCCTAAATCTCCATGCTTTACTTTGTACATGGATTCCCCTAATTTTGTTCTTGCTTTTGATGTCCAAAAGCTGCAGCTTGATTCTTGATTCTGTACTGGGAAACATAATATAATTCTTGACTCATATTTTCATCCCTCTATTTGTTTGTTCCAAGTTTCTGTTCTGTTTGTGGAAAAAATTGTTCTTATATGTGTGCTTGAAATTCCATGTTTTCCATCATTGTAAAGCAATACCCTTCTGTGTATGAAACCCCGTAGGAACACTTGTTAGAATTATTCCTACTGGGACTCTAGTCTCACCCTATTATTTTTCAGGTGCCATGATCAAGTTGGAGAATTGGAGTTGCTGAATTTCTTATAGATGGAGACTATCATTATATTGTGCATAAAGTGTTTGAGGAAATGTTTGTATGAATCTATATTTTAGGAATTGGATGTATTGTGAGTTTAAGTGACTATGTTGTATTTAAACCATTCTATGTTCACTTAGAGACTGGTTTTACATATCTTTGTGACAGAATTTGTATTTGGAGCTTAAGTAAGAAAACAAGGATTTTGTATTTTTGTAGAAGTTCAATAATTTCTCCAAGGAGCTGTATTGATCCAAATGCTTTCAAATTTTTACCACAGCTTCCTTTATGCATCTAGTACTTCTCCATAAAATCTCATAATTTTTAGATTAGCAAATATTTTTATAAAAATTCGAGATTACCTGCTGTCCAGATTTTACATCTCCTGGAAATCAGATTTTAAATAAATTATTTCACCAACTTCTTGACACCGGATCTTTATCAAAACTTCCAGATTTATTCTTTCATAAGTTTACTGTCAAAATAAATTTACTTTGCCAATTTCGGAGGTCAAACAAATTTTCTAAAAATTCTAAAGTATCTGCTGCCCAGGTTTTCTTCAAACTAAGTATTGCTGATTTACTTCTCAAATCTGATTTAATTGGAAAATCTTCAGCCTCTGTAAGTTGCTCAGTTGTATTTCACTTTGAGTCTAGTTTTCAAATCATTTTCGTTTGCTCCGTTTCGATTTAAAACGAATTTTCTACGAATTTTTAAGTAGTTGCGCAGATTTTTACTCCTAACTCAGCACTCTTGTCCTGATGAATTTTTGTACGAAATTTGGAGTACGCATTATGTAGATTTTGAGGTTGTTTGTGACGTGTTTTGGGACAATGAATGGACTATGGATTTTTATATCGGATGATTTTTGGAGAATTTATTCGGACGGTTTCCGAATCATGTTTTGTGTGTGCCCCTAATTTCGGGTCGTTACAATACACTTTTGATTATTATTTACTAAAAAGAAATTGATAAATGAGTAGAAGTTTTTTGGGTTAATTTTCTTCAAAATGATCACAAAATTTATGCGTTCACTTGGGAAACCTAACCTCAGTCAACTCAGGAGATCCTAATGCCGGTTAAGCGACACGGAGCATGATTAGATGGTAGTTCACAGATTACATGGGAAAGGGAGATTGAAACCCAATTCAACAGGTTTGAAACACAGACTGAGAAGGGGCTTCACTAGACCCCTCTTGCTAGAAACATAAACTGCACCACCGTATTGCCATTTCAAATAAATAGACAGTTCCTAGTTATTAACAAATAATGAAAAGTTAAAGAGAGAAGGCTAATTATATATGCCAAGTTAATCAACCGTTCTTCCCATTTATTTTTGCTAAGATAAACACCACATTTTGTCAATGCCATTAGACAAATCATTCACTAGAGCATCAAATATTTTATTAATTTCTTGAGCATGTCATAATAGCAGTAGACGACCATTTGATAATCTTCTATCCTCATGTTTTCACCTTCTCATTAAGAGATAAAGAACATTAGAAGTGTAATTGTCCTTTGACATAATTAAGCCTGATCTATCTTCATTTGTGTAGGGGGGGGTTCAATGCCTAATCTATCCTATTGAGTTAATTAAACTACAAACATGCATGATGGACACAAGAACAAGACAAATAATATCCAACAACTTACAAAGCGAAAGAAGACTACAACTGTTAAAGCACAAATGCCTCCGAGAAGAATATGAAGACCGCTTTTGGCAGTTTTCTGCAAACCAAAAAGGAGCATGTCAGATATGGTGAATTAAAAAAGGGAATAAAAAAAAAAAGGAAATAAACTTATGGTGGCTACAACAATTAATATCTTGCATACAATTACAACATGAATAAATACAAAAGGGATATATGAAATCATGCAGTTCTTACTTTTTCTAAGAAAGTATTTTAACAAAAGCATTTCTTTGGCACTAAAGGGTAATTCCCCGGATTTTTACCTAGGGTTTTTTTTTTTTTTTATCACAAGTAAAGGCTAGATTATTATAATTGTGGGTTGATTTTCACTTGAGTAAAGGTTTGATTTTTCTATTTTGGAGACCTTGTTATATTCAATTGGTGTTGGTTGATTTTTAAATGGCTTGAGAGACTTTTGGAATTATTGAGTCGTCTTGGCGTGATTTATTTAGTTCTCCACAATTTAGAGAGAAGAGAGGGAGAGCTGAGAATTATAGAGAGGGAAAGAAGAAGAGAAAGGGAAGGAAGGCCAGACCATGGGAGTTCAACAACTCATCATCTCCATCCATGTTCAATGATCCTCATCTTCATGTGATTTTCCATTTGAGGTTGGTTTTGTTCTAACTTATGTTGCAATGGTGATTTTGTGCAGTCAGGCTCTTGATGTTGCCATGGATATTTGTTGTACCTTGTGTAATTGCTCTCTTGAGTTGTTCCATGATTTGATTCCCTTGGTTCTCCATCTACTCTTGAATCCATTGTTCAGTTTTTGAGTTAACTTGTATATATATGATGATATGCATCTATTCCTTTCCTTGGTTTTAAACCCCTTGTTTATGAGATCCCTTAGCAACACATGTAGTTATTTCCTACTGGGACTTCATGTCTCACGCCCACCATCTTGCAGGTTTCAAATGATCAAAAAAGGAGAATTGGAGCTGCTACTTGCTTGTTGGAGATTAGCATGATACCATATCCTTAGTTTGATTAAATGTTGGTATGAACTAATTTTGAAATTTTTTATGTAATTTGAAGGATTTTAATGCTCATGTTGTAATTGAATGATTCTATGGACATTTGGAGACCTATTGTTTATGTTTCATATGGTTGTGTGGATTTGGTATTTGGGAAAAAAGTAGGGATTTTCATTGTGTTCAAAATGTAGAAATTATCTCAGTAAAATATTATGCCTCATATATTAACATTAACATCTTGTACAAGTATATATAGGAAAGAGGGAAAGCTATACAAGGAAAAGAATCTGTTGCTACAAATCTGTTCCTAATTTAAAGCAATCAATCTATCCTATTTTACTGCAATCAATCTGTCCTACAATCTTGTTCTAATTTACAATAGTCAGAAATCAATCAAATCCCTAAAATCAAGGAAAATACACTACCCCTCAAGCTGGAGCATAGATGTCTCGAATGCCCAGCTTGTCAAGTGCCAAATTGAAAGTCGTACTTGACACACCCTTTGTCAAAAAATCTTCAAGCTGATGTTCTGTCTTCACAAACGGAGTGCAGATTAATCCACCTATCAACTTCTCCTTGATAAAGTGTCTATCCACTTCAACATGTTTAGTACGATCATGCTGAACTGGATTGTAAGCAATGCTAATGGCAGCTTTGTTATCACATAAAAGCTTCATTGGATCCCTAGAATTAAAGCCCAGCTCCTTTAACAAAGCCTTCAGCCACAACATCTCGCATATACCATGAGCCATGGCTGGCTCTAAATTCTGCTTCAGCACTGGATCTGGCCACAATAGATTGTTTCTTACTACGCCACGTGACTAGAATCCCTCCCACAAAGGTGCTGAAGCTGATCTTCTATCTATTACACATCCTGCCCAATCCGCATCTATATATCCTTCCACTTGGAGATGACCATGGTTGGAGAATAGCAGACCTTTCCCGGAGCTGATTTTAAATACTTAAGAATCCTGTGTACAGCCAACATGTGTGTTTCGTACAGAGCGTGCATGAACCAACTTACTACACTCACCGCATAGGCTATGTCAGGGCGAGTATGTGCCAAATATATTAGCTTCCCAACCAACCTTTGGTATCTCTCTCTGTCTATAGGTGTACCATTTGTGCATTCACCTAACCTGTGATTTTGTTCAATTAGAGTATCAATAGGTTTGCAAGCCAACATTCCAGTCTCAGCCAATAAGTCCTAACACATATTTTCGTTGGGAAACAAAGATCCTCTTCTTTGACCTAGCAACTTCAATACCCAAAAAATATCGTAAAGACCCAAGGTCTTTGATCTCAAATTCTTTTGCCAAATATGCTTTCAGCTTACCCATCTCCTCACCATCACTACCAGTTACCACAATATCATCCACGTACATGATTAAGGCAATAATCTTACCTCCAAGTCAATGTTTGAGAAAGAGATTGTGATCCGACCGGCTCTGGTGATATCCATATTTCTTCATGGCCTGAGTAAACTTGCCAAACCAAGCTATAGGTGACTGCTTGAGTCCATACAAGGATTTCCTCAATCTGCATACCTTACCTCTTTTAGAGGAATTAACAAAGCCCGGAGGAAAGCCCATGTATACTTCTTCCTCTGGATCGCCGCGAAGAAATGCATTTTTCACATCAAATTGCTGAAGAGGCCACTCTAAATTTGCAGCCAAGGATAAGTGGACCCTTATTGTATTTATCTTCGCCACCGGTGCAAATGTTTCCTGATAATCTATCCCATAGGTTTGGGTATAACCTTTAGCTACCAATCTTGTTTTGAACCTCTCCACTGAACCAGCTACCTTATGCTTGACTGTGAATACTCATTTGCAACCGTCTTATTTCCCTTTGGTCGCTCAACAAGTTCCCATATAGAATTTTTCTGTAAAGCTTCCATTTCTTCAATCATGGCAGTTTTCCACTTGGGTTGTCAACAGCTTCCTGTAACTTATTAGGGACAAACACGGATGATAACTGGTTTACAAATATTTTATAAGATGAAGATAAACGATGTGAAGACACATAATGAGAGATGGGATAATTTAGCAACTGAAAAACCAAAACGAGAGGAGGTTTTCTTTCTTGAGTGGGATAACGTGCCTGATTCTCAATAACTAATTTAGTAGCATCATGTGGTTGATCAATAGGTAAATGAGTTGACTCATTAATAGAAGTATCAATAAAGAGTTTAGAGGAAGGAACTACCTCAGGATTTTCTTTTGATAAATAAATAATTCATTAAACAAGCGTTCAAAAGGGGAACGCATCCCTCACAAATCACAAAAACCTGGGAACCCTAAGGCCCCAAGGAAGCCAAAAACTCAATAGTCTTCTCAACAGAAGAACAGAGTCTATCCAAACCCCAAAAACAAAGAGAGCTAATAACAGAAGATTTCATAACAGTAATGAAAGATTCCTCTCCTTCAAAGGATCTTTTATTTTGTTCCCTCCACAAACACCACCAAAGACATAATGGCCCCATCCTCCAGAACCCTCAAGCCTGTGCTCCCACCCAACCCCCTCTCCAAGTGTCCATCAGGCCTCTCGTAGATCTAGGCATGACCCAACAAACTCCAAGCAAACCTAGCAAAATGTTCCACCAATCAACCGCTACTGGACAATGCAAGAGAAGATGATCAACCGACTCATCATTGCACTTACACATTCAACACTAATTCACCGTGATAAGCTTTCTCCTTCCCAAATTATCCAATGTCAAAATTTTACCCCACACAACCATCCAAGCAAAAAAGGCTACTTTCAATGGCGCTTAGTGCGCCACACAGCCTTCCACGGGAATACCACCCCATCCAAATCCACAAGGCATCCGAAAAAAGATCTCACACTTAACATTCCCCTAGCAGATATTGGAACTACCTCAGGATTACCAGTCAGAGGAGTGCTTAATTGGTATTGGATCGAGTGGTTGGTGTCTTCTCCCTTCTTGAGTATACAAATCTGTGTGGCTCAACGAATTTCTTTGAAGTCTGTGCAGAATTTTCAGGAGATTCCTTCGAAGTTGATGCAGAAGTTTCAATAGATGATGATACATTGGTTAATGGTAGCGGCAACACCTCCCAAGACTTCTCTTCATTTCCCAAATTCTCCCCCTGAAGAGAAGCATTTGAATCTCCCCCTGAATAGTAAGCCTGATTTTCAACAAAAGTAATGTCCATGGAAACAATCATCTTTGCTGAAGGAGGGTGACAGCATTTGTATCCCTTTTGTGTGGCAGAATACCCCAAGAAAATACACTTGAGTGCTCTCGGATCCAGCTTACTCCGGTGTTGTTTGTGGATATGAGTATAAAAAACACAGCCAAACACTTTGGGTGGAATGTGAAGAAGAGTTCGAATAGCGTGTGTTTTGGATAATGTCTGAAAAAGGAGTGAAATTGAAGCACTTTTGAAGGCATTCTATTAAT
The DNA here is from genome assembly GCF_030987335.1 of Cornus florida. Classification (NCBI taxonomy): domain Eukaryota; kingdom Viridiplantae; phylum Streptophyta; class Magnoliopsida; order Cornales; family Cornaceae; genus Cornus; species Cornus florida. The sequence goes on along the minus strand of NW_026775577.1, from coordinate 80,837,318 downwards.
GAGATATGCTGCAGTAAGAACATCATCTCCCCTGAAAGTTTTAGGAACGTTCATAACAAAGAGTAATGACCTAGCAACCTCTAAGAGATGGCGATTCTTACGCTCTGCTACTCCATTCTACTGGGGTGAATCAACACACGAAGTTTGATGAATGATGCCATGAGCCTGAAAATAGACACTAAGCCCTCTCTTAAAATACTCCCCTCTATTATCTGATCGTATAACTTGTACTCTCGTGTTAAACTGAGTCAAAACCCATTTGGTGAAACGATTGGAAGGTGGAAAAAATATCACATTTTTCTTTCAACAAATAGATCCACGAAACACGAGTGCAATCATCAATAAAGGAAACAAACCATTTAGAACCTATATGATTAGGAACACGGGATGGCCCCCACACATCACTGTGAACAATTGAGAAAGGCACAAAATTTTTATTGAAACTTGAAGGAAAAGAAGTGCGATGGTGTTTGGATAACACACAACTATCACAATGAAAATTAGAAACAACAATTCTGGAGAATAAAGATGGAAACAATTTATTCAAATAGCTAAATGAGGGGTGTCCTAATCTTTTGTGCCATAGCCAAATCTGCTCTTCTGATGTTGACCTGCCAACTATTTGATTTGCTTTTCCATTCCAAGTCAAGTTCATATCCAAGTAGTACAAACCACCTCTTTCTCTACCGAGACCAATCTTCGCTCTTGTAAGAAGGTCCTAAAAGACACAATGAGTATCAAAGAATGTTACGGAACATTTAAGAGCCTTAGTAATCTGACTAATGGACAATAGGTTATCAGATAAATATGGAACATGTAGAACACTAGAAAGAGACATTGAAGAAGTAACTGGAATGGAACCTTCCCCAGGCACAATAGAAGTAGATCCATTTGTTGTTTTAACACTCTTTGTACTAGGTTGAGTGTTATAAGAAGAAAAAAATCTAGATTCATGTGTCATATGATCAGTAGTACCTAAATCAATAATCCAAGATGACTCAACACGACCAAAAGTGTTCAAGGTTAATCCAAAGTTACATGTATTGGCTGAGTTACATGAAGCCTCTCTTGAGGATAGCTTCTGAGCATACTCTTGCATCATTTTATCTACCTGAGCTTGAGAATATTGTGGCTAGGCTGCAAAAGAAGATTGTGCATCAGACTGCGCATCAAAGGTTGTATGATGTGCTCTAGAATTTGAATTATCCCCCTTGTTTCCACCTTTCTTACGAAACCAGTCTGGATAACCTTTCAACTTAAAACAAGTCTCTCGAGTATGTCCAGCCTTATTACAGTGTGTACAGAACAAAGACTCTTTGTTCTCAGGTTTCCTCGAGCGAGAGGTAACCAATGCAATTAGAGTCTGCATAGTAGCCAAGGTTGAACTCTCTTGTGAGACTGTAAGCATGGTGGCCTGATGGAGCTCCTCACGTTGAACATAGGCATATGCACCACAAAGATTGGGAAGAGGATCATGCCCTAAAACCTATACTCTGATCAGATCAAACCTTGGGTCGAGGCCGGCTAGGAAATCGTAGATCCTTTCATTCTCAATTCTCTTCTTTAGCTTTGTTGTATCCCCAACACACTCCATATCACATAATTGGAGAAAATCCAGCTCTTGCCAAATGGCCTGCAAAGCAGAAAAATAGATAGCCAATGTCTTCCCCTGCTGTCGAGTCTCATTTGCCCTGCGCCTCAGTTCATAAATCTGAGAAGCATCACTGCCATCAAAATAGGTTTGAGCCACGGCTTCCCAAATAGCATGAGTTGTGAGAAGTCGAAGAAAACTGGCACTGATATTCCGGAGTCATTGAGTTAAGAAGCCATGACATCAACATGCATTCTCCTCCAACCAAGTAGAGAAGGAAGGCTTGCAGTTTCGTCACTCCAGTCAAGTACCCCAACTTTCCCTTTCCTGTGATGTACAACTTCACAAACTAGGACCAGGGAGAATAATTCGTCCCATCAAATTTGTAAGAAGTCATCTGCACACTCATGTTATCAAGTTGATTTGTCACAATCGAACAAATGGGCGGTGTTGTAATAGAATCAAAAGATTTAAAGGTAACGACGGACATGTTTCGATGTCTATGGTGTTTAGAATCAAGGCTTTAGGGTGTTATCCCAGACAATTGCACACAAAGAGAACAAGAATAGGAGGCCAAAGAGAATAGGTCAGCGGAAATCGCTCAGACCCGTGAAACTTTTCTCTCTTTCTCACACTATTGCTCTGATACCATGTAGAATTATCTCTGTAAAATATTATGCTTCATATATTAACATTAACATCTTGTACAAGTATATATAGGAAAGAGGGAAAGCTATACGAGGAAAAGAATAAAAAATATTCCTACAAATATGTTCCTAATTCGAAGGAATCATTCTATCCTATTTTACTGCAATCATTCTGTCCTACAATCTTGTTCTAATTTACAATAGTTAGAAATCAATCAAATCCCTAAAATCAAGGGAAATAATATATATTTTTTTTGATAAGTAAAATCAAGGGAAATAATATATATCTTCCAACACAAAATTACTGACGGTTAAAGTCCGACTAGTCAAACTTTCATGTGCTAGAAAGTTAAGCTAGTCTCTTTTGTTTTCCTATATACATGCATGGTTGAGTATGGTTAATGCATTTTCTTGTGTGACTTTTGGATTTACAATAATGGTTGTTTAATGAGCTTGTTTAGGGGAGACGAATTATGTAAAGGGAGATGAATCTTAGTAAATTCGTACCAAGGGAGTAGCCTATAAATAGAGAGGCTTGTATCTATTTCAAAATCAAGTCAAATAGAGTGAAATCAAAGCCTTCAAAATATAGTTTACATTGGCCTTCATTTGTTTTGTGATTTGTGGTCAAGAGAACAAGTTTAGTCTCTTGAAAGCTGCATCGTTCTAGACTTTGTTCCATCATAGTGGTATCAGAGCTCGGTTCAACATCAATGGCTTCCGACGACGACATGTTGCAGCCCCAACTTCCAAAATTCAATGGGAAGAATTATACTGAATGGAGCATCCAAATGAAGGTCCTATATGGATCCCAAGATTTATGGGATATTGTAGAGACTGGCTATACAGAACCAACAATTCAAACAACTTTCACTCCACAACAAATTAGTGAGTTGAAAGAAAATCGTAAGAAGGATAAGAAGTCACTGCTTTTTATCTACCAAGTTCTAGATGAAGTTGTTTTTGAAAGAATTTCACCGGTTTCATCGGAAAAACAAGCTTAGTACACACTTCAAGCTTCATACAAAGGAGAAGATAAAGTGAAAATGGCAAGATTGCAAACACTTCAAGGCGAATTTGACATGCTGCACATGAAAGAGTCGGAATCGGTTGAAGATTATTTCAATTGGGCAATCTGTCTTGTCAACGAAATAAGAGTGAATGGAGAACAAATTGAAGACAAAAGGGTTATAAAAAAAATTCTTTGCAGCATAACTCGCAAATTTGAATATATTGTGGTGGCAATTGAAGAATCTAAAGACTAGTCTACTTTGTCTTCAGATAGTTTGATGGGTTCTCTTCAATCATATGAATTGCGCCCAAACCAATTTGACTCATCTCCTCTTGAGCAAGCTTTTCAATCTCCAGTCTCTTTTAGGGGAAGAGGAAGAGGAAGAGGAAGAGGCGGATCAATTCATGTAAAGGAAGAAGAAGAACCAGAAGAACCAAGTGAAGGTGTTAATCTGCCATCTCCATCACCTCCATCATCACCTTCTTCTTCATCGTCATCTTCTGATAATTGTGTTGAAGACACAAATGAGCTTGAAGAGCCAAATTTACCACCAACAACAAGATTAAATCGGCTGCATCAACCATCCAAAAGGTATCCATCAAATGATTGTGTTATGGTTACTAATGGTGGTATGCAGTTTGCCTTGTTCATAGATACCAATCCCATTACCTTTGATGAAGCATCCAAGGATGAAAATTGGATCAAGGCAATGGATTAAGAAATTGAATCCATAGAGAAAAATAATACTTGGAAGCTTGTTGAACTTCCGAAAGGAAAGAAGTCCATTGGAGTAAAATGGCTGTGTAAGACAAAGTTAAATGTGCAAGGTGAAATTGAGAAGTACAAAGCACGACTAGTTGCTAAAGGCTACAAACAAAAATATGGAATTTAACTATAGTGAAGTTTTTGCTCTTGTTGCCCGCTTTGACACCATTTGTATGGTGTCAGCACTTGCAGCTCAAAATCATTGGAAAGTTTTTCAAATGCATGTGAAATCAGCGTTTTTGAATTACTTCTCAAAAAAAAAAAAAAATCAGAACTTTTTAATGGAATTTTACAAGAGGAGGTTTATGTTAACCAACCTCCTGGTTATGTGAAGAAAAATGAAGAAACAAAGGTATGTTGATTGAAGAAGGCTTTGTACGGACTGAAGCAAGTGCCAAGAGCTTGGTATAGCCAAATTGATGCATACTTTCAAGAGAATGGGTTTCACAAATACCCATATGAGCACACTCTATACCAAGAAAAACTCTCAAGGTGAAATACTCATTTCTTGTTTATATGTGGATGATTTAATTTTCACGCGCAATAGTGTAGAAATGTGTGAAGATTTTAAGAAAGCCATGATGCAAAGATTTGAGATGACAGATATGGGTTTACTTCATTTCTTTCTTGGAATTGAAGTAAAGCAAAATGAAGATAGGACTTTTACCTCGCAAAGAAAATATGCAAACGAGTTTTTAGAGAGGTTTAGAATGGAAAATGTTCAACCAATCAGTACTCCTATGGAAGTTGGTATAAAAATTGGGAAAAATGATGGAGAGTTAATGATTGATCACACTGTTCCGAAGTCTCATTGGTGGTCTTGTGTATTTAACTAACAAGACCGGATCTTACTTATGCGGTGAATTATCTTAGTCGTTTCATGGAATCACCAAGAGATGTTCATTGGAAACTTGGGAAAAGGATCCTGAGGTATGTGAAGGGAAAAAATGAACCATGGTCTTCATTATTCCCATGTTGAAAATTCAAAGTTGGTTGGATTTAGAGACAGTGATTGGGCTGGAAATATTGATGATTGTAAAAGCACTTCCGGATATGTTTTTAGCATTGGCTCTAGTGCAGTTTCATGGTCATCAAAGAAACAACTTGTCGTGGCACTCTCTACCGTTGAATCTGAATATATTTCCCTTGCATTGGCTGGTTGTCAAGCTATGTGGTTGAGGTGGATTCTGAAGGAATTAAACCAAGACCAAGGTAAAGCCATAAAATTGTTTTTTGATAACAAGTCAGCCATATTGTTGTCCAAGAATCCTACGTTTCATGCTAGGAGCAAGCATATCAAGATTAAGTTTCATTTCTGTTGAAGATTTACCGGAGGAATCAGTGGAGGAAAATCCTCCAGTATTGATGCTCTTTCCTATTATTGTAGATTTACTGTTACTAGATGAATCAGTGGAGAAAAATCCTCCTTGTTTCCTATTTTATATCTCTTTCCATTCTCACCATTTATTCTCCTATATAAAGGAGCCTCCACTATTGTATTGTGAATGAGTTGAGAGAGAATTATAAAAGTAATGTAGCCCTTTCGGCTCTTTGTGCCGTGGATGTAGGCTCTAGTGGCTAAACCACGTAATATATGTGTTCTTCTTGTTTCATTTCTCTCCACTTCTATTTCATTATTTACAACATGGTATCAGGGCAGATAAGGTTCTGTGTTATTTTATCTCTTTTCATCAGAGCCATTTTTGGTTCTCTTCTTGGATCTCCAGATCCATTTTTATTGAGGTCGTCTTCTTACACCTCTTCATCAATTGCGGCTGTTGCTACTCGTCTCGGATCTCTGGATCCATTTTTATTGAGGTCATCTTGTTACACCTCTTCATCATTTACACTTGCTGCTACTCGTCATTTCAATGGCAAGTTGGATATTCATGCCATTCATGCTCCAACTTGAGGGGGAGTGTGAAAGATTTACTGGAGGAATTGGTGGAGAAAAATCCTCCAGTATTGATGCTCTTTCCTATTATTGAAAATATATTATTACTAGATGAATCAATGGAGAAAAATCCTCCTTGCTTCCTATTTTATCTCTTTCCATTCTCATCATTTATTCTACTATATAAAGGAGCCTCCACTATTGTATTGTGATGTAAAAGTGATGTAGCCATTGGGGCTCTTTGTGTCGTGGACGTAGGCCCTAGTGGCTAAACCACGTAATATATGTGTTCTTCTTGTTTCATTTCTCTCCACTTCTATTTCATTATATACAACAAGCCCTTTGGGATCTTTATGCCGTGGATGTAGGCCCTAGTGGCTGAACCACGTAATATCTGTGTGTTTTTCTCATTTAATTTCACTTCACAAATGTTTTATGCTTTACAACATGGTATCAGAGCCTAATATCTCTTTCTAGGTTCGGACCCCAATTTTAGGGTATTCCCTTAGCATTTGAAATGTTGCTAACGGTTTCTCGGTGCTATTTGTGATTTTTTGGGCTGCCGGTTTGTTCGGTAGTAATATTCTTCGCCTTTGCCGTGTATTCACAGTTTTTATCAACTTGTTTGGGCTGCCGGTGTGTTCGGGAGCATTGTCCTCGCCTTTGTCGTGTCTCTGTCAGTTTTTTGTTGACTTATTTGGGTTGTCGGTGTGTTCGGGAGCATTGTCCTCACCTTTGCCATGTCTCTGGCAGTTTTTTGTTGACTTATTTAGGCAGTCGGTGTGTTCGGTAGCATTATCTTCGTCTTTGCCGTGTCTCCGGCAGTTTTTATCGACTTGTTTGGGCTGCCGGTGTGTTCAGTAGCATTGTCCTCGCCTTTGTCGTGTCTCCAGCAGTATTTTGTTGATTTGTTTGGGCTGTCAGTGTATTCGGTAGCATTGTTCTTCGTCTTCTCTCTTCATCATTCACACTTGTTACTCGTTATCTCAATGGCAAGTTAGGCATTCATGCTCCAACTTGAGGGCGAGTATTGAAGATTTAATGGAGGAAAAATCTTTCAGTAATTGATGTTGTTTCCTATTATTGAAGATTTGGTGTTACTAGAGGAATCAATAGAGAAAAATCCTTCTTGTTTTCTATTTTCTAATTCTTTCCATTCACTTTCCAACTTGAGAGAGTGTTATAAAAGTGATGTAGCCCATTGGGCTCTGTGTCGGGGATGTAGGCCTTAGTGGCTGAACCACGTAATATTTATGTGTTTTTTACGTTTAATTTCTCTTCAAATATGTTTTATGCTTTACAACAATTTCATTTGAGATTTGGTCAAGGATGGAGAAATTGAAGTTCAATTTTGTAATTCTCAAAGATCAAATGGCAGATTTGTTCACCAAACCTTTGAAGAGAGACTTGCTTATCAAGATGCAGACACTAATTGGAGTTCAAGATGTCTAGCTTAAAAGGGAGTGTTAGAAAGTTAAGCTAGTCTCTTTTGTTTTCCTACATACATGCATGGTTGAGTATGGTTAATGTATTTTCTTGTGTGATTTTTGGATTTACAATAATGGTTGTTTAATGAGATTATTTATTGGAGATGAATTATGTAAAGGGAGATGAATCTTAGTAAATTCGTACTAAGGGTGTAGCCTATAAATAGGGGCTTGTATCTATTTCAAAATCAAGTCAAATAGAGTGAATCAAAGCCTTCAAGATATAGTTTGCATTGGCCTTCATTTGTTTTGTGATTTGTGGTCAAGAGAACAAGTTTAGTCTCTTGAAAGCTCCATTGTTTTGGACTTTGTTCCATCATCCTGGATTGGTCTGACTTCGGTAAAAGGTTGAGTTGGGCTGTTTTGTGATTCTGTTTAGTCAGTGTTGATCACAGTAGTGCAGTAGATGTATATTTGATGATGTTTTGTTTGAGGTTTATTTGTATTGACTTGTGATCACGAACGGACCATGGATTTCAATTTTCTAATTATTTTTGGTGATTTGATTTGGTCGGTTTTCGAACCATGTTTTATCATTGCACCCTGTTTCGGATCGTGACACTAAGAGTACATTTGTAAATCGAACAAAGCTAAGCTACTCCAGCTCCGCTTATGATAGGCTTGGTTAGAAGCTCAGTAGAAACTAAGCTCCGAGATTAAAGGGTTTAAAATAAGTGGGAGTAAAACTGACTATACAATGTGTAACTTTAGTAAATCAGATATAGAAATAGAGATGCAGTGACAAATTGAGGATCAAGAGGTACAAAAAGTGAACATTTCCATTATTTAGTTTCAATTATTTACAGTGATGAGAAATCTATTTAGATTCATTATTTTCAGTGAATGAGAAATCGGAGATTATGTTAGTCATAGAATCAACAGCAAATGGGTTAGATATACGAGTGTGTCTAATAGATTGTGTCCAGTATAATGTGTAATCAGCCTATTCTGCTAAGATTTAAAAAGAGATGTTATAAAACAACTATTAGATCAACCATTCTTTATGGGACAGAATGTTGACAGCTAAGAAATAACATATCCATAAAGTGAATGTGTCAGAAACGGGAATGTTGAAATGGATGTTTGACAAGACAAGAAATGATAGAATTAGAAATGGACGCATTCGTGAGATAGTTGAAGTAGCACCAATTAGAGACCAAAAAAAAAAAAACAGAGAGAAAAGAAAAAGAAAAAGGAAGAGAAAATCGATTTTTTGCCATGTGCATAAAAGACCACTTTCTGCGCCAGTTAGAAAGAGTGACATGGTCCACATTGAGAGTAATGCTAGGGGAAGGGGAAGACCAAAATTAACTTGGTAGAGCTAATAAAGAAAGATGTGATAGCATGTAATTTAACTAAGGATATGGCCTTAAGAGTGGAATAGAAAAGTAAGATTCATGTCATCGACCCTGTTGATCTCTAGTTTTCAACTAGAGGGTATTTGAGTAATTTTGATGATAACAAACCAATTGTTGTAGGTATTTAATATTTCTCGAGTTTATTTCAACAGGACTATTATTTGCCATATGATGATGGACCCGTATCCACAAATCTTTAAGACAAAGATTGGGTAGATTAGTCATCGTGAGAGTAGCTTATTTTGTAATGTTATTTTTGGAGCAATTAGATGGAAAGCTCATTCTAGGGCCAAAGCTTTTGTTTAAACATTGCATGCACTGACTTGCCAACCAAGTTAGCTTGTTGTCGACCAAATAGAATTACAAGAACAATAACCTTTGATGCTCAAAGTTCGTTGCACTGACTGGTCATCCACACTTGGTATACTTTAGACCATAATGAATGGTTTCCTTCTTACTTGTTGTCCAAGCAACGTAATCTGTCGACCAAAAGGTTATAAAGCTTAATCTTTCATCATATATGTATTCTCAACCAAGCTATAGGAACACTGTCGACCAAAAACCTTTGATGCTCAAAGTTTGCTGCATAGGCGTCCAGACCATTCATGTTGTCAACCAAAAATGCTCAAGCTTAAGTCTTGACATTACACTGTTTGGACGAGCATATTCTATATGTTGTCACCTAGTTCAACTATCTAAAGTACAGTTGTCGACCATGCTTCTTTACTTTTCGTCAAGGTCATGAACGTTGAAACCTGAACGGCTATTTTCTGGACTCACCTAACAGCTCCTACGGGCTGATCTTTCAAAGGGCTATATAAATGATAGTCTTGAAGTTTGAACCATTATTCACCACCAAGCTACCATTTGAACACGCATTGATTAAGCATTCAATCACCTGGATTTGAGCTTTCATCTTGCTGCTGCATTAATTACTTTAGGCTTGTGAGCTTTGATTTGTAAGTCCATCTTTGAGAGATATATTCATTACACTACAAACCTTTATTTTCTATATCTTGCAAAAAGGCTGGTGCAACCCAAGAAGTCTAACTGAAGGAGAAATCACTTAGCAAAGAGGCTTGTGAAGCTTGATTGTAAAAGGTTTGCTCTCCACCCGAAAGAATAGTTGACAGTGGATTTGGTAGCACAAAATATAACGTTTGTTATTTCAATTGAACACTGTTAAAATTTCTATTTCTTGCACAAAGATTTCAATACTTGGGTAACAAGACCCCAAATAGTTAGAAAAAAGCTTTGTTGATTTGAATTGAGATATCTTGAACTCCACTCACTAGGCAAATACTTAACTCCCTAACATTGTATGGAAAATCAAGCAACTTGATCTCGGCTTACAATTGGCTTGACTAGAAGTTCATTAAAGATCAGTTCAAGAAATAAACAAACCAAGCTTTAACACATTTTCTTGGCTAAGCTTGAGCATTCCATTACTCAATACAGATCACCTCAATTACAATCCTAATTAAGAGCAACATAAGGGTAGCTCCATATAAGAAACACTTGGTATGCACACTGCTGAAAACTACATCTTAAAAAATATATGTGGAAGCTTCAAGTTATCCTTCGACGGGAACTGAAAGAAAATATAGAAGCTTCTGTAGTCACAATGTCACTTTGACAAGATAGTAAATCTTGAATTAAGAATTTGTTCACACTTACAACATATTGTCTGCCGAACACTTGTGAACTTTGGAAAGAATATGTGACATCCCACATTGCTTGAGGGGAGAGGTTTGATGACACTTATATGTGTGGATATATCCAACCATGTAGTCACGTTTTGAGGAAAACCATAAGCACCAAGAGGAGAGTGTGCAAAGCGGACATATCTACACGGATTGGGCAGGTCGTGACAGAATATCTGGGACTCGCCCACTATAATATGTAGAATACTTCTCCCTACTAACAATATAGATAGGTCAAACACTTCTCAACATGAATTTCAATTCCACCCTGTCTAACACCCAACCTGGCACCTGTTCGGACACCTAAGAATCTCTCTTCATAGGTTGAATAAGTCTTGTCTGGCTGAAAAACTTGCTAAAAGTTAGTTGTTTCTTTCATAAGTGCACTCTATGGTTCTTTCATCATTGCAAAAACTCAAATAAAAATAAATATTTTGTTATTTGAGCTCACTACATTATAGATCGGCAAGTATCTTAAATCTTTTAGTTGAGGAACTCACTAAAAATAAATAAAATAAAAGAAAGGAACTAAAATTAATAAAGAACAACTATTTCAAGCAAAGTGAAGTTTTTAGAAATTGAATTAGATCAATTTATAAATTTTTAACACTTTCTAGAATTTAAGATTGAAAAACTTGCAGTTGATTTAGAAAAGCCGAAGAGACTACTCAAAACTTCAAGGTGGAACAGGAAAAACTTAATAAACTATTAAGGATGAATAAGCCTATGGGAGATAAGACTGGCTTAGGATTTATTAATAAATCTAGTAAATTCACTACCTGTAACATTAAGATAAAAAAAATGAAATAAATCCCTAAAGTTTCTGATTCTCCTAAATATTCTAAAAGTTAACATAGTGCTTATTGTAAAAGAAGCTGTTGCCCAAGTATTATTGACCCGAGAAAGAGCCACGGCGGGATTGGGTCTATGACAAAAATATATTCTTTTCGGCTTTGGCTTGTATCCTATGGTTGATTGGGTTATATAAATAGTTAATGTGTACAACTGTACATAGATTGGTTTCTAAATCGATTCATTAGTTTGGGATTAGACGACTAAATTTAGACTTGAGAGAATTAATGATTGCCTTTTAATGATTAAATCTTATATGAGTAAGATGGATTGACGGGCACAAACTCTGGATTGTGAAGGTTCTTTTTTAGAGAAAGTGTACTGTTGATATTGGTGTGTTGTTAGATTAATAGATTTAAACATGATATGAGGGAAACCTATCTAGCATGTATTCACACATGTTAAAAACATAATCTAATCTAATTAACATTAACAAACATTAGCTAAACAATCACACATTAACAAAACCACCATACTTCAAATATTAGCTAAATTACAAACATTTCCTTTATTGTATGTATCTATACATTCATACACGGTTTTTTTGAAAATGTTCCATGGCTCTACACAACTCAAGACTTCCATGCTTCTCATGTTTTTTAAAAGACATTTCCATCAGGATGATGCAGTGATCTAAGAAAGATAGATAGAGGAAACATACAGAAATGAGAGAGAAGAGAGAGGAGAGAGAAACCCACTGTAAATAGGAAGATAGAGTGACCAAAACAATCAATTGTTAAAATCTTTCATATTAGTGGTTTGAGGATGTTTTGATATTCTCAAGCGCAGCATGGAGTAATCCTCCCCTTGAAGGCCCTTGAAGGTGGCGACGCTAGCTTCTCTCTCTCTCTCTCTCTCTCTCTCTCTCTCTCTATACACACACACACACACACACACACACACACAAACACATATCATTTACAAATATCATCAGCTAATAGCCAAAAAAAAAAAGTCCACATATTAAAAGAAGTGATCTGTAAAGAAAACTTAAAACCAATAATTTAAAATGACTAACAAGTTAATATAAGTGTAACAAGTGATGTATCTTAATAACAAAATGAAAAAGAAATTTCCCTGACCGAATAATTTATGCCTCTGTGCATCGGATAAGCTAATAACTACAAAATCAAAATTCCACATGAAACACAAAATAAATAAATAAAGCAATTCCCTATCCACATGTGAATAACTAAAAATTCCAAGTACCTTTCCCACGCGAGGAGCAATAAGCCATGCAAGGGTAACAGTAAGGAGCCCTGTAGCAAGCAGGATACCAGTTCCCTCCACAGCCCATTTCGTTGCTTGATTTTCAGTAAGGATAACTTCTTCAGTGACAATATTAGAAGGTAGTTCGGCAACATGTGAAATTGCAGCGGAATTGTTATTATGTATATTAAACCACAAAGAAATTTCACTTAACCTCTGCCTTCGAATAGCAGCAAGAGCATCAGGATCTACACCTGAATTTGTTTGCACTGATGCAGGAGTAGGTTCCCCATTAGCAGTCCTTTCCCTTAAAGCCTCATAATCTTTCAAAGAACCTACAACCTTCTTGAAGTCTGAAGTTCTAATATTTTTTGCAACACATCCACAAATTTCACAAAGAGTAGATCCATGGTTGATGAACCATTTGAGCGCGCATGCATAGTGCACTAGACCAAGATCATTTTTGCAAGAACAACCAAGCTCAACTAATGTGTCTTGATGATGATCAAAACCCACTTCTACATCAGTGCTACAAATGAAAACTTCCCCTTTAGGGCTGACAAATTCAACAAATCCAGATGCCATTCTACCATTATTGGTACGAGAACCATCACCCTCAACATCTTTAAGGACTTCTTTGCAATTAGGCTTCACGTTCTCGTTGCTTTTATGTGCATCCCGTAAAGGTGGAGTGATACCCAAGAATGTCAATGCAGCATCTCCTCTTTTGTCAGATTCGTTGCATTGGCACACACGACAAGTTACCAAGCCTGCCTCCTTATCCATATTGTTACTTGACATAGAATAATTCTCTGAATTTTCACTCTTGATAGGTGAGCAACCTTTATCATTGACTCCACCATTTCCCATTTGCGACAAACTTTCCTTACCCATCACATTAGTTGCAGCTGTCAATTTGTAAATATGGATTTCATGCCTTCCATTGATGCACCAGTTTTTCATTTAATGCAGTCCATGAGGCCAATTTCCCCATTGCACATTTCTATGAAACAAACAAGAACTGGAATTCCAATATAAATTTGAAACGCCACAAGCACCTGAATTCAAACTGCGAAAGGCCTTGAACAGTGTAGTCCAAGGCCTGGACTAAGGTGGAGGGACCATTAAATATGTCAAATGATACAAATTTCCAACTCCTGAAAAGAGTATTGGTCAATTGGAGACCTCAAATGAGAGATTTATCCAGAGCCTTAAGGCTCACTGCACCAATGCTCTGTTTGGAAACAAAGAAAACCCTAGTTACTATGCTGAAATATGGAAAAGAGAATAGCATGGTTAGGGAAGTATAAGGTGTCTAAAATATTTATTATGTCAAAATGTCATCTGCACCAATAGCATCTACCAATTACCAACAGTGAAATTCATGTTCAGAACTTTAAATTATTAATAAAACAGTAAAGAAAGAAAAATCCATTACTAACCAATTAGATTGGAAGTTTTACTACATGTAAATGTTCAAGTAGGAAACATTTTTTTCTATACTATATGGGTTGAACAACATAATTTCTGCTTTTCCTTCCTCCCTCTCATTCAAAGCCATGTCGTCACTTTATTTTTTTCAGTAGGGTCATACTTCATTTAACTGGAGTCATAAAAGTATCACTTAACCCTTCAAAAGTATTCTAGCATTAATTTTTGACTCAAAATTGGGATTGTAAATATTACTGGAAAACACAAAATTCAACTACAAGCAAAGGTTTATAATAAGGATTTATATGTTTTCTTGTTTAACCTAGATCAAATGGTCCAGTACAAAGAGAAACGCTTAAACTGTAACACCATGAAAAACATTTCTATACTTTCTACCACTCAAAAATTCAGTGAAATCAAAAAATGAAGCAAGTAAAATATCTTGGTCCTCAAGTCATAGCATAGCATTCACACAAAAAATGCATCTTTTAGATGCATTATCCAATTTGTATCCAACCTATAAGATTGCAACTTACAGATAAATTGTACAACCGTTACTAAAAAGGTTTCACGCTTTAGAACCTTCCCCCCCCAAAAAAAAAAAAAAAAATTCCAGAAAATACAGCAACTTCGAGATATTTTAAATATCCAAATCCTGTACGAATTTTTAAGTAACTTGATGATAGCTTGGAACTTTGACATTTTAATTCAATTTCAACCAAGAAAAACAAAATGATATACAGTACAAAGAAAAGAAAAGAAAAAAAAAATTGACTCCTAAGCAACTGAAGAAACAACCTAAATGTCAGCAGGTTTGCACAAGCAGCACACAACATGACAGCAATCAAACAATTTGAAGTCAGAAACATATTCAATTTAACAGATTACAGTCTGTGATAGGCACATGCCCAAAAGCTGATGAACAGCAAAACCCAAAATTGTAGTTTGATTAAAAAAAAATGCAATGAATATTGTTTTTGAGAGAGAGAAGGGATTAGAAAAGAAACATAAAATCATAAACCATCCAGTTGGTTTTGGTTTGCCCAAATAAACCGTCTATTGTTTCAAATAAATACACGAATAGATGGTGAATGAAGAAATATAAAATCATAAACTCGTCCAATGTTTTTAATTTCAGGTAAAATGAATGTTCGATTTTTTTAATAAAAAACAATTTAACTCATAATAGTAAAATTGAACATGTACAAAAACCTTAAATTTAGTATTGTTCACCATCTGAACAACAAACTGAATGATATCAACCATCTACCCATCGAAACGCTTTAGATCAAAATTATCAGGAACGGAAAAAAAGAATTCACAGAGAAAGAAAAGAAAATCAAACGAACCATATAAATTTTATAATGTTAAATCACTAAAAAAAAAATATTACTTTAAATTTACATTAAAATTGCCAATAGCCTAGACAAAAATCATATAAACAGAAGTGGGTTCTTTTTAGAAATACAGAAAGAAACAAACCTACCTGGATTGAGATATGAGAGAGAGAACAATGGGATCAGATACCAAATCGATTAGCACAAGCAACTGTACCGCGCGCGTCTCTTGGAGATCCGACGGTGTCTCTCTCAACCTTTCCCTTCTCTCTCTAGAATTGGATGATATCTAGAATTGCTCAATTTGGTAGGTAAAACACAGTGCCTCCCACTATGGAATTGGAACTCAACTAATAGTAATAATTAACCAAACCAGATGGTTCATTTCACGGGACACTTAGAAATTTTTAGATTTAGATTATGGTCCGTTCGAGCAACATAGGGATTAATAAATTAATAGTGCGTTTAAAATTTAACTTTCTAATCAAAATTCATTGGACTTTTAAAAAAAAATCATATAGACAATTTAACTTTCTAACTTTAAAAAAAAAAAACACACATGTCTATAGACAACATTAAAATTTAGCGAAATTAACCAATGGTTCATTTCAGAAACACTATATTTTGTACACAATGGCTTATGAATTATCACATTTTTTATTAAATAATCATAATATCTTTTTTATTTGATTTACTATTATAAGTGTTGTTTGCATCCTAAATTTAATTCAGTCATATGTCATTAGTTAATTGAAAAAAGAGAGGCGTCCTTTTAATGATAATAATTTAATATTATTATCATAAAAGCCTCATATTTAAAACTGAAGACTAAAATTGGATAATTCCCTGATTTAAAGCTACGTCCGTTTTATTCCAAAAACACTGTTCATTTGGATAAGTAAGACAAAAAAGAGTTGCATTTGGATAAACTTAATATAAATGAAGTTTTTTAATTCAAATATAATATTTAAATTTCAAAAGGAAACTGCTGACTACTGAAAATAACAGCTGCTCTAGATATCTATAAGTAGCACCATAGGGCCTTGTGCAAAAGGTCCCCGACCATAACAAATTTCCTATTTCTGCAATTTATATTCTTCTGCAATTTCATACTTAGTCTTTTACTTGTATTTTACTTATGTTCATAGGGGTAGCCTAGTGTTAGATTTAGAATAAATCACTTCTTGTACCCTATATGAGAATTTTACTTATGAAATAAAAGTCGACGCTTGGCTTCAATCCTCTCTACTTTTATTTTCTAAGTCTCTTGAAATAAATGAATACTCGTGTAATTTATTTTACTCTCTTCATCCATTCCACTTATAGTGTTGAAAGTCCTCTTTATTGAGGCGTTGAATAACCTAAAGGAATGGGTCATCATTGCCTTCCAACAGTCGCCTGATTCATGAAAAGGCCGATTACGAATTCGGTCAGTACCAAGGATAGTTTGCTATCCAATCCCTTGGGTCGAAAGACTCTGGCACGCCCCTAAAAAAAAAAGAGCCAAACAATTTGGCACGCCCGGTAGACCTCAGAAGTGTCTAAATTCAACATTTATCTATTGCATTTACTCGGTCTCAGTCGCAAAATTTGCCGAGAAACAGCCTCAACATCATGAATAAGGGGCTGAACTCGAAGTGAATCAATAGCCTCAACATCAAAAACAAAAGGCTGAAATAGAAGTGAATCAACAGCCAAGTAATTAGATGTTGGCTTAGAACGTTAACAACTTAGTGCAACGGATGGAAATTATTAGAACGTACCTTTCATGGAGCACTAGAGCCAATCCATAACACATTAGCTAATATAAATGATTCTTTGATCGTCCTAACCGTCCTATCAACAAGGTTTAATCAATTTCTTATGGCATGGTCGAATACTATAGATACTTTGTTGCATGCACAACAACAAGTTCCAGCGTGTTTACACTATAAATATTATCCACCTGGAAAGGTTGTCATGGCCAATCCCAATGGAAAGGTGAGCGTTTCCAATCGGAAAGGTGATATGCAAATAAAGGTGCAATCATGAAGCAGCACATGGCTTTATTAAATAAAGCCATTTGGTACAAGTAACTGCATAGGGATACGCGTCAGCCAAAGAGGTAAGCAATTAACTGCAGTTGAAAAGACATGACTTTCCAAGTGGACACGTGATAGGCAGAGAAGGAAGCAGTTACCTACAGTTGGAAAGACGTGACTTTCCAAGTGAACACGTGTCAGCCAAAGAAGAAGGCAGTTACTTGCAGTTAGAAAGGCGTGTGACTTTCCAAGTGAACACGTGTCAGCCAAAGAAGAAGGCAGTTACTTACAGTTAGAAAGGCGTGTGACTTTCCAAGTGAACACGTGTCAGCCAAAGAGGAAGGCAGTTACTTGCAGTTAGAAAGGCGTGTGACTTTCCAAGTGGACACGTGGCAGGCTTACCTGCAAGTTAGATGCAGTTACAGGTAGTTAGGAGATCGTGGCCCATTCCATTTGGCAATTTCTGAACGTGGCTAGAAGACTTCAATTGGAATTGAACCACCAAAACCACTCATTCAAAACTGAAATTCATGGGACATCATATTCCTACACGTGTCAACATTATGAGAAGACTAAGGAAGACACGGGACACGTGGCATGATCCGGACCTTCTAGGTGGAATTTCTCAACTACTGCTGGAAACTGCCGCCTTTCCATCTGAGCAGTTCCAAAACGTGAGTAAAGGCTTGCAAGCATGCATTCAATAACGAAGACCACTATTTATCAATTGTAGATTATGGGAGAATATGATTTTACACTTGTTAACATTGTGAGAAGACTAAGGAAGACATGTGACACATGGCAGTCTGAGGAAAGGCTACGTGGAAGCTATTAAAACTGCCACATTTTCAACCGCTGCAAAGAAACTCTATAAATAGAGCACTTAGGCTTAACATGCAAATCCTATTCAACACACACAACAAACACCACCTTATCTTTCAATTACATTTCATGTCTCTTTACATTCATCTAATGCACTTTCAATGTGTTTAATTCAAGTCCTGCACTTATTATTCCTACTTTCCAGCACTTTACTTTGAAGTCCTGCACTTTCAATTCTGCACTTCTTTCCACTAGCCATAGAGTAGTCCAGAAGTCTTTTTTCAAGGCAAAAAGAACATCCGAATGTGGTAATTCCAGTCCTTCGTACAGTCGCTTGATCCCTACAATCTCCTACTGGATAATTGTGTTGACCTTAAGGATTCCATCCAAGGACAATATAGAGGTTTTAATGATAACAAACCGTTAATGATATTTAAGGACTAATGTTTACATTGAGTGTTATAGATTATTCATATTCAAATGATAACATCAATGAAGCACGAAAGATCATTCCAAGTATTCCATTATTCAAGATTACATCAAAGAAAACAATGGATACAAAGAAGATATGAAATTGAAAAGAAGCAAATGCAAAGTCCATCGAAAGATAGCTTGGACTACAATGAGCAAGAAAACAACTCAAAGAAAGGAAGAAGCAAGTCTACTTGAAAGCCTACACGATCATGGACAAAGCTTGAAGAAAATGATAGATAGGATGGTGAGTGTTTAGAATTCAATGTCAAAGTATTTATGAATCCATTTGAAGTTAATCTCTATGGGACCATGCATACCATATCATCATTCATATGCTCCTATATCCATTAGCAATAGACTATGCACTTCATTCATATACAATTGCACATGAAGTCATTGCTAAAGAGTGAGTTAGTTTAAGCTTGCATAAGTTTCGAAAGAACTCATCATTTATGCTAGAAATGCTAAGACCATGCACATCAATCATACATTCATATTGGTCAACAATTAAGGCATGAGAAGCCTTCATTACCATGAGTTGGTAACGGACATTAGGACCCCATAATGCACATCATGAAAAACTGTGTTTTTGGCTAAGTGTGAAAAATGGATTTTTGAAATAATGATTATTTCAAAATAATTTTTCCCAGTAATAACTCTTTATACTTAAACTAGCCTAAACTGATTTTATCAGAATTTTTGACCAAGTCTACATTGGTCTACATAAGGATTCAATTTTACCAAAACTGTCGGAAATCCAAATTTTTACTAAAACTGAATTTCTACATTTTGATTTAGTTGGATTTCAATTTTCTAGTATTTTTTATTGAATCCAAATGGGGGGTACTTCCTTATTTACATTGTAAACTTAAAGTAAATGGACATATACTTAAATATTTTCAATGAAAATAAGGTCGGTGCAGATATCCTGTAGAGCACTGTCTAATCTGTTAACTTAGAACAACTCATGAAGCAGCAGTTTCATTTCGGCAGACCGAAATGCATAGGCAAGTTATTTCGGCCTACCGAAATAAGGCACTCAGCACATCTCATTTCATTTCGGTCGACCGAAACAAGTGTGGGTTTTACTTCGGTCTACCGAAACAAAAGTACTGAGAATGATGTTCAACCTTAAGTCATTTCGAACTACCGAAACACAAGAGTGTTTCATTTCGGTCGACCGAACCTTGCCCAGATTTGAATCTGAACGGCTATTTTGCCTTGAACTCCGTGCACAACAGTTATATTTTTGAATAGCTGTGATACCCCCGGATTCCCGAATACGGGTTGGCCAGGCCCACGCCCGAATACCCGGGGATATCAAAAACAAATCAGCAATAAACGAACACAAAGTACAAAAGAATAAAGAAGAATAAATAAAATGCTGACAAGAAACTAAAATGATAATCTAATAATAAACCTCAGAATATATTTCCATTAATTAATAAACTCTTCTGATAAAACTGATCCTCCAAAATACAACTCGGGAATCCATACTGTGTGGACCCCTAGAAAATCCAAACTAAACAAATGACAACAATAACTATCTAAATCAGGAAACTGAATCATAACGGAACTCCTATATAGCATCGGAAGAATGAAGTAGACTGATCCCCGCTCAGTACGAACAACCTTTACTCCTGACGAACACCTAAAAAATAATGGTGGGTTAGGCCCACAAACAAGTTCTACTCTACGACAGTCCAAGCAGAGATCCGATACACGTATACATCATAGTCAATCCAACAGTAACTAGTAGTCCGTATATATATATATATACACACTAAAGGAACCTCATTAGACTATAGGGTTGTCTCAACCTAAATAGTAGGCAACATGCAAAACGCACATATAGTGGGCATGAGTACCTAGACCTACCAGGGTACACAACTACACTATATCTAGCTACACATCCCTGGCGATATACGAACCCTAACCACTGATCCCGAGACTCAAGCTCATAGCATGGCACCATACTTATATATATAAAATCTAGTAACCATCCTATCCAGTATAAATTAATCCTCCATAAGTCATTCAACTTGTTCAGCTGACCTGACTTGAATATAAGTAGGACTTAACATTTTAGTTAATCCATCCCTTATTTAATAAATTAATCCTCCATAAGTCATTCAACTTGTTCAGCTGACCTGACTTGAATATAAGTAGGACTTAACATTTTAGTTAATCTATTCCCTTATATAAGATAGGTAGGACTTAACTGATAAGTTAATCCGTCCCTAAAATGTCACCGTCCCATACCGGTGCATTAAACCACACAGTCCAATAATTAATGTAACGATTAAGGAAATACATCAAACAATCCAGAAATAACTATGATAATATGATATCAAGTTATCACAAAATAGGAATGACTTATTATTTATTTAAGCTTCCTATATCATATGTCCTACATAAACTGATTCTTATACATATGATGATATTTTATTATACCGTCAAATAAGTATTCTCCATATCCAATTCATCCTACACATTTAATCTCAATTGCTAAAACATATTAAAAGATTAAATTCATTCGTTTGTTTAAAATATTCAAATAACAAACATCATTATGATTGAGTCTATTTAAATTTATTTAAACCCAAACCTAGTTCCTATTTAATGTTCAGGAATCCTAGGCATGTTTCTACGTTCCATCATTCCACAGATATGAAAAATATATAATTTAAATATGTAAAAATTCACACCGAAAATCAAATCAAAATCATGCATTTATCAATTCATAACACAAGAACAGATATGAACAAAATTCATAAAACCTATATTTTAATCCAATTAAACATGCATAATTATTTAATTTTATGTGTTTAATAAATCCTGAAATTTCCTAGGCATGTACAGAAACACGAATCAAAGGGAAAGAGATAGAAGAAGAACTTGCCTTAAACTTTCGAATCAAAAGTTACACTTCTTCTTCCTTGATCTTCTCTCTACAGGGTTTTTCTCCTCCTTCCTTCCTTTTCTTCCTTCCCTCTCTAACTCTTTCTCTCTCTAGAATATATCACGTGAA
This sequence comes from Cornus florida, assembly GCF_030987335.1. NCBI lineage: Eukaryota > Viridiplantae > Streptophyta > Magnoliopsida > Cornales > Cornaceae > Cornus > Cornus florida. The sequence goes on along the minus strand of NW_026775577.1, from coordinate 80,815,684 downwards.
TATTTCTAATCCCTTTTTACAACCTATAGCTATATATTTATAGGCTAAATAAAATAACCATAACCCTTTTCCCAATCCAAGTCAACTTAAAAAAATAAATATTAAAAAGGTAAGTAAAATATGTTACGTATATAATTTATGTATATCTTTATTAAATAAATAAATTATACACATCCCATTATTTATTAATGGATTATCCAATAATACTTAAGTTACCATAATATTATAAAGTAACTTAAAACATAACACGTATCAAATTTATGTATATTTTTATTATTTAAATATAAAACATATACATTAGATTGAATATTACTACCCAAGTTACCATAAAGTAATTAATAAATTACTTCCCCTTTTATATATATTAAAAAGGTAAGTAAAATATGTTACGTATATAATTTACGTATATGTTTATTAAATAAATAAATTATATACATTCCATTATTTATTAATGAATTATCCAATAATACTTAAGTTACCATAATATTATAAAGTAACTTAAAACATAGCACGTATCAAATCTACGTATATTTTTATTATTTAAATATAAAACATATACATCAGATTAAATATTACTACCTAAGGTACCATAAAAGTAATTAATAAATTACTTTCCTTTTTATATATGTATATAATATATATATATATATATATATATATATATATACATACACAACTATTCATGGGTAATAATCCATACACATCCAACCTCTTATCTAAGTAATCCATGGGACCCAATTGGTTGGTCCATTACTACTAACCATAACCATAAAAGAAAAATAAAATAAAATAACAAAAGAAAAGAAAATATTTAATTTACAATTAATCAAAACACCATATAAACACATAATCTAATTAAACAATTAACACATAGACAAATATAAATAATACATAGACACATAATCAAATAATCAAGTAATACCTAATTTAATTAAACACATAAGCAATTAGTCAAATAATCAATTAAATAATTAAAAATACAATTAAAACGAATAAATAAATATCGAGACTATCCTTTTAAAATTAGGGGTATTACAATAGCTGCATCAGAACTCTATAAATAGAGTAAGGGGACTTCGGGATTAAGTGTTGCTACCATAGACAAACATCATATAGCATCCAAAGAGCTTTTGTTCTTCATCTCATAACATCTCATATCATTAGAAGAGTATTGAGCTTCATTGTATTCATTTATATACTCTAGAGTGAGCTAAACTTTGTATATCAAATATGTGAGAGATTATTGTGAGCTTTGATTTGCATATCAGAATTTTTGACCAAGTCTACATTGGTCTACATAAGGATTCAATTTTACCAAAACTGTCAGAAATCCAAATTTGTACTAAAACTGAATTTCGACATTTTGATTTAGTTGGATTTCAATTTTCTAGTATTTTTTATTGAATTCAAATGGGGAGTACTTCCTTATTTACATTGTAAACTTAAAGTAAATGGACATATACTTAAATATTTTCAATGAAAATAAGGTCGGTGCAGGTGTCTTGTGGAGCACTGTCTAATCTGTTAACTTAGAACAACTCATGAAGCAGCAGTTTCATTTCGGCAGACCGAAATGTATAGGCAAGTTATTTCGGCCTACCGAAATAAGGCACTCAGCACATCTCATTTCATTTCGGTCGACCGAAACAAGTGTGGGTTTTACTTCGGTCTACCGAAACAAAAGTACTGAGAATGATGTTCAACCTTAAGTCATTTCGGACGACCGAAACACAAGGGTGGTTCATTTCGGTCGACCGAACCTTGCCCAGATTTGAATCTGAATGGCTATTTTGCCTTGAACTCCGTGCACAACAGCAATATTTTTGAATAGCTGCATCAGAACTTTATAAATAGAGTAAGAGGACTTCTGGATTAAGTGTTGCTACCATAGACAAACATCATATAGCATCCAAAGAGCTTTTGTTCTTCATCTCATAACATCTCATATCATTAGAAGAGTATTGAGCTTCATTGTATTCATTTATATATTCTAGAGTGAGCTAAACTTTGTATATCAAATATGTGAGAGATTATTGTGAGCTTTGATTTGCATATCAATCTTTGAGAGATATACTTGTATGCAACAAATTTGATCTTCAATTTGTAAGGGCTAGTGTGGCCCAAGAAAGAAGAAACAAGCTAGCTTCAATTTGTAAGGGTTGGTGCAACCCAAAAGAAGACTAAGAAAGGTTGTCTCTTAGCAAGGTGAAGCAAGGTGTTGCTTCATGTAAATGTTTGCTCTCCACCCGTAAGGAGAAGCCATAGTGGATTGGGAAGTCTCAAGAGAGGTCTTGAGCCGAGGAGTAGGAGTTTTCGAAGCTCGCTAAAATCGCCGTGTGAATGTTTGCAATCTCTCTTCCCTTATCTCCTTTATATTTATGCTATTAATTGTTTATGTTTATATCTTCATTATAGCATAATTGTTAGAAGGGTTTAGTAGAATTTGCAAATTCGAAAATTGGCCATTGTTTGCCAAAGACTCTATTCACCCCCCCTCTAGAGTCTATACTTGGGCAACAATTGGTATCAGAGCCTAACTCTAATTAAAAGGACTTTACCGTCTTAGAGCACGATCATGGCCAACAATGGCATATTCACATACCTAGAAGGGCAATGTATTAATAGACCTCCAATTTTTGATGGAACCAACTATAGCTATTGGAAAAGTATAATGATAGACTTTCTTCAATCATTAGACTATAGAATTTGGCTTGCCATAGTTAATGGACTATTCATTCCCATGAAAGAAGTTGAAAAGACAGTGGTTCCTAAAAAAGAGAAATGATGGGATGCAAATGACCGTAGATTAATTCAATACAATGCTAAAGCCATAAATAATCTTTATTATGCATTGAACAAAAATGAGTTCAATAGAATTGCAAATTGTAAGACGGCAAAAGAAATTTGGGACTCACTTGAGATATTCCATGGTAGTACTTGTAATGTTGAGGAATCAAATTTATGCATGCTTACCAATGAAAATGAATCTTATAGCATGAATGATAATGATTCAAATAATGAGATGAATTTTAGTTCTACTAACATTACTAATCATGTGAATGATCTTGCTAGAACTTACTCATCCTCTTATAGTGAAGAAAATGAAGCAATTCAAAGGAAGAGTGAAACTTTCTAAGCTTCTAGCAAAGAAGTAAAGGACATCAAAGATATGGTTGATCATCATGAAGATATTGCTCTTTGTCTCATTGCCGACAAAGATGAGGTAAATCCCAACCATGATTCTTGTGATTTAAATGCTTCCTATAATGAGTTAGTTGATGAGCATAATGTCTTACATGATGCAGTTGAAGAGTTACATGGTGTGCTAGAAAAATTGCTTGAAAAATGTGCTTCTCTTAAAAAGGAAAATCATGATATTTCTCAAAGACATGAAAAAGTTCAAATGGAAAATGATTCTTTGAAAAATGAAAATCATTATCTTGTGCAAGAATTAGAAAAGATTCAAATTGAAAATGAGTCTTTGAAAAAGGAAAAAGATAATGTACTATATAAAGAATCAACATCAATTGATTGTGTTTCCAAAAATAATTTTTCAAAGGAAGTCATTGATGATCAAAATGACACTTTAGCAAAGTTCACCAAAGGAAAATAAAACTTGAATGCCATTCTTGGTGATCAAAGAAATGTTTTCTTAAAAAATGGGATAAGACATGATTCTTGCAATAGAGATGCATGTTTATTGAAAAAGAGAAAGCTCTTATATGATTCATTTGACGCAAGTTCTTTTCAATATCCTAAATGCAATTGTTGTAAAAAGTTGGGACACAAAATTTATATTTGTCCATTTAAGAGGAAGAAAAAGATCAAGAAAATTTGGATTCCAAAAGGAACTTTTGTGCCGTTGCCTAACACCTATGGACCCAAGAGAATTTGGGTACCAAAGAAAGATTTCCTAAGTTTACCTTGTAGTGTTGCTTGATCATTCAAGGAGGTTTCTTGGTGTTAATTTTCTAGTGCAAAGGGAGGTTGAGGAGATCTAAAGCTACTGTGGTTGATTTTGAAACTTGAACAAGGTCTGAGCATACATATTTTGGTGTTTTTCAACTGCTGAAGGAGCTGTGGACTTCATATTACAGCTGGTATAATATCTCATACCTCAAACCTCTAGTTTTAGTTGTTTTTCTGATCTAAGCTTCTGAAATTGAACTTAAAATGATATTATCATGCTATACTATGAATGTAAATCATGTGAGCATGTTTGGTTAGTTAAGTAGAGGCTCTCTAAGTTGAAGTTTGGCCTGAGGAATAACATGTTCAAAATCTGATATTGCAAACCACACATATTTGAGTCTATACCAGATTTCAAGGCTGTTTTGGGTGTTGACATTACATTATATTGCTGTACCTGGCGTGTTTTCCGTCTGAGCATGTTCATATACACTTGAGAGAGCCAAAATATAGAAGTTTGTAGTGGTGAAAAACCAGAATTACCCTTACAACAGTGCTGCAGCAGAAATCTGGTTTATAAGCCTACTTTGGACTGAGAATTGATATTAATTTGCTGTAAACTGATTTATGATGACTTGAGCTAGTGTATTATGGTAAATGCAAGCTATGAGAGCTATTTTCAAGAGAGTCCAGCCACGAATTTCCTGAATTTTCCCTCAAACCAAGAACTTCAAAGTTGCTGAAAATAGGCCTGCTACAATCTGCTTTTTGCTATGTTTTGAGCTGCTGTGTTTAACCCTCATTGATATAACTTGTCCCAGCTGTATAACAAGTTTAATATACCATTTTCAAGCTGAGGAAAACTTTGGTAGTTGAGGAGTTGAAGCTTCTTAAGGCAGTGTTTGGTAATTCCTGAAAATTAGGTTTTAACCCTAATATTGTTATTGTGAGCATATACAATGTTATACCTTACCTTTTAATTTGCTATTATCATATGAGCAAGTGTATATTGTCTATGCATCATCATGCTAAAGAAAAATTAATTGATAATCTATCATGAAGCATGTTGAACAAAGATAATATTACATTTGTGTATTGTATTGAATTGAGCTCTCAAGAGAAACCTTAACCATGTGTACTAACCCACAAGGACCCTAAAAGTATTGGGTACTAAAGAATTCCACTTGAGCATATTTTGTACGTTAAAGACCTTTTCTTTCAAGAACAAGTGGATTCACAATATGGAGGGCTAAAGCACATAAAGAGAAATCAAGCCATGAATAAGATGAGGGATGCACTACAATGAGATATTGATTACTTCGATAAACATCCCCTCCTTCTTCACAAATGTGCCTTTAGTTGATAAGCTTGAACATGACTTAATTGTGCTAGACAAAAGGAATACATGATTATTTTCATAGCATAATCAATGTGATTGGTGATCTTGACATGAATGCTGCTTGCTGCAAAAATGTCTATGTTAAAGTTGCTTATCTTGGATTATGTGACTTGAACATGCTAGCATGCATTTATTGTTAATGAAGACTACATTTGTGAAAGGCATTTCGAAATTGCATGCCATCAAGGAAAATCCAAAGTTGCTTCATTCGGATTTGTTTTAAAGTAGCTATATCTAGAAAGTCATTTATGTGCATTTATGTTCTTAAAATGATTTATCTACATTCTTGGTATCACTAGCACATAACATGAAACTATTTGAACTCGAAAATAATTGGATCAAATCTGGAAAGTCAAGTTCTATTTTAATGAGGATATTTACTGGTTTTGCATTCCTACATAAACCGGTCGACCGACACTTGATTCGGACGACCGAAATAGCTATTTCAGCAGACCGAACTCCAATCCGGCCGACCGAAAGAAGAAAATCAAAATCGCTTCAGGGATGTAAACTGGCCGACCGATGGAGTCATTTCGGTCGACCGATGTGTGTGCAGCACCAATTCATACAGGGCTTTCAAATCTACCTCATGATATGCATTGTGGGTCACTATTGGTAATTAAGCTAGAATCTGTTCCCAAGAGTTCAATCAAGAAAAATGCCTTCAATATATGTTTTTGTGCACATTTGACTTTGAATTAAAACAATAAGAATGCTATATGTTTTTGCATGAAATGATTTTTATCAAATGCATGACTTATTGACTTCATATCTAAAAAGTCTTTTGAAGAAAAATCACCCGGACTTGAAATGCAAAATTTTTGAACAACTTGTTTAAAATTATTAATTGCCTTATGCACTTATAAACAAGCTCCTAAACCTCATCTTGATAGGCACAAGTGATTTTCTCATGAGTAATGGTTTTTGACAAAGTTTATATATATATCTCTCATTACGTTTTAAAACATTGGTGACATTGTGTTGATTGCACTTATATGGATAGTATTATCTTTAAATCAACATTCATGTTCTATACAAAGAAGTTTACCACTAGCATGCAAAATGAATTGAAATTAGCATGATGAGTAAAACTTGAATTCTTTTCAGGAGTGAAACTCCTCAAGTGTCATGAAAATTAAATTTCATATATATATTTGACACTTTAGTCTTGGGATTATATTTTTCAAAGAACACTTTGTTCTAGCCTAGATGACTAATGAGATACCACAAGTGCTATTCTACTTTGATGTATTCATTTTTAGCACTTTAAAATTTCATGTGATGTTTCTACATCACTTCTTAGAGAATGTGTGTAAAATTGATATTAAGCTCATCCACATGAAGAGTCATGTAGCAAATCTCTCACCACATCTCTTAAAGAAGATATTTTGGTATGAAGACCTTAATCCATACATTGTTGCTTTTTGCAACCTAGAACTTCATGAGATGCTTTGACATCACCTCTTGAGAAATATGAACAAAAGAAATATTGAGCTCATCCACATGAAAAATCGTGTAGCCAATTATTTCAAATCATACATGTCAAAGAAAATATGCTTTTGCATAATTGGAAACTTATTGCATATGACTAGGAGTAATGCCACATATGATTTTGATTATTTTTCCCTTCTTCTTGAAGATATCAAATGGGAAAACTCTATTAGGATTGAAGCACACTTAGATTCCTAGATTTGCCTCTACAAAGGTTTTTGCCTTTTGGCTTACTCTAATTCATGCATCATTTTTCCTTTTGTTATGTTTTACTATGTATACTTTTGCCTAATTGAGTGTATATTTCATCCTTGGTTTATGCTTTATGTATACTTTTGTATATGCCATGAACCTTTATGATCTATTGAACTCATGCTATCAATGAAATTGGTATCTTATGATATAATTGCTTATATGTTACACTCCAAAGCATATTATAGTCATTACCACTAGATTGCAAATTCTTGATACCATCACTTCACTATGTTTAATGATAAATGCTAAATGAAGTTGTTTAGGCCTCCCACCTTTTTGAGATGACAAAGGGGGAGAAATATGTGTGATGCGATTCAAATGCTTGATGTTATATATATATCATTATCTCATTGTGCTTACATGTCAAATGAATGATATATATCTTTTAATGGAAGCATGTTGACAGGGGGAGATTTATAGAAATCTTTTAGAGCTTAAAATGATCTTATATGCATGTTAATGTCTAAAATTTATGAAGAATGTACAAGCATGCTATTTTATAACATTATGTTCATTGAATGCACTTTGATAGGGGGAGCATTTTTCAAATGCTACTTCACTTGCTTATGAACAAATCAATGTTCTGTCATCATCAAAAAGGGGGAGATTGTTGACCTTAAGGATTCCATCCAAGGACAATCTAGAGGTTTTGATGATAACAAACCATTAATGATGTTTAATGACTAATGTTTACATTGAGTGTTATAGATTATTCACATTCAAATGATAACATCAATGAAGCACGAAAGATCATTCCAAGTATTCCATTATTCAAGATCACAACAAGGAAAACAATGGATACAAAGAAGACATAAAGTTGCAAAGAAGCAAATGCAAAGTCCATCCAAAGAGAGCTTGGACTACAATGAGCAAGAAAACAACTCAAAAAAAGGAAGAAGCAAGTCTACCTGAAAACCTACACGATCATGGACAAAGTTTGAAGAAAAGGGTAGATAGGATGGTGAGTGTTTAGGGTTCAATGTCAAAGTATTTATGAATCCATTTGAAATTCATCTCTATAGGACCATGCATATCATATCATCATTCATATGCTCTTATATCCATTAGCAATAGACTATGCACTTCATTCATATACAATTGCACATGACGTCATTGCTAAAGAGTGAGTTAGTTCAAACTTGCATAAGCTTTGAAAGAACTCATCATTTGTGCTAGAAATGCTAAGACCATGCACATCAATCATATAATTCATATTGGTCAACAATTAAGGCATGAGAAGCCTTCATTACCATGAGTTGGTAACGGACATTAGGACCCCATAATGTGCGTCATGAAAAACTGTGTTTTTGGCTAAGTGTGAAAAATGGATTTTTGAAATAATGATTATTTCAAAATAATTTTTTCCGGTAATAACTCTTTATACTTAAACTAGCCTAAACTGATTTTATCAGAATTTTTGACCAAGTCTACATTGGTCTACATAAGGATTCAATTTTACCAAAACTGTCAGAAATCCAAATTTGTACTAAAACTGAATTTCGACATTTTGATTTAGTTGGATTTCAATTTTCTAGTATTTTTTATTGAATTCAAATGGGGGGTACTTCCTTATTTACATTGTAAACTTAAAGTAAATGGACATATACTTAAATATTTTCAATGAAAATAAGGTCGGTGCAGGTGTCTTGTAGAGCACTGTCTAATCTGTTAACTTAGAACAACTCATGAAGCAGCAGTTTCATTTCGGCAGACCGAAATGCATAGGCAAGTTATTTCGGCCTACCGAAATAAGGCACTCAGCACATCTCATTTCATTTCCGTCGACCGAAACAAGTGTGGGTTTTATTTCGGTCTACCGAAACAAAAGTACTGAGAATGATGTTCAACCTTAAGTCATTTCGGACGACCGAAACACAAGGGTGGCTCATTTCGGTCGACCGAACCTTGCCCAGATCTGAATCTGAACGGCTATTTTGCCTTGAACTCCGTGCACAACAGCAATATTTTTGAATAGCTGCATCAGAACTCTATAAATAGAGTAAGGAGACTTCTGGATTAAGTGTTTCTACCATAGACAAACATCATATAGCATCCAAAGAGCTTTTGTTCTTCATCTCATAACATCTCATATCATTAGAAGAGTATTGAGCTTCATTGTATTCATTTATATATTCTAGAGTGAGCTAAACTTTGTATATCAAATATGTGAGAGATTATTGTGAGCTTTGATTTGCATATCAATCTTTGAGAGATATACTTGTATGCAACAAATTTGATCTTCAATTTCTAAGGGCTGGTGTGGCCCAAGAAAGAAGAAACAAGCTAGCTTCAATTTGTAAGGGTTGGTGCAACCCAAAAGAAGACTAAGAAAGGTTGTCTCTTAGCAAGGTGAAGCAAGGTGTTGCTTCATGTAAATGTTTGCTCTCCACCCGTAAGGAGAAGCCATAGTGGATTGGGAAGTCTCAAGAGAGGTCTTGAGCCGAGGAGTAGGAGTTTTCGAAGCTCGCTAAAATCGCCGTGTGAATGTTTGCAATCTCTCTTCCCTTATCTCCTTTATATTTATGCTATTAATTGTTTATGTTTATATCTTCATTATAGCATAATTGTTAGAAGGGTTTAGTAGAATTTGCAAATTCGAAAATTGGCCATTGTTTGCCAAAGACTCTATTCACCCCCCCTCTAGAGTCTATACTTGGGCAACAATTGGTATCAGAGCCTAACTCTAATTAAAAGGACTTTACCGTCTTAGAGCACGATCATGGCCAACAATGGCATATTCACATACCTAGAAGGGCAATGTATTAATAGACCTCCAATTTTTGATGGAACCAACTATAGCTATTGGAAAAGTATAATGATAGACTTTCTTCAATCATTAGACTATAGAATTTGGCTTGCCATAGTTAATGGACCATTCATTCCCATGAAAGAAGTTTAAAAGACAGTGGTTCCTAAAAAAGAGAAAGAATGGGATGCAAATGACCGTAGATTAATTCAATACAATGCTAAAGCCATAAATAATCTTTATTATGCATTGAACAAAAATGAGTTCAATAGAATTGCAAATTGTAAGACGGCAAAAGAAATTTGGGACTCACTTGAGATATTCCATGGTAGTACTTGTAATGTTGAGGAATCAAATTTATGCATGCTTACCAATGAAAATGAATCTTGTAGCATGAATGACAATGATTCAAATAATGAGATGAATTTTAGTTCTACTAACATTACTAATCATGTGAATGATCTTGCTAGAACTTACTCATCCTCTTATAGTGAGGAAAATGAAGCAATTCAAAGGAAGAGTGAAACTTTCCAAGCTTCTAGCAAAGAAGTAAAGGACATCAAAGATATGGTTGATCATCATGAAGATATTGCTCTTTGTCTCATTGCCGACAAAGATGAGGTAAATCCCAACCATGATTCTTTTGATTTAAATGCTTCCTATAATGAGTTAGTTGATGAGCATAATGTCTTACATGATGCAGTTGAAGAGTTACATGGTGTGCTAGAAAAATTGCTTGAAAAATGTGCTTCTCTTAAAAAGGAAAATCATGATATTTCTCAAAGACATGAAAAAGTTCAAATGGAAAATGATTCTTTGAAAAATGAAAATCATTATCTTGTGCAAGAATTAGAAAAGATTCAAATTGAAAATGAGTCTTTGAAAAAGGAAAAAGATAATGTACTATATAAAGAATCAACATCAATTGATTGTGTTTCCAAAAATAATTTTTCAAAGGAAGTCATTGATGATCAAAATGACACTTTAGCAAAGTTCACCAAAGGAAAATAAAACTTGAATGCCATTCTTGGTGATCAAAGAAATGTTTTCTTAAAAAATGGGATAAGACATGATCCTTGCAATAGAGATGCATGTTTATTGAAAAAGAGAAAGCTCTTATATGATTCATTTGACGCAAGTTCTTTTCAATATCCTAAATGCAATTGTTGTAAAAAGTTGGGACACAAAATTTATATTTGTCCATTTAAGAGGAAGAAAAAGATCAAGAAAATTTGGATTCCAAAAGGAACTTTTGTGCCGTTGCCTAACACCTATGGACCCAAGAGAATTTGGGTACCAAAGAAAGATTTCCTAAGTTTACCTTGTAGGGTTGCTTGATCATTCAAGGAGGTTTCTTGGTGTTAATTTTCTAGTGCAAAAGGAGGTTGAGGAGATCCAAAGCTACTGTGGTTGATTTTGAAACTTGAACAGGTCTGAGCATACATATTTTGGTGTTTTTCAACTGCTGAATGAGCTGTGGACTTCATATTACAGCTGGTATAATATCTCATACCTCAAACCTCTAGTTTTAGTTGTTTTTCTGATCTAAGCTTCTGAAACTGAACTTAAAATGATATTATTATGCTATACTATGAATGTAAATCATGTGAGCATGTTTGGTTAGTTGAGTAGAGGCTCTCTAAGTTGAAGTTTGGCCTGAGGAATAACATGTTCAAAATCTGATATTGCAAACCACACATATTTGAGTCTATACCAGATTTCAAGGCTGTTTTGGGTGTTGACATTACATTATATTGTTGTACCTGGCGTGTTTTCCTTCTGAGCATGTTCATATAGTTCATATACACTTGAGAGAGCCAAAATATAGAAGTTTGTAGTGGTGAAAAACCAGAATTACCCTTACAACAGTGCTACAGCAGAAATCTGGTTTATAAGCCTACTTTGGAGAGAGTCCAGCCACGAATTTCCAGAATTTCCCCTCAAACCAAGAACTTCACAGTTACTGAAAATAGGCCTGCTACAATCTGCTTTTTGCTATGTTTTGAGCTGCTGTGTTTAACCCTCATTGATATAACTTGTCCCAGCTGTATAACAAGTTTAATATACCATTTTCAAGCTGAGGAAAACTTTGGTAGTTGAGGAGTTGAAGCTTCTTAAGGCAGTGTTTGGTAATTCCTGAAAATTAGGTTTTAACCCTAATATTGTTGTTGTGAGCATATACAATGTTATACCTTACCTTTTAATTTGCTATTATCATATGAGCAAGTGTATATTGTCTATGCATCATCATGCTAAAGAAAAATTAATTGATAATCTATCATGAAGCATGTTGAACAAAGATAATATTACATTTGTGCATTGTATTGAATTGAGCTCTCAAGAGAAACCTTAACCATGTGTACTAACCCACAAGGACCCTAAAAGTATTGGGTACTAAAGAATTCCACTTGAGCATATTTTGTACGTTAAAGACCTCTTCTTTCAAGAACAAGTGGATTCACAATATGGAGGGCTAAAGCACATAAAGAGAAATCAAGCCATGAATAAGATGAGGGATGCACTACAATGAGATATTGATTACTTCGGTAAATATCCTCTCCTTCATCACAAATGTGCCTTTAGTTGATAAGCTTGAACATGACTTAATTGTGCTAGACAACAGGAATACATGATTATTTTCATAGCATAATCAATGTGATTGGTGATCTTGACATGAATGCTGCTTGCTGCAAAAATGTCTATGTTAAAGTAGCTTATCTTGGATTATGTGACTTGAACATGCTAGCATGCATTTATTGTTAATGAAGACTACATTTGTGAAAGGCATTTCGAAATTGCATGCCATCAAGGAAAATCCAAAGTTGCTTCATTTGGATTTGTTTTAAAATAGCTATATCTAGAAAGTCATTTATGTGAGTAAGATATTAATAAATATTCCTTTGGAATATTAATTCTACAAGAAATTAAAAGGAGTGGTGAGTCCAACTAGGACTTACCAAATTTAGGATATAAAGTCCTAAAAGAACGAGAAGATTGCATGAAGATATTACCATGAGTGAAACTTCATAAGAAGGCTAAAGTCAAAGATTCAAACAACCAATAGTTTATTAACGCATGGTGACTTTTATTCGACTTGCCAAGGTAGATTAATTCTGTTTGAATTTATTTGGAAGATCCTATTAATATAGGATACCAATTAAATGGGAATTTTCCATTTTTAGAACAAAGTTGGCCAAGTCACAAGTGGGAATGTGGAGGCAATATTTTCTCCTTATTTTTAGGAGACATCAGCAACTGCTTAAGCCAGGTCAACCTTCTTGCTAAAATTCAGCAGAACGTGGGAATTCAGTTTATTTCTTTAAATATATATATATATATATATATATATATATATATATATATATATATATATATATATATTTAACCCACGATGGAGTAATTTTCGTGAGCCCATGATGCCCTAAATTCTAATGAGGCTAGATTGAAGAGAGATTACTAGAATTTGGGAAGTGCATCACAACCATGACACCATGAAGCAAATGTGGAGGTTTTAGCCTGAAGTCAAGGAAAGCGTGGTCTGTTGAAGGAAAGAGAATAGGTTGGATAAACTACCTATGATGAAGAAGTTGCTAAGGTTAAGGAGATCATGGCGACATGAACTCCAAAGCCTAGAAGGAAAGTCTCACGATGGAAGTTACTAAAATCTAAGGGAATGTGGTTGGCAGAAGATCGTGGGCAATGATGTATATTCTTGGATATAGATATATATATATCTTGCCCATAAAGATAAATATCGCTGAAGTTTTGGGGCCACGACATCATGATACAAAGACCAGAATGGAAAGCTCAACTAGAAGGAAGTTACCCAAAGCTAGGAGAAAGATTTCTACAAAAACCTTCCTTATATGTGCATGATATATATATTCGTAAGGAGGGTTCTAACAGAAGTGAAAGACTACTAGAAGTCATGGGACACTTGGCTAAACAGGAATATATCGATTGAAAGTGGTGAAAACCTATAAGGAAACTACCACTGACCAAGGGAAGTTATCAAGGGTTATGGGTGACAGGGCAGCAGTTGGTGAAATCGTGTCTGAAGTTAAGGAAAGGAGTTAACGGCATGAGGAAGAAGAACAAAATCATAGGACACTTGCCAAGTCACAAAGAGAACACGTGGGAATGCATTCTAAAACTACCCATGACGCAAATTCGTTGAAGACTAGAGATGACGTGGTTGAAGTCTACAACAGAAGATGGATAAGATGGAAGAAGTTACAACCGCTGAGGAATCATGGGACATGTGGCAGTCCGGAACCATTCCACGTGGAAGTTGCTGAAGTTGCCACACCTAGTTAATGTATGCGTAAAGCTCTATAAATAGAACACTTAGAGCTAGCTTGCAAACCCTCTTCAAATCACACAGCAAAACAACACTTCAATATCCTTACATTCATGTATCTTTTCATTCATGTAATGCACCTTCAATATGTTTAATTCAAGTCCTGCATTTATTATTCCTACTTTCCAGCAATTACTTTGAAGTCCTGCACTTTCAATACCGTTTTCCTTTCCACTAGCCATAGTTCAGTCCGAAAGTCCTTTTTAAAGGCAAAAAGAACCCTTGAAGGTGGTAATTCCAGTCCTTCATTCAATCGCTTGATCCTTACAATTTCCTACTGGATAGTTGTTCGGATACTCACTTTGGAACGACAGCAGTTCCTGGCACGCCCGACATCCACTCCTACTTTCCACTCACCTGGAAAGTGGAACCTCGGTTTTTAGGAGCCGAACATTCTTGGCACGCCCGGCGGGACATCTTAATAGATTGTTCAATGGCCGGTGGAAGAAGGCAAGACAAGTCTATTCAAGACTCTGCCGAACTATAAGAGATGCAAGCTAGTGAACTTCTAGTGGAAAGTTAACGATTTGCACCTGATGAAAATGATATGGTGGAAAAATTTGCTCAAACAATGGCAAATGGACCCATCATGGACAATATCCACATGATGGCAATATAGTAAGATAGGTTTATGCAAGACCAAGCTAAAGTCGCTCAAGACTTAGCCAGAGTTGCTTAAGAGCAATCTAAAACTGTTCTATCTCAAGACTGGAAGTTTGAAGAATTGGTAGACCGAATCTCTCAAAGGTTCGAGTTTATGTTGGAACAGACCCTTGGAAGCTCAAACCAAGGTTTGGCCCCTCGGCCAAACAACTCTGAAGGGTCTCAACAGTCGGCCTTCCAAGCTAGTAGGCCAGCCGCATTTGTTGAAGGGAGTTCCTCTCAGCAACATACAGGGCCACTCCCTCCAACTCAGCAGCAGGTACAGTCCCTTCCAATAGCACAGATTTATATTCCAGCTGCACCTGTGACCGTTTCAGTGGCACAGATGACTGTTCCACAAGCTGCGCCTATGCCAACCATTCAGCAAGTTCAGAATCCTCCACCTGTGGTATTTCCACAGCAGACTTGGCATGATCAGCCTGGCCAACCATGGCCATACCACATCCCTCAAGCATAACAGAATGTTCCATCTGTGAACATTCAGTCAGCCACACCTGTTCAGGCAAGGCCACCACCTATGGTCATTCCAATGGCAGTTGGGGGGCAACCTTTTCTAAGGGAGCCATTTCTTGACTAAGGAGGAAGGAACTATGGTAGGAACAACTATGCAGATGCCAACCCCTTGCTGATGGCAGGTGGGGGCATCAGGTGGCTAATTAACCTCAAGGTTGGCCAGACAACAACCCTCCACAACCTATGCCGCTTGACAAAGGCCAATTTGCAGAATTCCTTAAACAGGAATTTGGCCTAACTCGAAGGGGTGAAAGGCCAACTTATAGAAAGCCCTATCCAGAGTTCATTGATGAAGTTGAATTTCCAAGGAATTTCAGAATTCCAGAGTTTGCAACGTTCAATGGAGAGGGCAAACAGTCTACCTTGGAACATATCAGTCGGTTCACTGTTCAGCGTGGAGAAGCAGCAACCAATCCATGGCTGAAAGTACACTTGTTTCCAAACACACTGACGGGATATGCTTTCAGGTGGTATTCCAACTTGCCAGCCAACTCCATTCAAAGTTGGTAGTAATTTGAGGATTTATTCCATACTCAGTTCTATAGAGCTGAGCTTGAAGTGTCCATGACAGACCTTTCCAGACTTTATCAACTACCTGGAGAGTCTGTGATGAGCTTCCTTTTTAGATTCAGGTGGGCCAAGTTCAAATATAATTTGTCTTTGCCGCCAGAAGAATATGTGAAGATGGCTATGAACGGCCTAGAATTTGAACTTCGCAACAAGTTTGAAGGTGTACAATTCCATGACTTGTTCGACTTGGCTGGCAAAATGGCTAAGTATGAAGAGCTCCTTCGTCAGGAGCAAGATAGGAAGAACTCTTCCAAGGGCACCTACTATCGTGATCCTAACTATGAGGTGTATACCACTGAAACTGAATGGGAGTTTGAAGTAAATGTAGCTGAGCTCAACATAAAGAAGGCCTATACTTGTAAGGCCTTGACAAAACCAAAGTCAGCCACGGCCAACTTGCAGGCCGCCTTTGGTTCCAAGTGGAAGGGGGCAGACTCTTCCAAAAGTTACTCTTTTGACATCTCTAAAGCCGAGCAAATCTTTGATTTGCTTATGGCTGACAAGCAACTAATTTTCACAGCGGGCCACAAGATACCGTCGGCTTCAGAAATGGCCGAGAAGGAGTATTGCAAGTTCCACAATTCATGGAAGCATTCCACTAATAATTGTGTTATCTTCCGCAACATTGTACAAAAGGCAATCGAAGATGGCCGTTTGAAGTTTCCAGAAAAATCAGAAGTCATGGGTGTTGATGGAAATCCTTTCCCCAAGGTTGTTGCAACAAATGTTGCTTCCATGGTTCCGGAGCATTCCAAAAAGGAGGTGGACTTGGTAAATCCAGCGACCAGTGGAAAGTTAGAAATTCCAAAGGCGGCAACATCTATGGAGAAGACAGTAGCTGAGTTGGAGAGGCAACTCTGAGAGGCCCAGATTGCTTTAATCCAACAAGGTTGTTGCCCCAAGTGTAAAGTTCAGAATGAAGGTTGCCGTAAAGACTTTCCAAAAGAGAAGCAGAATGAAAAGCCCTCCAATAGTGACTGGGGTCAGAATAGGAAAGTCCATGACCGGCTAACTTTCCAAAAGGTGAAAAACACAGTTATTGTAACCATTCCAGAGAAGGAAAGTCGGGTTCATCCAGAAAGAAAGGCAGCAGAGAGGAAATCTAAAATCCTTTCAAAGAATTTGGAAAGGAGTAGAATTTTCTATCAGCCAAGTTCTCGTCCTCCTAGCAGAAAGTTTGAAAGTAGTATATGGCAAGACAGAGGTTCTGAAGGTGACAGGCATTCCAGGCTAAGAATGGCCTCGGAGGTATGGGTTAGAAGGGAAAATGAGCTTCTCCAACCAAGAATGGTTAAGCCTCCCATTTTGCAAAGTAACAGGTGGGAGAGGCTTGATCATCCTAAGTTCCCTATACATGATGATTTCTATATGACCCGCACACAAAAGCGAAGGCAGCAAAGGAAGAGGGCTGATAGAAAAAGGTTATGGGAGAAAGACCATGGCTGGCTGGTCCAGCTGGCCAAAGAAGACTACTAAGCTGTCAGACTTATCAGAACTTCCAGCTAGAGGAAAAGAGAGAGATCCTGATGATTTGTTAGATCTTGATTCAGAGGTTGGAAATTCCTTGACTTCAGACAATCCTCCTACGAAAGATAAAACAGATTTGGAAATTCCCAGCAGTTCCAGTAGCAACAAGAAAATTTGTTTTGGGAGCCTTCCAGGTGAATTTACTTGCAATATGGTAGTGGTTCTTCCTTTATTTTTTGAGCCTCAGCCAAATCAGCCAAATTCAATGGAAGGAGATGTAGTAGATACAAGTCCTCCCATGGAAAGTCTTGGACAGTCTAGTTCTGGGCCAACCATTATAGAACCAAATAATGGTATTCATATAGAGGAGGTATTTGAAGATGAAGCTGAGCATTTTCAGAAATTAAAGGGGGTTGTGATTGAAGAGAATAGCCCCACGAGGCCAAAGAAAATTGTGTTGGAAAAGCCACCATATGGCATGACTCAGCAGCTCAAACCTTTGTTCATCAAGGTGCTAGTGGAAGGAAGGCCCTTGGCAAGAGTTTTGGTGCACAATGGTTCGGTGTTGAATGTTGTTCCAGTCAATGTTATGCGCATGCTTGGAAAGTCGCCTGAAGATATCATTCCAACTGATGTGTCCATTAGTGGATTCACGGGAAGAATAGTGAAGACGCAAGGAATCCTACCGTTGGAGTTAACGGTGGGAGATAGAACTTCCATCACAGCCTTCTTTGTTATTGAGTCTACAACGGGTTATAATTTGCTCTTAGGCCGCGAATGGATTCACCCAAATTTTTGCATTCCATCTTCGCTCCATCAAATGCTAATATTTTGGGATGGAGATGAGGTAAAAGTGGTGGAAGCTAATAGCCGGCCATTTGTGGCAAGGGTTTATCATGCAGATGCTGAGTTGTATAGTGAAGAATTCGTTCCAATCAGATTTATTGGAAAAGATAGCAAGGGCCGTCCAAGGAAGGCCACCATGAGAAGGACTCTTGCGGAAGAAGATGTAAGGGAGCTTTTCCAAGAAACACAAAGGCCAACAATTTTACCCAAGGCCGATGTTCAGCAATACATTTCAAACGAAATTTTTTATGGAAGAGAAACCTAAAGAAAATATAATACTTGGCCAGGCGGTTAACTGTTGCCTTGCCAGGTTGAAAGCATATCTAGCTGAAGTACGGTTGGAAAGGGCTGTTGTTGCTGGTACTTCATTTTCAACCAATGTTTTGGAGATTATGGAAGATACTGAAGACAAGTTGGATGCTATCCAGCTAACAGACCTGAAGGTGGCGCCAACGAAGTTAGACGATCTCAAGGCTGAAGTACAAGATCCATTTTTGGAAGTTAATCTTGGAATAGAACAGGACCCTTGGCCTACCTACATCAGTAAGCTTTTGGAACTAACCTTTAGAGAAGAATTGATTTCCTTACTTGAAGAATACAAAGATTGCTTTGCATGGACCTATGAGGAAATGCCAGGTCTTTCCAGAGAGCTGGTAGAACATAAGTTGCCAATTAAGGAAGGTTTCAAGCCTTTCAAGCAGCCTCCAAGAAGGATATCCCAAGAAGTTATTCTAAAGGTCAAAGAAGAGATAGAAAGGCTACACAAGGCTAGTTTTATAAGAATCGCTAGGTATGTTGACTGGATTTCCAATATAGTTCCAGTTGTTAAGAAAAATGGCAAGCTAAGGGTATGTGTGGATTTTTGGAATATCAATCTTGCAAATCCAAAAGATGAGTATCCCATGCCAGTTGCTGACCAGTTAGTAGATTCTGCTGCCAAGAATAAAATTTTTTCATTCATGGATGGACATTTCGGGTACAACCAGATTTACATTGCAGAGGAAGATATTGCCAAGACAGCCTTCAGATGTCCAGGTTCCATTGGAACCTTTGAATGGGTTGTCATGCCATTTGGGTTGAAGAATGCCAGAGCAACATATCAAAGAGCCATGAATGCCATATTCCATTACATGATTGGTCATTTCTTGGAAGTCTACATTGATGATGTGGTCATCAAGTCCTCGGTTAAAGATCAACATCTCTACAATTTGAAGATGGCTTTTGAAAGGATGATGCAGCACAAGTTGAAGATGAATCCTTTGAAGTGTGCTTTTGGGGTTTCAGTTGGAAATTTCCTAGATTTCTTGGTCCACCAAAGGGGTATTGAGATAGATTAAAACAAAGGCAATTATTGAAGCAAAGCCACCGTCCACCAAGAAAGAGTTGCAGCGATTCCTCGGCAAGGTTGGATATTTAAGGAGGTTTATTGCCAACCATGCTGGAAAGACTCATGCTTTCTCCCCTTTGCTGAAATTAAAGGATGCTGAGGAATTCAAGTGGACAGAACAGCACCAGCACGCCTTTGAAGGTTTGAAAAGCTACCTGGCCAACCCTCCAGTGCTGATGCCTTCAATCAAGAAGCGGCCTTTAAGATTCTACTTATCGGCCGCCAATGAGTCCATTGGAACTCTATTAGCTTAGAATAATAAATGGGGGAAAGAGCAAGCCATCTATTATCTAAGTAGGGTGCTCACTCCAGTGGAATGTAGGTACACTTGCATTGAAAAGTTGTGCCTTTCCTTATACTATGCAGCTATGAAGTTAAGAACCTATATGTTGCCAGTGGCCGTATATATCATTTCTCAAACAAATTTGATTAAGTATATGTTTTCAAGGCCTTTGATCACTGGACATATTGGAACATGGTCATTGGCCTTAATAGAGTTTTCCTTCAAGTATATTCCACAAAAGGCAGTCAAAGGAAGGGCAGTAGCAGAATTTCTAGCAGATCATCCATCCACTAAGATAGATTCAGAAATATGTGATGAGGTGGATAATCTCTACCTTGACTACACACCTTGGACTCTCATGTTTGATGGATCAAGCACTCATGATGGAGGCAGAGCTGTAATAGTCATCATTTCTCCGAAAGGAAGGAAAACCAAATTTTCTTTCTTCTTGGATTTCAAGTGTACAAACAACCAAGCTGAGTACGAGGCACCAATTATTGGGCTAGAGATTCTGCTAAGCTAAAGGTGGAGAAGGTCCAGATTATTGGAGATTCCAACTTGATACTTAGCCAACTATCTGAAGAATATAGATGTCTTAACTGGCGTCTGTGGCCTTTCCACTCTTTGGCCTTAGAGTTACTTTGCCAGTTTGATGATTTCCAACTCAAATATTGGCCTAGACATTTAAATACGGAGGCTGATGATCTAGCACAATTAGCCTCTCGAGTGAAAGTCCCACTGGGTGTGGAAGAAGCTCTGATCACAGTTAAAAGAAGGACTCTTCCTTAGGTAGAGTTACGATATGAGATGGCAAGTCATTTCCAATCTAAAGAGCCAGAAAGAATCAAACCTGCCAATAAGCCATGGGAGGTTTTCAATATTGATATAGATGGATTAGATTTGGATGATTAGAGAACACTAATTATCCAATTCTTGCAGGAGCCTAGCTTCAAAGTGGACAAGAGAATTCAGCTTTTGGCCCCACATTACATTCTGATTGATGGGGACCTCTACAAGAAGAGTAAAGAAGATGGACTTTTGTCAAGATGCCTCGGAAAGTATGAGTCCATAAGGGTAATGGCGAAATCACACCTTGGAATATGCTAAGCACATCAAGCTGGAATCAAGATGAGGTGGCTCCTTAGAAAGTATGGTTATTATTGGAAAGGTATATTGAAAGATTGCATAGAGTTTGCTAAGTCTTGTATTGCATGTCAAGAACATGGCCCGATCCAAAGAGTTTCAGCTATTAATATGCAGCCGATAGTAAAAATATGGCCATTTAGAAGGTGGGCTTTGGATTTTATTAGAAAACTAAGGCCTCCATCTTCAGATGGCCATACTCACATAGTGGTGGCAACAGATTATTTCACGAAGTGGGTTGAGGCTATTCCATTAAAGACCTGTGAGCAATCAACAGTGATTGATTTCATCAAGAAGCACATTATACACAGGTTTGGAATTCCAGAGACTATCACCACTGACAGAGGTCTTTCCTTTGTTGGAAGCAAGGTCTTGGATTATTGTGCTGAGTGTGGTGTACAAGTGATCAGTTCCACTCCATATTTTACCCAAGCAAATGGACAGGCAGAAGCTTTCAACAAAGTAATTCTCAACATCCTTGAAAAGATGATTGAGGATCATCCAAGGGAGTGGCATTACTTGCTTTCTGAAGCTCTTTGGGCCTCCAGAAATTCAAAAAGGTCAAGTGCGGGCGTTACACCATAAATGCTTACATATGGGCATGATATCGTCCTTCCAATGGAGATGACTATCGGATCTGCAAGGGTGGCTTTCCAAAATAGGCTAACTCCAGCAGATTACAACCATGCCATGTTGGCAGTATTAGAAGATCTTGATGAAGTTCGTCTCAAAGCCTTAGACCATATTATTGCTCAAAAGAAGAAAGTCATGCGAGCATACAAGAAGAAGGTCAAGGCGAAGACATTCGTTGAAGGAGACTTGGTATGGCAAGTCAAGTTTCCACCAGGAGTCAGAACCTTGGAGTATAGAAAATGGACTCCTAATTAGGAAGGTCCTTACTTGGTAGAACGAGTCCTTGTAAAAGGGGCTTATAGACTAATGGATATAGATGGAGGGTCTCGTAGGCACCCTGTGAATGGTGTGTACTTGAAAGAATACCACCCTTCCATCTATGAAGATTGGAAAATAACACTCATTCAACCGGCCACATAATGTGGCTGGTACCTCTCCTTTCCAAGTTATTAGAAAGTTGGAAAGGAGGAATGTTGACCATACTTTGGTCATTCTGGTAGCTAAGTCAAAATGGAGGAATGATTCATTCCAGTAAGTGGCTAAGTACTTGGAAACGTACATTGGCTAAAGTTAGGAAGCGGACTTAGTTGAATTTCTAAGATCAGCTGATTTCTTAAGTATGGAAGACTTCATTGAGGGACTGGCTACGCTACGTGTTCCAGGTTCTATTCATATTGGAAATTGTTCATCTTGCTTATATATACATGCATTTCCATTGTGACAATTTCTTTTATTTCTTTGAATTTCCTTTGTTATGGAAAGCCAATTATATGGCTATGCCTTATTGTAAATATATGTGAAGAAATTTTCCAGTTTCAGTGACTTAGAAATTCCTTTTCCATATAAATTGTGAAAGAGGCACATGCAAAGGGTTGGGAAATAGAACGTTATCTCATTAGATACTGGATTTCATTACAAAATTCAAAAATGGCCTCCTGAACATAGGATTGGCCATGCAAAAGTACCCATTACTTATTTCCTATCCACAAGTTTTCCAAAAACAACCACACGATAGAACCACAAAGAGAATCACATGAGATCAGATAGAGGCAAGAACACCTCCAAGTTCATTCCAAATTTTCCTTCCTTCTCCAAGAACAACCACTGCTTTAACCTTTGCATCCTTAAATTTAGGAAAGGCTTCAACTCGCTTTTCCCATTCTTTCCTTAAAGGTTCCAACGCATTGACAAGGGCATTAGCTGTTTGGTCCAATTTAAGTTCTTCATGTTCCACTTGTTCCAATTCCCTTTGAATTTTGGTCAGTTCTTCATTCAGTTCTTCTTTCTTGATCATAAGCTTTTCAGCCCGATCCTTGATTCTGGGTAGGATTCTAAGGAGAGTTGAAAATTCTCAAGAGCCTTATCTCTGAGCTTGGCTTCCTTTTTATACTCAGAAATTGCGGAAGTACTGGAACTTACATGGCTGACAATGAATTGGAGTTGACGTTGCAGCTTAGTCAAAGCAATTTGGATAGATTCTGGAAATGCAGGACGTTTTTTTAGGGTCATGATAGTGCTGGCCAGACTTTGGTGGAAAGAAACCACGTCTTCTACATCATGGGCAAGAAAAGTCAATAATTTCTCTTTAGCTACCATGATAGCATCATCTGAAGGTCCCGGAAGTGTGAGGACACTGGCACTTGAAGTGGAAGTACTGGAAGATTTAGTGGCTTTGATCACTTTGTAAAGATCAGCCAAGGTTGGAAGGACTCTCCTCTGCATCATAAAGGAGGTTGAGGTAGATAAGAAAGGAGTTGCCTGAAATGGAAACAAGTTTCTATTAGATAGAAAGAAAGAAAGGAGGTGAAGTGTAAAGGAATGAAGACTTGCCTCTGGGATAGAAAGAGTATGACCAGTAGAAGTTCCACCAATTCTGGAAGGAATGGATATTCTAATAGTGGAAGTTGGAATGGGTAGACTTTTCTCATTCTTGATGGTCAAACTCTCCATAATTGAAGCTTGAAGGGCCAAATCCTCTCCTTGTGCAACTTGTTAATCCAGGTGGATATTCATGAAATTGTGTCCCATAGTAGAGCCCTATTGGTCAAGTTAAAGTTACAAACATTTTAAAGTGTAAAGTAATGAGATGGAGAAGGATAGGGATTGAGACTTACCAAAACAAGCTCTTTGGATGACTTTGGTTTCTTGTGTTTTGGGGAGTCTCTGATTTGTTTGAACTCTTTTGTTTTTGCCAGTTCAGGCATGATTTTCCTTTTAGCCTTTCCAATAACTTTTCCGGAAGGGCTACGCATTTTTAGGGCTTTGCTGGAATGCTGAGTAGCGGTTTGCCCTTTGGAAATGCCGATTTCACCATCAGAAGAATCTTCATCAGAAGAGGATAGTTGGGGCTGAAATTCTTTTTTGACAATGGCCAGTCCTTGCAAGAAGAAATATAAGTAAGGTCCAGAAAATGGAAAGTCAAGTTCAACCAAGTTGAAGTACTTGAGAAGTTTTTCCTTTCCCCTTCGCTTTGTATAAAATATCCTCTTCCTCTTCTGGTATTTCCTCTTCAAATTTTTCCACTTCCTCATCATCATCACTTGAGGAAAGACTCTCAACACTTACGTCACCACTTTCGGCTACACCCTCAATTTTACTAACCACTGTGGTGGTTTTCTCTCCACCTTCTTCCTCTTCACTTTCTTCGAGTATTTCCTCTTCTTCATCTGAAATTAACCAAGTCTCAGTATATGGAGGGTTGATGGATTTCAAAAGGGAATGGAATTTACAGTAAATACATTAATACCTGGAGACAGAGGCATGAAAGATGTCAGTATGGAATCACAGATAGCCTTATGATTCTTGGTTCGGGTCGAGGAAATATAAGCTGACCACCATACATCGAATTCATTGGTTGATTGAGGCTTGTTAGTATGGCCTTTGAAATTAAAAGCTGCTTTTTCTACTGCGTAGGCTTAGTTAATCGCTGCAAATTGTTCAGTATCTGTAAGACGAACACGTTGGTCAAAGAATCTGTTGTAAGATTTGCAGGGTGGCAAAGGAATCATTTGGGTAAAGCCCATTTGCCTTGCTAGTTGGGCTGGGTTGTAGAACTCAATGCCACAGAAACTATTCTTCAAAGTAAGTTGAGCAGTGTTGTAATGGAGGTCACGAGCAATAAGGAAGCTGGCCCAAATATTTTTCCAATCTTCAGAATGTTTCTTGGTAGACACTCTGGGAGATTGAACCAACCATGATGGCATGCGACCAATTGCAGTGAATGGATCAAAGAACTCATCGTTTCCAGTCTCACATTGATTGTAGAAATATTCAAAGTTTTTAGCAAAGCTGAAAGAAGAAGGATCTGCGATTGCCAAAGAATGGCACAGAAGGGATTTTCCAGTTGGAGTGATTAGGGGTGAAGTTCTATTTTGGAAGTACACCTTAAGCCACATTTGGAATAACCAGAAGGGGCCTTGGAACCTTGAAAACTTAGAAGTAAGGAGATCGTGAAGACCTTTGTATAAATGAGAAAGTACAAGGGGAGCTAATGCTAAGTCTCCATTTCTGGCTAAGAAAACCGCCACTTGAACAAAGTCTTTTGTGACTTGGCCAGATGGAATGCATAGTAAGTGGCCAGAAAGCCAACAAATCAGGATAGCAATGTGCTCATCTTCTTGAACTGGACCGGTTTGCCTACAATGTTTAATAAAAGGGAGATGGGAGGAGATAAACTTCTTACTTCCAGTGGTCTTGGTTGGAAAGAGGAATTGTTCAATAAAGAGAGTGGCACTTACGTCATCTCCATGAGGCTTAAGACCTGTGATGCAACAAATATCTCTCAAAGTGGGGGACATCATTCCACATTTAAGATACAGAGAATTGGTGGTTGAAGACCAGAAGAAAAGGGTTGGAAAGAGGAGGTTCAGATCAAGTGTTATGGAGGACTTACTGATTTGGATAATGTCATAGGTGCCCTGTTTCTTCCACTGTGAAGAAATTTTCTCGTCCTTGGAAAGACAACTCACCCATGAAGACTAAGATGAATAATATATTGGCCAGTTTCTTATGCTGAATGAGGGTTTTACTTTTTTCCCTTTCTTTGAAATAGGAGGGAACTCTAAATCGAAAGGGAGAGGAGACTTACTAGAAGGGTAGAATTCGGCTAATTCAGGGGGGCCACGTTGGCAAAGGCTGGACCCAATCAAACTGAGGAGTCTTTGAAGTGAATCAGAGGTTCAAGATGAAGCAGGGTTTAAAGACTTTAAGAGTACTTGAACTTGGTGACTGTGGCTTCGAATTTTGGTTTTGGTTTGAACAGAAGGAGCTGGTAGGGATGAGCTAGTAGTTGGCTTGGAAGGTTTCTTGGGAGCCATGGTCTGTAATTTTTTTCGTGGGTGGAGATGTCCTTTAGGGTTTCAGAAGGAGGAAAGATGATAGATGGGAAATTATTGGTGAACGATAAGGATGGAGAAGATTTATATAGGAGTTGTCAAAGAGGCATTAAGGTCTAAGATATGTTTTTTAGGGTGAATAGTTGAAGGATTTCAAAATTCAAAAAGAGTAATAACTAGGATGGTGAGGTTTGACAGCTTTTAGTTGTAAATGGATAGGATTTCCTTTGAGATTCGAGATCATTGATGGAAGGGATTGTTTATAGAGGAAGCCAAGGGAACAGCCACGCATGATAGGGATTGTTTATTTTAAATGATTATTTTGAGTTTTCCAAGAGTCCAAAGGCGTGTTAACAGGAAGTTGGGTATAAGTTTTGAAATTTGAAAAAGGAAAGTCAAGAGATTTTTATGGGGAATCGTCTTTTGGGGGCGCATGATACTTAGAGGGGTTGGTGATTGGAGGTAATTAATATAGTAGGTACTAAGGGGATTAATTATGTTAAGTATTGAAAGGTTAAAAACCATGATGGTGGTATGTTAATGGCAGAATTCAAATCCCACACCTTATTTTCAGGAAGACCCACAAGGCATGGAATTTGGGGGGTATATGTTTATTCCATTATTTTGCCCAATGGAAAAAAGACAAGTGGCGAGTTTTGACAAGCTTGCCATATTGATTTAGTATTCCAATAATCCAAGAATATGAGGATGTGACGTGGAATTGTTAAGGTGGATTATTAATAGAAAGAAGTAACATGGCAAGTTTTAATGGAACTTGCCATGTTAGAGTAAAATATTAATAAATATTCCTTTGGAATATTAATTCTACGGGAAATTAAAAGGAGTGGTGAGTCCCACTAGGACTTACCAAACTTAGGATATAAAGTCCTAAAAGTACGAGAAGATTGCATGAAGATTTTACCATGAGTGTAACTTCATGAGAAGGCTAAAGTCAAAGATTCAAACAACCAATAGTTTATTGACACATGACGAGTTTTATTCGACTTGCTACGGTAGATTAATTCTGTTTGAATTTATTTGGAAGATCCTATTAATATATGATACCAATTAAATGGGAATTTTTCATTTTTAGAACAA
The DNA here is from genome assembly GCF_030987335.1 of Cornus florida. NCBI lineage: Eukaryota > Viridiplantae > Streptophyta > Magnoliopsida > Cornales > Cornaceae > Cornus > Cornus florida. The sequence continues at coordinate 80,788,587 of NW_026775577.1, read as the reverse complement.
AGTTGACCAAGTCACAAGAAGGAATGTGGAGGCAATATTTTCTCCTTATTTTTAGGAGACATCAGCAACTGCTCAAGCCAGGTCAACCTTTTTGCTAAAATTCAGTAGAACGTGGGAATTCAGTTTATTTCTTTAAATATATATATATAAGTATATATATATATATATATATTTAACCCACGATGGAGTAATTTTCATGAGCCCATGATGCCCTGAATTCTAATGAGGCGAGATTGAAGGGAGATTGCTAGAATTTGGGAAGTGCATCACAACCATAACGCCATGAAGCAAATATGGAGGTTTTAGCCTGAAGTCAAGGAAAGCGTGGTCTGTTGAAGGAAAGAGAATAGGTTGGATAAACTACCCATGATGAAGAAGTTGCTGAGGTTAAGGAGATGATGGCGACATGAACTCTAAAGCCTAGAAGGAAAGTCTCAAGATGGAAGTTACTAAAATCCAGGGGAATGTGGTTGGCAGAAGATCGTGGGCAATGATGTATATTCGTGGATATAGATATATATATATATATCTTGCCCATGAAGAGAAATATCGCTGAAGTTTTGGGGCCACGACATCATGATACAAAGACCAGAATGGAAAGCTCAACTAGAAGGAAGTTACCCAAAGCTAGGAGAACGTGGTCTACAAAAAACTTCCTTATATGTGCATGATATATATATTCATAAGGAGGGTTCTAACAGAAGTGAAAGACTACTAGAAGTCATGCAACACTTGGCTAAATAGGAATATATCGGTTGAAAGTGGTGGAAACCTGTAAGGAAACTACCACTAACCAAGGGAAGTTATCAAGGGTCATGGTTGACAGGGCAGCAGTTGGTGAAATCGTGTTTGAAGTTAAGGAAAGGAGTTGACGGCGTGAGGAAGAAGAACAAAATCATGGGACACTTGCCAAGTCACAAAGAGAACACATGGGAATTCATTCTGAAACTACCTAGACGCAAATTCGTTGAAGACTAGAGAGGACGTGGTTGAAGTCTACAACAGAAGATGGATAAGATGGAAGAAGTTACAACCGCTGAGGAATCATGGGACATGTGGCAGTCCGGAACCATTCCACGTGGAAGCTGTTGAAGTTGCCACATCTAGTTAATGAATGCATGAAGCTCTATAAATAAAACACCTAGAGCTAGTTTGCAAACCCTGTTCAAATCACATAGCAAAACAGCACTTCAATATCTTTACATTCATATATCTTTTCATTCATGTAATGCACATTCAATATGTTTAATTCAAGTCCTGCACTTATTATTCCTACTTTCCAGCAATTACTTTGAAGTCCTGCACTTTCAATACCGCTTTCCTTTCCACTAGCCATAATTCAGTCCGAAAGTCATTTTTCAAGGCAAAAAGAACCCTTGAAGGTGGTAATTTCAGTCCTTCATTCAATCGCCTAATCCTTACAATTTTCTACTGGATAGTTGTGTTGGGATTTATATGCCCTGGCATAGCAAATTCCTGTTTGGATTAATTGACATATGTTCCTGACGTTTCTGAAATATTTATGTTTTATACAATTGGTGAATTCAATGTATTATATTTCGATTCACTATGAAATTGATAGTGTCCATGTAATTACAAGAAATATTTATGTATATGTATGTGATGGCAATCAATGCATGATATATAAATAGTAATTATAAATTGTTCATAGTCGGTAATTATGGATGGACTTATAATTAATTAAGACTTGAACTGGATCCGCGTTAGGTTGAGATATATTGCGAGAGCCGTCGTATGCAATTACTCCCTATCACCGTCATGGCATTTGACTCTTAAGCATGAGAAAAGTATAGACTCTTTTATTAATTAACAATTACTTTGATTTGTTCGGCGGATTCTTCGGGATCCTTAGACCGACACTTCGGGTAGTTATGTAATTAATAGTTAAAGGGTTATATTTTCAATATTTGCATCATTGCTACTTGTATTTATTTTGTATTGATTATGGTTGATCACAAAGTAAATTCGAAGACCTTCGTATGATTTTAGACAAAATGATTTATTATATATTTATTTATTAAATTATTATTTTTGTCGAACAAATGTTTTATTGTGATCGAGCCAGAAATAATCAAAGGTACCAAAATAAATATATTAATTAAGTAGTCGGATTGATGGCATTATTTATCCGATAACTAATTATGCATAGAGGGGTCAAAGTGCAACATTGACTTAGAGGTTATTTATTATTTAATTGGAGTTCAATTAATTTCTTTTAGTGGAGTAGAAATTAATTTATGAATTAATTTAATTGGGTCCATGGACCGGGCCAATCATTAATTCATTGTAGCCAATAAAATAATAGGCCCAATGGATTCTCACTCATAGCCCAACTTGATATTGGAATCATATTAGATTTGAGACATGTGAATTAGAGATTGAGAAGGATTAGTTGTTTCCTTTTCTTTACCTTTATGTTGCCTATAAATATACATGGTCTATATATATTTTAGGGGTGATTTGGATGAGAAGAAAATAGGAATAACTTTTCTCTCTCTAGAAAATTAGGGTTTATGTTCTCATCTAATGGAGGCTCCCACAAGCCTAGTTTTCCAAGGTCATTCATGGAGGCTTATGAGTGATTCCTAAAGGCAAGACCATTACCAAGAAGATGGAGATCCATGGAAAAGATGTCTAGCAAAATGGATCTACAATAAGTGAGAACATTCACTTTAGAGGAGAGATCTGAGATTTACTCAAACCTTGATGTAAGTATTCAATCTTTTAGTTGAATGATACATCATATTTTATTTTTGTATAAAACTTGTCTCTATGTGATGAATCAAGATCTATGAATTTAAATCCCTCGAAAAGTTTTTAAAACTTGCACGTTTCCCAACAAGTTGTTCGGATACTCACTTTGGAACGACAGCAGTTCCTGGCACGCCCGACATCCACTCTTATTTTCCACTCACCTGAAAAGTGGAACCTCGGTTTTTAGGAGCCGAACAACATATAATCGCTATGCAGCGTGCATCACTCTCTATGAACTTTGATGCACAAACATTTGTATCTTCACATATATATGGCATGCAAACATACGTAAAAACTTTCAAATGCGAATTCGTATATATACGGGTATGTAATTCAAACTCGGTCCTCAGTATTTCAAAGGAACAATATAAAATAAAAAAAGTTCATTATTCTGGAAACATCAGGATGACTATATATATATCTACGCATATGCATATAACATGTTTTACAGTCGAAGCCCAACTTCTTTTGCTTTTCTTTTTCTACTTTTTTTTAATCCTTTTGTTTAATCTTTTTGGGGTAGTGTGAAAATAATCTTTTGGGTTGGGACAGTGTGGTGATGGGATCCATGAAAGTAGTGTGATAGAACTTTTCTTTCTTATAATGAGAGTTCTTAAAATCAAAACTTGGCCCTAATGGTGGTGCTGTGGGTCATGGTTTGTCCTTTTCATGTGATTTTGTCGAAAATTCGAAATCAACTCCTATTAAGCTATTATCATTATTTCTTTTTTAAAAAATTAATAAATAGCGATGAACTTATGACCACAAGTTGTGCAAGATCAGTATCATGTTTGAATTGAACCAAGTTTCAATTGAGTTGGTATGGCTTTGGAAAAGCCATATAACATAAAAGGGTTTTCCGATTTCCCTGAACTTGAGCTTGTTCGAACGCCATAATTCTCTCCCTATGTATTCTAAACATTGAATGCCTAAATGTATCCTTTGTTTGTCCATGCAATGTTTGATTAAGCAATAACTTTGTAATTGAAATTTTGAGAATTCTCAACAGTGTTAGAACAATTGATGAGTTACCAAGCCTTAAAATTTTCCTTTCTGGACTTTATGGTGCTAAGACGGTTTCTTTTAGATGTCATTTACAGCTAATAAGCTGTTTATAGTGTTACCCCTTTTTTCTCCTGTTCTTTTATGAGAGATTTTTCTTCAAGTATTTTGGCTTTACTTCTAATTTCAACTTAATTTTGATGTCTCTGTTTCATAAAGGTCATTGCCAAGTTCTGATTGAGTTGGTTGTAATTCAATTAGGCCAATACAAAATTTCCATCCTTCTGTTTGGTGCATATTTTATTTGTTATCTTTAAATTAAGTTGAAAGCGTAGAATTAATTAGTCATTTTCATAGTCCAAATTAATATCCGGCATTAATTCATTGTTAGCTCAAATAAGTGTCCCTAGCTGTATGCTTTCAAATCATACTATTTGTCGTGGCACATTCTGATTCACAAACTTTATATATTCATAAAACAGTTCTCTTCATTTTTTATTTTGTGCTTGTTATGATAGATGACGTGTAGTGTTGTTACGTTGCTGGAAACTATGAATTTGTATAAAACTTGTTATATTTTTTAATGTTTAGTTACAAGATTTTTGTTTTAGTCCTTTTAACCTGATTTTCTTAGGCCCGATTTTTACTTTCTTACTTTTACTTCCTTCAAAAATAAAATTATGATTTTCATTTCTTGAATCTAAAATAGAAAGTAAAATACCTTCATTAAATCCATACTACTTTCAAAATAAACAAAAGTATGTTTAATAATATTTTTTTAATTTTTATTTTCATATATAGAAGTAAGAACCAAGAAAAACACAAAAGTCGAATACCACAAGAAGAAAAAAAAAAAAAAAAAAAAAAAAAAAAAAATTTGTTCCTCTGCAAAACCCATTTCCAGATCCATACCAACCCCTCCCATCTAAGCCTCCACGGCCTTAACTAGATGTTTCTTTCTTAAAGCTCTCTGCAAAAATTGTTACTTCTCTGCTTCTGACCTAGCAATCATTCCTTCATTCATCCCCAAATTGTCGTCGTCGTCCAAAATTCTCGGCCGTGAAGAATTTTGGGGGTTGTTGTGAGCTCTCTTCTTCTCCGGCAACGACGACGCCGGAATCAAGAAGTAGATTCTGCCGGTCTTCAATCTTCGATTCCAGCGATAGAATCAGAAAATAGTTTGATTCTATTATTGTTATTTTTTAATGGTTTTGCTTTTAGTTCTTGAATTAGGCATATATATATGGTTTATCTAGGACTTTCCTGAGTCTTTATCAGAGAGTTAGAATTGCATCATCCAATCCTAGGAGAACAATGAAAGCAACTGAAAATTCTGGCATAACTCCATTGATTTGAGACCTTTATTGGAGACAGAGTTAGATGCCGCCTCTCGTTGCTCTGGTGGATACCGGTATTATCGCCGATCAACCGGTTGCCGGTATTGTCGCCAATCAATTGGTTGCCGGTGGAGTCATCGATCCACTGGTATGTCGTCGCGAGAGGGAAGGACCTGTGTGTTATAAACGATATATTTTTTAGGCTCAGTTTGGTAGAGTGGGTTTGAAGGGAAAGGGAAGGGAAGGTGATGGAGGGTTATACAAAAATTGTGTTTGGGTAAAATTGGTGGAAGGGAAGGAAAGGAGAGGGAAGGGTTTGGAGGGTTAAGGCAAGGCTTGAACAGTAGATTTGTTAACCTCTCAAAAATGGGCGGAAACGGAAGGAAAAGGAAGGCAATGGCACATGTGATAATCGTGATGCCAATTTTACCCACACAAAATCAAGGATTTAGTTAAGCAAAACAAGAATTACAGACCTTAATTGGTTGATTTAGCAAAACAAAACCCGTACATATAAGTTAGCCATTGCACAGAGAAAGAGAGGGGGGAAGCTTACAGCGGCTGAAACTTGCGTACAGCGAACCCGAACTGGAACAACCGGCGATGGAAACGGCGAACCCAAACTAGAACAGCGGGCAAGGGAAACTGAAAGATATGGGTTTTGATTTTTGGAACAATCTGAAACAATATGCCGATATGGGTTTTGAACCTTTGATTCTTGCAAATGATAGATAAACATATGGGTTTGGAACTTGGATTGTTGTAGTTTTGTGGTTTGCAGTTGCAAAAGAGAGAGAGTGTTGCAGAGAGAGAACGAGAATAGAGATGGAGGCGGGGACCCTAAAATGATGACCCTAAAAATATTATATTTATATTAATTTTTTTCTTTTTTTTTTTTTTTTTTTTTTTTTTTTTTTTTTTTTTTTACAAATATTACATAATTAAGTTATTAATTTTTATTTTAAATTATAAAAGGGTATAATAGTAAATTTACCGAAATACTTTCCTTTCCTTTCTTTCCCCAAACATAATTATTATCCTTCCCTTCCTTTTCCTTCCTTAATCAACCAAACACAATACTAAATTAAAATTATCCTTCCCTTCCCTTTCCTTCCATTTCCCTCATAACTAATCTTATCCTTCCCTTTCAAACCCACCCTACCAAACATAGCCTTAACGTCAAATTTTAATTTTAAAGGTTTCGCAGGTAGCACAGTAACAGGAAGTATTTTCTGGTTACAATTGAGAAAATAGAGAAAGTTCTCACTTCCTCTTTTCTTTACAAAAGTATAAAAGTACTTTTTTAAAGTATAAAAGTAAAAGCATTTTATTAAGCATAATTTTTATTTTTATTCTTAATTTTAAGAATTGATAATAAAAATTAAGAATTATCCCTATTACTAAATAGACCCTTAATGTGATTAGTTTAGCCTTTACTAATTTTCTGGTACAAGTCTTTTTCTTCATCTCAATTCTCAATTTTAAGACTCCTTTAGTCATATTTGCAGTTGTTAGTCTCAATGCATTTATGGGTAGCCCCCTCACTGATCATGACAATTGATAATTTGTACATAATAAATAAGGTAGTCATGAGAAAGGAGGGAGATGAAAAGGAAGCAACGAAAAATCTTTCCCCTAAAACACTACTTATTATTATTATTATTATTATTTTCATAAGTGAACTTCTTATTAGAAAAATTATGAATTTTCCTATTTAATTATTAAATTAAAAAATATATTAAATATGGAGTAATTAATTCGACCTTTTACAAATCTTAAAAAATTATTACAATTTAATGATAAAATAGTGAGATTTTATAAGTTGAGCGGGTCATTTTATTAAATAATGTCGTAAAAAATTATATATCACTATATTTCGGACCTTATATATCTATTAGTATATTTATATCATGGTAGTTTCATTTGTGATATTGTTCACCGTGTAACGGACTCGACCAAATATCGGTATAAACCAATCAAACTGAATCGATCAATAAGTGACGTAGACTCTTGAAAAAGAGTTATGAATCGATCAATAAGCGATGTACCGATTGATTCAACGGATCATGATTTATATGATTTATATCGTTTTATTACATTATTAATCCATACTTCAATAGTTGAATTGATCCCGAACAGTTCATTTACATTGCATTGATATGCAACTAGAGGAAAGGGAGCAGGGAAAGAAAATGTAAACCCCCTCTTTATAAAAAAAATATATAGGAGGAAAGGAGAAAATAAATATTTTTATTTTTTTACAGTGAATATGTGTTGAATAGAAATAGTACAATTAACCTTCAAAAAATATATATGATTATTTAGATTTATAATCAGTTGTTAAATTTTTAGTCTTCTATACTTTTTGGCCCTTTCGCAATTATAGCCCTCACAACGGACCAAGACAATTGACAAATTAGTCATAGACGTATGAAAAATGGTGAATAATAAAGACAAAAGACAAGAGGGAGGAGGAATGAAAGGGAAACAATGAAAAGTCTTCCTTCCATGTATAATTGGGTTGGACCGATATTTATAGATCAATTATAAAATAAATTTGGATTATCATATTAATCTTAGACTTCATAGTATATTTACCTTGAGAAAAATTCAAAAAAGAAAAAATAAATAAAACCTAAATAACTAAATGAAAAATTGAAAATATAAGGGGTAATGAAAAGAAAAAAATATATATATTGTTATCGATTTTCCTCTGCACTTGTTTCAATTTTTCAAAAATTTAATTTTTGAATAAAATTTTTGAATAATTTGATTCTACGTTTAGAGTTATTTTGTTTATAATGTTAAAGGTAAAGATGTAATATACACATAAAAGTGGAAAAGTGGAAAAGGGCTTGAGTTGAAGCAATCCAATCCTCTTCAACCTTTTAGTCCACGGTTTTGAACCAAAATGAAAACTCATAACAACAACTTCATAAATGGCCAACTATAATGGGTGAGTTAAATTATTAGATAGTATTGTATACTCATCTAGTTATACCCAATCCCCCTTTCATTCAAATCCAATGAAAAATAAATATTTCTTGTAACACCAATCCATTAATTGCGGTGAATATGTGATCAATACAAGTGACCTTCAAAAGTATGACACAATATACAGTACTCTAAGTAGACTAGTTGTGTAATGATCATTCATCTTTATATAATCGTTTAGTCTTCTATCAAGTTATTAGTCCCTTGGCAATCAATATGTTTATAAGTTTCCCCACGGCCACACAGCCAATTGACAAATAGGACATGGGCGTATGGAAAAAGGTGCATAACGAAGAGAAAAGACGAGAGGAAGGAAAGGGGGAAGAAGGTGAAGCGATGAAAAGTCTTTCATTCCGTATATAATGAATCAACTTTTTCCCACATCTGCCAATCAATACTTACACCGATCATCCACATTTACAATAAGTTTTTTAGACTTCTTTAGTCATATATGTAGTTCTTAGTCCTTTCGTAATCAATGCATTTATGGGTAGCCCCACACTGAGCATGACATTGATAATTTGTTCATACACGCGTTAGAAAAGTTGCATAATTTAATAGAGTAGACTTCAGAAATTAGATTCGGATTTAGTTTCATTACATTATTAATCCATATTTTATCAGTTGAATTGATCTCGAACAGTCCATTAATGTGCCATTGATATACAATTAGAGGAAAGAGAGTTTTATAAAAAAGTAGAGGAGGAAAGGAGAAAAGAAATATTTTTACTTTTTACCGTGAATATGTGATCAATCTACAATTCAGTTAATCTTCAAAAAGTATATATGATTATTTAGATTTATAATCAATTATTAGACTTTTAGTTTTCTATATATTTTTTGGTCCTTTCCCAATTATAGCCCCCACAATGACCGTGATAATTGACAAAATGATGATAGACGAATGGAAAATGATGAATAATAAAGACAAAAGACAAAAGACAAAAGACAAAAGGGAGGGGGAATGAAAGGGAAATAATGAAAAGTCTTTCCTTCCGTGAATAATTGGGTTGGATGGATATTTATAAATCAATTATAAAATGAATTTGTTTATAATATTAATTATAGACTTCATAGTATATTTACTTTGAGAAAAATTCAAAAATTCAAAAAATAAAATCTAAATAAATAAACAAAAAATTGAAAATATAAGGGGGTGATGAAAAGAAAATAAAAAACCATTGTTACCAATTTTCCTTCTGCACTAGTTTCAATTATTCAAAAATTTAATTTTTGAATAAAAGTTTAGAGTACTTTGATTCTACTTTTAGAGTTATTTTGTTTATAATGCTGAAGGTAAATATGCACTAAACACATAAAAGTGAAAAAAGGCCATGAGTTGAAGCAAACCTTCCATTCCATGGTTTTTGTTTTGAACCAGAAGTATGAAAACCCATAACAACTTCGCAAGTTCTGCCCACTCCATTAATTGAGATATATGGTGAATATGAGACCAATAGAAATATATATATATATCTATATCTATATATATATATATATATATACACAGTAATGATCATCCACATTTATGCTCCATTTGATTGGATGCAAAATATTTTTTATTTTTTTGTGTTTGGTTTTGGTAAAATATTTACAAAGAAAACAAATATTAAAACTTAACAAAAATAACATATTTATTAATTTTTGGTAAGTTATTTTACATAAATTGTCAGATGGACTAGACCTCAATTTCGACTTACACATTGTCAAAGAACAAAAATAAAGAAAATATTTTACCTGAAAAAAAAAAATCTTTTTTTTTTTTAAAAAATTTACGTCAAAATTTTGACAAAAATAGTATAATCAGTTTGTACACTTTCAGTCATCTATATATCTACTTAGACTACTTGTTAGTCCTTTCGCAATTGTAGTCACGCTGGACCATGACAATTCATAAATTGGAGATTGACATATGGAGAGAGAAAAAAAAAAAGACAGATAATAAAAGACTAATTAATGACGAAACAAATGAAGGGGAATGAACCGCAAGTAATGAAAAAAAGTCTTTCTTGGGTGGGCAGATGGTTTGATTATTTTAGTATTAGTATTATTATTATTTTTTTTAACTCTAACAAAAACCAAATATTCTGATTTGTGAGGTAGAATTTGTACAATGTAATAAAATTTGAAAAGAAAATATAAAATAATAAGGATCCGATATTAAGTTGATTACCTCAACTTCAAATGGTTATTTTTTGAATTCACTTTCACTCATTAACTCATAAAGGATGAGTCTCATAACTTACCGAAATGTGATCAATAAAAATTTTATAACCCGTTGTTACACTTTTAGAGTATTTTTTGTACACATTTTATTTTTCATATTTTGTTTTAATTTGAAACAATATATATATATATATATATATATATATATATATATATATATAAGGATAATCGGGATGTCCGGGGCTTTGCCCCGACTAACCTACGGGACCCATACAAAATAAATATTTTTGTTATAGAGTGTTTTGAATAGTAATTCAAAACATATTTGGCAATGTCCATTTATCCAAGATTTTTGGAAGTAAAAAAATGAAAAACATGTTTGAAAAATATAATGGTTAGTTTAAAAATGTAATTTAAGAGTTTTTCAAAAAAATGAAAAAAAAATTATTATCATCATTATAGTAAAACAAAATATGTAAAAACACAAAATTGGTGTTCCAATTTTTTACCACTATTTACAAAACGTTTTAGCACTGTGCAAAACAAAACAATTTTTATCAAATGGATTTTTTCTACTGCTACAGTTACGACAAAAATAAAAATACCAAAAATAATACTCTTACCAAACATTCCTCAAGTCTTCAATATAAATTTAAGTCTATTCGTATTTGTAGCCCCACACAATCTTTACTTCCGTATAATTGGTGGGAGGATATTTAGGGCTGCAAATGAGCCGAGCTGTTCATGAACAGCTCAGGCTCGCTCGTTAAGGGCTCGGCTCGGGCTCGTTCATTAAGCAAATGAGCCGAGCTCGAGCCCAATATTTAGGCTCGTTTAGTAAACGAGCCGAGCTTGAGCAACGCTGGGCTCGGCTCGCTTAGGCTCGTGAACATGAACTCGTTTAGACTCGTTAATGTTCGTGAACAAAGCTCGTATAAGGCTCATTATATTTATATACGTAATATATATATTATATATATATATATATATGATTTTATTATAATTTATAACATAAGTACCCAAAAGAAAATAGATTAAATTGGGTGGCTATGAGTTTTTATGTATGCCTAAAATATTAGTTTTTAGTTTTCTTTATGATGTTTCTAGTGGTTGGGTTCTCAATTTGGATGAAATTTTACTTTCCTAGCTTGTTTCTAGTTTGTATTATGTAGGTTTCTTGAGACCTCTATGGCAAACACAATGAATATTGTAATGACACAAATATAGCAATTTGTTGTTATTGTTGTGTTTTTTTTGTATGATAGTGTGTATGTGGCCTGTAGAATACTAATTAATTTTGAATTTTAATTTAATTTTTTTTGTTAAACGAGCCGAGCCCTAGCCGAGCCCGAGCTTTTAAAATCAAGACGAGCCCGAGCCCGAGCTCAAATTTTTGAGCTCGTCACGAGCCGAGCCCAAGCCCGAGCTGATTCCATAAACAAACGAGCAGAGCCCGAACAGCCTAAAGCTCGGCTCGGCTCGGCTCATTTGCAGCCCTAAGGATATTTTGATTTGTGGGCCCAATTTGTCCCTTTGCAAAATTTATAAACCAATTATAAAATAATTTTGTTTATAACATTAATCATATATTTACCTTGAGAAAAATTCAAAAATGAGAAAAACAAGATCTAAAAAACATAAGCAAAAAATAAGGATGAGTTCGGATTTGTCTAGTTCTCATTGTATGGCCTAAGTGAGACTGAAATTACACAAGAACCCTTAACAACTATATATATATATCAAAATAAAATAGAATTTTAAAGTACATTTTTATCTGTACAAAATAGTTTCTATATACTTTGTCACTAGCTTTTGATTAGAACATTAAGTTGGAGAATGCAATTAAAGATGCAACAACAATGATATTTTCATCTAGTAAGTTTCTAGGAAATACCTAAACAACCACCAGTGAGTCAAAATTTACAACCAAAACACACTAACCACAAGAAAACACTATAATTAAGAGCCTCTGTACTCAAGTCATTTTAAGGTCAAGGCAATTAAGTCATTTGCCAAAAACTTGTTAACAGTTTTTACATAATCTTAGTGGAGAAGATTTGTTGAGCACATGTGTCCGACCTTTAAGACAACAGAGTGTAACATCAAATATGACTATATATAATTAGACCGAACTTCAGAAGAGATGAAAGTAATTTAACCTTAAAATTTTATAAGATATAAAAAGGAGAGAATTTCCAAATAAGGTTACAAGCCCATATGATCTTTTATAATACTATTTAGTAATTAAAAATACAAATTGTAGCATAATTTTTTTGCTGTTTAGATATTTTAATGAAAATCACTAAATATATTATTGTTGTGAGTATCACGGATAAAACCAATTACGCTACTTGCAGAAGCCTTCTATTCCTTTCCAATTGTCAAGTTAATGGTAAACTAAGCGCTTAGAAAAAATGGATGGTCTCAGTCTTCCACTTCGATAATCCCTTCATCTCCTCGCAAGAGTCAATTTTGATGGTTGTTCATATAACTATATTCTGTATTCATGTAGGACATAATAGAAGTCTTCTATTCCTTTCCAATTGTCAAGTCAAGTAAACTAAGCGTGTAGAAAAAATGGATGGTCTGAGTCTTCCACTACGATAATCCCTTTAGCTCCTCGCAAGAGTCAATTGATACAAAATTTTATTTGGTGACAAACTTCTGTTTCTTTCAATTGATACATCCTTTGAGCTTGGGAGAAGCAAGTAATCCCATGCATGTTTGGGATGACGAAACAGGGGGCTTGGTAGTGTCAAAGTACTCAAAAACGAAACAGGTAAATTTTGCAAAGGTAAACTAATGGGATTTTTAAAGGAGAGAGATACAATAATAGCCTGAGGAAGGCTATGTAGAAAGTACAAGCCCAGCCCAATGAGAGCCAGCCCAGCCCAAGAAGAAGCAACAAGTCAAATAGATGCAAAACTCAACATCGGCGGCTAAAACTGTTGTTAAAATTCCATCAATCTTCTCATCAGTTTCTCGATCTTTTGCAATCTCTCTCAAGAACTTGAATTTTGGTGGTGGCGGTGGTGAAGAGCTCAACCTGTTCAGTTCTGCTTCTGTTGATGATTCGATCGAAGAGAGGATTGAATCCATGGTGGTTATAAGAATCCAAAGGGAGATTGCACGGGCTATCAATTCAAAGGCCTTATCACATGAATGGGAGAAAGGGATAGATTGAATTGATCCCATTTATCTGTCATTTTGAGAGACGATAGACGAAAGAGAATATTGAAAATAGGTATTGGACCATACCAACCTGAACTTAGTATTATATATATACTAGAATAGAGGATTGCTTCATCTTCAAGGATTGGATGGAAAAACAATTTAAGGAATATGTATCATCACTCTCTCTTAAGTCAGTTGGACCCTCCCCAACAAACTCATGCCATTCAGATGGTAACAGGAGAAGAGAAGAACAATTCTTGGCGCAGTTTCCTTATGAGAGGGTTGAAGAAACTTCAACGGAGATCCCAAAAAATTACCTAAAGATAGATATCTGGGAAATAGTCATCTCCAAAAATACCAAAAAGCTTTCGAAGAGATTGGCCGCCATGCCAGATTGCCAGGCATCAAGTGGAAGAAGGCGCTAGGTTCTTCCACTTACCAAGCCTCAGGTGCGAAAACAAGGAATTGGCATTTGAAATCCACCTTGGAAATTGACACTAGAGAAACTAGAACTCACACCAAACTACGAGGAATTAAAAGAGGAAATTCCACAAACCTATCATGAATCTTTTTTTTTTTTTTTTTTCGGAAGCCAAAAACCAAAGATATCAACTTTGATGACACATCATACGAACCTAAACCCATAACTTTGTTCTAAGGAAATTGCAATAATATCTCTCATTACTTGTAGAAAATACGTAACAGAAGCAAAATAAAATTGCTAAAGATTAATTCCACCTTTCCTAGAAAAATCACTGAACTCAGAAGCACTGCCTTCCTAGATAGGAATTCAAAAGTTTGCTGCGAATGGTACGTTTTGATTCATTCTCAACAAACCCATAATTGTCGGACACAAATCCACCAAAGTTAATGAGTCCATAAGTCTGATTGATTATATCTCTTTTGTTAAGTTGGTAGCTCTTCAAGCTTTTCTAGCTAGCTTTACAGTTGTGTACTTGTTTGGGATAGACTCTTGGATGCATAAGGACCATGCTTTTTGCTATTGCCATCGCTCTTATCTTCTGCAATCATGTGGTTACTTGGAGGGGGATGAAAGGGAAGCAACGAAAAGTCTTTTCCTTCCACCAGAAACATTATTAAATTAAAAAATGTATTAAATATGGAATAATTAATTCGACCGATACAACAAATCATGATTTATGTATATTCAGAATCAGTTTCATTACATTATTAATTCAGATTTCAACTGTTCAATTGATCTGAGCCGTTCATTAACGTCCCATTGATATGCAACTAGAGTAAAGAGAGTGAAAAAAAAAAAATGAATATGTGATTAATGTACAATTCAGTTAACCTTAAAAAAAGTATATATGATCATTCAAATTTATAATCAGTGGTTAGACTTTTAGCCTTTTATATACTTTTTGTTCCTTTTGCAGTTATAGCCCCACAGCGACCACGACAATTGACTAATTGGTGGTCAGGTCATAGACGTATGGAAAATGGTGAATATAATAAAGACAAAATACGAGAGGGAGAGAGAGAGAGTCTTTCCTTCCGTGTATAATTGGATTGGACAAATATTATAAACCAATTATAAAATAAATTTGTTTATAATATTAATTATAGACTTTATTGTCAAAAGAGATTTAAAAGATTAAAGATTAGCCATAAGGAGAGGAAATCTGAATGGACAATTGTGTTATTTAAAAAATAATAATTATTTACTTGTAGAATTATGATTAGAATTGACATTTCATTTAAAATTATAGTAAAAGTCCTTTCTTCTTCAAAATGGTTTTGGTTTTAAGTTTTAGTTTCCTTTTAAATTTTCAGAAAGTAAAAATTTAAGAAAATTTTGAAAATCACACACCATAAAATAAGTAAATTAGTTATAAATGTCAAGTGCCATTTTGAATTATTCAACTGACCTTAGGATATCTGCCTATTCGAAATGAGGCAAGAAAAGAACGGTCAATACTTTGATTAAGGGGGTTATCATACAAAAGAAAGGTATTTATTGCCATTGCCAGTTGAGTGATTTACAGTGAAAAAAGAAATTATTGGTGGCTTTGCTGGTGTAGTCACTTTTCTTAAGATATTATTTATAGGATGTGAATGATTGCCAATTTGAATCCAAAAGTCACCATCGAATAAACATGTATTTGAGGAATAAATGTTAGGAATATAGATGGCAAATAACAAATAATTATTAGGATCGATATATAATAGATACATAATAAACAGTTGATTTATTTATAAACAGTTGATAATATAAACAGTTAATTACACTTTCAAGCTTAATACAGAGAAATATTACAAGAGGAAGAAAGGAAAATTGAAAGATACATTGAAGGGAACCTTTGCCCTCTATTTATACTTAAAATGGACTTGAAATTAACATTTTGAAGTCCGCATAGTGCATGGGAACGTGTGCTTGAATAATGCAGTCGGTCGGCCCACCACTAAGTTCTGTCTCCTTATCTGATGGAAAGTAAACATCTGATGAAGGAAATACTGTAAAATCAAAGACTTATGAGAAAAGTCCTTTGTCTTCTTCTGTCGGCAGGATAAGAGGAATCTTTACTTTTTGGGTGGATTCATCTTTTCCTTCAAGTGGCTGGTGAGAGAGTCTCAATAATCAGCGACTGTGGGTTCATCTTCAGAAATAAGATCTTCATTGGGATCTTGTAAATAACCAGCTAGACAGGAAAACTGATTACCATTGACTGGTCTGGCTAGAGACTGATATCATGGAGGCATCATCTCTTACTGTCGATGTGGAGGAATCAAAAGTTGTAACAAATTTATTCCTCATAAAATCCACGCATTTAACCATTAAATCTGCTTCGGTAATTAATGGTTGTTGCTTTCTGATCATATCTTTAACAAGTTCAAATGGGTTAAAGATTTCTGGTTCTGGAATAGTTAACTTTGGAACCTTATCCATGTATTCCATTGTTTTCTTTCTGATATGATGGAGGAGGGCTTGGATAGGGTCTTGAGTCATGCCTGACCACCATCGGTAATAAAAGATCCTCTGAAGGACTGGTAACTTATCAGTGGTATAACCACATTGGAAATCCCATTTCCAAATCCAAGGGATTCCAAATTCAGTAAAGAACAATAGGGTGGATTTCCCTACAGGAATATTATCCTGTCCCCTTAATTGAGGATGAAATTGTTGCCATGGCAAGTATAACTGCCTAATAGATTCGGGCAAAATATTCAGATCAGGGCCAAATATAGCCCACCAGGGTATAACCCAGTTTGGAAAATCAGCCTTAACTGATTGAGGGCATATCTTGAAAAACCAAGAATGCTTATGCTGCGAATTTTGATAAAAGAACGAATATGTCCAAGCTGAGATATAATCCCAATAATTGTAACTGTGACCATAGGATATTTTCCTTGGCAAATTAGGATTTAATCCCCAGTCACTAAGCCGTATAAGCCTCTTAAAGATAGCTTTACTATAAGTAAGAGGACTATCTTTGGAATTCGAAAATTGCTTCGTGTGGTTGATTTCCACAGAGGAAGTTTTAATAAGAATGGCTTCATAGATATTTCTATGGCAACCATCCGGTGCAGCATATTGTTGAGTTTGGAAATATCTGGATTTTACTTCCCAAGGGTCTGGCATCCATTGCTCATCTTGAGAATCCAGTACCAATACTGTCTGAATATACCTTTGATTAGGTATCCATGGAGTTTCTTGCTCAAGAACCTCTTTCATGGTTGGTTTTTGTTGTTTCTGTTGTGAACTGCTGCTGCCTTTAGGAGGTGTGCTGAGCAGATCTGCAACATGATCCAGATATGGAAATTGATCATCATTTAGTGGTATAACCACTTTGGCCTTAGCCTTGTTTTTACCACGAGCCTTTGGAGTATTACCCCGGCCCTGCCCATGAGGGGGTTGATTCATGAACTCTGTAAAAATTCACGAGTTAGAAAATCAGGTAAAGAATTAGAACTGCCTTTAATATATTCAATAGAAAAATCAAAAGCAGATAAATCAGCTTGCCAACCAGCAAATATCTGTTTGGAAACTAAATTCTTTACATCTTTTTCCAGTACTTGTTTAGCAGCACTACAATCAATGCGTAACAAGAATTTCTGATTGATTAAATCATCTTGGAATTTATAAATGCATTTAACCAAAGAAAGAATTTCTTTTTTGATGGTTGAGTAATTCAGTTGTGCATTTTTCCAAGTTCCTGAAGTGAAGCGAATAAGCTCCTCGGTTCCTGTATTTGGATTCTTCTGTTTAAGAATACCACCATAGCCAATATTGGATGCATCTGTTTCCACAATTTTAAACCATGAAGAATTGGCTAGAGCTAAACAAGGAATTTGTTTTGCTCTGAGTTTAATCTTCTGGACAGCCTTGGTGTGTTCCAAAGTCCATGGGGAAGGAGATTTCCTTAACCTGGTGTACAAAATTGCTGTATCCTGTGCAAGATCTCTGTAGTGATTTCGAATATAATTCAAACTACCAAGAAATCTTTGGAGTTGAGTTTTATCCTTTATTTCATCTGAAAATTTAAAAGCAAACTCAATACTGCGATCAATAGGTCTAATTTTTCCATCACAAATTTCATGACCAAGAAATCGGACCTTAGTTAAACACAGTTTTAGTTTAGGAGCAGAAACTACTAAACCACTTCGGTAAATAACATTTTTGAAAATTTTCAAGTGTTTATAATACTGATCTATTGATTTTGAAAATATGAGAATATCATCAATATAAACAATAGAAAATTCAGTATAAGGATTAAATATGTCATTCAAAATATGTTGAAATTCTGAAGGGGAATTTTTTAATCCAAATGGCATTACTGTCCATTCATACTGTCCAAAAGGTACGCAAAAAGCTGTTTTGTACCTGTCCTCTTCTGCAATCTGTACCTGGTAATATCCAGATTTAAGATCAAATTTAGAAAAGATTACAGCAGATTGTAACCTATCTAAAAGATCTTTGATGTTGGGAATTGGGTATCGGATCCAACTCAAAGCTAGATTGAGTAGTCGATAATCAATAACCAATCGAGGAATCCCTCGTTCTTTTTCAGCATTTTTATTGACATAAAAAGCTCTGCAACTCCATGGGGAGTGGCTGTCAGTGACAAGCTTCTTTGCCATTAAAGAGCTAATTTCAGTTTTGCATAATTCCAAGTAGTCAGCCTTCATGTGGCTGGGACTAGCTTTAGAAGGAATCATGAGATCGGTAAATCCCTTTTTATAGGGTAAAGAAATAATATGCTTCTTTCTGTCCCAAAAAGCATTAGGAATCTCACTACAGATTTCCTTTAGAAAGTTTTGTTGTATTGACTCAATTTTCTGTTGCTCAGTGGGTTGTACCAATCTTTGATTAATTGCTAAGGAGGATACCTCCTTTTGTAAATAATTTAGTTGCTTTTCCTTAAAGATAATGTTATCTCTAAGAGCATTGATATGCTTATTTACTGGGGGGGTCAAGAACTGGAAAGTAATTGACTGGCCATGTAAATTAGAGCATATTCCATGAGAATCAATATTCTCAATTGGCATGATCAAAGCTAAAAAGGGGGTGCCCAAAATAACTTGTTGTGCCATATTTTTGATGAGTAAGAAAGTAAATGGTAAACAAATACCTTCTTTACAGATGAAAACGTCCTTGAGGCAGTTAGTCTTTGTGTTCAGACCTATGGATATGATTATTTACCTAGATCGGAAGTGATAAGTGTTATTTATCGCATCCATTACAAAGTACTTGATACTATGTGTCCAAATGCCATACGCAAAGACTCTCAAGGAGTAACTGCGTTATAGGACACCAATATGTTCACATCAAATGTAGCCACAAAAAGGATGATTCCTTAGAGTGAAATAACATTTCCTGAACATTGGACAATTTTTAGTGCAGTTTCGGCAAAGCCAATTGCTAATCATAGCTTGGACTTTGTTATTCAGGACCAGGATGGTGATGTTTTTCTGAATTTCAGAAAATCATTAGATCTACCCAGATCTACATCATCTAAAGGAAGTCATCTTCCTTATCATGTTTCTTGTCGTCCTTCTCGCCATTCGATCTCGTCGGATTACCGAAAGGAAGATCTCCCGCCTGCAGTAGTTGGTTCCAATCACCTCAAGCTGAAAGGAATACAGTAATCTCATAATCAAATTCCAAGAGGAGTCTACGAGAAAGCACCAATAGGTATGTCTCGTCGCCAATTTGGAATTGAATTCAGCCCAACTCCATCCGAAATGGGAATCGGAAACGAATCTGTCAAGGATCAATTTGATGATCCTACAGACATAAATGACCCTCATGAATATTAGTTTTTAATGGATTTTGTCCCAGATAGAATTGCCATTAATACTGAATTGTACAACTATTCATGAATAGTTGTCTGTTCAACGTGAGTTTTCAGCAATAAGTATTTCAACTGCAAATAACTTTTTACTCCCCTCAGTCCTTATGTTAAAAAACATCCAACTCTATATCACAAAATTAATCTAAGCAATAAACTGATATACCACCATGTACTGATATATCACTATGTTTCCAAACCCAAGAATGCCACTGGCTGTTATAGGCCTGCCGGGGCCCAAATTATAGAGAACATGCTCTTAGAGAAAGGTAACATTTAAGAATAGAATAAAATAAACATTTTAAGTTAGTTTCATTATATTCTCATTTTATTATTTATTATTTATTATTTATTATTTTTCTTTGATAAAAAACGACACACACCCACTTGCTAGCACTTGAATCCTCAATCTTTGCTACAGTCTTTGGTGGTTTATCATTTTATTATTTCCCAAGCCAAAATAAAATAGTAGAATACTTGTTCTTGTGGAATATTTACTTCCAAACGTTCAAATGTTCACCCAATTTCATGAGTTAAAAAAAGTCAACTAAAACAATACTAAAAAAATGAGACGGCCCAAGTTTTTCAACCTGGTGCGTCAGTAATGAACTGAAAGATAACCCGATAATGGATCCGAAATGCGGAAGTAAAAGACAAAACAATGGTCTTTAGAGATACCACGCATCTCTAAGACACCAATGTGACACTCAATGAGGTCACGGAACCCAAAGAAAACAAATGCGAAAGCAACATTTAAAAAACGAACAAGATTGAACCTAGGGAAAAAATCATCATTTCTAGCTTAAAACTGGGTGCCATCGAGCACACCATTGGAAAGACAACGAAAAATTAATGAATTTAGACTCAAGAATCACTGGATTCGAAGTTCGGATGAAGAAGATATGGCTTACGGAAGAAGAAGGGGCAAAACGGTCAAAAATGTGACAACCAAGAATATCTAACCGGTTACCAAGCCTTCCTAACCGGTTAGAAGACCAAAAATTTCGACCAAAACACTGCCCATGCACATGTAACCGGTTACGAAGCCCCTTTTAACCGTTTACATGTGAAGGAGGCAGAATGGGTAGCCCAAAAACCTGGCAGTAGGGGTTTTTCCGGAAAAAATGAAAATTTGAGGGCCTAGATGACATTTTCTGGAAAAATACAAAGAAGAAACCCCCCTCAAAATCGAGTTTTCTATGTGACTTTTTAGAGAAATAAAAAAATAAGCATTGTGAAATGCCCAAAATGCCCTCCCAAGAAAACTGGTCCAGAGGGTCCAAAAAGCTGCTAAATGGAAAAACATAAGCTGAACTTCGGGATCGATTTCCGATGCCAAGACGACATTTTCTGGAAAAACACGAAGAAGAAACCCCCCCTAAAATCATATTTTCTAAGTGACCATTTAAAGAACAGAATTTATTTCCCAAAGTAAATTTCCAAAATACCCTTAGGTCAGATTATGTAACAAAAGTGTAAAATGAGTCCGTAGGAGGCTCATTTCACCAAAGAAGAAGCTTTGCCTGGAAACGACCATGCACACAAACATAACTTACCTAGTAAGATGTGCTACAATGGTCCATGGCCCAAAAATATGGCCGATGCAAAATATGACCCCCCAACGGCCAAAATGCCAAAAATGTAATTTGGAATGAAAACTTGGAATTCAAAACTATGAAATGACTTCAAAATACCATGTGGCCTTTGGCCACATCTCATACATGTTAAATGAATTCTAGATAACGAATTTCATACGCAATACACGCTCCGGTGCAAAATAGCATACTAAAACGCATGAATTTCGTATAATCTCATTAAAGGCAAAAATTAACATCCATGACATAAATGTGTGATACCCCTCGGATCCGAGACACAGGTTGATCAGGCCCAGGCCCAAACCCGAGGGATATCAAACAATTAATACGTTATAACGAACACAGATTACAAAAGAAATAAGAATTAAGTTCTAAAAGTTGGAAGAAACTAAAACATAAAATCCTTTAATAATTAAATACTTAAATCTGATAATCCAAAACTCCATAATTTAAACAACTTGGGAATCCATCTCCAATGGACCCCTAATAAAATCCCAAACTGAAATGAAAGTAGAGATAAAACCCAAATCTATTATCTGAAAAGAAGTCCTACATCGTTGGTAGAGTGGAAGATTGTCTCTGCTTAGCACGAACAAGCTCAAGCTTGAAACTGACGTACACCTGAAAAATAGAAGTGGGTCAAGCCCACAAACAAGTTCTATTCTACTACAATCTAAGCAGAGACTTGATACACATGTATATATTAAATAGTTCAACAATAACTAATACTCCATACATAAATATATCCACACTACTGGACTCTCGCTAGACTATGAAGAGGGTCTCAACCTGGATAGAAGGCATCACACAATACGCACCTGAGTGGGCATGAGTACCTAAACCTAAACAGGGTATACCTCAACCCTCATAGTCAGCTACACATCCAATTGCATATATGCACCCTAACCGTCGACACTGAGACTCAAGCTCATGACACGGTATCATAAAAATATATCTAAACTCCGTTCCTAACCATCCACAAGAAATCCAGTAAGTCATTCGGCGCATTCAACCGTACCGACTCATAAATGTAAGAAGGGTTTTATTTAACAACCCGTACCCTTACTCCAAGATAGGTAGGACTTTATACCGGTGCATACAATTCCATCCATCCAACAGTTGATAAGGCATTGACAATTAAATAACAATATCAACAATTCCATACTAAGCATTTTAGAATACATTATCAATTATGCTTAAATAAATCCAGCAGTTGATGGAGCATTGACAAAAATAAATATCAATTTCAACCATTCCATGATAAGCATGAAAACATAACAAAATAATATTTACATGCTTACATAACACCGTTACATAGAAACCATCTCGTAGAAACACATCACAGGAATTAATACTTAACCACGTGAAGCTGTGTTTGTAAATACAAAATTTACTTCCCAGTATTCTTAATTAACAGAGTCTAAATAGATTTTGTCACGTTCAATTCCATGACATGCAACAGAAATATCAGTAAATTCTCATACTTATAAATTTCCGCTCAACAGATTAATGCACTGCATTCTAGGAATTTAATCACCACTTAAGCTTAAGATAACCTAGATTCCTAGCATCTATTTATATTATTTGAATACAAAAATTAGCAGTGAACAGCCCTCACAGAAACTTCTAAAATAATTAAGAAAATATTCCATCTAAAACCAAATAGTTCTGCAAGGCACATACAATTTCCAATTAGTTTAACCGATTAAAGTTCAATGATTAAATCTGTATTATTCCATCCCTTGAGACTTTAATCCTACTCTGAACAACCTCTAATACCTCCATTACAGTATTTTAATTTCCCACAGAAAACTTCAACAACCATCACCACGAAGCTTTCTCATTGCAAACTGAAACTAAACAAAACAAAGCGTAAAAACTGAAGAAGGCAAACATGGAGCAGGCTCCAAAAAAACTTGGAGCCGCTTCCAAGTGCTTTGGAGCCGCCTCCAAAGTCTTGGAGCCGCCTCCAATCCAAAAGGAGCCAGCTCCAATCCAAAAAGGAGCCGGCTCTCTCCCTCCTCTTCTCCGTGCTTTGTTTTTCTGGCGTCGTTTTCACCTCCTGTACTTTTCTGCCAAGGTTCCTAGAAATTGAAGCTAAATCCCAGTATGTTCCAACCCTTGTTTTAGTCCTTATTATATCACTAGTATGGATTAAACAGAGAATTAAACAAGAAAGTTTCAACTTGGAACAGTTTAACACATGTATATCAGCTTCTATTTCAATTAAACTTTTAATCAAGAAAACAGATAACGTTTTATTTATTTATTTTAAACATATAAATCATCCTGAAACTATTTAAGCATGCAAAGATCACGAAATCTAAGGGAGAGAGTTAAGATAGAACTTGCCTTTGAGACTTTTGTTCAAAATCTCTACGCCGTCTTCGAAGGTTCCCGGCAATTCCTACTGAAAATTTCCTCTGTTCCTCTCTCTGCTATTTCCACAGACGTGTATAGGTTTATTTTTCTTAAACCCTAAACCACCGTATAAGCCTATTTATAACCTTACTATAAACCCTAATCCATGTATAATTCAGCCCATAAGTAATCTTAGGTTAAAATCATGTCGGCTACCTATGTGTATACCAAATATGCAACCAACCCTACTGTAACGTGAAATGTAGAAAACACTTATCTCTAATTAAATAATTTCATACATTAAATTACATAAAATAAACAAAATGAAATAAATAAACAAATAAAAATAAGAAATTCATATAATACATATAATTCAAGTAGGTCAAATAAGTCAAAGCAACAATTAAAACAAATAAGTTAAAATTAACTCACAATTTAAATTCAAAGAAAAACACCATTAAATAAAACGCAACTTAACCAATTAAAAGAATAAATTAAATACCAGGATTATCCTTTTGAAATTAGGGGTATTATAAAATGTGATTCTAAAAGAAGTTTGGCCCTTGGCCTCATGTCATATACATAGAATGAGAATCAAAAGCGTGCTTAGGCACACATTACAAGTTTCGAATTAAATATACACATTTGACAATTGAGACTATAATTGGCATTCCAAGCCAACTTTCACAAAAATGGAAGTCTCCAAGTCCATAAACCATCCAAGCATAATGAAGACCTCAACTTTGATTCTTGTACCTGAAATATGCCCCAGTATCGTAGGGGTGAGTAACATAAAGCTACTCGTAGGAAATGAGCATGCATCGACCTACGTTTTACAAGTTTGCATGATTTAATCATTATGATTCATTCCACCTAACGTTTATGTCAAATGTGAGACTCAAGGAGCATCCTAGCGACCTAAGATCATTTCTAGCATCAATCACCTCATTCATGCAATTTTATCAGCATAGGGTCATGCTTACACAAAGTAACAACATAGGAGCATGCTTACACAAAACAACAACATAGGAGCATGCTTACACAAAGCAACAACATATAGATTCTTAATATTATCAACTTGAAGTCTAAAATGCAACATCAACTAAATATAACAATTTAGCATAATTATAATATCTAATACCACACATCAAGACATAAGTTCTCTAGGTTATCAACTAGAAATCTAAAAGTGTGAAATCAACTAAATATATCAATTTAGTATGGATGTACTTAACAACATCAAAATCGCCAATAGCCAAAACCACAGGTCAACAAGGTAAACATGATTGTCAACTTGGAATTGAATGCGAAAACAAATAGTGGAAGACTTGGACATCATGCTCGAAATTCTGCCGAGACCTCAATGGTTATTCTAGGCACTAACCCGTAGGGAAGACCACCCTAAGTGAACACTATCTCAATGACTTAGAGGACTCACGTCCCCGTACTAAAGCCAAACCCTAGCCATCTCAACTCAACAATGTTCCAAGGTTCCAAAATAAGCCAAATAAGTTCATAACTTATACATATTACTACTATATAGTAACAAGTTAGCAATATAACTCTCAATTGTGCATAATAAGCATTTCATATCCATAATGCTACAAAATCAAAAGCCAACAATATATTCATATAGAAACATACTCTCATGAATATAAATTTAACAACAATGCCCTTCAATGCATATAACACAATCAAGTGAATATTTCACAAGTCTAAATCTATGATCTTAAAATAGAAGCACCTTCTAAAACATGATTAAATCCATGGATAAACAAGATAGAATCTAATTACATCAAAATAATTAAACTCTCTAAATTTCAAATCATTTCCAATTGGCCCCAATTTAATATATGCTAATAGACATATCATGGTCATTACATATATTCCCATAAAAGTTTAATTAGGCCCATGAAACCACAAAATTAGATTTTAATTAATTCTCTTAATTAAAGTCTCTAAATTTTCAAACTCAACCAAATGCTCTCAAATTAAAGTATGTTAACAAACATGCCAAAACTTAATTTAGAAGCATAATACAATTCAATTTCATGCAAGGTACGACCATGAACTTTAATCTTTCACAAAAGATAAATATTAATTAAAAAGAGCAATTCTTATTTAATTAATCCAAATTTAATATATGTTAACCAACATGTTAAAATAAGATTTTCTACCATGTCACAATTCAAATCAAAGTTATATATCATAATGAATTTTAAATCTTATACAAAGAATTAAAAATTACTAACTTTCTAGATTTGATACAAGGCATATATATAAGTTGTATAATCATGCTAAACACTCAATACAACACACACAAAAGCCTAAAACATTCCCTACCTCCAATTCCCACTAAAATAAATCGGCTCCGAATCCGACGAAACTCCTAGGTTTTGTCGGGGACAACGCCACGAACATGAATCCTAAGGAAGCCCCATCAAAAACACAACTTGACTTCAAACCCAAACTCAAGAAATGGCCAAAACAAGATTCCAATCGGTTGGAATCAAAGGCCTCGCAGAGGGGAACAATAAACACTAAGGCATTAAGGTATTTCATTGAAGGGAAGAAGCTCAAAAGAAGAGAGAGAAGATGGCAGCCATGGCTGCCTTTAGATCCGGCCAAGAGAGAGGAGAGAGAGAGCAAAAATCTGATTTTTCACTTAAAGGCCCCCTATTTATAGAAAACTCAAAAAGTGTCCCGAATGGGCCCCGCCGGGTCCGGAAAAGTGAAATCTGAGCAGATGCACTCAAATGGCAAAACTCTATAATAAAAAAGATTCCAAATGAGAAAATATGAACAACAGAAGAAACGCCGTCGAAAACCGAGTCCCGAGCAGAGAGTTATGCCCAAAACAAGTTTGGCACAAACCGGGGCCAGAAACCCTGAAACTGGAAAACATCATGCAGGAGGAAATTCTAAGAGTCCACGACTCGATGAAATGTGAAAATGAATCCCATACGAGGATCTAGGCTCAAAACAAGACATTGAGCAATAACTTTCATTAATTGCACAATGACCCCTCCAAAAAGTGAAAACTGCGAAACTGCCCCAGAATATCTCCAAAAGATATTTTCTTAGATACCCCTGAAATAAAATATCTTCAAAAGATATTTATGAAAAACACCCCAAGAACAGAAAAAGTTTCCAAAGAACTTTGCATCCATGCTCCTATGGACACCGGGAGCAACCAGAGTACTTTCTCACGAAAGTAAAGATACGTATCTCATGGAAACCACTGAGAATGAAGATATGTGAAGTCAGAAACCAACTCCGAACACAAGAAGTGTGGTTACGCAAATAGAGTGACAAATGAGGAAAAGACGGAATAGGAAAAAAGACAAAAAGTGAATAGTGTTGAAAAACGAAAAATGTGGGAATGACTCGATCCTCAAAGGAAGTTGTCAATCCACAGAAAAGAGTCTCAGAAATCACTCCAGAGCACTCGAGACAACACTAATCGACAAGAAACCAAACTCAGAAGGGAAAAGACAACGGAAAAAATTTATCCGAAAAATCCCGGTCATTACAAAAAATACACACCTTAAACTTATTATAATTACATTATCTCCAACATAAATGTAAAAACATTAATGTATAATTATATATTACATTATCTTATGGAGATTGTTGGGTTTGTGGCTTAAAATTTGTATGTGTGCAGAAAATTACTCTCCTTTTTCGTTTTGGAATGTCGAAATTTGTAGAGGAAATTGTATCACATTATACCTGCTATTTTAGAGTTGAAGATGGATATGGTAACTCCTTGTAGGTAAGTTGATCCTTGTCCAACAAGGAATTGGATTTGAGGAATACTTGTCCCAGAAGGAATTGGGTTTTGAAGACTCTATAAATAGAGATGGGTGTGAGGGGTTTAGAGAGAGAGAAAAAAGAGAAAAGATGTAAGGGGTTTAAGGGTGAGTGTTGTGAGAAAAGGGGAGAGTATGTGTAATTTCCAAGTGTATACATGTAGCCTCATAAGAGATGATGAGTGAGTGAGTGCGGTTTGACATGTGGTTGTATATTCTCCATATATGCTTGTGTTGATGTGATGTGATGATATTTTCGCTGTGTGTGATGAAGGAATGATTTAACTCTCAACAACAGTCGACCGTTGAATGAGTAAGAAGGAGTTAATTATCTCCAACAACTGGTATCAGAGCCGATGTTGGGTCAGAGCCTGTGGTTGGTCCTGAAGATCAGAACTGAAAATTGGTGTGAAGTTTGTTAAAGCAAAAGATGATCGTGAGGTGATATGGAGATTCAATTAGAGTTGATGATGACACAAGGTATATTGATGGTATGAAGCCCATGAGGAACAAGTCTTGGAACAAGCTAGAGGATGCTCATTTTCAAGATGGGGAAAAGGTGATAGAGATGAAGCCCACAAGGAACAAATTTTGGGGACAAGCCAATAGTGAGTGCTATTTCTCAAGATGGGGCAAGGGGTGTGAAGAGTGAAGGGGTTTGTTTTAAGCCCGATAAAGAGTAAAGGAAAATATGAAAAATGAAGAGGAGAGGTTTGTTGCTTTGAGCCAGAAAAGCAATTGATGAAGATGAGTTGAATATTGGTGGATTGCCATACGTGAGCAATTGAACACCAATGGGATGGATAGAGAAGATAGAAGAAAAATGAAGAATGATGAATTTGAGAAAATGTGGAGATTGTTAGAATATTTCTCAAGTTCATCATTGTGCTTTATTTGAGGTGGATAAATCTTCAATTGAGGTGGAGCTAGGTGCAGGTATGAAGAGATCCATGTTTGAGGTGGAGCTATGGAGAAGCACGTGAAGATAGAATTTTGAGCCAAGGTGGAGATTGTTGGGTTTATGGCTCAAAATTTGTGTGTAGAAAATTAGTTTTCTTTTTTGTTTTGGAATGTCGAAATTTATAGAGGAAATTGTATCCCATTATACTTGCTATTTTAAAGTTGAAGATGGATATGGTAACTCCTTGTAGGTAAGTTGATCCTTATCCAACAAGGAATTGGATTTGAGGAATACTTGTCTAATAAGGAATTAGGTTTTGAAGACTCTAAAAATAGAGATGGGTATGAAGGGTTTAGAGAGAGAGAGAGAAAAGAGAAAAGATGTAAGGAGTTTAAGGGTGAGTATTGTGAGGGAAGAGGAGAGTATGTGTAATTCCCGAGTGTATACGTGTAGCTTCATAAGAGATGATGAGTGAGTGAGTGGGGTTTGACATGTGATTGTATATTCTCCATATATGCTTATATTGATGTGATGTGATGATACTTCCACTGTTTGTGATGAAGGAGGGTTTAACTCTCAACAACAGCCGACCATTAAACGGGTAAGAGGGAGTTAATTATCTCCAACATGAATTCAACCTCTGATCTAAGCTATGACAAAATTAAACTTATTTAATTGTAAAAAAGAAAAACTTGCATTGCACACTACATTGGAATTCAACCTCTAATACTAATATAGTATTGTCTATTTATCTTGGTGCCCAAGCCAGACTTATCCAAAAATCAATATAAATTGACTCTATGGGAGAAGGGCTCGCTATCTGTCAAACATGGCCTAGTCCATTTCTTTACAGAGTTATATGGGCTCTGAAACTAAAGGGTGTACCTTTAAATTTAATACATTGTGGAAAACCAATTTGTGAGTCCTTGGTCATCCTTGAATACATTGAAGAAACATGGCTGCAAAATCCGTCCCTGCCAAATGATCCTTATGATAGATCCGTGGCTCGGTTTTGGGCTAAATTTGCAGAGGACAAGGTAAATAATTTCATTTTAGTAGTGTTTACTCCATTATTTTTGGCCCATTGGAAATGTGACATGTGGTGAGTTTCAATGGAACTTACCATGCTGGATCGCAACTCTAATAAGTTATTGTTGGAGTATTAAAGCTATGTTACGTAGCAGTCAAAGACAAGTGGGTTAGTATAATCCTACCATGTGGGGTTTTTTCTATTTTAAGAGGAAAAGGGATTATTTCATGGAAAGACTACCATACATGCAATCTTATGCACTAATTGGTTCTCAACACATGGCGAGCTTCATTAAACTTGCCACAGTGGATTAACTTTGTTAAAGATGAATTTATTGGAAGTTCCTATTCCTATAGGATACCAATTAAATGGGTATTTTCCATTCAAATTAGAGTTGACTAAGTCACGTAAAGGGGACGTAGAGGCAATATTTTCTCCTTATTTTTAAGAGACATCAGCAACTGCCTAAGCCAGGTCAACCTCTGTTGCTAAAATTTAGCATGCCATGGGAATTCAATTTATTTCTATAAATATATATATATTTAGCCCACGATGGAGTGATTATCGTGAGTCTATGATGCCTTGAAGTCTATTGAGGCAAGGTTGAGGAGAGGTTGTTAGAATTAAGGGAGTGCACCATAACCACGACGCCATGAAGTTCATATAGAGGGTTCAGCCTAGAATCCAGAAAATCGTGGTCTATGAAAGGAAAGGAAGTGGGTTGGATATAATCCCACGATGAAACAGTCCTAAAATCTAGGAGGTCATGGCCTATGAACTCTAAACCTAGAAGGAAATTCTCAAGATGGAAGTTGCCAAAATCATGGGAACGTGGTTTATAAAAGTAAAAGGGACGTGGGGTATAGTCTGTATTTATGGATATATCTATGTATATATATTTATATATATCAAACATAACCCATGAAAGGAAAGAATTGCTGAAGTCGTGGCTGCTGAGGGAAGAAGGTGCTGAAATTCAAGGGTTTATGGCGCCATGAATTCTAAAGTTCAGAAGGAAAGTCTCAGAATGGAAGTTATTAAAGTTTAAGAGACGTGGGCAACTATATTTTTAATATATATATATATATATATATATATATATATGAAATATTATTCACGATGAGGAGGTTACTAAAAGTTAGAGACCACGACGCCATAAAAGGAAGACTTTACAAAAGAGGAAGACTACTTGAGATCGTGGGACACTTGGCCAAACAAGGAAGCGTCGGTTGAGAGTGGTGGAATTTCTTAAGAAAACTACTACTAACCGAAGCAGTTGTTGAAGAAAGTGGTTTAAATCGTGTCTGAAGAAGGAAGAGTTTACGATAGAGGAAGAAGGAGATGGGAAGAAGAGGTTACAACAGCTAAAAGAACGTGGGGCACTTGGCAGTCTAGAATTTGGCCAAGTAGAAGCTACCAAGGCTGCCACACATTAGTTTACATGCATGGAAGGGCTCTATAAATAGAACACTTAGAGCTAGTTTGCAAACCCTGTTCAACACACACAACCAACAACACTTCAATTACTTTACATTCATGTATCTTTACATTCATGTAATGCACTTTCAATATGTTTAATTCAAGTCATGCACTTATTATTCCTACTTTCCAGCATTTTCAATACAGCTTTCATTTCCACTAGCCATAGTTCAGTCCGAAAGTCCTTTTTCAAGGCAAAAAGAACCCTTGAAGGTGGTAATTCCAGTCCTTCATTCAATCGCCTGATCCTTGCAATTTCTTACTGGATAGTTGTTCGAATATCCACTCTGGAACGACAGCAGTTCCTGGCATGCCCGACATCTACTCCTACTTTCCACTCACCTGGAAAGCGGAACTAGTGCTTTTTCGCGAGCCGAACAAGCAGTTTTAGTTGAATTGATATAACTTGTTTGATTATTTTCTTGATTATGATACATATAGGGTCTTACTATTTGGACAATGTTTCGAAGTACCACTGAAGAGGAACATGAAAAGGCCATGAAGGACTGTTTTGAAATGCTGAGAACAATAGAAGAACATACTCTCGAAGACAAAAAAATTTCTTCAATGGAGAGATTGTTGGTGTAGTTGACATAACTTTTGGAGGAATTGTTATTTGGTTGGGAGTTATAGAAGATGTGTTAGGGGTGAAAATGGTGATTATAACAAATGAGAGGCCTAAAATAAATGCCTGCAGAAATGAGTTGTTCTTGGGAAAGCTAATTACACGTGTTCAGTGTCTAATTTTTAGATAGCGAACTCATTGCACTTGAGTCTATGTAGCTTGTATGCTTTCTTGTCCTTAGGCTAACCTTATTTTCATGTCAGTTTCTTTCATGCTTGTAATAATTAGTATAGTTTCTTCTTTCCCGTACTTAAGCCTGTAATATGTAGTTAATTGTTTTAGAAGCTTGTCTCAACCACCCAATAATTGTATTTGATGTTCATTGTCCTACAAAGTTGGATCCACAAAGATTTTTAAAGAATTCCCAATAGAGGCTAAGATTCACCTGCAGAGTAACAAATGGAATAAATATTTGCACAATAGATAGGGGATTACCATAGATGTAGAATAGTAGAGAGTGAAGAAAAAAAGAAGACAGCACATTAATTTATTTTCTTTTGGAACTAAAAATATAAGTGGTTGCAGGCTAAGTCACATAATGCGAAAGCGAGAGTGGCAAAATCTAAAATTAAGTGAGAGCAAGAGCGTCTTGAGATCCCCAGTATATTATTTATTTTATATTTATATAATTATTTTATGTGAAGTATTATTATATTAATTTACTAAATATTTTTTATTGATACATTTATTTTAATTAATTTTTTTTTATATTGTATTTACAAATATATTATTATATAGTGAACATTAATATATATATATATATATATATATATAGATATATTGCAGAATACAATGCCATTTTGAACATATAGAAATAAGTACATGGGCTAGCTAAAATGATACGGGCTCAAATACAATTGAAGTTCAAAATCAATGAGACCCAAATTTGAAGTGAATGCGGTTTTAAAAAAAAGGAAAAAAAAAGACTAAAAAACAAGCCCATTAGGCAATAAAATGATTCTAGAATTATATTTCGAACACTCCCCCCACCCCACCCAAATGATTCTTTCAGCCTTCCCCTGGCCTGGTGTATGCTGAATGCTCTCACAGCGAAAAACGTCCTCCTCCTTTTGTCGTCTGTATCCATGCGGGTTCAAGGTCTAAGTTTTCACAAAAAAAAGTGAACAAATCCGAAAGGCTGGTCACGTAACTCGCGTCTTTCGACGAATCCAACACTGATTTGGGCAAATTGCGAACTCAAAAAATTGAGTTCGGGAACTCGAAAAATGAGTTCGTGAATTTGGGGCGAATTTGCTCCCAAATCGTTAATGCTTGCGTGGAGCTCTGGAGCATCAGATATCCGGGCGAATTATGTGACTAAGGGTGCAAGTATATAATCAGTATTTTCAAAAATTGAGTGGGAATATGAGAGTAAGAGAGAGAGAGAAGTGATTACCATGAATGTGGGGGATGGAATAGACTGAAAAGAGAGATGATTATTTTTTAGATCCAAAATATTAATAAGGGCAACAATGTGAATGTGTGAAAATTTTACAAACTGAGTGAGGACATTTTAAAATTTTTAACAAAAATGTAAGTAATATTGTAAATAAATAAAAATAATAATTTATTAGTTAGGTGGGGGGGGGGGGGGGGGGGGATTGCCCCATTGAGCCCTTGTTAAACCTGTGCTTGATTGGACTATGGGTACTGAATACTGATAGAAGAGAAAAAAGATCTAGAAGAAAATGTGTTCAATGCACTTGGTGATTTATTGTTGAGCAAGTTTTCAAAAATACCTTGAGTATTTGAAATTGGTACAAAACTCCCCCTTAGACTAATAATTTGACCTAAAACCCTCTTGATTATCCACTTGTTGCAAAATTGAGACCAAACCCATAAAGTAGTATTATAATGACGAAAATGCCCCTTAATAAAAATTTTAAAAACAACAAATTGCATAAAACCTCCTGGACTACCAGATTTTTGCACAAAATTTAGGTTTTCTTCAAAATGGTTTTCATTTTAGGTTTTCTTTTCCTTTTTAATTTCCACAAGTTTAAGAAAATTATAAAAATCATACACCATTAAAGTGAATTTAGTGAATTAGGTATATGCCAAGTGCCATTTTGAACGAGTCAACAAACCTTAGCACATCTAACTACCTTAACATATATACCTATTCGAAATGAGGCAATAGAAGAATGGTCAATACTTTGATTAAGGGGCATGAAAAAGAAAAACATGCATTGCACTACATTTTAATTCAACCTCTAATATAATATAATAGTGTCTATATCTATATATGTGTATATATATTTCACTTGGTGCCCAAGCCAGACTTATCCAAAAATCAATATAAATTGACAATATGGGAGAAGGGCTCTCTATCTGTGTTGACACCCTTTTTTATAAATTTTGTATTAATGACATGTCAACCAATTCGTGGATAATGTGACACGTGGGCAAGTGACATGTATAGGATATTTGAAGTAGGTGATAGATAGGGATTACAATTGTAGTATTTATCTTTTAGTTAACTTCAAAGGAATATTTATATTTATCTATAGGATTAAGTTTATTTGAAAACAGTAATTATTTATTTGATAGAGTTTTGATGTATTTAGAATGCTTATGTATAGAATTTTGGTTACGATTTATTCTATAAATAAACAAAGAGGCATATTGTGCTAGAGGTCCAGCACCCTTAGAATCATTTTATTATTATTGTTGTTTTCTCAAGCACTTTCCCCAAATAGCATTCTTGCTATCTCTATCTTTTTCCCTCTCTATTTAAGTCTCGTTCTATTTCTCTCCCTATATCTATGTCTCTCTATCTCTTCTCCCTATCACTTTCTATATTTATATTTTCTCGCCTTTCTATTCCATATTATTACTATATATTATTCACTGATAAAGTCCTTTTAATTAAGGCAATTAGAACTCAAAGAGGAGTTATATTTGTTCTCTTTCTCCTCGAATCGCCTAATAGTCAATATTTTCAAAGAGACTGCAGTTGACAACTCACACTTGAACCATACAATTGGTTCTGGCACGCCCGTATCACATCAATTTAGAATCGGATCTAAGGAGCCGATTTTAGCGTCAATATTTTTGGCACGTCCGGTGGAACCCCAATAGGTGAGTGATTTATAGTAAAAAAATATGCAGTCGGCTTCTCAGCCGATGTATCAGTATTCTAATCAGCTATATAGTTGGCTAGATGATTATCGGCATGTTCCAACAGTCGATTATCGGCATGTTCTAGCAGCCGCCGAATATCGGCATGTTCCAACGGTCGCTGATTATCGGCAAGTTTCAGCATAAAGGTTGGCCAGAATTTAAACAGAGGATGAAAACACTAGTGGCTCAAATATAGGAGGAGCCAACAGTCACTGATTATCGGCAAGTTTCAGCATCAGATTATCGGCAAGTTTCAGCAACCAACTATCAGTAAGAAAGTTGGCCAGAAATTAAGTAGAGGATGAAAACACTAATGGCTCAAATACGGGAAGAGCCAACAGTCGCTGATTATCGGCAAGTTTCAGCCTCAGATTATCGGCAAATTTCAGCAGCCGATTATCAGCAAGAAAGTTAGCCAGAATTTAAGCAAATGATGAAAACACTAATGGCTCAAATACGGGAGGAGATACCCAAAGAGGAGAAAGAAAGAAAGAATTCCTCCAACGGTACTTACTACAAAGACCCTAATTATGAAGTGGTCTCGGCTAAAGTTGATGATGAACTGAAAGTTGATGTTGCCGAGATTAACATAAAAAAGCCTTACATATGTAAATCAGCATGTCACCATAGTTGCTGCCATGAATGGAAGGGTACAAATCGGCTGAAAGCAAAGTGGCATATGTACCAACATTCCTTGCCGATTGTGACATCTAATAATCAGCAAAAATAATTATCAGCTGAAAGAATTATTTTAACTCGCTTTCCTCAGCCCAATTTCAAGAAAAGAAGAAAAAGACTAGCCGATGTTAATTTCAAAAGGGTACTTAGAGCTTAGTTGAGAAAATCGGCTAAAAAGCCAATGGCTGCTGGGGGGAATGTGATTGCAAACCCCAAACAAAAGTTAGTTAATCCATACACTCCACTTTAGCCTGTCGATTATAGTGAGGTCATGCTTGCCGGTCAATGGACTTTTGGGCATGATGTAGTCCTGCCGATTGAGCTGAATATAAAATCGGCTGAGGGAAAATTGGTTGAAAGAAAATCGGCTGAAAGGAAATCAGCTAAGAAAACTCCTTGTTGGCACAATTTCATTCATCTAGTACAACTAATAGGAAGGTCGGCTAGAATGATGTTTCACAATAATTTAATTTCTGCCGATTATGATCATGATTTGCTAGCGGAGTTGGAAAATGCATGGGGGCAAGTCATTCATTGGTTTATGAGCTGGCAATATCAGCAAACTTTTTGAGAATCTAGGAAGAAGCCTAAATTTGCAGATTTGGCTAATATGAAATAAAGATCATCTTAGAGGTGATTCAGAAGAAATAAAGTTTTGGAGCTCATTGATTTACAATCTGATTCCAAGTGACTAGCGCAGCCTTTGTTCAAAATTTACTTCCAATGTACTTTAAATTTCAAATATCTTATCGGTTTGGGCGGCCAACAGCTAATAAGACATTTAAAATTGGGGGGCATTGTTGACACCCTTTTTGGTAAATTTTGTATTACTGACATGTCAACTAATTCTGGGATAATGTGACACGTGGGCAAGTGACATGGCAGTAAGCATTGGGCTGAAATGGAACGTTCAGCAGTACTATGGGCCAGTGACGTAGATATAGTTTTTTTTTTCCTAAATGAAAGGACTATATATATAAAACAAAATAGTACATAGAAACATATGAGGACATGCCCTCATAAGGGAAACAAACCAAATCCTTAAAAGGACAAAAACAACCTAGACTAAAAGCAACAGAAAATTACAAAATGTCTTGTAGGTTAACCCCCAACACATCCAGAACCTCCCATAGAATACTTTTATCTAGCTCCTTAGCCACTCTTTCTTGCTTATCATGTAAGCAATTATTCCTTTCCCACCAAGTGAATATAGTTTGAACAAAAGAGAAGTTATATTCTTTACGTGGAAGACAAATTGCATGCAACAGAATAGGAGATATTTGAAGTAGGTGATAGATAGGGATTACAATTGTAGTATTTATCTTTTAGTTAACTTCAAAGGAATATTTATATTTATCATTAGGATTACGTTTATCAGAAAATTGGCATATTCCAGCAGTCGATTATCGGCAGACGCCAACAGTCGATTATCGACAAGTGGTAAATCAATATGCCACCCCCGTATCACAACCTCCGGTACTCGAGGAGCAGCCAATGGCCAATCAGTTGTATGGTTGGCTTAAAAGTGATTAGCGACTAGTAGCCGATTATCGTCAAGTGAATTAGGAGATTAAAGCAATGATGGCTCAGATATCAGCTACCCTAAGTCGTCATCAAGCTGAAAACTCAGCATCTCAATGAGCTGATGAATCAAATTTTCAACGTATTTCTTTACCATTGACAAACATTTCTCAAGGTCCACAAACAACTACGGCAAGAATTGTCCTGCCGAACACAAC
This sequence comes from Cornus florida, assembly GCF_030987335.1. NCBI lineage: Eukaryota > Viridiplantae > Streptophyta > Magnoliopsida > Cornales > Cornaceae > Cornus > Cornus florida. The sequence continues at coordinate 80,751,482 of NW_026775577.1, read as the reverse complement.
TCGTAGTATGTCCATCGGTAATCCGCCGATAATAACAGAAATACCATTAATGCCGATTGAGCCGAATGTAAAATCGGCAAAGGTTATTCTATAATGCCCATTGATACCGATTGAGCTGAATGTAAAATCGGCAAAGGTTATTCTTCAACGCCACCAGTTATACCGATTCCCCCTCAGAGAGAACAGCAAGATATGGGGGCAATCAGAACCAAGGAAGAAATAATCCACAGGTACCACCGACGGCTGCCGGGGGGCATGTGATTGCAAACCCTCAATGGGAATGGGTTGGTACATACCCTCCACTTTAGTTTGATGATAGGGAACTGATTTTAGCCCTAATTTAGGCCGAGGTAGCTCAAGGGCATAAACATGCTCAGCCTGTGTACAGGAAACCTTATCCTGACAAGGTGGTAAGTCAGCATGTCACCTCTATATCACAACCTCTGTTACATGAGGGGCTGCCGATAACCACTACTGAAATTGGCTAGTCTTGTCGATCTCGGTAGGAAATTTTATTAGAAAATCGGCAACAAAGTTTGCCAGAATATTATCAATTATCGACTGTCGATTATCGGCAAGTTCCAGTAGCTGATTATCGGTAGGTGGTAAATCAGTCACAACAGATGACTTATCAACAACAAAGTTAGAAAAGCTATCAACCTGTTACTAATAAATGGAAGGGTACAAATCGGCTGAAAGCAAAACGACCTATATACTAGAATTCTTTGCCGATTGTGACATCTCAAAATCGGCAAACACAATCATCAGTTAAAAGAATTGTTTTAACTCGCTGTCCTCAGCCCAACTTCAAGAAAAGAAGAAAAAGACTAGCTGATGTTAATTTCAAAAGGGTACTTAGAAATCGATTGAGAAAATCAGCTAAGGTAAAATCAGCAAGGGTACTTAGAAATCGGTTGAGAAAATCGGCTAAGACAAAATCGGCTGAAAGAAAATCGGCTAAAAAACTAGAGGCTACCGGGAGGCATGTGATTGCAAACCCCCAACAAAAGTTAGTTGATCCATACACTCCATTTCAGCCTGCCGATTATAGCGAGGTCATGCTTGCCGGTCAATAGACTTTTGGGTATGATGCAGTCCTGCCAATTGAGCTGAATGTAAAATCAGCTGAGGCAAAATCGGCTGAAAGGAAATCAGTTAAGAAAACTCCTTGTTGGCACAATTTCATTCATCTAGTACAACTAATAGGCAGGTCGGCTAGAATGACGCTTTGCAATAATTAAATTTCTACCGATCATAATCATAATTTGCTAGCGGAGTTGGAAAATGCATGGAGGCCAAGTCCTTCATTGGTTTATAGGCTGGCAATATCGGCAAAATTTTTGAGAATCTAGGAAGAAGCCTAAATCGGCAGATTTAGCTAATATGAAATAAAGATCATCTTAGAGGTGGTTCAGAAGAAATAAAGCTTTGGAGCTCGTTGATTTGCAATCTGATTCCAAGTGACTAGCGCAACCTTTGTTCAAAATTTACTTCCAATGTACTTTAAATTTCAAATATCTTATCAGCTTGGGCGGTCGACAGCCGATAAGACATTTAAAATTGGGGGGCATTGTTGACACCCTTTTTGGTAAATTTTATATTAATGGCATGTCAACTAATTCGGGGATAATGTGACACGTGAGCAAGTGACATGGCAGTAAGCATTGGGCTGAAATGGAATGTTCGGCAGTACTATGGGCCAGTGACGTGGATATAGTGTGAACAGAAGAGAAGTTATATTCTTTACGTGGAAGACAAATTGTATGCAACAGAATAGGAGAAATTTGAAGTAGGTGATAGATAGGATTTACAATTGTAGTATTTATCTTTTAATTAGCTTCAAAGGAATATTTAAATTTATCTATAGGAATAGGTTTATTTGAAAACAGTAATTAGTTATTTGATAGAGTTTTGATGTATTTAGAATGCTTATGTATAAGATTTTGGTTACGATTTATTCTATAAATAAACAAAAAGGCATGCTATGCTAGAGGTCCAACACCCTCAGAATCATTTTATTATTATTATTGCTTTCTCAAGCACTTTCCCCAAATAACATCCTTGCTATCTCTATCTCTCTCCCTCTCTATTTCAGTCTCGTTCTATTTCTCTCCTTATATCTCTGTCTCCCTATCTCTTTTCCCTATCACTTTCTATATCTATATTTTTTCCCCTATCTATTATCATATTATTACTATATATTATTCACTAATAAAGTCCTTTTAATTAAGGCAATTAGAACTCAAAGAGGAGTTATATTTGTTCTCTTTCTCCTCGAATCACCTGAAAGTCAATATTCTCAAAGATGCTGCAGTTGACAACTCACACTTGAACCATACAATTGGTTCTGGCACGTCCATATCACATCAATTTAGAATCGGATCTAAAGAGCCGATTTTAGCGTCAACAATCTGTCAAACATGGAAGAGGTGAAACTGCTTGGAACATGGCCCAGTCCATTTCTTTACAGAGTTATATGGGCTCTGAAACTAAAGGGCATACCTTATGAATACATAGAAGAAGAATTATCCAATAAAAGTCCTCTACTTCTATAATACAACCCAGTTCACAAGAAGATCCCAGTGCTCGTTCATGGTGGAAAACCAATTTGTGAGTCCATGATCATCCTCGAATACATCGAACAGACATGGCCACAAAACCCCTTGCTGCCTACTGATCCTTATAACAGGGTCGTGGCTCGATTTTGGGCTAAATTAGCTGACGACAAGGTAATATATATTTATTTCAGCCCCCCCAACACACACACACACACACACACACACATACACACACATCAACACTAACATATCTCTTGCCTTTTAACTCCATTTCTAAGGAAAAATGTTAAAAGTATCAATTTGTACTTATGAGTTATGTAGGTGCATAACATAGTTCTTCACACATGCCAATCACTTCTATGTGAAGAAACCATTTAATAAGTTATAGTTGTACTAGTGATTTAACAATAAAGGGCTTGTTTAGTACACGTGACTCCCGTCATTGGAAAATTTGATGATGGTCAGATGTATACAGCTTTACATATGCATGTGAAGAGCTATTTTCATTTCAAACCCAGTGAGTCACAATTTAATTGTCATGTAACTTTATTGTTTGACAATTTTCTTGATTATGCTACATTCAGGGTCCTGTTATTAGGAGAATGTCTATAACCACGGGAGAAGAATATTAAATGGTCTTGAGGGACGGCCTGGAAATGCTGAGAACAATGGAAGAACACGCTCTTGGGGAGAAGAATTTTTTTGGTGGAGATAGGATCAACATAGTTGACATAGTCTTTAGAGGCATTGCTCATTGGTTGGGAGTTATGGAAGGCATATTAGGAGTGAAGGTACTTGAAGCACACACGTTCCCTCGCTTGCATGCATGGATCAAAATTTTCAAGGAAGTGCCTGTGATCAAATAAAACCTTCCTGATCATGATGAAATGTTTGTGACATTCAAGCGCAAGAGGGAGATGTTTTTGGCATCTCCATGATACCTATGCCATTTCTGCTAATTTCGAGCTTCTCTGTGTTTTTTGTGTTTATTTTTATGGCAGTGGTTATGGAGGAAATGGTTTTGTTTTTGGGCTTTATGTGTTTCGCTTTATGTAGGCTTCGGTATTGCTCTGTTATCTATGCTTTGTTTTTAGGCTTTATGTGTTTCTCTTTATGAGAGGAAAGTTTATCATGTTTTATATATCCTAGGATGACCGGCATGTGTATTGGGATTGGCAAAGTTATCATGTACTAAAAATAAATTCTTTTGATTTGTGAAAAAAGTCATGTAGCACAATAATTTTTTTGAGGGAAAGTGGTTTGATTCTTAGCCTTAAAAAATAAAAATAAAAATAAAGAAAACTTGCTCTCACAAATAGTTGTTGAATACTATCATGCCTCTAACCATTCCAATTCATCTACTAAATCTTTTAACACACATGCTATATTCTTATCCTTTAATATAAAATATTGATGGCTCAATTTTCCTTACAGTGGGTATGTGTTAAATTGGTTATACACGTGTTCTTAATACCAAATGTGACAAATTTTTTAGAACAATGCTTGCCTCTGGACAGGGCTATTGACGGACTTGTTGGAGAACTGCCATCCTAGTGTACCAATGAACATCAACTATAAAACTCGCATGTAGAGGCTACAAGCAAGAGTTTGTTCAATAATATTATTTAAAGTAAAATACATCCAATTTTAACCTGTAGTAATCTGAAAATTCAGTGACTCTATCTCGAACCACCCCTGTCTAATCAAACCGAACTCGTAAGTTTGAACCATACACTAGTCATAAGGAAATAGAGCAACAAAAAAATGAAGTAGGTAACCATATGTAGTGTAAGCAAACCCCCAAACTTATTTCTTTAGTTCACGCAAATCAGTTGAGAGTCAAACAATAGGGTCATATTCAAATCTAGCCAAGTGTCCTGAACACTGCCATAATCCTGTGACCTAACACACCAAAACTCAATGTTAGTTGACGACTCTGAAATATAGACATTAACCCTACCTTCCAAAACAAAACATAATTCAGGTCGTAACCACTTTGTCGTATTTAGTTCACGATTTTACTTCTCGGACCTCGATAGCTAGCCTCCACATGGGGGTTGATCACATTCAAAAACCTCGAATTTTGACTGGAGGTAAAAATGCGGGCGTGGCAATAAATAAAAGGCCTATAAAGCCTACAATATGCATACTCTTAAAACAAGTAAGAGTGAGAAAAATTGGGATGAAAACATGTTTTTTCAACCTATTGAGATTGATTGTGTGAGTTTTATACTTTCAGTTGATCGGACAAAGATAAATACATAGTTTCATGAAGATAAGTGCAACCTTCTTGAACATATATATTTGATATCTACAAATTTGATATATAGACTTAGTTAAATTCTGGAGATAGCACTGCCATTTATCTTCCGTTTACACGTGGGAGAGGCTTCAATTATATTCAAGAAGCGATTGCGTGTCACTATCTAAGCCTCAATACTCATTATTTCAATATATTATTTCCTATCAATACAGGAGGTGAGGCTATTTGGAATATGGCCTAGTCCATATAGCTATAGAGTATATATGGGTTTTCAAAGTGAAAAGAAACTCTGCTTCTATACAGTGGCGGAGTAAGATATTTATTTCAGAGAAGGCAAGCATTAACAGGGCAGTGACCTAGTGGCATCGGACCCTTACTTCCCAAAGAGAGGTTAAAGGTTCAAGTGTTAGCGGAAGCATGTGTGTGTTTGAGTACCAATTAAGAAAAAAAATATATAATAAAATTTTTGAATCGAAATAATAAATAACAAAATAGGGTCTTTTTAGAATTTTTCATTCTTTATAATTTTGTTGTACCATGGAGGAGAAAATATATGGGTTTTTTAAAATTTTGAGGAACTTATTGGGCATTGAACTAGAAAATGAAGAGTCTTTTTTGAAATATCGAAATTTTTTCTTAAGGACTTTTACGAATAATTAAGAAGTTTAGTGGGGGTACAGCTAAAGTTATAACTATTTTTATATAGAAAATATAATTAAATAAAAATTTAGTGGGGGCAGTAGCCCCCACTGGTCCCAAATTCCAATATGGCTCTAGATGGATGTACAACACAACCCAGTTCAATAGATTCTAATGCTTGTGTTGTTCTTTATGTTTGTATTCTAATTGTGCAAATGGCTGACAAGTGATCAAGACAAGGGAGCAACTTTCCAGCAGCAATAGCACGCGGGCTGACCAAAGTTGAAAAAATGAAAAAATATTTTGTTTCGGTGTAGCAAACCACTACAGAAAGAATCGACAACTCATGGCCCAAAGTGATTGTCCATGCCAAAAGCTAATATTGCTGTGCCATCTCTTTCAACTTGAGCTAATACAACTATACAAGAATAAAACTACAAAAAAAAAAAAAAAAAGGACAGAGGTTTTCCTTGATAATGTTGGTAATCCCTCTCTTGCCGAGACTCTGATTTTAGGGGTTGCTTTATTGTTTCTTAAGGCTTGGGGTTACCATAATATGGTCATTGAAGGTGATTGTTAGCCAGTAATGCATTTGAAGGTCTCTGAATTGGCCCAACTTATTATTTATCTTCTTTTTGGGGAGTGTTTGGGTTCGTCCCTTGCTTAGGTTCCCCGTTCGGGGAATGGTGTTGCTCATTTATTGGGTAAGAAGGCTCTCAAAGTTGAATGTGGTGATTTGAAATGGAGCGTATGACCTAGTGGTTGTTAAATGCTCTCTTTCCAGATTGTATTTCCTCTTTCTCTTGAATGTTATCTTAGTTTGTTGGTGTCAAAAAAAAAAAAAAATTCAACTTATAGTGATTGAAAATGTGTACCATTTGTGCTTGGTGGCCAAGTAAGAGTTATCCAATAATCTATAAAATGGTTTTTAATTCCATTGATGTTTCAAAGATGGGAGAGGTGAAGCTAATTGGAACATGGCCTAGTCCATTTCTTTACAGAGTGACATGGGCTCTGAAATTAAAGGGTGTACCTTATGACTACATAGAAGAAGATTTGTCCAATAAAAGTTCTCTTCTCCTACAATACAACCCTGTTCACAATACTTTTGGCTAATTTCTTGAGTCTCCATGATACCTATATACTTTTGGCTAATTTCTTGAGTCTTCTATCGTGTGTTTCCCTTTTTCTTTTTGGTGGCTTTACACCAGTTGTCTTGTGTCTTGCCTGTGTTTGAATATAAAAGAGGACTCAGAACAAAAAGTTATGTTGTTGCCTTACCAGAATGTAAATTGGACTTCTTTGGAGCTGGTTTTTTTATTATTTATTTTTAAAAATTGTTAGAAAAGTGAGTTACATGAATGTAAGATTTTAATGAAAATTAAGAAAGAGTTCATTACTAAAAACGTGAAGTACATTTATTTTTCTAAATTGAGCAGTTAGTATATTTGACAGCTACTTTATCTATATATTTTTTAGTATTATTATTATTTCTTTTTTGTTTTCAATGGAAAAAAAATCACACATTCATTTCTCCCTAGTGGTGACCTCAACTCTCTCTCTCATCATCATCATCCGTGGTACTACTAAACTACTGCATTTGATAATAAAAGTAGTTGATTAATTAGAATTTCACTATCAACAAGTCCTAATTAGTATTCAAATTTGAAACAATAAGCTATTAATAATGTCTAAACTCATTGACTAACGCTATTAAAATATAAATTTTTAGAATTAATTATTAACACGAAGAAAATTTACAATATTTTAAAATTCAATCACAAGTTGTTGAATCGAATATGTGCATGTGGGGAGACCCATTATTAGCATACCACTTTTACAAATAGCTCGTAATGATGTGCCTCTTTCGAGGAAAAAAAAAAAAAAATCATACTCCGACCGAAGATAGCCACGAGACACACCGGAGAGTTCTAGATTATGACCTAGTCCATATAATTAAGAAGAACTTCTGAATGATAACACAGTTACACAAAATTATGGAAGGATAATTATATGCTGCTAATTACCTGCTAGTTGCTACTGCTTGGGTTCTTCTTTTTCTGATACATTTTGTCTTTAAAGCCTATGCAGTAATAAGAGCCTAAAAGAGCCAAGTAAGAAAAAAATAGATTCACTCTTGCAGCATCAACCTTAGTTACAAATGCCCCGGGGGCTTAGATGAGTGGATTATTACCTTTGTTGGTGGAATAAACGATAACTTTCAATTTAGTCTTTAGTAGAGAGATAACTCAGTCTTACTGATGATTTTCAACGTCCCTTTTTGGCACGAAATATTTGCTGGCACATAGTGATGCTCATGGTATGGTTGGTGGCATCAACTCGGTAGCTGAGATTTTCAACCACTACATGAGTTCAGAAGTAGTGTAATTTTTCTTCATTTCGTTTTTCTTTTTCTTTTTTCCATTAAAAAAAACAAAAACAAAAAAAAAAGAAAGAGAAAAAAATAACTTCAAGTTAAATGAGATGGCGAAGCACAATTTGCTTTTGTAATGCCAATTACCTTGGGCAATGAGGGGTCAACTTTGTCGTGGTACGAGGGTTCACTCCAAAATTCTTTCTTTATTTTTATTTTTTTGGATAAATTATAGGAATTTTTCCTATAATTTGCTATAATTACATAGACTTACCCTATGATTTAGAAAATTATTTGAACCTTCCAGAAAAATAAAACTACCCCGTTAAATGCACTAACGGATCGGTCTAATTTATAAAAATATCCTCACATTATTATAATAAATTACTAAATAACTGTAATGACCCGGTCATTTGCCTTCCTTTCATTTTTCTTGAAATTTTACCAATGAATTTTTTTCGTTTAATTTTCCTTTCTGAGCTCTGTTTCGTGTCGCTTAGTGTCATCTCGAGTGCTCGGAATTGGATTCTGAGACTCTTTCATGTGAATTGAAAACTTCTTTTGAGGATCGAGTCATTTTCGCATTTTTCGTTTTTGGACACTATGCGCTATTTCGTCTTTTCCCTATTCTGTCATTTTCCGTATTTCGTTTTATCTCCGTTTGTCAGTTTTTGGCACAACCTCACTTCTCATGCTCGGAGTTGGTTTTTGACTTCACGTGCCTTCATTTTGAGTGGTTTCCTAGAAATACATATCTTTACTTTTGTAATAAAGTACTCTGGTTGCTCCCGGTGTCCACAGGGCATAGATGCACAATTCTTCAGAATCTTTTTCATTTCTTGTGATATTTTTCGCAAATATATTTTGAAGATTTATTATTTCAAGGCCATCTAAGAAAATATCTTTTGGAAGATATTTTCATTCTGGGGCAGTTTCGCAGTTAACCCTTTTTGTAGGGGCCATTGTGCAATTAACGAAAGTTATTGCAAAATATCTTGTCTGGAGCTTGGATCCTCGTACAGGATTCATTTTCACATTTCGTCGAGTTGTGTACTCTTGGAATTTCCTCCTGGTCGATGTTTTCCAGTTTCAGGGTTTCTAGCCTCGGTTTGCGCCAAACTTGTTTTGGGCATAACTTTCTGCTCGGGATTCAGTTTTTGACGCTGTTTCTTCCTTTGTTCATATTTTATCATTTTGAATCTTTTTCATTCACAAAGTTTTGCCATTTGAGTATGTCTGCTTAAATTTTACTTTTTGATATTTCTATAAATAGGTTGCCCTAATTTTTAAAATCAGATTTTCAGACCTTCTTCCTCCTCTTGGCTGGCAGCCATGGGAGCCCAAGGGGCTGCCTTCACTCTTTCTTCTCCTCCACTTGATTTCCTTGGTAGAAATCCTTCGGCCTTAGCATTTATTGCTTCCCTCGACGTGCTATACCTTTTGCCCTTATTAGAATCCATTTCCGATGATTTTTCGAGTTCAGGTTTGGAGTCAAGTTGAGATTTTGATGGGGCTTCTTACGGATTCTTGTTCACGGTGTTGTCCCCGACAAAACCTCTTGGTATCGTCGAATTCGGAGCACTTTTATTTTGGTGGGCCTTTGGGATTTTCATCTCAAATTGAGGTAGGGGATGTTCTAGGTTTAAATTCTTGTTATATAGCATGCTTGTGATGCTTATACTACTTGTTTGCATGATTAAATATAAAATCTAGAGATTTTATTATTTATTTTTCTTGTACGGGATCTAATTTTCCCAGTTGCTCATGACTTGGTTTAAACATGTAGCATGATTTTATTTTGCCCCTTGATATGCTCACTGTCGTGTATTAAAATTGGAACATTTGAATAAGTATTAAAGATTTTATTTAATATTTATCTTAGGTGAAAGATTAATTCACATGGCCTTAACTAGCTTGAAATCAATATGTGTTAGCATATTAAATTAGGCCTTAATATGCTCTTTGACATAGTTGAATTTGAAAGTAATTGGAGGTGTTTTGAAAATTAGTAATTATTAATTAATTTACCCCGAGTGCACTATTCACTCTATTTAAATTCCGACTTGATATTCTTGATTTACATGCCATATAGCTTCACATATATTTGATTTAGAATATTCGGTTAGGTTTTGAAACCTTTTATTTAATTAAATTCCATGTTTAAGATTTAATCCTCATGGTGATATACAACTTGTAATTGTATTGTGGCATGCTAGAAAATTAAGCTTAGGTTTAGTTGTTCACATATATTAAATTGCGATTAATTGCATGAGAATTACAACTTTTAATTTATATTTAACTTTAGTGAAAGTTTAATTCGCATGGTCGTAAATTGCATGAAATAAGCTTGTAATGTGATATTACATTAGTCCTTGGCATATTCTCTAAGATATGTTAAATTGAGAGCAATTAAAATCTATTTTGTGGTCCCATTAGCTTAATTAAGATTTTAACTTGATATTTGTATTGGCCATGATTTGTTTACTAGTATATATTAATTGTGGACCATTTGAAGTTTCTTTAGAACCTTGGTAATTAAATTAGCATGATTTAATTAGAGTTCTACTTTATTGTTCCAATAACCTAATTGAGTTTTACAATGGATATAGGTGACGACCTTGCCATGCCCTTTAACATGTATTAAATTGAGATTAATTGAAATTGAATCGAAAATCTAGAGAATTTAATTGTGTTTATCTATTTAAATTCTATCAATTTGCTCCATGATCTAGTTGTGTTTTAGAAGTGGTTTCTATATTCAAATCATGGACTTAGACTTATTGTATATTCATTTGGTTATGTTTTGAACATTGGATAACATAGTTGCTATGTTTGTACTCATGAGAATATGTTTTTCTTATTGAATATATTGTTGCCTTGTGTAATGATTTGCACACTTCGTATTTAATATCATTCATGCATAGCGTGTAACAAATCGCACACTGAAGATTCGACATTCATCACATCATATTAGTTATGGACTTAGAGCATATATTGTATAGGTTTTCAAATTTGGTTGTGCTTGGTAGATAGTTGATTATCTTGCATATTCCTGTTGATATATAAGTTGTTGCACAACTTGTTGATTTTGGAAACTTGGGGATGTCGTTGTTTAACTATGGCTAGGACGTGGTTCTAGTACAGGGGATAGTCCCTTTATATGGTCTAGTGCGCACGTAGGGAGGTTACCCATGGGCTAGTAACCCTAAAGTAACTATGTTGTCGGTCTGATCCGCCGTGACGCCCGATTATCCACTTTGTTTGATTTCGCATTTCATTTTCAAGTTGATAACTAGATGATGTTGTAACTTGTTGTTTCTTATTTGTCGTTCCATTTTAAGTTACAGGATGTTAACTTTGCGAAATTGTGCTTTATGCGTTGTATTGGAAGTTCCAATGTTGGTTAAATTGCATCGATATTAAAAATTGTGTTTTGACGTTCTAACATAGCTTAGGAATGATCCTATTGATTCATTTAGAACTTAGATGTTAGGTGGCATGACCCACTACTGTTATTTTGTGCTTCAGATTCTAAGTTGATGGTTTTGAGAACTTATACCTTGTTGCATTGTATAACATGCTCTTTTGTTGTTGAATTGCATGGATAATGTAATTCTTGTTAACTTGTATTCAAATATGCTTTTGTCATGTTGTATGGATTCCTCTAGACTTTGTTCAATTACATTGATAATGTGATCCGTGGTAACTATAAACTCGTTGTATTAATCAGATTACTCCAACTTTAATTTGTTTCATTCATGTATTATATCATGATTCTTGTTGCTTTGTATAACATGTTTCTATGTTGTTGAAATGCATGGATGATGTGATTTATGCTATAAACACTCTAAGGTAGCTTAGGATGCTCCTTGAGTCTCATTTCGATATAGACGTTAGGTGGCATGAACCCCTTTAACATGTTTCACTTTAAGGTGATAAATTTGTAAAATGCTATGTCGATGCATGCTCATCTCTTACGAGTAGCTTTATGTTACTCACCCCTACGATACTGGGGCATATTTCAGGTACGAAGACTTAGTTCGTGAAACCTAGTATTCCTTGGATGTCGTGTAGCTTTCAAGTTTCTATTTCACGCAAATGTTAGCATGAAATGTCATTTTGTAGACTTATATGTCAAAATATCTATATTTGATTCCTTGTATGTAATGTGTACTTAAGTACACTCCTTTCAATGTATTTGATATTTGTGAGATGAGGCCAGAGGCCAATGACCATCATATTGTGTTCTATGTACTTTTTAACTTCATGAAATATTGTGAAAATCTTGAAAAATCGCAAGTCATTGCTTCACCATAGTTGCATCAGGTGTGGGAATTCCATTCTCATTCTTTCATAGGGTCTTATTAATCTGGTATGAAGTGTGGCCAAGGGCCAAACGGTCATTTGACCCTGTTTTGTATTTTTGGATTTCGAGTTTTCATTCCAAGTTTCATTTTTGCCTTTTTGCCCGTTGGGGGGTCGGATTTTGTATCGGTGGTATATTTAAGTCGTGGACCATTGTAGCACATCCAAATAGGTAAGTTACGTTTGCGTGCATGGTCGTTTCCGGGCAAAACCTTATCGTTTGTGTTTTGAGCCTCTTGTGAATTCATTTTGTATTTTTTTTGCATATTCTGATCTAGGGGCATTATGGACCTTTCACGGTGGTTTTGTTTTCTTCTTTCAGCATGGTTGAATAGAAAACATGATTTTAGGGGGGCGTTTCTTTTCCGTGTTTTTCCAGAAAATGTCATCTTGGCATCGGAAATCGCATCTGAAGTTCAGCTCTCAGTTTTTAAATTTAGTAGCTTTTTGGATCCTCTAGACCAGTTTTCTTGAGAGGGCATTTTGGGCATTTTACAGTGAGTTTTTTTCGATTTTCCTTGTGAGTCACATAGAAAACTCAATTTTGAGGGGGATTTCTTCTTTGGGTTTTTGCAAAAAAATTCATCTAGGCCTCCAAATTCAGCCTCTGATCTGGATTTTTCTGGAAAATAACCCCATAGCAGCTTTTGGGCTGCTGCTGCCAGCCATGGTGCACTCAGCGCGCGCGCGGCATGCATGGGCCTGCACATGGGGCTGTCATGGCCCCTCGTTGGGCCGCTGTGACATCAATTCTTCTTTTGGGCTTTTCTCCTTCGTCCGGACTCCGATTCAAGTGAATTTTTTTTTGAACTTGACTAATTTTTCACTGTCTTTCCAACGGTGTGCTCAGTTGCACCCGGTTCTTCCTGGATAATTACCAGTTTACCCTTTTTGCCTTAAGTGCTCATTTTTCTTCGTCATGCCGTTTCTCCTTCATCCGGATTCCGAATCATGCGATTCCTGAGTTCATCTTGATTAGTTTTTCGTTGTTCTTCCAGCGGTGTGCTCGGTGGCACCCGAATCTACAGTTTTCAGAAATGACCATTTTGCCCTTGGGGGCCTGTTCGGTCTTTTTCTGATCATTCGTTCCCGCATTAGTTCTTATTGAGTTCCACGACCTCATAGAAGGTCACTTTGACTTCTTAGAGTCTTGTTTTCTATTTTCGCTTCTACATTCGGATCCGTTATCGGGTCAACCTTCGGTTCATCACAGGACATGCTGGCCTAAAAACCAAGGTCGTCACAATAACCCATTATATATACACACAAGAGCACTTACATATAAAACCTCTCAATATTAGAAAAGAAATGCAATAGAAATCAGGTTAATAATTTTTATTTTCTTCCTATTATTAAACTCTACCCAATAGAAAGGCCCCAAATTTTTTTATTTTCTTAAACCATCTGCACTAGACTCTTCGGATTTTGGCTCTCCAAAAATGCCACTTTAGCTTTTTCAAGAAGCACATCAGTAATTTTAAGAGGCACGTTAGTAATTTCAAGAGCCACGTCAGCAACTTTTACTCTCCAAAAATATACACTCCATCAGGCTCTCCGAATTCTCGCTCTCCCAAAAAAAAAATTAAATTAAATTAAATTTTAAGATTAAAAATAATGAATTGGAATTAGAAAATAAGGATTACAAAATCCTACGGGAATAAGAAAATGAAATTTTAATTTTAATTATTTTTTAAAAAAATTACAAAATTGAATTTTTTAAACTTTTTTTTAAAAAATTATAACCGTTAAGGCACTGTTTATGTCAGTAATTTAAAATTTAAGGCAAAAAAATTTAAAAAAATCAAATTTTAAGAGGGAAAAAAAAGGTTTTTTAATTTATTTTTGAACCAAATAAATTTTTTTTTTTGGACAAACAGTACTTAAACAATATATTTTTTATTTAATGAATTTTATTTTATTTAAAAAAATAGCTCAAAATAACCTATTTTTGACTTTTTTTTCCCTAAAAAACCATTCTGCCATTAAGTCAGCGTTCCAGAATGTTTCAAAAAAAAAAAAAATACCACGATCGAGCTCGGCCTCACGGTATTTCGCGAGCCACTGTGGGCCCCGCCCAGTTCTGCGAGCCCACTGGGATGCATTTGGCCCATTCTGCTAGCCAAAACAGGCTTCCACGAGCCCGCTACAGATGGCCTTATATGGACAATCCTTAGGTCGTGACTGGTATGGATGTACAGCTTTAAATACCGAATCAGATATGGTGGGTACATCTTTATTTGGTACATGTATCACTGATTTGGTGGGTACATCTTTATTTTATGTGGATGTACAGCTTTAAATACCGAATCAGATATGGTGGGTACATCTTTATTTACCAAATCAGATATGGTAGGTACATGTATCACTGATTTGGTAATGAAAAAAGACATCTATTTTTTATTGATCCACATCAATAATGAGACCAATAAAATGCCATTTTTAATACATTAGATATTAAAATTGGGAAAATTACATATAAGTAGACTTAGTACCCTTAAATAACAAAATAGTCTACTTTTAAAGTTCATTTTTCAATTTGATTGAATTAAACAAGATAATTACAAATACATCAATAATAATTATTAAGGTCCAAAACACCTTCCAAACTCTTATTCTAAAATACCAAAATATCCTTAGAGTTATATAATTTTAAAATACCAAATGTCAATTAAGAAACTATTGAATCTTGAAAGTGGATCCTAAGTTTGTAAGAAGCTTGAGTGAGAAAATCTGTGAAGAAAACCAAATCCATTGCAACAAGCATGACAAAAGATTAGGAGTATCTTACAAATCCAAATTTTTTTTTACATGGCATGTTCTCCCTCTATATATGTATTATTTACATGTTTATGCATATACCATATCTTCAATTAGATATGATCTGATTTTTCCATTCTTTTTTATTTTCTCTTCAATAGTAAAATTTGGGATCAACCCTAGATGTTTATGGTTCAAGTTGTGACGCTTGTTCTTAATTTTCAAATAGATTTTTACTCTTTAATGAGACTTTCTCTATTCAATTAGATCGGTCTGATTTCAAAATTTTCTGAATTTTTTTTTTCTAGGTTATATATGTGAGATACTGGATATAGATCAATTGACCCAAGAACCAAAATTTTCAATTTATCCTTTATTTATTTTTGGTAAGCAAATCATTGTAGATAAAAAGATGAAGCTTAAACCACTGTACCAGAGATATGAGGAAGAAGACAAAGACAAGCCAATTAAAGTTTGTATAATAATTGACATGGCGGTCGCTCCCTCATCAAAGTGGTTGTTCAGAAAAGTTATCAAAACTAGGGCAAGAACGAGAGGGAAGAGAGAGAGATGATGAAGATAGAGAGGGGCACGGAATGAAGAAGAGAAGATAGAGGGAATGGAACCCAATTGATGAGCGCTGAAAAGTGCGTATTTAAACCCCTTAAGCTTAGGTATTCTAGAACCTTTATCTATCTTATTTTGCCGTTTTGTATTGATTTCGTGTTATTTCCATTTTCAAGTACTTATCCCCAAAATAAGCTAACTCAGCCAAATAAGAGCATAATTGAAGCAATTTGGGATGAATCAAAGAAAGGAGCAAAGTAGAGCAAAAGGAAACAAAGGGTGGAATTTCAGCAACTTTGATGGATCTCAAGAAAAGTTCGATCGATCCAACTTTCATCGATCTCAGCACTTCAAGATGGATCTGAGCCATGTTTGTCCCTGTTCAAAGATCTCAAAAGTTCGATTGATCCAACTTCCTTCTCTAATCGATCGAACATTCTTGTTCTTATCCAAATGATTGATCTTATCCAGTTGTACCACCCTACCAACCGCTTTTGTCCTTTTCCCAAAAATATATTCAAAATATCTCAGATTTATTTTTATCCAAAAAGGCGCAGCCATTGAGGATCGATCAAGCCTAAGTTCGATAGATCTCAACTATGTTTGATCGATCCAAGTACAAGGTTCGAACAATCGAACTTCCTCCAGTGCGAAAAAGTTAAATTTCCAGCTCACAAAAAGTTGTCCTTTATCCAATCATTGGGGAATATTTGTTGTACGACCCCAGCTCATTTTGGGTATCATTTGACCTACCTATATAAGGATAAGGATTAATTTTTACATCATATCATATCATACCTTGTAGAACTCTTAGGGAGGAAGCAAAAGAGGAGGAGGAGGCTAGAGACACCATTGGAGACTCTTCATCAACCAAGGAGCAGATTTCTTCCATGGAGCTTGCCCTTGAAGGTTGGAGGACATCATCCATGAGTGGCTAGGCATCCTCTTGGGGCTAGAGTTAGCCTTAAGCATGCTTTCTACTTCTTGATTTATGTATTTTTGAAGGGATTTGTATTATGATTCATGTCTTGACACTTATATATATATAGATCTTGTTTATTCAATGATTTATGTGGTTTAATGATTCCAATTGATTATTTCATTCTATCCATATGTCTATGTATGCTAGAATAGATGTTCATATGTTTGTCTCTATTTCTTGTGTTATTGATGCATGTCTATGTGTGTTGATGCTATAGATCTAGAGATTGTCAAGACATAGTGCTTAATGTAATGTTCTTGTGGTTTATTTGATGGTTCATACTCATTGCTTGATGGAGTGTACCTCTTCTTTAGTTTAATTAGCTTAATTTCTTATCATTAGCTTAGTTATAGAGTAGTTGTTAAATGGGAGGACAATCCATGCTTGTTGTTAATGTTCCATACTTATAAAAGCAAGTAACATGTATCTCTAACCTTGTGATGCATTTGGATTGTGAGCTTAAAGAAAGGGTTAATGGCTTAATTTGATATGCTGTGCTATCCACCATGTTGTTTAGACAATATAAGCTTAATTTGTCATCCATGCTTATTGAAATAACCACACACACACACTTGTTGCAATACATGTTTTTCCCCTCATTAATCATTCATTAAAGGTGTAGAAAAGCTATGCTTAGTGGTGATCTCTAAATCCCAAGATCTCTCTCTCTTTTATTCTCTCTATTGTATTATTGTTTACTCTAGTTTAAATTGCATCTAGTTTAATTCAACCAACCAAGCACTATTTTGATCACTCGACCTACTAACCCTAATTTTGATTCCTTAACCTAGTACGACACTCAATCCCTTGGCACGATCCCTACTCACCCTAGCTATATTTTTAGTGAAAGGTAGTAGTGGCAATTTCTAAATGTAAAACTTGGCCACATAAACATAAACTTTTTGGGTTGCCGACGACCGACGCACCAAGTTTTTGGCACCGTTGCCGGGGATTGATTGATTTGCAACGTCGTATTTGTGGAATCAATTAGGAATTAGTACTCTTTTGATCGTGTCTTTACTTTGTTTTCAATTTTTGTTATTTATTGTGTTTGTTCTTGTTTGACAAGGAGCATTGGGCTAACAAGGTGAGCAAAGGAGTATTCCAAGCAAAAAAGCTAAGTAAGCAAAGGAAAAATGCTAAAATTATATATAAAAAAATTGCTAAGCTAAGCTATAAATTTAGAGTTGAAGTGCTAAAGGACCTTTGTGAGCTTTTTCTTACTCAACTCTTAGTTAAATCATCAGCCCGCGTGGAGGCTTATAATTTAATTCTTAGATAAATCGTGAGCCCACGTGGAGGCAATTTACTTTTCTTGCATATTGTTAAAGCATGGGAATATGAGAACATTGTATGTGGAGGAAGTTTGTTGATTGTTGATTTGTTGTGAAGGTGAAGTGTTTGTTGTTATTGCTTGTTGTGTTGCATTGTGCATGCATGGTCGTAGATCATTGAGACCCACTCTTGTCCCTTTAAATTTTCATCTTGAATCCATTGTTCAAAACCCTAGGGGAAGAGGTAGTTCTAGTCAATCCATTTCATCAATGGAAGGACACAATGAGGACCATGTGGAGGACCTTGGTCACATAGACCAACAAGGTATCCTCCACCCCAATATGCATCATGATAACATACAAGTACCATTAGGCATGCCAAGGCCATATGTTCATCCACCACAACAACAAGGTCAAGTTCCATTGGGAATGCCAAGGCCAATCTATTCTCCACCACCTCCCATCATTCAAGGTAACCAAGGTGCCCATGTTGCACCTCCAATTGTTAATCCTCCCCTTGCTTTAAGAGATCACTATGTGCCTAATGAATATAATGCACCCACATGCATTCAATTGCCACCATTTAGAGCACACCACTATAAAATCAAGCCACAAACCATTCAAATGCTTCCTAATTATCATGAACTTCCAAGTGAAGAACCTTACAAGCATTTGAATGAGTTTCTTGAAGTATGTTCCACCGTAAAATACACGAACATGCCGGAAGAGGTCTTAAGGCTTAAACTTTTTCCATTCACCCTTAAAGACAAGGCAAAATATTGATTTAACAATCTTAGGCCTTTTGCGATAACTTCTTGGGCGGAAATGCAACAAGAGTTCTTAAAGAAGTACTATCCGGTTTCTAAGACCAATGCCATGAAAACCTCAATTCGAGAATTTTCACATGGGGATAGAGAAACATTTCATGAGGCATGGGAACGCTTTAATTGTGATACCCCCGGATTTCCGGATGCGGGTTGGCCAGGCCCACGCCCGATTACCCAAGGATATCAAAATAATTAGCAATAAATGAACACAGAATACAATTAAGAAAACAGGAATAAATAAATTGCTGAAAAAAACCAAAAAAATAATCCAAACGTTAAAACCCCATAATAAAATTTATATAAATAAAGAATTAATCTGATACATCCAATTTCTCCAATTCTAATACAACTTGGGAATCCATTCTCTAATGGACCCCTAATAATCCACACAGACATGAAAGCTACTTAAAGAACATCCAGAGTAAACCATGAAGAAAAGTCCTACGTCATCGGAAGAGTGAGTAGTAATCTCTGCTCAGCACGATCAAGTCTAAGTCTGGAATTGACGAGTACCTGAAAAATAGAGGTGGATCAGGCCACGAACAAGTTCTAACCTACTACAATCCAAACAGAGACTCGATACGCATATACATTCTAACCAACTCAACAATAGCTAATAGTCCGTACGTATGTATATTCACACTACAGGACTCTCACTGGACTATGGAGAGGGTTTCAACCTGAACAGAAGGCAACATGCGAAAACGCACCCATAGGTGGGCATGAGTACCTAGACCTAACAGGGTACACCTCAACCTCTCATATCCAACTACGTATCCTTCTGCATATACGCACCCT
Source organism: Cornus florida (assembly GCF_030987335.1). Lineage (NCBI taxonomy): Eukaryota > Viridiplantae > Streptophyta > Magnoliopsida > Cornales > Cornaceae > Cornus > Cornus florida. Next base: position 80,732,078 of record NW_026775577.1, on the reverse strand, counting down.
AACCAACGAGTCTGAGACTCAAGCTCATCTCGTGATACCATAAAAATATATTTAAAATCCTTTCATATCCATCTATAGGAAATCCAATAAATCGTTCAGCTTATTCAACTTCACAGACTTATATAAGAGATCCAATAAGTCATTCAGCTTATTCAACTGCACAGACTTAAATATAAGGAGAATTATGTTTTTATAATTCGTACCCTTATTCCAAAATAGGTAGGACTGAGTATTTTGAATCAGTCTGTCCATAGTATGCCGCAATCCCATACTGGTTCATACAATCCACAAAATCCATATAATTGATAAAATAGGTAAAGCTGTCATTAAAATTCATAAGGTAGGAATTAGCATTTTGAGCTAAACCATACCTAGTATGTCACCGTCCCATACCGGTGCATACAATCCTCCATATCCATGTAAATTACAACATATAAATAATAAGCAAGTAATTTACAGTCCAAAACCAAATATCCATATCATTGCAGAAAAGTAATTAAAGTTTCAGCAATTTAAATTCAAGATCTAAACCATGTAATTGCAAGAAATGGTTTAATAGTTCAACAACCAGCATCCAGAGCATGCATAGATCAGTTTTAATAAAACAACAACTCTATCGTGCATTTAAATAAGTTTTATAATTATGTTCTAGTCCAAACAATTGCTAAATTAATTTAGGCAATTTAGTTCTTTTCATCTGGTAACATGATTCTCCAATAAGATTAAAATATGAAGAAAAAGTATAATCCATTCTGTAATCCATTATGAGCATAAAATTAACGATATCAGAATTACATGCTCACTTAAAACTGTTCCATGATATCCGGCAAATTGATAAAATACAATACTATATAATTGTATAGTTAACAACCAAGTTCCCATTAAGCAAAACAACGAATTAATACAATTGACATGCTTAATTTTATAACACTATGACATGATCTAAACCATAAACTCCTTAAGTCTATTGTTAATTTAAACATGAGCAACCTAAATCATCCACATCCAAGCCAACACTTAAACTTTCTGTAAAATTCCATATTATTTTCTACATTAACTTCCTATGGTAGTTTACGTGTTACCATGCTTCCTGAAGCTTTAATAAGGCTTTAGAAATCACTGTGCTCCCCTAGAACAACTCCTAATTCAATCTGATATTTTAAAATCCAACCACAATAGCCCAGACTTCGCAGAAAACCAAAAAAAAATTGAAAAACCATGAAGGAGCCGGCTCCAAACAAGTTGGAGCCGCCTCCAAACATGATGGAGCCGCCTCCAACCCCTTTTAGAGCCGGCTCCATGATTCCATGGAGCCTCCTCTTCCCCCTCCTCCTCTCTGCTTGATTTCTTCCCCTGTGTCCACTTCGGCGACGTTCAGTTTGTCTGTCCTCAATTCCTAAGACTTCTAGGTCTCTAAACTGAGTTCCAGTATGTTCAATAGACAATTAAATTTTTTATACAAACCCAGTTATCCTTCAAAACACAACCTACATAATAAAACTTAGAACGAAATAATTGTTTATTCCTGAACACTCACTGAGTAAAGCATTCAACCCTATGATCCAGTTTAATTCCACTGTATTCCCATGTGTTCCAAATTAATTAAAACCCTATATACATCTTTACATGCATTCAAATAAAGGTTAAACAAGAAAACCTCAAAACAACCAGTACTTAATCATACAACTACGATCAGTTTTAAAACATCAGAAATATGAAGACGTCGATTAATTTTTAATCATTATTATCTTCCTGGAGTTGTATTAGACATGCAAAGAACACGACCCAAAGGAAAAGAGCTAGGATTAGAACTTGCCTTTGAGATTTCGGTTCAAAAATCCCAACGTCCTCTTCTAAGTGTCTCCGACGAAACAGGAAATCCTCCTCTGTTCCTTCCCTGCCTCCACTGTCATGAATAGGGTTCTAAAACCCTAGGCAGAACTTAATACCTATATTTATAGGTTTACACAAGACCTAGGTTCAATTCAAACCCTACACTAAATCCTAGTCGGCCCATACAAAACCCTATTTAAAATCTACGTCGGCCAACATACGTGACTTCTCCAATAACCCTAAGTACTGAACGTATGTTAAAAACTCATTTAACTTAATTACCTAATTAAACAGTTCCTTACAACAGTGAGATTAAACTAAAACAAAGAAACAAGTAAGCCAATTAAATAAAAATTAAACATACAATTAAATCAAATCAACCAGTCAATTCACACATCACGTAATTCAAATTTCACACATAGCCACATAAGCACTTAAAAAATAATAAAATAAATATTGAAAACAATAAAACAAATAATAAAATTCCGATTATATCCCTTTCAAAACTAGGGGTATTACATTAATGAATTGCTTAGGAAGTGTCCACATTATGACATGCCCAAATGGCAATTAGTTCAATATTTCTTTAAGAGCTTATCGGATAATTACAAGGGCATGGTTGATGCTTCCATGGGTGGCTCTTACATTGATAGGCATAAGGATGACGTGTGGCGTCTTTATAAGAGCATGAGTGAAAATTCCTTACATCGTACTTTATCTTCTAATAATGGTAGAAATTCTAGTGGTAGGAATAATGTTGGCTTACATCAAGTCGACCACTCCAATGAAATTGCGTGAAATCATTATCTCAAAGGTTTGATCAATTTTTGATCAACCAAAACTCGGCGAATCAAGTATCTTCCTTCCCTAACCATTCACATCATGCATCTAATGAGACATGTATGACTTGTTCAAGTGTTTTACATTCTACTTCCAATTATCCCCATGGACATGTGCAAAGTGAGCATCATGAACAAGCAAATGTTGTTTTTACTAATCAAGGGAACAATCCGTATGGAAATTATTACAATCATAGTTGGAGGAATCACCCGAATTTCTCTTGAAAAAACCAAGGTGAGGGCTCAAACCCTTCCCAAGGCGGTTTTCAAGGAAAGTACATTCCACCTCCAATGCAAAGCCAAGGTTCCCAAGGTTTTAGATCATCATATCAATCACAAGGAAACCAATTTTCAAATTCTCATTTTCCTAATCAACCATCATATTCCCAAGGAAATGTTAGAAGTCCCGCTTTTAAAGAGAAAGTTTTGACCGCTTTGGGCACTTTAGAAGCAAACACATAATTACTTCATTCTCACTCTCAATCCATTGTAAAGCTAGAAACCTAAGTAGGGCAAATAGCTAGTACTTTGAATGCAAGAGAGAAGGGAAAAATGCCTTTGAATGCCCCACAAAAGCAACAATGTGTTGTGGAGACTCATTACTCATCGGAAGGTCACATAATAGAGTATGTCAATGCGGTGACTACCTTGAGAAGTGGAAAGCTTGTGGACAACCAAGTGAGTGTGTCCAATGAAGAGAGTGAACCGGTGCAACCACAAGTTGACACCCGTCTCGTTTCATATCATATTCCTCCTTCATTGCGTGTGCATGACCATATAAATGAGAATGTGTTGAAAAGTGATTTTGAAAAGAAAGATTTGCAAAATGATTTGAAAACTTCTTGTGTTGAAGAGACTTCAAAGAAAAATTCTGAAAAGGTTTTTGAACCAAAAGCTCCATTTTCGGATGCCTTAAAAGGATCCATTTTAAATGACAAGCAAAAGGCCAAAGTGAATGAAATCATGGACGTGTTTAGGCAAGTGAAAGTTAATCTTCCACTTTGGGATGCAATCAAGCAAATTTCGGCTTATGCCAAATTCTTGAAGGACTTGTGCACCCAAAAGAGGAAGAACAAAAGCCAAGCACCTAGAAAAGTGGTCTTAACTGAGCAAGTAAGTTCAATTTTGCAGCATAACACTCTTCCAAAGTTTAAAGACCCCGGTTCACCTACTACTTCATGCATCATTGGTGATCATATCATTAATCGGGTTCTTCTTGACCTAGGAGCAAGTGTCAATCTTCTTCCATACTCGGTATATGTCAAATTAGGCTTAGGAGACTTGAAACCGACGTCGGTAGTTTTACAACTTGCCGACCGATCAATCAAAAAGCTTAGGGGTATCATCGAGGATGTATTGATTAAAATTGATAAATTCTTTGTTCCCGTTGATTTCGTTGTCATTGACACGGAACCGGTTCTAAATCCTCAGAGCTAAATTCCCGTTATCCTTGGCCGTCCTTTCTTGGCAACCGCGAATGCCAACATTAATTGTAGAATAGGGATAATGAAGATCTTATTTGGCCACATGAAGGTAAAGTTGAATATTTTCAATCCAACCCCCAATTCATTTGACAAGCATGAAGAGATTAATGTTGTAGAGAAATGTCATAACCTCAAAAGTAAAGGAATTGAGTTTTTGTGTGAGACCAAAGTTTCAAAAAGGCCATCTTCAAACTTGAAACCAAAGAAAGTTGTTTCAAAATCCTATTTTGAAAGGGCGTGGAAGCCCAAAGATTCTTTTGACCAAGGACCGAAAAGTCTTTTGAGCTTAATCCAACAATTTCCTTAAAGAACCATTTGTTGGGTGGAGTTCAAAGCACTTATCACCCCATTGAGGAGGGGATGCACTACAAGATGTTTGATCTGGGCTAAAAGACCCCAACGTATTAGTAGAGACATTAGAGACTAGTAAGATATTTCGTAGGATGTCAAAACCCTATTCCTCCCTCATTTCTATCTTTAATTTCATTTCTTGCGAAGTCTAGATATTGGCTTTGGGTTCATATGCATTGCTAGGAACTTTGATTAGGATTGCATGCACTTTTATGTTGAAATTGAGCATTTTGCATAAGTTCGATCAATCTCCAAGGAAGATTCGATCGATCGAACTTCGACCTGCATCCAACACTTAGAAAATTTTCGATCTGCATCCACCTACATCCAAATCACCTCTCTGTCCCATCGATCGAATGTGTTCATAGATCGATCATAAGTTCTTCGATCGATCCAACTTCAAGTTCGATCGATCTTGAGTTCCAACACTTAGAAAAATTTCTGAACCCAAAACCTGCATATTTTTAGCTCTCTGTCAGATTGATCTCTGTTTTTCATCTCATTGCTTTGACTTTGTTTTGACTTTTTAATTTTAAAATTCCAAAAATATTTTTTATTTTATTTTCCAAAAATCCCAAAAAGATTTTAATTTTTTTTAATTCTTCAAAAATCCGAAAATATTTTCAATTTTTAGTTTTTAATTTTTCTATTTTTTTCAAAAATCTTAAAAATTTCAAAAAAAAAAAAAAAATTCAAAGGAGAGATCAATTCAGTTCGATCGATCTGAGGTTTCAGTTCGATCGATCGAACTGGTTCGGGAAAGTTTTTTAAAAAATGAACCTGAGGGTTTGAAGATCGATTTCAAAGATCGATCTAACCCTCTCATCGCCGCTACACCCATCCACTCTCCCATCTCCGGTGAGCATCTAGAGCGTCGTTTCTCTCTCTTTCTCCTCTTGGATTTCGCATCTCACCCCTTTCGATTATCCACTTCTCTCTCTCGATTTTTAGGTGAGATGCGAATCCACCTTTTTGATTCAAGCATCCATTTGATACATACATGCTTTAAATGTTAGATCCAAGCTATTTTAATGTTGAAAATCTCCATTGATGAAGTTTGAAGTTTTTTGTTTATATATGTATATATGTGTATATATGATTGTATATATGGTTGAGATTTGTTTTGATTTTTGGGAGTATGGGCCTCATTAGGTGATTAGGATTGATGTTATGTTGTGTTGATGGGCTCACGACTTTGTTCATGAAGGCTCCGTGCCATCCACGTCACGGATCTGTGACTGTCCACGTTCTTCGCACAGTTCGATCGATCGAACATATTTCTCAGATCGATCTAATGAGATCGATCGAACTTAATTTCTTAGTTTCTCAGATCGATCATGTGAGATCGATCTCACATTTTTTGTGATCGATCGAACTTTACAGATTTCATTTACAGATTCCATGCATCTTATCTTGTGTCCATGCAATCTCATTCATGCCCAATGCCTGTGATTTTCCACATTGGATGCATTTCATACTGATACTGCTTAGCGTGTTTCACATCCTGTCACTTGTATAGATTCATGTTTTTATCTATTTTGTCTATCTTACTTGACATACATGATTCTATTTTGTGCTCTAAACTTTTTATTCCGGCACTAACTTCCTTTGCAAGATTTTCCTTTTATTTTTCAAGCCATGGCTAAAGTCAAGACTGTAGCCCGAGGACACTATCACCGCTGGGGCAGGCCGAGTTTAGACGACGAAGCCGGTCCATCTTATGTCCAGGACCCCATACTGGAGTAGCCAACTAAGCCCACATAGTCCCCCCATTCTGACAGCATATTACACTCTGATGCTGACGCATCTCCTTCACACAGTGACGCTGAGGCTGAGCACATACCATCTCCACCACCACAGCTAGCTCAACCAGCCCAGGAGTTAGACCAGCCATTACGCAGATACTCACACCTTCCAATGGCGCACGAGTCAGTCTTCGACGTAGACTTCTTTTCCAGATCGGTACTTACCTGATCAACTTATGATAATATACTACGGAGGGGCCTTGCAGCCATTCTTGCACCTGTCACATACCCGGTGTACCCAAGGCTAGTACGGATGTTTTTCCAGAACCTCCGGCCTGCACCGCGTAACACGGCGGAGCTGAGGACCTCTATTGATGGCCATCTGATTTTTATCACTATGGACACATTATCCAGATCGTGCCATTGTCCACATGACTGCCCTCTAGAGCTACAGAAGACATATCCTAGGCTATACCGGCCTTCATATGCAGATATGGCCGTTTTCCTTACAAGACATTATGCCGCTGGCGAAACCTTCGCCACCTACACCTATTTGCCAGATGACTTGTGGTTCTTTGACTCAGTCTTGTTCCGCAACGTCTTCATGGATGGCCATAAGATTCAGCGAAGAGGCATTTACTTGACAACTCTGTACGCTTTCTATACAAGGCATTGGCTGTCTATCCCTATGCTCATCTGGAGCATGATGAGGAAGCTCTATGATGATCACATTAGCAAGGAACGGCCCAAAAGGGCTAAGTTTCTCCTATTTGGCCACCTCATCACCTAGATCTTGCTAGACCAGCGCTATCCTTTCCATCCACAGGAGAGCCCTGAGAGAGAAGCCTCTTCCTTCAAGAAGAAGGACTGGGATAAGAGCTACAATGCTATTATCAAGAGATTGTAGGAGGACGTAGCCGAGGCAGCAGAGGATTTAGAGGCAAAGGAGATGGCAGTAGCAGCAGCAAACCCGGCAGCAGACGATATACCAGTCGATCCGGCTGCCATACACATGGACATTGATTTAAAGCAGCCTGCAGAGGACGCAGAGCAGCACTCTCTAGTTGGGTCACCCATTCACGATGCGAAGCAGGCTTAGGATCATCATTCTCCCGATCCAGCCATACCCGAGGCTCCAGCACAGACACCTGACTTTGGAGAGCGACTCCAGGCTTTAGAAGATGCTGTAGTTTCTATACGAGCCGACATGGTCTCTCTCCGAGAGGATGCTATCTCCATTAGAGTTGATATTGCTACCCTCCGTACGGATGTTATGACCGCATTCAGAGATCTATCCAGAGACATCTGCGGAGCGCGACCTGCCCGTCCTACCTCTTCTTCCTGATCTCTCTATCCCTTTTCTCTTGTCATCTCATATATTTGTCATGTCTGCATGTTTTTTATACTATTATACTATTTTTGTAGCCGTGTCTGTCGGCTCTGATACTGGATGTACTGTACTTTATTTTTTGTTTAGATATACTTTCTTTATGGATGTCATATTTTCATATTCCTATAGCTATATGTTTGACTCCATCAGGTGCATCTCAGTGACTTTAGTGAGAGAGCGTACTGCCCAAAATTTTCAGGACCACCCTTTTACCTCTCTCTATTTTTCAGTTGCTATCCTATTTACACTTGCATGTCCACTGTGCACTGTTATTATCCCTTTTGTTATCTGATGAGTTTATCCAAGTGCCAAATTTCAGGATCACAGTTAATCCCAAGTTTGGGGGGGCTATGCCACCCACTTTGGGTACTTCTGTCCCAGCCATTCTTTGCCTTCACTGTACTGGTATACTCTTTCCTTTTATTCTCTTTGCACATTGAGGACACTGTGCCATTTAAGTTTGGGGGCAATGGTGCTTCGCAGTGTTTGTTTTTAAATTCAAAATTTTGAGCATGACTTGTGTATTTAAGGGATTTTTTATGATTGGTCCATGATTAGCTATGATTTTGATCTTTTGAGGACTATATTGCTTAAAATTTAAAAATTACTTGACTTGAGAGTCCAATACTCCTTGTATGCCTTATGGATGCCATTTAGGAATAAATTTTTCGAAAGATTGATATCTTGCTTGCATTAGTGGTCCACATCATCCTGATTTTGTGATTGTTTTGAGATTCACTTTAGGATTCTACACTAGCACAGGCGCACACTAGCATTCATTTGTGGGGTACATGCTTTGTTGATTATTGAATTAGTTATATCCCAATTGAGCTAGCAGTGCATTGATAGCTTTCATTCTTGATAAAGGTGGATAACAACCCCTTTTCACTAAGTAGCAGGGATTCTAGCCTCATCAATCACTGAACTTCTCACGCCGAAAGGTGGAGGGCCCAAACTCTAGGTTAATAATTGTTAATTCAAAAAAAAAAAAAAAAAAAAAAAAAAAAAGAAGAAGAAGTTGCAAAAGCAATAAAAAGTGAGGACTTCTCCCTAAAGGTGAGAAGTGGGAAATGATTATATGGAGCTTGTTTTGATTTGTAGCCTAGTTGATTTGAGCTTGTAAGTCCGTAGGGGTGTTTGAACACCTAGTGCCCTAAAGCCGTCTGGTTTGGGAGTCATTGACCTAACGCTCGACCTCATGAATCGCTAGAAAGCTTAATAGATCAACACATTGCACTATGCTTCCATCTTTGATCCTAAAAAAAAAAAATCGAGTGAAAAGAATAAGCGCACCTAGAATAATAAAGCTTTAATAAAAAGGCCACTCTTTGTTTTGATGATCGGGACTAGATTTGTGTGCTAGTTTGAGGGTAAGGATGTGATTAATTCTTTAGTTGGCTTAGATAGTAACATATTTGATGCCGGTCCACTCAAAAGGATTCTAGAGTTGTTTTGATTTGTATGATCATTTTCTTGATGTGTGGAAGACCATACTTGCTTGCTTGATGTTGAAATTTTGGGAGATTGCTTGGAAATGCTTGAAAAATTGCATACTTGAGGTAGTTTTCTCCCAATGCTTGTTTGCAATATTGGTGTCTTTTTTAAAAAAATGAGCTTGATGTTTGTGGGTATCATTTCAGGAAACCCTCACGAGACTTCACTCGTCCACTAGGGGTAACCTAGGGGTTTAAAAGGCTTGTTACATATGCTAAGTGCAATCGTGTTCCCTATGAAAGTGGCGTTATCCATTTATTGTTTTCTAGTTCGTAGTTGTATAGTTTTTCATTTCATTCCTTTACTTTCTAGTTCATTGCTAGGGACTAGCAATATTTAAGTTTGGGGGTGTGATGAGCGCTGAAATGTGCGTATTTAAACCCCTTAAGTTTAGGTATTCTAGAACATTTATCTATCTTATTTTGCCGTTTTGTATTGATTTCGTGTTATTTCCATTTTCAGGTACTTATCCCCAAAATAAGCTAACTCAGCCAAATAAGAGCATAATTGAAGCAATTCTGGGATGAATCAAAGAAAGGAGCAAAGTAGAGCAAAAGGAAAGAAAGGGTGGAATTTCAACAACTTTGATGGATCTCAAGAAAAGTTCGATCGATCCAACTTTCATCGATCTCAGCACTTCAAGATGGATCTAAGCCATGTTTATCCCTCTTCAAAGATCTCAAAAGTTTAATCGATCCAACTTCCTTCTCTGATCGATCGAACATTCTTGTCCTTATCCAAATGATTGATTTTATCCAGTTGTACCACCCTACCAACCACTTTTGTCCTTTTCCCAAAAATATCTTCAAAATATCTCAGATTTGTTTTTATCCAAAAAGGCGCCACCATTGAGGATCGATCCAGCCTAAGTTCGATAGATCTCAGCCATGTTCAATCGATCCAAGTACAAGGTTCGATCAATCGAACTTCCTCCAGTACGAAAAAGTTAAATTTCCAGCTGACAAAAAGTTGCCCTTTATCCAATCATTGGGGAATATTTGTTGTACAACCCCAGCTTATTTTGGGTGTCATTTGACCTACCTATATAAGGATAAGGATTACTTTTTACATTATATCATATCATACCTTGTAGAACTCTTAGGGATGAAGCAAAAGAGGATGAGGAGGCTAGAGACACCATTGGAGACTCTTCATCAATCAAGGAGTAGATTTCTTCTATGGAGCTTGTAATACCCCTAGTTTTCAAAAGGATAAAATGGGAATATTTTGGTTTGTTTTTCATTTTTATTTAAATTATTGAACTTATTTGTTATTTGGTTAAATTAGTTGATTTATTATTATTTGTGTGTATTTAATTTAATTGTTATATAGTGGATTGGTTTATTTAATATTTTGGTTTGTTTTTCATTTTTATTTACATTATTGGACTTATTTGTTATTTGGTTAAATTAGTTGATTTATTATTATTTGTGTGTATTTAATTTAATTGTTATATAGTGGATTGGTTTGTTTAATTGATTAAGTGTGAATTATTTGTTTTAGATTAATTGATTTATTTTACTTGTTTATTGGTTTTAAATTAATTGTTTAATTGAATTGGTATTTTAAATTAATTAATTATTTATTTTCCTAAATTAAGGGTTTTTAGGGTGTTATGATTAAGTAATTAGGTAGCCGACTTGTAGTTGGGCTGGACTTAGGGTTAGGATTACTGGATTTGGGATTAGGGTTTCAGAGGAGTCTATATATATATAACAATATATGCTGCAAGGGTTTTGGGAGAAAACCCTATTCATGTAAGGGTTTATGAGAGGGAAAACAGAGAGGTTCCTTGAGAAGGAAAAACAGAGGGAAATTGAGAGAATCAATTAGGATTGCAGCCATGGATTGAAGGTGGGATCAAGGAAGAAAGAGTCGATGGCTTGTGGAATAAAGCTGGAACAGTGGGAGAGTTGCAGGTAGTTTACAGTTCGTTGCAGAATTTAGCAACGGCGATGAAGGTTTCAAACCAGAATCTTAAGGCAAGTTTCATTCTCTCCTTCCTGTAAACTTGTGTTCTGTGCATTCTAAATAGACTCCAGGTATTTAATTAAAACTTTTAAAACAGATTTTATGCATATTAGTTTAGTCTGAAATTTGGTTAACCGTATACTAACTGAAGGTGGCTTCCCTTGCATAAATTGTTAGATTATATATTAAACCTCTGTAAATTAATTCATAATGCGATGTGGGGTGTTGTTAGGATGGTTAGGAAGTTAGTTAACCTTTATAATGGAAGTTTGACACTTGTGATCAGACTTTAGATTGTTCATACATTCAGTTAACTGTGAATGGCGTTTTGGATACGGTTTTGTTTTGGTTTAGATTTTTTGTCAATTAATGCATGCTGGATGGTGAGAAGTTTCTAGGGTTTTAAGAATTTAAATTGAACCCTAGGAATGTTAAAATACTTGGGACAGGAACGTCGGACTTCGCCGGAAACGCAGAAAAATCATCGGACGAAGTAGAGACGATGCAGAGGGGCTCTCAGGGGTGAGAGCCGGCTCCTAAATGGTGGGAGCCGGCTCCCATGAAGAGAGAGCCGGCTCTCCATGAGGGGGAGCCGGCTCTAGAAGCCTAGGAGCCGGCTCCAATAAAGGGGAGCCGGCTCCCATGGAAAAAAACCCCTACGGGGTGTTTTCTGCAATTTTTTCGGAGTTCTGGGGTTAAACGCAAATACTAAAAATTAAAGGGGGTTTCAAATATGTTAAAATTAACCTATTAAGACCCTTAAATAGTTGGTTATGCTAGGGTGCTAATCTTAAGGGGCATCAGGAAACAGAAACGTGGAATAGGCATGCTGTCAAGGAAGGATGAATGTTTAAGTTAATAAATTTGTTTTAATAACTTAAACTGACTGGTATCGAATTACTTTTGGGATATTATATAAATTATTTATATACTTTAATGGAGGCCAGAAAGTTCGGTGTGGGATATGGGCATAGACAGTATTAACTTAAATATTAAATGGTATGCTGTCAGGAGTGGTAGGAATTTTAGTTACTAGTTTTGGTTTAGCGAACTAAATGGACTAGTGTGGGAATACTGTTGGGGTTTCATATAATGAGCAGTTTGGAATTCAGAGTGTCATATTATATCAGGCACAGGTTTTGGAGTGGAGGATCAAAGGGACGTCATGTGGTGTAAATGCTAACTTTTATGCTGTTAAGGATTTATGGAGGATTTCATTACTTGTCTTTGTTTTGGCAATTTAAATAATATGGTATGAGAGGTTGGTTTGGGATATCTAGTATAATGTATTTAGTTCATATTTCTGACTGATCATTATAACAGGTTATGGATGTTAATTGATGAACTGTTTAACTTCTGTTTTATCAATTGTATAGATGTGGATAATATAAATTGTTTATCAATACTTTAACAATTTATTTGGAGGATTAATGATTATAATCATATACTGGATGCATAATAGGATCTTAATAATATCTGTTTTCTATTGTGCTGGTTTCTGGATTTATTTGATGTTCTAATGAATGTGCATCGTTTATGGATCATTTGCATTATATGTACCGGTATGGGACGGTGACATATCAGGGATGGATTAGATCAAAAAGCTAAGTCCTACCCCTTCTTACATACGGAATGGATTAACTAAAATAGTTAACTCCTACATGGATACATGTCCTGTCAACTAAAACAGTTGAACGACATAATGGATGCTTGTTTTATCTTTCGGCATTAGGAAGGAATTTATATATATATTTATGGTACCGTGATACGAGCTTGAGTCTCCTGATCATGGTTAGGGTGCGTATATTGCAAAGGTTGAGTAGCTAGATATAGCTAATGTTCCCTGGTGGGTCTAGGTACTTGGCCGCTGAAAAGCGTGTTTTATATGTCACCTTCTACCCAGGCTGAACTATGTTATAGGCTAGTGAGCATCCTATAGTGTGTATATATATATCTATGGACTATTGTAGATATTGTCGAGCTATCTAGGATGTATCTGCGTATCGGGTTTATGTACGGATTGTAGTAGGATGGAACTTGCATGTGGGCCTGACCCACCTTTATTTTTCAGGTGTTCGTGAGTACCAGGCTTAGGGTTTGATCGTGGTGATGCAGATACAGTCACTCACTCTTCCGACTACATAGGATTTTCTTTCTTATTTTGGTTTTGGATTGTAATTCTGTAAATGTTTTACCAGTTGGAAATATTAGGGGTCCATTAGATGGATTCCCGAGTTGTACGGATTGGAAAGTTTATTTATATTAAAACTCTTATTTTGGAGGTTTTACAATTAGAATTCTTTTCAGCGTATCATTATTTTATTGTTAATTCAGTTTTATTCTTGCTTGTTTATATATTAATTGTCTGATATCCCTCGGATCTGTGCTCGGACTTGATCACCCGTGGCTCTAGAATCGAGGGGTATCACAGAGCTTGCCCTTGAGGGTTGGAGGACATCATCCATGAGTGGCTAGACATCCTCTTGGGGCTAGAGTCAGCCCTAAGCATGCTTTCTACTTCTTGATTTATGTATTTTTGAGGGGATTTGTATTGTGATTCATGTCTTGACACTTATATATATATAGATCTTGTTTATTCAATGATTTATGTGGTTTAATGCTTCCAATTGATCATTTCATTCTATCCATATGTCTATGTATGCTATAATAGATGTTCATGTGTTTGTCTCTATTTCTTATGTTATTGATGCATGTCTATGTGTGTTGATGCTATAGAACTAGAGATTGTCAAGACATAGTGCTTATTATCATGTTCTTGTGGTTTATTTGATAGTTCATACTCATTGCTTGATGGATTGCACATCTTCCTTAGTTTAATTAGCTTAATTTCATGTCATTAGCTTAGTTGTAGAGTAGTTGTTAAATGGGAGGACAATCCATGCTTGTTGTTGATGTTCCATACTTATGAAAGCAAGTAACATGTATTTCTAACCTTGTGATGTGTTTGGATTATGAGCTTAAAGAAAGGATTAATGGCTTAATTTGATATGTTGTGCTATCCACCATGTTGTTTAGACAATATAAGCTTAATTTGTCATCCATGCTTATTGAAACAACCACACACACACACTTGTTGCAATACACGTTCTTCCCCTCATTAATCATTCATTAAAGGTGTAGAAAAGCTATGCTTAGTGGTGATCTCTAAGTCCCAAGATCTCTCTCTATTTTATTCTCTCTATTGCATTATTGTTTACTCTAGTTTAATTCAACCAACCAATCACTATTTTGATCACTCAACCTACTAACCCCAATTTTGATTCCTCAACCTAGTACGACACTCAATCCCTTGGGACGATCCCTACTCACCCTAGCTATATTTTTAGTGAAAGGTAGTAGTGGCAATTTCTAAATGTAAAACTTGGCCACATAAACATAAACTTTTTGGGTTGCCGATGACCGACGCACCACCAATCTAATTGAAGAGAGAGAGAAACGTCGTTTTGGAAAGGAAAAAAAATGGTAAGAGCGATGATATGTCCATGCCGCGTAAGAATCGGACCAAATTAGGCTCTAAAATATTGGACCAAGTATCATTATTCTTATATAATTATAAGGATATTTTAGTATTTTAGAATTAGAGTTTGAAGGATAGTTTGGACATTAACAATAATTGTTGATGTATTTGTAATTATTTTGCTTAATTTAATCAAATTGAAAAATGAACTTTAAAATTATACTATTTTTGTTATTTAAGGCTACTAAGTCTACCTATTCGTAGTTTTCCCTATTAAAATATCATTTTTATATTTTTAGCCTAAGAGCTCAAATTTGACTATATTGTCTGTGTGTACTATATATTAGGGGTGCACAAAAAGAACCGGAATCGTGAGAACCGAAATAATTTTTTCCGGTTCTCACGGTTCCAGTTCCGGTCCTGATTCTAAATTTAGGAACCGTGAACATACGGTTCCGACCCTGGTTCTAGCCCGTGAGAACCGGTAGGAACTGGAACCGTATATATATATATATATATATAATTAGTTATTTAATTAGTTACCTTATGAGGCCTATAAGCAGCCACGTGGGTAATGACTAATCCATAAAACAAAACACAAATCCCAATCCTCCATTCACGTGGGAAAATCTGAAAACAAATCTATCATTGAATCTTATTCCAAGCCACCTCCTCATCGCCTATCTCAATCATCTAACCATCTAAACCTAGAATCTGATCTGTGATCTCTGCATCTCAAGCCGCCTCCTCATCGCCCAGTCCCCATCTCAAGCTAACCCTTTCTTCTTCAATCCCAATCCCAATCCTCAATTCACAAGTTGAATCTTATATATCCCTAACCAATCTATCATTCTCTGTAATTCCCACATGGGCTCCTTCCAAAACCTCTTCGGGTGGTCGAGATTAGGCTCCGGCGAGAGCTGTTCTGACGATTCCCACGCGGAGCTAACCCTCGCCTTCCCAGTTGCCGAATCTCAAGCTTCCTCAAATCCTCATCACCCTCAGCAGTCGGCGCCTCACCTCCTCCATCTTCAGATCTTCTTAAATGTAAACTACAAAATCTATAAGAATCAGAAGTT
Source organism: Cornus florida (assembly GCF_030987335.1). Taxonomy (NCBI): domain Eukaryota; kingdom Viridiplantae; phylum Streptophyta; class Magnoliopsida; order Cornales; family Cornaceae; genus Cornus; species Cornus florida. Next base: position 80,716,414 of record NW_026775577.1, on the reverse strand, counting down.
CAAAACCCATATATTTCAGATCTATCTACAATAATCAAAAGTTCAAAACCCATATCGGCATATCATTTCAGATTGTTCAAAAAATCAAAACCCATATCTTTCAGTTTCCATCGCCCGCTGTTCCAGTTCGAGTTCGCAAGCTTCAGTCGCTGTCTCTCAACTCATGGTTAACAGTTCTCATGGAATCGAACCGGTTCTACGTTTCAGTTCTGATTCGGTTCTAATCTATACGGTTCCGGTTCTTGTTCCATTTTTTAGGAACCGTGTGGACCCCTACAAGCTTGAACTCCCAGCCCAAGAATTAAAGTGATGCAAATCAAAAACTGATCGGATAGAAATGACCGCATCGTCGAGGAGATCAAAAAAGTATAAACCACGAAGATGAAAATCCAAGAGGAAATAGATGAAAAGAGGAGAGAGAAGGTGGCAGCCTCCAAGCTCTAGAATAGCGGCTGCTGCTGCTACTTTCAAAAATAAAATGAATAAAGATGTTTTCTCTCTCATCCACCTACCCTAAATAGGTCAAAAAGATGTCCCGAACAGTCCGAACGGGCCCCGTCCTAGTCCAAAAGTGAAATCAGTGAACACGCGCTCAAATTCTAATGGTCTATGAATAAAAAAAGTTTTCAAAATGAAATTCTAAGATTAACGGAAGAAACGGGGTCGAAAACTGAGTCCCAAGCAAGGAGATATGCCCCGGACAAGATTGACGACTAACAGGGTTCGAAAATTCAAAATAAATGAAATCAAAATCAAAAAAATATTTTGGAAGTTCCAAAGTTAATAAAAAATGAAAATAAACCCCTCATGAAGGTTTGAAACCAAAATGAGAAACTTTTTTGAAAACTTTTCATAATTACACAAATCCCCCCCCCCCCCAACTGAAAAACTCAAAAAGTGAATTTCCCAGAAAGCCCAAAATGAAGTTTCATTCAAAAGATACATTTAAAAGAACCTTAAATACAAAATTTTATCAAAAGATAATTACGAAAAACACCCCAAGTAAATAAAATAATTTTTAAAAATCTTTGCATTTATGCCCCTATGGGCAAAAGTAAACATCTAGCATACTTTTTTACAAAAGTAAAAATGTAGATCACATAGAAATCAAGTAAAATGAATGCATGCAAGGTCAGAATCAAATCCGAGCACGACCCGATGGGTTACGCAAAATGAAAAGATAGTGAAAAATAACGGAAAAAGAAAACTCGGAAAAAGAAATCAACGGAAAAAAAATAATAATAAAAAATAAAAAAAATATCCGTAAAATTTGAGGGAATGAAAAAGAAGAAAAATGATCGAGTCATTACAACCTACCCTCCTTAAAGAGATTTCGTCCACGAAATCAGGCACATCCCATGGAGAACAAAACCAGAACCAAGCACCGAGTCATATTCAGAAACACATCATCAAGTCTCAAAGGACAGCTCCAAAATCATGTGATCAAATGAAAGGACATGAAACCACCGAATCGTGAAACACATCTCCAAATGAATCAACACACAAATCCAATGACCATCACTAAAAGAACTCCGAATAACAACACATTGAATCGAGACACCTAGCTAAAGGAAACATAGCGGAATGAGTAGCGACCAGAACCCGCACACGACGTACTGAAGTGCGTGGTAACGACAGCGTCTAGTGCCTGCCCACACTTACTCGTCAGTAAGTTAGCATCAACGGCAACTAGTACTCGCCCACAACATACAACTTGGTACGGTAGCATGATAGTATAAGGCACCAGCCCACAACCTGCCCCAACTTCCGATACAAATGACATCGATGCCGAAAATGATCATCACCAAAAGCATCACAGGAACCAGGCATTTTGTGAGAGTTGGGGTAGCTAATCACAGAACTCTAACAATAATGTCATAGGCGCCATTACGCTTAAGGCCATAAATCCTCAATACTCAGAAAAATGATAACTCCAAATCATTGAATCTCTAAATCAAGTTACTTTGATCAAATCACAGACTCCTCAAAACACCATTATTAAACAACTCCCAAGCACGAATCCAAAGCCTGACAAGTCTGTGTCCTCAAACTAAAATGAATCAAACTTCACAAAATCAGAAAGGTATTGACGTCTCCCAAGTTGCAATGATCCTCACTACAAGACATTACACCGAAAATCCTCTACACAAAGTCTCATCAATATAATATGTCTCCAAAATGAGCATCATACCTCGAACCTATCCTTCAAACAAAATATCTCCAAAGAGAATCAAAGAGAGAAGTCACCATAAAACAGTAACCACAAAATAGTCACCTATCACTAATGTGACAAATCCCTAACGAACCAGAAACAAAAGTGTCAACAAGTCTCCCAAAATAGTTCAAAAGCCAACTCTCTAAAGAAATCACCAACGATCATGAAACCGTGCAAAACACCATCCTAAATTACACTTACCATAAGGTCACGCACAAAAGTCATCAAGCTGAATCAAATCCCAATCACAGACAATCAAATCCTCAAAACACAAGTCCACTACATAGCTCACACATCACGGTCCCGATAGCCAAGATCACATAACCCCACAATGACGGTGCAGGAATGAGAGGTATGCAGTTATAAACCCAAGTCATAATGAAAATGACAACAGAAACAAATGACTCAGGACCGTGTCCCTCGTCGTAAAACAGATGAAAACACATAGTGAACAGATCACAAACTCAAGATTAACGTACACCCTGCATGCAACTCCAATGCAACATAATGCACCCATGTATGCACTCAACAACTACGTAGCACATATACTCACAACATCAAAATACATAAACCAAATAATACCGTAATACTAAGTACATAGTATACATAAGAAAAATCGAATAATCCACCAATCACCTAGGGATCAAATAAGGAACAACACGCCATGCGTCACAAACGATACCAACACATTAGACAGATATAATATATAAAAAACACATCATCTATATCATCACATGAACTACCACGTTGTTACATATCCTAAACATGTCTCTAAGGCATGCTCAAAATGATAAGGCATATAAATATGCGAGGATGACAGTATATAACAATGCTCAAAATTAAACGGAATACGAACTAATCTAAAGACCACCAAAATTATATGCATCTTATATATATATATATATATATATATATATATATATATATATATAATTTTAAAATAAAATACCTTACTAGACTACACCTCATGTTGTTACTACAATCAGGTTATACATTTTGAATACATTCACTTATACATATAAGCATACTAGACATTCAGTATACAATATGGCAACAAGATTACATACTTGTACAAGTAGCAAACAGTCTAGATATAACATGCTCTTTCACATAACAAGTGGATACAAGTCAAAATAATCAAGGTAAACAAGAACTAGTATGTTTATAACCCTACACCAAGTCAACATACGCATTTAATATTTAGTCATACTAATCGGTTAGCATACATCACAAGATATGAAACACGTAGCATGCGGCCGTTAAGGCTACCAAATAGCATACTCATGCAAATAGCGTCTTCATATCCTAAGTGCTTTATCAAAAGGAAATCTTATCATGCTGAACACATTCATGCTTATCATATAGCATAGCGTAAATATAACAACTAGCATGCTCCGTCACATCGTAATTAGCTAGTAGTCAAAATAAACAACTCAAGTAGTACTAGTATGCTCATAATCCATCAAAAGCTAACATGAATATTTAACACTTAATCATATTTAACACTTAACATAATCCATAAGTTTAAGACATATAACATGTAATAGCATAAAACCATCAATTAGCATGCTTGTGCAAATATCAATTTAAGGTCTTAAGTATTATGCCAAAAAGGTACTTAATTAAACTGTATATATACTATACTAAACACATAGCATACAACATGACAACAAAATAACATACTTATGCAAGTATTTAATAATTCATATAAACATGTTCTATCATAAAACAAGTAGATGAAAATCAAGGTAAACAGTGTATGTGGCAACAAATATATAAAGGTCTAATCTAGTATACATCATACTCATTTTCAGTACCGTAAAAATTTAATCATGCTAGACAAATAACATACACACATAGCACGCATAATATAACAACATGGTAAGACAATTAAAGAATGCTAAATCATTTTAAGTACATAGGCATATAGGCATCTAAATCATGTTAAGTCATACAACGAAACATTAAACACCTAGGCATATAAGCATACATGCATATATGTTAAACAAAAGATTTCCAAAATACTTAAGTAAGTGAGCATGTAAGCATACAAGTGCTAAATAAATGTAAAGCATACTATCATATATAACATACAAGTCATGCTATAATGATTAGCGAATGCTTCTAAACACTTAGTTACTTAAGTAGGTAAACATGTCATGACATCAAATAGGTTATCAAGAAGCATGTAGACACATAGTATGTCAACATATGCAAAAGAAAATAAAAGGCATGAAGACATGTTACACACAATCATGTCAAGGCAAGTAAGCATATATAACATGCTAAGACAACTAAGCATATACGACATGCTAATGTAGTTAATGAAATTTTCTAAACGAATTGCCACGTAAACACGTAAACATGCTAAGACATTCAATATATATACATCGTACTTAGCTAGACAAGCATACACAACGCATTAAAGTAACTAGACATATACATTATGCTAAAACAGTTAAGGTAAAACTCCTAAATAGTTTGTCATATAAGCATATAAGCATGTTATAAAAAAGCAAGTAAACATTTCAAAGCAAGTCAACAAAAAGCATGATATGCACCCAAACTCGTCGTCCAAATTTTTCGAACCTGCACGCTCTGATACCACCTGTGACATTCTGAATTTTCACAAACCCGGATGTGTCAATGTGACCCAAAAGTTGATCCGATAACAGACCCGGAATGCGAAAGTAAAAATATAAAACAAATACTTTAGGGATATACAGTATGCCTAGGAAAACCCAAGTGACTTTCCATGAAGTCACAGAACACAACGAAAACAAAAGCGGAAGCAAAAGACTGAAAATGGACCAAGTATGCCCCCAAGGGGCAAAATGGTCAAATCTCAAATAAAAAGGAAAATTTGACTCTAAAAAATTCAAATGAGGTCCATACAACCTAATCTAATCATTTCACAACATTCCAAGAGGTTCTAGGAACTTTTGTAAAAAATCTCACAAAACACCCCTTTCGAGTTAAAGAAAAATCTGACACTATCCCACAAAAACATGAATAACTTACACTGTGGTTTGAATCTGAGAATAGCATTGGTACCATTGGAAATCTAATTCAAAATCCTTGAGTTTTGGCTCAAGAATGACCCCATTTGGATTAGAAATGACAAAGTAATAATGGTTTGAAGTTTGGACAATAAGGTTGTCCCAAAACAAGAGAGCTGAGAATTTGGGCATTTAGGTTGACCGAAATGCCATTTCGGTCAATCGAAATGAACCCAATCATTTCAGCAAACCGAAATAGAAGAGGGAGGCTGCCGAAATGAAGCCATGTGCTTCGGTAAGCCAAAATAGGGAACCGGTCAACCGGTTAAGTCCAAAATAGGGCTGAAGCTACTGTAAAATGCAATATTCAAGGCTTAAATGAACTTTTTTGGAAAAACGCAAAGAAGAAACTGTTGGTCCTAAGTTACCTTAAGGAATGTTTGCCTTTTAATGTCCAAAAGTAATGCTCAACCTCGGACATTGAAGGTTTAGCACTTCAGCCTCGGACATTGCAATGCTTCAGCCTGGGACAATAAAGGTTCAGCAGCTATAGGTGCTCAGCCTCAGATAATAAAGGTTCAGTAGCTATAGGTGCTTAGCCTCAGACAATGAAGGCTCAACACTTCAGTTTTAGCTACAGCCTCGGCTCTGTCACAGTGCTAAATAGAGGACAGTATGGTCTTTTCCAGCTTTGTTCAAGAATGTGACACATCTCAGTGGTCCTAGAGAAGAATGTGACACGTCTCAATGGTCCTAGAAAAGAATGTGACACATATTAGTGGTCCTAGAGAGCTGGTTTATGCAAGAATATTCCATTCTTGGAGGCTAAGTTTGGACAGAAATGGAATTCAGTACTCAAACTTGTAACCTGCTGTAGCTGGAAGAATAGAGACAAAATTCGCTGAGGTGGCAGGCCTGCATTGGTACATTGCTCTAAAAATATATGAAATATGCTTTCTCAATCATTGGCTAGAGGTGACAGGTGTATATCCGTGGTGTGTGAGGCCGTGTGTAATTCAATGTCTCTATATATATGCTGTTATAAGGCTCCTTAGGGTTTAAGCCTCTTGAATTTACATTGCATATTGAGCTGTTACTGAGATCCCTCGAGTATACTATGTCAAGCAAGTTTTTCTTTGAGATTTGATGATGATCCATGAAAGAAAAACTCATTGAATCAACTCTAAGGCGTGCTCTGTTTGCTGAGATGAGGTTGCTGTCAAATTTGCTAATGCACCGGCTGTATTGAAGAGTGACTTGGTGTTTCAAGCTTCTATGGTCGATTATGAAGATTGACACAGGTATAATTCATCTTCTCACACTTGTTCAGACTGTGTTTGTGTTGAAATTATGCTGCAAATGAATTCGGACAGTGTAGTCAGCAGTTAAGCTTGGTTTTTCTGAAGAAATCTTGGATTCAAGTGCTATTTGATTATACTTAGCTATTTCATGATGATCTATGTTGTTAGCTAGTACTTTTGATGAATCTAAATTGTCAAAGTTGAGTTTGTAACAAAAATTTGGTATGCTTTGTTTTTGAATTTTCTGGGCTGAAGATATTCTTTACCGAGGCTATTTTGTGCTGTGGATATTCTGTGCCAAGGCTATCTATGCAGGAGCTTTTTGTGCCAAAGCTGTTATATGCTGCACCAATGATTTTGACTGAACTTGTGATATACTTATGCTCTATTTGATTATACAAAGCTATGAACATGAGTACAACAGTGAAAGAAGACTGTATGAGGCGCTGGTGAATTGATTTCAAAAAGAATTTCCTATTTTACCCCTTACACCGTGGATGCAGCGGATTGCAGGTCTGAGGCAGTAACTTGGAATACTGTGTTGCCCAACTTATTTGAATTGTATTTTGTTTGTTGACTCTTATTGATAATGGCAGTGACGCATGATCCCTCACCCCATTGTTGAGTGGCAGTGAGGCTTTACATCCTCACCCCACTGTTGAGTGAGCTGTGAGAGCTTATTGGGTCCAAGCGTGGTTGTTTTGGACGGGGGGAGTGCGTGGATGCACTATGGTGTCCTAGTGTGTGTGTATTGGTTGTGAAAACTAGTGTCTATTCTGGTGCATGGGTGTATGCAGAGAGTGAGACAGTTGAGTGTGTAACAAGATACATACAACTAGTGGATTGCTTATTGGCCGAGGCCAAGAACCAAGGTTTTCCCTATTTAAGAGGGTTTCCTTGTAAATCTTGCGTTATCTGTTCTTTGAATGCTTGCTTAGTTATGTGAGAAAGTTTTTGAAAGCAAAGATTTAACTAGTTCACCCCCCCCCCCTCTTGATTTAACAGAAACCCCCCTTAAAATCATGTTTTCTAGCTGACTATGATGGAAGGAAAATATATTTTTTTACATGAAAACCCCAAAATGCTCTTATACTCAGTTTTGACAAAAACTAGAAATGCAACTTTACTTCAAGTGAGCAAATGGTTAAAAATGAAGTTGTGTGCTAAAACGATTGTGTACGTAAGTGTAATAAGTGTTTTAAAACATGCGGGAATGGTCCGTGACCCCCAAATATACCCAATGCAAAATATGACATACTTGAACCCAAAATCATGAGAAATACCCTTTTTAAGCAAATTATGAGGTCTATCACCAAAATTGCATTCAAAGAATCATTTGCCCCTTGGTCACACGTCACATATAATAAAAGAGCACTAGAGAAGGTCATAAAATGCAATTCCCACCATCCACATTGAAGTTAACATGCTAAAGCTTCGCATTTTCAACTTTTCTCATATTTAAGCATATAACCAAATAGTATAAAAGTAAAGCATGAAGTTCTTGGCCCTTGGCCTCATCACATACATATCAAATAAGTCTCAAAGGATGTGTTAAGACACTTATTACATATTCCAAATAGAAATTACAAGTCTTAACATAATAAATTCAAAATAAGCAAAATCATGCTAGTAAGTGCATGAATGGAAACATTCCGATCTCATCAAGCCACAAGCAAGCTCAAGGATGTTATACATCCCTCAAGCATGGTTCTTTACCTGAAAATTGTCCCAACAACGAGGGTGAGTAAACAAGTTTACTCGTAGGAAATGAATATACGTATAACCTAAAGTTTTGCAAGTCTTTACAAGTTGATATAAATCAATCTATATGGTTCATGCTGTAATGACCCGGTCATTTTTCTTCCTTTTCTTTTTCTCAGATTTTAACAGATATTTTTTTTCCGTTGTCTTTTCCTTTTTGGGTTCGGTTTTGAATCACTTGTTGTCATCTCGAGTGCTCTGGAATGATTTCAGAGACTCTTTTCCTTGGATTGACAACTTCCTTTGGGGATTGTGTCATTTCCATATTTTATTTTTCTGAACACTATTCACATTTTGTCTTTTTCTCGTTTATCCTTTTTCCTTGCACAACCTCACTTTTTGTGCTCGGATTTGATTCTGATTTTGCATGCATTCATGATATTTGATTTCCATGATAGTGGTATTTTTACTTTTCTAGAAAAGCATGTTGATTGCTTACTTCTTTCATAAAGGGGTATTAATGCATACTTTAGTGTAATTATTCTTAACTTGTGGGGTTTTAGTGTAATTAAATAAAGTAATTATTTTTCATCTTGGGACTATTTTGCAATTAAATTTGGAAGATATTTTCAAAAAGGACCTTTTTACAATTTTTGAAAAGTGTGACAAGTGTCACACTCTCATTGGTCCACTTGTTGACATTTGTGTGAAAACACTTTAATGCATTGGATGATGACATTTGGAAGGTGAGAATTCACCCACTTGTTGGCCTAGGATTAATGCACTTGTTGGCTTGGATGGTTGACAAGTGTAGGTGTGGGATTAAGCCTAGGAAGGAGCCATGGATTGGTGACAAGTGTAGGTTCACAATTTAGTCTTGCAAATATCTTTGGGCCACTTTGCGATTATGGTTTTAAAGGAGGGTTTTTGTGCAATTGACCATAGATGTGTGTGTTGACCATGGTGTAAGAGCACATAGTGAGTGGAGGATTTCTATTTCCTCCACTAACACTTAACCACATTATTTCATTCTCTTCCTTACAAGAAAACCCTAGCCTCCATAGATGGAGCTTGAAGCCTTAGGCATTGACCTAGATCTTTGAGGCCCTTCCACTTACTTTAGACCACAAAGCTTGGAATACTTTTTATTCCCCTCATCGTCCTCTTCAAAACCATTGAAGGATCTAGCCTAACTCCTAGTTTTGCTTTGGTATCTAGAGATTCAATTCTCTAATGAGGTATTGATTTATTATTTTGAAGTATTTTTTATGTCATTATTGAGTGTTTTACATGCATGAAAGAAAAGGACTTGTATTTTTTCCTTAAACTGTTTTAACTTGAAATTAATCATGTCAAATTAAATATAGAATATAAAAACATACTCAATTAGCTTTCATTTAGTTTTGGTTTCATGTAATTTGGATTTAAAATGAATTAGTTATGAATTTTTGAAGTTGCAAGATAGTTGCTGGAAATTTGAACATTTTCCTTTTCGGTCCGGAAATGAATTTTTATATGGAGCTATGGTGCTTCAATAGCCTTGAAATTTTTACTGAGACTTCTCCATGCGTTTTACACTACTCAGAATTTTTTCACGATTTTAGAGCACTTTTAAATTTTTTTTTAAATCCGAAACTATCTGCTGTCCATGTTTTATTTACAGCTGGAAAACATATTTTTAGATGATTTATTTCACTAACCTTTTGACATTAGATCATGGCTTAAATTTTCAGTTTTACACTCTCATATGTTTACTTCCAAAATAAATTAGGTTTTCCCAATTTGGATATCAAATGGATTTTTCATGAATTTTCAAAGTTGGAAACTACAGGCTGAAAAAGTGTTTTTTGGGCAGAATTTGTTTCAAAGTTGTGGGTCAAAACTGTTTCAATTGGAAAAATATTTTGTTAAACTAAATTGATATTATCAAATTACAGTGTTTAAGCTTTCATTGGGCATTGGATTCATTCAATTTAGGTTAGAATTGAATTTTTTATGAATTTTACAAGTTGAAGGTAGCAAGTTGAAAAATCGGTTTTGCGGACCGAAAATTTGGGGCGATTTCATTTTGGTGGTAATTGGGATTTTCAATCCAATTGAGGTAGGGAATGTTTTAGGATTATTTGTGTGTTGTATTGTGTGTTTGCCATAATTATACAACATATATGTATGCCCTGTATCAAATTTAGAAAGTTAGTAATTTTTATTTCTTTGTATAAAATTTAAAATTTATGATGATGTATAACTTTGATTTGAATTGTAACATGTTAGGAAATTATGCTTAGATATGTTGGTTAACAAATATTAAATTTGGATCATTTGATTAAGAATTACAACTTTTATTTAATATTTATCTTTAGTGAAAATTTAATTCACATGGTTGTATCAATCATTAAATCAAGTTGTAATGTGGTATTTAAATAGGCCTTGGCATGTTCTCTAACATAGATTAAATTGAGGGCATTTGGAATTGTTTAAAAATCTAGAGGAAATTAATTAATTAGCTTGATTAATTTTGTTTTAAGTATTTTAATCACTTAACTTGTCATTTGATGTTATATATATGATGACCATGACATGTCTTTTAATATATATTAAATTGAGGTTATTTGGATTAACTTGGAATTTAGAGAATTTAACTATTTATGTTTAATTAAATTCTACTTTATTACTCCATGGATTTAATTGCATTTTGGAAGTTGTTTCTATATTTAAATCATGGATTTGGATTTGATGTATGTTCACTTGATTACTTTTGAGCATTGGATTGTTACTTTTATAATCACGAGAATATGTTTTTCCTTATTGAATATATTGTTGCTATGTGTAAGGAATTGCACACTTTGTATTTGACATCTTACATGGCATAGTAGTTGTGAATTTTGAGCATGTATTGTATAAGTTTCCAAAATTTGGATTGTGCTTGGTAAATAGTTGATATCTTGTATATACATGTTGATATATATACGTTGTTGCACAATTTGTTGATTTTGGAAACTTGAGGATGTCGTTGTTTAGTTATGGCTAGAACTTGGTTCTAGTACGGGGGATTGTCCCTCTATATGGTCTAGTGCGCACATAGGGAGTTTACCCATAGGCTAGTAACCCTAAAGTAACTATGTTGTCGGTCTGATCTGGCGTGACGTCCGAGTATCCACTTTGTTTGATTTCATATTTCATTTCAAGTTGATAACTAGATGATATCGTAACTTGTTGTTCCTTATTTGATTTCCTATTTTGAGCTTAAAATGTAGCTTTGTGAAAGCATGCTCCATACGTTGTATTGGAAGTTCTATTATTGGTTAAATTGCATCGATATCATAATTTGTGTTTTGATGTTCAAATATAGTTTAGGAATGACCTTATAGATTCATTTTGAATATAGATGTTAGGTGGCATGAGCCACACTTGTTGTTTTCGTATTTTGGATTTCAAGTTGAAGACTTTGAGAATCTATATCTTGTTGCCTTGTATAACATGTTTCCATGTTGTTTGAATTGCATGAACAATGTGATTATGATAGAAATGATCTAGGTAGCTTAGGATGCTCCCTAGGTCTCATCTTGACATAGACGTTAGGTGGCATGAGCCCCTTTAACATGTTTCACCATAAGGTGATAAAATTGTAAAATGCTAGGTCTATGCATGCTCATCTCTTACGAGTAGCTTTATGTTACTCACCCCTACGATACTGGGGCATATTTCAGGTACAAGACTCAGGATTTGAAGATTCCATTGCTCCTTGGATGGCTTACAATTTCTAAGTTTCTATTTTATGCAAGTGTTAGCATAAGATGCCTCTTTGTAGCCCTATTTGTTTAAACTTGTATTCGTTGATTTGTATATGTAAAGTGTACGTAAGTGCACTTTTTTCAATGTATTTAACATGTATGAGATGAGGCCGGAGGCCAATGACATGTATCTCGTTTTCTATGCACTTTTGTTTTCAAAGTTTATTATGAAAATATTGGAAAATGTTAAGTCATTGCTTCATAACTTTCGCATCGGGTGTTGGAATTTCATATCTTTTCTGCCCAAACTCAGAATCAGACGATTCTTGAGTCTAATTTTGTTCATTTTTCGTTGTCCTTCCAATGGTGTGCACGGTGGCACCCTTTTCAGTAAGAAATGACCATTTTACCCTTAGTTCATCTCTTTTCGGGTTAGGCATTCTTGCTTCATTTGCTTAGCTCATTTGAGTTTCGTGACTTCATGGAGAGTCATTTTGGGACCTTAGGGATGACGTACATCTCTTAAGGTCATTTGGCTTCTTTCGCTTCCGCATTTCGGGTCCGTTATCGGGTCAACTTCCGGTTCATCAGTAACGCACCGGGTTGAGAAATCCAGGTCGTTACACATGCCACCTAACGTCTATGTCCGAGGTGAGACTAAGGGATCATCCTAAGCTATATTAGAACATCCACATCATAAACCACAATATAAAAGCAATTAAACAACATTGTAATCTCAAATACCAAATAACAAGATATAAATTCACAAAGTACACAACTTGGAATTTAAATGCGAAATCAAACAAACGGAAACTTGGACGTCACGCCGGCGCAAAGCCGGACACATAAGGCCACTTTTAGGTTACTAGCCCGTGGGTACCTTCCCTTAAGTGTGCACTATAAGATAGAGGGCTCCTTCTGTCCCCCGTACTAGAGCCGAGCCCTAGCCACAATCATACTTACGACATCCCCAAGCCTCCAAAATCAACAAATTGTGCACAACAAGCATATACACATATACCAAATGCAAAACATCAAATATCATACACAATCAAATTGTGAAAACACACAAGACATGCCCTAGGTCCTCAACTACCATGGCATGTAACATATTAGGCGTTGAAAACATCAAAGGTGCAAATAAATCATAATTTCATTAAATGAAAATTAATAAAATAAAAATTAATTAATTCCTCTAGGTTGTAAAACATCACCAAATGACATGAAATTAACACATAATAAGTAACATACCCTAAATAGGTCAAAAAGGTGTCCCGAACAGTCCGAACGGGCCCCGTCCGGGTCTAAAAAGTAAAGCAGTGAAGACGTACTCAAATGCCGATGGTCCGTGAACGAAAAAGTTTTGAAATGAAATTCTTAGGTCAACAGAAGAAATAGGGTCTAAAATTGAGTTTCGGGCGAGGAGATATGTCCCAGACAAGATTGACGACTAACGGGGTTCGAAAATTCAAAATAAATGAAATCAAAATCAAAAAAATATTCCAGAATTTCCAAAGTCAATAAAAAGTGAAAATAAATCCCTCATGAAGGTTTGAATCCAAAACAAGAAACTTTTCTGAAAACTTTTCATAATTACACAAATACCCCCCACTGAATAACTCAAAAAGTGAATTTCCCAGAAATCCCAAAATGAAGTGTCATTCAGAAGATACATTTAAAAGAACCTTAAATACAAAATTTCATTAAAAAATAATTACGAAAAACACCCTAAGTAAATAAAACAATTTTCAAGAATCTTTGCATTTATACACCTACGGGCAAAAGTAAACATCTAGCATGTTTTTTTACAAAAGTAAAAATGTAGATCACATAGTAATCAAGTAAAATGAACGCATGCAAGGTCGGAATCAAATCCAAGCACGACCCGATGGGTTACATAAAATGAAAAGATAATGAAAAATAACGGAAAAAGAAAACTCGGAAAAAATATATATATATATCTGTAAAATTTGAGGGAATGGAAAAGAAGAAAAATGATCGGGTCATTATATGTATACTTGAGGTAGTTTTCTCCCAATGCTTGTTTGAAATATTGGTGCCTCTTTAGTAAGAAAGAGCTTAATGTTTGTGGGTATCATTTTTGGAAACCCTCACGAGACTTCACTCATGTTCCTTACGAAAGTGGCATTATCCATTTATTAGTTTCTAGTTTATAGTTGTTTAGTTATTCATTTCATGTCTTTACTTCGTAGTTCATTGCTAGGGACTAGCAATATTTAAGTTTGGGGGTGTGATAAGTGTTGAAAAATGCGCATTTAAATCCCTTAATCTTGAATGTTTTAGGACCTTTTATCTATCTTATTTTCCCATATTAGTCTAATTTCATGTTATTTCCCTTTTCAAGCACTTATCTCCAAAACATGTCAAATCAGCTGAATTAGAGCATTAGAGGAAGCAATCTAAAGTCTAGTTGAAGAAAGGAGCAAAGTGGTGAAAAAGTCTTCTATGATCGATCGAACCGAGCTATGATCAATCGCACAGTGATCATTCCAACCATGCCATGATGGATCGAACCCCTTGTCCTTATCCTCAAGAAAATTTCCTATTCGATTGATCCAACCTTTCCTTCAATTGATTGAACCTTTTGATCTTATCCTCACCAACTACTTTTGTCCTTTTCCCATAAATATCTCAGCCTTTATCCTTATCTAAATAAATGCGCCGCCTTACTTTGATTGATCAGAGCAACCATGTGATCAATTAAACTTCCTCAAATTACGTCCAAAATAGATTTCAAGCTGAATTGAAGGTGTGCTCGTGGTGCAATCATTTGGAGGTCCTATTGTACTAGGTCTGACCATTGGGTGTGACATTAGAGCTACCTATATAAGAAATTTGGCTATTTTTAGTATAGAGGTTGGTTAGTTAGAGATTGGGCTAGAAATTAGAGAGAAAACATTACATTTTAGGGAGAGTTCTTCATTCTTCTAGGGTTCCTACCAAGAATAACCAATGAGGAAGATGAATTCAACCATGGAAGAAGCCCTTGAGGGTTGGATGACACCAACCATGAGTGGCTAGACTATTCTCTTGGGACTAGAGATAGCCCTAAGTATGTTTCCTAGACTTTAATGATTGTAATTAATAGGGATTTGTGTTGTAACTATTGTTTTGTCCTTTTATATATATAAATCTTGTTTCTACATGATTTTTGTAGTTTAATACTTCCAATTGATCTTTTAATTCTATTCATATGTCTATGTATGTTAGAATGAATGGTCATGTGTTTTACACTTTATTCTTCACATTTGATGCATGTCTATGTGTGTTAAATTGATGAGTCTAGTGTTGGTCAAGGCATGATGCTTAATGGATTACTCTCGTGGTTTATTTAATGGTTCATACTTATTTCTTGATGGATTGTGCCACCTCCTTAGTTTAATTAGTTTAATTTTTATGTCATTAGCATAGTTGTAGTTTAATTGCATTAATTTCCTAGATAGGTGGACATTCCATTCTTGTTGTTTGATGATCCATGCTTATGAGTACAAGTAGTATATTTCTCTAGATTATTGAGTGTGTATTGATTGTGGGCTTATGGAAGGTTTAATGGCTTAATTTGATATGTTGTGCTATCCACTTGATTGTTTAGACAATGTATGTTTACTTGGCCATCCAAGTTTAACGATCCAATCAATTGCACACACTTTGTTTACAACGCACAATCCCCCTAATTTGTTAAATGTTGAATGTCTAGGAAAGCAATGCTTAGTGGTGAACTCTATGTCCCAAAAACCCTCTCTCATTCTCTACATCTCACTTATTTTAGTTGTCTTTACATTGCACTACTTTAGTTTACATTGTAGTATAATTAAACCAACAAAACCATTTTTGATCATTCAACCTACTAATCCAACATTAATTCCGGAATACCTTCTCTTTCCCTTGGGATGATCCCTACTCACTCTTGCTACTTTAGAGTGGTAGTGTCATTTTACAAATTTAAGCTTGGCCACATCTTTATCACAATTCGAGCGTTGGTCATTGACGACGACCAATACGTCAGAGAGAAATACTCTCCTTTGTAATAGTTTACGCGTGGTTTAGAGGCGACAACAGATTTTTGTAAATAGTCGAACTCGTATACTAGAGTTTTCTATCAGGAAGTAGTTTGCTCGTTATGTTTTCCATATAAGAAACAATGCAATTTGAAGAGGAAGGTCAGTTTTTACTTATTACATTGACTTTTCGCGGATTGTGTTTATAAATTGAGGTACTAGCCTATAGATTAGCGTTAACAAATCGTTAGCGCTGGGTGCATAGAAGTTTTGTGCATATATGCTATGGAACTTAGAGGAATATGGATCGTTATCCTTGTTTAATTAGGTTGATTGCGTTATTGTTAGATACAACCAATGAGTCGTATGATTATTGTGTTTTTTAAATATAGGAACCATATCTACTATTTGATATATTGGACTTTAGTGGAGCCCATATACAGAGGCTGAGTCCACAACAGAACGGAAATGAATTTAAAAGAAAATAATTCAGAGTTCTGTGACTTCCGAGGACGGAATTCCTTTTATTAGGGGAGAAGAATGTAATACCCCTAATTTTAAAAGGATAGTCTCGGTATTTATTTATTTGTTTTAATTATATTTTTAATTATTTATTTGATTATTTGGCTATTTGTTTATATGTTTAATTGAATTAATTATTTAAATGTAAATTGTGTGCTTAAGTGGTTGATTTGAATTAAATTGTTTAACTAATGTGCTTGCTTAAGTAATATGTTTGTTTCATTGTAATTAATTGTTAGATTAAATAACTTAAATGTTTATTTTATTTTATTTTTATTTTTATGGATTTAGATAGTAGTAATGGACCAACCATTTGGATCGCATGGACTACTTGGATAAGAATTATAATGGGTATGGATATTTACCCATAGATAGATGTGTGTGTATATACATATATGGGTAAATAAGGATAATTTATTATTATTAGTATTTATTTATTAGTAATGGTAATAATAGTATTACTAGAATAGTCAGTTATATATAGATATAATTATAAATTATATTATATATATATGTGTATATCTAGATATCACGTTGACAAACTTGGTATATGTATATATATTATTTCTTTTATTTGTTTTTTCTTTTATTTTCCTTATTAACAGACATAGGGTGTGACAAGGATTAGGGTTACACAAGTGTTCAATAGCTTCCTATGAGCAAGAAATTATATACTCACTTTTAATTGTAGTCTTAGGATCTAATCCTACGACAACTAATTAATTGAATTTTATTTTCTTTATTTTAAAAAACTTACATTTTCGTTCCATACCATTAAATATCGTTAAAGAAAAATGACAGAATTAGACAATTTATTAAAAGGAAACAAGAATAAAATAATTTGGCTACTTTTTGCCAAATTCGCAAGCAGCCACTGAGATGAAGTAAAATTAATCTAAAATTAAGTCATCATTTTTAGTTTGTTTCCACACTTTATCAATTCTATTGATAAATTACGAAAAAACTTAGGATTTGCAATGATATTATACATATTTTGGCATGCTTTTACCGATCAACACTTTGAACATTTA
The DNA here is from genome assembly GCF_030987335.1 of Cornus florida. Taxonomy (NCBI): domain Eukaryota; kingdom Viridiplantae; phylum Streptophyta; class Magnoliopsida; order Cornales; family Cornaceae; genus Cornus; species Cornus florida. The sequence continues at coordinate 80,698,895 of NW_026775577.1, read as the reverse complement.
ATTTACCAAAAAAATAAAAAATTAAAAAACACTTAGAACATTTAGATGGATATATAATAATATATTAAGAGAACATTTAAATGGATATATAATAATATATTAAGAGTTGTTTTGCAAGATCTTTCTAAAAAATTTATGAAGCCAATAGTAGTCTTTTAATTCTAAATTAGTTGCTGAACAAATTCAAAATATGTTATTAAGCTGAGTATAAAACATGGATCAATCTTGAAATTTGAGTTTTGATTATAATCAATACTTCTCAAGCAATCTTTATTTAATGACCATTCTATTTATCTCTTTTGATTAATTTTATTTGGTTTTTGTTGTTGCTTACAAATTTGTTGAATAAACAATCGATAATAATGGGGAAGTGTTTTTTTACTGTACAAAGAAACCCAGACAAAAAAGTAGCCAAATTATTTCATTTTTGTTTCCTTTAATAAATTGTCTAATTATGTCATTTTTCTTTAACGATATTTAATGGTATGGAAAGAAAATGTAAGTTTCTTAAAATGAAGAAAATAAAAGTCAATTAACTAATTGCCGTATGATTAGATCCTAAGGTTACAATTAAAAGTGAATATATAATTTCTTGCTCCTAGGGAGCAATTGAACACTACTATAGGGTTACATATGATATGATATGATATATATATATATATATATATGTATATGTATATGTCTGGGGAGGCTATAGGATATTACGTGATATATTATTTCATAGAGAGAGAGAGAGAGTTTTACAAAGGGTTTTAAGAGGAAACCATGAGGAGAGAAAAAGAGGACTCGGCTAAGGCTTATGGCTGAACCCTAGGAAGGAGAAAGAGGATGGCTTGTGGGGGAACCAGGAGCAGTATAGGAGTCTTGATGGTAACCAGAGGTTGCCGGAACATCAAAGAAGAAGAAGGTTAAAGGTTTCAATCCGAAACCTTAAGGTAAGTTTTTCTTCTAACTATTTCCCTTAGATTTCATGTTCTATACATACCTAGATTAATTCTAGGATTAATCAGAAATTAAATTGGTATTGTATGCATACTTAAATTAAATTAAACATAATTTATATGTTGACATGTGCTCTTGCTTGATCTTGGAATTTCTTGCATGAAACTTGTTTTAATTAGTGTAAGAGATGTGCAAGGACTTTATAAAATTGTTTGGGATCATCTGAGATGTAGAATAGATGTTTAGTATCCTTAACGAAGGTGATCGCAGTGATCGGAGGACGTCAAAGACGAAGAAGAAAAAAGTAGCAAGTTGAGAGCTGGCTCCCAAGGGCATAGAGCCGGCTCCCAAACGAATTTCATTACAGCTCTCAGGGAGAAAGTCGGCTCCATGGAGAAGGGAGCCGGCTCCCTTGTGGACAAAGCCTACTCCCTTGCAAAGGGAGCATGCTCCATGGCTGGGAACCTTGCGGGAATGGGTTATTGGCTACTGTTTTGGTATTTGGGGTATTCGAGGAATGTGTAGGTGGATTTGGGCATTTTAAATAACTACAGGAATCATGTTAAACACTCAGGAAGCATAATTCACATTAATATGCTAAAGATTAGAACAACATGAATTTTTGCTTTAATTTACATATTGTTAATGGATGATTTAATTGCTTAATATTGTGTTTAGCAATTTAAATGGATGTTATTTGATTTTAATCATGTATTAGCTGTATAATATGCTCAGTTAATTATCTGAGCATAATAATGCTTATTTATGGATGAATTGATGTTTTATTTTATTTATTTTATCAATTATTGGATTATATGGATGTAATGCACCAGTATGGTATGGTGGTATTCTAGGGACAAATTAACCAAAAGAAGTTAAGTCCTACCTATTTGTATTATTCTAGGGACGGATTAACCAAATAAGTTAAGTCCTACCTACTTATGTTTATTAGGGACGGATTAACTAAAATGTTAAGTCCTACTTATTCATATCAGGCCATTGTATCAGTTGGATGACATTTTTATTTTATGTTTTAGACGAATTTTGTAGATGTATAGACATGTGCTATGATATGAGCTTAAGTCTCAAGATCATAGTTAGGGTGCGTATATTGCCTAGGATGGATAACTGGTTATAGTAGATAGCTATGTGCTTTGGTAGGTCTAGGTACTAATGCCCATTTTATGTGTGATTTGCATATTGTCTTCTATTTAGGTTAAGGCAGACCTATAGTCCAATGAGCGTCCTATAGTGTGTATATATATATATATACGGACCACTTAGCTATTGTTGAGTTGACTAGGATGTATACGTGTATTGGGTCTCTGTTTGGAATGTAGTAGAGTAGAACTTGTTCATGGGCTTGGCCCACTATTATTTTTTAGGTGTTCGTCAGGTGTAGAGATTGTTCGTGCTGAGCAGAGATCAGTTTACTTCACTCTTTCAATTTTACATAAGAGATTCATTTATGTTTCAGTATTAAGATGTAGACAGTTATTGCTGTCACTTGTTCAGTTTGGATTTTCTAGGGGTCCACCTAGTATGGATTCCCGAATTATATTATTTGGAGGATTAGTTGTATCAGAACAATTTATTAATTAAAATTTATTTTGAGGATTTTAAATATTGGATTATCATTTTAGTTTTCATTTCAGCATTTTTTCTATTCTTATTTATCCTTTTGTATTCTGTGTTCGTTTATTGCCAGTTTGTTATTGATATCTCCGAGTATTTGGGCATGGGCCTGGCTAACCCGCATTCGGAAATCCGTGGGTATCATAGTTGGTATCAGAGCACTCTAGGTTCAAGTGTCCTTAGGAGTGTCTTTCGTTATGTGACTTCCGCGTTGCGTTTCTTAAAACTTTGAGCCCATATTAGGATTCGTTGTACTCTATTTATGGTTCATTATAAGGATCTGATGTCAATTATATTCTGTAGTTACAGAATAGTTAACATTAGGAAGAGGATGGGGTCCAAGGCAAAAGTGATAAAGACCCAAAGAAGTAAAAGAGTACATTATCGATTTCTTTGTCAGAAGGTAGAATTAGGGATCGAAGGTTTAGTTACGGTTGGCGCTACTTTAAAGAACAAGCCAAGGAAGGATTTAAGTGTGTATGTGATAGGTCACCGCATCTTGGGGCCTACACGATTTCAGTTATTCTCAAAAAGGAGAAAATTGAAGAGGAGGAGCCCGAAGTGGATCCTAATGGAGGAGATTTCAGGGTATCTAAGAAAGAGGGTACTGAATCTTGAAGATGAATGATCGCGCAAGGGTGATCTTATTTACTAGTAGTATAGCAAATGATACTAGTAGAATTCGTGTTGATCAATCTACATATAGTTAAACTTTCTTATCATCTCTAAAAGAAGTTTATAAGAAGTACTCTTCAGGAGTTTGGGGATCTGACGGAGTTCTTATCAAAATGAAACATATAATTTTTATATCACATTCGGAAAAGCATTGGTATTATGTTGTGACATTCTAATTTGCTTTATAAAGCCACGTTAGATAGTTTACATTCCGTGTGTAAGGAAGATGAGGGTTAAGCCCTTGGTATTTGCTTAGGCAATCATATGTTACTTTTAAGCTATATTTAAAGGATATGTTTTGAGGTTGAATGATTACCTACGAAACTATAAAAGGAAATTGTGTGAAACAATTTTGTAAGTTGATTTTTGAAGAGATTTTCCCTAGAAAGAATGATGTCTTAAGTAGGAGTATATTTTGTGGTATTGTGTTTGTCATACGTATTTTATTTTCGTTAACTATTCAGGATTTTGGTATGTGGTTTAGTTGGGGACACCAGTATGTAATCAGCCAACTACTGTTTCTACACCGTAGGGCAATAGCGCTATTTTACGCTAAGATTGTGAGTATGTGGTCATAGGATTTGGTAGATATACATAATTCTAGCCAATCTATTGGACCTGGACATGCATCATTATGGTATGTTATTTAGGATGGGATAGTTAAACGATCTCTACGAGTCAAATAAATCTAGCACAAATAGTTTGATATACTTTACGCAAGGTCTGGATTCGTATCTTTTTACAACACCATGATAATGGTGGTTGTTAATATTTCAGTATTCGTGAGGTTATGGTAAATAAATACCACTGTAACACCACAATGGTTTATCAATGATGCTAGAATTTTGCAGAACATCTCTTTGGAAAATTCCAAAACTTGTTACTTAGTCGAAAGGAGTATTTAGTACTGGTTTAGGTACCTATTAGAATGACACCAAGTAAGGATAGTGGACTGAATAAATCTTCATCAGTCTATTCTTAATCAAGAATCTATTTATGAAGGTGTCATTTGGAGGAGTTACCAGTGTGCATATGGTGGAGGAAACTAAGTTTCTTCACTTATATAAATATTGTGGAAATTTTTTTTAGGTCACAATTTGCAACAATTAGCTTTTGCTAGGAAATTGATGAATTACTAGAGGATAGAAAGGTCCCATATTCTTTTAGAAGTTAGACAAGAAGTCTGATTGATACTTGCATTTGTTAAAGAAGCAGGGCGTGCCAAAGACATGAAGGTGAGACCGATCACCTATATAACAAGAAGAAGTGCACGGTGTGAAAAAGTTATAGCCAGTTGACTTTTGATCAATAGAATTACCAGTTGATTTTCATTACCGATAAGTATATCACAGATCAATGGTGCATGGATTTAGTTGCAGAGTTAGCTTTTGAAGGTGCTCCAATTTAAACAATGGGTGCAAACGAAGGCTGGTGGTATCAGACTAATAGTACTTTTTGTAGATAAATTAGAGGGAGGATGAAAGGACTGAGATTAACAATTCTCAGTTCTCTATTCATCGAGGTGGAGATACGATTCAGCACGATATGAAGCAGAAGTTTGGTGGACAGACAGAATGAGGGACATAGATATTTTATCTCCAAGTCTAAATATTTATTAAAAAGTCGAGATTGACCATCAAAGATCACCAGATCCTCGCAGCCTTTTCTTATACCGAAGTGGAAATGAGAGAACATTTTCCACGAATTTGTTTAGGGATTACTGACTTTACACAAGGGTCAGGATTCTGGTCGGGATATTGGTTGATTGATAAATTTAATCAGCTTAATTCTTGTCTATTTTGAATTGATAGGACATCAGTTCATACAAATAGAACGGACCATAAGACGACTTAGATGGATAGAAGTGGTGATCCACACTTTGCATCAAGTTCCATCTGGTGGAACAAATATGGAAGTGGATGCTCTCAACAACCGATATGATATTAAATATTTTGGTTAGTTGTTGAAGTTATCAGTTGAATTTATAGCATGTGTAATAATGACACTTGCTATTACCAAGGTAATTAAGGAGGTCAACTTAGAATATCAGAGCTGACCCTGGGGTAGGTGTTACCTTACTCAGAAAGAGCGTAAGGTACTGAGGGGGATTAGTAGGTTCTGTAAATGATGTTATAGAGGTCAGAGTGGCTGAGTTGTAAAATTTATAAATATTTTTCGGTGCACTCAGATGGTTATATGTTACATCAAGTCATCAAATGTCAGTTTTGGTGAACAGGTATAGGTATAGACATGTACATAACTATCTCTAAGAGTAACACCTGTGAGAAAGGTGGAATTGATAATCGGATATCATAGGAGATTTTTGCCACTTCCTATATCAAAACGGGAATAGGATTAATCAGGAGTGGATGGTATGTAGGAATTATCGACAACGAGCCAGTCTTGCATCTTGGTGGACTCCACGTTGGGAGAACCACGAGCCACGAAAGTCCCAGCCTCAGAAGATCATGCTGAGTCAGGAAGAAAAAGTGTGTAGGTCCCAGTTGGTGATCAACAATCACCAGGGAGTGATTTCATTGCCAAATTTCGAAGGGAGATGGATAAACGCATCAAAGGGCTGAAGGCCCAAACACCTAAGGACGTGGCAAGGGAGTTCACCATTTCTATAGTCAAAACTCCCTTTTCGGATGAAATAGAACAGATCGCTTGACCCAAAAAATTCACGATGCCAAAATTCATTAAGTGCAATGGAAATGGAGATCCCCTCCAGCATCTAGATCATTACACTCAAGAGATGACCATAGAAGCACGAAATAATCCCTTCATGTGCAAAATATTTCCATCCAGTCTAATAGGAGTAGCCCTGGAATGGTTCAAGAATCATCCATGCAAATTAATCTCAAACTTTGAGACACTATGTATTGCGTTTCTAGCCCAGTACTGCAGAAACAAGAAACAGAAAAAGACTATTGACAGTCTCTTCATGATTCAGCAGATGAAAGGGGAAGGCCTCCAGACCTTTCTCACTCAGTTCAATATGGAATCTTTAGGCATTCCAGATTGCAACTAGGATACGGCCATAAAAGCATTTAAGATAGCCATAATACAAGGTACACATTTCCATTCTTCACTGGTGAAAAAGACTCCGGCTGACATGTTAGAGTTGAATGCAAAAGCATAAAATTATATCAGACTCGAAAAGAACGAAATGACAAGGCAGCAAAGGGCAACATTGGTCATGGTAGAAAGCCGACCGAGAGAATGACCGAACACCTCAAGATCCCAACGGGAACCCCCAAGCATTGATGGAAGAGTTCATGAGAAAAAATCATGAATGGTAGAAAAGGTAACACCCCCCAGAGTCACACTGGCAAGATTGTATCAGGAGACGAAGGGTAGGAACATTTTCCGAATCCCTCTACCAATCAAACAACCGATGGAACAAAGGAATCAAAGTAAGCACTATGCATTCCATAGTGATTTTGGGCACCTAACCAATAATTGCAGGAGTCTAAGAAGACAAGTAGAAGCATTGATAACCAAAGGTGAATTGGCCGATTATCTAGCCAACTCAGGCCATCAGAGGCAATCTAAGCAAACCAGACCAGCCGCAAAGGTTGTAGCAGACAGTTAACCCATTCGGGTTATCAATATGATCCATGGCCATCCAGAAAAGGACGAACAACCAAAGAATTCCAACAGGATTCAACTTAAGCAAGCGCACAAACTACGAAAAATTGGTGAGGTTAATGCAGTCGAATGCAGGTTGAGCTCAGCATAAATTTCCTTCCACGAAAGAGACCATAGTTGTCAAAAGCACCGAAGGCGCACGCCTGAGGTGCAAGGCACCTATAGGAGTAAGTCAGCCACCTGTGTAGGCCCCAGGCGGTGGTCTTTGAACAGGCGAGCGCCTTTACGTAAAAGGCGAGAGGCCCTAGGCATAGAAAAGGCGCGCCTCCTTTTATTTGTTACTATTTGCTATTTGTTTATTACTTATGATTTGTTTATTATTTATTATTTGTTTATTATTACTATTTTAGCAACTTTACAAAAGGAAAAAGAATAAAATAAAAGCAAAAGCAAAAAAGAAAGTGCAAAAGCAAAAAGGAAGTGTCAAAGTGAATTGAAGAGGAGGGGGGCTAGGGTGAGAAACTTTAAAGCAAAATTTTGCCGACAGAGGAAGCTTGCGATTTCCAGGTAAGTTCTTTTTGGCTTCTCCTTCTTCTCTCTCCTTCTCTCTTCTTCTTCTCTCCTTCTTCTCTCTTCTTCAGATCTTCTTCTCTTTCTTCTTCTTCTTTTTCTTATTCTTCTTCTTCTTCTTCTTCTTCTACTTCATCTCTCTCTCTTTTTTTCTCTCTTATTTTTTCTCTCTCTTCTCTCGGCATAATAATCTTCTTTTCTCTTTCTTTTTTCAACTTCAACCTTTTCCTCCTCCGTTTTTTTGTTGCCACGTAGAAACATAAGTTACATAACTTCCCTTATATAACTGGCCTTTTCTTTTGCTGCCACGTCTCTTTAAAAGCAAAATTCTAGAGACCCTTATATAACTTGCTTCAATGCTTCATCAATTTTGCTTGATTTTCTTATTAAAAACACTATTTTTATGTTAATTAAAAATAACTGGCTTCAATTACTTTTTGTTTTCCAAAATTGTCTTCTCTGAAACTAGTTATTTAATTATTAATTTATTAGAATCAATCTCATTTTTTATACTTCCTCTCTATGACCTCCAACATGAATGGTACTGTATATAAATCATTGGATGTCCCATAATTGGTTTTTAAAATTTAAACTTTGATTGTGTGTATTTGAAAGTTTAGGAAGTTTCACAGTAGAGTAGTAGACTACTTAATTTTACTTTGAAACAATGTTTGAAATCAAAAGTGAGAGTAATATTCAATCTCAATTTTTTTATTCAACATTTCATTTTCCCAATTTAATTAATTGGTCAAATAGGGTTCCAAGTGAAAATTTAAAAAACAAAAAATTAGTTTTAAACTTAATCCTGTAACTAATTTGAACTACTTCAATAGAGTGATTATTAATCCTGCTCTGATACCATGTTTGTTTTAGTTCTATCTCATAATTCTCCTTAGTTGACTTTTGCATCTTTATATTAATATGTTTGATTATTCACTGTTGAACTCAAGTACTTGATTTAGGTGGCTTTGGTATCTTTATGTTGAATATTAAATTTAAGTAATTGATTAGTTGACTTTTGCATCTTTATATATATTATTGCATCTTTATTGGGTTGATTTTTTTTTTTTCAATGTGCGCCTTGCTTCAATCGGGCATGCACCTCGCCTTGCGCCTTGCGCCTCAGGCTCCAAGAGGCCTTTGCACTTTTGGGCGCCTTGAACCTTTAACAACAATGAAGGAGACCTCAAGAGAGTGTAACATCCATACGAAAATCCATAGGTGATCAGCCTACTAGTAGCAAATTGCTTAGTCAAGTGTGTACTCATTAACCTTGCTAGCAATGCTAACATCATAACTAAGTGGACATTCGACCAGCTGAAACTAGACTTGGATCATCTCTGCCCCACCGGAAACCCCTTGGTAGCGTTCGATAGGAGAAAGGTAGAGCCCATGGGCGTAATCACGCTATCAGTCACCACAACCAAAAGAACTTTAAAGGAAAATTTTGTGATTGTAGACATCCACCTGACCTATAACCTGCTTATGGGTCGAGGCTGGATCCATCGGATGGAAGGAGTCCCGTTAACTCTGCGCCAAGTTATGAGATGCGTTAGCCCCAACGAGAGAGAGATTATTGATATCTGAGGAGATCAGGTGGCAATGAAGGAATGTTACCATACCACGATCTGACCAGATGGCAAGGGAAAGCAGTTGCTAAAATAACAATTTCGAAGCTCCTCCTCCCTCGTGGAGAATGAGGAGCCCGAAGAAGAACACCCGATCAAAGAACCCCTAGAGGCTGTGCAATTAGTCATAGGGGATGAGCAAAAAGTAACCTACATAAGGGTACTCCAATCAACTCAGGAAAAAGCAAAGCTAACTAAAGTCTTAAAACATAATGCTGACATCTTCGCCTGGGACATGCCAGGAATCAGCCCCGAGATAGCATCTCATAGCCTAAATGTGAACCCGAGTTATCACCCAATAAAACAAAATCACAAGAGATTCACCCCAGAAAGGAATAGAATCATTGCCGAAGAGGTCGATTGATTCTTAAAAGCAAGGTTCATCCGAGAGGTCCAGTACCCACAATGGTTATCGAATGTAGTCACTGTTCAGAAGAAAAATGGTAAATGGAGAATATACATCGACTTTATGAACCTGAACAAAGCGTACCTAAAAGATAGTTTCCCACTCCCCAAAATTGAACAAATGGTAGACACTACTACTGGGTATGAGAGGCTAACTTTCCTTGATGCATATTTAGGTTACAATCAAATCTCGATGGACTCATCAGATGAGGAGAAGACTTTTTTCATTACCGAATACGGTACCTACTGCTACAAGGTAATGCCCTTCAAACTGAAGAATGCAGGGGCAACTTAGCATCGACTGATTAATAAAGTGTTCGAAAAATAGATCGGAAGAACAATCGAAGCTTATGGTGTGTCGTCGCACCAACGTCTAAAGATGTGCAAAAGAGTGTGAGTGTGCAATGTGGCTAAGTTTTAAATTTGTAAAAGCCACTACTACCTCTAACTAAAAATATAGCTAGGGTGAGTAGGGATTGTCCCAAGGGATTTTAGGCGTGCTTGCAATGGAAACAATGTATAGGGTTAGTAGGTCGAGTGATCAAAAGGTGGTGTGTTTGGTTGATTAGACTACAAACTAAACTAAACAAGTTCAATGTAGAATAAGCAAATTAAATGAAATTTAGAGAAAATAAGAGAGTAAGGTCTTGGGGACTAGAGGTCACCACTAAACATCACCATTCTAGACATTCAATGTATAATTAATGAGGGAAAACATGTGTTACAATTTGAGAGTGTGTGATTGATTGTTTCAACAAGTATGGATGACCAATTAAGCATATATTGTCTAAGCAACTTAGTGAATAGCACAATACATCAAACTAAGCCATTAATCCTTCCTGTAAGCTCACAATCTAAACACATCACATAGTTAGGGAATAATACTACTTGCATTCATAAGCATGGAACATCAAACAACAAGCATGGATTGTCCTCCCATGTGGCGACCCTGGTTTTTAGGCCAGCGTGTCCTGTGATGAACCGTAAGGATGATCCGATAATGGATCCGAATGCGGAAGCGAAAACAGAAAATAAGACTCTAAGAAATCAAAGTGACCTTCCATGAGGTCGTGGAACTCAACAAGAACTGATACGGAACCAAAAGATCGAAAATATGACAAATAAGCCCCCAGGGGCAAAATAATCATTTCTAAAAACTATAGATTCGGGTGCCACCAAGCACACTGTTAAAAGGATAACGAAAAACTAATCACGATGACTCAAGAATCGCATGATTCGGAGTCCGGACGAAGGAGAAACGGCATGACGAAGAAAAACGAGCACTTAAGGTAAAAAAGGTAAACTGGTAATTATCCAGGAAGAACCGGGTGCATCCGAGCACACTGTTTGAAAGACAGCGAAAAATTAGTCAAGTTCAAAAAAAAAAATCACTTGAATCGGAGTCCGGACGAAGGAGAAAAGCCCAAAAGAAGAATTGACGTTGTGGCGGCCCGACGAGGGGCCATGACAGCCCCATGCACACGCCCATGCACGCCGCGCGCGCGCTAGGTGCACCATGGCTGGCAGCAGCAGCCATAAAGCTGCTGTGGGGTAATTTTTCAGAAAAATCCAAAGCAGAAGCTGAATTTGGAAGCCCAGATGAACTTTTTTGCAAAAATACAAAGAAGAAACCCCCCTCAAAATCGAGTTTTCTATATGACTCACGAGAAAAATAAAAAAAAACTCACTGTGAAATGCCCTCCCAAGGAAACTGGTCTAGAGGGTCCAAAAAGCTGCTAAATAAAAACTAAGAGCTGAACTTCGGATGCGATTTCCGATGCCAAGATGGCTTTTTCTGGAAAAACACGGAAAAGAAACCTCCCCTAAAATCATGTTTTCTATTCAACCATGTTGAAAGAAGAAAATAAAACCACCATGAAAAGTCTATAATGCCCCTAGATTAGAATAAGCAAAAAAAGTGCAAAATGAATTCACAAGAGGCTCAAAACACAAACGATAAGGTTTTGTCCGGAAACGACCATGCACACAAACGTAACTTACCTATTTGGATGTGCTACAATGGTCCACGACTTAAAAATACCATCGATACAAAATCCAACCCCCCAACAAGTAAAAAGGCAAAAATGGAACTTGGAATGAAAACTCGGAATCCAAAAATACAAAACAGGGTCAAATGACCGTTTGGCCCTTGGCCACACTTCAAACATGATTTATAAGACCCTATGAAAGAATGAAAACGGAATTCCCACACCCGATGCAACTATGGTGAACCAATGACTTGCGATTTTTCAAGATTTTCATAACTTTTCAAGAAATCAAAAGATACATAGGATACAATATAATGGTCATTGGCCTCCGGCCTCATCTCATACATATCAAATATAATAAAAGGAGTGTACTTAAGTATACATTACATACATGGAATCAAATATACATATTTTGACATATAAGTCTATAAAATGACATTCCATGCTAACATTCGCATGAAATGGAAACTTGAAAGCTACACGACATCCAAGGAATGCTAGGCGTCACGAACCAAGTTTTCGTACCTGAAATATGCCCCAGTATCGTAGGGGTGAGTAACATAAAGCTACTCGTAGGAGATGAGCATGCATCGACCTAGCATTTTACAAATTTATCACCTTAAGGTGAAACATGTTAAAGGGGCTCATGCCACCTAACGTCTATGTCCAAGTGAGACTCAGGGAGCATCTTAAGCTACCTTAGAGTCTAAGCAACAAGAATCATGATATACATATGTGTATGAAACGAATCATGGTTGGGATAATCTAAGAACACGACAAGAAGAATGCTTGAGCATAGATTAACATGAATTGCATTTTCAATACAATTGAACTAGGTCTAGAGTAATCCATACAACATGACGAAAGCATATTTGAATACAACTTAACAAAAATCACGTTATCCATGTAATTCAACAACAAAAGAGCATGTTATATAATGCAACAAGGTTTAAGTTCTCAAAGCCATCAACTTAAACTCTAAAGCACAAAATAACAGTAGTGGTTCATGCCACCTAACGTCTATGTTATAAATGAATCAATAGGATCAATCCTAAGCTTTATTAGAACGTCAAAACATGATTTTCAATATCGATGCAATTTAACCAACATTGGAACTTCCAATACAACGCATAAAGCACAATTTCGCAAAGTTAACATCCTGTAACTTAAAATGGAACGACAAATAAGAAACAACAAGTTACAACATCATCTAATTATCAACTTGAAAATGAAATGCGAAATCAAACAAAGTGGATACTCGGACGTCACGCCGGATTAGACCGACAACATAGTTACTTTAGGGTTACTAGCCCATGGGTAACCTCCCTATGTGCGCACTAGACTATATAGAGGGACTATCCCCCGTACTAGAACCACGTCCTAGCTATAACCAAACAACGACATCCCCAAGTTTCCAAAATCAACAAGTTGTGCAACAACGCATATATCAACAGGAATATGCAAGATAATCAACTATCTACCAAGCACAACCAAATTTGGAAACCTATACAATACATGCTCTAAGTCCGCAACTAATATGATGTGATGAATGTCGAATCTTCAGTGTGTGATTCGTTACACGTTATGCATGAATGATGTTAAATACGAAATGTGCAAATCATTACACAAGGCAACAATATATTCAATAAGGAAAACATATTCTCATGAGTATAAACATAGCAACTATGTTATCCAATGCTCAAAACATAACCAAATGAATATACAACAAGTCTAAGTCCATGATTTGAATATAGAAACCACTTCTAAAACACAACTAGATCATGGAGCAAATTGATATAATTTAAATAGATAAACACAATTAAATTCTATAGATTCCGATTCAATTCCAATTAACCTCAATTTAACACATGTTAAAGGACATGGCAAGGTCATCACCTATATCCATTCTAAAACTCAATTAGGTTGTTAGAACAACAAAGTAGAACTTTAATTAAATCATGCTAATTTAAATCCCAAGGTTCTAAAACAACTTCAAATAGTCCCAAATTAATATATACTAGAAAACAAGTCATGGCCAATACAAACATCAAGTTAAAACCTTAATTAAGGTAATGGGACCACAAAATAGATTTTAATTAATTCTTTTAATTAAAATCTCTAGATTTTCAAACTTAACCAAATGCTCTCAATTTAACCTATCTTAGAGAACATGCCAAGAACTAATGTAATATCACATTACAAGCTTATTTCATGCAAGTTACACCTATGAAAATTAAACTTTCACTAAAGTTAAATATAAAATAAAGGTTGCAATTCTCATGCAATTAATCCCAATTTAATATATGTGAATAACCGCACCAAGGCTTAATTTTATGGCATGCCACAATTCAATTCCAAGTTGTATATCACCATGAGGATTAAATCTTAAACAAGGAAATTAATTAAATGAAAGGTTTCAAAACCTCACCGAATATTCTAAATCAAATATATGTGAAGCTATATGGTATGTAGATCAAGAATATCATGTCAGAATTCAAATGGAGTGAATAGTGCACTCGGGGCAAATTAATTAATAATTACTAATTTTCAAAACACCTCCAATTACTTTCAAATTTAACTATGTTGAAGAGCATGCTAAGGTCTAATATAATATGCTAACACATATTAATTTCAAGCTAGTTAAGGCCATGTGAATTAATCTTTCACCTAAGATAAATATTAAATAAGGTCTTTAATACTTATTCAAATGTTCCAATTTTAATACACGACAATGAGCATATCAAGGGGCAATATAAAATCATGCTACATGTTTAAACCAAGTCATGACCAATCGGGAAAATTAAATCCCGTACAAGAAAAATAAATAATAAAATCTCTAGATTTTATATTTAATCATGCAAACAAGTAGTATAAGCATCACAAGCATGATATATAACAAGAATTTAAACCTAGAACATCTCCTACCTCATTTTGAGATGAAAATCTCAAAAGCCATCAAAATGGAACGGCTCTGAATCCGACGAAACTACTAGGTTTTATCGGGGACAACGCCGTGAACATAACCCCCATGAAAGCCCCATCAAAATCATAACTTGACCTCAAAACCAAACTCAATAAATGGTCAAAACCGAATTCTAATAAGGGGGAAAGGTAGAGCACGGCGAGGGGAACAACAAACGTTAAGGCCGAAGACTTTCCATCAAGGAAAAGTGAATCAAAAGAGGAGAAAGAAGATGGCAGCACCCCTTGGGCCGCCATGGGACCTCCAGGTCGTGCATGAAGAGGGGAGAAGATGAAAAATGAAATATCTCACCCCCCTTTTATAGAAATCTCAAAAAGTGCCCCGAACGGGCCCTGCCGGGTCTGAAAAAGTAAAATTTGAGCAGACACGCTCAAATGGCAAAACTTTGTGAACAAAAAAGATTCAAAATGATAAAATATGAACAACAGAAGAAACGGCGTCAAAAACTGAGTCCCGAGCAGAAAGTTATGCCCAAAACAAGTTTGGCAAAAATCGGGGCCAGAAACCCTGAAACTGGAAAACATCGACCAGGAGGAAATTCTAAGAGTACACAACTCGACGAAATGTGAAAATGAATCCCGTACGAGAATCCAGGCCCAAAACAAGACATTTTGTAATAACTTTCATTAATTACAAAATGACCCATCCAAAAAGTGAAAACTACACTTATGGCCCAGAATGAAAATATCTTCCAAAAATATTTTCTTAAAAACCCCTGAAATAAAATATCTTCAAAAGATATTTACGAAAAACACCCCAAGAAAAGAAAATAATTTCAAAAAACTTTGCATTCATGCCCCTATGGACACCGGGAGCAACCAGAGTACTTTCTCGCAAAAGTAAAGATACGTATTTCGTGGAAACCACTTAAGATGAAGGCACGTGAAGTCAAAAACCAACTCCGAGCATCAGAAGTGAGGTTGTGCCAAAAACTGACAAACGAAGATAAGACGAAATAGGAAAAAGACGAAACAGCGCATAGTGTCCAAAAACGAAAAATGCGAAAATGACTCGGTCATCAAAGGAAGTTGTCAATTCACATGAAAGAGTCTCAGAAACCAATTCCGAGCACTCAAGATGACACTAAGTGACACGAAACAGAGCTCAGAAAGGAAAATTAAACGAAAAAAATTCATTCGTAAAATTTTAGGAAAAAGTAAAGGATGGCAAATGACCGGGTCGTTACATCCCATCTAACAACTAAGGCAACTACACTACAACTAAGTTAAGGACATGCAAATTAAACTAAATAAACTAAGAGAGAGGCACAATCCATCAAGGCATGAGTATGAACCATTAAATAAACAACAATAGTATTCTATTAAGCAATATGCCTTGACAATCTCTAAATCCATAGCATCAACACACATAGACATGCATCAATAACCCAAAAACTAGAGATAAACACATAAACATCTATTCTAGCATACATAGACATATAGATAGAATGAAATGATTAATTGGAAGTATTAAACCACACAAATCATTGAATAAACAAGATTCATATATAAAATAAGTGTCAAGACAAGATTAGAACACAAATCCCCTCAAAATACAAAGTATTGGAGTTTAGAAAGCATGCTTAGGGCTAACTCTAGCCCCAAGAATATGTTTAACCACTCATTGAAGTAGTCATCCAACCCTCAAGGGCTATCTCCATGGTAGGAATGACCTCCTTCTTGATGAAAACCCTAAAAGAATGGAAGAACTCCCAAGAATGTGTCTCTAGCCTCTCCTCTTCTCTATTCTTCCTCTCTAAGAATGTTTTTTTCTTTTGTATATGTCTAAGGATTATGATATATATATATATATATATATATATATATATATATATATATATATATATATATATATGACTCAAAATCCTTATATAGGTAGCTCAAGTGTCACACTTGTGATACCCCATAATTTCGAAACACGGATTGATCAAGTCCGCGCACAAAAGCAGGGGATATCAAAACAATTAAAGTATTTCAAGCAAGCACAGAGTACAAAAAGAAAATAAAAAGAATAAATAATTCGCTGAGGGAAAATCTATTAAATAATAAATCCATTAATAATTCTCCAATGGTTACAGCTCGGGAATCCTGTAATTCAAGGACCCCTTAACCAAAATCCACTATCTAAAATTCATCAATACATAATGAAGTAATAATATCCTACTTTGAAATAAAATAGAAAGAATGGATAAGTCCTCCAGCTGCGGATCCTCAACCTTGAGAATTGGAACTTCTAATAACCTGAAATATAAATCGTGGGTTAAACCCTACGAGCAAGTTCACTCTACCAGGCCTCTGAAAACCAATAACCAGATCATCTCTGATCAAAACCAAACCTAATAAAGTTTTAACTTTAATAAAGCACGATATACATATCTATATATAATTATATATACTATACTAATCACATCCATTAATAGGTTTATTAAATTTCCATACCTATTAAATAATTATTAAAATAATAATCATTCCTAAACCAATCTACCATTTATTTTAAAAAGAAACTCCTTGAACCTTAACTCCATC
The DNA here is from genome assembly GCF_030987335.1 of Cornus florida. NCBI lineage: Eukaryota > Viridiplantae > Streptophyta > Magnoliopsida > Cornales > Cornaceae > Cornus > Cornus florida. The sequence continues at coordinate 80,681,953 of NW_026775577.1, read as the reverse complement.
CTAGTCAATTGTTTAATCATTTAAACAATAAATTATAATAAAAAGAATATTATATTTAATCCCAAAATTCGATAATGATTTTAATTATTTAAATCACATATCCAAAATCTAAGCTTTGACAAATCATCCATGTCTCCACCAGTATTATTTTATTAATATGCATAAGATAATACACTATCCTGTAAGTACTAGACTATTCTAATTTAAGAATATATAATCCTAATCCAACCTATACATACAATAACTATAGATGATATTTTAATCATCTAACACACAACAATATAATTACACTTTGGCAAATCAGCCATGCCATTATAAATATATTTATTTATATATTGGCAACTCAACCATGCCTTCTTATGTATATATATTTATACTTTTAATTAGCAACTCATCAATGCTTCCAATGTATGTGTTTTATTCATACATATATTTAGGCCATATATTTAAGCCTCTGGCAATTCATCCATGCCTACAATTCAACCATGTACCAACTTTAAACTTAACGATGAATTAAATCACACATAGACATCTCATGCATTTCATAAGCATAACATTACTTTAATAACCAGCCTATTCAGATATACCAAATGAGAATAATTTATATTAATCACCTTAAATGATATATATATACACACACATTTATTATATAATATGTAAATATTTATAATACCATCTATAATAATATTTGATTATTTAAATCATATATATATATATATTGATATATATGTATATATATATATATACACACACATCCCTCCATCCTTATCCTAAACAATTAAACCATATATACATATATATAAATAATATTATATATATATATAAATATATATATATATATATACTTCCTTCCATAACAATATATCAATTTAATTATATTTACTTAATTTAAATATTACTAAATCTAATCAGAAATAGTTTCCCATAAATACTCCATCTCGGTAAATAATTTTTCGACACCGTTTCACTAAAACATAAATATCTCCTAGTATGATGGGAATCCGATAACGAAATTAGTACCATTGGAAAGAGGACGAAAAATCGTTAAATTTGAGCTCAAGAATGACCTAATTTGGATTTAAGATGACTAAGTTATGACCGTTTCAATTTTAAGTAACAAAATAAGCAAAATAATAGGCTGAGCTCAATCGATACTGTGAGCGCGTCCGCACTTAGGGATGGCAATTTCCTCCAACCCGCTGGGTTTTTGCTCCTCTCCACTCCTAATGGGACGGATTTGGTAGCTCTATAAATGGGTTTGGGGCGGATATGGTAAAAGAATTGAAAACCCGAGCCGGTTTGGGGCGGGGGTGGATTTAGTGATGCCCCCAACCCGCCCCCGCCCCGACCCCGATTATATATAAATATATATATATATATATATATATATATATATTTAAGTTAAGTGGTCATTAATATATTTGACTAAATATTCACTAGAATCACTATTTACTAAAATTCTACAATTGTACACGTGATTCAATCTTCAAGAATCAATCAAGGATTCAAGATCTTAGTATTCTATCACAGGTCCAGGAATTAATTCAGCAGTTTCAACTTTACCGCAATTAAACGGAGTATGCGGGGCGGAATCGGTATTTTATCTACCGGAATTAGGGCGGGGATGGTATACCAATTATAAACCCGTCCCGGAGTTGGAGCGGAGTTGGTATGACTTATTTTTTAACGGGGCGGAGTAGGGTTTAGCCAACTCCACCCCAACTCCACCCCGTTGCCATCCCTATCTGCACTGGATTAAAGACTAAGGTTCTGACACGTGGCGCACTCTGATTCAATGCTGCATCAGCTCTGATGGTGCGCGCCGCACCAGATCTTTTCTCGCAGCTGCATGGTTCTCCATGCGCCTGCGCTGCACTAAATCCGTTCTCTATTCAATCAATCCACATATATTTAAATACTCCAATGGGCTAGATTAGTGTGTGCACCATGATAATATGGACCGTCTAACATTGGATTAAAATCCTATTGTTACTCCTAAATTCTAACCCTATTGTTATGCCGATAGTACACAGACGCCACTTATACAAATATAAACAGACAGTATATATATATATATTATATATATATATATATATATATATATATATTTCCAATAAATATAGAAAAATAAATTCTAATAAATTCCCAAAAATACCAGAAAATTATCAGAAAATTCCAGAAAATTTTTAAAAAATTCCAGAAAATATAGAAACCCTAATTAAGACTCTTAGGACACATATCAACCTATAAATTTGATTTTTAAAATATATACAACACATATATACAACAATAAAAATCTAAAATTTCAAAAATAAATTATAATAATTCATATTTTAAATATTCCGTTTTAACCATCATTTAATCAATAAATTTAATCTTAAATTTTGATACTCAAGGTGAAATCCTTATGAGTTATAAGAGGAAAGTTAGAGAAGAACTCGCCTGAAGGTTTCGAAACAAAACCAACGCTTTAAGCTTTAATTGTTTCTTCTAATTCCAGCATCCTCTTTCTCTGATCTGGCCTCCTCTTTGTCGGCCTCTCTTATTCTCTCTCTCTACCTTTTTATTTTTTTCTAACGTGTCAACCTTTAACCCTAAAGCCTTATATGTATATTTATACACATAAAAATCCAAATCCTATTTCAACTAGGACTCTCAAATAAAATAATAATCTTTAAATAATATATATCTATAAACATATATTATATTACATGTATATATATATACCTTCCATAATTAACTCATTGGTTAATTAAATTATATATATCAATAAATATATATCTTTCCATAACAATTATTAATTAATTATATTTATATATATTTATAATTAAAACAAAAATGATCATTTAAATAATTAAATAACCATGGACCTTTATTAATTAACCCAATAATGCTTCATACAAGCCTAAAACCACATCTTTTGGTCCAACTTCCCTTAAGCCCAAATCCAATTAATTTAAATAAATTAAATAATTAAATAAATACTTAAATTTTTTTAAAAAAAAAAACTAATTACACTAAACACATAAACAAAACAATAAATTACAACCAAGTCACACCATACCAATAAAATCAACACGCCAACAATTCAATCAATAATTAAGCACACACACAACAATCATCATATAAATAATTCACGAAATATAAATAAAATAAAACAATTAATCTAAGCACTCAATAAAACAAATCAATTAAAAATTAAAATAAACGCAATTAATTCAAATTGAATCAAATAAATTGTTTAAAAATAAAATAAAAGTAATTAATTTCAATTAATAAATCCTTTAAAATATCGGGGTATTACAACACCCAATGGTCTGGACTCGTGCACAAGGGCTCCTCCAATGATTGCACCATGAGACAACTTTTAATGAGCTGGAACTTATTTTGTTTCAGACTTTAGGAGGTTTAATCGATCGAACTGTGGTGAGATCGATTGAACTTAGGTGAGATCCATCGAATGCTGCAGAGGTCGATCATCATTGGCGGCGCCTTTTTGAATAAAGACAAATCTCTGAGATATTTTGGGATATTTTGGGAGAGAGACAAAAGTGGTAGGTGGGGTGGTAGGTATGGATAAGATCGAATATTTTCTATCGATCTAAGAGATGTTGGATTGATTGAACTTGGTGGATTCTTTTGGATAAGAACAAAGGCTTGGATCCATCTTAAAGTGTCCAGATCGATTGCTGAGATCGATCGAACATGCTGAATCTCCACACTTTGCTTCCACTTTGCTCATTTCTTCCATTCAGCTTGGGATTGCTTCTTTTAAGCTCTTATTTGGCTGAATTAACTTATTTTTGGGACAAGTATCTACAAAGGGCAATAACATGAAATTAGTCTAAAACGGGAAAGTAAGATTGTGACGACCCTGGTTTTTAGGCCAGTGTGTCCTGTGATGAACCGTAAGGATGATCTGATAACGGATCCGAATGCGGAAGCGAAAACAGAAAACAAACTCTAAGAAGTCAAAGTGACCTTCCATGAGGTCGTGGAACTCAACAAGAATTGATGCGAAAGTAAAAGATCGAAAATATGACAAATAAGCCCCCAGGGTCAAAATAGTCATTTTTGAAAAATGTGAATTCGGGTGCCACCGAGCACACCACTGGAAAGATAACAAAAAAATAATCAGGATGGACTCAAGAATCGCATGATTCGGAGTCCGGACGAAGGAGAAACGGCCTGACGAAGAAAAACGAGCACTTAAGGCTAAAAGGGTAAACTGGTAATTATCCAGGAAGAACCAAGTGCAACCGAGCACACCGTTGGAAAGACAGCGAAAAATTAGTCAAGTTCAAAAAAAATTCACTTAAATCGGAGTCCGGACGAAGGAGAAAAGCCCAAAAGAAGAATTGACATCACGGCGGCCCGATGAGGGGGCCAAGACAGCCCCCCATGCGCGCCCATGCGCACACCCATGCATGCCGCACGCTGGGCGCACACACGGCTGCCAGCAGCCCAAAAGCTCCTATGTGTTTTGTTTTTCAGAAAAATCCGGAACAGAGGCTGAATTTGGAGGCCTAGATGAATTTTTTTGCAAAAACATAGAGAAGAAACCCCCCTCAAAATTGAGTTTTCTACGTGACTCGCGAGAGAATTCAAAAAATCCACAATGTAGAATACCCGAAATGCCCCTCCATGAAATCTGGTCATGGAGGTCCAAAAAGCTGCTAGTTTGAAAACTGAGAACTGAACTTCGTAAGCGATTTCCAATATCAAGACGACATTTTCTGGAAAAACACGGAAAAGAAACCTTCCCTAAAATCATGTTTTCTATTCAACCATATTGAAAGAAGAAAATAAAACCACTGTGAAAATGACAGAATAGGAAAAAGACCAAATAGCGCATAGTGTCCAGAAACGAAAAATGCGAAAATGACTCGGTCCTCAAAGGAAGTTGTCAATTCACATGAAAGATTCTCATAAACCAATTCTAAGCACTCAAGATGACACTAAGCGACACGAAACAGAGCTCAGAAAGGAAAATTAAATAAAAAAAAATTCATTCGTAAAATTTCAGGAAAAAGTAAAGGATGGCAAATGACCGGGTCGTTACAAAGATAGATAAAGGTCCTAGAATACATAAGCTTAAGGGGTTTAATTGCGCACTTTTCAGCGCTCATCAGCTTATATAGATGACATGGTCGTCGAGAGTAAAGAAGAAAAGGATCATATACAACATCTGTAAGATGTATTTAATACTTTCAGGGAAAACAAAATGAGGCTAAATCTGGCAAAATGTTTGGTGTGTCGCGATACCAAAGCACAAAAGTGTGTAGTGTGGCCAAGTTTGAATTTATAGAATGTCACTACCACTACGAACTATTAATGTAGCTAGAGTAAGTAGGGATCATCCCAAGGGAAATGAACGGTATTCTTGGAATCAATAATGGATTAGTAGGTCGAATTATCAAAAGATGGTTTGATTAATTAATTAAGCTAAAATTCAATTAAAACAATGCAAGTAAGTAACAATCTAAAAATTAGGGAAAAATATAGGAGAGAGAGGTCTTGGGGCTTAGAGTTCACTGTTGCCCAAATATAGACTCTAGAGCGGGGGTGAATAGAGTCTAAACAAATTACGGTCAATTTTGCATTTTAATTAACTAACTAGAACAAAGCTTAACTTCCTTGATGAATATTTGAAGAGAGTAATCTGAATTTTAAACTTCAAGGGATAATATTTATCAAACAAAATATGAAGCAATAAATGTAAGAGATAGAGATAAAGATTGGAAACATATACTCAGCGATTTTAGCGAGGTTCGGAAACTCCTACTCCTCGACTCAAGACCCCTCTTGAGACTTCCCATTTCACTATGGCTTCTCCTTGCGGGTGGAGAGCAAACCTTTTACAATAAGCTCTTCCTTACTTCTAAATGCTAAGAGAAACACCTTCTCTTAGTCTTTCTTGGGCCACACCAGCCCTTACAAGATTTGAACAAGATTGATGAAGTATAAAGTGATCTCTCTTAGATCTAAAGTACAAGATTCAGCTCACTCTAAAGTATGTATGAATAACTTGAAGCTCAATACTCTTTGATGATATAAAGTATGTGTATGATGATGAACAAAGGTTATATGATTGCAGATATGTATATCTTAATGAATGCAATGCATTTAATGAAGTTCATAAGTCTTTATATAGACTTCCAGACATGTCTGATAAGTGTTATAGCCGTTCGACACGCTCTTCAAGAAAAAATACCCGTTAGAATTTTGAAATACGCAGTTTCGGTCAACCGAAATGAAACACCCTTGTGTTTCAATCATCCAAAATGGTTTTAAGATTGGTCATCATCCTCAGTATCTCTGTTTCGGTAGACCGAAGTAAAACTCGCAGTTAATTCAGTCGTCCGAAATGGTTTTAAGATTGGTCATCATTCTCAGTACTTTTGTTTCGGTAGATCGAAGTAAAACTCACAGTTATTTCGGTCGTCCGAAATGATTTTAAGATTGGTCATCATCCTCAGTATCTCTATTTCGGTAGACCGAAATGGACCTTCATTTTCAAGAGCACGTTTAGATGATGTTTTACACTTTGGTCCTTCATTCCTTAGACACTGTGAGTGAGATGATATGCATAGTTTTAGAAAAATTGAGTTTCAAGATTTTCATACAAACTTTAATAAGGTTTCCTAAAACGCTCACTATCCTAGCTAACCCCATTTTGATGAGATGTTGAAGACTTGTCTTTGACTCTTGATTCCTTAGTCCTTTTCTCATGCCTTGGGTTGCATCTTCAGTTTTGCTCTTCTATTGCAATGTCTTGTTTGATGAAAGTTTTGATCTGTAATTTCACTCAAGAAGACATTGGTGAACATAGAACATCATTAATGAATTATGATCATCAAAAGCCTTAGATTCAAGGTCAACATTCACCACTAAGCTTCACTTCACCAAACACTTGCAATTGTAAATTAATGGGGAAATTTAAGTTGTAAAATGTGTGTGTGCCCCACTAATTGAAAACAAAGCATGATGGATAGCAAATAAGTATAGATTGTCTAATCAATCTAGTGAGTAGCACAAATTATCAAATGAGATCATTAACCATTCAATTAAACCACAATAAATGCACACACAATAATTTAGAGGAATGTACTCTTTGCACTCATAAGTATGGAACATCAAACAATAAGAATGGATTGTCCACCTACCTAAGAAATTAAAGCAATTACACTACAACTAAGCTAATGACATGAAAATTAAGCTAATTAAACTAAAAGTGTGGTAAAATCCATCAAGAAATAAGTATGAACCATCAAATAAACCGCAAAAGTATTCAATTAAGCACCATGCCTTGACCATCACTGGATTAACAACATCAACGCACATAGACAGGCATCAATTTTATTAAATCTAGAGGCAAAAACAAGAATATCAATTCTAGTATACATAGACATATGGATAGAACTAAATAACCAATTGAAAGCATTAATCCATACAAATCAAGTAAAAATTATAAAATCTATATTTACTCATGAGCAAACATCTATTATAACTAAAATCCCCAAAAATACACAAAAGCTAAGTTTAGGAAGCAAGCCTAGGAGCTATCTCTAGCCCCAAGAGACGGATTTAGCCACTCATTGTAGTGGTCATGGAACCCTCAAGGGCTAGCTTGGAGGTTGGTATCATCATCTTCATCCTTACTTTCTTCCCAAAACCCTGGTTCTAGAGAGAGAAATATTTCTATAATTGGTAAAATTTTCTATGATGATATTTTTACAATATTTTTTTAATGAATCAATTACATTCCTCTTTGAGTAAGCACTAAGTCAGAAATATAGCCTATGATTGGAGGATATTCGCAGCTACACAAGTTAGGTAGAGATCGGTACGCTCAGGAATTAGTCAGCACACTGCCAGCAATATTCTCAATCGATCGAAGATTCTCGATTGATCAAACACTTAGCTTCGATCGATCGAAGCTGACATGGCATCAAAAATATCTTCTGGCCTTATCCACTTTGCTGAGCTAGCACCGCCTCATTTCGATCGATTGTAGACATCTTCGATCGATCGGGATTCCCTCCGATCGATCAAACCTCCTCTGGTGCATTTTCTTAGCTTATTTCCAACTTTGCTCCTTAGCTCCAAAATTAAGCTAAATGGCTCTTATTAGCCTGTTTGAACTTTATTGACCTGAAATAGGCAAAGACACAAATAAGTACTAAGATATGAAAGTAAGATAGATGAATGGACTAAAATACCCTAGCTTAGGTGCTAAAGTGCGTCACATTTGAGCACTTATCAATGTTCATTCGGGTATCCTCAAGCCAGTTCCTAGGCTATTTAGTAAATAAGAGGGGGATAGAAGTTAGCCCTGCTCAACTGATAAAGCTAGTGTAGAATAAAGAACCTCAAACCATGAGGGATGTCTAAATCCTCACTGAATGAATATTCAAAACGAATTATTGTGGAAGCCGGACGGCAAGGGGAAGCCTTGTATCTGTACATTTAATGAAATATAGAGGAGGCGTAGTGAAGTGTCCTACGTGTGGTTGTGCTACTAGGCCTCAAATAACGGCAAAGGGTAGCCTTGCGTCTGGGATAGATGACCAATTATCTTCTCATGGTGTTGGGGAAGCCTACCTCGATCGGGGTTACATTAACTTTGTAGTGATGGGATGAAGTGTCAGGAGGTGGGAAGTGTCTTTGGGTTTGGCATTGGCATTGTATTACACTTCATTTTATTATCTCACATGATATTATGTTCCCGAGCCTATATGACCCCTTTTATCTTATATAAGTTCTTTGTTTGGATTCATGGAGGTATTAAGGAGTACGTTTTAGGCAACTCCTATTGAGCTATGGTTCTCATTCCTATTTATGCACATCTTTTCAGGTCAGGGAAAGGAAGTCACAGAGGACGTTCCTCCCCAGCTGTAAACAGATTTGGGTTTAGAGTTGTTGTATTTCTTTTTGTCATAGACAATGTATATTAGTAGGACAATATGTATTTTATGGACTCAGTTAAATCCATATTATATAATATATATTATTACAGACTTTGAGATTTTACAGTCGTAAAATGAGTATCTTACCTATTTATTTTTCAGATATGGTTTTATAATGGGAATAGATAGGTGGATATGTATGTTGAGACATGTTTACAGGGATGTTTATATCTATGAGACCTTAGTTATTTGTGCGATATGTTCACAATCCAGACTTCGGTCTTGGGGCGTGACAACAAGTTGCCATGGCCGAATGTAACTCACTCAATGATGCATAAAACACATGGCACGACAATGTATGCAACATGCAAATCATGTTAAGACAGTTAAGGAAAACTTTTACATACTTAAGCACATAAGCACGTAAACATGTGAACATATCAAAACATGTCAACAAGAAGCATGTGAGGAACCCAAAACTCATCGTCTTAAGGTATTCGAACCTCAAGTTCTAATACCACTTGTGACGGCCCGAATTTTGAAGAACCCAGTGCGTTAGCTAGTAACCCAAAAACTGACCCGATAATGGATCCCAAATGCGGAAGCTAAATTAAAATGGTCAAATGATACTTTATGACACCAATGACACTTAAAGAAACATGAACTAAGTCAGACCAGGTCATGGTTATCCAAAGATGGTTCATACAAGGTTAAAGATGTACAAAGGAAACATAATGACAACAATAGCATGCACGAACAAGGACCTAAACCAGGCCTGCAAAGCCAACAACATTTCGGTCGCCCGAAATGGAAATTCGGTCGACCGAAATGAACCCTAAACGAACACCACACTTCAGTCATTCGAAATTAGAAACCGGTCGACCAGTTGTGGCCTAAACAAAATTTGGCTACTGGAAATGAAGTTAACTGTTCAATTAGAAACCAAGAGATACCGCTCGTCCAAAAAGGGTATTTCAGTCGACCGAAAAAGCTCAAAAATGTGCAGAGATGTCTACTATGCACCAGAAATTTCAAGAGAGCCCTTAGGGGTCGATCCCCAACATACATAGGTCAAAACATGAAATTTAAGGGTTTGTGAACATATCAACAAACGTAATATACATATTGAAATGTGCTACAACGATTTACGGCCTCATTACATGTCAACAATCCAAAATCATGCTCCAAAGGTCCATAATCACAAAAATACATCAAAACAAGCATGCTAAGCATTTTGCATGCATTCAAAACAAAAGTGTCCATAACACTTTATCCATGATAAACTAAGAGTAATGTCTATTCAAGAAAAAAAACCTCTTTACCTGAAGAAAAAAAAACAAATATCAATTGGGGTGAATGTAATACCCCTAATTTTAAAAGGATAGTCTCAGTATTATTTTAAATATTTTAGTTGTATTTTATTTATTTGTTTGATTATGTGTTTGAATGTTTAAATTGAATTGTGTAATTAATATTTTATTTGCTTAAATGTATTATTTGACTTTACTAATTATGTGTTTGAATGTTATTTGAATTAGTTGGTTTAATTAAAGTATTGTTTATTTGTAGTAAATTGTAGATTAAATGTTTCTTTTGTTTTTTATATTTTATATTTTATTTGTATGGTTAGTAGTAATGGACCAACCAAATGGGTTCCATGGACTATTTAGGTAGGAGGTTTGATGGGTACAGATAATTACCTATGGATAGTTGTATATGTATATATATATATATATATATATATATATATATATATATAAGGAAAGTCATTTAGTAATAATCTGATGTATATTTATATAAAAATAATATACATAGATTATACATAACGTATATTTTAGTTATCTTTTTAGTATTTTAATTTTATTATTTCTTTGTTATTTTGACTTGGATTGGCGAAAGGAGTAGGGCTATTATTTAGCCTATAAATATATAACTATAGGGTTGAAAAGGGGGATTAGAAATATATTATGTAATATATTTTAGAGAGAGGAGAGAGAAAGAAGGAAGAAGAAGGAAAAGAATGAGGTTAGGGTTTTTATCAAATCCCTGAAGGCAAGTTCTTATTCTACACTTCTCCTTTGATATGTCAACTATGTATCTAGAGTATAATTTTAGTATTGTTTAAAGAACGATTAAAACTGGAATTTATAATTTAATTGATCTAGAACATAGATTTTATGAATTTTGTTCATAGTTATTCTTATTATATGAATTGATAAATTCATGGATTTGATCTGGTTTCTTTATGAATTTTTACATGTTTTGAATGATGTAATTTCATATCTGTGTATTAATGGAACCTAGAAACATGCCTTAGAATCCTTAAACAATAAAGAATGAATTCACCGTAGAAGTTCTAGGCCGAATCGCATTAATAGTGTTCGATCTGTTATTACAGTGCTCGAGCCTTGGAAGCAAAGCTTGAGCCTTAAAAGAAAAACTCGAGCTATAGGTGAAAGCTCGAGCCTTGAAAGAAAAGCTCGAGCCATAGGTGAAAAGTTCGAGCCTGGATGCAAAGCTCGAGCTATAGATGTAAAGCTCGAGCCATGGACAGGAAGCTCGAATCTTGAATAGAAAGCTTGAGCTACTAGGATGAAAGCTCGAGTTTTACCAGGAAAATTTTCATAAACAGCGTTAAATCGATCTTAATTGATTTTGAAGGGTCCTGAACATTAAATAGGGACTAGATATGAGTTTAAATAAATTTTAAATAGACTTAATCATAACGATGCATGCTATTTGAATGTTTTAAACAGATGAATGGATTTAATCTTTTAAGTTGTTCTAGCAATTGAGATTAAATATTCAGCGTGAATTGAAATTGGAGAATGCTTACTTGGCTATAAAAGATTCAGTTTGTGTCGTATACATGATGTAGGAAGCTAAAAGAAATTTATAAGTTATTCCTATTTTGTGATAGCATGATATACTATTATTATGTTAATTTTTGGATTATTAGATGTATTATTTTATTTGTTACATCAATTCTTGGATTGTGTGGATGTAGTGCACCAGTATGGGATGGTAGCACTTTAGGGAAGGATTAACTTATCAGTTATGTCCTACCTATTTTGTATAAGAAAATGGATTAACTAAAATGTTAAGTCTAATTTATATTCGTGTCAAGTCAATTGAACAAGTTGGATGATACATAGTGGATTACTTTATATTGGATAGGATATACCACTGATCCTAAGGCTCAATCTCATATCATGGTGTATATATATATATACACCATGATATGAGATTGAGCCTTAGGATCAGTGATTAGGGTGCGTATATTGCCAGGGATGTGTAGCTAGATATAGTGTAGTTGTGTGCCCTGGTAGGTCTAGGTACTCATGCCCACTATATGTATGTTTTGCATGTTGCCTACTATACAGGTTGAGGCAACCCTATAGTCTAGTGAGGTTCCTTTAGTGCGTAGATGTATTTATGGACTATGTAGTTATTGCATAGATTAGCTATAGATATGTAGTTTCTCCGGTCTCTGTTTGGGTTGTCGTAAAAAGAACCACTATTATTTTCAGGTGTTTGTTAGTTTCAAACATAGAGGTTGTTCATGCTGAGCAGAGACAGTCCACATCACTCTTCTGATTCTACGTAAAATTCTCTTTATATTTTAGTTTCGAATTATATTTCTTTTCAGTTAATTCAGTTGGGATTATTATTAGGCGAGTTGTAATGATATCGGAGGTTTTGGATATTTCATTTGGAGAATTAATTATTTATTAGTTTAAGGATTTATTATTTAGTTTTCTTTCCACTTATATATTTATTCTTAATTCATTTTGTATTATATGTTCGATTAAATACTTTAATTGTTTGATATCTCTCGGATTTGTGCTCGGACTTCATCACCCGTGGCTCTAGAATTGAGGGGTATCATAATGAGTAATTTAAATTACTCCATAGGATGATGCATATGCATATAGCCTAAAGTTTCAAAGGATCTTGAAAGTAAAACATAGACAATTACATGTGGAACATGCCTCTAAGCGTCTAAGTTCCATGGTGAAGCTAAAAGATCATCCTAGGCTAACTTGAAGCATTTAACTACAATGCACAACACGAAGTATACTAAACCATTCAAGGATATCAAAACCAAAACCACAAGTTACAATTATACATTGGTTGTCAACTTGGAATTGAATTACAAAATCAAATAGTAGAATATCTTGGACATCAAATCCGGTTATAAAGGCAGGACATAATTAGTTATTCCAAGTACTAACCCGCTGGGAACTACCCGAGTGTGCACTTTAAATTGGAGTGAACTCGTACCTCCCGCACTAGAGCCGGACTCTAGCCATGTCAATAGTAACAATGTCTCAAGTGTTTCCAAAATCAACAATGAAATCAACTAAGTACACATAAGTATACAAAGCACCAAATCACCTTCCATACACAAGTAGGGTTAAAACCACACAATACATGTCTTAGGACTTCAAGACTAAAATAGCATGAAGATGTCAAGTTCAAAACATGAATAAGGTTATACTAAAATCATAAACACAACATGAAGTATCAAATCAATATAGCATTTCAAGCCTTAACCGTTAAGTCAATTAATCACATGCTACTATACAAGTTTAAAATGGAATAAATGACAAGAGATAACATGTACACAACAAATATAATTCTATGAAATTAAAAGAAGTCAAGTCTTTTACTAATTCATACAATAAGCCTTACACAATGGTAACTATACACATGCTTTAGGTAGTATATAATTCTATGTCAAGATAATGAACTTCATACATAAACCTACATTAAAACAACATGCATACTATATATATTAACTTCAAAAATACATTAAAACACTAAGGGTGTAAACATAGGACAACCCCTACCTCACTAGAGAATTGAATCTCTAGAATCCAAAGCAAATGAAAGCAAAGGGGGAAATGTGTTGTAAAGATGGAAGAGAGGAAACTCTTGTCTTCAAAGTGAAAGACCAAAATCCCAAGGGAAGGGGGTCGAAATTTGAGAATGGAGGTTAGGGTTTCAAGGTTCTTCAATGGAGCTTCTTTGTGAGGAAGACAACTTCTTTAACTTTTCCACTAACTAAATGGCTCTAGATAGTCAAATGCACTATACCAACACTACCTCTCTCTCACACACACACATCCACCCTCCACTTGTCATAATCCTAGGCCTCCTCACAAGCTTCAATCTAAGCTTTACACTTGTTACCATCCTAGGCTTCCAAGTGTATCAAATGGAAAGTCAACAAATAGCCAAATGAAAGTGTGACACTTGTCACTCTTTCTAAAAATTGCAACTTAGTCCTTCTTCAAAATATCTCAAAGAATAATTACACAAAAGTCCCTAAGACAAAATATCACAAAAAACTTAATTACGCAAAACACCCCAAAAAATTAAAATGTTTCTGAAGAAACAATGCATCCATACCCCCAGAAAATAAAAATAAATGAGCATGCTTTTTAATAAATTTAAGACTTACGCAGATAGTAAAAGATAAAATAATGCAATGCACGTGGTGTCGGAAATCAGTCCCGAACACTAAAGCCTATCTCGGCCGCAACAAAACCCTAAGGCAATGCGAAAAAAGAATAAATCAAATGATTAAATAAATAAAATAAATAATAAAAAGAAAATAAAATGAATGACAGAAAAAGGAAAAGGAAAAAGAAAACTCGGTCTTCACAATGTCTTGCTCAAAGTGTCCCATGAAGGGAGTAATAAACTTTATGAAGAAAGGAAGGTGTCACCATGGTTTGTAGGTCCTTTTATGATTACAGATTGTATAGAAGCTGTGGCTTATTGATTAGCACTTCTGGACCATTTATATCATGTCTATAATATTTTTCATGTGACGACCCTAGTTTTAGGCCAGCGTGTCCTGTGATGAACCGTAAGGATGATCCGATAACGGATCCAAAATGCAGAAGCGAAAACAGAAAACAAGACTCTAAGAAGTCAAAGTGACCTTCCATGAGGTCATGAAACTCAATGAGAACTGATGCAGAAGCAAAAGATCAAAAGTATGACAAATAAGCCCCCAGGGGCAAAATTGTCATTTCTAAAAACTATAGATTCGGGTGCCAACGAGCACACCGCTGGAAGGACAACAAAAAACTAATCAAGATGGACTCAAGAATCGCATAATTCGGAGTCCGGACGAAGGAGAAACGGCATGACGAAGAAAAACGAGCACTTAAGGCAAAAAGGGTAAACTGGTAATTATCTAGGAAGAACTAGGTGCAACTGAGCACACCATTGGAAAGACAGCGAAAAATTAGTCAAGTTCGAAAAAAAATTCACTTGAATCGGAGTCCGGACGAAGGAAAAAAGCCTAAAAGAAGAATTGCCGTCGCGGCGGCCCGACGGCCCGACGAGGGGGCCATGACAGCCCCCATGTGCGCCCATGCGCACACCCATGCACGCCGCGCGCGCGCTGGGTGCACACACGGCTGCCAGCAGCCCAAAAGCTACTATGTGTTTTTTTTTCAAAAAAAAAAAACAGAACAGAGGCTGAATTTGGAAGCCTAGATGAATTTTTTTGTAAAAACACAAAGAAGAAACCCCCCTCAAAATTGGGTTTTCTACATGATTCACGAAAGAATTAAAAAAAAACATAATGTAGAATGCCCGAAATGCCCCTCCATGAAATCTGGTCATAGAGGTCCAAAAAGCTGCTAAATTGAAAAACTGAGAGCTGAACTTCGTAAGCGATTTCCGATATCAAGACGACATTTTCTGAAAAAATACAGAAAAGAAACCCCCCTTAAAATCATGTTTTCTATTCAACCATGTTGAAAGAAGAAAATAAAACCACAGTGAAAAGTATATAATGCTCCTAGATCAGAATATGCAAAAAAAGTGCGAAATGAATTCACAAGAGGCTCAAATCACCAAGGATGAGGTTTTACCCGGAAACAACCATGCACGCAAACGTAACTTACCTATTAGGACGTGCGACAATGGTCCACGACTTAAAAATACCACCGATACAAAATCCGACCCCCCAACGGGCAAAAAGGCAAAAATGGAACTTGGAATGAAAACTCGGAATCCAAAAATACAAAACGGGATCAAATGACCGTTTGGCCCTTGGCCACACTTCAAACGTGATTTATGAGACCCTATGAAAGAATGAGAACGGAATTCCCACACCCGATACAACCATGGTGAAGCAATGACTTGCGATTTTTCAAAATTTTCACAATATTTCATGAAGTTAAAAAGTACATAGAATACAATATAATGGTCATTGGCCTCCGGCCTCATCTCTTACATATCAAATACATTGAAAGGAGTGTACTTAAGTACACATTACATACATGGAATCAAATATACATATTTTGACATATAAGTCTACAAAATGACATTTCATGCTAACATTTGCATGAAATGGAAACTTGGAAGCTACACGACATCCAAGGAATGCTAGGCTTCACGAACCAAGTCTTCATATCTGAAATATGCCCCAGTATCGTAGGGGTGAGTAACATTAAGCTACTTGTAGGAGATGAGCATGCATCGACCTAACATTTTACAAATTTATCACCTTAAGGTGAAACATATTAAAGGGGTTCATGCCACCTAACGTCTATATCGAAATGAGACTCAGGGAGCATCCTAAGCTACTTTAGAGTGTTTCTAGCATAAATCACATCATCTTTGCCATTTAAATAATATGGAAGCACGTTATACAAAGCAACAAGATATAGGTTCTTAAAGGTATTAACTTGCAATCTCGAATACAGAAACAACTAAAGTGATCATGTCACCTAACGTCTATGTTCTAAATAAGTCTAAGGAATCGTCTTAGGCCATGCTGAACAATCAAAATGCAAATTACAACTTCAATGCAATCTAACCACACAAAAGCATATTATAAAAGGCAACAAAATACAATTTCTTAAAGCTATCAGCTTGAAATCTAAAGCACGAAAACAACAGAAGTGGGTCATGCCACCTAACGTCTAAGTTATAAATGAATCAATAGGATCAATCCTAAGCTTTGTTAAAACGTCAAAACACAATTTTCAATATCGATGCAATTTAACCAACATTGGAACTTCCAATACAACGCATAAAGCACAATTTCGCAAAGTTAACATCATGTAACTTAAAATGGAACGACAAATAAGAAACAACAAGTTACAACATCATCTAGTTATCAACTTGAAAATGAAATACGAAATCAAACAAAGTGGATACTCGGACGTCACGCTGGATCAGACCGACAACATAGTTACTTTAGGGTTACTAGCCCATGGGTAACCTCCCTATGTGCGCACTAGACTACAAAGAGGGACTACCCCCCGTACTAGAACCACGTCCTAACCATAGCCAAACAACGATATCCCCAAGTTTCCAAAATCAACAAGTTGTGCAACAACGCATATATCAACAGGAATATGCAAGATAATCAACTCTCTACCAAGCACAACCAAATTTGGAAACCTATACAATACATGCTCTAAGTCCACAACTAATATGATATGATAAATGTTGAATCTTCAGTGTGCTATTCGTTACACGCTATGCATGAATGATGTTAAATATGAAGTGTGTAAATCATTACGTAAGATAACAATATATTCAATATTGAAAACATAAGCTCATGAGTTTAAATACAACAAGAAGTTAGAACTTTAATTAAATTATGCTAATTTAAATCCCAAGGTTCTAAAACAACTTCAAATAGTCCCAAATTAATATATACTAGTAAACAAGTCATGGCCAATACAAATATCAAGTTAAAACCTTAATTAAGCTAATGGGACAACAAAATAGATTTTAATTAATTCTTTTAATTAAAATCTCTAGATTTTCAAACTTAACCAAATGCTCTTAAATTAACCTATGTTGGAAAACATGCCAAGGACTAATGTAATATCACATTACAAGTTTATTTTATTCAATTTACGACCATGCGAATTAAACTTTCACCAAAGTTGAATATAAAACAAAAGTTGCAATTCTCATGCAATAAATCCCAATTTAATACATGTGAACAACCATACCAAAACTTAATTTTCTAGCATGCCACAATACAATTTCAAGTTGTATATCACCATGAGGATTAACTCTTAAACATGGAATTTAATTAAATAAAATGTTTCAAAACCTAACCGAATATTCTAAATCAAATATATGTGAAGCTATATGGCATGTAAATCAAGAATATCAAGTCGGAATTCAAATAGAGTGAATAGTGCACTTAGGGCAAATTAATTAATAATTACTAATTTTCAAAACTCCTCCAATTACTTTCAAATTCAACTATGTTGGAGAGCATGCTAAGGCCTAATTTAATATGCTAACACATATTGATTTCAAGCTAGTTAAGGCCATGTGAATTAATCTTTCACCTAAGATAAATATTAAATAAAAGCTTTAATACTTATTTAAATGCTCTAATTTTAATACACGACAATGAGTATATCATGGGGCAATATAATATCATGCTACATGTTTAAACCAAGTCACGAGCAACCGGGAAAATTAGATCCCGTACAAGAAAAATAAATAATAAAATCAATAGAATTTATATTTAATCATGCAAACAAGTAGTATAAGCATCACAAGCATACTATATAACAAGAACTTAAACCTAAAACATCCCCTAACTCAATTTAAGATGAAAATCTCAAATCCCCACTGAAACGAAAGTGCTCCGATTCCGATGATACCGAGAGGTTTTGTCGGGGACAACACTGTGAACAAGAATCCGCAAGAAGCCCCATGAAAATCTCAACTTGACTCCAAACCCGAACTCAAAAAATCGTCGGAAATGGATTCTAATAAGGGCATAAGATGCGCGGCGTCAAGACAAACATTAAACGTTAAGGCCGAAGACTTTTCATCAAAGAAAAGTGAACCAAAAGAGGAGAGAGAAGATGGCAGCCATGGAAGGCTGTGGGATCTGGTTCAGAACGTGTGGGGAAGAAGAGGAAAATTCTATTTTAATTTTTCAAACCCCCTATTTATAGAAAATCACAAAAAGTGCACCGAAAGGGCCTCGCCGGGTCTGGAAAAGTGGATTTTGAGCAGATGCGCTCAAATAGCAAAACCTCATGAATGAAAAAGATTTAAAATGATAAAATATGAACAACGAAAGAAACAGCGTCGAAAACAAAGTCCCGAGTAGAAAGTTATGCCCCGAACAAGTTCGATGGCAACGTGGTCCAGAAACTCTGAAACTAGAGAAAAATGGCCAGAACGAAATTCTAAGAGTCCACGACTCGACGAAATGTAAAAATGAATCCCGTATAAGGATCCAGGCTCTAGACGAGACATTTTGCAATAACTTTCGTTAATTGCACAATGACCCCTACAAAAAGGGTTAATTGCGAAACTACCCCAGAATGAAAATATCTTCCAAAAGATATTTTCTTAGATACCCCTGAAATAAAATATCTTCGAAAGATATTTATGAAAAACACCCTAAGAAATGAAAAAGATTCTAAAGAATTGTGCATCCATGCCCCTATGGGCACCAGGAGCAACAAGAGTACTTTCTTACAAAAGTAAAGATACGTATTTCGAGGAAACCACTCAAGATGAAGGCACGTGAAGTCAAAAACCAACTCCGAGCATGAGAAGTGAGGTTGTGCCAAAAACTGACAAACGGAGATAAGACAGAATAGGGAAAATGACGAAATAACGCATAGTGTCGGAAAACGAAAAATGTGAAAATGACTCGGTCCTCAAAGGAAGTTGTCAATCCACGAAAAAGAGTCTCAGGAACCAATTCTGAGCACTCAAGATGACACTAAGCAACACGAAATAGAGCTCAAAAAAGAAAATTAAACGAAAAAAATTCATTCGTAAAATTTCAGGAAAAAGGAAAGGAAGGCAAATGACCGGGTCGTTACATTTCATGTGTCCATGTTGCGAAAATTTTTACAAGATGAGGATCGCTATCAACATATAGATATTGACAAGATTGAGTTGCAGCCCGATACGACATATGTAGAGTTGCCGTGTCATTTTCTTGACCAAAGGGATCAGGTTCTTCGTAACAAGGTTATTCTCTTGTGTATGTGCAATGGAGCCATCATAGTGAGGTCGAGTCCACTTAGGAACGGGAAGACTTAATCCGTTCAAAGTTTCCAGAGTTAGTTAATTGAGGTAAAAGGTAAACTGTGAGGACAGAATTCCTTTGTTAGGGAGGGAGAATATAATACCCCTAATTTCTGGAGATTTATTTAAATGTTTTAATTGCATTTTTATTTAATTATATGGCTATTTGATTTTATATTTAATTGTGTGTTTATTTGATTATTTTTTTATCTAAGTATTTTTATTTGGGTTATTTTAAATAAATTAATTTGCCTAATTATGTATGTGCATTCTTGTAATTGATTTCAAGTGTAATGGGTTTATGTAATCAAATGGTTTTTAAATGCTTAATTTTTTAGTTAAATAATTTGTTTATTTTATTTAAATGGGTATAGATTTGGGTTGTAGTCCTTGGACCAACTAGATGGGTCTTGGACTATTTGGAAGGGATCCTAAATGGATTGGATATTGACCCATCGAGATTAGTATATATATATAATGTTGTGTGTGTATATATATTATGTTTTACTATAATAAGTATTTATTATTATAATTAGTTATTTTAAGTTTATCAGACGTATGTTAGGTTTATGATATATATAGTAGATATTTATCTATATATATACATATATTATAGATCTAGAAAAAGAAAATAGAAAGAATAAGAGAGAGAGAGGGGGGCGAGAAAATATAGAGGGGAGATAGAGAGAAAAAGTAGAAGAGAGAGAGAAATAGAGAGGGCTGGAGGAAGAAGAAGAAGATAGATCCATTCGTGGGATAGATCAGATCAGCGGAGTGGACGAAGGTAACCCGAAGGCTACCGAAGGTTAGAGAAGAAGAATAAGGAAAAAAGGTAAGTCATCTGTTCTACACTTCTCCTTTAGATATGTCTCTTATATAACTTTAGGGATGATAAAAAGATTAATAAAATATGTATCCTTGTTTAAATTGATTTAGAGCATAGGTTTCATGATTATATGTTCATATTTGTTCTTATTAAATGATTTGGTAAATCAAAGGCTTAGATCTGATTTAAATGATTTACATGTTATATTGATTTAAATTCGTGCATTGGTTGTTATAGGACTTAGTAACATGCTTTAGGACTTTTAACAATGAAGAACATGGCTGAAAAGTATGATTCTCGAGTTGTTTCCTGAAACAGTGCTCGACACTGTGTTACAGCGCTCGAGCGCCATTTTCTGGGAAATAGTGCTCGAGCGCTATTTAGCACTCGAGTATAATGCACAAGGCACTCGAGCGCTCTTGTGCAGAATTGGGTGAAAGGTGGTTTTTAAGGCCCGATTTGATTATTTAAGGTCTTGAATAATGTATAGGAATTTATGAATGGTGATATGTGAATTTAAACAGATATTATATTAATGATGCATGTAATTGGGATCTATTCAACTATGAATTTTTTAATTTAATTTTATAGTTTGTTTTAACAATTGAGATTAAATATGTAGCATGAGATGTGATGGTGAAACTCTTAATTGGCTGTAAATATAAATTATCAGCATGCGTAGGGTTTAGATTACGTTAAGATAATTGATGTAGAAAGCTTTAAATAATTATAAGTTATTCTTGAAATTTAATAACATTAAATTATATGTTATTACTATTATACTATGATATGATTTTAATTATGTGCATATCTGTATTTTATGGTCTTAAACATGATATATATGTAATGACCTGGTCATTTTCCTCCCTTTCCTTTTTTTGAAATTTTACGGATAAATTTTTTTCCGTTTAATTTTCTTTTCTGAGTTCTGTTTCTCGTCACTTAGTTTCGTCTCGAGTGCTTGGAAATTATTTCTAAGGTTCTTTTGTTTGGATTGACAACTTCCTTTAAGAACCGAGTTATTTTCACATTTTCGTTTTTCGACACTATTCATCTTTCGTCTTTTTCTTGGTTGTTACTTTGTTGGCATAACCTCACTTTTCGTGTTTGGATTTGATCCCGGTTTTGCATGCATCCATGATATTAAATTCCATGCTATGTGTATTTTTACTTTTGTAGAAAAGCATGCTATGTGTTTATTTTTCTTGTAAAGGGCAAGAAATCATGACTTTTGATAAATATTCTAAACTTTTGGGATTTTAGTGTAATTATATAAAGTAATTATTTTTCGTCTTAGGGACCATTTTGTAATTTAATTTGGAAGATATTTTCAAAAAGGACCTTTTTGCAATTTTTGAAAAGTGTGACAAATGTCACACTCTCATTGGTGCACTTGTTGACATTTGTGTGGAAACACTTTGATGCCTTGGATAATGACATGTGGAGGGTGGAGATTGAACCACTTGTTGGCCTAGGATTGGTGCACTTGTTGGCTTGGATGGTTGACAAGTGTAGGCTTGAGATTAAGCCTAGGATGGAGCCTTGGATTTGTGACAAGTATAGGCTCACAATTTAGTCTTGCAAGTGTGTGTGTGAAAGGTAGTGTAAGAGCACCTAGTGAGTGGAGAATCCCACCACATTTAGTTTAGGGTTTATGTTTTTATTTCATTCATCTCCTCCCTCTCTTGTAAAGAAAACCCTAGCCACCATTAGAGAAACTTGATGCTTAAGCTTTGACCTTGATTTTTGTGGCCCTTCCACTCACCTTAGACCATGAACCTTGAAATATTTTTTGTTCCCCTCACTCTCCTCTTCATAACCCTAGAAGGGTTTACCATTTTGTGCTTGCTAGCCTTGGATTCAAGAGGAACAATCCTCTTGTGAGGTAGGGGGAGTTATAATTTATTTTCCAAGTGATTTTACTTACTTTTGCATTAAATACAAGTTGTATGCATGTTCTATATCAATTTATGAAATTAATGATGAATCATAATTTGCATACAACTCACTTTAGACTTGATATATGGCATGGCCTTGACTTGATCTTTGTTATATAATTATTTGGAGCCATTTAAATGAGTTTTCAAATCTAGAGATTAAATGGATTTAAATTGATTTAAATTCTAGTAAATTGTGTTTTACTTATATTCCATTTTAGACTTGATATATGGCATGACCATGACTTAGTGCTTGATATACATTAATTTGAAATCATTTGAACAACCTTTGAAATCTAGAGATTTAATTAATTTTAAATTAATTAAATTATACATGTTTATATCTTGCTCATTTTATGAAATTGATGTGATATTTGAAATCACCATGGAATGGACATTCACATATGTTATTTTGAGAATTTTTGGACAACATTGATTTCTAGAGAAATTAATTAATTAGGTTAATTAATTTCTTCTTTGGGTTCTAATGAGTTAGACTTGTATTTCATGGGGCTTTTCCCTTTTTATCATGTATCATGACTTGTTACAACTTAACTCCATTAATGTAGTTAATGAACTTGCACCCTTACGTTGGAATGATTTAATTGTTCAAGAGTTGCTAAACAAATAATTGAATCTTAATCTTGTACTTGTGGTATGTTTACATCAATGGATTCTATGTGCTATATATATCTTGGTTCTAATCTATGTAGATGCATACTTTGATTTCTTGACATTTCACATGCCATTATAGTTGATGAACTTAGGGCATGACTTGTGTGTTTCCAAAATCTTGGTTGTGCATGAAACGTGGTTAATGCATTTCTTGTATTTGATACAATCTTGACTTGCACAACTTGCTGATTTTGGGACTTGGGATATCAATCAAGAATTATCATGGCTAGGACTTGGTTCTAGTACAGGGGAAGGTACCCTTGGGTTAATAGCCCTAAAGTGATCCCAAGAATAGGGGAAGGTACCCTTGAGTTAATAGCCCTAAAGTGATCCCAAGACTAGGGGAAGGTACCCTTGGGTTAGTAACCCTAAAGTGATCCCAAGAGTACGGTTTTAATCCGGGCGATATCCAAGTTTCCACATTGTTTGATTTCACTCTTTAAATTTCAAGTATTGCATTCCTTGAATATTTAAAATTCCTTCGTGTTATAAGAAATGTTCCATCCTTGTTTAATTGCATAGATATTATGCCTTGTTCTTGATTTCATATATAACTATTTTCGTGTTTTATAGAATGTTTCATCCTTGTTTCATTGCATAGATATTATGTCTTGTCCTTGATTTCGTGTATTACTCATATCGTGTTAATTGGTATGTTCCAATCATGTTAATTGCATTGATAATGTAACTCATGTTAACTTGTATCCGAGTATGCTTCTTGTCGTGTTAATTGGTATGTCCCAATCATGTTCATTGCATTGATAATGTGTTCCTTGTATATCTAGTATCCTGTTGTCGTGTTGTATGGATTATTCCAAACCTTGTTTAATTGTATTGATAATGTAATCCATGTTGATCTATGTTCAAGCATCCTTCTTGTTGTGTTCTTTGGATTATCCCAACCTTGACTCGTTTCATATATGTATATATATCATGATTCTTGTTGTTTATACTCTAAGGTAGCTTAGGATGCTCCCTGAGTCTCACCTTTGACATAGACGTTAGGTGGTATGATCATTTTGAACTGTTCCATGTAGTCTAAAAATCTCTAAAGAAATCAAGTCAATGCATGCTCATTCTCTACGAGTAAACTTGTTTACTCACCCCGAAGTTACTGGGGGTTTTGATCAGGTACGAATGCTTGGTTCATGATGTTCATCATTGCTTGGATAATCGTAGATTTGAAGGTTTTAATTCTTGTAAAGGTTGGCTTGAAATGCCACTTATAGCCCTTTATGTCAAAATGTGTATATTTGATTCCATGAATGTAATGTGTACATAAGTACACCTTTTGTATTATATTTGACATGTATGAGATGAGGCCGGAGGCCAATGACATGTATATTGTATTCTGTGTAACTTTTAACTTCTTGAAATATTATGAAAATATTAAAAAATGGCAAGTTATTGTTTCACCATGTTTGCATCGGGTGTGGGAATTCCATTTTTATTCTTTCATAAGGTCTCATTAATCATGTATGAAGTGTGGCCACGGGCCAAACAGTAATTTCCAATCATTTGTTAATTTTGGTTTTCAAAATTTTTATTTCAAGTCCATTTTTGCCTTTTTGGCCGTAGGGGGTTTGGATTTTCCATCGGTTATCTCCAGGAGCCGCGGACCATTCCCACACGTTCAAAATCACTTATTACGCATGCGTGTATATTCATTTCAGCTTAAAAGTGCATTTGGGGTCAAATGCATGCTTGGTGCAAAGTTGCATTTTCTCTGTTTTGAGCCGAATCTGATCTAGGGGCATTCTAGACATTTCATAGTAGTTTTTTTTTGTTCCCGTCTTCATGGTCAAGTAGAAAACATGATTTTTTTTTGGGGGGGCGGGGTTCTTCTTTGTGTTTTTTTCAAAAAGGCCCAAAAAGTCCTCAAAATTGCATTTCAAGTTAACATTTCAGGTGTAACCTATAGTAGAATGAGCGCTCCAAGGGGGTACGAGTGCTCATAAGTGGGGCAGTGAGTTTTTACCCTGGGGCGTGCATTGCACGAGCACTCGTAGCCTTTCACGAGCGCTCGTAGCACTGTTCATGTGTGTGTGTTTGTGTCTTGGTTCAGCACTATACCTCCAACTTCGTGTTGTCGTATCTCCTTTGTTTTAACTCCAAATTGGTCCGTTCTAGAGTCTAAATTGACCGCGTCGAAATAAGCTTTCCAATGGTATCAATTTCAGCTTCAGATTATTTCCCTAGCTCAAGATATCCTCATTTTACTGAAGTAGTGTCAATTTTTAGTTCGAACCAAGATAGGGTTTTCTCTTCCTTCGACTTCAGGACTTGATATCTTTGCCATCCAGACTTTGAATCAAGTGATTCTTGAGTCCATATTGGTTAATTTTTCATTGTCTATCCAATGGTGTACACGGGAGTACCCATTTCAGTTGGAATTATCATTTTACCCTTTTAGCCTTAAGTGTTCGTCTTTCTTTGTCTTGCCGTTTCTCTTTCGTCCGGACTCCGAATCATGTGATTCTTGAGTCCATCTTGATTAATTTTTCATTGCCTTTCCAGTGGTGTGCTTGGTGGCACCTGAATCCATATTTTTAGAAATGACTATTTTGCCCCAGGGGCTTAATTGTTATTTTTCTGGTCTTTTGCTTCCGCGTCCGTCCTCATTGAGTTCCACGACGTCATGGAAGGCCATCTTAGGGTCTTAAAGGTGTGTTATATCTTGGAAGACTATTGTCTTGCTTTTTGCTTCCGCATCTGGATCCATTATCGGGTCAATCCTTGGTTCATCAAAGGACAGGCTGGGTTAAAAAATCTAGTGTGTCGTCGGACCAACGTCTAAGCTTAAAAGTATGCATTAAGGCGAGGGCCAAGTTTTACATTTATAAGAGCCACTACTACCTTCACTAAAAATATAGTTGAGGCGAGTAGGGATCGTCCCAAAGGATTAGAGTCTAATTTGGTTGTGGAATCACTATTAGGGTTAGTAGGTTGAGTGATCAAACAAATAGTTGGTTGATTGATTAAACTAGAGAACAAATTCTACTAAGTAAAACAATAGAATGCAATAAAGAGTAAGTAAGAGAGAGAGATCTTGGGGTTTAGAGGTCACCACCAAACAATACTTTTCTACACCCTTAACAAGTGACTAATGAGGGAAATGTGTGTTGCAATATTGATGTGTGTGTGTGTGTTTGGTTGATTCAATTAGCAAGGGTGACCAATTAAGTATATATTGTCTAAGCAACATGTGAAAATCACAATATATCTAACAATTAAGTATATATTGTCTAAATATCATGTGGAAAGCACAATATATCTAGCAAGTCATTAATCCTTTCATTAAGCTCACAAGCCAAATACACCACAAGGTTAGAGACATATGTTACTTGCATTCAAAAGTATGGAACATCAAACAACAAGCATGGATTGTCCTCCCATCTAACAACTATACTACCACTACACTACAATTAAGCTAAAGACATGAAATTAAACTAATTAAGCTAAGGGAGAGGCACAATCCATCAAAAAATGAGCATAAACCATTAAGAAAATTACAAGAGCATTCCATTAAGCACTATGTTTTGATAATCTCTAGATCTATGGCATTAATACACATAGACATGAATCAATAACACAAGAAATAGAGACAAACACATGAACATATATTCTAACATACATAGATATATGGATAGAATGAAATTATCAATTGGAGGCATTAAACCACATAAATCATTGAATAAACAAGATCTATATATATATAAGTGCCAAAACAAGTAATACAACACTAATCCCTCAATAATACACAAAATCAAGATGTAAAAAGCATGTTTGGGGCTAACTCTAGCCCTAAGAGGATGTCTAGCCACTCATGGTAGTGCTTCTCCAGGGCAAACTCTATGGAAGAAATCTACTCCTTGGTTGATGAAGAGCTCCCAAGCTTATGTCTCTAACCTTCTCCTCATTTCTTTCTTCCTAAGAATAGCCTCTATTGTGATAGATGATTCCTAAGAATGCTAATCAATCCTCCTCAAAAAGTGTATCATATTCTTTATATAGGTAGGTCAAGTGACACACAAAATGAGCTGGGGTCGTGCACAAAATATTCCCCAATGATTGGATAAGGACAGCTTTCAATGAGCTGGAAATTTAACTTTTTCGCACTGGAGGAAGTTCGATCGATCGAACCTTGGACTTGGATCGATCGAACATAGCTGAGATCTATCGAACTGAAGTTGGATCGATCCTCAATGGCGGCGCTTTTTGGATAAAAACAAATCTGAGATATTTCGAAGATATTTTTGGGAAAAGGACAAAAGTGGTTGGTAGGGTGGTACAACTAGATAAGATCAATCATTTGGATAAGGACAAGGTAGTTCAATCGATCGAAGAATGATGTTGGATCGATCAAACTCTGAGATCTCTGAAAATGTCATCATGGCTCTGATCCATCTTGAAGTGCTGAGATTGATCATGTTGGATTGATTGAACCTTCATCTGAGGATGTTGAATTCCACCTTTTTCTTCCTTTTGCTTCCACTTGGCTCCTTTCTTTAATTCATCCCAGAATTGCTTCATTTCTGCTCTTATTTGGCTGAGTTAGCTTATTTTCGGGATAAGTGCCTGAAAATGGAAATAACACGAAATTAATCTAAAACGGTAAAGTAAGATAAATAAAGGTACTAGAATGCCTAAGCTTAAGGGGTTTAAATACGCACTTTTCATCGCTTATCAGACCCCCAAACTTAAATATTGTTAGTCCTTAACAATGAACTAGAAAGTAAAGGAATGAAATGAACAACTACACAAGTATAAACTAGAAAGCAAAAAAAATGATAACACCACTTTCGTAGGGAACACGATTGCACTTAGCATATACAACAAGCCTTTTAAACCCCTAGTGGATGAGTGAAGTCTCGTGAGGGTTTCCAGAAATGATACCCACAAACATTAATCTCATTCTCACAAAAGAGGCACCAATATTGCAAACAAGCATTGGGAGAAAACTACCTCAAGTATGCAATTTTTCAACAATTTCCAAGCAATCTCCCAAAATTTCAACATTTAGCAAACAAGTATGGTCCTTCACACATCAAGATAATGATCATGCAAATCAAAACAACTCTAGAATCCTTTTTGAGTGGACCGGCATCAAATATGTTACTATCTAAGCTAACTAAAGAATTAATCACATCCTTACCCTCAAACTAGCACACAAATCTAGTACCGATCATCAAGACAAAAAGTGGACCTTTTATTAAAGCTTTATTGTTCTAAGTGCGCTTATTCTTTTCACTCGATTTTTTTTTTTTTTTTTTATAGGATCAAAGATGGAAGCATGGTGCAATGTATTAATCTAATAAGCTTTCTAGCGATTCATGAGGTCGAGCGTTAGGTCAATGACTCCCAAACCGGACGGCTTTAGGGCATTAGGCGTTCAAACACCCCTACGGATTTACAAGCTCAAATCAACTAGGCTACAAATCAAAACAACCTCCATCTAATCATTTCCCACTTCTCAACTTTTGGGAGAAGTCCTCACTTTTTATTGCTTTTGCTTTTGCTCTTTTTTTTTTTTCTTTTTTTTGGTAGTAAGTTCAATTATTAACCTAGAGTTTGGGCCCTCTACCTTTCGGCGTGAGAAGTTCAGTGCTTGATGAGGCTAGAATCCCGGCTACTTAGTGAAAAGGGGTTGTTATCTACCTTTATCAAGAATGAAAGCTTTCAATGCACTACTAGCTCAATTGGGATATAACCAATTCAATAATCAACAAAGCATGTACCCCACAAATGAATGCTAGTGCGCGCCTGTGCTAGTGTAGAATCCTAGAATGAATCTCAAAACAATCACAAAATCAAGATGATGTGGACCACAAGTGCAAGCATGATATCAATCTTTCAAAAAAATTACTCATAAATGGCATCCACAAGGCATACAAGGAGTATTAGACTCTCAAGTCAAGCAATTTTTAAATTTTAAGCAATATAGTCCTCAAAAGATCAAAATCATCGCTAATATGGACCAATTATAGAAAATCTCTCAAATACACAAGTCATGCTCAAAATTTTGAATTTAAAAACAAACAGTGTAACATACACCATTACCCCCAAACTTAAACGGCACAATTTCCTCAATGTGCAAAGAGAACAAAAAGAAAGAGTATACCGGTGCAATTAAGGCAAAGAATGGCTGGGACTGAAGTATCCAAAGTGGGTGGCATGGCCCCCCCAAACTTGGGATTAACTGTGGTCCTGAAATTTGGCACTCAGATAAATTCATCAGATAACAAAAGGGATAATCAGTGCACAGTGGACATGTAAGGGTAAATGAAATAAAACAGTGAGAGAGTTATAAGGGTGGTCCTAAAATTTATATAGCATTCTCTCTCACTGTAGTCACTATGATGTACCTGATGGAGTCAAATATATAGATATAAGAATATAACACATGACATCTATAACAAAAGCATATATAAAGAAAATAGAGTATTGGATACATCAAAAGATCAAAGCCGATATATCCGGCTGCAAATAATATACAGTGACAAAAGTAAAGTATGAATGACAGAGATGTAGTATGAAAAGATAGAAAAAATTGGGAATCTCAGGTGGATAAGGCAGGACGGGTAGGGCGTGCTCCGCGGATATCCCTAGATAAATCTCGGAACATAGTCGTGATATCAATGCGGAGTGCAGCAAAATCAGCTCTGTAGGCCACAGCATCTGCTCAAATGGCTGCAGTATCAGCTCTGATAGCAACCACGGCATCCTTTAGAGCCTGAAGACGCTCTCCAAAGCTAGGGATCTGACTAGGAGCCTTAGGTGCGGATGAATCAGAAGAAAGATCCTGATTCCGCTCCTCTGCATGAATGTGTGATCCAGTTGGAGAGTGTTGCTCTGCGTCATCTGCAGGTCGCTCTAAATCAATGTCCATGTGCTCGACAGCCAGATCAACTGGTGCATCGTCTGCTGCTGCTGCTGGCTCCTCAGCCTCTAAATCGTCTAAATCTAAGTCCTCTGTCGCCTGAGCTACAGCCTCCTGTAATCGGGTAATAATAGCATTATAGCTCTTATCCCAAACCTTCTTCAAGAAGTGACAGGAACCTCTCTCAGGGTGCTCCCGATGATGGAAAAGATATCGCTGGTCAATTAGTATATGGGTGATGAGGTGGCCAAATGGGAGAGACTTAGCCCTTCTGGGCTTCTCCTTGCTGATATACTCATCAAAGAGCTTCCTCATCACGCTCTAGATGAGCGCGGGAATAGATACCCAGTGGCTTGTATAAAATGCGTAGAGGGTTGTCAGATAGTCTCTTCGCCGCTAAATCTTATGCCCTACCATATATATGTTCCGAAAGAGAACGGAATCAAAGAATCATAGGTCATCTGAAAGATAAGTGTGGGTGGCGAAAGTCTCGCCATCGGCATGGTGACCTGTCAGAAATACTGCCATGTCGCATAAGAAGGCCTGTATAGCCTCGGATAAAGCTCCTGTAGCTCCAGAGGGCATCGGTGTGGACAATGGCATGATCTGGCTAGCGTGTCCACAGTAATAGTAATCTAATGGCCATCTATGATAGTAACCAGCTCTGCCATGGTACGCGGGGATGGTCGGAGGTTCTGGAAGAACATCCGTACTAGCCACGGGTAGACTGGCTCAGTAACTGGGGCAAGAATAACTGCAAGGCCCCTCTGGATAATATCATCATAAGCTGATCAGGTCAGCGCCGATCTAGAGAAGAAATTTGTGTCAAAAACTGACTCATGGTCCACTATCATCTGTGTATATCTAGGCGCGGGCCTATCAAGCTCTCGAGCTGGCTGAGGTGGCTAGTGTGGTGGAGATGGTAATGGTGAATACTCAACCTCAGCCTCATCCTGTGATGGAGATGGAGATGGTGTAAACACAAGCTGAGCCTCATAAGTAGATGGAATATGATCAGCCTCAGCCTCATGAGAAGGTGACTGAGGTGGAGTAGGCTCTAATGGCTCCTCCTGTATATGAGAGGGCTCTGCTGGCTCCTCTATCCTAGGTCTGATACGTCTCTGAGGCCCGTGTTGCCTCCTGGCAACAGTCTTGCGCTTAGTCATAGCCTGAAAAATAATTTAAAACTTGCAAGGGGAGTCAGTGCCAGAATACAGAATTGAAAGCACAAAATAGAAACATGCATGTCAAATAAGATAGACAAAACATATATGACATGAATCTATACAAGTGACAGGAGGTAAACATGCTAAGTAGTATAAGTGTAAAATGCATCTAATGTGGAAAATCACAAGCATTGGGCATATATAAGATAGCATGACACAAGATAAGATGCATGGAATGTGTGTATGAAATATGTGAAGTTCGATCGATCACAAAAAATTCTCAGATCGATCTCAAAACTTCGATCGATCTGAGAAACTGAAAAACTGAGTTCGATCGATCTCTAAAGATCGATCTGAGATAGAAGTTCGATCGATCGAACTATGCGAAGATGAAAGTCGAAAGGTCACAGATCTGTGACGTAGATGGCACGAGGCCTTCACGACATGGTTGTGGGCCCATCAACACAACAATTCCTCAATCCTAGTCACTTTACAAAGCCCATACTCCCACAAATCGAATTAAAACATAAAAAAATATACACATATATACAAATCTATATACACATATACATAACACGCTTCAAGCTTCATCAATGGTGGATTTCATCAACAATATATCTTAGATTTAGCATGTAAAGCACGAATACATAAAATAGAAGCTTAAATCATAAAAGGGATCTCGAATCTCACCTAAAATATGAGAGAAGTGGAGATGATCTGAGAAGAGATAAGAGAGAGAGAGTCGAAGCTCACTGGATCGCGCCGGAGATGATGATGAAGATGGGTGCACAGTGGCGACGGGAATGAGGGACTGAGGGTTTGGAGGGTTGGATCGATCTAATGAATCGATCTTGAGACCCTCAGGTTCTATTTTTAAAAACTTTTCCCATTCAGTTCGATCGATCGAACTGAGATTTCAGATCGATCGAACTGAGATTTCAGATCGATCGAACTGTGATGATCTCTCTTTAAAGTATTTTTGGAATTTTTGAAAAATTAAAAACTAAAATTAAAAATTGAAATTGAAAAATAGAAAATATTTTTGGATTTTTGAAAAAATAAAATAAAATAAAATATTTTTGGATTTTTGAAATAAATAAAGTAAAATCTTTTTTTTTTAAAAAAATAAAATCTTTTTGGGATTTTTGGAAAAGAAAATAATATATATATATATATATATATATATATATATATATATATATATTTGGATTTTTAAAATTAAAAAGTCAAACAAAGTCAAAGATGGTGAGATGAAAAACTGAGATCGATCTGAACAAAATGTTCGATCGATCAGATAGAGAGCAAAAATATGCAAGTTTTTCGTTCAAAATTTTGGTTAAGTGTTGGAAATTTTGGTTAAGTGTTGGATCTTGCAGATCGATCCAATGATGAAGTTGGATCGATCGAAGAACTTCAGATCGATCTTGAAATGTTTTCGATTGATGAGATAGAGCTGAAATATGCAGGTTTTTGCAGACTCAAAATTTTTCTAAGTGTTGGAGCTCAAGATCGATCGAACTTTGAAGTTGGATCAATCTAAGGTCTTCTAATCGATCTGAGAATAAGTTCGAACGATGGGACAGAGAGGTGATTTGGATACAGGTGGATGCAGGTCAAAAAATTTTCTAAGTGTTGGATACAGGTAGAAGTTCGATCGATCGAACTCTCATTTGAGATCGATCGAACTTATGCAAAATGCTCAATCAAAACATAAAAGTTCATCCAATCCTAACCACAGTTCCTAGCAATGCATATGAACCAAAAACAAGTATCTAGACTTCGCAAGAAATGAAATTAAAGATAGAAATGAGGAGAAATATGGTTTTAACACCCTACGAAATGTCGTGCTAGTCTTTAACGTCTCTAGCAAGACGTTGGGCTCTTTTAACCTGGATCAAAGATCTTGTTATGCATCCCCTCCTTATTGGGGTGATAGATGCTTTGAACTCCACCCAATAAATGGTTCTTTGAAGAACTTGTTGAATTTAGCTCAAAAGAAACTTTTGATCCCTTGTCAATGCAATCACAATATTTGGGCTTCCATGCCCTTTCAAAGCAAGAATTTGAAACAACACTTTAAGAATGCAAGGTTGAAGATGAAACCTTTGAAGTTTTAGTCTTACACAAAAACTTACTTCCTTGACATTGAAGATCATAGCATTTATCTACAACATTAACCTCTCCTTCATATTTGTCAAATGAATTGGGTGTGGGATTGAAGATATTCAACTTCACCTTCATGTGGCCAAATGAGATTTTCATTATCCCCGTCCTACAATTGATGTTGGCATTAGCGGTTCTCAAGAAAGGACGGCCAAGGATAACGGGAATTTGGCTTTTAGGATTGGGGACAGGTTCCGTGTCAATGACAACGAAATCAACGGGGAAGAAAAATTTGTCAATCTTTATCAAAACATCCTTAATGATACCCCTAGACTTCTTAATGGATCGGTCGGCAAGTTGTAAAACTACCGATGTCGGTTTCAATTCACCTAGGCCCAATTTGACATAAACCAAGTGTAGAAGAAGGTTAACACTTGCTCCTAAGTCAAGAAGTTCCCGATTAATGATATGATCACCAATGATGCATGATGTGGTAGGTGAATCGGGGTCCTGAAACTTTGGTAAAGTGTTATGTTGCAAAATTGAGCTCACTTGCTCAGTTAAAACCACTTTTCTTGGTATTTGGCTCTTGTTCTTCCGCTTTTGGATGCACAAGTCTTTCAAGAATTTGGCATAAGCCGGAATTTGCTTGATTGTATCCAAAAGTGGCAGATTGACTTTCACTTGCCTAAACATTTCCATGATTTCATTGATTTTTGCTTTTTTCTTGTCTTTTGAAATGGATCCTTTTAAGGCATCAGGAAATGGAACTTTTGGTTCAAATATTTTTTTAGCATTTTCTTTTGAAAACTCTTCAACACAAGAATTTTTCAAATCACTTTGTTTCAAATCATTTTTCAACAAAACCTTTTCAAATTCATTTTTCGGCAAATCTTTCCGCAAATCATTTTCAAAATCATTCTTCAAATCACATTTTGAAGCTTTCTCATTCACAAGATCATGTATATGCAATGAAGGAGGAATGGGATGTGAAACGGGACAGGTGATAACTTGAGGTTGCATCGGTTCACTCTCTATTGTCCACAATCCTACCACTCCGCAAGGTAGTCACCGCATTAATATGCTCAATGGTGTGGCCTTCCGATGAGGAATGGGTTTCCACAACACATTGTTGCTTAGGTGGGGCATTTATAGGCATCTTTCCCTTCTCTCTTGCATTAAGAGTGCTTACTATTTGCCCTACTTGGGTTTCTAGCTTCGCAATAGATTGAGAGTGGGAATGAAGCAATTGTGTGTTTGCCTCAAGAGTGCCCAAAGCATTCAAAACTTTTTCTTCAAAGGCGGGACTTCTAGCATTTCCTTGGGAATAAGATTGGTTGGGAAAATGAGAGTTAGCAAAGTGATTCCCTTGTGATTGATAAGGTCTATAACCTTGGGATCCTTGGTTTTGAAGTGGAAGTGGAATGTACTTCCCTTAAAAATCGCCTTGGGAAGGGTTTGAGCCCTCTCCTTGGTTTTTCCAACTTGGATTATAATGAGTTCGGATGATTTCTCCAACTTGGATTATAATGAGTACCATAAGGATTGTTCCCTTGGTTCACAAAAGCTGCATTGATTTGTTCATTAGGTTCATTTTGCACTTGTCTGTGAGGACAATGAGAAGTAGAATGAAGAACACTAGAACAAGTCATACATGATTCATTTGATGCAAGATGAGAATGGTTAGGGAAGGAAGATACTTGGTTCACCGAGTTTTGGTTAATCAAAAATTGATCAAACCCTTAAGATAAAGACTTCATTTCGGCGGCTATTTCATTTAAGTGGTCGACTTAATGTAAGCCAACATTCTTCCTACCTTGTGAATTTTTACCATTCTTGGATGATAATGTTCTATGCAAAGAATTTTCACTCATGCTCTTATAAAGATGTCACACGTCATCCTCATGCCTATCAATGTAAGAGCCACCCATGGAAGCATTAACCATACCCTTATAATTATCCGCTAAGCTCTCAAAGAAATATTAAACTAATTGCCATTTGGGCATGTAATGATGTGGATACTTCCTAAGCAATTCATTAAAGCGTTTATATGCCTTATAAAACGTTTCTCCATCCCCATGTGTGAATTCTCTAATGGAAGTTCTCATGGCATTGGTCTTAGAAACCGGATAGTACTTCTTTAAGAACTCTTGTTACATTTCTGCCCAAAAAGTGATTGAAAAAAGGCCTAAGACTGTTAAACCAATACTTTGCCTTGTCTTTTAAGGTGAATGGAAAAAGTTTGAGTCTTAAGACCTCTTCCGGCATGTCCGTATATTTTACGGTGAAACATACTTCTAAAAACTCATCCAAATGCTTATAATGTTCTTCACTTGGAAGTCCATGATAGTTAGGAAGCATTTGAATGGTTTGTGGCTTAATTTCATAATTATGTGCTCTAAATAGTGACAATTGAATGCATGTGGGTGCATTGTACTCATTAGGCACATAATGATCTCTTAAAGCAAGTAGAGGATTAGCAATTTGAGGTGCAACATGCGCACCTTGATTTTGATTCCCTTGAATGATGGGAGGTTGTGGAGCATACATTGGCCTTGGCATTCCAAATAGAACTTGGCCTTGTTGTTGTTGTGGTTGGTGAATGAATGGCCTAGGCATGTCTACACATTTGGATGGAGGGTACCTTGTTGGTCTATGTGACCAAGGTCCTCTATATGTTCTTCATTATGGCCTTCCATTGATGTAATAGATTGGGTAGAACTAAAACTTCCTTTTCCCCTAGGATTTCTAACTATGGATTCAAGATGCAAATCAAGAGGGACAAGAGTTAGTCTTAGTGATCTACGACCATGCATGCACAATGTAAAAACACACAAACATAACGAATGAACAAATACTTCGATTTCACAATAATTCAATGAAACTTCCTCCACAAACACTTAACCCATACTCCTATGCTTTAACAACAATGATGCAAAGAACAATTAAGAATGCCTCCACGCGGGCTCATGATTTATCTAAGAATTAAAAAAAAAACAAGCCTCCATGAGGGCCGACTATTTAACTTAGGGATTGAGTAAAGAAAGTCTCACAAAGGTCCTTTAGCACTTCAACTCCAAATTTAAAGCTTAGCTTAGCAATTATTTTTAAATTTTTAGCATTTTTCCTTTCTTGCTTAGCTCCTTTGCTTGAATGCTCCTTTGCTTGCCTCCTAACTCAATGCTCCTTATCAAAGATGAACAAATACAATAAGTAACAAAAGAAAAATAAAAGCAAAGTAAAGACACGATCAAAAGAGTACTAATTCCTAATGAATTCCACAAATACGACGTTGCCTAATCCCCGGCAACGGCACCAAAAACTTGGTGAGTCGTCGAACCAACGTCTGAGCTTAAGAGTGTGCATTAAGGCGAGGGCCAAGTTTTACATTTATAAGAGCTACTACTACCTTCACTAAAAATATAGTTAGGGCGAGTAGGGATCGTCCCATGGGATTGGAGTCTAATTTGGTTGTGGAATCACTATTAGGGTTAGTAGGTCGAGTGATCAAACAAATAGTTGGTTGATTGATTAAACTAGAGAACAAATTAAACTAAGTAAAATAATAGAATGCAATAAAGAGTAAGTAAGAGAGAGAGATCTTGGGGTTTAGAGGTCACCACCAAACAATACTTTTCTACACCCTTAACAAGTGACTAATGAGGGAAATGTGTGTTGCAATATTGATGTGTGTGTGTGTTTGGTTGATTCAATTAGTAAGGGTGACTAATTAAGTATATATTGTCTAAGCAACATGTGAAAAGCACAATATATCGAACAATTAAGTATATATTGTCTAAATAGCATGTGAAAAGCACAATATATCTAGTAAGTCATTAATCATTTCATTAAGCTCGCAAGCCAAATACACCATAAGGTTAAAGACATATGTTACTTGCATTCAAAAGTATGGAACATCAAACAACAAGCATGGATTGTCCTCCCATCTAACAATTATTCTACCACTACACTACAATTAAGCTAAAGAAATGAAATTAAACTAATTAAGCTAAGGAAGAGGCACAATCCATCAAGAAATGAGCATGAACCATCAAGAAAATTACAAGAGCATTCCATTAAACACTATGTTTTGACAATCTCTAGATCTATGGCATTAATACACATAGACATGCATCAATAACACAAGAAATAGAGACAAACACATGAACATCTATTCTAGCATACATAGACATATGGATAGAATGAAATGATCAATTAGAAGCATTAAACCACATAAATCATTGAATAAACAAGATCTATATATATATAAGTGCCAAAACATGTATTACAACACTAATCCCTCAATAATACACAAAATTAAGATGTAGAAAGCATGCTTGGGGCTAACTCTAGCCCCAAGAGGATGTCTAGCCACTCATGGTAGTGCTTCTCCAACCCTCAAGGGCAAACTCCATGGAAGAAATCTACTCCTTGGTTGATGAAGAGCTCCCAAGCTTATGTCTCTAGCCTTCTCCTCCTTTCTTCCTTCCTAAGAATAGCCTCTATTGTGATAGATGATTCCTAAGAATGCTAATCATTCCTCCTCAAAAAGTGTATCATATTCTTTATATAGGTAGGTCAAGTGACACACAAAATGAGCTGGAGTCGTGCACAAAATATTCCCCAATGATTGGATAAAGACAGCTTTCAATGAGCTAGAAATTTAACTTTTTTGCACTGGAGGAAGTTCAATCGATCGAACCTTGGACTTGGATCGATCGAACATAGCTAAGATCTATCGAACTGAAGTTGGATCGATCCTTAATGGCGGCGCTTTTTGGATAAAAACAAATCTGAGATATTTCGAAGATATTTTTGGGAAAAGGACAAAAGTGGTTGGTAGGGTGGTACAACTAGATAAGATCAATCATTTGGATAAGGATAAGGTAGTTCAATCGATCGAAGAATGATGTTGGATCGATCGAACTCTGAGATCTCTGAAAATGTCATCATGGCTCTGATCCATCTTAAAGTGCTGACATTAATCATGTTGGATCGATCAAACCTTGATCTGAGATCGATCGAAGAAGTTGAATTCCACATTTTTCTTCTTTTTGCTTCCACTTGGCTCCTTTCTTTGATTCATCTCAGAATTGCTTCATTTCTGCTCTTATTTGGCTGAATTAGCTTATTTTCGGGATAAGTGCCTGAAAATAGAAATAGCACGAAATCAATCTAAAACGGTAAAGTAAGATAGATAAAGGTACTAGAATGTCTAAGCTTAAGGGGTTTAAATACGCACTTTTTAACGCTCATCACCAGGGTCGTTACAATATATATATGTGTCGACTATTTGAGAACCATTGTTAGGATGTGGTTCTATGTCATGCCATTGTCAGGATATGGATGACATGTCATTGTTAGGATATGGCTATTATATATTTTTATATATTTTTCTAACCCATTGTTAGGATATGGGTATGGTCATTGGTTAGTACACCATTATCAGGATATGGTTAGTTATATCTATAATGATATTATGTGTATCATGATATGAGCTTGAGGTCTCATAATCAGTGGTTAGGATGGAGGCATATATTGCTAGTTGAGATGGGTAGCTGGATTTAAAGATGTGTGTGCCCTGGTAGAAAGAGGACTCGTGACCCCTTTGTGTGCAATTTGCATGAGGTACTTACTATCCGGTTGAGTCTTCCTTAGTCCAGTGAGAGTCTTTAGTGTATATATTTATACTTATCGATTATGTAACTATTGCATGAGTTAGTTATAGACGTATAGTTCTTTAGGTTTGTCGTAGAAAGGACTTGGTCATGGGTTTTGACCCACATTTGTTATATCTTTCAGATCCTCGTCGGTAACATGATTAGCAATTGTTCGTGCAGATCAGAGACTTGGTTTCATCACTCTTTCGGTGTCATCAACGTAGGATTTTACCTCCTGATTAGTTATTTCAGTTTTAAATAGTCATTTAATTTCAGTTATGGGATTTTTATTAGGGGTCCATGTTTAAGGATTCCTGAGTTGTATTTTGGAGAATAAATTATATTTGGGAATTAAAGGATTTTATTCAGAGGAGATTTGTTTATTTATTTATTAGTTTTCCTTTCTGCGATATTAATTCTTTATTCTTTATTTGTTTTGTATTTTGTGCTTGTTTATTATTAATTGTTTGATATTTCCCTCGGTTTTGTACGCGGACCTGACCAACCTGTGTTCCGGAATCGAGGGGTATTACATTGTGAGAGATTGGCAGCTAAAGACTTCTCTTAATGGTTTAAGTAGTGATCATGCAATGATGCTTACACGAATATGTAAATGAATGTTTTGATAATTCATACGTAGGGAAGACAAGTTGCACTGCACTTTAGATTAGAGTAGTTAGGTAGACAATGCGTGCCAACCAAAGATGAGTTATGGCTTAGTGTTTATTCATATATATCTCTTTAATTGAATTGATATGTGGTTGTAGTAGCCACTTAATTCCCGAATATACATATGTGAATTTCCCCATAGTTGAAGCAATTGACCATGTTATGAGGCTAATGGTGAAGTCAATCCCTGAGATCTTCCTCCCTTGATCTCAATACTTGTTAATTTGGCTTATTTTTAGTTTTATTGCAATTTAGACATAGCTAAACCAAAATCGTATTTTTCTTGAATTAAATTAGGATTAATTTTATACTTAACAATCCACCACAATTCTTGAGGTTTGACACCCTCAACATAGTCCTATCCTATTGCGAGTGATTTTTATCATTGATAATACACACATCAGTAAGGACAGGGGGAGTGCCCGTGTGCATTGTGTTGAGCTAATGTGTGTGTAGAGATTATGAAAGTTAGTGTTCAGCTTGTACAAGGGTGTGTGCAGAGTGTGAGAGAGTTGAGTGTGTAACTAGTTGCATATAGCTAATGGAGTTATTTTTGGCTGAGACCAAGAACCAAGATTTTTCCCTATTGAGAGGGTATTAGAAAGAAAAGAAAAGAAAAGTAATGGAGGGAAATGAAATATTATATATGAATTTTTATTGAATTTTTATTGAAAAAAAGAAAAGAAAAGAAACATAAAGATTTGGAATGATTCAAATTATACATGATGTGTTAGTGTTGTAAGCTTAGATATAACTACTCGCAAGTGCACAAATATTTGCAGATAGGGCTTCTTGTAAGGGTGTTGTACCCAAGAGACTTATATTAATTAAGTTGTTAACAGACTTCTTAAATTCTAAATAAATTTAAAATATGACAAACGAATAATGATGGAATAATGATTTAATCGAACGAACTAAATTAAAGGCAATAATTGAATTAAATTAGGAAAATATGAGAGAAGAAATTAAGGACATGATTTCACCACTAACGTCGCACTACCAGTCAGTTGCATCAATTTATTAGAGAGATATGAAACATGCATAAGAAATTAATCATGGATATAAGCACATATTAATTCAGCTAGAAGATAATATAAAATTAAAGCTAAATATAGACTATCTTCGATTAGCATAAACCATCTCCTTAACTACTCTACTCTAAGGTGTAGTATAATCTATCTTCTCAAAGCATAATCCATCAAAACTCTAATATTATATTCAATTGAAAAACCATTGCATAACTATCTCATTCACAACTACAAGAAGTAAATGAGTTGTGCTCAATCATAAGCATTAAATACCTAAGTCAAGATAGAAAATACTTTGCAATTGAATTAAAACTTTAAAACCGATTTCTATTGAAAAATCAAGTAAAAATCATTTAGGTTACACAATCATGCATGAAAAATATTGTTCTCCAATAAACAAATACAATCAAACCAGTAGTGCTAAGCTAGAGCTACATCACAGCCCTAACAAAGCTTTTAGCCGCTCATGACTGAAATGGACTTCTTCATGGTTGGGAAGAACATCTTCGCCGCCAAAGGTCAATTCCTTCTTTTTTCAGATGTCAGCCTCTAGCTCCTGTATATGATGATCTCCTCATGGTGTAGAGAACTCTCTTTAATAAATAAGAGAGGAATAGCCCCAAAGTTACCTTTTTCAAATAGGAGATAAATGGAAATTCTGTCAAACTCGGACTCCAAAATTCATGCTAACTTTCAGCCCAGTTTTGACATAGTAAACATCATTTTCACAAAATTTTCGTGAAATACAAAATTGTAGATATTCGAATTTCCTTTCAACTTACATGAAAATTGAGTTATTTTGACACTCGAGGAAAGAGATACAGGTAGAATACCAAAATGGGTTCAAGTTCCCAATTTTAGAGAGAGTTTCCTAGTTGAAGAACGAATTTTTTTTGTTGTCATCAACTTGTGGCTTCTCTTGTGCTCTTTTCTAATTCTAATTAGACTTAGATCTTCATCGTAAATGAGCCCAATGGATATTGTCTTCTAACGTCTTGAATATCCATAAAATCACTGGTTTTGACTCGTATTATCATTAAAGCTCTTAAATATAGAAAAACACTAAAATAATAAAAAATCACAAATAAAACTACTACTAATAAAATAACATTTAGCTCCTTCCAATTAGTTTTGTTATCTTTCAAAAAAAAAAAAAAAATTGAAAAAGAAAGAAAATGCTAGCATTTTAATTATCCATGAGTAGTTGACACAACTACATTTGATTTGATTTCTCCAATTGTTTTTTTTCTTCCCGTAACCTATCTAATCCTTTCTTGTTATTTTTTTTCCACTATACCAAGCTGCCTTCTTTATCTCTTCGGGTTTTAGTTTACTAATGAATTATAAATGAAAATGAAAAGCTGAGGTGAAGAAATTAGAAATCGAAACCTATGTTAAATGATTTTTATTTCGGTTCTCTATTCCAAGCCTCAACCAGAAGCTGAAACATTCCCCGCAAAGAAAGTGGGAATGGGAATTCAATTTC
Organism: Cornus florida; assembly: GCF_030987335.1. Lineage (NCBI taxonomy): Eukaryota > Viridiplantae > Streptophyta > Magnoliopsida > Cornales > Cornaceae > Cornus > Cornus florida. The sequence continues at coordinate 80,639,553 of NW_026775577.1, read as the reverse complement.
CTGACTGAGCAAAAGCTGTTGGCGTGACAGACGACAGAGTCTGAGTGGAAACGCCAATAGTCCCACTTTCTTTTTGAGTTCATACATTTCCCTCCGTTTTCTTCCCTTCCAATCCACCAACGCGTCATTTTCGTTTCCTTCCTCTTCTCTCACTGAATACTCATCTGCTCCCTGGTAATTCTCTCTATATCCTCTCTCTAGAAAGCTACGGCTTCCTCTGCCGAGTATAATATTACTATTGCTTCTCTAAAACCTAGAACTCTATAATAAACCCTAACTTCTATTGCAGCTGAACCCAAATACCAAATTTTACATTATTAACCCAAAACTCTCCCTCATTTGGAGTTAACTGTATCTTTGTTGTTGTTTCTACAGAGCTCTTCAAGGAACAAGCTAGTTGACTCCAATGGCGTTCCAAGACTTTGAGCCCATGTTCGGCGAACCCAAAGCAGAGTGGTCAGCCCCGAATAAGGTCTCACTGCCCCCATTTCTGTTCTATGTGCATCCTTCGGACTCTTCTCGGCTCAGAGTGCTCGTCACTGATTTCTGCTCCAATACTTGGGAGGCTATTCGATCTGTTCAGGATCTTGAGGACATGGTCAGCTTTTGAATTTTTTTGTTTTATATATTTATTTTCTTTGCCTTCATTTTCTTTGCCTTCATTTTCTTTGCAAGTTGCAACCACACAGAGTCTCAAATTAAGCTGGTTTATACTTCTCTTCTACTTGTTTTATTTGTTTTTTCATTTTTTAAAATAATTTAAACAAGGTTGAACACCGTTTTAATATCTATATGGTGCATCTATAGATAAGATAATGTGGTAAAAGATTGTCTGCGTGAAAAATTGTAGTTGGGCTTTGGCTAAATCATAGTTCGTTCAAACCCTTTCTTGGGTTCATTTCTGCTATATGTCCATGTGGTTGAATCATTGGCCAGCTAATCTTTGAAACTCTTATGTGGGATGTAGTAAATTCCATGATGTTGTTTGGAATTGTGCTAAGAGTATGTTTTTCAGTTAGTGATTGTATTCCTCTGTGCAGAGGGATAACATTGGAATTGGGGGCTCGTGGTCTGACTTTCTGGCTTATGTCATAGATTCCTTAAAATCTGGAGAGGTGAAGCTTGTCCTGGAGGGAGATTCGAAATCAGATGGTGACTAATATTATGTTCTCAATCTTTCTTCATAAATTATCTTAGCAATGCTGTTCTAAAGTACCAACTTTCTTAGATCATTTAGATGTAATTTTTACATAAATGATTGATTACCTTGGATTCTGTACATCTTATTTTTTGAGACTGATGGGCATGTATTCTTCTGTACATTTGCTTTCGGAGAGTGGTTTCCTCATGAAAAAGATGTATTACGCAGATTCATAATGTTTTTGGTTTAGTTGGACATTGTAGTTTTGGATGCCTTGGCCCTTTTAGGTTCTAGATATTGCATAAAGGGAAAGGGTGAAATAAATGATTCATGTTTTCTTGTACATTTAACTTGTATTTCGTTTGGATAACTGTTATCTGTCTGGATATTTTTTCTTCCCGAATGTGGGATTTTCAATTTGTACAAATTGGATAGTCTTGGGTTATATGTTTTAAATTCTCGTTCTATCATTGCACGAGTCACTAAAAACTTCTAATTCTCCATGATTCTGGAGTTATGGAAGCAGCGATGACAGTTCTGTTATCATTGCACGAGTCACTAAAAAATTCTAATTCTCCAAAATTTTGCAGGTGCCCTTCCTAGTTGTTGTTTCGTCGGTGGTGGTAGTGTTGAGTGTTGAGAGCTTGATATACATCGTTGGGCTCATTTTCTAACTATTTAAGCTTTCAGGGTTAGTGGTGTTCTAACACATAAGTGATGGTGTAATGTTAAAAGTCACTGCAGGTTGGTAGTGGTAGTGAAGTGGCAGAGATCCTGAGGTGATTGGGGGGTAAGATGCTAAAGCTTAGAGGCATTGCCACCTATTTTCTTGTTCTTCTTTTCCTTTTTAAATTTTCTCTTGACATTAGGGGGGCCGGGGGATTGGTTGGTGATTTTTTATGATTCCTACTGCTGTATAGTTGGTCATGGTGGTGGTGTTTATGGTGGTCGTGGTCAGCCCCAATGCTGCTTCTGGTTTACTAAAGATTATAGCATTCTTGTAATGATTAATTGGTGATAGTTTGATAAATCACTTGAAAGGTAGTTGGTTTTTGTGGTCCTCGGGAGTTTATGATTGGTGGTGTGGTTGTGAATCTCATGCCATTTTATTGCAACTGCTGGTAGATGGCTTCAGCGTTTTCTGGTGGTACTGGTAGTGAGTGTTAGTGTTGCCTCACTGGCAGCTGTGACAACGATGATGAAGGGGTGATGATTACTATTTGGTGGTGCAATCTCAGTGTTTCCATGGCTCTGGAGGTGGTGATTGTAGACTTGGTTGTTTCAGCAGTGTTTGCTTTAATGACGTAGATATGATCATGTGGTGGTGGGTAGTTGTTATCAGTGGGTGGTAGCGATTGGAGAGTATTCATAATGGCAGTGGCATGGTGGCAATGGCAATAGGGTTGGTGATTGTCTTTCATTGAAGCTCGCGGTGCTATTTTCTAATTATGGCTTTCTGGTGATGTTGTCTTAGTTGTAACCAACGCGGTTCGCAGACGTAGACGTGAATGTGGATGAAGGACGGGGGATCAAATTGGTTGTAACATTACTGATTTGGAACCACACAAGGCCTAAAACATACTCATACATGATTTTTTATTTTATTTTTGGATAAGTTACTGATACATGATATGTTACTTCAGAATCTAATATATATTTAATTTTAAATTTTTTTGGTATTTTTGTTAATTATGTAAAGATGATTTAGCACAAGGAATGGCCTGTGCGCATTAATTTACCATGCGGGGAGGAATTAAGTTATTGTCTGGAAAATAGAACGTAGAATTGTAATTCTTTTGGTGATGAGTCTGATGACTATAATTCCTATTGAAGATTTAATGGAGAAATCAGTGGAGGAAAATCTTTCAGTAATTGATGTTGTTTTCTATTATTGAAGATTTGGTGTTATAGAGGAATCAGTGGAGAAAGATCATGAATTTGGTGAAGCCATGGATTCTTGTCTAAAGAATAGAGTTATGATTGAGGCATGCTCGATGAAGATGAAAAAAAAAATGTTTCACTTTAATTTTATAGCAAATTGAGCACAGAGGAATTGTCTGTACAGGACTACAGAGTATAAGTTGTTTTGGAATGCTTTGTAAATTTGTAATATTGTCATTTATCATGGCAGAAAAAGAAACTTTGTAGCAACCCCTTCATAGCTTGTGCCTTGGCAGGTTCTCCTTTGCTTTTCTTAGGATGGATCTTTAAGCTTCTAAGTTAACAATTATGTATATTTTCCAATACATGTAACCTTGTATCATACTCTTGTAACCTACATCAGTTGTGCCTAGAAATGCATGGTTAATATATTCAAGATACTTACATCTACTGAAGAAATATCATGGATCCATCAAGCTCAACTTGTTAATATCTTGCTTGGGCTTATTGCTGACCTCAAACTAGTTCAAGAAAGGTTTACGTCCTTGCTGGGTTGTTAGTTGTTTCAAGCTTGCGTAGATTAATTTAAATTCATTATGCTTTATTGTGATGACCGTGTCATCTTTTATTTTACCGAGTTTATTTTATTTTATTATTTATTATTATTATTTTATTTTATTTCTTTTTTCTCTTAGGGTTGTGTGGGCCTAAGACAAGGTCAAGCGTTCTGGAATGGCTCCCGACACTTCATTCATTTCATCATTATATATTCTACCCTCATGACATTACAGAATTGCATAGCACTTGTATGCATTTTAACTTATATTTTGTGGGGTATTTGTGCGACTGTGTTGTGGGGACATTTTCATTTTTGGGTGTCTTTGTGCGATTATCTTTAGAAGATATTTTATTTTGGGGGCATTAGTGCGATTATCTTTTGAAGATATTTCTTGGAGGGACTTTTGTGCAATTAAGGGAAAGTTGGGACAAGTGTCTCATTTTCATTGGACCATTTGTTTAAAGGGGGATTGGTGACATGTGTAGGGCTTGGATGGGTGACGTGTATGGTTGGATTTGTGACTTGTGTGGAAGGCTAGGATGATGACACTTGTAAGGCGGATTGAGGTGTGTGTGTGAAAGGTAGTGTAGAAATGTGTGTTCGTGATTTTTTTTTTTTGACAAATATCACACTTATCTTTTTCTTTCTCCAATTCTCCTACACTTCATCTTCTTTCTCCCACCAAAGACCCCCATTGATGCCAAGCTTTGAGCTTGATTTCACTTGCCTTCCATTGATTTTCTTGCCTAGCCATAGAAGGGAAAAAGCTTGGGGACTCCATTGGCAACAAGACCCTCGTCTTGGATGCGGCTTGTGACACATTCCTTGGGATTCTCTAGGTTGCTATCCTAGAGCGAGGTAGGGGGTGTAGTATAATTGTAACCTAGGTGTTTCCTTGTGTTTTGGAGAATTTCATTTGATATGCTTGTGTTGTGTGGATTATGGAGAGTTTTGTTTATTTTACTAACAACCCTAGGTTCACATGATGTTTAAAAAGCATGATTATATAGCTTTCAAATTTCATTATTCAAGTATTGAAGTGATATGTTTTATTATAGCTTACTTGGGAAATTACAAATTGTTGTTCTTATATAACCTTTATGCTTGTAGATTGCTATATCTTATGTTTAGGACTTGCTTAAGTTGTGTATGTATCATCTCTTAGTTTAATGGCCTTACGTGGATGTTTATAAGCCTTGAATTGCTATAGTATTAGATACTTTTAATGCTAGCATGATATTAGTCTTGTGTTAAATATCTCAATGTTAGCTTACTTGTCATCTTGTTTATGTTCATGTTATGATTATAGTAGAGAGGACTATAGGGCATGGATTGTTTGAGTTCTATCATTTATGTGCGCTTGAAAGGTGAAATATGTGCATTGACTATGTGACTTATATTGTGGAACGATTGACAATTTTTGGGAGATACTTGGGACAAATGAAATTTTGAGAATGCTAAAGTACGGCTCTAGTGAGGGAGATACGAGCTTTCCACAAATTTATAATGGCCATTAGGTTTGCTTCTGGGTTAGTAGCCCGAGAATAGCTATTTGACTCGGTGCATGTCTTGCGCATGATCGGGTAGGGTCTGTGAGTCCAAGTTATCCCTATTATGTGATTTCGTATTTGATTTCCAAGTTGACAACCTATGTGTAAATGTAGCTTGGTGTATTTCGGTTTTCGTTGGATTATCTTGTACGTGGATATTTTGTATTAAGTAATTGTTTTCATTTCAATGTTAGTTCTAGGATGATTCCTTAGTCTCACCCTTGAACTAGACGCATAGGAGGCATGTACCACACTTGTATGTCTTATGTTATTCTTGCGAGGCCAATGAAACTTTAGGTTATCCTTATAATGAATCATCTTACGGAGTAATGCAAATTACTCACTCCCGTTGATAAATGTTTTTCAGGTAAAGAAGTGCTCTACTTGGATGTTCCTTCCTCTTAGTGGATGTTCTATGTGTTCTTTGAACTTCTTTTGGGACAATTTATATGTAATGTAGTTGATAGTCTTGATGTAACCTCATAAACCTGTTGTATTTGAGGCCTTGTATAATTCCTTTTGAAGGGAGGAAATGGTCGGAGAACTCGTTGACTTCTTTTGTGAGTTCTCGAGTCATTTCTACTCTAGTACTCTCCTTTGAATACTTAAGTATGATGTAATGAGGCCAAGGGCCATTTCCATCCTATGCATGTTTAGAGTATCATTTTGTATCCAAATGTATGCTCGTGATTTTCCATGCGCTTTGATGTATTTCTTTTTCATTTCATACTTCATTTTGGATGGCTTTCGGACCTTGTAGGGTGTCGAGGGGGTACCCATGACTTTAACCATCTTTTTCTAGATTTTTCGGCTTTTTTTGGGGTTTAGGGCCCGAGCACTATCAGTAGTGCTCGAGCACCCTTTTTTTCGAAGAAAAAGTCATTGTATCGGCCTTAGGGCTCGAGCAATAATCCTCAGGGCCTCGGTGCTCGAGCATTGTGCACTTGTGCATTTGACCCTCCAACTTTAGACAGCCATTTCTTTTTCGTTTTAAACCTGATTTAGGTCATTCTCAAGTCTAAATTTATCAATTTTTCGTTGGCTATCCACTGGTATACACCCCATTCTCTATTTTTGTCATGAAATGACCATTTTATCCCTAGTTCCACAATATGTCTGTTTTGACCCTGTTTATTCCTAGCTTCCGCATTTGTCTTGATTTGAGCCTTGTGACTTCATCTGAGGTTCTTGTGTTGTCCTAGAGGTGGTGTTAGCCTCTAGTAGCCTCTTCCCTTGTCTTTGCTTCCGCGTTTCGGACTCGATATCAGGTCGGTTTGGATTACTCAGTTGATGCATCGGATCATGGGATTTGGGGCGTCACATTAATGAAGTTGAGTTGCGCAACATATAATATAAAGCTTGTGAAGAATATGCAGAGTTTAGGGTTTAGTATTTTTTACGTGGTGGGCATTTTGAAGGAACACAACAGCTGCTTAATTGAAGGAATGAAGTTGTTGATCATGAATTTGAAACACAAACTGTTGAGTTTCCTTTGCCCTATTTTTCTGGGGAATGGCCTTTTATTCTGAAGCTTTTGTTGATTTTATTTGGAGAGATGATGATTTTTTTTGTTGTTGTTGCTCTCTCTCTCTTATCTCTGTGTTTATGTAGCCTTTACGTGGGTTGAGCTATCTTACCTGTAGTGGGTTGAGCCATCTTACCTGTAGTGGATTGCATATGCCTATCAAAAAATTGAAAAATATTTTTTTTATTGCTTTCAAAATTGTATTAAAAATTTAAAACTTTTTACTTGGAATTATTGTTTTCAACACTTGAACTATGAATTAGTTATTTTTGACTGGTTGTATCTTTTATAGGTTGATGTTACGCCTATGGTTGGAGGAAGATAATCTGAACAGCACAATGCAGATAATTTCTAATTTCAATAAGAGTCTGGGTTCCCGACATTTTATTTCTCTCCTCTTCTCCCTCTCTCTCTCTCACACACACACGTGTGATTGCCTGCTGAAACTCTACCGGTGTCAATTATACATTGTTATATTTAAGTTAATGCAAATGCAATAAAGAACCCGATATATTAACTTTCGGCTAATTCACCCCTAGTATAATTAAAAAACCTCCTAAACTATTGAAAGCTTGCAAATGAGAACATACAGTTAGTTTGCTGTTGCTTCTGATGGCAAATTACTAGTTTGCCCGTCGACTAAATGATATTGTTTTGGTACTCTCTTCTTTAAAAAAAGAAGACGACCCATCAAGACTAACCATCTAATTTCTTCTTCTACACTTAGAAATTTTAATACAAATATAAGTGTGCGAGCACACTCACTCACACACACACTTAGATGCATTTGTCATTCTCAAATTATTAGCTCCAACATCATGTCAACCCTCCTCTCATCATCTCCTAGTGGATGAATCTGTCTCTGAATCAATTTGCTCAATTCAAATCCTTGAAAATGGATTCTGATTGAACAGGATCTTCAATTGCCGCAGGCCATTGTTTACTCATAGGGAGCCAACGGTAAGCTGCACTATTGGTTGAATTTATGCTTTGAAGGTGTTGGCCTACCTTGCTCATCTCTCTTCTCTCTCTACTTTTATCACCACCCATGATTTTTTTTTTATCATCGTTGCTCCATGATTAATGTACCATGACCCTTTACCTCATCTTTCTCTCTATTTTGTTTCTCTCAACCCTCTTATGCCTACCCAAACTTCCAGCAAAGTTGTACTTCACAAAACCACCTCTTTAATAGGGTGGAGTCTTTTTCCGGGTATGGGGTGATTTGTTTTAATTGCCTTGCAGGGGTGGCTTTCAACAATGGGTTCAATTGGTGGACAATGATTTTCGAAAGTGGTTGGTTTTATGATCATGTTGGGTTATTGAATTTCATTGTTTAGCCAAAGAAATGATGGGCGGGCTAGTGATCATGGTAATTAGCAGCAGCAAAGATTGTTAATCCGTCTCATATGTTTGCATTTGCACACACACACACACACACACACACACGCTTTGAGTTCAACTACTCTATAACCAGCCTGATCATTTAATGTTCTAATGCTTCCGGTACCAACCTTAAGATGAAACCAATTTACTGGGTTTCCATTGGGTCGGAGAGATGGCTATGATTCATTGCTATTGCGAGGGAGAGGAAGGGAGATAGAGTGAGAGTTGGCTGGCAGTTTTTGTTCCACTGAAGTACATGTTTTGGGTTTGCAAGGAGTGATGCATGGTGGAGGTGAGTCAGTGGTGAATGAGGTGGTTGTTGGTTGTGAAAGTGAATTGGTGCTTGAGGCAACGGAGGTTAGCAATTCTGGAGGTGGAGTGGCTATGGTGGTCAGCTAGTAGATCAAGATTGGGAACTGATTGGTTGGGTTTTCTTGGGGACAGAAGATTGGAGATAGAACAAGGAATGACAAAGAAGATTGGGAACAAATGGGTTGAGTTTTTCAACTTTTTCTTCCGAGTCACAATCTACAAACTGAGATATGGAGAGAGAGAGAGAGAGAGAGAGTTTGGTCAGAATAAGGGTAATATATAATTGGGTAGAAACAACCATTTAATTTTAATCAGGTCATAAAAAGGGATCCACCTTTTAAATTAGGATCAATTGCACTACCGTCAACATAAAAGGGTAAATTGACCTATAATACAATCTGTGTCATTTACGCTGCATGTGACTTAGTTTGATTCTCTTTTTTATGGAATTTCAATGGCAAGGGGTATTTGCCACGTTTGATATACTTGAGGGGGTTTTTCGTCAAAAAAATAGTTGAAGGGGGTTCTTTGCAAGGGTGTTAATAGAGCCAAGCGTTTGAAATCCAACTTAATCAATGCCCTCCTTGATATAAGTTTAAGCCATTCTGGTGCACAAAGATACATGCATGTGATCAAAAAAGTGATTTCTTTTTAAAATGTGCTTCTTCCTATTAGATTGTAAATTAATAAATGCAAATATGTGATTCTGAATGTGAATGAATAATGTGCTGTATGATGTCCTTCAAAATTTTCATACTTTATAAATGCTGATAGTTCGTCTTTTTATGCATCTTATTTTCTAAATTGACTTTTGGAATGTGAATTATTGGTTCAACAAACACATCCCAGTCTCGGAACATATGGAAGGAAATTATTTGATGGATGTAATTATAATTTAGGTGTTTTTTGTATTTCAGGTGCTGCATATGCAAAATTAAGTGCTCAGAAATCAAAAGGAATGCCACTGATCTCTATTTCTCTTGGTAAACTTGTGGATGTTGCCGCTAGTGAGGCAATAAAGAATCTTTCGCTGGAGCTCTACAAAGCATTCAAAAGCATGCATAGTTTACTCATAAATGGTTGGATTCCTGTCTTAATAGGAAATCTTTTTTCCTTCTTTTGCCATCTAGATAAAAAAATGAATGTCTTCAGGTTTTGAAAATTAAATTGTGGTTCCTTCTATTGTTATCTTCTTCAATTAATATATTGTTCAAAAATCATCTTGAGGGTGGGCCTAGGTGCAACGGTAAGGACAGTAAGTTTGCTCCATTGTGACCTGGAGGTCACGATACAAAACAGGAAACAACCTCTTTGTATACGGAGGTAAGGCTGCGTACATCAAAACCCTCCACAGATCCCGTAGTGGTGGGGGCCTCTTGTTCTAGGCTAACCCTTTAGAATCATCTTGTTATAATAATATTGCTTGCTATGGACACTCTTGCTAATCCTAGTCACTATCCCATGAAAGTAATTAATTCTCAAGCAATTCCTTACACAATATCCACTTGGTTACCATTTAATGACACTGTTCAAGTAGTTGCTAAAAAGGAGTGGATGCATATAAAACCTGTTTGCTACTTAAATCTTTAAATTATATCAGAAAAAAGCTTGTTTCTTTAAGTTATTTTAGAATTCATCGACTAAGTAGAGAACTGATTTTTATTAGTTCCTTGTGCTCCAAATGGATTTTAAGCATCCACGACATACGACCATGGTCCTTGGTCAGGAGCATGCACTATGTTTAATAGGGTGCTGATTTTGGTTTTATGTTTTTGTTTCTATTTTACTTTTTCCCTTTTTTCTTTAATTCTTATATTTCCTTTTAGGGTATCTGACATAACAAGGTTTATGTTGATTGAATGATGGAAGCTAGGCGCTTGCCATCCGACTCAAAAGCTTAAGCTATTATGTGGTGTTGCCTACCCACCCTTAGAAGGGCAAGACCCATCCCATCCTTATCAGGTGTGGGATAAGAACCCATGACATTCTCCCCTACCTGAACCTACGACACCCTCTTCACGGTTAGACCACCCTACCTATCCGTCCTCCCTAATGGCGGGTACTAGTATTGACCAAGAAACCTTCGTATAGGCGTTTGGCATGACACCGGATGGCGGATATGTGACTGGTCCTGCTCTAATACCACTTGTAACGGGCCAGATGCTTGCCATTTGAGCTATGAAGTGGTGCTGCCTACCCGCCTTTATAAGATGCAGGACAAGAACCCATGACACTAGTATTCTACAAGAAATGTTCTAAAACTTGAAAGGTAAATTTAGAAATAGCATCACCAACCACATCAGAATTCCAGGCCTGCCTCACCACTTCAGACACCCCCTCTTGGCATCTCCACACTTACAAAAACCCGAAATGTTTAGGCTTGCTGCCCACATTTGGATAGATAATAATCACCAATCCATAATCAGAAGTTCGAGCAGCAAATAAGAAAATCTTTGAGTGTTGAAAAAAGAAAACCAACTAGCATTAGCAATACCTCTATCTAGCTTTGCACGGATTCTAAAACATGATACCTTGCTTATTTGTCCAAGTCCACCCCTATTCAAGATAGGAACATCAGACAGGACAACCTCATCAATAACCTCATTGAACTCATCAAGCTGCACCATGGCCTCTAACACAGTTCCAATCACTCTAAGTTAACCAAGGACCCTGCACCATAGTAACATACCTAGCAATAGAGCTCCACAAAGTGTAATAGCCCTCACCCTACCTAGACACAATATTGTCCGCTTTTGGCTTCCCTGGACCAGAGACTTTCCAGGACGTCACCCATCCTGGTACTACTCCACAGTAAGCACGCTTAACTTTGGAGTTCTGATGTGTTCACGGCCATCACGACTTTAAAGTGCGTTGTGTGATAGAATAGTGTTGAACCTTACATATGGCACTTCACCTTCCCAGGCAATGTGGGATAATGACACCCCCAGTGTATCTTGCCAATGTGGTAGCTCGTCCAATGTCTCGCACCCGCCCACATCACACCTGCCCACAGAGGTAGTCACAATCACCCCTCGTGGGGGCCAACGTTCTCATTGGCCACACTTCTGGCTGGGCTCTGGCTCTGATATCATTTGTAACAACCCTCACCCTACCTCAACACAATATTGTTTGTTTTTGGCTCTCCCGGACCACAGACTTCCTAAGAGGTCACCCATCTTGGTAATACTTCAGTGTAAGCACACTTAACTTTAGAGTTTTGATGGGTTCACGGCCATTATGGCTTTAAAATGCGTTGTGTCATGGGTGTTGAACCTTACATATAGCACTTCACATTCCCCAGGCGATGTGGGATCATGATGCCCTGTAGCTTGCCAGTGTGGTATCTCGTCCAGTGTCTCGCACCCGTCCACATCACACCCGCCCACACAGGTGATCACACAAAGTCCTCTCCCCAACTGTGTTTGCAGCATAAATAAGAGAAACATAAAATACTATGTGAGAACCAACCACTTGCACCCTAAGGAGCAAACAATGGGAAGTGGCATCTAACAGCTAAACATCCAACCTTCTAGGGTTCCATCCATACCAGATTTCGCCAGGAGGATTGCAATTGTAATTATTCCCCCGTTTCCACCTAGCATTTATTCTTTTGGAGATCAAAACAATATTTATTTCTCTATCTCTAGTTTCAAGCAAAACTATCATACCAAGAGAATTAGACAGAAGCCAATTTCTAGCCTCCTTTTGCATATGGGATCTATTCAGACCCTCATATTCCAGCAACCTAACATTCAAACAATTGTAGTATGGCCACTCATGGCCAACATACCTCTAGGAATCTGCTGAGCTTGGACTACCTCTCCTTTATCCATCTTCTTCTTGTTTTCTCCTTTTCTCTTTGTAGACAATTTAACAGAATTCTCTATTTCAGACAGAGGATCATCTTCCTTATTAGTCTCTACCAACATGAATGTATTTGCAGTCTGAATCTCAGCAGCACCATAACAGGATTACCAGTAGACACAATAGCATCATTAGCATCCACTGGAACAACCTGAATAGCAAGATACTGAGCTTCATTCATGTTAACTACTCAAATGGGAACACTCCTCGACTTGACACTCCTTCGAAGATGAAGTAGTATCCTTGGTCGCCTTGTTCTTCTTCTTTTTCCCAGTAGTGATCATTTCAGCATCCCTGCTCGGAGAAGCATTCTGTTGAACATCTGGCAGGCACTGCTCCTCCTGGGATATCTGAATCTGTTGAACAGCTTCCCATTATCATCCCCTTCTGCACTAGTCAATGTCTTATTAGGAACACCTCCAGACTCATTGGGAGCTTGAAATTCACTAGACACTATAGCTGCAGATGCACAATTTGCCTCATCCATTACAACTTCCTTGGCTGTGTGGGCAATCTTGTCAGGGTCTTCTTTGGGGGTGATCAATGTCGGGCATTGAGCATGTTTCAGGAAATTGATTCGAACCAAAATGCTGGAGATAAGGGGAGGACTCCTGCAGAAAGGGGGAGAGGGAGGTGAGGAATCTTATTTCCTATGTTAATTATGATGGGAAAAGTGGGGATCGAGGGAGAGGAGGAGAGGAAGGAGGAGGGGGAAGGAGAACACTATTGTTTCCTCATGAAGTTCCGCATTCTTTCTTGGAATGTCCGCGGTCTAAATGATCTGAATAAAAGGAAGGTGGTGAAGCTGGGGATTCGCAAGTGGGGTGCGCATGTTGTGTGTTTGCAGGAAACGAAACTTGCGTCGGTTTCAGATAAGGTCATTAAAAGCCTTTGGGGAAGGAGATTTGTGGATTGGGTTGCTTTGGATGCTTCCGGTGCTTCGGGGGGCATTCTTATTATTTGGGACAAAAGATGGGTCTCTAAGTTGGATGCTTGGGTTGATGGCTTCTCAGTGTCTTGCGCTTTTTCTATGGTGGAGGATGGTTTTCATTGGTTGTTTTCGGGTGTTTATGGGCCCAACGATGATGTCGTGCGCATCCAGTTGTGGGAGGAACTTCTTTCTGTTCGGAGAAGTGGTATTTCCCTTGGTGCGTTGGTGGGGACTTTAATGTTATCCGTTCTCCTATGGAAAAGCCTACGAGGGTAGATGGACTTTGGCAATGGAGTAGTTTTCTAAGTCCATCAATGACAATCATTTGATTGATTTGCGTTTGGAGGGAGCATCCTTTACGTGGTCCAGTGGTAGAGAGGTTCCTACTCTCTCTCGTCTGGATAGATTCCTTGTGTCATGGGATTGGGAGGACAAGTTTCCGGATGTTGTTTTGGCGGCTTTGTCATGGCTTACTTCTGATCATGTTTCTCCGGTTCTGGATTGTGGTGGGTTGAGGAAAAGGAGCTATCCTTTCAGATTTGAGAATATGTGGCTTAAAGCAGAAGGATTTATGGAGATGGTTCGGTCTTGGGGGGGAGGTTATGTTGTGAACGGTTCTCCAAGTTTTGCCCTTGCGTGTAAGTTGAAGTTCTTAAGGAAGATATCAAGAAATGGAATAGGGATGTTTTTGGTACTTTGGAATGGAGGAAGAATATACTTCAATCTGAGATTTTGCCGATATTGGTCGAAAGGAGGGATTGGGTGTCAAAATTGATGCCTGGATTTTGAGTTTCTTTCTTTTTTAAGGTTTTATTTTATTTATACATTTTTAAGGGACGGGCACTAAGTTGATTTTCCATTTTCTGGAAACTGTGCTAGGATATTTAAATGATTTGATTTGGTTACTGGGACAGTTGTATACTCTATAAATATGTATAAGCACACATTTCCTTCCTAACTGACAGCAGTGAAGCTTAACTACCATAAATGTTACTAGCGTATGTATCCACGTCTATTATGTCAAGCACAAAAAGGTCTTTTCGTGGACCCTATTTGTAATGACTTGCAAGTATACCCTTATTTTTTATTTTTATTATTTATTTATTTTTGTCATCCCTAGTTCATTATGTTAAGTAGATTGGAATAGCATTACGTTGAGAACTAACTTTCTTTGCATCCTTGATTTGTCTTCAGAGCAAGAGCGCTGTTATCAGTTGACAGAAGTGATATCATCTGAACAGGTATATTTACTTGCTGCTAACGGTGCACATTAACTGTAGTGACCCCAAGTTTATTTGCATATGCAGATGGATAAATCTTCTTTAATGTCAACCAGTACCAAGTGTGTCGAAATTGTACCAATCTGTCTCCTACATTGTGCATTCTGTGCATGATGACACTCTTCTGATGAATTGTCAAATTTGATTCCGTGTCTATTTTAAGGCTTCAAGGAATTTCTAATGCGGAATTCAAGGAACTTGAGAAATTTTTGTGGGACAATACTTTAAGGCTCTGTGGTCCAGATTGCAAGTGGGTGATCATAACAAGCAGGTATCTCTCTGGTGAAGCCAAGTTATAGTGGTGAACCAGACTGAGGATGTTGCCAGGCCTCGGATAGAAACATGTGTTAAGAAAGAATTGAAAGATTATTATTATTATTATTTATGTGTGTGTGTGTGTGTGTTTTGAATGGTAAAGCAAACACACACACCCTTTTGTTCCCACCAGGGCTTGAACCCCTCCCCTATTCTTTTGAGGATAGGGAGGTTATACCATTGGGCCAAAGATTAGTTCTTGCCGCTTGGGTTGCAAGGGAATACTTAAATACCTTAAATATGCAAGCACAATGCAAGATTATGTGAAGGAATTCAGTATCTTGAAGTTGGACATCAGGAACATGTCAAAGGAAGACAAGTTGTTATCAGGAACATGTCGAAGGAAGACAAGTTGTTATCAAGAACATGTCGAAGGACGACAAGTTGTTCAACTTGTTGTATGGTTTGCAGCCTTGGTCTCTAGCAGAGTTGTGCAGGCATCGTGTGAGGGATTTGCCTACTACAATTACTGACTTCAAGATGGTGTGCTCTGTGTTGGTAGTTACGACCGTGACTCAAAATATTGTTTGCTAGTTGTGCCCTTCTACGCTTATCTTATTCAGTGGGAAACCTCAAAAATAAAATAAAATAAGGCCTTTACCCGGTGCTGGTCCCGCTTTTTTGGGGTGTTAGAATTAACCTTATTATGAACATTGCAGCGGGGATTTTATGGGGTTATGTTGGTTAATAAAGCCTTACCCCTTTCCTCCCTCCCTAACCAGTAATGCCTTATTCGATTACCCTTACCTCCTTTCTTCTCAAACTCGGCCACTTGCTGGAACGTAAAAATAAAGAGAGATTCTTTGGTTATGGGTTATTATAGCCAGATATAGTGAATTTGCTATGCATGCTCCTTCTTTATGTAATGATCACCAATTTATTCGTTTTTGTGCAATTTCCTCCTATTTGTCAGGAAAAGAATGAAAGTATCCAGAGGCAACTTGATACATTTATATACTCAAAAAGGCAGAAGTCACAGAAGATGAATGACAAAGCGTTCTCAGATACCTTATTGGTTACTTCCTTGGAAGATTCTCCAGGTGTGCATTTTATACTTTTTCACATGTAGTGTTTACCCTTTTAGTTAAAAAAATGGGTAGTCATTCCAGATAGCTGTAAAGTGGATGCTGGTTGTGTTGTGTGTGTGTGTGTGTGTGAGAGAGAGAGAGAGAGAGGTGTAGAGACTCCTATATAGCTAATAAACCCTATGATTGGTTTGTTTTTTTCTTTTTAACTTGGGGTTTAGACATCTAATTAGTTTCTGAAAGAGGGGGTACGACAAGTGTATTTGGTATGAGATCTCTTTTCCTCATAAAAACTCACATAATTTCTTCACGTTGTTTTCTGTCCCTTCTCTGCCACTCCAGATATAGTTGCAGCATTGGTCTTTCGGTAGTTCATTTTCTACATATAGGATATTGAAGTCTTAGTCATCTTTCTTCGATTATGCATTACATCTCAACAGGTTGAGAGTAGCTCTCTCTCTCTCTTATGCTTTTTTACTTGGGATAATTACACTGACCTCCTCTAAGGTTTCGTCAACCTACATTGACCTCTCCTCTTATTTGTCATATTACACTCACCTCCCCTAACATGCAAATAAGATGGATGGCGTTAATGGAAAGAGTACAATTACTAATATACCCTTTGTCCACTCTCTCTCTTTACAATAACATCACGGTGCGGAGATGAACCCAGTACAATCTGGTGAAAGCCACAGTGGCGACCGCTCTACGACTTCATATATATATATATAAATCCACATATATATACTGAGAAGTTCACCTTACATGTGTATAGCTCTGCGAAGTTCCGGTACCTTGGCATATGGTACAAAAACAATCCATTTACAGTAATAATTGGGAGCTTCGAGTATCAGCAAAGATGGGAATTTTGGTTTAGAAAAGGTAATGTGTTGAACACCAATTAAAGTGACCTGGGCCACCTGGCCTAGTGAAAGAGCAACTTACTGAGTTTTGGAACTTTTGTTTTAAACTTCTTACCAGATAAGAACCGCAGAGTCACACACAAATATTAAGCTATGGTGAGCCCTAAAGTCCTAGTTGTCTCAATGGGAAGTTGTTGATGAAAAGGATGATTCTTTCCTTTGTTGATACCTGTTAACAACCCATTATTCTAGAAACCTCATTGTCGATTTTATGAGTCCATGATTTGACCATGTGGAAGGAAAAAAAACTTGGACACAGAGACAATAATTAATCAAGCGATGCCCAATGATTCATTTATTTCTTTAATTTTCTGTATACTTTGGAACCCAACAACAACAATTGAATAAGTAAGAGATTAATATGTAAACAAGAGAGAAATTAGTAAAGAAAATCAACAATAATGTTTGAATTCCTGTTGAAGAGCTTCTTCTAACAAAAATTCAGATTGACCATCAAATCAGGGTTTAATCTGAAGATGAGAACGCAGAACTCCATCTGATTGAGGGCTCCATCACCGTCAAAATCACCTTCTTTCAACATACTCATCAGATCACCATTTGTCAAGTCCTGCAAACCCAACAGGGCAGAGTTCCTCTTGAGGCTCTCAAACGTGATGACCCCTTTATCACCGTCCATCAACAATTGAAACCCATTGCAGAGTTCTCTGATCAAACCGTCCCCACCCAATTTATAAGAGAGAGATGTGGATTTATATTGAACTGAAGCTCGTCGGTTTCGGTGAAGATGATGGTCACCCAAACCAAAGCTCACAAGGGTAAAATGGAAATTTGATAAATAAAAAATTGCTGACATAATCATTTTCCGTCAAAAACAGTATTTTCCGTTAAAGGAGGGGAACTCTATGTTATTTATATACAAACCTCGAGGGAGGTAAGTGTAATATGGCAAACAAGAGGGGAGGTCAGTGTAGGTTGACGAAACTTTAAGGGAGGTCAATGTAATTATCCCTTTTTACTTTTAATTCTTATTTCGATTTCTAATTAAAAAATTCTCTTTCGATTAATTTTTGTTCTTCCTTTCCTATTCTTTAAGGGTTTTTTTTTTTTCATTCTCAGACCATGTCTTTTTTTTTTTCTCAATTTTTTTTTTCTCCCCATTTTCAAAGAATAATGAACAAGAAGACGACAACCACAGGATGAAAATAAAACACGCAAAAAATAAAAATATAAAAATAAAAAAATAATAAGAAAAAGGGTAAAAGAGATTCTAGCAACAGAATCCCAACAGGGGAACAATTTTTTGACCTCAGGTTGAGACAGTTGCAGCTGGAGGTTTGGTGGGGTTGGGCTCAGTAAAGGATGTTGTAGCTCGGGTTGAGGGGGTTGACCTCCAAGCTAACCCAACCCGGTGAGTTTCATCCATGCATCTACTCAATTGGGTGTATATCACGGGAAAAGAAGAGGAAAGAGAGGGATTTTCTGAGTTACTCAGTTATTAACCTTATTTAAAAATGTGAGATGTGAACCTCCCCATCCAACCCAGTCCTAAGCCTGGGAGTTTTTATTTTTATTATTTTATTTTTTATTCAGGAACTTTCAAATTCAGCACAAAGTCTAATTTTTTTTTCTTGGTACTCACACACACATGCCTCCACTGAGGCTCAAACCCTGACAAATTACATATCATACTATTTCCATCACTCTGAAAAGAACTAAGTTCTCCTCTTGGGAATTACAAATTTTAGGAAATATCTTATAGTTATGATCTCTCTCGGGTTATAGGGAAGAGAAAAAAAGGGAAGAGGGGACGGGGTATTCCATTCTTTGGCACGGAATGGTGTTGGGTCTTAACCTAATTGGCTTGTCCATCCCGGGATAAGATTTAGTTTACTTAGTGTGTCTGTGTATGTGAACGCACAAAGTTTCAGCTTGTAAGCACTCTTGTAAGTGAGCACACTTTGCATCACCAGCTCATGTAATGGTTATATATATACAACCAGGTCAGGGATGGCTTCGAGTTGGCTTCGAGTTAAGTTATTGGATTCTAACCATCCTGACCATAGGTTAATCCCAATCTGAAACAATAAAAATTTCTGTGTTTCCAACTGCAGACAAGACAGCAACCCAAGGTATAGGTTCAACGAAAGTGAACAAGCGTGTTGTACCAGCATATCGCAGGTTATAAAACATTCCCTAATTCTTTGCCATCTCAAATATATATATTTTCATTCTAATACCTAAGGATATTATTTGGCAGGGCAAAAGTGAGAGGAGTTCTTTTGCAGGATACTGAAGACGATGCAGATAATTAGGAAATATCTGACACTTGGTTCGTCATGTTCCCAAGTGAAAACCGTTTGATTTTTCTGTTGTTATAACATGAAAAGATATCACACGAAGATGAAAGGAAAAAGGTTTAATTTAACAATTAGGGTTATTTCTGATATGTTTGTACATTACTAACGCTCAAACTAGTTATTGACGAGTATATGTGGGTGGGTTTCCGTTACAAAATGTTTGGTTGTTTGCCTGTATGGAATATATTTGAATACCTTGATCAATTCCTGTTTATAAAATGGAAAATTTGAAGTTCATATAAATTTGTTTAGGTTCACTTTGATGATTTTGTTAAAAAAAAAAAAAAATTAGTTTCAGGTCATTGCTCCTCATCATCTTTCTTACTTGTATCATATATATATATATATATCCTCCAGGTCTTGCAGTAATTCCATGGTTGTTCGGCGCAATTGATGCATAACAGTGAGCATCTGATTTCCAAGGTCTGGAGTGACAGCAAAAATTGTGTATCAGAATTTAAAAGCAGAATGGTGCTTGCTATTTCTGATAGATGTTCTTATCCAGATGAGGCACTCCTGGTCTGTATTTCTTGGTCTGGGGGACCACACACCTTGTTTGATATTAGCATATTCAAAACCTAACACAGGGTTGCATAATTGCTTTTTAATTCATATATATATATATATATATATATATATATATATATATGTATGTGTGTGACAGATCCAGCTATTGTATGTTTTAACTATGAAATATTATTAACAAATTCTACTTTTAGAAATATAAGAGCATCGAGACCTATCATTGAACTAACATATTAAGTTTTTATACATTTATATAATTTAAAAGGACTTATTTGTAATTTTTCTTTTAAATGTGGCTTTGATGGCATTTGAATATGCGCATTCCCAATTTCAACAATTGCCCTCTATTTTTTATTTTTATTTTTTAACGTCATTATTACGCCATCTTTAATGTTTTAACTATCATTTTCACTATAAATTTTAATTTTAATTTTTTTTAATCTTTTTACTTGCTCTAATACTTTTCCCTAGCAAAAGAGAGAATTTAACATAAATAATGTTTTTTTTTTCTTAATTGGAACTCGCACACGCTCCGCTGAGGTTCGAATCTCTAACCTCCTTTTGAGAAGTAGGAGCTTATACCAACCACAGGCTTGTTGATTTAACATAAACAGTGTTACAATTTATGTTACAAGCATCTTTCTGAGGGACCAAAAGCCAATCAAGCCGGATAAATACAAAATTAAGTAAAAATATATTATTATTTTTCTCAGTTCATAATCTATAAAGTGGATTCCAATTAAAATATATATGATTTTGTTAAATGGCTAATTGCTGTGGCAATAAGATACGTGCACTCATAATTTTTTGAGCTCTTTTGCCTTTTGGTCCTTAGAGGCTGATTTTGGAATAAGAAAGGTGTCTTGTTTTTCCTTTCTTTTTTCTTCTAAAATTCTTTTTACTTTTTTTCATTCCTTTCGGTTTATTTTTTCTCCCCCCTTGGAGATAAAAATTCATTTTCCATCTCCACAAAAATGAAAGACAAAGAAAAAGACTCCTAAATCTTTCTTGTGCTTCTCTAATGGTATTCATCCAGTTGAATGTCAAGTTTGTATGTTTCGCTTACACTAGGTCTCCACTTCATCATCATAAAACTTGTCCCAAAATAAAAGAATCATAGAAACATTAATTTGATTACAAGTTACATATTAAAAAAAAATATTACCAAAATAAATCACTCCCAAGCATTTAACTTTTACATTATTTTCAAAATACATAAAAATTTATAATAATTAAATCATACCAACGAAAAATAAAACAAACTAATAACAATATATATATATATATATATATATATATATATATATATATATAATATAATATATTAAAATTAATTTACAACTTCGTCAATCACCATTGAATTCGGGTATACAGTGACAACGACCCGAGTAGGGTTTTGAGAAACTTCAACATTAATTTTTCCCCCAATATTTTGCATAACATGTAATACATTCCTACTAATGAAACCTTCTATAAAATATGATAATTTAAAATTTTCTTGTAATTGTTCGGCTACTTGTGGAATCCACCAAATTTTAAATTTTGAAATAAAAAATAAATCCGTTATAGAAGAAACAATAAATTTAATATCCCTACTACCATTTTGAATCCGTGTAATTATATTTGCTTTTTAATTTTGCATTTTAAATTTATTGTTACTAATTTCAAGCTTAAGTTGATCAATAAGATTATTGTTTACTAGAATAGCTTCCTCTAGCAGCCTTTTCCCATCAGACAATACCTTGATTGTTTGTTGTCGAAGAACTCCCTCTTTGGATTCCACAATCTCAAATGTTTTTTCCAATTGCCGACGTTCTTGTCGAAGTGATCTAGACTCTTCTTTTGCGTTCAACAAGTCTAAATCGAGGTTGGCATTCCTAGTTTGCAATGAAAGATAAAACTCCATATCGGATATGTTATTCTCCATGTAATTTTCCATTTTGTCTGTCAAAAGTCACACATAAGAAAACCATTCAAAGAGTGCAAATCATCCCATTTCATATACTAAAACCCCATTAGACATTCAGAAACATGTAAAAAACTATGGTTAGCAAATGAATTAATAGAAAAAAAAAAAAAAAAAAAAAAAAAAAAAAAAAAATCTGAAACAGAAAATTGATTCTATATGTATATAACCTGAACAAGCAACAACTTCAAATGGAACTTTTTCAACCATGTATGTGAAACTGAAGAAGCAATATGAGAAAAGACATGATAGAACTGAATAAATTAGGTCTATTGATGTTAGCAGGCCATTGATCCTGTAATACACTCAATCTTACAGCTCTTCAGATTATTCCACCATCTCTGGTTCAGGTTTTGACATATCAACAAAAACTTGAATTATAGAGTACATACATACATACATACATACATATATATATATATACTCCGTATATATTTCATATACTCTCTTGTAAAAATGATGCAACACTGAGACTTTTGACAAAAGTCCATATTCAACATCCATTGGTTATAATAGATTGGACATATGAAACCTACATAAATATATATATATGTATATATGTACGCATATATAGTCGATCATAAAAGTGACTGCAATACCAAGACTATTATCAACAAAAACTTGAATTACAGAGTACATACATATATATATATATATATATATATATATACACTCCGTATATATTTCATATACTCTCTTGTAAAATGATGCAACACTGAGACTTTTGACAAAAGTCCATATTCAATATCCACTGGTTACAATAGATTGGACATATGAAACCTACATAAATATATATATGTATATATAGTCGATCATAAAAGTGACTGCAATACGAAGACTATTATAAAATTAGGTCTACGTAATGGTGTATAGATAATACCTGTTGAAGATGGATTCTGCGCAACCCGGATCTGATCTAACTTCCTGAATAAAGAGAAGAAAAAGTGATCCTACAAACGCCGGTGTGTTACCGGTGGAGTAGGCTCCGACGAACAAGTCAGTGTGAATGATAATCTCTCTGGAGAAATCGAGATATTGAGTTAGGGTTTTTTGCCTACCTCCGAACGTCGATTAGCCCTCCCTATTTATAGGACTTGGGTCAGAATGTTACGTAGCGTCCACGTCGTCCTTAATCCTTATCATAATCTGTTGGCCTAATCCTTATCGTATTCTGCAATTCTTATCGTAATCTGTAACCCTTATCTTAGTCGTAGTCCTTATCTTAGTCTGTAGAGCCTATCTCAATCTTATGAGATAGCGCGTTACTTTAACGATCTTCCCCTATCCACAGGTAATTAAATTATAATCATCAGTTGCCCCCCATTTCGGAGGATTGCTTGTCAAACCACCGGACCGTTAATTCCCAAATATGACATAATAACAAATAGCTGGAATTGTAGAACCGTTCACCCTGTATTTCTACAATAAGTTGGTTTGATTATGAAATAGTAGAGCCTTATCCATTAACTTCACTTAGATTGCCACTTTGCGGATATAGTAGGGGGTCGAGCTGCTCGGTCAGCTCGCGGGGGTCTAGGGGGCAGCGCCCCCAGGAAAATTTTTTTGTTTTCCTATTTTTTTTTTGTAGGACCGTAGTTGCCTTTGAAATTTTTGTCGTAGTGCCTCATTAGCAGGATCGTAGTGCCACATTGACAGTTTGTATATATGGCAAGCTGCTATGCTGGCAGCCTACCTTTTGGCACATAGGTAACTCATGCAGGGGTGCCAGTGTGGTTGTCCTATTCGAACTCCAAATCCTATTCTACCTTGTAAAAGTAAAATAGCCCGCAAAATAGCCCGCTGAGAGCTGCTTGTCCCTCACGAAACAGATTTCTATTAGAATTCCACCAGAAATACTTTCCTTATCTGTTTACGTTCTTCTGCTATAAACCGAGATGGTTCGAGTAAAATTCATTCAAATTACTTCCATTATCCAGAAAGCCAGGTAGTGCCAGTCGTAGTGATGTGGTAAGTTCCATGCCCTCGTTTTCTTCCTGCTTCTATTTAATTCGTTGTTGCTTTTTCCTCCAACTCAGTATACCAAGACCAAAGTTAGAAAATTTTATAGGTCACTGTGAAGCTAGGCTCTTGCATACAGTAGCATGTGTTACTGCCAGCATGTTTTACCCAGAATCTAACACTATATCAGACGAGGAACACCGCCAGTCTGATTCGGCTTCGTCAGAGACACATCTGGTACAGGATATAGCAGGCTCCCTTACTTCACAGGATCTGGATTGGATCAGGCAAACTTATTCAATTCCAGACAGTGTTACTCTCAGACTTCCTTCACTTGATGATAGAGCGTCCTCCTTTTACCCAATTGAGATTTGTTTCTATGAGTCTGCTTTCATTGCCGGATTGCGTTTTCCAATCCCTCTTTTTATTAGGGAACTGTTGCGTCACCTTAATCTTGCTCCGACTCAACTCTCCCCGAATGCCTGGAAAACAATGATGGGTTGTTTAGTTTTGTGGCGAGCTTGTTGTAATACCTCGCTCACTATCCAAGAGTTTCTTCATTGCTACATTCCCAAAAGGGGTGACTGGCTGTACTTCTCCCCACGGGACAGAATTCTTGTCTCTGGAATTCCCCTTAAGCACAAACCATGGAAAAGCAGTTTCTTTTTCGTTTCTGGTGATGGCTGGGAGTTCTTTCCTGAAAAAAGTGCTTTCCTACGAATAGGGACTTCCATTCCTTGTGCGTGGTGTAATCAGAATTCCACCAGTGAGTTGTCCATAATGATACCCTTTTATGTTTTAAAACTCAAAGTAAATTTTGTTTGAGTTATTAACAGAGTTGTTGTTCCTTCAGGCGTTAAAGAGATTGCCGTTTCATCTGATGATCTCCAGCGAATAAAGGAAGCCTTTAACTACCCAGTGAGGGACTGGTCTTCACTCGTGACACCTCAGACTTTGTTTACCCATGGGATTGGTCCTCAGCCAAGTGGCAAGTCCTCTGTAACTATATCCCGAAAACTTAATAAGAGGCTTCTAGCTCAGTTCAAAGAAGGCTCAAGTGACTTCCCACCTACTTTCCCCGCCAAGAGGAAAAAAAAGAAGCCTACTATTACAGCACAAAGTGTCTTACCTGTTTCAGTTGTTTCTCCACACGAATCCGACTCGTAATTCCCTCATCAGCTTGTGGATGGGACTATGCCACTCCTTACTGAAGCAGCGGTACTCCCCTCAGATCCCTACTCTTCAGCAGCATCTGTTCTAGGCAATGCTCAACTTGCTTTTAAGAAGATAAGCGAGTTTTTGTCGAAGGAGGATATGATGTATCTGAATTCACGCCCTCCAACTGAGATTGTAGACCGACTCATGCATGATCTCGCACGGGTTAACTCTTGCACCATCCTCTGTTTTTATTTAGCTTTTCTTTTCCTCTTTATTGTAACTTTTTATTCCCACGTGCGTACAGGTGAATACACACGCGTATTACTTGTCGTGTCTAGCTGTAAAAGGAGGAGAGCATTACACCAATATGTTGGCTTCTACTCACTCCCAACACCAAGCCGATTTACAAATGGAACGTGATAAACATGAGGTCGCTCTACAAGCAATGCGTGCTGAGTTAGAAACAGAACGAGCTTGTCATGCATCTTATGTGCAAAAACTGAACAAGGAGATGTCCCAGAAACTAATGGTGGAAAAAACCAATGCAGTGGGTGAGTTTAAAACCTCACCCACCTTCAAGGAGATTATGTCGAAGGCCTACTTTGACGGCTTCGAAGATTTTCGGAATCGTGCTGCTTTTGAATTTGCAGACCAAGACTTCTCTGTCATTCAACTAGATGAAGCGAGTGATTCCGAATAGGATAGATGTGTAGCCATTCATTTATTTGCTCCCATGTTTCTCTTTGTGCTTGAAACTTCTCTTTCTTTACAATCAGTTTCCATTTATATTTGTAGGGTTGATAAGTAGGAAGGACAGTTATGTTTTGCCATTGCGACTGCCGCATTATGTTATTTTATTGACATCTTTGGTCGGCTCATCCCTTTGATAAGGAAAGTAGATTAAGACGAGTTTTACTCAGCTCGTCTATGTAATGAGGTAAGTAGATGTATACGAGCTTCACTCAGCTCCCCCTTTAACAAGGGAAGTAGATTACTATGAGCTTCACTTAGCTCACCCTTTAACAAGGGAAGTAGATTGCTATGAGCTTCACCCAGCTCACCCTTTAACAAGGGAAGTAGATTATTATGAGCTTCACCCAGCTCACCCTTTAACAAGGGAAGTAGATTGCTATGAGTTTCACCCAGCTCACCCTTTAACAAGGGAAGTAGATTATTATGAGCTTCACCCAGCTCACCCTTTAACAAGGGAAGTAGATTGCTATGAGCTTCACCCAGCTCACCCTTTAACAAGGGAAGTAGATTATTATGAGCTTCACCCAGCTCACCCATTTAACATGAATATCTTAACATATCAAAATGATAATGAATTATTTGAAACAACTGATCCAAGTAGGGAATACTTTATTAAAGCCAAAGTTGATAACAAGGCTATTGAAGAAATTCATTCGTAGAGAATGAAGTAATTATTGCAACTAGAAGTATTAGCAAAAATAAATAATAAATTGAGACTAAACTGAAATTGTTTACTGATAATATTTCTTTAGATGCTAAACATTCCATGGGTGAGGCAGTGGCTTTCCCTTTAAGTCCTCCAACCAGTATGTTCCTAGTCGCTGACATCGCGTAACTTTGTAAGGCCCTTCCCATTTGGGACCTAGTTTCCCTATGGTTGAATCCTTAGTTGCCTGAGTAACTTTGCGGAGTACTAAATCTCCTACTGAGAACCTCCTAGGCTTGACCTGAGCATTATAATACTTGGAAACCTTCTGTTGATAGGTAGCCATCATAATCCGGGCTAGGTATCTCCTTTCTTCGATTAGGTCCAAGCTTACTTCCAACTCCCTTTCGTTCTGCTTGGGCTCGTAGTGCTCCGTCCTAAAGCTTGTTAGGCCAATCTCTACAGGTACTACTGCCTCACTTCCAAATGCTAAAAGAAAAGGGGTTTCCCCTGTGGGAGTCCTTGCAGTAGTACGGTAAGCCCACAGTACACTCAGCAGCTACTCAGGCCACAGTCCCTTTGCGGCATCAAGTCGAGTCTTGATCATCTGAAGGATTGTTCTGTTAGTGACTTCGGCCTATCCATTCGCCTGGGGATGTCCTGGCGATGAGAAATGAATTTGAATCCCGAGCTCGGAACAAAAATTTTTGAAGTCAGAGTTATCGAACTGTTTTGCATTGTCTGTGACAATCACTCTAGGAATCCCAAACCTGCAAACTATTGATTTCCATACGAACTTCCTTATATTGTTCTCTGTGATCTTGGCCAGAGGCTTAGCTTCTACCCATTTAGTGAAGTAATCAACCATAACAATGGCATACTTAGTCTGCCCTTTGCCTTTGACGAGAGGGCCAATCAAGTCCATTCCCCATTGAGCAAATGGCCATAGTCCTGACATGGGAGTCATCTCCTCTGACGGTTGTTTCGGGATATTGGCAAATCGTTGACACTTGTCGCACTTTTTAACGAAGTCAAGTGCATCTTTCTGCATGGTGGGCCAATAGTATCCTTGTTGGATGGCCTTGTTTGCAAGTGACCTACCCCCAGCATGGTTTCCAAAAACTCCTAGGTGGATCTCCCTCAAAATGTAGTCAGCTTCCTCGCTGGAAACGCATCGTAAATACGGCATGGAGAAGCTTCTCTTGTAGAGCACCCCTTTGATAAGCGTATACCTAACTGCCCGCATCTTGACCTTTTGAGCTTCTACTCGGTCTGTTGGTAGCACCCCATCCTTGATATATCTGATGATAGGATCTGCCCATTCCACACTCAATATCGCTTGTTGCACTTCAATTTGTCTCTCCTGAGATATAGATGGTTCATCCAAATATTCCAGTGGTATATTCTTATTGATCTCAGGTTCTAATGCAGTAGCTAGCCGGGCTAAAGCGTCTGCTTTCCCATTCTCTTCTCGTGGTATTTGATGAATTGAGAATCTTTGGAAGTGATTCTTTAATTCCTTCACCTTTTGTAGATAACTCTTCATCTTCTCGTCTCGTGCCTCATATTCTGCTAGAACTTGTCCAGCGACCAGCTGGGAGTCAGTGTACACCTTTAATTGCTCAACCCCTAGGGCATTTGCCACTTTTAATCCTGCTATCAAGGCTTCGTACTCTGCTTCGTTGTTGGTTGCTTTGAAACCAAACCGAAGTGCGTACTGTATATTTTCTCCCTCTGGGGAGACAAGAACAAGCCCGGCTCCGCTAGCCTGAGCAGTAGATGACCCATCCACGAACAAGTCCCAGACTACTTCTGGGCCCATCTACTCACTTAAACTTGGTTCTGTCAAAAATTGGGGTTGTTTCTCCTCTTCTGGAGGGGTAAACTCAGCTAAGAAATCAGCCAACACCTGAGCCTTTACTGCTGTTCTTGGCTTATACTGAATGTCGAACTCCCCTAACTCTACTGACCACTTCATCAGTCGACCAGAGCTTTCTGGCTTATGTAGGACTTGTCGAAGGGGTTGATCTGTTAGGACCACTATCGTATGCGCTTGAAAGTATGGTCTCAGTTTCCTGGCGGACACAATTAAAGCAAAGGCCAACTGTTCCATCCTTGGATATCTTTCCTGCGCACCCCTAAGTGCTTTGCTCACGAAGTATACTGGCCTTTGGACCCCTTCTTCTTCTCGTATCAGAGCTGAACTGATAGCTGTCGTGGAGACTGCAAGGTATATGTATAGTTCCTCTCCCGGTATGGTTCGAGATAGTAGTGGGGGAGAACTAAGGTATTGCTTTAGTTCTTTGAATGCCTGCTCACATTCTGGGGTCCATTCAAAAGCCTTCCTTAGCACACGAAAGAAAGGTAGACACCTGTCAGTTGACCGAGAGATTAGCCTACTTAAGGCAGCAATCTTCCCTGTTAGTCGTTGTAGATCCTTGGTTGATCTTGGCGATCTCATGTCAATGACTGCTCGGATCTTCTCTGGATTGGCCTCAATTCCTCTTCTGCTTACCATATATCCCAAGAACTTTCCTGAGGAAACCCCAAAGGCACACTTGCTGGGGTTGAGTTTCATCTTATGACTCATAAGTACCTCGAAGGTCTCCTGCAGGTCAGTCAAATGGTCTTCAGCTTTTAAGCTTTTCACCAACATGTCATCAACATATACCTCTATGTTTCTACCAATTTGATGCTTAAACATTGCATTCACTAGCCTCTGATATGTTGCACCAGCGTTCTTGAGCCCAAACGGCATTACTTTGTAACAGTACAAACCTCTATTAGTGATGAAGGCCGTTTTTTCTCTATCTGAGGTGTACATAGATATCTGGTTGTATCCAGAATATGCATCCATGAAACTTAATAGTTCGTGTCCAGCCGTTCCCTCAATGAGCATATCAATTCTTGGGATAGGAAAGCTGCCCTTCGGGCAAGCTTTGTTAAGGTCGGTGAAATCCACACATAGCCTCCATTTTCCATTTGCCTTCTTCACTAGGACCACATTTGCCAGCCAGTTGGGGTAGTACACCTCTTGAATAAAGTCAGCTTTTAAGAGCTTTTCCACCTCTTCTGATATAGCCTGATTCCTTTCTGAAGCAAAAGCCCTCCTCTTTTGTCTGACAGGTTTGAAGTCAGGATTTACATTTAGGCTGTGCTCCATGATAGTGGGGTCTATACCCGGCATGTCTTCATGTACCCATGCAAATACGTCTTGATTCTTCCTGAGGAATTGAGGAAGTTCATCTTTGATACCTGGGGGGAGTAAAGACCCTATACTCACTTTTTTCTTGGGCTCACCAAGGATGACCTCTTCTAGCTCCTCTGTAGGTTCCGCTCTATGAAAGTCTGGTCTATCTTTCCCTTCCAGCCCTTCAATCGTAAATGCCTCTTGCGATTTTATTTTTCTGAGAGAGGCGACATAACATTCGCGAGCCATTGTTTGGTCCCCTCTTATCTCTCCCACACCATATTCAGTTGGGAAACGCATCAGGAGATGGTAAGTGGACGTGATTGCTTTCATAGCATTCAATGTCGTTCTCCCCAGGATAATATTATATGATGATGGGCAGTCCACCACTACAAAGTCCACCATTATAGTGACCTGTTTTGGATTGGCTCCTGCAGTAACTGGAAGGGTAACTGCCCCCAGTGGATATACTTTGTCGCCTGAAAATCCCACCAGTGG
Organism: Cornus florida; assembly: GCF_030987335.1. Taxonomy (NCBI): domain Eukaryota; kingdom Viridiplantae; phylum Streptophyta; class Magnoliopsida; order Cornales; family Cornaceae; genus Cornus; species Cornus florida. Next base: position 80,609,848 of record NW_026775577.1, on the reverse strand, counting down.
TGACTTCATGGGTCGGAGCTTCTCTCAGCCAATTTTCAATTTCTCGTACGCCCTAAGAAATAGTATGTCAGCCGAGCTACCATTGTCTATTAGCATTCGTCGAACAGTGAAATTAGCAACGACCATGGAAACTACAAGAGGGTCATCATGGGGCTGGTGAATTCCCTTGTCATCTTCTTCAGAAAAGGTTATGACCGGCTCCTCAACTCGAGGTAATTTGGTTGGAGGACTTGTCATTCCAACTTCATTCACCTCTGAAAAACTCCGAATTCTCCTAGCATGAGCCTTCCGAGTTGAACTTGTCTCACCACCACCAGCGAAGCCACCCGATATAACTTTGATCTCACCCATTGGTTGGTGTTGAGGAGGGCGATCATCTCAGCCCTCCCGGGCTGGGTTAGAGCCTCCTTTTCCATTTCTAGTTGTGAATTTGCGTAAACGACCTTTACGAACAAGGTTCTCAATCTGGTTTTTGAGGTCGAAACAATCATCTGTGTTATGTCCATGGTCCCGGTGAAACCTATAGTATTTATCTCGAGACCTCTTTGTTGGATCAGTTTTTAGCTTTGGTGGCCATTTCAATGATGCGTCATCTTGAATCTGCAGAAAGACTTGCTCTACAGATGTATTTAGGGGGGTATAGTTATTATACCTACCTGGGCTCGCTGGGCAGCGAAACGTTCTGTCAGCCTGGTTGTTTGAGAATTTCTTGCACTTCAATTCCCTTTCCTCCCTAGTGTTAGGTGCTGGCCTCTTCTTATCCGACCTCTTATCTTCACCATCTTTGTTTTTTCGTGCATTCATAGCATCGTCAGCGTTCATGTGCTTCCGCGCTCTAACCATCAACTCTGTCATGCTTGTAGGGGCTTCCTTTGATAAGGAAAATAGGAACTTAGAAGTCTGTAATCCTCCCATAAAGGCTGTGAGGGCAACCTTGTCGTCCACCTCTTCAACTTGCAGCATTTCAGTGTTAAAACGACTTATGTAATCACGAAGGGACTCTCCCTTCTGCTGCTTCACATTAAGTAAATGTGTTGCTGGTCTCCTGTGCTTCTGCCCAGTGATGAAGTGTCCTATGAATTGTTTGCTCAACTTTTCAAAGTTTTCAATGGAGCCTGGCTTTAATTTATTGAACCAGAGACGAGCCCAACCCTTGAGTGTGGTAGGGAAAGCCCTGCACATAATCTCGTCCGGTACGGCTTGCAAATACATAAGAGCTTTGTAGGTCTCCAAATGGTCGAGAGGGTCCCGCGTCCCATCGAAGCTCTCAAGAGTTGGCATCTTGAATTTGCTAGGTAGAGGACAACTCATAACAGCTGGGCTAAAAGCTAGGTTAGTCTTTTGTACCATATCGTTCACTGCAGCCTGGCCCTTCCCTTTCATCGCTTACATGACATCGTCAACCTTGGCTTTCAGATCCTGCAACTCTAGATCGAACTGAGTGGCGTCCTCAGTCTTGTCTCCAACATAACTAGAAGTATCTCCACGGAGCCTGGTGGTATTCCGTTCAGGGGACCGATGGTGATGGCTCCTCTGTTGACCCCCTATTTGACTAAGCTCAACATCGTTGTTAACCCTATGGGAGTCATCGTTGGGTACTTCACTGTTTCTCTCCTCATTGGGGGCGGCTAATCGTTGCAAAATCATCGCATTTTGCTGGACTAACTGGTTCACCAGTTGTTCCAACGCTGCGACGCGTTCCTGATCATTTGGGACGACGGGGGGTTGCCCCGTTGAAGTCCCTGCATCAGAAGCCTGCAACCCTTTGCCCTCGCCAGCAGCCAGACCAGATCGCAATAGAACCATGCTTTGTTTAGAGAACAAAAATAAGTTCCCACAGACGGCGCCAACTATTGAAGATGGATTCTGCGCAACCCGGATCTGATCTGACTTCCTGAATAAAAAGAAGAAAAAGTGATCCTACAAACACCGGTGTGTTACTGGTGGAGTAGGCTCCGACGAACAAGTCAGTGTGAATGATAATCTCTCTGGAGAAATCGAGATATTGAGTTAGGGTTTTTTGCCTACCTCCAAACGTTGATTAGCCCTCCCTATTTATAGGACTTGGATCAGGATGTTACGTAGCGTCCACGTCGTTCTTAATCCTTATCATAATCTGTTGGCCTAATCCTTATTGTATTCTGCAATTCTTATCGTAATCTGTAACCCTTATCTTAGTCATAGTCCTTATCTTAGTCTGTAGAGCCTATCTCAATCTTATGAGATAGCGCGTTACTTTAACAATCTTCCCCTATCCACAGGTAATTAAATTATAATCATCAATATCAATCATCTACAAAATCTATCTATGTATATAATTAAAAAAAAAGGCAATACAAGCAATCAAACAGACTAGAAAATGTATTACCTGCAAAGCCATGTAAAAGAAAAACAAATAAACACAAAATCAGAAAAATAGGCAGAGCTATCGAGGAAGAGTATATATGAGCGTATATACATTATATAAAGATATATATATATATAGAGTAATTAGGGAAACGACATCGATCAGAGTAGTAAAAACAGTGTAAAGAAATATATATTCACAGAGAAGAAATTCACACACAATAAATATGCAAAAAAAAAAAAAAAAACAGATAAAACTAAAAAATGAACCGATAATGTATGTGTGCGTGAACAGAGAAAAATTACATCAAAGGAGCATAATACAAGTAAGGATGTAGGATGACATTGAAACAATTTAAAAAAATAGACATTCACATAGTAGAAATCCACACACACTGTCAATGTGCACAAAAAGATAGATAAAAATAACAAAAACGATCTGTGGTGTATTTATGTGTGTGTGAATAGAGAGAAAATATCTAATACAAGGAGAGAGGTGTGATAGGAAGACATAAAAAAAATGTAAAGAGATGTAAATTTACTAATACTGTCAATCAATATATGCATTTACCGAAGAATATACATAGCACAAACAAGAGAAATTGGAGATGAAGAAGCACGGAAAGGAACCGATTATGTATGTATATATATATATATATATACACATGTATATATGTTTGGAGGGAGAGAAACTAGGTGAACCATGCACACAATAGTTGATCTCTGGAGGCAAAATGAAAAGAAAGAAAAAGGAATAGTATCTTATGATTTAAGCAGTAATAGCCGGAGAAGGGAGAATTGCCGGTGAGCTTTCCGTCGATCAAGAGAGAGGGAGGGAGGAGAGAGAGAGTAGTCAGTGAGGAAGCAAAAAAGGCACACTCCTGCCTTGGTCCTTTATACAGGTTTGCAGTGAATCTGGTGTACTAAGATCTGGAGGTTAAATAAATAAAGTGAGAGAGAGTTTAATCGTTAAAATAAATAGAGAGTTTGAAGTGAATAATGAATGCTTCGTTTTGTGGGGCCACCATCAATCTTTGATCAGACCAACTAGTGTGAAAAAAGAAGTTATGTAACACTCAGATTTGGGATCCAAACGAAATCCAAAGTGAACGTTGAAGAGGCAGGCACATAAAAAGATGAAAAAATGTGGAAGTGGTGAAGTGTTAGGTCTCCCATCACCTGCACCTGCAACTCTCTCTCTCTCCCTGCATTCTCTGTTCCAAAAACTTCCACTTTTTACTTTTCTTTTTTAATTTTTGTAATCTTAGCTTATTTGATTTACAGGTCTTTCAATTTTAACCAAACGTAACTATCATAACTGCACTAACCGATCCTTTTTCCCTATTTACATTTTTCAACTAAGAGTGGTAAATTCTCGGAGATCATCGTATCAGAATTTGATGAACGGTTAAGAACATCAACAGGACCGGCTGGAGCCTCAGGCGAAGGACCCAACCAAATTTTTTTTCTTTATATATTATAACTTACCTAAATATTTTATTTTCTTATATTATTAAACCTCAACAAATACAAAATTTAAAAGCGTGCCCAAAATATATCTGTATTATCTTTTTTTTTCCTCTCTCTCTCTCATCCTCATTACATTAGCATATATACACACATATTAAAATTAAATGTTAAATATATATTGAAGTAAAAATTGGTGAAACTTTCTATATTTTTCTAAGACCCCTATTAACTTTTATTTTCTCTTCTTATTCCTCACATATTTTTTCTACTCTCATTATAAATTTTTTTAGATTTTCAATATACTTATATTCTATTAAAGAATTTATTGGAGCATTAGACCAAATTATTCGAAATCAATTTCTATTATTCTATAACTTAAATTAGTTTATAGTTTTATTAATTTTTGTTATCATAAAATTATATATTTTGTTTGTAATTTTTATTTATATTGTTAAATGTGATTATTATAAAGCACATAGCTAATTAATTAATGATGGAACCAAATTTTGAAAAAAAATTAGTGATAAAGTTTAAAAATCACTAAATAAATAATTAGTATATTATTAGCATAAATATATGAGTAGATTTAATTAAAAGGCATTTTATATTTTTTCGTCTAAAGTCTCAAAATAATATTGAGCCACCTCTGATCATCAGAGATCTGGATGGTTTTATCCTATAATTCACAGTCAATTGCAATCACTAGTGATGGTACCCTTTGGATTCCAATCCACTGAGCTCTACTACGATTTATATAATCTTTCCATTGAGTCCCACCAAATCATCAATGGTTGGTGTTAGATTCTTCTTTGTTGGGCTGGCTGTTTAGTAGGTCGGGTTCAATGCTGTGTGGGGGTAAAAAGGTCATTTTCTTTTTAAAGGACTCTGCCCCTTAAAACTAAGGTCATTTTCCTCCACAATTGTGATGTAGCTTAGCAGGACATAGGAGTCTTTGTGTCAACAGTGGTAAGCTTTTCTGTGTGAAGAGGGAAAGAGATGGGATTTTAGAGAGAGAAAGTTAGATTTCTCATGCTAATATTGCTAATATTGTTGGTTATATCTGTAAGAATGCATTAATAAATTACAAAATTTTTATAATCAGTTAATTTTTATTAAATTAATCCGTCAAGTGTCAAATAAATATATCAGGCACCCTTTTTTAAAGTCACCTCAAAAAAGGTGTTCGCCCTTTAGAATGCAGTTCTTGACCCTTAAAGTCACCTATAAAGTCAGGTCTAACGTAATGGGGAATACACATCTCTTTCTCTCTCTCTCTAGTACATTACATTACCTAGTCCATATATGTAACTATGATTTGCTTATTTGGTTGTGGTGATGATTCGTTGTCTTTCCATTCAATTAACATTAATTTTAAGTTTGCTACATATTCAACTAATATTCTTAATATATAGTTTTTTCCCGATAATTATCTTAATATATAATTGCAATCACTAATTTTATGAATAATATTATGAAAAAATTATATTATCATGATGAGCAAGATTTAGACTTTTTAACCCTTGAAATTCCTTTTTTTTTTTTTTTTCTTGAAATAAATGAAAATTAAATATAGTATAAGAGTAAAGTATTAAATAAGAAAATACTAATTTTTTTTTCCCAGAATTAAACATTATTAACTTTTGTTTTTCATTTTTTATTTTGTTTTTATCTTATTTTCCACATGAGAATTAAAAATAAAAAAAAATCAAAGACAGTCTTTATATTGATGTATTTCTGTTCAATAATTTAAATAATTGTCATTGTATTATTATGAAAAATCTAGGCCTGTATCTAATAATATTAAATTTTTTTTTTTAAATAAACATTGATTTTATTCAATTGAAGGTTGCAAAGAAAACACATAGGTGTACATCTAATAATATTTTCTCACATTTCAAAACAGATTGTATATTATTTGCTAGAGCCTTCAAAAAACCATTGCATGCTCAGTAGAAGTAAAATATATTGAAGATACAGGATTTCATTTCTTCTTTCTCTTTCCCTCTCTCTCTCTCTAGAATCCTCCATCTTTTCCACCTGTAATGGTCTATTTGTAGGCCATTACCATTATTGTTGTTAACTGATTACATTGGGCCTATATTCAAAAGTTTTCTTCCTTCTGGGGTTGATCTTCCAATGGGCTTGATCTTCCTCAGCGGATTCCCCAGGTTCGGCCCATTCCGGGGCGCTTTGGCATGGATCCTACTTCAATTGTTCGACCCGATCCCGTTCCAGCGAACTATATCCGGCCCATGCCACTTGCTGCATCCTCAACTACCCCCATAATTACCCCTTATTGATTAGGGGGTAATTATTAGAGGCTGCTAATGATAACCTAACGGCTTGAGAAGATCGTGTGGGAGAGTGGACGGTTAGATTTAGGGGTTGGCGTTTCGAGATTCAAAAAACTCATCGCTTTCCTGACTCCTCGACCCTTGGGCTCACCTTGTCTTTATAAGCTTCATAGATGTTCCATCAATCCTCTTTACCGTCTCCATCTCACTTTCTGTTGTTCGAATCCTCTCCGGCGATCTCTTGCAAAAGATCCTCCTTCTAGTGGCCTTGCAGTACTTTCTGCCATTTTCACTTTCTAAGGTTAGTTTCATTTGCATTTTTCTTTTGGAAGACTTCTTTCTCCTCCTCGGAATCTTCATTCATTCTCACCATGACAGTAGATCTAGACGTTCTTCGCATGAAACTTCACCTCCCTGACGATGTAGAAATTAGAAACTGCCCCCGAGAGGTGAATATTAGAACCGGTGCTGGCCTTCTTCCCGGCGAGGTCCTGTTTTCAATCCTCCATCTTAATCTCCTTAGGCTTCCTCTGCATCCTTTCTTTTGCTATGTTTTCAACAAGCTAAATCTTTCCCCTTTGCAAGTAAACCCCAATTTCCTTAAGATTTTGTCTGTTATGCTACTCCTGATTCGTGACAGAGGTCTGGATCTGGACCTCGTAGATCTTCTCCTTTGTTACAAGGTCAGCAAGATCAGAACTGATGAACTGTTTTACCACTTTTTCCCCATTGAGAAGAGGTCCATCTGCATGGATAAAATCAAATCCGAGAAGGGCTGGAGGAAAAATATAATTGGGGTTAGGGGAGCCTGGTTCTCTCCAGCTGCGGAGGATTTCCCTATCCCGAGCACTTTTGGAGAGTGCTCTGTCTCTTTTTACAAAAAATATAAAAACCATAAGAGTGACTGTCCTTGCGAGATTTGCATTCCTCGTTTTTGTACTTTCTTGTGCCATTCCTTAGGCATTCCTTGTGATGATTTAAGCTACGGTGTGTGCAGGGATAGGGATAACTACCTGAAGCGGTACGTTCTGACCAACGTTCCCTCCTCACCTCAGACAATCTCCTCGATATCTCAGTCCTCGGCAAGACAATGAGCTAACTCCAGATCCCTTCCTTCGGCAGGAAGAAAACTGCCCCCAGGCCTGCTATCACCCTGCATCAAATTCCTCACCGGCTTCAGCATCTTCCTCTGCTACCCTTTCTGATACCACTCCTTCCCCCGATCCATCCGTGACGGCTGCTGACCCGGTAGCTAACACAGCGACTGCCAGCCCGAACATTACCGCTTCTATCAACAATCCTCCTGGTTCTACTACTGCTTCTGCATGGGAAAAGGCCAGAAGAAAAAGGCACCAACCTGATAGTGCCCTCAGCATCGATGACGTTCCTTTGTCTCAGAGGGTTAGGCCCTTTGGGCCGAATGTGGTATCCCTAGCGAGACCTCCTCAGACTAGGCCCCCTACGCCTTCTGGGTATGCCTCCACTTCAGGAACGGCGCCATGGAACCCTCGCTTCATTCGAACAGACGGATCGTCTGTTAAACCGACCAAAACCATGTTCAAAGATGGTCAGACCGCAATGGCTTACTACAGGAGCATGTGGACTCCCAAGGACATTGAGGTAGCCAAAGGTCTGTCTCAGAGGGAAGTGTTCAGCCGATTTCCCTTATCCACCATGGAGGTAACTTCTGCCCCTTTGTCAATAAGTCTTTACACACTCTTTACACTTATTTTCTTCTAACCATCTGCTCGGCTTAACCAGTTGTCCTGTATATCTCTATAGACCCTGTACGGGATGATGGCTATGCAGAAACAAGTTGAGCATGTGAATGCCAAGGTCCGCGCGCTTTCTGACAGCCTTAATGCAGCGAACAAGGAGAACGATGATTTGGCTGCTCAGAAGACCGGGTTGATGGTTCAGCTTGGTAAGATTGAAAAGGAGAGGGATTCGCTGAGGAAGGAGACTGACTCTCTTCAGGATGAGAGGAATGCATTGCAGCTTGAAAAGAGTGTCTGGCATACCGAGCGGGAATCCCTTAAGGCTGAAAAGGAAGAACTGCTACGCCTTCTGAGTGATGAGCAATCCGCTCGGATGGCCTTTGAGAAAAGGGCCTTGGACGAGCGCAACGCTTTACTCGATACCATCAGTAGGGTAAACGGTGGAATGCTAGCTCTGCATGCTCGGTTTTCTAAAGTTAGAGCCCTCAGATATGCTCAGGGGTTCTGAGAGGGTTACGCCGATCGTGTTCCGGATGAGGGTCAGACCAGTTCCACCCCTGATAATGTTGACAAGGAACTGGATATTGACCCTCCTAGTGTTTATACCGATCCAGACTCCTCCACTGCTGAGGGCATATTTGATGAATGCCAAGAGATTGCCTCTTCTCGGATCACTCCTACTCATTCTGCTGCTCTGACTTTGGATATTCTTCCCCTGTCCACCTTGACTCCATCTATTATTACTGCTGAAGATAACCCTCAGCAGAATGATTCTTCCAATGCTATTGAGGGCAGGACTCAACAGAATGATTCTGTCATTCACCTCGACTCTCCACCTCGTGAGGATGGTGATACCAACAATAATGAGGAGACAGCCCAGCATCATCAAGAGGCTGACGAAGCAAACGCCTCTTAGTTAGAACTCTTTTTTTTCTTCTTTTTTTTTAAAAAATGTACTGACTTTGGTATATTCGCCATCTTTACACCTCATCTTTTTTTGTAACTCTTTGAACTTTATTAATGAGATGGCCGACTTCTGATCAAGCTCTTTATGTAAACTCATTTTTTTTTTCTTAGCAAGTGTTTGGCGTTCGGCTCATAGTGCCAGCTGCCACTTACTTTGCTCAGGCGCCTGGCGCTCGGCTAGAATGCCACTTGCCACTTGGCCCTCTGTTTTTCTTAGCAAGTGTTTGGCGTTCGGCTCATAGTGCCAGCTGCCACTTACTTTGCTCAGGTGCTTGACGCTCGGCTAGAATGCCACTTGCCACTTGGCCCTCTCTTTTTTTTTTTTTTTTTTTTAGAAAGTGTTTGGCATTCGGCTCATAGTGCCAGCGGCCACTTACTTTGCTCAACCTTTTAAAGAGGAGTATAATCTTTATAAATCTCAGAAACTTGTACATTCAACTGCATTCAATTGAAAATGAACAAATTCAGTATTGAATCTCAACTTTTTATTGATAATACCTCTTCAGAGAAGTAGCATTCCAAGGCTTGTTAACCAGCCTTCCGGCCATGGTTTCTAAGGTATATGCCCCCTTTCCTATGGCCTCTGCAATTCTGTATGGGCCTTCCCATGGTGGCATCATCTTTTTGACTATCCCCACCTTCTTTTTCAGAACCAGATCACCTGGTCTAAAGTTTCTGTGCTTTACTTTCTTGTTATGGCTGTTCGCAAGTGTCTGCTGGTAGGATGCAAGCCTTACCGCTGCTGCATCTCTTTTTTCTTCCAGCAAATCAAGGTTAAACCTTAACATACTGTCATTATGCTCACGGTTCCATGCCAAGCTTCGAACAGTCGGAACTAAGTGCTCGACTGGTATAACTGCCTCGGTACCATACGCCATGGTGAATGGGCTTTCTCCGGTCGGTCGTCTTGGGGTCGTTCTGTAGGCCCATAGGACGTTCGGCAGTTCATCTAACCACCTTCCTTTCTTTTCTTCTAGCTTCTTCTTGATACAAGTAAAGATTGTTCTATTTGTAATTTCCGCCTGTCCATTGGCCTATGGGTGACTTACTGCCGCCAGCTTTTGATTAATTCCATATTCCTCCAACAGCTCTCTTACTTGCTTACTGTCAAGGTTGGTCCCATTATCCATGACGATTGACTTCAGAACACCAAATCGGCAAATAATATTACTCCAAATGAATCGTCTCACAGAGTTTAAGTAATGCTCGGATATGGTTCTGCTTCCACCCACTTAGTAAAGTAGTCTGTAGCTAGCAGCACATACTTGTTCTAAGCTCGGGCAGTTGGTAGAGGACCAACTACATCCATCCCCCACTGTACGAAAGGCCATGGTGTGGCCATTACGTGCAAGTCTTCAGGTGGTTGGTGAATCAGTGGTCCGAACCTTTGGCACTTATCGCACCTTCTGGACAATTCTTCCGAATCTCACGATATGTTCGGCCAGAATTACCCTTGCGCCATTGCTTTGTGTGCTAAAGATCTCCCCCCTGAGTGGTTTTCACATACACCTTCATGAATAGCTCGTAGTATTTGCCTAGCCTTTGTGGGGGTAACACACTTTAAGTACGGTCCGGAAAAAGATCTTCTGTATAACTAGTTATGCACTACGGCGTACTTCGCAGCATTCGCTTTGATTTTCCTAGCCTCATCTCTTTGCTCAGGCAGATTACCATCTCGGATGTAAGTTATGATCGGATCAATCCAACTTGGCTCATATGGAATAACATTCACTTGCCAAGGATCTAAGCCTGAAGGTTCTTCGAAAATGGATGGCTGGTTTAACATTCCCACTGGAATCACCCTTGCCAATGTTTCTCCAGAACCCGAGGCACTACATGCTAGCCGGTCGGCATCTTCGTTATACTCCCTTGGAATTTGAATGAATTCAATTTTTTCAAAGTTCTTCGCCTCCAGCATAACAGCAGAACGATATGCTTCCATCGTTTCATCCTTGGTTTCATACTCACCCCTCACCTGCCGAACAATTAACTGTGAGTCACTAAAAACATTCAAATTCCTGACCTTAAGCTCCTTGGCAAGCTTAATTCCTGCCAGCAACGCTTCATACTCTACCTCATTATTCATGGCTCCGAATTCAAGCCGAAGCGCTTGGCTTAAGGCTGTACCTTTTGGCGTCTGCAGTTTGATCCCAATGCCTGCACCCATCTGATTTGAGGATCCATCAACGAAGAGTTTCCATAAGTAACTACGAAGATCCTCCTCCATGTCCTCTGAATCACATTCAAGTAAAAAATCTGCCACCGCTTGCCCTTTGACTGCTGTTCTAGGTTCGTATGTGATATCAAATGAGCTTAACTCTATGGCCCACTTCGTCATTCTTCCTGAGAGATCTGGTTTGTGCAGGATTATTCTGATAGGGGAAGTGGTTAGAACGATGATAGGATGGGATTCAAAATAATGCCAGAGCTTTCTTTTCGCATGCACTAGCGAAAGTATCACCTGCTCTGCCTTTTAATAATGTCTTTCGGCCTCAGTCATTGTCTTGCTAACATAGAACACTGGATATTGCTTCCCTTCTGCGTAGCAAATTAGAACGCCACTTGTCGCGATGATGAATACTCCGAGATATAAAAACAGCTTTTCGCCCGATTCTGGAGCTGACAGTACCGGAAGGTTCTGCATATATTTTTTCAGAGCAGTTAACGCTAGGCGCTGTTCATTCCCCCAAACCTGCCTACCGTGGCTTCGTATTGTGTCAAAAAATGGTTTGCATCGATCTGACAATTTGGAAATGAACCGGCTCAGTGCAGCAATCCGTCCCGTAAGTGTTTGCACTTCTTTGATTGTCGTCGGCTCGACATTCTTAGTCAGAGCATCTGATTGGGTAGGGGCTTGCCTCGATGCCTCTGAGATCAACCACGTGCCCTAGGAATTGGCCTGAACTTACACCGAATGAGCACTTGGTCGGATTGAGCTTCATTCCATATCGCCTCAACACATCAAACACGTCTCGCAGATGCTTCACATGATCAGCTTTCTTCTTACTTTTTACCACCATGTCATTAATGTAAGCTTCCACTGTCTTCCCTATTTGTTCCTTAAAAATTTTGCTAATAAGTCTTTGGTAAGTTGCTCCAGCATTCTTCAGTCCGAATGGCATAACTTTGTAGCAATACGTCCCGCGTTCGGTAACGAAAGAAGTTTTTTCTTCATCAGCGGGGTCCATGGGGATCTGATTATAACCTGAATAAGCATCCAAAAAGGTCAAGCGTTCATATCCAGTAGTTGCATCCACCAACTGATCAATTTTTGGCAGCGGGAAGCTATCCTTCGGACAGGCTTTGTTTAAATTGGTAAAATCAATGCATACGCGCCATTTCCCATTTTTCTTCTGCACAACGACCACATTCGATAACCAGTCAGGGTGGTACACTTCTCTTACAAACCCCGCATCAAGCAGCTTGTCAACCTCTTCGGCAATAATTCGGTTGCGCTCGGGGGCAAACCGTCGCTGCTTCTGCTTTACAGGTTTTGCATTGGGGTTAACATTCAAGGAGTGACAAGATACAGAAGGATCGATTCCTGGCATGTCTAGGTGACTCCATGCAAACACATCTACGTTTTGAGACAAAAAATCAACTAATTCATGCTTTTCCTCCTCAACGAGTCGTTCCCCCACTCTGGTTGTCCGTTCCGGTCGGAACTGATCGATCTGCACATCAAACAGGGGTTCTTCAGTTAAGCCTACTGGCTCCTCCTCCCCACTCTGCTTGGAGGGAGGCTCCTGTAATTGCTATTTCGGACTTGCTGAACGAATAGGAGCTTTCCCCTTTCCGGCATGTTTCAGTGTTACAGAATAACATTCTTTAGTTGCAACCTGGTCTCCATGAATGTCAATCACTTTGGTTCTGTCTGGCCCCAGGCATCTCATTACCTGATGCAGAGTGGAAGGAACACCTTGAACTCTGTGGATCCACCCTCTGCCCATCAGAAGATTGTAAGAGGAATGAATTTCAACAACCACAAAGGTTTCCATCAAAACCCTCTCGGCAGCATGTACTGCTACCTCCACCGTACCGACGGGCTCCACTCGCTTTCCATCAAACCCTAGTAGTGGATTCCCGGTGGATTTCAGCCGATCCTGTTTGATCTCGAGCCGATCGAATGTATCTCTTGGCATAATGTTCGCACTACTTCCAGGGTCAATTAGAACTCTGCGTACCAAGCATTTGGCCACTGTCAAACTTACGACCAGCGGGTTATGAGGGATCTGAACACGCAACAAGTCTGTTACGTCAAACTTTATCTGCGTTGATACGCTCTGTTGGTGCAGAGTGTTTACACTGCCTATCCTTCTCTTCATCCGTACCTGGCGAAGGCGTGTTCGAAGCAGTTCATCTGACTCCTCGGCAGGTTCTGGCCGAACGTGAATTGCATTGATTACTCGAACTGGTTACATGTTGTGAGAATTCGACTTCTGATTCTTCTTCACGTGCTCCATTGGTCGGTTCTGCTCCACCGCTGGTCCTTGAATATAACTTGCGAACTCCCCTCTGGCTATTAGCATCTCTACCTGTCTCCTTAGGTTCCTGCATTCGTTAGTCTGCTGGCCAAAATCAGAATGAAATGCATAGTGCTTAGACTAATCCCTCTGTTTGAGTGGTTGTCTGATTGGTAAAAGAGGTCGGAACTTATCTTTATTTTCTTGGTACAGTCTTGCTAGGGTAACTTTCAATGGAGTAACCAGCTCTTCCTCTCTGGGCCTCTTCTCTGATTTCTATGAGGAGCGTTGCGGTTGAACCTGTTTTTGCCTGATCTTTGCTTTGGTCTTTTCTTCCGTGGATATGACGGATGTCTTCCGAGCGTTTGCCACCTCTTCTTCTTCCAAGCGCACAAATCCATCGGCTCTTTTATTAAGTTCATCCATAGTCTTCGGCGTGTTCACCACCAAGCTTGTGTGGAATGGGGTGCCACGGTTTATGGCCAGTATGAATGCTTGAGCTGCCGTTGAAGGGTGACATTCAATAACCAAGCTCTTGGTAAGGTTAAACCTGGTTAGGAAAGCCTGGAGACATTCATCAGCATGTTGCTTCATTGTGAATAGGCTCAAAATATCTTTCGCTGGACGCTTGTTTCCATAGTATTGGCTTATGAACCGATCACACAAGCTTCAGAAACTATCCACCGAACCCCTCGGCAGGTTCTTGAACCAATTCAGAGCTGGTCCGGCCAGACTCGTAGGAAATCACTTGCACATCAAAGAGTCATTCACAGTGTTTAGAGCCATTTTCAACTGGATGTGATACACGTGATCGATCGGATCAGTCGTTCCGTCGAACAGAATGAAAACAGGCATGGAAAATTTCCTCGGACTCGGAGCATTCAGAATCTCATCGGTGAACGGTGAATCAACCGTTCGAGCTGCTGAACGGAGTGCTTTATTTTCCCTCTGGAACCCCACGGTTGCTCTCTGGTCAACTGATCTCCTCTCTGAGCTGTGATAGTCGAACATCGTCATGGAAGGCCGATAGGTCGGATCGAATGACCTGTCCTCAACAAAGTCTTTGCGCCATGGAGGCATAGCTTTGTGACGATTCAACTCGTTGCTTCACCTCGGCTGAGCGTTTCTTGATATGGATCAAAATTCATTGCTTCGTTTCCCCTGATCTGCTCACGCCGTGGATCTTTGTGAGTTGATCCTTCTCGATCATCAATACGACGAAGATTTGGCGGCAAACCGTCTCGCCGGATTTCCTCGCGGTGAGGATCTACTAGATTGTTTCCAACCTCCTCACCGTGATGTGCTGCATCGGTACGTGCACCTTCTTCTCTTACTGGGAGTGGTCGTGGAATTACTGGTGCTTCTTGACGCTGCATTTCAGTCCTTAGATCCGCATTTTCTCTCCGGAGAGCTTCGATCATGTTCATCAACTAATCAAGTTTCAGTTGCTGGACGTTCTCAACCGTATTGGAGTTGTCACCCCATATCATGATTCCGGATCGAAGCAAAGGCATGAATTACGAACTCCGAAACAGATCTAAGCGTTACCGATGCAAACTCCGTTAGATCTGGGCTTAACTTCACTGAATCGTGATCACTGTTTGCTAGATCTGAACTTTTCTAGCTTTGAACTCACCGGATCTGACTGCAATTGAGCAGATCACAATTGCGTCATTCCGAAGCAAATGCCTCAGAATCCACAATAAGCAAGAATTCTCTCTGAACAAACTACAATCTCACTGATCTGGATTCAACTTCCAGAAATCACACTGTGTACTCACAAACTCGATTGAACTAATATGGTACTGATCGGGCTCGAATTGATCTTTGTCCTCGATTCCTACAGACGGCGCCAATTGAAGATACATGATTTCATTTCTTCTTTTTCTCTCCCTCTCTCTCTCTCTAGAATCCTCTCTCTCTAGAATCCTCCCTCTTTTCCACCTGTAATGGTCTATTTGTAGGCCATTACCATTATTGTTGTTAACTGATTACATTGGGCCTATATTCAAAAGTTTTCTTCCTTCTGGGCTTGATCTTCCTCGGTGGATTCCCCAGGTTCGGCCCATTCCGGGGCGCTTTGGCATGGATCCTACTTCAATTGTTCGACCCGATCCCGTTCCAGCGAACTATATCCGGCCCATGCCACTTGCTGCATCCTCATATATATATATATATATATATATATATATATATATACAAGCCTGTATTTGATAATATTTTCTTACATTTCAAAGTGAATATCTCTGTGAAAGTAAAGCAAATATATTATTTGCTAGAGCCTATCAAATCGTGGCACACGGTGATTATGACTCACATCAAATCGTCGTCATCGTTTTATTTTTTATTTTTTTTAGGAGTGTTAAACACAGTCTGTGTAAATGACTGTGCATTCATAGTGACACATTTAATTAAATGGAAAGCTCAATTATAGAAGTTATAATTAATGCATCTTTCTGATTTTTAAAAATTATAAAATTTTAACTTTTAAGACCATATTATCCTTTTATATTTCTTCTTTCTTTTCTATCCTACTTGTAACCTTCATTCTTCTTTGTTTACCTACCTTATTCTTTAAAAAAAAAAAAATTATGTGAATTGATTGCTTTTTTCCTTTTTTTATTTTTATTTTTGAGTAATTTGCACTTACACCCATTCAGGTTTGCAATAAAGATAAGTAAATACAATTTAGGGAGAGTGTGATCCAATTACCCCCTCGAGTTTGCAAACTTGAATAACAACACCCAACCATGATAAGAGTACGTAATTGCCTTTGATTTCTAAATTGACCCATTTAAATCATGAAAGTAAAACATTAACCTTTTACAAGTCCTTTGATTTGACCAAAATGACCCTTGGCAAAAAAAAAAAAAAAAAGCCATGGGCCTCACAAATTTTTTTGGAAAACCTTATTATAATATTAAATTAAAATTATTTATGGTAATGTTTTGCATAAAAATTAAAGTTAGCCCCTTCAAATTTTTTGTAACACTCTATTTATGATACTAAATCATAGATACTAATAGTTGTTTACTATATTAAAATTAAAGTTGATCTCTCTAATTTTTTTTTTTTTTTTTTTTAAATCTATATGGTTCCCGGATATTAAATATAGTTTGATAATGAAATTATTTTTAACCCTCTCAAATTCCAATAAACCTCTTGCAATAAAAGATCAAATTTAGTTAAAAAAAAATTTATTAATTATTATGGTAATCCTTTTAACAACATACTATATTTACACACACATATATTCACACACATACATAAATATTATTTGTTATGAATTAGAAATAAAATATATATATATATATATATATATTTATATTCACTTGACAACAACAATGATTCAATCGACAACTTTTCTCTTCAATTTTATTGCATATTATTTATAGACACATTTTATCAATATACATTAAACTTGCACAACAAAATTTCTTACAATGATTTTATGTTATTTTAAAATTTTAATATTACATTCCTATTTTGGCCCTACCAATTAAAAATTCTTGGGTTCGCCCTTGTTTGTATGCATATGGCATTGGTCAAATAAAAGGACCTATAAAGGTTAATATTATACTTTAATAATTTAAATGGGTCAATTAAGAAGTTAAATAACAATTATGTACTTTTATCATGATTGGGATATTATTATTTAAGTTTGCAAACTTGAGGGGCAATTAAATCACACTCTTCCTAACTTCTTAATATAGTAATTTGTAAGTGCAAATTACCCTTTATTTTTTTCAATTCTTTCATTATTATTATATATATATATATATATATATATATATATATATATATATATATATATATATAAAGTAGTTAACCATACTGTAAATAGATTGGGAAGCCATAGTTCTCTTATTTCATATATTAACTAAAAACTCAAATTTTAGTTTATAATATTGCTTCAATTAAAACTCAATCTCGGTATTTTATTTAAATTACATAAAATTTTAAAAAAAAAATTCAAAAAAAAAAAATTAAATATATGTAACAAATGAAAGAAGGAAGGTTATTAGGTAAAAAGAAAGAGAAAATAATGAAAAGAGTAATTTGTTCTTAAAGTTGAACTTTTATAATTTTAAAAAAATAAAAAAAAAATTATTAATTACAATTTCTATAATTAGATTTTTTAACCAATCAGATGTCTCACATTCGCTATTTTTTTTTTATGGGCTTTGCTAACCACAGTCGCCTTGCGCGACTATGGATTTACCGTCGCTTATCCTATTAGTATAGGAATTAGATTCCATTTATAATTTGTCTATAAATTAATTACCATTTATAACTTGTCCAGGTGTAGAAATCTATCACCACTGTAAATCTATAACTTATTTTACTTTATCCTACTGGCAAGTCACGTGATTTATAGACCACGTGTTTGTTTATGTTTGGGTCATATATTTTACTCTTAAATAAATTCTATACCATTTAAATTTACACTTCAATTTTTATCAATCCTAAAATTTTTGTTCCAATTACAAACTTTACGTAAATATAATAACACCACCAATACAACAAATTTGATTATCTACTCTATTTTTTTTTCTTAAATGTGAAATTTTTTATATTTATTTAAAGTAAAAAATATTATATAAAAAAATGAACATAATAGTACAAGAGAAATAATAAGGGGTATACTTATAAGAAACTAAGAAGAACAGAGAGCCCATAAGAGGGCAAAACAAAACTGCAGCAACTAATAAAAATAAATCCAAAGCTAACTCAAATGGTATTTACAGTCGCAAAGCCCAAAATTGTAGTTCATTTTGTAGTTGCATACCATAAAATAAAATGGTATTTGATTTTTAATGATTTGATTTTCAGGTTGGATGAGTGGCTTTATTTCTCACGAGGAAAAGGCATACATGGTTTATGAAGAACTTTATTTTTGGCAATGATCTTTTGGGATATGATTAGATTACATTTAATTATATATATATTAACATAACAAACTTTTGATACTGTAGTAATCTTTTGGGTTATGATGGAATTACATTCAATTAGATATATTAACATAGTTACTTTTGAACATACAGTATTCTGTGTGGGATATAATTGGATGTAATTGACTTTTAATTTTGGACGTGGATAAATTTTATTCTTTTGTTAATGAAAGTATTATTGACAATTGATGTACTTTATTGTATTTTGGTTTATAAAAAAATTCCACATTTCAGTGTTGCTGCTATAATGTCGCAGTTCATTCTATTGCTATTGAGTTAGCTTTCGGTTCATTTGTTATTAGTTGCTGCAGTTTTGTTTTCTTATTATTTCTTTTGTACTATTTTTTTTATTATTTTTTTATATAATATTTTTCACTTTAAATATATATAAAAAATTTAAAAATAGAGTAAATAATCAAATTTGTTGTTTTGGTAGTGTTATTATATTTATGTAAAGTTTGTAATTGGAACAAAAAAATTAGAATTGATAAAAATTGAAGTGTAAATTTAAATGATATAAATTTTATTTAACAGTAAAATATATGAGTCAAAAATAAACAAACGCAAACGCATGATCGATAAATCAAGTGACTTGCCGATAAAGTAAAAAAAAGTTATAATAGTGATATATTTTCACACCCAGACTAGTTATAAATGATATATATATATATATATAGATATAGATATATATATTTTTTTTGGTCAATGGCTTGCGATACATCCACTCCCTCCAAATTAACTGACTCATTTATTAAAAGCATCAACATCCAGAGGTCTGCTGTATGGGCCCGCCCAATGCAATTGTCATTGCTGCAGGTAGTATACATATTGCAAGTGACTACTGGGCCCCATTAATGAAAATTTTGTTCTTGTTCAAAGATATTTTCAAAGATTTCACCTAATATATATATATATATATATATATTTCCAAAGAGAGATAATGCTGCGACCTATCACTATCAGCTAAGAATCTTCTGATGTACAAGAGACAAGTGCCGGTCACATGTCAATTTGTGGTTTCTTCTCATTCATAATCTATTTTCTTGGCACGTGGCAGTGAGGAAAAAGAAAAACAAATTAAGTTAATTTTATTTATTATTGTTGTTTTTTTATTTAAGCATAAAAAATTAGAGCGAGGTTATTTTATTTTTAACTTGTCACTAAATTGGGAAACTAAACAAAACTTGTAGTGAATCGTAGAATTGTAAAAGGTAATTTGATCTGATTACATGTGGTTGGTAACATGTAAGTGATGCAGCGAGAATTTAGTTTTGTGAGAGCCACCATCAATCTTTGATCAACCCAATTAGTGTGAGTGCATTTTGAGAGATTTGGATCACAAAAAAAAAAAGAAAAAATGTGAAAGTGGTGAAGCCTTTATTTTCCCTTTTAATTTCTGCAATCTTTTGCTTATTCTCTCTCAATTTCAACCGAATGTAATTACCATAATTACACTCACAAACCCATTTCTCCTATTTACATTTCTCAACTAAGAGTGGTAAATTCTCTGAGATTATTATATCAGACAAAAAAAAAAAAAAAAAAAAAAAAAAAAAGCAAATTGTACTACTTTGATGAACGGTTAAGATCTTCACAAATCTGAATGGTTTTATTGTACAACTGTCAGTCAATTGCAACCACTAGTGATGGTACCCTTTTGGATTCCAATCTATTGAGCTCTACTACGATCTATATAATCTTTCCATTGGGTTCCACCAATTCATCAATGATCGGTGTTAGATTCTTCTTTGTTGGAATGACTGTTTAGTGGGCCGGGTTCAATGCATTCCACAAGTGGGACCATTTCTGAATTCAGCCCATCAAGCTTCTTGAACTTGCGTATGTTGCTTGTCTGTAGCAGTTTGATTTCAATCACGCATTTTTTACAGTGTAAATGGACTGAGCGAATCCAAGCAGGTGATGTAGCTCAAATGGTAGAGCTAGAGGTACAGGATTCGATCCCCTACATCTCTAAGTTTCTAATAACTTCTTGCACTTTATAGTATCTCACTTTTCATGTTCGGAGTTGGTTTTTGACTTCACGTGCCTTCATCCTAAGTGGTTTCCACGAAATACGTATCTTTACAACCCAAAACAAAGATGGCCAATAAAATCCACTTTGAAGGACTTTGTCAGTAATTTTTTTGACACTGAAATGTCCTCCACATGCAAGTGTGTGGCAAGTTTTCAACCACTGACTCTTAAACTAGATGGCTTTAAGACATACACAACTTGTACGGTAGCATGATAGTATCAAGCCCTAATTCATCACCTGCCCCCAACAAGCTTACCCGTGAAACCTATCGATTCAAATGACATCATGTTTTCTATTTTTGAGCCATTCATTGAAGTGAATGAAATCTACCTTTACGTTGCTGCATCAGTTGATGACTCAGGTAAGAAGAAAATTGTACAATATGTTAAGACATAAAGTGATACTTCTATTTATAATTAGACTAATTTATGTTTAATGTGTGTTTGTAGGTACTTTCCCAGATAAATGGTTAAACCCGGAAAAGAACCGAAATGAGAAAATATGAACGACGAAAAAAACAGCGTCGAAAACCAAGTCTCGAGCAGAAAGATATGCCCCTCGACCCAATTTTGCAATTCTTTTTAAATTATAATATAATGATCAAAATTGACTTTTCCCACTTAAAATCAATTTTTTGTAAAATAACATATATAATATCTGACGCATCAACTGCAATAGTACACATATATATATATGTCTGTATAAAACAACAGGTAGGAGCGTTCTTTTTCTTTCAACACTAAGTACTCTCTCTCTCATTTAGTGTTGAAAGAAAAGGAACGCTCCAACCTGCTTGTTTTATTTAATCAAACTGTATAAAAATTTGAAATACTCCAACCTGCTGTTTTATTTAATCAAATTGTATAAAAATTTGAAAAATTGTATAAAAAGTTGAAATAAATAAAGTGAAAGAGAGTACATAGTTCTCCTGCCTGCTGAGTGCAGTCTGGCCTGGTACGGACTTCAATTGTTTATACAAATTTATTAAATAGATAGAGAGAGTTTGTTGGTTAAATAAATAGAAAGAGTTTCTGCCTCTCTGTGTGCTTTATTTATATATATATTTTTATGTATATAAATTTATTAATTATAATAATAAAATCATGTGATAAAATATATTTGTTTATGAATACAACTATCTTTTTTTTGTTTTATATATATAAATTTATTAACAACTAACACTTTTTAGGATAAATCGTTCAAAAAAAAATTCCTCCTAAACAATATTTGATGTTAAAGAGATAAGTAGAAGAGAATGCTTGACAGTGAGGTTAGAGCATGCTGTATGCGTCATATACCTTGTCCACCTGCTGTTTTATTTAACCAAATTTCAAATTTTTATACAATTTGATTAAATAAATAAAGTGAGAGAGAGTACATAATTCTCCTGCCTGCTGGTACGGACTTCAATTGTTTATACAAATTTATTAAATAGATAGAGAGAGTTTGTCAGTTAAATAAATAGAAAGAGTTTCTGCATCTCTGTGTGCTTTTTTTTTTTTATTATTATTATTATTATTATTTTTTTTATGCATATACATTTATTTATTATAATAATAAAATCATGTGATAAAATATATTGGTTCATGAATACAACTATCTTTTCTTTTTATATATATAAATTTATTAACAACTAACACTTTTTAGAATAAATCGTCAAAAAAGAATTCCTCCTAAACAATATTTGATGTTACATTACTGACGGTGAGAAAGAGATTAAGTAGAAGAGAGTGTTTGAGAGCGAGGTTAGAACATTCCGTATGCATCATATACCTTGTCTATCTATTTTTTTAAAAAATAGACTACCACATAAGCATTATTTAATAAAAAATATTTACATGCTACTCTATTTTCTTTATTAAAAATTGTTGTACAGTATGCAACATCAATATCTCATTATTTACTTATTATTAAATTAATTTAACTCAAAAATTAAATTCCAAAGGTGGGCCATTCACAAATATAGCGGAAGATATTGAGAAAAGGAACCAAAAGCTAACAAAGAAAATATTAAAATATTATAACAAAATGGATATATATTATCCATGTGATTGGCTAACCGTAGAGAATGGAATAGACAATAGCAGATGAGGACAATTAATTAAGGACTCTATCATTCACACATACCAGCCTCCTCTTTCTCTACTTATCTCTTTCTCACCGTCAATGATGTAACATTAAACATTGTTTAGGACAAATATTTTAGAATAATCGTAGTCACACAATTCGTCCAAAATAGTCCTGCTCTCAAGCTCCATATGCAAATTTGCGATTTGAGAGCGAATTCGCACAAAATTCACGAATTCAATTTTTGCAATTCGCGAATTTATTTGCTTAATTCGTGATTTTTATACTAATTCACTATATAGCTAAATTTTTTAATTACTTAAATTGCACGTGTGCCCATATGTTTGGCATTGTTATATATATATACATATATATATATATATATATATATGTGTTTGAAAATATATCACTAAAAAACTTCCTAATTGAATAATATTATTAATGAAATAAATAATAATGAATATATTTGTATATGAATTTAAATAAAAAAAATACAAAATATATATTTCATGATCTTATATAATTTTATTTAAAATCTAACATATAAACGCTTTCAAATGCTCTCGCTTTTAAAAATTTTAAACTTTAACGCTTTAGTAGTCATGCTTTCACTCCCGTTGTTGTTTGAAAATATATCACTAAAAAACTTCCTAATTGAATAATATTATTAATGAAATAAATAATAATGAATATATTTGTATATGAATTTAAATAATAAAAAATACAAAATATATATTTCATGATCTTATATAATTTTATTTAAATCTAACATATAAACGCTTTCAAACGCTCCCGCTTTTAAAAATTTTAAACTTTAACGCTTTAGCAGTCATGCTTTCACTCCCGTTATGTGACTTGAGATAATCCAGAAAAGAAAAGGGGAGTGGGATCATGTAGGAAAGAATCCCAAATAAAATCAATGAACAAAATTAATAAAGCAATAAAGAAAATGAACTGAAGGTAATTTTTAAATATATTTCCTTAAGGTAATTTTTAAATCTATTTCCTCCCATTTTAATTTAATTTAATTTATTTTTATACTTATATCTTAATTGAGAACTTATGTTTGTATTTTAATTAGTAATTTTTAATTGGTAATTTTTAATTTGTAACTTATGTTTGTATTTTAATTGGTAAAATATGTTTATATTTTTATCGTTAACTTATTTTATTATTTATTTATTTTAAAAATAAATAATAAATTAGGTCTATTGATGGCCATTGATCCTGTAATACACTCAATCTTCCCATAGATTGAGCTCTTCAGATTACTCCATCTCTGGTTCAGGTTTTGACATATCAACAAAAACTTGAATTATATATATATATATATACTCCGTATATATTTCATATATACTTTCTTGTAAAATGATGCAACACTGAGACTTTTGACGAAGTTCCACATTCAACATCCATTGGTTATAATAGATTGGACATATGAAACCTACATAAAAATATATATATATATATATATATATATATATATATTTATATGTATATATAGTCGACCATAAAAGTGACTGCAATACCAAGACTATTATAAAATTAGGAGGGCTACGTACTGGTGTATAGATAATATCAATCATGTACAAAATCTATATATATATATAATTAAAAAAAAAAAAAAAAAAAGACAATACAAGCAATCAAACTTTTCACTCGGCCTAGAAAAATGATACGAGATATTACCTGCAAAGCCCTGTAAAAGAAAAACAAATAAACACAAAATCAGAAAGCAGAGAGATCGAGGAAGAGTATATATGAGCGTATATACATTATATATAGAGAGAGAAATTAGAAAAACGATATCGATTAGAGGAGTATAATACAAGTAGGGATGTAGAAAGATATAGAAACAGTGTAAAGAAATATATATTCATAGATAAGCACAAAAAAAAAAAAAAAAAAAAAACAGATAAAACTACAAAAATGAACATATAATGTATGTGTGTGTGAATAGAGATAAATTATCTATGAGTAACATGTATATATAGAGAGAAAATTAGGGAAAGGACATCAAAGGAGCATAATACAAGTAGGGATGTAGGATGACATTTAAACAATGTAAAAAAATAGACATTCACAGAGGAGAAATCCATGTACACTGTCAATATGCACAAAAAGACGGATAAAATGGAGTAGATAAAAACAACAAAAACGATCCGAGTCACCGATGCTGTGTTCGTGTGTATGAATAGAGAGAGAATATCTAATACAAGGAGAGGTGTGATAGGAAGATATAAAAAAAATGTAAAGAGATGTACATTTACAGAGAAAAAATCTACAAACATAGCCGGTCAATATACATTTACCGAAAAATATACATAGCACAAACAACAGAAATTGGAGAAGAATCACATAAACGAACCGATTATGTATGTATACATACATATATATATATATACACACACACATGTATATATGTTTGGAGGGAGAGAAACTAGGTGAAACATGCACACAATAGTTGATCTCTAGAGGCAAAACAAAAACAAAGAAAAAGCAGTAGTATCTGATGATTCAAGCAGTAATAGCCGGAGAAGGGAGAATTGCCGGCGAGCTTTCCCTCGATCAAGAGAGAGAGAGAGAGTACTTAGTGAGGAAGCAAAAAAGGCACGCTCCTGCCTCGGTCCTTTATACAGGTTTGCAGTGAATCTGGTGTAATGAGATCTGGAGGTTAAATAAATAAAGTAAGAGAGAGAGTTTAATGGTTGAAATAAATAGAGAGAGTTTGAAATGAATAATGAATGCTTAGTTTTGTGGGGCGACCATCAATCTTTGATCGGATCAACTCATGTGAAAAAGGAAATTATGTAACACTCAGATTTGGGATCCAAACGAAATCCAAAGTGAATGTTGAAAAGATTGTTTTAAGTTGATGTAAAAATCTTTAAAGAAATCGAGTCGATGCATGCTCATTCTCTACGGGTAAACTTGTTTACTCACCCCGAAGTTACTGGGGGTTTTGTTAAGTACGGATGCCTTGGTGTAGGATGCACAGTATTCCGGGATCGTTTCGATGGATTGAAGTTCATTTGAGTGTTCTCTTGTTCATATGCAAGTGTTAGCATGCTTGAGTTCACCTTCTGAGTTGTATTGTGTAATTAGGCCAAAATGTCATTTTTCGCCTTTGACTTGTACTATGTGCTTAAGCACACTTTTTGATACTCTTTCTGTGTGTATGATATGTGGCCAAGGGCCAAACTTCATTTGTAATCCTTGTATATTGAAAAATGATGAATTTTGCCTTTAATGAGAAAATCATGAAAACTTGTGTTTCAATATGTCATTTTCGTACCGGTGCGTGCATCGCGCATGTAATTCATCTTTTAGCATTCATTTGCCATATGTGAGGTGTGGCCAAGGGCTAAACACCATTTTTGTTTTAGGTTTTACATTTTAGTTTCATATTTTGCATTTTGGACTAAAATAGTGAAATCTGAGCCTTTAAGTTCATTTTCAAGTCGGGTGGCGTAAAGTGTGTTCCGGCACATCCACTAGGACCTATTCTATAGGCATGAAGTGTGGCCAAGGGCCAAATGGTAATTTGAAGTCATTAGTAAATTTTAAATTTCAAATTTTCCATTTCATGTGCATTTTTGTCTTTTTGGCCGTTGGGGGTTCATATTTTGCATCGGCGGTAATTTAAGTCGTGGATCATTATAGCGTGCCTTAATAGGTAAGTTACGTCTGCCTATATGATCGTTTCCGGGGAAAACCCATTCGTTTGTATTTTGAGCCTCCTATGGACTCATTTCATTTTTTTTGTTGAAAATTCTAGCTTAAAGGCATTTTGTGGATTTTCTTCGAGAAATAAATCCCGTTCTTGACTCTGTCACATAGAAAATGTGATTTTAGGGGGAGTTTCTTTTTCGTATCTTTCCGAAAAATGTTATCTTGATCTCGTAAACCGCGTTGCAAACTCAATTTTCTGCTAAAATACTGTTTCTGCTGCTTTGGGTTGTTTCTGCCTATTTGGGCAGGCGCCCGCGGTTTCTGGGTGGGCCCCCGCCAAGCTCTTCAGGGCTGCCCCGTACCATTTCCCACGGTTCTGCCCATTTGGGCGGGCGCCCGCTTTGTTTCTGGGCTGCACTGCACCTCCAACTTCAAATCATCATATCTCACTCGTTTCAACTCCGAATTGGTCCGTTCTTAAGTCTAAACTGACCACGTCGAAATAAGATTTCCAATGGTACCAATTAGAGCTTCAGATTCCATTTTATCTCAAGATATTCAAGTTTTAGTAAGGTAGTGTTTGTTTTTGGTTCGAACTAGGATAGGGTTTCCCTTCCTTCGACTTCAGAACTTGATATGTTTGCCATCCGGACTCTGAATCATGCGATTCTTGTTAATTTTTCATTTTCTATCCAATGGTGTACACGAGGTTACTCATTTCAGTTTGGAAATGACCATTTTGCCGCTGGGGCTTAATTATTATCTTTCCGATCTCTTGCTTCCGCACTTATCCCTTTGGGTTCCGTAACCTCATGGAAGGTCATCTTAGGGTCTTAGAGGTATGTTGTGCCTTGGGAGACCGTTGTCTTGTTTCAAACTTTTGCATCTTGGATCCAGTTTGGGTCATCACAGGACACACTGGGTTGAAAAATCCAGGGTCGTCACAAGTCTACTCTACACAGTCACAAAAGGCTCCAAAGCCTGAGAAAAGAACAATCACCAGACCACCGAAAAAGACAACATCTAACCTCAACACATCTTTCAAAGGACACACTAAACACCAAACAAGGAATCCTGTCCATCTCTCAATCAATCTCAACTCTAATCTACACATCCCTGACAGACCAAACACTTACCATCTAGTACGTAGCTACACCACCACATAACCGTACCTACGACTACTAATCACACTATATGACAATCGTTACACTTAACAACTTCAAGATGATTAAACAATGAGTCCCCCAATGATTGCATACATTAGTCACCAAATCAGTAAAACACATTATCCTGCACCCAGGGCACAAAGCCGCAAAACAAGATCTTTAATAATTAAATGGATTGGACACTTGGTCCCACTTAACACACCTCGTCACTCGAGACAAACCACCTGAATCCACACTGTCATGCCGACACAACCCGCAATACCGTGCTCTCACTATCCATAACAAAATCGAAACAATCATGGACCTTTGACCCGACGTCGTGCTAAAAAGTGACTGATTCAGAAGAAATGGTTGGCCAGGCCATTCTCATCCTCTATCCAGTCTTAACACAGACGTCGCTCCTATCCTTAGGTCTAAACCTCAAACACAACTTCACATAGTCTACCAAATAACCATGAGATCCACTCACTATTAATCCATCGTTCTATGTAACTGCACGGTTACTCTGTCATATACCTACTCTAAAAGTAACATTGCGCCAGTACCACAATCATCAACCAACCTAAAAGCTCTCTGGTCACCTCATAAAACCTACAACAGGTAAACAACTCATAACATCACTTGATTCAATTTTTACCTTGTCAAAACACACAATACGACCATTTTATGCTTGAACCCTCAATACTAAAGTCAATCGTTCCTGTTATTCCTTAATAGAGTCCCACATTCACTTTCTAGCTGCTTAACACTCAAACAACACCAACATTTGTCCTTAAGACACTACTCGAATCAAACGTCTGTAGAAACATCCAAATGCATGATTCACATCACATCACTTAATCATCCTTGAACTCCCAGTTCACGACGCATCCCCTAGCCATCACCGCTAGTAATATTCAATCTCTATTCGGCAACTCGTGCCTCACACACCACCTGTCGAGACCACTTTCAGAATAAGCACCACAAAAAACCAAAGACTCCACCTCCCTCCATGGGAGTGAGTCGACCAATTCAATGAAACCTTTGCCAGTGAACTCTAACAGCACAACAAACCACATACAGGTCCGTCCATCCTCGGACACACATAATTCCTAGATGAAGGACAAGACATAAGACAAATGATGTCCTTGCTCAAACCAGATCAAATGGAAAGGTAACGAACCTCACACTCACAAGAGACTGACGATATGCACTGACACCCTGTCACACGCTACTCACCAATCGTCCAACCATGGACACCCAATCTCACTCGAGATGAAATGAACTCCTTACACACAAGGAGAAAGAACCAACTGGAAACACATACAGGACTACGATCACAAATCTAAGTGACCTCACCACTAACGGACTGTCATACACTATGAACATCGGAACCTCACTTACACTACATCGTAATACTCGTGCTAACCAAAACCAATTAGATAAACAATCACATCCTTTCAGACATCGCGTCCCATTCCATCAAGAACCCGTCACTCCCAAATGACAACCTCCATGCAAAACAATGACATTAAATCACCCATTCCATCTTCACCTTTCAAGGCGACACTACCTCGAACACCATGCACAAGACTAGTGACGTCAATCGCATCAAACCACAACTCGTCAAAAGAAAAAGGTGTCTATATGGCAATACTGCACTCACTGGCTCTAAAGACTAAGTTGACCACAATCGTCTCAACTAGCGCACAATTTCCATCACATAACTAATAACACCCAACAAACAACTCATAGTCCCCAAACCACATTCGGATCATACCTCAAATTGTTCCGCTTATCAGCACTAAACATCACACCATTACACCTTCACTATCACTCATATCAACTACGGTTCATACCTATCATCCCACCAGACCATTAAGCCACTACCAAGCAATTCTTCTTCCAACATCCTTAAGATAACACCATCATAACAATATTGTTGACCTTGAATCTAAGGCTTTTTATGATCATAATTCATTAATGATGTTCTATGTTCACTGATGTCTTTTTGAGTGAAATTATAGATTAAAGCTCTTATCAAAACAAGTCATTGCAATACAAGGGCAAAACTGAAGAAGCAATACCAAGGCATGAGCAAAGGACTAAGCAACCAAGGATCAAGACAAGTCATCACAACTCATCAAAATAGGGTTAGCTAGGTTGGTGAGTTTCTTAGGAAAACTTGTTAAAGTATATATAAACATCTTGAAGCTCAAACTCTCCAACATCATGCACATCAACTCATTCACAATGACTAAGGACAAGAGGACTTAAGTAAATCTTCATTTGAACAAGTTCATGAAAATCAAAGTCTATTTCGGTCTACCGAAATGCAAGGGTTTATTGTATCAGTCTACCGAAATGAACAAAAAGCTTGTTCCAAAACCTCTAGCTATTTCGGTCTACAGAAATGAAAGTACTGAGACTGATGTTCAATTGTTTAAATCATTTCGGACGACCGAAACAACTGAGAGTTTCAGTTCGGTTTACCGAAATAAAGGTACTGAGAATGCTAAAATCATTTCGGTCGACCAAAACAAAAAGGGGCTTTACTTCGGTCTACCAAACCAAAAGTACTGAGAGGATGATGTCCAAGCTTCAAACCATTTCGGACGACCGAAACACAAGGGTGTTTCATTTCGGTCGACCGAAACTGCGTATTTCAAAATTCAAACTGGCATTTTATTCTTGGGATATGTGTCCAACAGCTAGAAACATATCAGACATGTCTGGAAGTCTATATAATGACTGTAAAATCTTCATAAAATGACTTGCATTAATTGAGAAAGATCTACCAGCAATCAAAAAGCTTTTCATCATCATTTACACACATCATATATCATAAAAGAGAGTTGAGCTTCAAGTTATTCATATACACTCTAGAGTGAGCTGAATCTTGTACTTTAGATCTAAAAGAGATCACCTTGTACTTCATCAATCTTGTTCAAACCTTGTAAGGGCTGGTGTGGCCCAAGAAAGTCTAAGAGAAGGTGTTTCTTTTAGCATTTAGAAGCAAGAAAGAGCTTCTTGTAAAAGGTT
Source organism: Cornus florida (assembly GCF_030987335.1). Taxonomy (NCBI): domain Eukaryota; kingdom Viridiplantae; phylum Streptophyta; class Magnoliopsida; order Cornales; family Cornaceae; genus Cornus; species Cornus florida. The sequence continues at coordinate 80,579,678 of NW_026775577.1, read as the reverse complement.
TGCTCTCCATCCGCAAGTAGAAGCCATAGTGAATTGGGAAGTCTCAAGAGGGGTTTTTAGTCGAGAAGTAGGAGTTTTTGAACCTCGCTAAAATCACTAAGTACATGTTTGCAACTTCTATCTTTATCTCTCATATTTATTGCTTCATGTATGTCTTGATATGCCTCTTCATTAATATTGACAATTAAAACTTAAATTCAGTTTGCATCATTCAATATTTGTTAAAGAAGTTAAGTTTAACTCTAGTTGATAAATCAATATCGAAAAATTGACCTTAATTTGCTTAGACTCTATTCACCCCCCCTCTAGAGTCTATACTTGGGCAACAAATATAATAACCATTACTCTCTATACTCCCCACAATGACCACCATTTACCATTTAAAAAGAGCCTCCATACGGCAATGTCATGCCGACAAATCCTCAAACCAAAAATGAGCACAAAATCCTGAATGCTCGACACTTAGCTGTTTCCTTAAAATCATCAACGATGCAATCAATCACTGACGCCTAACCGACTACTTAAACCACTCATTCTAAGGTGATCTACATGCATAAATAAGAGAACTTTATGCCTTAAGTTCAACATCATTACTTCTCATCATTCCCGTTCCTCATAACACCCTTGGCCTCGATAAAAGTCAAATGGGGCTACCAACAAAACCTACAAGATTAATCTCGTCCCAATTGTTCTTATCACTAGTTTACCTTTTCGGATCCTTAAACACCAAGCACTACCCCCTCATACCCCAGACGCAACATAAAATTCAACTCCAGTCCACAACTTTCAATTTCAAAAACACAATCCATTTGGTAACATAGTATTTATCATCAATCATTTCATCCACAAATGACTGAGCACTTCAATGACTTCATACAACCTGTCTTATAGTGCAATCCTACTCTACATAACTAAAACTAACCACTATACACCATCTCGAGACCCTCTCAATAACTATGCCAACTTAATCCTGTTCATTGACCAAGCCATGTAATCAACTTATCGAGAGTAAATTAGCAGCAACATGCTTCTGCAACTCTCCGAAACGGGGATTTACACCTCGACAAACCAGTCTCCACGACAACCAGAACCAACACACCTCCTAGACCGTACCAAAAGATACACATCTACAACTCATAGACTACATTCATGACTTAAACAATCTCTATCACACCTACCACGACCGATTCAATAAGAACCTCCACACCAAACCGTGACCCAAGTCACTAACACCAACCTCCTATGGCTATACCGAAACCCTCACTCGCACACCTGACCTCCACGGTCACCAGAACCCACACACCAAAGCATAAAACTCACACACAATACAGTCACTGTAACGACCCGGGTTTTTGATTCAACCCGGTACTACAGTGATGAACCGAAGATTGACCCGTTAACGGATCAAAATGCGGAAGCAAGAAACAAGACAATGATCTTTCAAGGCATAACACACCTCTAAGACCCTGTGATAACCTTCCATGAAGTCACGGAACCCGAAGGAACAAAGTACGGAAGCAAAACAAGGACAAGGGTATGAAAACCCAATCGAAGGAAGGACCAAGGGTAAAATGGTCATTTTACCCTAAGAGGAAAGAATTTGACTTCCAACAAGTCAAACGAAATAAAAAAAACATTCAAAAAATAACATTTGGTAACTTCACATGAAGTCCCAAGGCCAAAGGAAGAGAAATCTCAAAAAGAACCCTATCCAGGTTAGAACCAAATCCGACACCCTCTCACTAAAATAAGGATATCTTGAGCTAAGAAAAGAATATGAAGCTGAAATTGGTACCATTGGAAATCTTACTTCGACATGGTCAGTTTAGACTCAAGAATGGACCAATTCGGAGTTAAAATGAAGAAGTTATAACTGTTCAAAGTTGGAAGACCAAAGCTGGACCTTCAATCAGGATCTGGGGAACTTGAACCGGTTCAGCCTCCTTGAACCAGTTCAACATGGGCATTACGCCCAAGTTGGACCAAAAGACACCTCTTGAACCGGTTTAGCCTACCCTGAACCGGTTTAACCCACCTAGGTTGCAGAAAAACAGCAGAAACAGTAAAAATGCAGAAAATTGAGTTTGGAGCACGATTTTCGAGGTCAAGATGACATTTTTCGAAAAAAATGTCGTGAAGAAACTACCCTTAAATTCACATTTTCTATGTGACAGAGTCAAGAACGGAATTGATTTCCCAAAGAAAATTCCCAAAATGCCCTTGAACAAGATTTTTCAAAAAAAAGTGTGAAACGAGTCCACCGGAGGCTCATTTCACCACGGAAGAGGTTTTTCATGAAAACGATCATTCAAGCAAATATAAATGATGATTTTGAGCACGCGGGAACAGTCCGGGCTCCCGAAAATGACCGAGTCAAAATCCAACCCCCCAACGGCCAAAAAGGCGAAAATTAACTTGAAATGAGAAAATTGAAAACCAAAATTAGGAAATGGTTTCAAATGACCGTTTGGCCCTTGGCCATACTTCATACATGATTAATGAGACCCTATGAAATAATGAAAATGGAATTTCCACCCCCAATGCAACCATGGCAAGACAAATACTTGACATTTTTTAATATTTTCATAATATTTCATGAAGTCGAAAAATATATGGGATACAAATTACATGTCATTGGCCTCTGGCCTCATCTCATACACGTCAAATACAATACAAAGGGTATACTTATGTACACATTACATATATGGAGTCAAGTAATACAAATTTGACAAATAAAACTACAAAAGGTATCTTATGCTAACATTTGCATGAAATGGAAACTTAAAAGCTACAAGTCATCCATGGAATGATCGACAAACATCACGAACCAAGTCTTCGTACCTGAATAAATCCCCCAGTAACTTCAGGGTGAGTAAACAAGACTAACAAGTTTACTCGTAGAGAATGAGCATGCATCGACTCGATTTTTTTAAGATTTTTAGACAACATGAATCATTTCAAAAGGGATCATGTCACCTAACGTCTGTGTCAAGGGTTAGACTCAGGGAGCATCCTAAGCTACCATGGAGCAATATCAACAAGAATCATGATATATATAAATATATACATATATCGAGCAAATCAAGGTTTGGGACAATTCAAGAACACGACAAGAAGGATGCTTGAACATAGGTTAACATGAATTACATTATCAATACAATTAGGCAAAGTTTGGAATAATCCATACAACACGACAAGGAGTTACTAGAATACAAGTACACATTGTCAAGGCACTTTACATGATTGGAACATACTATTTAACACGACAAGAAGTATATTCGGATATAAGTTAGCAAAAATTACATTATAAATGCAGTTAGCATGATTGGAGCATTTCAATTAACACGACAAGTTTAAATCTTCAAGGAATAGCAACTTGAAATTTAAAGAGTGAAATCAAACAATGTGGAAACTTGGATATCGCCCGGATTAAAACCGTACTCTTGGGATCACTTTAGGGTTACCAACCCAAGGGTACCTTCCCCTAGTCTTGGGATTACTTTAGGGTTATCAACCCAAGGGTACCTTCCCCCGTTCTTGGGATCACTTTAGGGCTATTAATCTAAGGGTACCTTCCCCCGTTCTTGGGATCACTTTAGGACTTTCAACCCAAGGGTACCTTCCTCTCTTTTTGATTGATATCCCAAGTCCCAAAATCAACAAGTTGTGCAACCAAGATTGTATCAAATACAAGAAATGCATTAACCACATTTCATGTACAACCAAGATTTTGGAATACACAAGTCATGCCCCAAGTTCATCAACTAACATGGCATGTGAAAATGTCAAGAATTCATAATGTGCATCTATATAGACTAGAAACAAGATATATAGCACATGAAATTCATTGAAATAGATATACCACAAGTATAAGATACATGGTTCAATTACTTATCAAATAACACATGTGTAATTAAAACATCCCAAGACAAATGTGCAAGTCTATGAAGTACACTAATGAAGCCAAGATACAAAGGGGTCACGATACTTGATAAAAAGATACAAGGAGTCATGATTAAACCGATGGAAGCATAAACGGAAATTTAATCTACTTAAGGGATTAAATTATTAAAATTACAAGACAAGTCCAAGTATTCTACGAATAAGGCATGTCAAGGATCATGTCAAGGACAAGTTCAATATCATGTTACAAGGTCATTTCTTACGAGACACAACCATGTGAATTTAATTCCATACAAGGAAGATAATTAAATGTAAGTTTCAAAACTTATCCGATTATTCTCAAATGGATACACGTGAAGGAACTCGTCAAGAAAATCATGAATACAAGGTTAGAAACTTAATCTAGCTCATGGAACCATTGAATGGATTTTAATTAATTCTTTTAATTAAAATCTCTAGATTTTGAAACTTACCCAAATAGTCTCAAATTAATATATGTTATACAACATGTCAAGACTTGACTTGAAGACACGATACAAGTACATTTCATTCAAGGTACGGTCATGAGTATTAAACTCTAACACTAAAAAAAATAATAAATGAAAGGTTTCAAAACCTAATCAAATATTCTAGATTTAATATATGTAAATGAACATGATATACATATCACAAATGTCAAGTCGGAATTCAAATGGAGTGAATAGTACACTCAGAATAAATTAATTAATCGAATTAATTAAATATTACTAGATTTCAAAACATCTCCGATTAAGCCCAGATTAATCTATGTTGAAGAGCATGCTAGGGCCTAATTTAATATGGTAACACACATTGATTCCAAACTAGTTAAGGCCACATGATTTAATATTTTATTAAGGATAAATATTAAATAAAATCTTCGTTACTTATCCAAATAATCTAGATTTAATATATGTCAATGAACATATTAAGGGGTAATATTCTATTATACCACATGTTTAAATCAAACTATGGACAACCGGAAAAATTAGATCTTACACTAAGAAATAATAAATCAAGGTTTCTAGATTTGATACAAAAACATGTATATGAAGTATATAAGCATCACAAGCATGCTATATAACAAGAAAATAAATTATCCCACCCCCTACCTCAATTTGAGATGAAATCTCAAAAGCCCACCGAATGAAAAATGCTCTGAATCCGACGATACTCCTAGGTTACGTCAGGGACAATGAGAGGAACATTAAACACCAAGGAGGTACCATGAAAATCCAAACTTAAACTTGAAACCCGAACTCAAAAATGGTCAGAAATCGATTCTGATAAGGGGGAAGGGTGCGCGTTGTCAAGGTGAGCAATAAATACTAAGGCACAATGACATTTCACATGAAGAAAAGGCTTCAAAGGAGGAGAGAGAAGGTGGAAGCCCCTTGGGCTGCCATGAACGCCGGCCAAGAGAGGGGAGAGAGAGAGAGAGAAAATCTGATTTTTTGTCTTTAAATCCCCTATTTATAGAAAAACCTTAAAAGTGCCCCGAAAGGGCCCCGTCGGGTCTGGAAAAGTGGATTTTGAGCAAACGCACTCAAACGGTAAAACTCCGTGAACAAAAAAGATTCCAAATGAGAAAACATGAACAACGGAAGAAACGGCGTCAAAAACTGAGTACCGAGCAGAGAGATATGCCCTGAACAAGTTCGGTAGTAACTGGGGTCAGAAACTCTGAAACTGGAGAAAAATGACCAGAACGGAATTCTAAGAGTACACGACTCGATGAAATGTGAAAATAAATCCGTACGGGGATCCAGGCTCCAGACGAGATGTTTTTGCAATAACTTTCGTTAATTGCACAATGGCCCCTCCAAAAAGGGTTAACTGCACTAATGCTCCAGAATGAAAATATCTTCCAAAAATATTTTCTTAGATACCCCTAAAATAAAATAATTTCAAAAGATATTTATGAAAAACACCCCAAGAAAAGAAAAAGATTCTGAAGAATTGTGCATCCACGCCTTTATGGACACCGGGAGCAACCAGAATACTTTCTTACAAAAGTAAAGATACGTATTTCGAGGAAACCACTGAAGATGAAGGCACATTAAGTCAAAAACTAACTCCAAGCACGAAAAGTGAGGTTTTGCCAAACAAGTGACAAACGGAGATAAGACAGAATAGGGAAAAGGACGAAATAGCGCATAGTGTCCGAAAAGTGAAAATGCAGAAATGACTCAGTCCTCAAAGGAAGTTGTCAATCCACGAAAAAGAGTCTCAGAAATCATTTCCAAGCACTCGAGACGACACTAAGCGACAAGAAACAGAGTTCAGAAAGGAAAATTAAATGAAAAAAATTCATTCGTAAAATTTTAGGAAAAAAGAAAGGGAGGTAAATGACCAGGTCGTTACAGTCACTCTGCCTTGAAATACAACTCGTTCGAGGTCATGCTCTAAGCACCGCACAAAAATATGACAAGAAGATAAAAATGGCTACACACCAAATAGCTCCATCCACGAGCCAAAAGACCAAGCCATCCGTTAGATAAGAACTGGCACCCAACAACCATGGAGCAACCGAGCTCCTTGCCAACTCAGGTCAAAACTCACACAACCATCCCATGCTCGACCGCATAAACACATAAGAATATAAATACATATACATATACGAAATGAATGAAACTTACAGTACCATACAAAACATGCTTGCACATACCGTGCTCACTAATTGCCACATCATCATTTTAAATAATATTGCACAAACCGTGCCTACCACTTGCTGCTACCATAACCCTCATACTTATCATTATAATAAGATCAGCATGTTTTCAATCATTATCATGGTAACAATATACATTACTTTGAACACATAGGCATGTGATCACATAAGCAAATAAACAGGTAAGCAAGAAAGCATGCTTCTTAGACAGTTAAGCACTTTAACACATAGGCACATAAATGATGCAAATCAACTCTCTACCCCTTTTAGGTAAGCCACTACCCTTCGTCCGAAAGGTATTCGAACCTAAAACTCTGATACCAAATTTGTAACGACCCAAAAAATAAAAATAAAAATAAAATTTTGGCATGACCTCTACAGAAAAAGTCCTACTACAACCTACTGAAATACATACAAAATGCAATGGCCTCACTTGGCATCAAAACTAATCTATCATGTTCCAACGCACAATACAATAATATATAACATCACCTAAAATCAACACATACATATAAAATGTCTCGTTCCTCCATCTTATCCAAATAAGGAATCACTTTAATTACATTAAGTTACTGTGATAACCCCTGATTTTGAAACACGAGTTGATCAAGTCCGCGCACAAAATTAAGGGATATCAAAACAATTAAAGTATTTCAAACAAGCACAGAGTACAAAAAGAAAATAAAAAGAATAAATAACACGCTGAAGGAAAATCTATTAAATAATAAATCCATTAATAATTCTTTAATGGTTATAGCTCGGGAATCCCATAACTCAAGGACCCCTTAACCAAAATCCACTATCCAGAAATTTATCAATACATACTAAAGTAATAATATCCTACTTTGAAATAAAATAGAAAGAATAGATAAGTCATCCAGCTGCGGATCCTTAACCTTGAGACTTGGAACTTCTAATTACCTAAAAAACAAATCACGGGTTAAACCCTACGAGCAAGCTCTCTCTACCAGGCCTCTGAAAACCAATAAACAAATCTGTTGACCTTAAGGACTTCATCCAAGGACAATCTAGAGGTTTTGATGATAACAAACCATTAATGTTGTTTAAGGACTAATGTTTACATTAAGTGTTATATAGATTATTCACATTCAAAGAAGAACCTCAATGATGCTATAAAAATCATTCCAAGTATTCCATTATTCAAGATCACATCAAGGAAAGCAATGGATACAAAGAAGACATGAAGTTGCAAAGAAGTAAATGCAAAGTCCATCCAAAGATAGCTTGGACTGCAACGAGTAAGAAAGCAACTCAAAGAAAGGAAGAAAGCAAGTCTACCTGAAAGCCTACACGATCATGGACAAAGCGTAAAGAAAGGGGTAGATAGGATGGTGAGTGTTTAGGATTCAATGTCAAAGTATTTATTAATCCATTTGAAGCTCATCTCTATAGGACCATGCATATCATATCATTATTCATATGCTCCTATATCCATTAGCAATAGACTATGCACTTCATTCATATACAATTGATATATGAAGTCTTTGCTAAAGAGTGAGTTAGTTCAAGCTTGCATAAGCTTTGAAAGAACTCATCATTTGTGCTAGAAATGCTAAGACCATGCACATCAATTATATAATTCATATTGGTCAACATTTAAGGCATGAGAAGCTTTCATTACCATGAGTTGGTAATGGACATTAGAACCCCAGAATGGGCGTCATGAAAAACTGTGTTCTTTGCTAAGTTTGAAAAATGGATTTTTGAAATAATGGTTATTTCATAATAATTTTTTCCGGTAATAACTCTTTATACTTCAACAAGCCTAAACTGATTTTATCATAATTTTTGACCAAATCTACATTCGTCCACGTAAGGATTCATTTTTACCAAAATTGTCGGAAATAAGGTTTGTGCAGATGTCCTGTACACAAACCGTCTCATCTGTTAACTTAGAACACAACTCATAAAGCAGCAGTTTCATTTCGGCAGACCGAAATGCATAGGCAAGTTATTTCGGTCGACCGAAACTGAAGGGCCAAATGAATCGGACGAGCCGATTCTCACATAATGTTTTGGAATAAAGGAGGAAGGAGTTTCGGACGACCGAAACAAAGGAAAGAATCTTTCGGTCTACCGAAACAAGAATGGTGGCCAACCTCAAACTATTTCGGATGACCGAAACACAATGGTGTTTCATTTCGGTCGATCGAACCTGTGTAGATTCGAATCTTAACTGCTATTTCCTCTCGGGCAGTGTGCACAACAACCATATTTTTGAATTAGTTGCCGAAACTCTATAAATAGAGTAAGGGGACTTCGGGATTTAATGTTGCTGCCATATAGAATCATCATATAGTATCCAAAGAGCTTTTGTTCTTCCATTCATACATCCCATATCATTAGAAGAGTATTATGCTTCATTGTATTCATATATATACTCTAGAGTGAGCTAAACTTTGTACATCAAATCTGTGAGAGATTATTGTGAGCTTTGATTTGCATATCAATCTTTGAGAGATATATTTGTATGTAACAAATTTGATCTTCATTTGTAAGGGTTGGTGTGGTCCAAAAAAGAAGAAGCAAGCTAGCTTCAATTTGTAAGGGTTGGTGTGACCCAAAGAAAGACTAAGGGAAGGTTGTTATCTTAGCAAGGTGAATCAAGGAGTTGCTTCATGTAAATGTTTGCTCTCCACCCGTAAGGAGAAGCCATAGTGGATTGAGAAGTCTCAAGAGGGGTCTTGAGCCGAGGAGTAGAAGTTTCCGAACCTCGCTAAAATCGCCGTGTAAATGTTTGTAATCTCTCTTTCCTTATTTCCTTTACATTTATGTTATTAATTGCTTATGTCAATATCTTGATTATTGCATAATTGTTAGAAGGTGTTAAGTAGAATTTGAAAATCGAAAAATTGGCCATTGTTTGCCATAGACTCTATTCACCCCCCCTTTAGAGTCAACACTTGGGCAACAAAATCATCTCTCACCTAAACCAATCCTATTAAAGTTTTTATCTTTAATAAACAATGATACACATATATATAAATAATTATATATAATACACTAATCATATCCATTAATAGGTTCATTACATTTAAAACCATTAAACAATGATTAAATTAATAATCATTCCTAGACCAAACCACAATTTCTTTTAAAGAGAAAATCCTTTAACCTTAATTCAATCCTAAACAATTATTAAATCATTTAAATAATAAGATATAATTAAAGGAAAAATATATTTAATCCAATCCCTAATAATAATTATAATTAGGTCTAAATATAATAATTATATTTAAATCACATATCCAATATACAAGCTTTGACAATTCATTCATATCTGCACCAATATTATTTTATTTGTATAAAATAATATACTAACTTTTAAATACTAGATTATTCTAATATAAGAATATATAATCATAATCCAACTTACATATTCAATAACCATATATGAAATTTTAATCATCTAATATATAGCAATTTAATTACGCTTTGGCAAATAAACCATGCCATTATAAATATATTTATTTATAGATTGACAATTCTACCATGCCTCCACAAGGATATTTATTTATATATTTAACAAATCAATCATGCCATTATAAATATAATTATTTATATATTGGCAACTAAACCATGCCTCCTTTAAGTATATTTATTTATACTTTTAAATTAACAACTCAATCATGCTTCCTATGTATGCATTGTATTCATACAAATCCTTAAGCAATATATTTACGCGTATGACAACTCATCCATGCATACAATTCAACTATGTATCAACTTTAAACTTAACAATAAATTAATTCACACATAACCATTTCATGCATATTATATGCATAAGATTAATTTAATAACCAACCTAATATAATATATCAAATAAGAATAATAATTTAATTATTTTAAATGATATATACATATATCCATATATTATAAAATATATATGTATAATACCTTCAATAATAATCCTTGATTATTTAAAATCATATATATATATATATATATATATATATATATATATATATATATTCCCTTCCATCCTAAACATAAATTAATTAAATCATATGTACACATATATAATTAAGTATATATATAACTCCTTCCATCACCAAATTATTAATTAATGATATTTAAACAAATTAAATGTTACTAAATATCCTCATAAATGGTTTTCCATAAATACTCCATATCAGTTTAAATAATTTTCCACCACCATCTCACTAAAATGTAAATATATCTTAGTATGATGGAAATCTAAGGATGAAATTAATACCATTGGAAAGAGAACGAAAAATACTTAAATTTGAGCTCAAGAATGACCCAATTTCGATTTAAAATGAATGAGTTATGATCTTTTCAATTTCGAGTAATAAAACAGGCAAAATAATAGGCTGAAATCAATTGCTACTGTAAGCTTAACCGCACAGGATTATTTCTCCTCCATCAATGCTCCAGATCTGTGGGCGCACCAACTCCTATGGTCTGCGCTACACCAGATCAATCCACAGTTGACCAAACCACTTGTATGTCCCAGATGTACATGCGTACCAACCCTTCATGCGTCGTGATGCACCGATCAATCCATTCACCTTTGAATAATTTAATGGACCAGATCAACATGTATACCACCTTACCATGCGCCGCACCATGTTGAATCCTATGCTGATCATCATACTTATTTAATGGTTCTAAACTAGGTGCACCGAAGTACTGTATAGCGAGTCACACTGGATTACCCGCCCCTGTGCTCACACCGATTCCCACAAAGCCTCTACCGTAGACATAAAACAGTATATATATATATATATATATATATCCAAACAAATATAGAAAATTAAATCTAATAAATTCCTAAAAATTATAGAAAAATACCAGAAAATTCTCAAAAATTCTATAAACCCTAAATAACCTTCTTGGGTCATAGATCCACCTATAGATTGATTTCAAAATATATAAACAACACCTATATATATCAATTAAATTCCAATAATCCAAAAATTAAATATAATAATTTATAATGTTAATTATTCTGATCTAAACATTATTTTAAATAAATAAATTTAATCTAAACATTGATACTCAAGGTGAAATCCTTATGAGTTCTAAAAGGAAAGTTAGAGAAGAACTCGTCTGAAGGTTTCAAAACGAAACCGACGCTTCAAGTTTTAATTGTTTCTTCTAATTTCGGCATCCTCTTTCCTCCTCTTTGTCGGCCTCTTCTTCTTCTCTCTCTATCTCTCTTATTTTTCTAACGTGAAAAACCTCCTTAATAAATTAATCCTATGTGTATATATAACCACATTAATACCCTAATTCTTTTCCAACTATGACTACCATATAAAACCTTCCATAATTAATCATTAATTAATTAAATGATATATGCCTATATATCAATATATATATATATATATATATATATATATATATATATATCCTTCCATAACACTTATTAAATATATAATTAAATATATTTTTATAATTATACAAAAAAAATTATTAAAATAATCACATAACCATGGGCCTTTATTAATTAACCCAACAAGGCTTCCTTCAAGCCCAAGACCACATCCTTTGGTCCAACTTCCTTTAAACCTAAATCCAATTAATTTAAATAAATCAAATAATAAAATAAACACTTAACTTAAAAAAACTAATTATATGAAGCACATAAACAAAGTAAGAAATTACAACAAAGTCACACTATACCAATAAAATCAACACACCAACCATTCAATCAATAATCAAGCACACACACAAACAATCATCATATACAATTCAACAAATATAATCACAAAATATAATCTAATTAAAATAAGACAATTAATCTAAACATTCAATAAAATAAAATAAATTATTAAAAATAAAATTAAAGAAATTAATTATAATTAAATCAAACAAATCATTTAAAAATAAAATAAAATTAATTAATCCCAATTAATAAATCCTTTAAAATATCGGGGTATTACAATTACAGACTATGAATTATATTTATTTACACAAATTCTACCATTTTAATACTATACAAGTTACACTTGATTTTTTTATTTTTTATTACTTTTTTTTTATATATAGAAGGTATATGATCATGTTTCTATACAAAAGATAACAAAATAAGAGTTCTAGTCTAGTCTTAATTTGCGATGGGTTGTCACCCGCCCTTTCTTTCCCAAAACCTGAAAAATGTTAAAATAATGGAGTGAGCATAAGCTCAGTAGGAAGTGCCTAAGGCACACCTTTTAAGACCCCGTGAATCGAAACAATGAATAGAAATAACGGTAACGGGATCATGCTATGCCGAGAAAAAATACAATACAAGTTCAAGTCATAAATGAAACAAATTCATGTCATGAGATGCAATGTCATGTATGTTGCTCCTCATTTTTTTCAAAATCCATTTCATCATTTTTCAAACCATTAACATAACCCGTCCCTCAGCGACACGAAAGAAGAATTGGCTACTGTCCCTGACCCTTGGTAACCCCGCAGCGTTATTTAGGGCCAGATAGCTCAACCACGCTAGAATGATTTCTCTAGTTCCCTCTAGGTTACACTAATGCCACGGACCCTTGGTACCTCCTCGACGTTCGGGTTTTTCACAAAAACCCTTTGTCAAAACTTTTTCCAAAACCCCCTTTTTCATTTCTTCCAAAACATTATTCCCATTTCTTCCCAATGAAGTACATGGATGCTTCATGCCGCAATTTATCATTTTACAACTAATTCAACTTAATCTACTAGCAAGCTTAACAAGAATTCCCACAAAAATACAACATGCTTTCATTTAATAATAATCTAGCATGACAAACATATAAAACATGGATTTATTTTATATACGCCTACATTAAACAATTTCATTTACATCATTAAACAATTTTTGGCAAGAATTTCATATACATCATTAACATTTCACATAACATATACTTACACAATTTCATATACATCATTAAACAATTTTTTGGCAAGAATTCATACAAGATAAGCATGTTAGAACACAATATATATATATATATATATATATAAGATAATTCACAAAAATTCAAGAAATTGTGAATTAAACACCCCTACCTTTAAAGATACAAAAGTCCTCAATTCAAGCCCTAGAATTCAGAATCCCCAGGGTTGGCCAAAGCTGAAATTGCTTAGATCAACTTAAAGATCTCGCTGAGCTCTTCAATTTGCCGCAAACGACACAAAAAAATTTCAAACGGTTAGAGAGTAATCAAAGATGGAAGTTTTGTAGGAAAAGAAAAAGAAAAATAAAGAGAAAAGAGGGAGAGGAAGCTTCAGCCAGGGAGAGAGAAAAGTCAGACCAAAATGTGGTCTCTTGGCCTTTAAGTGTATTAGTGGTGGGTCCCACCACAAAAAATTCTATTTTTTTAACTTTTTTTTTTTTTCCACCACACACACAAATATACATATAAACTATACAAATACCATATAAAACACTTTAAATAAAATACAAATAGAACCAATCGAAACCCCCCTAAGAAACAATTCTGGTGGCGGGTCCCACACGGGATCGTTCGGCCTAAAAAATGGAAAAATGCCGAAATGACAACCCTTGCATTTCAAAGAGTCCTGAACTTAAGGAAATGTCTCAACCAACTCTCGGACACAACCGGCACACCCCATGGGGTCCGGCACTCAAAACGCGAAAAGACGAAAATGCCTTTGCAAAAATAGAAAATTCCAGAAAATGAAAAATGGTAAAAATTAGAAGCATTTCAATCCATCCTCCTTAAAGAGATTTCGTCTTTATTGGGCCTCGAACCTTTAATCTCACTTTTGTTAGTTCATTTATTGAGGCTCGAACTTCTAATCTCGCTTTTGTTAGTGGGGGCCTAATACGACTAGAGAAGTGAGGTACATACACGAACCCGTATACGTAAAATAGATGAAATTAGAATTAAATAATGCATTAGTGCAAGTATATTAAGATTGTCAAATATTGTCAAGTGGCAATTTATGCATTGAAAGGGAGTTGAACAGTTGATTGTTTTGTCTAACACCCTTCTTCAATCATTGCCCATTTCTTTCGCGCGCTCTCACTGTGTGTTTGTTCCTCATGCAGTTTCTCTCTATCTCTCTCTCTCTCTTGGGTACTGTCATGCGTTGTAGATAGTAATGAGAACTATAATGACCATGGTTTTTATTCAACCCGGTGCTTCAGTGATGACCCGAACCGGATCCAAGATACGGAAGCAAAACATGAACAAGTCTATAGAGATGTACATCATTCCTAAGACACAAGAACGATCTTCCAAGGAGTCCCGTGACTCAGCGGAAGAAAAACCAGAGCTAGGGTTTCAAAACCCTTCGAGGAATGGACCAAGGGCAAAATGGTCATTTCAAAGTGAAACGGGTGCCACCGTGCACATCATTGGAAAGACAACGTAAAATTAACAAGGATAGACTCAAGAATCACTTGATTCAGAGTTCGGATGACAAAGATATGAGAATAGGACGAAGCGGCGTCCTCCGACTTAGAGGTCTCATGACCCTATCTCACTAAAACCATCATAACTCTCGCTATAGTTGGAGTTTCAGGGTTTGGTTGGTACCATTGGAAATTTAACTTTGAGCTCTTGAGTTTAGGCTCAAGAATGGCCTAATTTGGACCTCAGATGATCAAGATATGACCATTTGAAAATAGGTCATCGCTGCAGCCAAACTTAGTCGTCTCAGTTGACAACTGAGTCGGCTCAGTTAGGCCGAGAGCAACTTAGTTGGCTGGGTTATGAAGTGAGTCTGTTGAGTTAGGCTGAGAGCAACAAAATTGATGCCCATATGAATTCAATCGGCTCTTTTGTGAACTTAGTCGGTTGGGTTGATGAAAGAGTCGGCTGTTTTGTAACCGAGTCGGCTCTTTTGGGCTGAGGCATATTGCTACCTACTACTTTGGGAAAAAAAAATAGCAGAAACAAAAAAATGAAAAGGATTTGGGATTTTCGAGGTCGAGACAACATTTTCTAGAACAATGCCGTGAAGAAACTACCCCTAAAATCACATTTTTTATGTGATGGAGTCAAAATCAGAATTTATTTCCCAAAAGAAATCCCCTAAATGCCCTTTAAACTAGATTATGCGAGGAAAATGAAAAATGATTCCAAAGAAGGCTCATTTCACCAAGGAAAGGGTTTTTCTCGAAAACGATCATGGACGCAGACATAATTTACCTGTTTGGACGCGCTATAATGATCCATGGCTTAAAAATACCACCGATGCAAAATTTGAACTATCAAACCTCAAATGCTTGAAAAATGCCCTTTAAGGACAAACCATGTAACAACCGGACTTAAATGCTTTCAAAAGGCCGTTTGACATTTGGTCACACTTCATGCATGCTAAGTGAGACCTAGTGGATGTGCCGGAACACACTTTGCACCACTCGATTTGAAAATGAACCCTTAAAGGCTCGAATTTTACTATTTTAGCCCAAAACGCAAAATATGAAACCAAAATGTGAGACCTAAAACAAAATGTGTTTGGCCCTTAGCCACACCTTATACATGGTAAATGAATGACAAATAATGAATTTCATACATAATGTACACTCCGGTACAAAAATGACATGTTAGAACCCTAATTTTTATACTTTTCTCATTAAGGGCAAAATTCTACATTTGTGAATATGCATGGATTTCAAATATAGTTTGGCCCTTGGCCTCATATCATATACACAAAATAAGCATAAAAAAATGTGCTTAGGCACACATTACAAGTTTGAAATCAAATATACACATTTGACAAAAAAAAAAAAAAAAAAAAACTACAAATGACATTTCAAGCCAACCTTTACAAGAATTGAAATCTTTAAGTTTACAAATCATCCAAGCATGATAAGAATCACGAACCAAGTCTTCATACCTGAACAAAACCCCCAATAACTTCGGGGTGAGTAAACAAGTTTAGTCATAGAGAATGAGCATGCATCGACTCGATTTCTTTAGAGATTTTTACATTGACTGAAACAATTCAAAAGGATCATGCCACCTAACGTCTATGTCAAAGGTGAGACTCAAGGATCATCCTAAGCTACTCATGCGATTGAAACGAGATACACGACATATAAGCATACCGGTTATAAGTGTACTAAATGAAGATGAAAGCATACAAGGTAAGTCTACAAAACATAGGTATACTAATGAGATTGGAAACACACAAGGCAAGTATACAAGACACGAGTATGCTAAATGGAATCTAGATACAAGAAGCAAGTGTACAGTTTTAAGTATACTAAATGAGGTCTAACTACACGAAGTAAACATAATGTCTATGCAAATTAAACAAGGTAGGAAATACTCCATATAACACGACAAGTCCTTATATCTTCAAGAGATAACACTTGAAATCTAAGGGTTTAGAGAGTTTGCATGTTGATATAAATCATTACATGTGGACCATGCCATCTAGAATCTAAGTCAAGCTACATGTATAAGATCATTCCTAAGTCATGATAGTATAAGGTACCGTGAAATGAGATAACTAAGAAAATTAACGAGATTGAAACAATTCAATTAACACGACAAGGACAAGGCGTGAAATCAAGGAAAATGGATAATATCTATGCAAGTAAACAAGAATAGAACATTTCGATTAACACGATAAGAGTTATACATGAAATCAAGAACAAGGCATAATATCTATGCAATTAGCAAGATTGGAGCATTTCACATAATATGACAAGTTTTAAATCTTCAAGGAATAGCAACTTGAAATTTAAAGAGTGAAATCAACCAATGTGGATACTCGAATATTGCCCGGATTAAAACTGTATTCTTGGGATCACTTTAGGGCTACTAACCCATGGGTACCTTCCCCTAAAGCGCACTATAGTGTAGGGAGCTCTTTATCTCCCGTACTAGAACCAAGTCCTAGTCATGTCAATTCTTGATTGATATCCCAAGTCCCAAAATCAACAAGTTGTGCATCCAAGAGTGCATCAAGATACAAGTAATGCATTAAACCACATTTCATGCACAACCAAGATTTTGGAACAAACAAGTCATGCCCTAAGTTCTCAACTATGATAGCATGTGAAATGTCAAGAGATTATGGTATGCATCTACATAGACTACAAACTATGATTTGAAACATAAGGAATCTATTGATGTAAACATACCACTAGTATAAGATTAACAATTTAATTATTTGTTTAACAACCCTTGAACAATTAAATCATTCCAATGTAAGGGTGCAAGTTCATTAACTACATTAATGGAGCTAAGTTGCAACAAGTCATAAAACAAGATAAAAAGGCAAAAGCCCCATAAAATACAAGTCTAACTCATTAAAACCATAAGTAGAAATTAATTAACCTAATTAATTAATTTCTCTAGAAATCAAAGTTGTCCAAAAATTCTCAAAATAATATATGTGAAAGTACATGACATGCACATCAATAACATCAAGTCGGAATTCCAAAAGAGTGAATAGTACACATGGAATAAATTAATTGGTCAAATTAATTAAATATTACTAGATTTCAAAACTTCTCCGATTTTTCTCAAATTCACCTATGTTGAAGAGCATGCTAGGGCCTAATATAATATGCTAACACATATTGATTTCAAGCTAGTTAAGGCCATATGAATTAAATATTTATTCAAGATAAATATTAAATAAAAACTTCATTACTTGTTCAAAAGTTCTCAATTTAATATGTGTCAATGACTATGTCAAGAGGTAATATAATATCATGCCACATGTTCAAATCAAGCAATCAGTAACCGAGAAAATTAAATCTTACACAAAGAAGTAATAAATCAAAGTTTTTAAATTTGATACAAAGACATGTAAATGAGTTGTATAAGCATCACAAGCATGCAATATAACAAGAAAATAAATTATAACACCCCCTACCTCAATTTGAGATGAAAATCTCAAATCCCCAATGAAAGAAAAGTGCTCTGAATCCGACGATACCGAAGGGTTCTATCAGGGACAACACAATGAACAAGAATCCCAAGGAAGCCCCATGAAAATCACAACTTGACTTCAAACCCTGAACTCAAGAAATAGTCAGAAATGGATTCTAATAAGGGGGAAAGGTAGAAACACATCAAAGCCTACCGTAAATGCTAAGGCCGAAGACTTTTCGCCAAGGAAAAGTGATTCAATGGAGGAGAGAGAAAGTGGCAGCCATGGCTGCCATGGCTTCCATGGAATCCGGCCAAGAGAGGGGAGGAAGATGATGAAATCTGAAATTTTGACTTAAGACCCCCCCTATTTATAGAAAATCTCAAAAAGTGCCCCGAACGGGTCTCGCCGGGTCCGGAAAAGTGGATTTTGAGCAGACGCGCTTAAACGGTGAAACTCCGTGAATGAAAAAGATTTGAAATGAGAAAATATGAATAACGGAAAAAATGGCATTGAAAATAGAGTCCCGAGCAGAGAGATATGCCCCGAACAAGTTCGGCAGCAACAGGGGCCAAAAACCCTGAAACTAGAGAAAAACGATCAGAAGGAAATTCTACGAGTACGCGACTCAACGAAATGTGAAAATGAATCCCATACGAGGATTCAGGCTCAAAACGAGGTATTTTTGTAATAACTTTCATTAATTACACAATGGCCCATCTAAAAAGTGAAAACTGCACAACTGCCCCAGAATAAAAATATCTTCCAAAAATATTTTCTTAAAAATACCTGAAATAAAATATCTTCAAAAGATATTTATGAAAAATACCCCTAGAAAAGAAAAAGATTCTGAAGAACTGTGCATTCATGCCCCTATAAACACCGGGAGCAACCAGAGTACTTTCTTACAAAAGTAAAGATACGTATTTCGTGGGAACCACTTAAATTGCTGGTACATAAAGTCGAAAATCAACTCCGAGCATGAAAAGTGAGGTTGTACCAAAAAGTGACAAGCAGGGAAAAGACAAAATAGGGAAAATGACGAAATAGGGAAAGGACGAAAAGTGAATAGTGTCGAAAAAATGAAAATGCGGAAATGACTCGGTGATAGGCGTGTATTTATTGACTTATCGTTGTCAAATACACTCCATATCAAGATAAAATGCCTACAACCATTTAACTAAAAATGTTTAATGGCAAGTAGGATCGAACCACGCATTCAAGTGAGTTTTTGTTTTCGAACAAGAGATTTAAAAACATTGATTTTGAGATTTTTCACGAATTATGAAAATGAAATTGTAACTCCAAAACATTAAACACTTAAATGAGAATAAAACTAGTGAAAATAACTTGCATTAAATTAGAGAAAGCTTCAAGAAAAACTACACAAGGAAATAAACTTCCAATGAAAAGTACAACTATTTTTAATTATCTATTCTCCTCTATCTAACTCTATCTCTAACTCTAACTCTTCACACTTTTGAATGCTCCAGAGTTGGCTATTTATAGTCGAAATTGTGTATCCACAATTGTTGCTTTCTGATCTGACTTCTTCTTCCTTCACGCCACATCTCTACACCATACTCTGACATCTTCTATATCAACCACTTTTTCACCTTTTCTTCTCTTTTTCTTCTTTCTCTATACTCATCATTCTTTTTTTCTTTTCTTTTCTTCTTTCTCTCTCTTCCTTTTCTAGCTTCTTCACGTGGCTTCCTTCTTTATTCTTTCAAAATATAATAAATATATATATATTGCAGATGATGATGTGGCATGCTGACTAGATGGAGGACCAAAAAGACAATGTTTTTTTTGTCTTTGGAAGGATTCGAACTTGGGAACTCATGAAAGACATTTTAACACAATTCCATCTCAGCTACAATGCTCCTTGTGTTTTCTTTTGCTTAGTAAAACATATAATCTTCTATGTTGTGTTCTCCATTTTTGCTTGCAGTCTTCCCATTCATGCTTTAACACCTACAAAATACAAAAAAAGTATATAAGAATATTTAAATAATATAGAAGTCTAATTAAAAGCTTATTTTGGTGTATGAAATAATAGGTTTTGTGTACTTATCAAACTACCCCCAACCAAACTTTTGCTAGTCCTCTAGCAAAGAAAGGCAAAAATAAATAAGTTCACAAAAAAATATTACTTTTATTTACAAAAAGATGTGCCACTTTCGAAAGCTACTTTCGATTGCATTTACCATATGCAATAAGACCTTAAACCACTAGGTTACCCCTAATGGACGAGTTATAGCCTCGTAAGGGTTTCTAGTGAAGGTACCCACAAACTTCCAAAGAATTTTCCTGCATATATACAAAATGAAAAGTTTCAGAGATGAAAATATCAAGTTCTTTATATACAACAAGCTACTAAGGTGTTATAAAAACAAATATTTCAAGAAAGCTCACCCATAAACAACCTAGAAGTAGAGAGTGTGTGTGTGTGCGAAGTCGACAAAAATCCATTTTCAAATCCAAGTGATGAAATTCCCAAGCTTTTAGAAAACTATGTTTGACTTTAAATCTCACAGTAAATATCTTTCTTAAAGAACATCTCTCGAATATTTGCCTAACTGTATCTCTCAAATGTATGTGAGTGGGAACTCTGTTTCCAAAGTAAAATTAAGCTCACATACTAATTATTTGAAGGACCGATACATATAATAGAAGAGTCTCATGACAGGAATGTTGATCACTTTTGAGAGAATGTCGAGTCACCCACCATAACGCCTTTTTATTTACTATGCACTATCATACCTTGTAAATGTTTCTAAGAATGAGGGGTTTTTTAAATACTTGAAAGGGACACTTTACTCTTCTTCTTTTCTTTTTTTTTTTTAATTTTCTTTTTTTCAAATTTTTTTTTTTTTTTGAAGAGGATATGAATGACTTCTTGATCCCTTTTTCTTTTACACACAGTCATCTCTAGCATTTCTCAGAAAAATAATAAGATTACAAAAGGTAATGAAGGTATGATAGTACATAGTAAACAAGAAGACTTATGTTTCTCTTAACTCGATGTGATTTCATTCTCAATGATCTACCAAGATGAAGGATTATGAGACTAACAACAAATTTTTATCACGCTATCCAAGAAATTTGAGTCATCTTGTGACTCAGAGTCAGCGTAAAGCTTTCTAAAAAGATGAAAGGCACAAAAGCTCACATGGTTTTAAGTCTCCAATAATAGATTTCTAGATTCTTGGGAGATTATTCACTTTTTTCTTTCAAGCTGCGACTTTGTGCAAAAATATTTCTACTTCTAAATTCTCATGGTGCAATGTCTATCGTTATATCACCTTAGTAACAAGTTTAATCTCAATCTAGAATAATGACATCTCTTAACTTTCACAAAGTTGAAAAGCAGGATTTTTTTTTTTTTGTTATATATATATATATAGAGAGAGAGAGAATAATAAATAACAAAATAGAAACACAAAACAGTGAGAAAAATTCACACCTTTTTTTTTTATTAAATTTTTTCTGTCTTTCTAAAACTGGGAGTAGAAGAAAACCATAATGTTTTTTTTTTTTTTTCGTACCAGTGATGGTTTCAAAAAGAAAAATAGAAAATCAAAATGGATAAAACAAACAAATGAAATAAAATAACCCGAAGTAAAAATAGAAAATAGATTGCAGCAAAGAAGATAAATTGGTTCAAAATGAGAAACTCAATCTTGAAGCGGCAACGGCGCCATTTGATAGGTGAGTATTTATTGACTTGTCGTTGTCAAATACACTCCATATCAAGATAAAATACCTACAACCATTTAACTAAAAATGTTTAATGGCAAGTAGGATCAAACCACGCATTCAAGTGAGTTTTTGTTTTCGAACAAGAGATTTAAAAACATTGATTTTGAGATTTTTCACGAACTATGAAAATGAAATAGTAACTCCAAAACATTAAACACTTAAATGAGAATAAAACTAGTGAAAATAACTTGCATTAAATTCGAGAAAGCTTCAAGAAAAACTACACAAGGAAATAAACTTTAAATGAAAAGTACAACTATTTTTAACTATCTATTCTCCTCTATCTAACTCTATCTCCAACTCTAACTCTTCACACTTTTGAATGCTCCAGAGTCGGCTATTTATAGCCGAAATTGTGTATCTACAATTGTTGTTTTTTGATCTGACTTCCTTCTTCCTTCATACTACCTCTCTACACCATACTCTGACATCTTCTATATCAACCACTTCTTCACCTTTTCTTCTCTTTTTCTTCTTTCTCTCTCCTCATCATTCTCTTTTTCTTTTCTTCTTTCCCTCTCTTCCTTTTCTAGCTTCTTCACGTGGCTTCCTTCTTTATTCTTTAAAAATATAATATATGGCATGCTGACTAGATGGAGGACCAAAAATACAATGTTTCTTGTCTTCGGAAGGATTCGAACTTGGGAACTCATGAAAGACATTTGAACACAATTCCATCTCAGCTACAATGCTCCTTGTGTTTTCCTTTGTTTAGTAAAACATATAATCTTCTATGTTGTGTTCTCCATTTTTACTTGCATTCTTCCCATTCATGCATTAATACCTATAAAACACAAAACAAGTATATAAGAATATTTAAATAATATAGAAGTCTAATTAAAAACTTATTTTGGTGTATGAAATAATAGGTTTTGTGTACTTATCACTCGGTTCTCAAAGGAAGTTATCAATCCGAACGAAAGAGTCTCAGAGACCATTTCCAAGCACTCGAGACGACACTCAGTGATAAGAAACAGAACTCAGAAAAAAAAAATAATCAGAAAAAATTTATCCGTAAAATTTCAGAAAAAGGAAAGGAAGGAAAATGACTGGGTCATTACAAGAACTGGCACAACAGCAGAGACCTTTGGCATGGCCATTGAGTATGACATGAAAGAGATGGGAAAGTCAGATTTCTGAAGCTACTCTTGCTAGTTACTCCCTACGTCCCATAAAAAGTGTCACTTTTAGAAAACCGTGACTCTCACAAATTGAACTGAGACGATTCCCCATTAGTGACACTTTTTTTGGGACGGAGGTAGTATATGATTCTATCTGTAATTCGTATCTCCTTGTGTCATCATTATCAGGCACCCTTTAGTAAAGTTACCTCGAAAAGGTGACCCTTCCTTTAATTCCTCATAGTTTCGGAAGCCTCTATGCTCTATTTCCATACTCAATCAGTCAAAGCCTAGCTCCTATACCAATGAACATTTATGCCAGGCTTTTGAACCCCTTTCATTTCCTATGCTGACTCCTCCGATATGTAGACTGCACTTCTTGACCCTTTTACTTTCTTAGTCACCCGTAAACCCAAGTCTAATCATACTCATCGTAATGAAAATCCACATCTCTTTCTCTCACTAGTACATTACATTTACCTAGTCCATATTTGATTCGTCTTTCCATTCAATTAAAAAAAAAAAAAATTTCTTAGTTGGTACTCACACACACGTCTCTTTTGAGACTTAAACTCCTGACCTTCTTTTAGAAGGTAAGAGACCGATACCATTAGGCCACTGTCCCGTTATTCATTCAAGTAACATTAATTTTAAGTTTGCTACATATTTGACTAATAGTCTTAATATATAATTTTTTTTTTTTTGGTAATTATCTTAATATACAATTGCAATCACTAATTTTATGAAAAGAATTATATTATCATGATGAGCAAGATTTAGGCTTTTTAACCTTGGAATAATTTTTTTTTTGGAATAAATAAAAATTAAAAATAATATAAGAGTAAAATACTACCTCCGTTTCATTTTAAATATCGGCTTCGGGTGGTCATTGGTAAAAAAAAAAAAAGTATATTCCCTCTACAGTCCCCGACATACAAGGTAGTCTGTTTTATTTTATTTACAACTTCATTTTTTTAGTGATACATTTTGTCAAAATGTTCCTCACCCTATATATTGTTGTGTCTATAGTCCACTGGATGACAAAAAAAATATACTTGCCATATTGACAAGATGTATCACTGACACCGATCTTTTTAATTTATTGCTATTTTATTGTCACAACCTAATTTATTTTTATTCTTACATCTTGTCAAACTTTATAGTTCTGTATATAGTATTGCCCGATGATTTTTGACAAACACAATTCAACAAGTAAGGACAAAATTAAAAAAACACAAAAATAGGATTTTAATTTAAAGTTGATATATCTATACTATTATTAAATGTGCAAAGAAATTTCAGTGTTTCAATATTTCAGTATTTATTTATTAATATAAAAATAGAGTTTTTATAAACAAAAAATTACTTAAAAATTATTTAAAGAGTTTAATTCAAATTACAAATTACCCAATAAAATTTATAAAAATTAATTTAAAGAGTTTAATTCAAAGTGCAAATTACCTAATAAAATTCATTTTTCTTGTCTCACATTGGTTTTAAGTAAAAATGATTATATGGAAATCTCTTATAAAACTATAAACCTAAAGAAATAATAATCACACATTTCTCGGCCTTTTAGTTAGATCAAGTGTAGTACTAAATTTTTTTGGGTTGGCCTTGTGGGTAATCTTTCTAGGTCTTTTGACTAAGATCAAGTGTAGTACTATTTTCTCAGCCTTTTGGTTTTCAGTATTTATTTATTAATATAAAAAAAAAAGTTTTTATAAACAAAAAAATTAGCTAAAAATTATTTAAAGAATTTAAATTAGCCTTTTGGCAAACCTTTCTAGGTCTTTTGGCTAAGATCAAGTGTAGTATTACTTTCTCGGCTTTTTGGCTTTCAGTATTTATTTATTAATATAAAAAAAGAATTTTTATAAACAAAAAATTACCTAAAAATTATTTAAAGAGTTTAATTCAAATTACAAATTACCTAATAAAATTTATAAAAATTAATTTAAAGAGTTTAATTCAAATTACAAATTACCTAATAAAAATTAATTAAATGTGTAAAGAGTTTCAGTATTTCAGTAGTTTAGTATTTATTTATTAATATAAAAATAGAGTTTTTATAAACAAAAAATTACCTAAAAATTATTTAAAGAGTTTAATTCAAATTATAAACTACCTAATAAAATTTATAAAAATTAAGTTAAATAGTTTAATTCAAATTGCAAATTACCTAACAAAATTCAATTTTCTTGTCCCATATTGTTTTAAGTGAAAATGATTACATGGAAATCTCTTATAAAACTATAGACCTAAAGAAATAATAATCACACATTTCTCGGCCTTTTGGCTAAGATCAAGTGTAGTACTAAATTTTTTTGGGTTAGTCTTTTGGCTAACCTTTCTAAGTCTTTTGACTAAGATCAAGTGTAGTACTACTTTTTCAGCCTTTTGGCTTTCAGTATTTATTTATTAATATATAAAAAATAGTTTTTATAAACAAAAAATTACCTAAAAAATATTTAAAGAGTTTAATTCAAATTAGTCTTTTGGCTAACATTTCTAGGTCTTTTGGCTAATATCAAGTGTAGTACTACTTTCTCGACCTTTTAGCTTTCAGTATTTATTTATTAATATAAAAAAAGAGTTTTTATAAACAAAAAATTACCTAAAAATTATTTAAAGAGTTCAATTTAAATTACAAATTACCTAATAAAATTTATCAAAATTAATTTAAAGAGTTTAATTCAAATTACAAATTACCTAATAAAATTCATTTTTCTTGTCCCACATTGGTTTTAAGTAAAAAGGATTACATGGAAGCCTCTTATAAAACTATAGACCTAAAGAAATAATAATCACACATTTCTCGACCTTTTGGGTAAGATCAAGTGTATTACTAATTTTTTTTGGGTCGGCCTTTTGGCTAACCTTTCTTGGTCTTTTGGCTAAGATCAAGTGTAGTACTATTTTATAAAGTTTAATTCAAATTATAAATTACCTAATAAAATTCATTTTTCTTGTCCCACATTGGTTTTAAGTAAAAAGGATTACATGGAAACCTCTTATAAAATTATAGACCTATACAAATAATAATTGCACCTTTCTTGGTTTTTTTAGGTCGGCCTTTTGGCTAACCTTTTTTGATTTTTTGGCTAAGATCAAGTGTAGTACTAATTTTTCAACCTTTGTGCAAAGAGTTTAAGTATTTTAGTATTTATTTATTAATATAAAAAAAGAGTTTTTATAAACAAAAAATTACCTAAAAATTATTTAAAGAGTTTTATTCAAATTACAAATTACCTAATAAAATTTATAAAAATTAATTTAAAGAGTTTAATTCAAATTACAAATTACCTAATAAAATTCATTTTTCTTGTCCCACATTGGTCTTAAGTAAAAAGGATTACATGGAAGCCTCTTATAAAACTATAGATATAAAGAAATAATAATCACACCTTTCTTCGCCTTTTGGTTAAGATCAAGTGTGACAATTATTACTCTCTAAGGCATTCTGCGCCTGAAACTGTTTTGCCTATTTTTTTTTATTTTATAAAACTATAAACAATTAAAAAATATATGAAAATATAAATTATATAAGTGAGAAAATATTCATCACTTGCATCCCACGTGCCTTTTACTAGTGTGTGTGTGTGTGTGTGTGTGTGTGTGTGTGTGTGTGTGTGTGTGTGTACATATATATATATATGTATTAAGGACAAAATTAAAAAAAACACACGAAAATAGGGGGAAATGTGACTTAGGTGAGTGGACCACGCAGGCATAAACATGAACATGTATAGAGGGGCCACCATCAATCTATTAACTCTTTGACCAGACTGGTTATTGACCGTCTCCTCTTTTAGTTGTGTGGTTGTAGCCTTCTCTCTCTCTCTCTAATGCATATCTCTCTCTACATAATATATATATATATATATATATATATATGTATATGTATATATATGTATATGTATATGTATATGTATATGTATATTCGATGTTTGTCACACTAATTGAGCGTGCAGGTATCTCAAGAACCTCCTTTACCACCTCAGTTAGATGTTGACACTTCTAAGTACACCTCTATTTGTACTTTGCGTTAATCTACCAGGGTTTTTTTTTCACTTTTCTAATTTGTTTTACGTTATTTTTTCGAGTAGTAATAATTTTCTTTTCTTTTTTTTTTTTCTAGTTGGGACTCACACACACGGCCTCCACTGAGGTTCGAATCCCTGACCTCCCTTTGAGAAGTAGGAGCCTTGTACCGCTAGGCTACATGCCTGTTGATTAATATTTAAAAAAAAAAAAAAATTCATGTTTGGCATGTGAGATTGGATCTGATGGAGAGGGTTTGTGGGACGTTTCAGAGAATCATCCCCTCACCTTTATGTATTATGTACATGTGCACTAAATTTGTGTTTTACCAGTACTATCTCCGTTCAAAAAAAAAAAAATGTCGTTTTTGAGAAACTGTGACAGTTCAATTTGTGAGAGTCATGGTTTCTCAAAAGTGATATTTTTTATGGCACGGAAGGAGTATCATTTATGAGAAAGTCAACACAATTGACTCAATTTGTATATTAAATTTATTCTTTATTTTAAAAATATCAAAAGTTTACTCATTCAAATTGTCTTTTTTTTTTTTTCCTTTTAGTTATGTATTATAAATTACTTTTTTAATTTTATGATGCAAATCAAATAGCCACAAATTAATAATACAACACTCTTATTTTGTGTTATTTTTTTTTTTAATTGGTATATTCACACACACATTTTTATTGAGGCTCGAACCTCTAATCTCATTTTTTTGTTAGTAAGGGGTCTAGCATGACTAAATCAAACTTCTTGATACAAAACTCATGTTTTGTAATATGACATGACATATATGGCAAGTAAATTAGTAATTTCAATTTTTTAACTAATATTTTAATAATAAAAAAACCTTTTCCCAACAATTTGGTCACAAACAAGTTCACAAACTGAACTAAATAATTTCTCAACCTTTTTAAGTTGTTATGGTTGTAGTAATTGTATTCCAGTTCGAAAATATTTAGATTTAGAATAAAAGAGAAACTTCAAAATTTATGAGATACATACACGAACATATGTAAAATAGATGAACTTAGAATTAAATAATGCAGTAGTGTAGATATATTAAGATTGTCATATATAATGAAGCCCAATTTGTGCATTGAAAGAGTTGAACAGTTAATTGTTTTGTCCAACACCCTTCTTCCATCATCACCCATTTGTAAAGATAATATGGCAAGGGTTCAAAATAGCATGTGGAAGCTGCTTTGTTTACAAAAATTCAAACTAGCAATTTTATATTGAGCAATTCTTGGATCCTGTCCTATCAGGACAAGTTTTATCCTCCACTCTGATGTGGCCCTATAAAAACTTGACACCTGTTCAAAAAAAAAAAGGATCAAATTGGCTACCCGTTAGTTACCCGGATTAAAATCCATCATAGAAACCCATTTTCTCTCTCTTTCAGTCTTTTTTTTTTTTTTTTTTGGGAAGTCTCTCCTTCAGTACTTTCATCTTCGCCAGTCACCATTTTGAATCCTCCATTCCACCGGTCGAGTTCAGCCCACCTTGGCGCAAGTCAGCCGCAGTTCATCCGCAACTGAGCTTCTCCTTGCCCGCCGGCGCCACGCCGTAAGCCCACATAAGAGCAGGCTCGCGATTTTTTTATTTTTTCTCCAACTTTGTATGAACATGTTCCCATACATGAATGGGCTTAGATCATTCAAAAGAGAGAAGGCATGTGGGTTAGATGACGGCGAGAAGAACCCAGACGATATAGGAGCTAGAGTTTTCGGCGTCGGCGACAAGATCCCCGGATTTTGAGAGGATCCCCGGCTGAGATTGGGTCGGCGATGAAGTGGAGGCCGACGATGTGGGTCGGCGATGAAGTCAATCAACGGCGTGAAGATGATCCCTTTAGTGACTCTGATCCCTGAGTTTGGCGACGGCAGGGATGTCGCCGTTGAAGATGGAGACAGTGATTCTATCAATGGTGGAGTTCGACGATGTTGGAGTTGACAAAGGTAACAGATCCGGCAGCGGCGACGAAATCTGGTGGAGATCATTGGTTCGGCCGGCTGTGATGATCTCTGGAGCCAGCGAAGATGGAGATGGCGGTTGAGAGTTGAAGCGGTGAGGGTGCGAGAGAACAGATCGCTGATGGATTCTACCGAATAACCCAATTTCATTCAGTGTGATTCATTTTTTTATATTTTGGACAGGTATAAAGTTTTCATAGGATGGAGGACAAAACTTGTCTTGATAGGGCATGATCCAAGCATTTCTCATTTATATTTCATCAAGAAGAAATATAAGTTCCAAGACATTTGCCGACTCATTCGTTCGTTCAAAATGTGACGGCCCAAAAATAATTACAAGACTAAATGTGAGACCTACACTTGTCATCATTCTAAGGTTCCCTTCTAGGTTTAATCCTCGGCCTACACTTGTCAACCATCCAAGCATACAAGTGATCCAACCCTAGGCCAACAAGTGGATGAATCTCCACCCTCCATGTGTCAATAGATTATGGTTCCAAGTCTCTCCACCCAAATGCCTACAAGTGTCACCATAAGAATGTGACACTTGTCACATTTTTCAAAAATTACAAAATGGTCCTTTTTCAAAATATCTTCTAAAATAAATTACAAAAGGTCCCTAAAACGAAAAATAATTATTTTACATAATTACACTAAAATCCCAAAAGTTATGAATAATTACACTAAAGTATGCATTAATGCCCCTTTATGGAAGAAGTAAGCAATTAACATGCTTTTCTAGAAAAGTAAAAATACCACTATCATGGAAATCAAATATCATGAATGCATACAAAATCGGAATCAAATCCGAACACAGAAAGAGAGGTTATGCCAACAAAGTGACAAACGGGAAAAAGACAAATAGTGAATAGTGTCGAAAAACGAAAAATGTGGAAATGACTCGGTCCTTAAAGGAAGTTGTCAATCCACATGAAAGAGTCTCAGAAACCATTTCTGAGCACTCCAGATGATACTAAACGACGAGGAACTGAACTCAGATAAGAAATTTCAACGAAAAAAATTCATCCGTGAAATTCTGAGGAAAAAGAAAAGGAAGGAAATGACCGGGTCATTACACAAAAATTCATAGCCAACAAACAGCCCCTTCTTACTTCTTAAGGACAAATCTAAAAACCAAAAGACAAGGTAAAGTAAGTATTAAAAAATAGAGTAGTGATAAGGAAACCGAAGGTTTCTGTCGAAAAAAGGACCGAATCTTACGTGGTTAGGCCACATCAAATTCTTTCCTAAATGGTTCTCTCTCTTTTCCTCGCCATTTCTCTCTCTCTCCTCTCTCTTCGTTGGCCGTTTCTCTCTCCTTTTTCCTTGCCGTTTCTCTCTCTCTCCTCTCTCTTCAAGTCCTCATCCTCACCTTTTTGTTCAAGTCCTCATAATATTCTCTTCATAGGCATCTCTATCTTGGGTTCCAAGGAGATTTTTCAAATGAAAAAAATATTCAGAAAAGTTACCGTCACAACAAACATTAATATTTTACAGAATGAAAGTCAAGAGAAATTGGTGAATCTTCTCAAAGCTTTGAAGGCGATAGACTACTGTTGCAGGCTTTTTTTTTTCTTTTTTTTTTTTTTTTTTTTGTTATTGTGCAGACTTTATTGGCAAATATGTAATCTAAAAGATACAGAAAACAAATTATATTTCAGTTTTGTCATACTTGAGTCGCAAAGCATTTTACTATATACAGATTGTTCCATCTTTAATTTGGTTGAAAATGAAGCCTTCATAATCATCGATTCTGTTTTGGCCCAAATGATAGAGTTATATATCATTTATGGATTAAACCCTTGATTTTAAGAGGCAATACAAGATGGAATTTTATTTTTGGTTTTCTCTTCAATTTTGCAAAAAAAAACAGAGACAGATAAAGAGAAGAGAGACGAAGAATCGAGAATCAGAAGAATGGAGGAAAAGGGAGAGAGGAGAGAGAAACGTAGAGGAAGAGAGAGAGGGGGGAGAGAGAAACGAAGACATTTACGCTTTTAAGAAATAAGTGGCCTAGCCACATTAGATTTGACTTTTTATTCGAGTGTTTGGTTCGGTCATTATATCATTTTCCTCATAATAATTAAGCACTACAATTTAAAAGAACTTGCGTAGACACAACTACCAAAAAAAAAAAAAATACCCACTTCTTGCGTAAACACAACTGATAGAACATACCCACTTCTTGTTTCTTTTACAGGTGAGAGTGATAAGGTATTAGAGAGAGAGAATGAGAAAGAAAGAGATGAGAGAGAAAGAATGTGGATTGAGACCATATGTTATGAATGGTAAAATCATGAAATGCATTCATATCAGCAACTGGGTCAGCCTCTTTCTTGACCGTGTACTCGATCACGCCCTTCAATATAATAATCTCATCCTCTTCGTGCTTCTTCGTGTCATCGCCAGTCTTCTTTGCCACATCCTCTTCAATAACCCCATCCTCCACATCTAACACCTTCTTCTTCGCCTTTTTGGACTCCTAAGTGGTTTTCTCTTCCAACTGTTTCACAGTGACGCCAATACTGTAGGGTTGCTAGCTCAAAGAAGACTGGCGAAACAGCCCTGTATTGAAGGGTGTGATCGAGTACAAGGCCAATAGACGTGAAACACTAATACTATAGGGTTGCTAGCTCATCAAAGGTTAATGGAAAAGAAAAGAGCAATCAGAAACTCAAAAGTAGTAGAGCCACCTCTTCACCAAAATTTAAGTTTGCATTTTTTGTCTTTCTTATCAAACTTTGTAATCTTGCCTGTTGAATATCTTTTGACTACTACGACTTATTTTAATGACTTTAGATTTGTTGTTGTGGCTTTGATAACCTGATCTCGACTACTATAATTGTAGTATCTATTTCACTGCTGTTTACTCAGTATCATGGGAAATATTTCATATTACATATGTAGGATAGCGGATCAACTATGAGGTTTCATTTGCCTGTATGTATGTATATATGTATATATATATATATATATATATATATTTCCTTCCTCTCCCTGTAGAGGTCCCTGCTCCTTTCATAGTCACAGTCTCTCTATTCATCAAAGTGGGGTTTCCTTGAAATCTCCAGTCCCTCGTTTCTGTGGGTGGTTCGCTCGGACGGCTTCCTGTCTCTGAAGAATTGTTGGATCGAGTGTTTTGGCCGGTGGCCACACGAATGGCATTTCTGCGTCGATTTTCCCCTTTGATTCGAGTATTGTGTTCGTTGTTTCTTTTTTAGTTCTAATTTTATATCTGTGTTGTGTTGGTGTTTGTCTAGTCTCGGTATTGGATTGGGTTTCCTTGGGTCAATTAGTTATTAGCGATGCGGATCCACCGGTAGCCTTGGTCTATAGGGCTTGGAGGCAATCCCGCCACCACCACGAAGGCACTGGTAATTTCGGCCTCGATGAGGACGACGATCATCAGATTTGTAGTTTAGTGATCTCTTTTATAGTTGTTCATGCCCTGTTGCTATCACTTTGGGAGCCTTCTGAATAATTCCTTCAAGGAAGCACATGCTACTCACTGGATTTCTTTAGGCCATGCAATTCCTTCTCAAATCCCTTTGCAGGATAATTGTCACTCGTTGCCGTCTTAGTCGTTGGGGATGCTGTCTCGCTCTCCCAGTGTCCTCCGATTATGGTGTTTTCCAATGATGGTGGCTTCCTATTATGTCCTGCTGACGTGCATTCCATGCTGTTTTCCTTTTAGTTTTGGGGTTTTGGCTTCCCTTTGTTATCCTTGCCGGGAAGGCGAACGTGCACCGCGGGATGTCAAGCCGGGGGTTTTACGCTTTGGAAGAATTGATAGCCATTCCGTGACAATTTTTCCTATCAATCTGGGTATCGTTTAAAGTTCTTCTATCTTTATTTTAGTGTTAACTCTCTCTTTGTGTGTTTTGCCTTTCAGCTTTATTGCTTTGCCTTCCTCCTTTTTATGGGTTTGGCTTCCTATGGAACGGAAGCTTTTGGTTCAGGAAGGTTCTGTTGATCTTTGTTCTTGGCGATGTTTTCCTCGTGGTGTTGGCGATTTCGGTGATAGAGAATCACTGCTCTAGTATCCAGGGGTTCCTCCTTGTCTGTATCGGGGTGTCCGTATTTGTACCGTTAGATTTGATGGGTGTCTCACCACTGTGTATTCTATCAATCTTACGGGGGAGATTATGCACCATGGTGTTCCACCTAGTAGTAGCTGGTTGGGGATACCTGTCATATTTCTTGATCCAAATTGGGGTTCTTTTTGTTGGGATTTATATGCCCTGGCATAGCAAATTCTTGTTTGGATTAATTGACATATGTTCCTGACGTTTCTGAAATATTTATGTTTTATACAATTGGTGAATTTAATGTATTATATTTCGATTCACTATGAAATTGATAGTGTCCATGTAATTACAAGAAATATTTATATATATGTATGTGATGGCAATCAATGCATGATATATAAATAGTAATTATAAATTGTTCATAGTCGGTAATTATGGATGGACTCATAATTAATTAAGACTTGAACAGGATCCGCGTTAGGTTGAGATATATTTCGAGAGCCGTCGTATGCAATTACTCCCTATCACCGTCATGGTATTTGACTCTTAAGCATGAGAAAAGTATAGACTCTTTTATTAATTAATAATTACTTTGATTTGTTCGGCGGATTCTTCGGGATCCTTAGACCGACACTTCGGGTAGTTATGTAATTAATAGTTAGAGGGTTATATTTTCAATATTTGCATCATTGCTACTTGTATTTATTTTATATTGATTATGGTTGATCACAAAGTAAATTCGAAGGCCTTCGTATGATTTTAGACAAAATGATTTATTATATATTTATTTATTAAATTATTATTTTTGTCAAACAAATATTTTATTGTGATCGAGCCAGAAATAATCAAAGGTATCAAAATAAATATATTAATTAAGTAGTCAGATTGATGGCTATATTTATCCGGTAACTAATTATGCATAGAGGGGTCAAAGTGCAATATTGACTTAGAGGTTATTTATTATTTAATTAGAGTTCAATTAATTTCTTTTAGTGGAGTAGAAATTAATTTATGAATTAATTTAATTGGGTCCATGGACCGGGCCAATCATTAATTCATTGTAGCCAATAAAATAATAGGCCCAATGGATTCTCACTCATAGCCCAACTTGATATTGGAATCATATTAGATTTGAGACATGTAAATTAGAGATTGAGAAGGATTCGTTGTTTCCTTTTCTTTACCTTTATGTTGCCTATAAATATACATGGTCTATGTATATTTTAAGGGTGATTTTGATGAGAGGAAAAATGGAATAACTTTTCTCTCTCTAGAAAATTAGGGTTTATGTTCTCATCTAATGGAGGCTCCCACAAGCCTAGTTTTCCAAGGTCATTCATGGAGGCTTATGAGTGATTCCTAAAGGCAAAACAATTACCAAGAAGATGGAGATCCAAGGAGAAGGCATCTTGCTAAGGGATCTACAATAAGTGAGAACATTCACTTTAGAGGAAAGTTTTAAAGGTTTACTCAGACCTTTGATGTAAGTATTCAATCCATTAATTGAATGATACATCATATTTTTATTTTTGCATAAAACTTGTCTCTATGTGATGAATCAAGATCTATGAATCAAAATCCCTCGAAAAGTTTTTAAAACTTGCACGTTTCCCAACAGTGGTATCAGAGCATGGTTCGATTCATTACTAGAGATCATGATTTTATGAAATTCATCATTCATGGATCCAATTTTGATATGCATATATTTATTTATTAATATATGTTGATGTATGAATTAATATATTGATATATATTGATACATGATGATGTATGTATAATTGTGAATGGATGATGATGTGTGTTTGGGCCATGGATGAAGCTTATAGGTTAATTGAATGTAATTTTATCTTTGGATGAATGTAATTAAGGCTTTGAATTAGCCGTTTGAAAGTTCAATGATGTAATTTAATTTTTCCCATTGTATTTCAAATTGTAAATTTATTTAAAGCCATGTAATATTCATCAAAGGGTGCTATGAATCTTCAAGAAGGTCTAAGAGGATTAAATTAGGCTTCAGGAATTTTCTGGGATTTTTTAGAAATTTTCCGGAATTTTTCTGGAATTTTTTAAGGCCTAATTTAATTTGTGAAAATTTTTATTAATTTTTCTGGATTTTTCGGCGTTTTTCCGGTGGCCGGAGCATCACCGGCGACGAGAAGAACTACTGGAGGAGGCTGGGTTCTGGTGCAACGCACCAATAATGAATCTGGCGCGTGAGGAACACGCGCCAGAAGTGGTAGGTGAAGAATGGAATCTGGCACGTGGGTTCCACGCACCAGAAAAGTCAACCATTCCGGCGCGTGAGGAACACGCGCCGGACAAGCCAAATCAACGCCACTTGGCGCGTGGCAGCGCGTGCCACGCGCCACAATCTTTCCCAAGCGCGTGAGGAGCGTGGAGAGCGCGTGAGCCGCGCATGTTGGTGCGTGAGACTGCATATGACCGGATTTTGTCTTTTTCAGGCGTAGAGATACTTACAGATGACCTCCAGGCTTATTTTAATGATTATTTTGTGCTGTTATCGCTCATTAGGGAGTTAATTATTGCCCCAAAGTGGATTTTAATATTATTCTCCATTATTTAAAGACAGTGGGAGTTTAATAGGGTGCAATAATTATAGCACTTAATAATTATTTAGTTTTTAATGTTAAAAGCTAATTCCATTGGCCATTTTATTTGCTTTATCTGTTATTTATTTATTTATGCGATGTATGAAATGTATGGAATATATAATTGTTAATTAATTATTATTCATGCATTGGATCAATGATATTTATTTAAATGGCTTGATTTATATTAATTAAATTATGAAAATGAATTGGATTTGATTACTAATTAATTTGAGGGCACCTATTGGGAAACGCAAAATTATTTTTGTAAATTATTTTTAAAGTGTGCTTCAAATTAAATATTAGTGAATCGTTTAAAGTCCAAATATTTTCTAAATTTAATTGGATTAAAATCAAGACGTTTTGCATGCATTATATCATGAAATAAATAAATTCAAAACCCTAATTATAAATGATTAAAAATTGAGTGGGAGCGGGGATTTTTATATATTACCCCATGGCCTTTGTTATTAACACCATTACAATTAGATCTTCAAAAATAAGGCCCCACGCATGATTTGAAGAGTCTTAATATTACAAGAATGGTTATCTCATGAAAATAATAATATTAAATGTTCATTGTAATTAGATCTTTAAAAATAAGGCCCTACGCATGATTTAAAGAGTCTAGATTATAATGACAAGATATTTAATGTTTTATTTTTCATT
Source organism: Cornus florida (assembly GCF_030987335.1). NCBI lineage: Eukaryota > Viridiplantae > Streptophyta > Magnoliopsida > Cornales > Cornaceae > Cornus > Cornus florida. The sequence goes on along the minus strand of NW_026775577.1, from coordinate 80,543,054 downwards.
AGAGCATTAATAACGTTATACACTCAATCTAAAACCAATAGTGTTAGCTCCCCAACGGAGTGGTCTATACTAGGTGATTTTAGAAAGGCTAAACATAATCGGGAATCATTTCATATAGATAGACAAGGCATTGTCTTAAGAGATATGGAAATGATGGGATTTGCCCGCCAATAGCAATAATGAACTTCGCTAACCGAATAAGTTATTGGCGTATTGGTTATTCGATTTTTCATGCAGTGGTTAAGGGACCCACATACTATTTTAATGGAAGTGCTCACCTAATAGTAAATGAATCTCAACAATAGTAATAATGAACTCCTCCAACAGGATAAGTTATTGACATATTGATTGGTTGATTTATTATGCTACAGAGTTGAGGGACCCGCATTAATTAAAAGGGATTGTGCACCAATAATGATAATGATTTCTTGTTCGATTGAGATTTATTATATTATGTGGTTAACAAACTCATTTTAATTTTAAATATGCATGACAGAATTAATAATTCACCTTGCATGTTGTATGAATGCATTTATATTCAGATAAATTATGTTTAATCCATTTTATCTGCTTGCTTACATATTCTATGATATTGGACCTTATTTATAATAACTGGAAAATGAACTTAGATATTTTATTCACAACGTAAGGGTACAAAATGTGTTTATTACTCCTATACCTATCTCTTTTACTTTGAAATACCAAATTTGACATTAATGCTTTTAATAAATTAGATAAGGCAAATGATATGACTTGGTGCAATATTCTAGAGTTTAGCTCGAATATACTCCAAAGCTAACATTTGTATTATTTTATTTTCTTCAAGCATCATATTAAATGTCAATGATATATTTTGGTGAGATTAGATAGAGCATATGCCTAAGTACTGTGTCAAATTTAACTACCATCAAGATAGCCTCATGAACTCCAGTTTGAAATCAAATTTTGGAAAATGATTGTTTATTATTTAAAATTAGCTGGAGATCAATAGGGTTGACTTGGGTGGTAAGTTTCAAGTTGACATGATTATTGTCTTGTTACCAAACTCGTTCAATTCTGTTATAGTGAACTAAATAAGGAATCAGTTTGAGTTCACACTCGCTGATATTCTTATAGAATTGGTAACAGATGAAGGGATAATCAAGAGTATGGGCGTTCCTATCAATCTAACCTAGTCTATACCATCTTCTTCTAGGCCCAAGTGGACGGGCAAAGCAAAGAAGAAGGATGATAATAGGACTAGGCTAGCACAAAACATAGGTATCTAAAAGGTTAAAGGGAATAAGGCAGTGTATGTTGAGGGCGAATGAAACTGTTTCTTTTGCCGTTAACTAAGACACTAAAGGACAAACTGTCTAAGCAATGACGTGGCATAGGAAAATATATATTTAATCATTGAGCCATGTTATGTGGTTGTATCTATTGATTCCTGATGGATAGATTCTGGAGCCACTAAACATGTTTGCAATTTATTGTAAGGATTTCAGGAATCCAGAAGCCTTGATAATATGGATATATATTTATCTTTTGACCTGATGCCAAGGTTGTAGTTAAGTCAGTGGGAGTATTACATCTGAAATTAGAGAGTATGAGGATATTAGTATTAGAGAACTATCTTTATGCACAGAAGTGAAACGCAATCTCATTCTTATTTCACTTTTGGCTTATAAAAACTAGATCGTTATTTTGTAAAACTGGTTTTATAAAATTGAATAGATATGCGATTGCTTCTGGTGCATTGAAAGATGGTTAATATACTATAATCACAAGCTCTTAAGATTTGCAGGATGTAGAAACTAATGTTGTATCTTCTAGATTGAATGTTAAGAGAAAATTTGTTATTCCTGACTCATTGTATTTTTGGTGTCTATTTTTGGGTTGTAATCAATCAAAATGAGATTTAAAGATTGGTTAAAGAAGGTTTATTACCTAGTGAGGCAGAGAAGCCTAAACCAAACTTGTGAATCTTTTTTTGAAGGATAGATAACTCTAAGGGCTTAATCAGCCAAATGAAATAGACATAAAGAACAATTGGAGTCGGTACACACGTACACGTGTAGTCTTATGAACATCCAATCAAGATATAAATTTACCTGTTGCGACACAAGTCTTATACTTTTGGTATATTCCGAGAGGGTCAAGACTGATGTGGAGCACAAATTAGGTAAACTTATCAAGACACTTCGATCTGATCGAGTATTTGAGTATTTCTTGGGATAGTGCAAAGACTATATGGTCAATGAGGGTGTTGTGTACCAGTTTTCCGCAATTGACGCTAAATTAATTTAGGTGTCAAATAGGAATAACAGAATTCCACTTAACATGGTTAGATCTATGATCAGTAATGCCACATTATCTCTTTCATTTAAGAGTTTAGCGTTAATGACATCGATGCGCATTATGAACTGCATTCCATCTTAGTCTGTCTCAAGGATACCGTTGAGCTGTGTTTTTGACTAAATATTAGTTTGAATCATATGCACATATGGGGTAGTCTTGCACATGTGCGTTTGATATGGACAAGTAAGTTGGAATCAGATCATAGGCATGCTAGATTTGATAGCTACTCTAAATGTCACTAGGATGGATTATTTTATGATCTCAAAGATAAAAGTTGATTGTTTTCACTCACTGTTTATCTATAGGAGAATCATATTATGAATCACATACCTAGTAGCATAATGTTAGAGAATTTGGTATGAGTACCAGATGTACCACATGTGAACACACTTATTATAGAGATTGAGAATAATATATGAATTCCCTATTGATGTGTTAGCATCATCTACTACACAGATTCTTGCATCGGTACATTGATGTAGTGGGAGGATTATCATCCAATTCGACAGAATCATGTTTTTAGGTGAGACCATTATGGACATCCCTGTTAAACATGAGTTAGACCCAGTAAGCTACACGGAAGCGTGAACCGATGTGGATACAGATCGTTTTGGTGAGTTACTATGAAATCAGAGTTGGAATCTATGTATTCTAATAAATTCTGGGATCTTGTATAACTTTCTAGTAGGGTGATTCCTATGGAAGGCAAGTTAATCTACAAAAAGATACCAGAAGATTTCTTAGTGAATAAATCATGAGTGTACAAGGGAATGTCATTATTTTTCTTAATTCTATATATTGATGACATCCTACTCATTTATAATGATGTGGAAGTTTTGTCATCAATTAAAAGGTAGTTGTTCAATTACTTTTAAATAAAGGATTTTCAAGATGTAAGCTATATTCCTAGGATCAAGCTTTTGCAAGATCAGGTTAAAAGGAAAATAGGCTTATCTTAATAATCCTACATTGATAAATTTTTGACCAGGTTTGGTATGCATAACTCAAAGAATGAGTTCTTGCTTTATTGATATGGATCGCTCTCTCTAGTAAGTAGTTTTTCAAGACTAGCAGAGGAGATTGAGCAAATGAGACTGGAACAATATGTTTCGGCATATGAGAGTCTCATATATGCCATGGTCTATACCAAACAGGACATCCGCTACATAGTAGGGATAGTCAGTAGAGATCAGTCCAATACTGGACTTGACAACTGGTCTATTGTGAAAAATATCATTAAGTACCTAAGGAGAATCAATGATATCATACTCATTTATGGATGTGATGATATGGTCCTAGTCAGGTATGCTAGTTCTGATTTTCAATCAGAAGTAGATACTATGAGGTTCATGACTTAGTGTATGTTCACTTAATGGAAGGGAAATCAGTTGGTAGATTGTCAAGCAGATTTCAACCTGCAGGTGGAATATATTGCAGCCTTAAAGGTGGCAATATAAGCCTATTGGTTTGATCTCACTGATTTAGAGGTTGTGGAGCATACTAGCCTGCCTATCGAGCTATATTGCGACAATAGTGCAGAAGTAGTCCAAACCAATTACCCAAGGTTCCATAGATGAACAAAATACACTGATAGGAAGTATCATGTTCTACATGATATTGTCCGGCAAGAAAATGTATTTGTAGCTAGAACATTGCATTGGAACACAACTTTGTTGATCCATTATCAAAGGTGTCATTGATCAATAATTTTGATCATCATCTGGATAACATTGGAGTTAGGTGCAATTTGAATTGGCTATGAGGGCAAGTGGGAGCTGTTGGGATTTATATGCCCTGGCATAGCAAATTCCTGTTTGGATTAATTGACATATGTTCCTGACGTTTCTGAAATATTTATGTTTTATACAATTGGTGAATTTAATGTATTATATTTCGATTCACTATGAAATTGATAGTGTCCATGTAATTACAAGAAATATTTATATATATGTATGTGATGGCAATCAATGCATGATATATAAATAGTAATTATAAATTGTTCATAGTCGGTAATTATGGATGGACTCATAATTAATTAAGACTTGAACAGGATCCGCGTTAGGTTGAGATATATTGCGAGAGCCGTCGTATGCAATTACTCCCTATCACCGTCATGGTATTTGACTCTTAAGCATGAGAAAAGTATAGACTCTTTTATTAATTAATAATTACTTTGATTTGTTCGGTGGATTCTTCGGGATCCTTAGACCGACACTTCGGGTAGTTATGTAATTAATAGTTAGAGGGTTATATTTTCAATATTTGCATCATTGCTACTTGTATTTATTTTGTATTGATTATGGTTGATCACAAAGTAAATTCGAAGGCCTTCGTATGATTTTAGACAAAATGATTTATTATATATTTATTTATTAAATTATTATTTTTGTCAAACAAATATTTTATTGTGATCGAGCCAGAAATAATCAAAGGTATCAAAATAAATATATTAATTAAGTAGTCGGATTGATGGCTATATTTATCCGATAACTAATTATGCATAGAGGGGTCAAAGTGCAATATTGACTTAGAGGTTATTTATTATTTAATTGGAGTTCAATTAATTTCTTTTAGTGGAGTAGAAATTAATTTATGAATTAATTTAATTGGGTCCATGGACCGGGCCAATCATTAATTCATTGTAGCCAATAAAATAATAGGCCCAATGGATTCTCACTCATAGCCCAACTTGATATTGGAATCATATTAGATTTGAGACATGTAAATTAGAGATTGAGAAGGATTCGTTGTTTCCTTTTCTTTACCTTTATGTTGCCTATAAATATACATGGTCTATGTATATTTTAAGGGTGATTTTGATGAGAGGAAAAATGGAATAACTTTTCTCTCTCTAGAAAATTAGGGTTTATGTTCTCATCTAATGGAGGCTCCCACAAGCCTAGTTTTCCAAGGTCATTCATGGAGGCTTATGAGTGATTCCTAAAGGCAAAACAATTACCAAGAAGATGGAGATCCAAGGAGAAGGCATCTTGCTAAGGGATCTACAATAAGTGAGAACATTCACTTTAGAGGAAAGTTTTAAAGGTTTACTCAGACCTTTGATGTAAGTATTCAATCCATTAATTGAATGATACATCATATTTTTATTTTTGCATAAAACTTGTCTCTATGTGATGAATCAAGATCTATGAATCAAAATCCCTCGAAAAGTTTTTAAAACTTGCACGTTTCCCAACACTTTTGCCCTTGAAACTGGTTGCTAGGTTCCTCGCCAGACATTGATTAATTCCTTACCGTGTAGATTGCCAGTGATGGGAGGCTTTGGGATGATGACTGCTCAGATGCCAGTCTTTTCGTCTGACATAATAATGATGCTTTACTGTTGGCGTGTTGACCATAGTTCTCTACGTCTATGTGAACCTTCTGGTGGTTGTAAGCTGGACCATATTCTGATGGGCCTTTTCAATAGTGCTACAGACCTGCTCTTTTTTCATGTGCCTTTCTAGCTTGTGGGCTATGTGCTTTATTGGCTCACTTGGCTTATGCACCATGTTTGGCTAGGTTTATTGGATGATCCAGTTGTATTGATGTGGCTTGTTTGTTTCTTGTTAGGATGCTTGTGTACTTTGGTTCGATGTATCGTGTGTAATGTTGTTTTGGTTGGTTGTGTCTTGTAGATGCCGTTTGGATGGTTTTATTGTTAGGGTAAAAAAAAGAGTGTGTATATATATATATGTATACATGCTTAAGACATGTAATACTGATTACTGATTGGGTGATTAAATGGTTTCATTTGCTTACCTATGTGTATATATATATATGTATTCATGGGTAAGGTAAAATGAAAAAGTTTTCTGAAACAGTGTTGCCCTATTATTGAAGGTTAGATTATTTTCCACTCGAGGGAAGATTTATTGAGTGAACCAGTAGTTAGATGTGATTTAGTTCAAGTTGAAGGTAATAAAAGAAAAAGGTAGGAGGTTTAGAGAGAAGAATGTTGACAAAAGAAATAGGGAAGGAATAACCGCATGTGGTTTATCGTGGGATATGACACTAATTAGAGTTTAATGATAATAAGAAGTTTGCATACCTAACCCCAAGGTGACATCATAGAGTTTGCTGGTTGGAAATGTTGAAGCTGTTTAGTGGTTGTTATGCGTGTGAAGAGACTTAATATATAAGGAAATTTTCTGATGCAAATGACCTATACAGTAATCTCCAAAGGATGTGTTGTATATATAGAGTATGGAAGGGGAGACCGGAGAGAGAGAGAGAGAAAGTAGGAATAGCCTACATGCAAGTGAAATGACCAATGATTACAACTCAATTTTTTTTTTTTTTTTTAATTGGTACTCACACACATTTATCTCTTCTGATATTTGAACTTTTAACCTCCATTTGGAAAGTAAGAGGCTGATATCGTTAGGCCACTACCCGTTTATTATTACAACTCAACTTTAATACACCAACACAATAAAAGTTACACAATGACGGACAAAAGGACAAATTAAAATTATGGATATAAGACGCAAGAATTGATGGTACAGACACAATTAATATCAGGTTCTAAACTTAGGAAAATGAATAAAAAAAAATTAATTTTATATAAAAATATTTTAAAACATTTTCTAGCATGACTAACTAAAGATGGAAAAGTTTGGATTTGAAATCGTTGTATCATACTTCTTCCGTCTCAATTTAAGTGTGTTTATGGGAGTAATAATTTTTAAGGGGCATGTCTCCTTAGAAAATTACTAATTCAGCTTTTTAAGTTTTGAATATGAAGTTTTAAATTTTAAACTCAAACAACATATATAGAAAGATATGAAATATATTGTTTGAACAAAAAAAAAAAAATAGACTATTATTTTAGGACTAACATAAAAAGAAAGTATGACTTGGAAACAGAGAAAGTAATATTTTGAGCAATTAACTAGAAAAGTGTGCATGCTCTTCCACTTCCATTAGAGCATCTCTAGCGGTTTTTTAAAAAATCTTTTTGTGTAAAATATATCCACATATTATTTATAATTTTTTTTCATCTCCAGCAATCTGTTAAGATACATTGTCATATCATTAATGTGTCATATCATTAATGTGTAAAATGATGGTGTATTTTACACAGCCGTAAGCATATTTTCTCTCTCCCCCCCTTTCCTACTCTCGGTTCTCTTTTTTCTCTCTCATTCCTTTATCCCTCTTTGTTTCCCACTTTTAGAGCGTCATAAAGAAGAATCTGTAACTTACGGCAACGTAAGAACTGTTCGACCATCATTTATTTTTCTTTTTTCTTTTTTAATAAAAATAGTTTGATTTATCACTTTGGTTTCATCTTATCTTCTGTAATCATGATTCTATGGTTTTTAAAGATTTTTTATCCTTTTATATTCTATTTTAATGAGATAAATATGTACTAGCCAAAGATTAGATATATATTTTGATCACGATTTTATATAATTGTTGTTTGATACAATTATACAAATTATTATTATTTTTTTCTGTTTTGGTGATTAGTCAATTCAATCACAATTGTTGTTGCATATTTTTTGTTTATGTAAAAAGTGAAATATAGGAGGAAATTATTATTTTTTTCCTAATTGAGAAGGATTGGGACGTGAGGTTTAATCTCGAAAAAGTAAATGAATCAAGTAAGTTTGTAAAAGTTATGTAGGGCCTTGGGTATGACACGTGGTTGGTTGTTATTGGAAATTTTTTTTTAGACAAAAGGTATAAAATAATCATTAAAGTTAAAAATAGATAGTACAAAATTTTTTTACGTAAATCTATTTTGACACATTTAATTTACATAAAAATAGAAGATACTATTAGAATGAGAGTTTGGTACGTACTTAACATCACGGTCAGGAATATATAAATGTGTGCCTATATATTAGCGCTCAAGAAAGCCCACATGCTCTTCCCCACTTCCATCAGACCAGTTACTTTTTATGTTCATGACAATTAAGACGTCATTATATAATTAAAAATTAATATATATATATATAACTCCGTAATACGATTTTGGTTCCTATCAGTTTTTATTTCAAATTGTGAAACATATATTTAAAATGGAAATTGAAATCGAAATCGAAGTACCATTTCGATTTTGATTTTTAGTAATTTTACCAATTTTTTTTATGCATTCATACTTTGAGACATTATCTTTATTATCAATAAATTAAATAATTTTTAAAAAATAACTGACACCCTTTAATTTTATATATATTTTATTTATAGATAGATAGTTTGTCCATGTAACCAAATATATAATAATCAATATTTAAGTACGTTAATGATTTATATTGTTGGTTCATCCAAAATATTTTTATTCTTTTTAGAAAGTTGGTGGTAAAAGTTAAAAATTGCATCACATGGCTGATCGACAAAAAAAACGTATATCTACCTATACTGTCTTGTTGCTTGCATCAATTTAAAATAAATAAAAAATGTGAACGGTTTTTCAATCCCCTTACCAATAAAAACCGACCGCGACAGTAGATAAGTTATGACCCAGTTCTTTTCGGCTACTTGATTTCCAAAGCCCAGCTTGACGCACAAGAAACTTTATATGAATTATGATCCAAATCAATTAGTCAAAAGATTAAGAGAGTTGCACATAGAATGAGCTATATAAAAAAAGAATCCTGTATAGAAAAAGCCCTCATATATAGAGGTGGCAAAAATTCCTAATTCGGTGGGGAACAGCCTCGCCCCCACATCATTTAAAGCGAATTTGGAAAACAGTTTACTTAAATGGGGTGGGGATCAGGGTTAAAAAAAAAAATCGGCCGGTTGCGGGGCGGGGGCGGGGGACTAAGATCCTTGTCCCATACCCGCCCCATAACCGCTCCGTTTAATATTTTAAATTATTAATTTATCCTACCATGTTAATATATTTACCAAATTAACTTTCACTCTCTCTCTCTCCATATATATTGGAAATCCTACACTTAACACTTCCATATATATATATATATATATATGTGTGTGTGTGTGTGTGTGTGTGTATGTGCTATGATTGTATTTAAATAAAAATATAATCGGTTATGGGGCAGGTGATGGGGCGGGGTTGGGGGCGGTTATGAGGATTAGAGGCAAAAAATTAATCGGTTATGGGGCGGTTTTAGGGGCATCAAAATTAAACGGGGGCGGGGATGGGGAATGGAAAACCCGCCCCAAACCGCCCCATTGCCATCCCTACTCATATAAAACAAAATATAAAAAGATTAGGGTGAACAAATCGTGGGGCAAGCAAAGGTGAGTCTTACAATATTTTTTCCACCAAATTTTGTATAAATAGAGGAATGAGCCTACAATAAAGATCATCGAAGATTCTCAATCTCTATTATGCATTGTTTTTATTGAGTGTGCTGTTTTTATTCCTCAACTCATCGGAGTCGACGAATATTTGCACCTACTTTATAATTACATAAAATAGCGCGGCATTTGTCATATGTGGCCAAAAATACCCCTGCGTCATCGTCTCTTATGCACTAGGGATCTTCCCCGAAATGTTTGCCACACGCTCCCTCGTGAATAGACTAGGCATGATGAGGACCTAAGAACCCTCGTCCCTAATGATATTTTATTTTTGTTTCATATATATATATAGCATACTTTCTTAGCCTAACTAAGATTAGACCATGCATGACTCTTAAAAAATGTTTTAGGATAAATCAGACTGACTTTTCCTAAAATTTGGACAAATATCACTTGAATGGACCCGATAAAGTGGAAGATTGATTAACCTTAGTTTTAACAAATTCTTATACATCTATTCAATAATAGCAAAAAATTTTTACATTGTACCCCACTCTGAATTAAAATCCTGGCTCCCCCTAACTACTAGTGATTTCATCATCAGAAGTATATATGTACAATACATAATTGGATTAAGAATGAAACTTTTGTACCCACTCACGCCCCTCCTGGCCTGGCCTCGCCCACTATAAAATATAGTAATTTTTATTTTAATTTGTACATTTATAAGAAATTTTTAATATAATGCCCCCCTAAAATTTTAAATTTCTAAAATTGTATTCTAAATTTATCTTTCATTTTTCTTTTGTTCTTAATATTCCTTTGATTTCCTTAAAAAAGAAAAAAAGAAAAAGAAAGTTAAATTTTCCTTCTTTAGTCAAACTCTAATTTTTTTTCTTTCAAATTTCTTCCCTTTTTCTTCGTCTTCTTCTTATTAATTTTTTTTTGACCCCTTACCTCTTAACATTCTTCTTTTTGCACTCTAGAATGATGTATAATGTATTTTTTTTTGTTCTTCTTATTTAGATTTTAATTTTTTTTTTACACTATGCCCTCTCTGAATTAAAATCCCGACTCCCCCATAACTATTAGTGATTTCATCATCAGAAGTATCTATGTACAACACATAATTGGATTAAGAATGAAAATTTTGTACACCTTTATCTCACAACACTTTCAAGATGAGCTGTTTTTCTTCAACAACATAACGCTTCAATTTCAAGTAACAATGTGATTATTATATCAACCAACCTTTTTGAGAAAAGAAATGATTGTATAAAAATAATATGGTATTAAGCAGCCCGTTTTTGCTTAATGATCCCTATGGCTAGTTGCACCAATATTAGATTGTGAAATCTTTGATCTTTTAGCATACTATGGTATTTGCAATATTTGATACCTATTACAAATATGGCAGCTAATTTTTGAGAAATGTCACAAGTTACCAATTAAAATATAAATATATGTTATCAATTTAAAGTTACAAATTAAAATATAAAAATAAGTTACCAATTAAAATATAAACATAAATTACCAATTAAAATGTAAACATAAAATAAATAGAATAAAATAAAATTGAAGGAAATAGATTTAAAAATGATCTTGAGAAATAGAAGAAATATAAATAAAATAATGATCTTAAAAATAAATAAATAATAAAATAAGTTACCAATAAAAATATAAACATATTTTACTAATTAAAATAGAGACAAAAGTTACAAATTAAAAATTATCAATTAAATTTTTTTAATTAAAATATAAACATAAATTACCAATTAAAATACAAAAGTAAAAATAAATGGAGTAAAATAAAATAAATTAAAATGGGAGGAAATAGATTTAAAAATTACCTTAAGGAATAAATAAAATAAAATAAAAAATACGCTCTCACACTGAGTTGGGGTTCTGGAAGGTACTTTGAATCAGTCCGTGGAGCAATTACAAATTCTTGAAGGTAGTTTATAGTGTTGGAGCTATTTGAAGTTTATTTTTTTATTTTTCTATTTATAGTGTTGGGGTTCTTGAAGTACTTTGAATCCAAAGATTCCCGCAGCTATCAGTAGCAAACACACTCTTTCCTCTCTCTCTCTCTCTCTCTCAATTCAAATAAAGCTGAAATTGGACAACACACTGACACACAAAATTTAGCCTACGGGATGGAGACCGTTGTCAGCTTGGCTTGTCACGCATTTGAGATTATACCCATTTTCAAAATATTTGCCTACTTATCAAATTTAAACAAAACATTTTATATACTTAAAAAATTTAAAATTTAATTATATATGTAGTCAAACTTGAATTTAAAATTTTTTAAATGAAACAATGCATTAATGGTATATTTTTTTTGAAATTTTTTTAAATGAAACAATGCATTAATGGTATATTTTTTTTGAAAATTTCTACTTTTGAAAAAAAATCTCTAATTTTTAACAAAGGGAGTATATTCTTAACGCAAAGACGAATCGATCAAACATTCCTCGTTTATCCATCAAAAGTATTTTCATGGTTTGTTAGACATCTCTTACTACCATATGTTGTTTAATTACTTTATTTGTTTATGTATTTATAAATATATTAATTAGTGTATTTAAATTCATAATATTACAATAAATTGATAAAAAAAATATTACTATTATATATTTTTGGGTCAAACTATCGTCATTTCTCTTTTGAAATTGTGTCCACTTTCAACCTCACTGTCAAGCACTCTCTTCTACTTGTCTCTTTCTCACTGTCAATGAATTGACTGCCACACTCAGCTATAGTATGTGTTAGGAGGATGTTTTTTTTGACAATTTATTCTTTAAAAAATGTTAGAGTAGGTAATAAATTTATAAAAAGAAAGATAGTCGTAATCATGAACCAATATATTTTATCACATGATTTTATTATTATAATAAATAAATTTATATGCATAAAACAAAAAGCACACGGAGAGGCTGGAGACTAACAAAAAACACACTTGTTCGTTGCCTTTAAGCGTCGGTCGTCGTCGATAATGGCCGGTCGTTATAGATGGATGAGGGGGAGAGAAAGACGAAAGGTAGAGGGACGGATAAGATTGAGAGATATAGAAATAGCTATTGCTATATGTTTTGTTAGATTTGACACAAGAAATGGCAAAGGTAAATTTTGGCAGCACATTGAAAAGCCTAATTTTAACCCACCTGCTATATTTTGAAATTAACAATCCATTTGACAGCCCATTGTGTTAAATAATAAACTTGATTTTAGTATTTAGTATTTTCAAGTATTTTTATATCTATGATGCATGTGTGAATTTATCATATATGTTAATGGGTAGTAAATTGTCTTAGTAGGAGTTAAGGTTATGTAAAATTAAGAGTCATGAGAGTTAAGCCTAACAATTACTATGTTAGTGGAAGTTATGCATATTGAAGATTACGTTAGTGGGAGAAATGAAAGTTATGGGTATTTATATGTAATTCATAAATATATGTTTTCAAGGCCTATATAATCATGTACTCTAGCAATTTTATTAAGATATAAGTGAAATAATATATTTCTTCCTCCATTTCTCTTTCAAATTATATAGACTTGTATTTGTTTGTATAGCCCACTATTTCTAACAAAGTGGTATTAGAGCAAAGTCAGAAAGTGGTATCAGAGAAAAAGCCAACAAAGTGGTATCAGAGCCAGATTTCAAGTTCAGAGCCTAGATGATTCGGAAGGTCTGACGAAGTTGATCCTAGAAGGTTCAGTGATGAGCGCTGAAAAGTGTGCATTTAAAACCCTTAAGCTTAGGGATTCTAGAACCTTCATCTATCTTATTTTTCCGCGTTGTATTGATTTTGTGTTATTTCCGTTTTTAGGTACTTATTCCTAAAATAAGCTAACTCAGCCAAATAAGAGTAGAAATGAAGCAATTTTGGGATGAATCAAAGAAAGGAGCAAAGTAGAGCAAAAGGAAGCAAATGGTGGAAATTCAGCATCTTCGATCGATCTTAGAGAAAAGTTCGATCGATCCAACATGATTGATTTCAGCACTTCAAAGATAGATCCAAGCCATGATGTCATTTTCAGAGATCCCAAAAGTTCGACCAATCCAATTTCATTCTCTGATAGATTGAACATTCTTGTCCTTATCCAAATGATTGATTTTATCCAGCTGTACCACCCTGCCAACCGCTTTTATCCTTTTCCCAAAAATATCTCTGTCTTGTCCTTATCCAAAAAGGCGCCGCCATCGTGGATCGATCCAGTCTAAGTTTGATAGATCTCAACCATGTTCGATCGATCCAAGTCCAAGGTTCGATCGATCGAACTTCCTCCAGTGAGAAAAAGTTAAATTGCCAGCTCATAAAAAGTTATCCTTATCCAATCATTGGGAGAATATTGGAGTACGTGCTAGATCATTTTTGGGTGTCACCTAACCTACCAAAAAAAAGGATTTGAACAACTTTTTTAAGGGGGGATTGACATACAACCATAGGGAGAGATTTTTGGAGAATTATTAGGGAGGAAGCAAAGAAGAAGAGGAGGCTAGAGACACTATTGGAGGTTCTTCATCAACCAAGGAGCAGATTTCTTCCATGGAGCTTGCCCTTGAGGGTTGGAAGATATCATCCATGAGTGGCTAGATATCTTCTTGGGGCTAGAGTTAGCCCTAAGTATGCTTTTTACATCTTGATTTGTGTATTATTGAGGGATTTGTATTGTGATATATGTTTTGACATTTATTTATACATAGATCTTGTTTATTCAATGATTTATGTGGTTTAATGCTTCCAATTGACCATTTCATTCTATCCATATGTCTATGTATGCTAGAATAGATTTTCATGTGTTTGTCTTAAGATTTTGTGTTATTGATGCATGTCTATGTGTGTTGATGCTATGGATCTAGAGATTGTCAAGACATAGTACTTAATAGAGTGCTCTTGTGGTTTATTTAATGGTTCATACTCATTTGTTGATGGATTGTATTTCTTCCTTAGTTTAATTAGTTTAATTTCATGTCCTTAGCTTAATTGTAGTGTAGTTGTAGTTTAGATGTTAAATGGGAGGACAATCCATGCTTGTTGTTTGATGTTCCATGCTTATGAATGCAAGTAGCATATGCCTCTAACCTTGTGATGTGTTTGGATTGTGAGCTTAAAAGAAGGATTAATGGCTTAGTTTGATATATTGTGCTATCCACCATGTTGCTTAGACAATATATGCTTAATTTGTCATCCATACTTGTTGAAGCAACCACACACACACACTATTGTTGCAATACATGTTTTCCCCTCATTAATCATTCATTAAGGGTGTAGAAAAGCTATGCTTAGAGGTGATCTCTAAACCCCAAGATCTCTCTCTCTCTTTTATTCTCTTTATTACATTATTGTTTACTTTAGTTTAATTTGCATCTAGTGTAATTCAACCAACCAATCACTATTTTGATCACTCGACCTATTAACCCTAATCTCGATTCCTTAACCTTGTACGACCCACCAATTCCTTAGGACGATCTCTACTTGCCCTAACTATATTTTTAGTGAAAGGTAGTGGAGGCAATTATAAATGTAAAACTTGGCCCTCACCTTAATGCACTTCTCTAAGCTATGTGGTGAACGATGCACCATAGTGGCGCCGTTGCCGGGGATTGATTGAAGGTAACGTCATATTTATGGAATCAATTAAGAATTAGTATTCTTTTGATCGTGTCTTTACTTTGCTTTTTATTTTTCTTTTAATTACTCATTGTGTTTGTTATTGTTTGACTAGGAGTATTGAGCTAGGAAGCAAGCAAAGGAGCATTCAAGCAAAAGAGCTAAGCAAAAGAAGGAAAAAGCTAAAAATCTAAAAAAATTGCTAAGTTAAAAGCTGAAAATTGGAGTTGAAGTGCTAAAGGACCTTTGTGAGCTTTTTCTTACTCAATCCCTTAGTTAAATCGTCGGCCCGCATGGAGACTTGTATTTCAATTCATAGATAAATCGTGAGTCCATGTGGAGGCATTTTTATTGTTCTTTGCATCATTGTTTACAAGCATGGAAGTATGGGATTATTGTTTGTGGAGGAAGTTTGATTATTCACTTGTTGTGAAGGAGAAGTGCTTGCTTGTTTTGTTGTGATTCGTGTGTTACTAGAAGTCTTGGGTAGTCTTTGTCATATCATTCGTCCTAGGCATTCATATGGAAAATCTAGAGGGTAATCTTGGCTACTTAGACCCACGTTTCATGCAAAACCCCCCTCTTAATCAACATGGCCCCTGAGTTCAAGCTCCAATTCCTCCAATGGTCTTTCGTGATCATTATAATCTTCATGCATATCATGCACCTAATTGTATTATGTTGCCTAATTTTGAGGCAAATCAATATGAAATCAAGCCCGAGACTATTCAAATGTGTCCACTCTTTTATGGCTTAGATAATGAGGAACCCTACAAACATCTTAATGAATTCTTTGAAATATGTTCCACCGTAAGATATATGGATGTCCCGGAAGAAGTTCTTAGGCTACTTCTCTTCCCTTTCACACTAAAAAATAAAGCAAAGAATTGGTTCAATACTTTGGGGGCAAATTCAATAACATCTTGGGCACAAATGTAAAATAAATTTTTGAAAAAAATTTACCCTGTAAGTTTGACTAATGTAATGCGTGCTTCAATTAGAGAATTTTCTCAAAGGGAAGGGGAGTGGTTACATGAGGCTTGGGAAAGATTGAATGACTTGCTAAGCAAATGTCCACATCATGGCATTTTGAAATGGCAAGTGGTTCAATATTTTTATGAGAGCCTATCCGACATTCATAAGGACATAGTCGATACATCATGTGGATGATCATATTTTGGAAAACATGAGAATGACATTTGGCACCTCTTTGAGAAAATGAGCGAAAACTCTTTGCAAAAGTATTATACTTCTCGGTTTGACCATAGTTTAAAGGAAAAGAAGAGAGATTTGCAAGTATGTCAAATAGAGAATCCATTAGAGATTGTAGCCGAGGTTAAGACTTTCTCTCAAAAACTTGATCAATTCTTGTTGAGTCAAAAACTGGTTATAAAATCACCTTCTTTTCATCATACTTCTCTATCTTAGTGAGCCATGTATGACATGTTCAAGTGTTTTACATACCACTTTCAATTATCCCTATGGACATGCATTCAATGAGCACTTTGAACAAGTCAATGCTATGTTTGCTCACCCTTACTCAAGTGCATATGTTCCAATGTGGAATAAAAATTCGAATTTCTATCAAGCTAAAAAGTTTCAAGGCAAATATATTCCACCTCATAGAAGGGAAGGAGGTTCCCAAGGATTTGTTTCTTCTTCATCTCATCAAATAACCAATTACTTTTCATATCCTCAAATGTATGATTCACAAATTTGCTCTCATTATCCTTGTGCACTTTCTAGCAATTCTACGTTTGAAGATAAGGTTTTAGTAGCCTTGGGTAGCGTAGAAAGAAATACCAACTTGTTGCATTCCCACTCTCAATCCATATCAAAGCTTGAATCCCAAATTGGGATCATAGCTAATGCATTGAATGCAAGAGAAATTGGTAAATTACCTAGTCAACCCTGAGAGGAATCCAAAAGCCTAATTTTGCGGGGAAGCAAACTATACATCGGGGTGAAGCTCAAGTGCAAGCCATCACCACTTTGAGAAATGGTAAACAAGTGGACAATAGGGTTGAACTACCAAAGGAAGATAGTGAATCGGTGCAATCAAAAGTTGTCACCCATCCAATTCCCAATTCCATTCCTACTTCCTTGAATGAAAATGTTCCTAAACGGAATTCTCAATCATCTCCATCATTCCCTCAAATTGAAAAGTCTTATGAGCCAAAGCTCCATTCCCTTATGCTTTAAAAGAAACTTCGCCTATGGGAGGCAAGAAGGGAAAATACATGACATGATGGAAGTTTTTAAGCAAGTCAACATAAATCTTCCTCTTTTGGATGCCATTAAGCAAATTCCACCTTATACAAAATTTTTGAAAGATACAAAAGAAGAAGAGCAAGGGACCAAGCCCTAAAAAAGTGTTCCTCACGGAGCAAGTGAGCTCCATTATTCAACAAAACACTCCACCTAAGTTCAAAGATCTCGGTGCTCTGACTATTTCTTGTGTAATTGGAAACCATGAAGTTCGTAGAGCCTTTCTTAACTTAGGTGCAAGTATTAATTCGATTCCTTACTCTGTATATGTCTAACTAGGTTTGAATGAATTGAAACCAACATCGGTGGTGCTTCAATTGGCCGATAGATCCATCAAAACACCTAGGGGCATGGTTGAGGACATCTTCATCAAAGTTGATAAGTTTTACTTCCCGGTTGATTTTGTAGTTCTTGATACCTAACCGGTTGCCAATCCCACCAACCACATCCCAATCATCTTGGGAAGGCCATTCCTTGCCACCACAAATGCAACCATTAACTGTAGATCCGGGGTTATGGACCTTTCTTTTGGTAACATGATGGTCAAGCTTAATGTTTTCAATGCAAGTCGACATCCCATAGATGAAGATGAGTGTTGTCTTATAGATGTGTTGGATGAGGTTGTTGAGGAATCAATTCCAACCATGGTAATGAAACAATCGGTCGAGGATAATCTTTCATCTCTCTTATCCGAGGATCCTCTTGCTTCTTGTCTTCTTGAAATGTATGGAAATTGTGGGTTTGATGATGAAAAATTAATGAATAAGGTAAACAATCTCATGGAATCTGTTGCAAGCTTGGATTTTCCATCTGGAAAAACTCCAATAGAACCTCTTCCTCCACTCTCTAGCACTCCACTGGTCTTATCTTTAGTTTCTCCACCAACTATTGAGCTTAAAACTCTACCTTCCAATCTCAAGTATGCATTCCTAGGACCAAAAGAGACTCTTCTGGTTATCATTTCTTCAAGTCTTGAAAAAGACCAAGAAGACGCTCTCTTAAATGTGCTTAAAGAATATAAGGAAGCCATAGGATGGAATGTGGCGGATCTTAAGCGAATTAACCCTTCTATTTGTATGCATTGCATACTTATGGAAGAGGATGCAAAACCCTTTAGGGATGCCCAAAGGAGATTTAACCCCAACATGAAGGAGGTAGTAAAAAAGGAAGTAGTCAAGCTCTTAGATGCCGGGATCATTTACCCAATCTCCGATAGCAAATGGGTGAGTCCAACTCAAGTAGTTCCCAAGAAATCAGGGATTACCGTAGTTGAGAATGCAAAGGGTGAGGAAATCTCTAAGCGTACCACCAATTCATGGCGTGTATGCATTGATTACCGCACATTAAATGCTGCCACTAGAAAAAAATCACTTCCCTTTGCCATTCATTGATCAAATTCTAGAAAGATTGGTTGGACAATAGTACTATTGCTTCCTTGATGGCTATTCGGGTTACAATCAAGTAGCCCTTAACCCATTGGACCAAGAGAAAA
Source organism: Cornus florida (assembly GCF_030987335.1). Taxonomy (NCBI): domain Eukaryota; kingdom Viridiplantae; phylum Streptophyta; class Magnoliopsida; order Cornales; family Cornaceae; genus Cornus; species Cornus florida. The sequence continues at coordinate 80,524,115 of NW_026775577.1, read as the reverse complement.
CCACCTTTACTTGTCCATTCGGCACATTTGCTTATAAACGGATGCCTTTTGGTTTGTGCAATGCCTCCGCCACATTCCAAAAGTGTATGATGTCAATTTTCTCGAACATTGTGGAAGAGTATCTAGAAGTGTTCATGGATGATTTTTCTGTATTTGGGTTTTCATTTGATGCATGCCTCAAAAATTTGGATCTAGTGCTTAAGAGATGTCGTGAAACAAACCTTGTTCTTAGTTGGGAAAAGAGCCATTTTATGGTTCAAGAGGGTATTGTTTTGGGTCACGTCATCTCAAGGAGGGGGATTGAGGTAGATAAAGCGAAAGTGGAGCTTATTGCTGAATTGCCACCACCTTCAACGGTGAGAGAGGTTCGCTTCTTTCTAGGTCATGCCGGCTTCTATCGCCGATTTATAAAAGACTTTAGCAAAATTGCTCGACTTTTGTGCAATCTCCTTGCCAAGGAAACTCCTTTTGTCTTTGATCAAGCATGCCTAGACGCTTTTCATAAATTGCGTGATTTATTGTCATCTGCTTCTATCATGCAACCTCCCAATTGGTCATTGCCATTTGAAATTATGTGTGATGCTTCTAATTATGCCATGGGAGCTATTTTGGGCCAAAGAGTAGGAAAGTTTCTTTGTGTCATATACTATGCAAGTAAAACTTTCTCGGGAGCTCAATTGAATTACTCCACTATCGAGAAAGAATTACTTGCCGTAGTGTATACTCTTGATAAATTTCGATCATATCTTTTAGGTTCTAAGGTTATTGTTTACTCCAATTATGCCGCCTTGAGACATCTTTTGACAAAGAGAGAAACAAAACCTAGATTGATTAGATGGATTTTGCTTTTTCAGGAATTCAATTTTGAAATCAAGGACAAAAAAGGCACCGAAAATGTGGTTGCTGATCATCTCTCTAGGTTATCGATAGAACCTTTCCCTAGTCCACCAATTCATGATTCTTTTACGGATAAACAACTTTTTCAAGTTTCTAATGGACAAATGCCTTGGTTTGCCGACATTGTGAATTATTTGGCAATTGGCAAACTTCCAACTTCTTGGTCAAAGAATGAAAAGAATCGTTTCTTTGCCAACATCTAGAATTACTATTCGGAAGATCCTATCTTATACCGTTATTATCCAGATCAAATTATGAGGAGATGTATTCCGTAGAGTGAGATTCCAAGTGTTCTAGTATTTTGTCACACTTTTGCATGTGGTGGGCATTTTAGTGCAAAGAAGACCGCCTTGAAGGTTCTTCAAAGTGGGCTCTTTTGGCCCACTATCCATAGAGATGCCTACAATTTTTGTAAGTCATGTGAGAGATGTCAAAGATGGGTTCAATGTCAAAAAGATATATGATGCCTTTGACCAACATTCTTGTTGTAAAAATCTTTGACATATGGGGCATTGATTTTATGGGTCCATTTCCTATGTCCTATGGTTTTCAATACATTCTTCTTGTCGTTGATTATGTCTCTAAGTGGGTGCAGGCTTGTGCTACCAAAATAAATGATCATTCAGTGGTTATTTAATTCATTAAGTCCAATATCTTTGCTCGTTTTGGTATGCCAATGGCTATAATAAGTGATGGAGGAAAGCATTTTTGCAATCAATTCTTGAAGCACTTATTTCTTAAGTACTACCTTACTTATAAAGTGGCCACTCCCTACCATCCTCAAACAAGTGGGCAAGTTGAGGTGTCTAACTGGGAAATTAAGCATATTCTCAAGAAAACGGTTAACACCACCCGGAAAGATTGGTCACAGAAACTAAATGATGCTTTGTGGGCTTACCAGATGGCATATAAGACTCCCATTGGTATGTCTCCTTATAGACTTATTTATGGAAAGCCTTGCCATCTTCCGGTTGAATTAGAACATAAAGCCTTTTGGGCGGTTAAAAAGCTCAATCTTGACCTTGATAAAGCCGGAGAGAATCGGTTGCTTCAACTAAGTGAGTTAGAAAAGTTGAGACACAATGCTTATGATAATGCCAAGCTTTACAAAGAAAGAACCAAAGCTTTTCATGATAAGCATATTGTGAAGAAGTCTCTTGAACCCGGTCAAAAAGCTTGGCTCTTCAAATCTAGGTTGAAACTCTTTCCTGGGAAATTGAGGACCAAATGGGAGGGTCCTTACGAAATCATCTCTATTGCACCTCATGGGGCAATTGAAATCAAAAGTTTGAAGAAGGGGAACATTTCCAAAGTTAATGGATAGAGGTTGAAACCTTACATAGAAGGTCAAGTCTTTCAAAGGCATATGGAAGCTGCACATCTAGTTGACCCTGTGTATGAAAATATATAGGGTTGCATTGCAAATGAAGGAGTTGCCCTTAGTTCGATCGATCTCAAAAGGGTTTTCGATCGATCGAACATCAACCTGCATCCAAATCACCTCTCTGTCCCATCGATCCAAGCTAACCTGCATATTTCAGCTCTCTGTCAGATCGATCAGAAGTACTTCGATCGATCTAAGCTCCAAGTTCGATCAATCTTCAGTTCCAACACTTAAAAAAATTTTTGAATCTGCAAAACTTGCATATTTCACCTCTCTGTCAGATCGATCGAGAAGTTTGTCAGATCAATCGAACATGCCTGCAGTTTTATTTTGAGATCGATCAGAGCATCTTAGTGTTGACATTTTCTTCCCTTCTTGAGTTTTGAGCTTGTTTATTCAAAATGGCATTACGTCTAGCTAGAGATGCTAAACTTAGCAATATTTGTTCATATTTTCTTGTTTATTCAATATATATATATATATATATATATATATATATATATAAAAATATAAATAATAATATTTTACTATTGTGCCTTTATGTGTAGTCATGCATACTTCATGATTTAATTTGGGCTTGATCTCATATCTCTCTTTCATCTTGTACCATATTGCCTTAGAATGCTTGTTTATTCTTATCCCATTTGATATTTGATGTGAGTTTACTAGTGTGGTTATTCAAGTAGGTTGTTGATTCCAAGTTTGGGGGAGACGTCTTTCAAATTGGATCACTACCAGGCTTCATGTTTTCACCACCATGGTATACTCTTTTCATCTTTTTTATTGTTCTCATTGCACATTGAGGACAATGTGCGGTTTAAGTTTGGGGGTAAGGTGTCTTTGTTGTATTCTACATAAAGTTGAGTTTTAAATGCATGATTGAGATTTGAGATCCATGACTAGCTATGATTTTGATCTTTTGAGGACTATATTGCTTAAAATTTAAAAATTGCTTGACTTGAGAGTCCAATACTCCTTGTATGCCTTGTGGATGCCATTTAGGAGTAAATTTTTCCAAAGATTGATATCTTGCTTGCACTTGCGGTCCACATCATCCTGATTTTGTGATTGTTTTGAGATCTACTCTAGAATTCTACACTAGCACAAGCACACACTAGCATTCATTTGTGGGGTACATGCTTTGTCGATTATTGAATTGGTTATATCCCAATTGAGCTAGTAGTGCATTGAAAGCTTTCATTCTTGATAAAGGTGGATAACAACCCCTTTTCACTAAGTAGCCGGGATTCTAGCCTCATTAAGCACTGAACTTCTTGCGCCGAAAGGTGGAGGGCCCAAACTCTAGGTTAATAATTGAATTTTTTTTTTTTTTAAAAAAAAAGAAAAAAAAAAAGAAAGAAAGAAAAGAAAAAAAAAGAAGAAGTTGCAAAAACAATAAAAAAAGTGAGGACTTCTCCCAAAATGTGAGAAGTGGGAAATGATTAGATGGAGGTTGTATTGATTTGTAGCCTAGTTGATTTGAGTTTGTAAGTCCGTAGGGGTGTTTAAACACCTAATGCCCTAAAGTCATCTAGTTTGGGAGTTATTGACCTAACGCTTGACCTCATAGATCGCTAGAAAGCTTAATAGATCAACACATTGCACCATGCTTCCATCTTTGATCCTTAGGGATAGAGAAAAGAAAAAAAAAAATCGAGTGAAAAGAATAAGCGCACCTAAAACAATAAAGCTTTAATAAAAGGTCCACTTTTTGTCTTGATGATCGGTACTAGATTTGTGTGCTAGTTTGAGGGTAAGAATGTGATCATTTCTTTAGTTGGCTGAGATAGCAATATACTTGATGCCGGTCCACTCAAAAAGGATTCTAGAGTTGTTTTGATTTGCATGATCATTTTCTTGATGTGTGGAGGACTATATTTGCTTGCTTGATGTTGAAATTTTGGGAGATTGCTTGGAAATGGTTGAAAATTGCATACTTGAGGTAGTTTTCTCCTAATGCTTGTTTGCAATATTGGTGCCTCTTTAGTGATAATGAGCTTAATGTTTGTGGGTATCATTTCTGGAAACCCTCACGAGACTTCATTCGTCCACTAGGGGTAACCTAGGGGTTTAAAAGGCTTGTTGCATATGCTAAACTCAATCGTGTTCCCTATGAAAATGGCGTTATCTTTTTATTGCTTTCTAGTTTATACTTGTATAGTTGTTCATTTCATTCCTTTACTTTCTAGTTTATTGCTTGGGACTAGCAATATTTAAGTTTGGGGGTGTGATGAGCGCTGAAAAGTGCAAATTTAAACCCCTTAAGCTTAGGTATTATAGAACCTTTATCTATCTTATTTTCCCGCTTTGTATTAATTTCGTGTTATTTCCGTTTTAGGTACTTATACCTAAAATAAGCTAACTCAGCCAAAAAAGAGTAGAAATGAAGCAATTCTGGGATGAATCAAAGAAAGGAGCAAAGTAGAGCAAAATGAAGCAAATGGTGGAAATTCAGCATCTTCGATTGATCTCAGAGAAAAATTCGATCGATCTAACATGATCGATTTCAGCACTTCAAAGATAGATCCAAGCCATGATGTCATTTTCAGAGATCCCAAAAGTTCGATCGATCCAATATCATTCTTTGATCGATTGAACATTCTTGTCCTTATCCAAATGATTGATCTTATCCAGCTGTACCACCCTGCCAACCGCTTTTATCCTTTTCCCAAAAATATCTCTAAAAATATTTCAGTCTTTTCCTTATCCAAAAAGGCGCCACCATTGTAGATCGATCCAGCCTAAGTTTGATAAATCTCAGCCATGTTCGATCGATCCAAGTCCAAGGTTCAATCGATCGAACTTCCTCCAATGAGAAAAAGTTAAATTGCCAGCTTATAAAAAGTTGTCCTTATCCAATCATTGGGAGAATATTGGAGTACGTGCCAGATCATTTTTGGGTGTCACCTAACCTACCAAAAAGGAGGATTTGAGCAACTTTTGTAAGGGGGAATTGACATACAATCAAAGGGAGAGATTTTTAGAGAATTCTTAGGGAGGAAGCAGAGGAGAAGAGGAGGCTAGAGACACCATTGGAGGTTCTTCATCAACCAAGGAGCAGATTTCTTCTATGGAGCTTGCCCTTGAGGGTTGGAAGACATCATCCATGAGTGGCTAGACATCTTCTTAGGGCTAGAGTTAGCCCTAAACATGCTTTTTACATCTTGATTTGTGTATTATTGAGGGATTTGTATTGTGATATATGTTTTGACATTTATTTATACACAGATCTTGTTTATTCAATGATTTATATGGTTTAATGCTTCTAATTGACCATTTCATTCTATCCATATGTCTATGTATGCTAAAATTGATGTTCATGTGTTTGTCTTTAGATTTTGTGTTATTGATGCATGTTTATGTGTGTTGATGCTATGGATCTAGAGATTGTCAAGACATAGTGCTTAATAGAATGCTCTTGTAGTTTATTTGATGGTTCATACTCATTTCTTGATGGATTGTACCTCTCCCTTAGTTTAATTAGTTTAATTTCATGTCCTTAGCTTAATTGTAGTGTAGTTGTAGTTTAGATGTTAAATGGGAGAACAATCCATACTTATTGTTTGATGTTCCATGCTTATGAATGCTAGTAACATATGTCTCTAACCTTGTGATGTGTTTGGATTCTGAGCTTAAAGGAAGGATTAATGGCTTAGTTTGATATATTGTACTATTCACCATATTGCTTAGACAATATATGCTTAATTTGTCTCCATGATTGTTGAAACAACTACACACACACACACTATTGTTGCAATACATGTTTTCCCCTCATTAATTATTCATTAAGGGTGTAGAAAAGCTATGCTTAGTGGTGATCTCTAAGTCCCAAGATCTCTCTCTCTCTTTTATTCTCTTTATTGTATTATTGTTTACTTTAGTTTAATTTGCATCTACTGTAATTCAACCAACCAACCACTATTTTGATCACTCGACCTACTAACCCTAATCTCGATTCCTCAACCTTGTACGACCCACCAATCCCTTGGGACGATCCCTACTTTCCCTAACTATATTTTTAGTGAAAGGTAGTGAAGGCAATTATAAATGTAAAACTTGGCCCTCACGTTGATGCATTTCTCTACGCTATGTGGTGAACGACGTACCATTCTACATTTTGAGAAAAACATATTTCTCCTCGATGATGATAAAGGGGAGAAAATGTATTTTCTTAGTGAGAAGATGATGTTCTCTAATTACAAGAGAATGAAATCATCATGACTTCATACCTCAAAGCATGTGATTTGTGGAATGTTGTTGGATTAGAGCCAAAGAATGTCATGTCCAATAGGTTTCATGAAAAGAAAGAAGAAAAGGCATTGGTAGTGTTGCAGAGTATTTTGGAGAGTCCAAAACTCCAAGTTGTGTTTGGAAGATGCTCGAGACCATCGTTTCCAATCATAGAGGTGAATCACTACCCATGGAGTAATAGGTGCAATGCTTTGAGGATGATGAGTTTATAAAGGCTGATTATGAAAGTTTAGAGGACAAATTTGTGGAGAATGAAGAAGCATACAACACAAATGAAGATGAAGAAATTGAAGATTCAAAAGTTGAAGGCCAAAGTGAAATGGTGAATAAGGAAGAGATAAAGAAAGGTGTTGAAGAAAAGATTGAAAAAGTGGAGGAGATTGAAGTGGAAAGAGAAATTAAAGAAGAAGAAGGTGCTAAAGAAGAGGCAAAAGTTAATGAAATTGGTGAGTTAACAATTTCAGGTATGGTTCCAAGTTCCAATTTCAAAGAAGTTAGATATAACTTATTTGATAAAATTTTGATTTCTTCATATTCATCCCAATTGAAAAAAGAAATAAAATATTATGATAATTGTGTTCATGTTGTGGAGAATGATGAACTTTTCTTGGAGAAAGTTGTTCTAACGAAGAATGAGATTGAAGCTCAAGATGATAATAATTTCTCAAATTATTTTTTGAAAAATGGTTTGGAGAATTTTGTAATTGACACAGGTTGGGTGAATATGGAGTTATTTTTTAATTCCAAAGTAGTAGCTGGTAAGCGCCGAATATTGCATATTCAAGTGCCCTTATTTGCATTAGTTAAGTTTATTAGTTGGTTCTATTGTATAGGTTATCTTCATTTGCATGTTTTTATATATTTTCAGGTTTGTTCCTCAAAAAGAAATAAAATTGAGGTTTTGGTGAGTTCTTGAAGATCAAAGCATGCCGGGCCGGGGATTTATAGTTTTGCCAAGTAAATACATCCAATGAACTCATAGACGCATTCTGCAAGGGCCCGAGAAGGAAGATGGAGTCATTGGGTCAAGCAAGGCCAAATTCAGAGAAGGGTTTTGAAGCAGGATAATACCATGGCGGGCGCCCGCCAGCTATACACAAATCCTGAGGGCGCCCGCAGGCAGTAGCTTCAGAATTTCGTGGGGCCCCGGCAGTTCCCGCAGGAGCCCGCCAGTTGCCACAGCCGCCCCAAGATGCCCTTTTGCTAACGCGCGGAAGCCAACCATGGCACCCCGCGGGCGCCCGCCAAGTTGCAGACAGCAGGTTATAGGCTGCATTGTTTTACCCAATGTTGTCCCCTTGATTGAAGGGATAGGTCTGCACTTTTCTAGGGATTTCTAGCCACGAAATTAAGAGAGTTTAGTAGGATATTTTGCTTATACAAACGGCTTGAATCATTATAAATCACTATCCAAGATTGGTAGGATTTCTAGAGAGAGAAATATTGTGTTCTTGAGAGCTTGGGTTGTGTTTGGCTAGGAGGGGCGAAAATGGAAAGGCTAATCCTCTCAACCTCTTCTTCCCTTGCTTCTATTGGTAACTAACTCCCTTTCTATGGAGGTGATGAAGCCCTTCTTTGTAAGCATGCTCTAGTTTTGTTTTTAAATTGGGGAATGAACTATGTATATGGTAGTTTCATAATCTAGAGCTCTACACAAGTTGTAATGGATCTTAATTTCTTTAAATGATTATGTTGAACTTATTATCTTTTCGTAGATTGTATTTTCTCATAATTATATGGCTTGCATCTTCATAGTGAGAATGGAGATGAGATTATGAAATGGTTTTTAATGGCATGTTATATGAGAAGTTTGATAGTCCATAGCTTAGGGTCTCCCTTTGATAGATTATTCTTGGTTTTTGACTTCATGTGCTATTATCATATTCATTGAGAGTTTGATAGTCCCAAGCTTAGTGAGCATATCAAAAGCTACACTCTAGTTTAGGTAGTTCAAGCATGTAAAACTTTGATGGATTATACTTACTTCTTGATTTTATGAATTTCTTGAAGATAATGTAGCAATCATGTATTGCTACATATCATGGTCATATACATAAGGTGTTCCCCAAGTTAATCACAAGCAAGCATGTTTATATTGTTGGTGGTGGATTCACTTCCCTAGGCCTCTATACATAAGTTCCTCTTCTCTTATATTCCTTCCATTTACTGTTTTATGCAAATTTAATTTCCTAGTTCAAGTGATAAACAAATCAAACCTTGTACACCTCTTCCCTCAAATAAAGTGATTTTAAAACCTTGGTTGCCATAAACTTGTAGTCCTTGTGGTTCGACTTACCCTTATGATATCCCTATTTTATAATGATTTGTGCTATTGCAAGGGTTGATTATTATTGGTAAACGTATTCAACCCACCAATTTTTGGCATCGTTTCCAAGGATTGCAAACGGTTTTGTAATCGAGGTTTAAAGATTAACTTTGGTTTGATTGTGAATATTGTGATTTGTGGATATTTTTCACTTTGGTTTTGGTGATTTTTGTGCTTAAGCACTCTTGTGAGATTCTAGGGACTCAAGGCTTGCCAAGGAAAAACTAAAATATTGTAAGTCTAAAGGACTCCGAGTAAGTTTTTCAAAGTTCTAGTTTCAAAAGTTATGAATATCTTGCATGTGTATAAATTAGTGATCTTTGATTGTGAAGCCCTTGTCGAGGTTATTCCTGTTTTTCTGTATTGTAAAGCATCAGTCCTTGTCGTGGCTATTTATTTTATGTCTTGTTGATAATTGAGGAGAAAGGGAACATTGTATATGGATGTTATTGTGATGACCCTGGTTTTTAGGCCAGCGCGTCCTGTGGTGAACCGAAGATTGACCCGATAGCGGATCCAAATGTGGAAGCAAGAAACAAGTTAACGGTCTCCCAAGGCACAACACACCTCTAAGATACTTTGATGACCTTCCATGAGGTCGTGGAACTCAATGAGAACTGACGCGTAAGCAAAAGAGCGAAAAAATAACAATTAAGCCCCCTAGGGGCAAAATAGTCATTTTACATAGAATGACGTCCCTAGAATATATATCATTCCCAAAACACATCTGCAACTTTCCATGAAGTCACGGAACTCAAAAGAAAGTAGCGGAAGTGAATTGCAAGAAAACCGGACAAAAATAGCCCCAAGGTCAAAATGGTCGTTTCTGAAAATATAAAATCGGGTGCTACTGAGCACACCACAAGGAATACAACGAAAAATTAATAAGTTAGACTCAAGAATCACTTGATTCAGAGTCCGGATGGAAGAGAAAAGTCAAAACAAAGTTTTGACATCACCACGGCTGTGAATAGTAACCTGGGCAAAATGCTGAAATGCGTGTGCCGTTTTGAGACACTAAACGATGTTTTCTGGAAAAATACAAAGAAGAAACCTGCCTTAAAATAATTTTTTCAAGTTGACCATATTAAAAGAAAAATTTATTTTTGACGTGGAATCACCAAAATGCCCTTACAACAGACTTTTTCAAATAGTGTTGATGCGCACAGGAAATTAGATTTGACACGGGGTTTTTGGGTCCGAGATGACATTTTCTAGAAAAATGTTGTGAAGAAACCCCCCCTAAAATCATGTTTTCTATGTGACCATGTCAAGAACGAAATTTATTTTTTAAAACAAATTCTCAAAATGCCCCTAGATCAGTTTAGGTCAAGAGGGTTAAAACAAAAAGCTGCTACATGATTTTTTTTTGAAATCTGCCAGAAAAGAGAGCGAAAACGGGCTAGTAAATGAATTTTTCTGGAAAAACACAAAGAATAAACCCCCCTCAAAATTTTTTTTTTTACATGACTCGTGAGGAATTAAAAAAAAAAACTCACTGTAAGATGCCCAAAATGCCCCTCCATGAAATCTGGTCATGAAGGCTAAAAAGCTACTACAATTGAAAACAGAAAGCTGAACTTCCAGAGGGATTTCTGATACCAAGATGACATTTTCTAGAAAAACACAAAGAAAAAACCCCCCCTAAAATCACATTTTCTAAGCGACCATGTTGAAAGAAAAAAATAAAACTGATGTGAAAAGTCTAGAATGCCCCTAGATCAGATTATGTAACAAAGTTTCAAAATGAGTCCATAGGAGGCTCATTTCACCAAAGAAGAAGGTTTATCCCGAAAACGACCATGCATGCAAACGTAACTTACCTATTAGGACGTGCTACAATGGTCCATGGCTTAAAAATACCATCGATGCAAAATTTGACCCCCTAACGGCCAAAAGGGTGAAAATGCACATGAAATGAAAAATTTGAAATTTAAAATTTACAAATGATTTCAAATTACCATTTGACCCTTGGCCACACTTCATGCATGATTAATGAGACCTAGTGGAGGTGCCGGAACACAGTTTGCACCACCCGATTTGAAAATGAACCCTTAAAGGCTCGGATTCTACTATTTTAGCCCAAATGCAATGTATGAGACTAAAATGCAAAAGTGAAAACAAAATGATGTTTGGCCCTTGGCCACACCTCATACATATTAAATGAATACTAGATAATGAATTTCATATATAAAGCACACTCCGGTGCAAAAATGTCAGGCTAAAACCCTAATTTCTCATATATTATCATTAAAGGCAAGATTTCAACATTTATGAATATACATGAATTTCAAATATGGTTTGGCCCTTGGCCTCATATCATATGCATAAAATGAGAATCAAAAAGTGTGCTTAGGCACACATTACAAGTTTAGAATCAAATATACACATTTGACAAATAAGGCTACAAATAGCATTTCAAGCTAACCTTCACAAAATGGAACCTTCAAGTCCACTAATCGCCCAAGCATAATGAAAATCTCAACCTTGATTCCTGTACCTGAAATATGCCTCACTAACTTTGGGGTGAGTAACATAAAGCTACTCGTGGGAAATGAGCATGCATCGACCTAGCATCTTACAATTTTATCACCTTAAGGTGAAACATGTCAAAAGGGCTCATGCTACCTAACGTCTATGTCAAGATGAGACTCAAGGAGCATCCTAAGCTGCCCTAGATCATTTCAAGCATAAATCACATCATCCATACAATTTCATCAACATAAAAACATGTTGTGCAAAACAACAAGATATAGATTCTCAAAGTTATCAACTTAAAATCTAAAATGCAAAAACAACGAGAGTGGGTCATGCCACCTAACGTCTATGTTCCAAATGAATCTATTGGATCATTCCTAAGCTACATTTGAACATTTATAACATAGATGTATATAACAACATCAAAACCTGCAATGATTCATTAGAAATCATAAAACATGAATGTACTTAACAACATTAAAGGCATGCTATGATTCATTCAAAATCACAATGCATAAATGTACTTAACAACATTAAATCGCCAATAACCAAAACCACAAGTGACAATTAAACATTGGTTGTCAACTTGGAATTGAATGCGAAAACAAATAGTGGAATACTTGGACATCAGTCGGATTCGGCCGATACAGGACTAATTTGGACCTACCAACCCCCAGGCAGTCTACCCAATGCGCGAACTTTACAGGGCTAATTTGGAGTTACTAACCTCCAGGCAGCCTACCCAACGCACGAACTTTTGACTTAGAGGACTTTTGTCCCCGTACTAGAGCCAAACCCTAGCCATCATGCAATGTCCTAAGTGGTTCCAAAATAAATAAGTTAACAACTTATATACGTATTAAATAGTACACGAAACTACCTTCTTGCCCAAGTAGGTTGGAACCACACAACTCATGCTCTAAATCCACAACTACTATAGGATGACAAATGTCGAATCTTTAGAGCGCGATTCGTTATGCGCTATAATAACATCACATGTTGAATCTTCGGTGTGCGATTCGTTACACGCTATAACAATATAATTCAATATTGAAAACATAAACTGAAGAATCTAATACAAGTCCAAAATCATGCTTTAAACATACTACCAATGTTAACCACATGATTTAAATCAATAATGCAATAGAAACGGAAATTAATCAAGTAAACTATTAATTTCTCTAAGTTATCAAATCTCAACCAAATGGTCCCTAATTAATACATGTTAAACAATATAGCATGGTCATTGCATATACCAATTCAAAAACTAAATTAGGCCATTTGAACAATAAGGTAGAATTTAATTAAAACATGATAATGAAATCTCTAACTTCTAAAACAACATCAAATGGTTCCAAATTTAATATATGCTAGCATACAAGTCCTAGTCATCAAAATTATCAAGTTAAAAACTTAATTAGGCCAATGGAACTATTAAATAGATTTTCATTAATCATTTTAATTAAAAACTCTAGATTTTCATACTCATCCAAATGCTCTCAAATTAAAGTATGTTAAAGAACATGCCAAGACTTAATTTAAAAGTATATTACAAGTTAATTTCATGCAAGTTACATCCATGAGAATTAAACTTTCACAAAAGATAATTATTAAATAAAAAGTGCAATTCTTATTCAAATAATTCCAATTTAATATATGTTAACAAACATATCAAAGCTAAACTTTCTAGCATGCCACAATTTAATTCTAAGTTATACATCATCATGAGAATTAAATGTTAACCATAGAAAATAATTAAATTAAATTCTAGGACTTAAACCAAAACATGCATACAAGTTGTATAATCATGGAAAACACCCAATACAACACATATATAGTCCTAAAACATCTCCTACCTCAATTTGAGATGAAAATCTCAAAAACCACCAAAATGAAACAGCTCCGAATCCGACAATACTTCGGGGTTTTGTCAAGGACAACGCCGTGAACATTAAACTCCAAAGAGGACCTACCAAAATCCTAACTTGACCTCAAACCCCAACTGAAAAATTGGCCAAAAATGGGTTCTAATAAGGGGGAAAGAAGCGCGTAGTCAAGACAAACACAAAACGCAAATGCACTATGACTTTATAACAAAGGGAAGGAGGTTTAAATGAGAGGAGAAGGGTGGTAGCCCCCCCTTGGGCTGCCATAGCAGATTCAGGTCATGCATGAAGGGAGGAGAAAGTGAAAAATGAAATGTCTCACCCCCTTTTTATAGGAAAACCCTAAAAGTGCCCCGAACGGGCCCCGCCTAGTCAGGAAAAGTGAAATTTGAGCAGACACGATCAAACGGCAAAACTCTGTGAAAAAAAAAGATTCAAAATGAGAAAATATGAACAATGAAAGAAATGACATCAAAAATTGAATCCCGAGCAGAGAGATATGCCCTGAACAAGTTTCGCGGCAACCGGGGCCAAAAACCCTAAAACTGGAGAAAAATGACCACAAGAAAATTCTAAGAGCACACAACTCAACGAAATATGAAAATGAATCCCGTACGAGGATCCAAGCTCAAAACGAGGCATTTTTGCAATAACTTTCATTAATTGCACAATGGCCCCTCCAAAAATTAGAAATTGCACTAATGACCCAGAATGAAAATATCTTCCAAAAATATTTTCTAAAAACCTACTAAAATAAAATATCTTCAAAATATATTTATGAAAAACACCCCAAGAAAAGAAAAAGAATTTGAAAAACTATGCATCCATGCCCTTATGGACACCGGGAGCAACCAGAGAGCTTTTCTACAAAAGCAAAGATACGTATTTTATGGAGACCACTTAGAATGAAGACACGTGAAATCAAAAACCAACTCCAAGCATGAAAAGTGAGGTTGTGCCAAAAACTGACAAATGGAGATAAGACAGAATAGGGAAAAGGACGAAATACGAAAAAGGACAAAAAGTGAATAATGTCCGAAAAGCGAAAATATGGAAATGACTCGGTCCTCAAAGGAAGTTGTCAATCCTTACAAAAGAGTCTCAGAAACCAATTCCAAGCACTCGAGATGACACTAAGTGATGAGAAAATTTATCCGTAAAATTCCAGAAAAAAAAAAGGAAAGGGAGGAAATGACCGGGTCATTACAGTTATGGTGAAGGGGTGTTGTGCTTGTTGTGTGAATTATGTTGTTGATGTTGGGCCATAGGTCATTATCTTTGCCAACTCTTGAAGAACCAATTGACATAAATTCACTTAAAAGGACTCTTAGAAGAAACCTTAGGAAATCCGAAAATATAAGAGGAATTGAACTAGAATTTAATACCATGGCAGGAAATGAAGAAAATTTGAGGGATGAGGAAATCAATCTTGAAGGGGTGAAATTCCAAATGTGGTACATTTGACTCTTAGGGAAGATTTCATCCCTACAACTTATGCCTCTTCTTCTTGCATAGTGGTGCCAAACATCGATGCAACCCAATATGAGATCAAATCTAGCATAATTCAAATGCTTCCATCCTTTCATGGCTTTGAAAATGAAGACTTTTCCTAAAAATGCACTCTATTTGCGTCTCCTCCCATTTGCCTTAAAAGATAGGGCAAAATATTGGTTGAACTCCCTTATTGTAAATTTCATCACTACATGGGCACAATTGCAACAAGAATTCCTAAAAAAATACTATCCGGTGATTAAGATCAATCAAATGAGGCGTTTCATTCTTAGTTTTTCACAAATCGATGGGGAACAACTCCATGAGACTTGGGAAAGACTTCAAACCTCTTTAGGAAATGTCTGCACCACCTAATTCCAAAATGGTAATTGGTGCAAGCTTTCTATGATGGTTTAACCGAACCACATGGACTTATGGTTGACTCATCATGTGGAGGAATGTTCATGTCTAAAAATGTGGATGAGGCTTAGACCTTACTCTAGAATTTGAGTGAAAACTCATTGCAACATAATTCTCGTAGGGCTCCAACATTAACCAATGCAAAGAACAATAATCTATGTTAACAAAAGACAATGAGGGAAGAATCTTCTTAAGTGGATGCCATAGCTCACAAATTTTATCAATTAATGGCACCATATCTCTCTTCTTCTTTATCTCAAAATTCAGCAAGTGCGGTGTGTGCATTATGCACTAGCCCATTCCATCTCTTGGAAGATTGCCCCACACTGGAGCAATTTTCTAGTAACAATCAAGAGCAAACAAATGTAATGTTTTCTAGACCCGAAAATAATCCTTACTCCAATACCTACAATTCGGGATGGAGAGATCATCCAAATTTTTTGTGGAGGCAACAAGCCCCACAAAATTCGACATTTTAAAATCAAGGGCAGCAAAATCAGCCCTCTTCTCAATTTCCAAATTGGCAATTTCAGGCCTCTTAAAGCTACCGTCCACCCCATAATCTAAATGTTTCTACTCCACCTTCTGTGTTTCCAACTGATGAGATTCTCGCTGCAAATAGGCAAATAATGGAATCCCTTAACAAGCAAATACTAGAATCCAACAAGCAACTCTTGACATCATTGCAGCCCAATGTCCAAATGGTTCATTCATATACTCAATCAATAGCTAAACTTGAGAATCAAGTGGGACAAATAGCTCATTCAATGAACCAAGTTCTTCAAAGGGATAAGGGAAAACTTCCCGCTCAACCATTTGAGAATCCTAGAAGGATTCATGTGATTGACGAAGTCCCTCCTATGAGTGGACCTAATCATGAACATGTCTAAGCAATCACCACCCTTCGTAGTGGTCGAATTGTGGACAACAAGGTTGATGGAGGAAAAGATGTAAAAGTTCTTCCTCCCAAAAATCCAAATCCCAGCTCATCTGATCCAAATTTCACTCCTAAAAATCCAAAGTCCAGCACTAAAAATTCCAAGCTTGTCACCCCAAATGTGGAGACCTCTTATGAGCCTAAGGCTCCGTTTCCTCGACGTCTCTAAGAGTCGACATATTTTGGGAACAAAGGCTGTAAAATTCAGGACATGTGGGAGGTTTTTAAACAAGTAAAGATCAACCTACCTCTCTTAGATGCTATCAAGCAAATTCCTCCCTATGCCAAATTTCTCAAGGATTTGTGTACTCAAAAGCGCACTTCCAAAAGTCATTTACCGAAGAAGGTAAGACTAATTGAACAAGTGAGTGCGATAATTCAGCACAACACTCCTCCAAAGTATAAGGATCCGGGTTCCCCAACAATCACGTGTGTCATTGGTGACAACAATATAGAAAGGGCCCTCCTTGACTTAGGAGTGAGTATGAACTTGATTCCTTATTCAATTTATTTACGACTTGGGTTGGGAGATCTTAAGCTAACCACCGTGGTCTTGCAGCTTACTAACAGATCGGTCAAGCACCTACGGGGCATTCTTGAAGATGTCATTATCAAAGTGGATAAAGTCTACTTCTCGGTAGACTTTGTGATTCTTGACACGGAACCGGTCCATGATCAAAAGAAACATATTCCTGTGATCCTCGGTAGGCCTTTCTTAGCTATGGCTAATACTTCAATAAATTACCGAACCGGGGTAATGGACATTGCCTTTGGAAATATGCAAGTTAAACTCTATATTTTCCATGCAACTCAACATCCTCCTGATGAGGATGATTGTTTTCTTATTGATGTGTTAGATGAAGTGGTCGAAGAATCTCTCCCCTTCATTCTAAGCAAGGATCATCTTGAAACTTGCATGTCTCACTTTGACTTCGTAAACTTTGATATCGACTAATCCATACAAGAAGTAAATTCTTTGCTCCAAGTTGGTGTTATCATGGACTTTCCCTCTTGGAAAGTGCCAAGAGAACCACTTCCTCAACTTTCCAGCACTCCTCCAGTACCTTCATTGAAATCTCCACCACAACTTGAGTTAAAGCCGCTCCCGATCCACCTCCAGTATGTGTTTCTTGGTGCAAATAAAACTTTTCCAGTCATCATTGCATTGGACTTTTTAAAGGACCAAGAAAATAGCCTTTTAGCGGTGCTACAAGAGCACAAAGAAGCTATTGGATTGGCAGTGGTTGATTTGAAAGGAATCGACCCCACTATTTGTATGCATCGTTTTCACATGGAGGACGACACCAAACCTTCTAATGAGGTGCAGTGCCGGTTGAATCCAAACATAAAGGAAGTGGTCATGATAGAAGTGATCAAGCTACTAGATGCAGGAATCATCTACCCCATCTCGGATACCAAGTGGGTAAGCCCCACTCAAGTTGTTCCCAAGAAATCTGGCCTCACCGTTGTTGAAAATTCAGCGGGAGAACTCATACCACAACGCATCACCACCGGGTGGCGTGTGTGCATTGACTGCCGAAAACTTAATTCTACCACTAGGAAGGATCATTTCCCACTCCCATTCATTAATCAAATCCAAGAGAGGTTAGCCGTCCAAAGCTACCACTGTTTTCTTGATGGTTATTCCGGCTATAACCAAGTGGCAATTGATCCTCAAGATCAAGAGAAGACCACATTCACATGTCCCTTGGGAACTTTTGCCTATAAACGTATGCCCTTTGGGCTATGCAATGCATCGGTAACTTTCCAAAGGTGCATGATGTCCATATTTTCTGATATGGTCAAAAAAAATTTAGAAGTATTCATGGATGATTTTTCGGTCTTTGGATCTTCCTGTAACGACCCACTCCACCATATGGTATGATATTGTCTGCTTTGGGCCTGAGCCCGCACGGTTTTGCTCTTAGGCTTTTACCCCAAAAGGCCTCATGCCAATTGGAGATGACACACTTACATATAAGCATTTCACCTTTCCTCTACCCAGGCGATGTGGGACTGTGCACCCGTAGCTTGCCAGTGTGGTAGCCTGACAGTGTCTCTCGCACTCGCCCACGGCACACCCACCCACAAGGTCATCACAATCCACCCCCTTTGGAGGCCCGACGCCCTTGTCAGCACACTTCTGGCTGGGTCAGGTTCTGATATCATTTGTAACGACCCACTCAAAATTGTGATGACCCTGTGGGCGGGTGTGCTGTGGGCGGGTGTGAGAAACACTGTCAGGCTACCACACTGGTGAGCTAAGGGTGCACAAGTCCCACATCGCCTGGGAGAGGGAAAGGTGAAGTGCTTATATGTAAGTGTGTCATCTCCAATTGGTATAAGGCCATTTGTGGTAAAGCGCAAGAGCAAAAACCGTGCGGGCTCAGGCCCAAAGCGGAAAATATCATACCATGTGGTGGAGTGGGTCATTATAAATGGTATCAGAGCCTGACCCAGCCAGAAGTGTGCCGACGAGGGCGTCGGGCCTCCAAGGTGGGTGGATTGTGATGACCCTGTGGGCGGGTGTGCCGTGGGTGGGTGCGAGAGACACTGTCAGGCTACCACACTGGCGAGCTATGGGTGCACAGTCCCATATCGCCTGGGTAGAGGAAAGGTGAAGTGCTTATATGTAAATGTGTCATCTCCAATTGGTATGAGGCCTTTTGGGGTAAAGTCCAAGAGTAAAACTGTGCGGGCTCAGGCCCAAAGTGGACAATATCATACCATGTGGTGGAGTGGGTAGTTACAAATGGTATCAGAGCCTGACCCAGCCGGAAGTGTGCCGACGGCGACATCGGGCCTCCAAGAGGGGTGGATTGTGATGACCTTGTGGGCGGGTGTGCCGTTGGCGGGTGCGAGAGACACTGTCAGGCTACCACACTGGCGAGCTACGGATGCACAAGTCCCACATCGCCTGGGTAGAGGAAAGGTGAAGTGCTTATATGTAAGTGTGTCATCTCCAATTGGTATGAGGCCTTTTGGGGTGAAGCCCAAGAGCAAAACCGTGCGGGCTCAGGCCCAAAGCGGACAATATCATACCATGTGGTGGAACGGGTTGTTACAAATGGTATTAGAGCCTGACCCAGCCGGAAGTGTGCCATTTGTTACGACCTACTCCACCACATGGTATGATATTGTCCGCTTTGGGCCTGAACCTGAACGGTTTTGCTCTTAGGTTTCATCCCGAAAGGCCTCATACCAATTGGAGATGACACACTTACATATAAACATTTCACCTTTCCTCTACCCAGGCGATATGGGACTGTGCACCCGTAGCTCGCCAATGTGGTAGCCTAACAGTGTCTCTCGCACCCGCCCATGGCACACCAGTCCACAAGGTCATCACAATCCACCCCCCTTGGAGGCCCGACGTCCCCGTAGGCACACTTCCGGCTGGGTCAGGCTCTGATACCATTTGTAACGACCCGCTCTACCACATGGTATGATAATAAGCACTTCACCTTTCCCTCTCCCAGGCGATGTGGGACTTGTGCACCCGTAGCTCGCCAGTGTGGTAGCCTGACAGTGTCTCTCGCATCCGCCCACTGCACACCCGCCCACAGGGTCATCACAATCTACCCCCCTTGGAGGCCTGACGTCCTCGTCGGCAACTTCCAGCTGGGTTAGGCTCTGCTACCATTTGTAACGACCCGCTCCACCATATGGTATGATATTGTCCGCTTTGGGCCTGAACCCGCACGGTTTTGCTCTTGGTCTTCATCCCAAAAGGCCTCATACCAATTGGAGATGACGCACTTACATATAAGCACTTTACCTTTCCTCTACCCAGGCGGTGTGGGACTTGTGCACCTGTAGCTAGCCAGTGTGGTAACCTGACAGTGTCTCTAGCACCAGCCCACGGCACACCCGCCCATAAGGTCATCATAATCCACCCCTCTTGGAGGCCCGACGTCCCCGTCGGCACACTTCTGGCTGGGTCAGGCTCTGATACCATTTGTAACGACCCACTCCACCATATGGAATGATATTGTCCACTTTGGGCCTGAACTCGCACGATATAAGCACTTCACCTTTCCCTCTCCCAGGTGATGTGGGACTTGTGTACCCGTAGCTCGCCAGTGTGATAGCCTGACAGTGTCTCTCGCACCCGCCCACGGCATACCCGCCCACAGGGTCATCACAATCCACCCCCCTTGGAGGCCCGACAGGCCTGTCGGCACACTTCCAGCTGGGTCAGGCTCTGATACCATTTGTAACGACCCACTCCACCATATGGTATATAATGTTTGAGTGGGTCGTTACAAATTGTATCAGAGCTTGACCCAGCCGGAAGTATGCCGACGGGGACGTCGGGCCTCCAAGGGGGGTGGATTGTGATGACCCTATGGGCGAGTGTGCCGTGGGCGGGTGAGAGAGACACTGTCAGGCTACCACACTGGTGAGTTACGGGTGCACAAGTCCCACATCGACTGGGAGAGGGAAAGGTGAAGTGCTTCTATGTAAGTGTGTCATCTTCAATTGGTATGAGGCCTTTTGGGGTAAAGTCCAAGAGCAAAAACCGTGCGGGATCGGGCCCAAAGCGGACAATATTATACCATGTGGTGGAGTGGGTCGTTACACAAATTGTAATGACCCGGTCATTTTCCTCTCTTTCCTTTTTCCTAAAATTTTACGGATAAATTTTTTCCGTTTAATTCTCTTTTCTGAGATCTGTTTCTCGTCATTTAGTGTCATCTCGAGTGCTCATAATTGGCTTTTGAGACTCTTTCGTGTAAATTGACAACTTCCTTTGAGTACTGAGTCATTTTCGCATTTTCACTTTTTTGGACACTATTCACTTTTGTCCTTTTCCCTATTTCGTCCTTTTCCCTATTCTGTCTTTTCCCCATTTGCCAGTTTTTGGCAAAACCACACTTTTAATGCTCGGAGTTGGTTTTTGACTTCACATGTCTTCATCTTCAGTGGTTTCCTTGAAATACGTATCTTTACTTTTGCAAGAAAGTACTCTGGTTACTCCCGGTGTCTATAGGGGCATGGATGCACAATTCTTTAGAATTATTTTCTTTTCTTGGGGTGTTTTTCATAAATATCATTTGAAGATATTTTATTTCAGGGGCATCTAAGAAAATATCTTTTGGAAGATATTTTCATTCTTGGGCAGTTTCGTAGTTAACCCTTTTTGTAGGGGCCATTGTGTAATTAACGAAAGTTATTGCAAAATATCTCATCTCGAGCCTGGATCCTCATATAGGATTCATTCACTTTTCATTGACTCGTCAATTCATAGAATTTCCTTCTGGTGGTTTTTCTCCAGTTTCAGAGTTTCTGGATCCGGTTGCCGCCGAACTTGTTCGGAGCATAACTTTCTATTCGGGACTCAGTTTTTGACGCCATTTCTTCTGTTGTACATATTTTATCATTTTGAATCTTTTTTGTTCGTAGAGTTTTGCCGTTTGAGCGCGTTTGCTCAAAATCCACTTTTTCAGATCCGGCTGGGCCCGTTCGGGGCACTTTTTTTAGATTTCTATAAAAGGGGGATGAAATATTACATTTTTCATCTTTCCCACTCCCCTTGCACGACCTGAAGTAGCCATGGATGCCCATGGACCTGCAACCTTCTCTCTCCTCCGTTGATCTACTTTTCCTAAGTGAAAACTCTCCGGCCTTTATGTTTTTTGTTCCCCTCGACGTGTTCTACCATTCCCCCTTATTAGAATTCATTTTTGACCATTTCTTGAGTTCGGGTTTGAAGTCAAGTTGTGATTTTCATGGGGCTTCCTTTGGATTCATGTAGATCGTGTTGTCCCCGACAAAACCTAAGAGTTTCGGCGGATTCGGAACACTTTTTTTTTTTTTGTGGGGATTTGAGGTTTTCATCTCAAATTGAGGTAGGGAGTGTTATAATTTATTTTCTTGCTGTATTACATGCTTGTGATACTTATACAACTTGATTACATGCTTGGATATAAAATATAGAGATTTTATTATTTATTTTTCTTGTGAAGAATTTAATTTTCCCGGTTATCCATAGTTTTGTTTAAACATATGGCATGATAGAATATTATCCCTTGATATGTTGATTGACATATATTAAATCTAGATGATTTGGACAAGTATTGAAGATTTTATTTAATATTTATCTTGAATAAAATATTAAATCATGTGGCCTTAACTAGCTTGAAATAAATATGTGTTGGCATATTATATTAGGCCTTGGCATACTCTTCAACATAGGTGAATTTGAGAGAAATTGGAAGTGTTTTGAATATAGTAATATTTAATTAATTAGATTAATTAAATTGCTCCAAGTGTACTATTCATCCCGTTAGAATTCCGACTTGAAATTCTTGATGTGTATGGCATGCAGTTTCATATATATTAAATCTAGAATATTTGATTAGGTTTTGAAACCTTTCAATTATTATTTTTCTAGTATTAAAGTTTAATACTCAAGGTAGTATCTTGCTTAAAACTTACTTGTATCATGGTTTTAAAACAAGTCTTGACATGTTGTATAACATATTTTAATTTGAGGTCATTTGGATGACTTTTAAAATCTAGAGATTTTAATTACATGAATTAATTAAAATCCATTCAATGGTTCCATGAGCTAGATTAAGTTTCTAACCTTATATTCATGATTTCCTTGGCAAGTTCCTTCACGTGTATCAAATCAAGAATAATCGGATAAGTCGTCAAACTTATATTTAATAAATTCCCTTGTATCGAATTTAATTCACATGGTTTCGTCTTGTATGTAATGGACTTGTAACTTGACAATGAACTTGGCCTTGACATGATCCTTGAATTGTAGTCCGTTTAATTACCTTATGAGCATGCTACTAACTTGTAGAATCAGTACTTGTAGCCCCTAAAGATGGTAATTTGACTTAGCATAATAGGTGATATCATTGTCTTGAATAGCTCGTTTAAATATATCTTGTGTAGGTGTATAGCTTGTTAGAATATATACAATTGCTTACCTTGGGAGCTTGTTACTAAATTGTAGCTTATATAGTACTTGTGGCTCAGGATGGTAATGTGGTTCAATTGTTGTAAAATATTCTTGCTTTGTGTATAAATTGTATAATGGAAACTTGACACGTCATATGCTATCTGGACTTGAATTCTAGGACATGGTTTGTGTAGATTCAACATCACTTGTGCACGTAAATTGATTCTTAGACATTATTTGAAATGTATAAGTTTGGTTTAACTTATTGATTTTGTATAAGTTTTGAACTTATTATTTTTGGAGGCTTATAAGGATCATGTTCATATGATGGCTAAGGTTTGGCCCTAGTACGGATTCGTGAGTTTCCTAAGTCATATAAAGTGCGCAGTAGGTAGTACCTTGTGGGTCGTAATCACCTAAAATAACTTATACACGTGCGCACTAGGTAGTACCTTGCGGGCTTGTAACCCGGAATAACTTGATTGGTCTGCAGCCAAGGATCCTAGTCTTTCAATTATTTGATTTCACATTTAATTTCAAGTTGTTAATCATGGATTACTTGTAGCTTGAGAATTGATGCTTACTTTGGATATTTAGATCTTATTTAGTATACTTGAAAATGTATACTTGTCTTGTGTATTTAGATCTCACGTACCATACTTGAACTTGTATCTTTGGTTGTGTATCTAAACCCTAGTTAGTATACTTACGCATTATATGTTTGATTTGTGTAATCGGACTTCATTATGTATATTTGTGACGTGTACGTTTGTCTTATGCATAATTCATTTAGCTTAGTATACTTGTGCCTGTATACTTGATCTATAAGTTTTCCATGTTAATTGTATGTTTGTATATGCATGCTTAGACAATGCATAACTTGTTTAACATGATTTAGGGTACTTGAGCATGTATGCTTGTATGTCGTGTATCATGTTTTAATACGGTTTAGCGTACTTGAGCATGTATACTTGTATGTCGTCGTTCATTTCAATTGCATGAGTAGCTTAGGATGATCTCTGAGTCTTATCTTTGACATAGAAATTAGGTGGCATGATCCCTTTTGAACTATATCATGTTAGTCCTAAAAATCTCTAAAGAAATCGAGTCGATGCATTCTCATTCTGTACGAGTAAACTTGTTTACTCACCCCGAACTTACTGGGGGATTTGATCAGGTATGAAGACATGGTTCGTGATGCTTGCTGTTCAGTGGGATGGTTTCTAGCTTTTTATTTTCTATTTCATGCAAGTGTTAGCATGAAATACCATTTCATAGCCTTATGTATGAAACTTGTATTATTTAATTCCATATATGTAAAGTGTACATAAATATACTTCTTTTCATTGTATTCTACATGTATAAGATGAGGCATAGGCCAATATTATGTATTATGTATTCTATGCACTTTTACTTTCAAAGTCATTGTGAAAACATTGAAAATTTACAAGTCTTTGCCTTATAACTTTTGCATCGGGTGTGGGAATTCTATTCTGTTTCTTTCATAGGGTTTCTATGATCATTCTTGAGGTGTGGCCAAGGGCCAAACACCATTTCATTCTAGGCTTTGCATTTTGGCTTCACTAATTGCATTTTTAGTCATTTTTGGCCGTAGAGAGGTTATATTTTGCATTTAGGTTGCTCTGAGGCTGCGGACCATTGGGACGCGCCCTAATTGTCTTTTTACGTTTGCGTGCATGTTCGCATTGCACAAAACTTTCAAGTTTCAACTTTTGGCTCATTTTTGGGCGATTTATTGAATTTTTATGAAAAATTCATCCATGAGAGTGTCAATTGAGCTCCTCCTTGTTTCGGCTTGTTTTAGATGTTTGAATGGGGCTAGAAAGTGTTTTTAAACTTGTTCGGATTTTGTATAAAGCTTAGGGAGCCTTAGAAATGAACCTAGCATCACATACACCATTACAGCAGCCTTTCATAGTAGCAGTAGGAGTTTCGGTCGGCTGACGTTTCCCTCGAGACCAATCCAGTAGGCTTTTTAAGAAAAACCTTGTGTCGGACGGCTGATGATTGGGGTTCGGCCAACCGATGGTTGAGTTTCGGCCAGCTGACCCTTGCATTTCAGTTGACCGATCCTCCCTAGAACCCTCTCCCTTTCAGCATTTATTGGACAGCCTTATTGTTCTAACTTTGGGAGATCATATCTCTTTCATTTCAAATCTAAATCGGTCCATTCTTGATTATGAATTCAAAAGCTTGAAGTTAGATTTCTAATGGTACCAACCATACTCCAGAAATCTACCTATAGTGAGAGTTATTCTAGTTTTAGTAAGATAGGTTCGTGGTAACCTTTAAACGACGAAGGCCACTTTGTTTTAGTTCATATCTTGTCCGTTCGAACTCAGTCAGATGATTCTTGATTCTAACCTAGTTCATTTTTTATTGTCTTTCCAATGGTGTGCTCAGTGGTACCCATTTCAATTTAGAAATGACCATTTTGCCCTTGGTTCATTTCTTTTCGGATTAGGCATTCTTGCTTCATTTGTTTGGCTCATGTGAGTTTAGTGGCTTTATGGGGAGTCACTTTAGTGCCTTAGGGATGACGTACATCTTTTGAAGCCATTCTAATTCTTTTACTTTCGCGTCTTGGATCTGGTTCGGGTCATCACAGGACACGCTGGGTAGGTGGTATCAGAGCGTCCGGGTTCAAATACCTTGGGCGACAGGTTTTGGGTGCATATCATGCTCATGTTGTTTTGCTTTGATATGTTATTTGTATCTGGATAACATGTCTTGTATGATAACATGTTCACATGCTTAGGTGTTTTGAGACATCTATTGTTTGTTAAGCATGCTTTATGTGTATATATGCTTCCTGATAACATAATCTGGGTTTCTATCATGTCTACGTGCTTGTGTTACCATGACTGTATGCGACGTATGTCGGCATACCTTACGTTTTTCATTCGTGTGTATTGTCATACCATGTACCTACGTGTTTCTTGATAACATGTTTTGATTTGATAACATATCTGTTCGCTTATGTGGCTATTTGTTTAGAAGTTTACACTTGTTCATCTTGACATGTTTTATGTGATCTTACTACTTATGTGAGTAGATAGTTCGATGCTATAATTGCATGCTACCTGTTTACTTTATGTCAAGTTTTGACGTTGTCTCTTAGGATCTGTCGCATTCCTTGGGTGCATTCTTGTTTTACGAGTTTCTTCCTTGGATAGGAGGAATTCATTCCATAAGGACCTATGTAGGGAACCTTCTTGTCTGTTTTCTTGGTTGGGTGTTTCGCGACCTAAGTCTGACGGTTGACGCGAGTAAGGCTCATGTGAACGTAGAATCGCAATCCTTATCTGGTGGAGTGAGACGTGGGCCAGGAAGGCACCGTTTCACTTCCTTTTCCTTCATGGCTTCTGGATCTAAGGCCTTAAGCATAGCGGTGCCTATGACATTATTGTCAGAGTTTTGGGATTAGCTACCCCAACTCTCGCAGATGCCTGGTTCCCGCAGTGCTTTTGGTAATGATCATTTTTGACATTGATGTCATCTGTATCAATAGGTTTTCTGAGTTGACCTGGTTGGGGCATGTTATGGACTAGTGCCTTGTACTGTCATGCTACCTTATTGACGAGTAAGTGTGGGTGGGTTCTGGTTGTTGTTCATACTACCTTGTCACTCTTTCCTTTTATCATGTTTCAACGTTTCGTTGTCTTGGAATTCTCTCGGTGGTTAACATTGAGTTGACGTGCCGACTCGTGTGGGGTGTTGTCTCAGTTCATGGTTTCACGTTCCTTCGGTTGATCTTGGACTTCAGGAGTTATCCTTTAATGCTTTATGAGCTGTCTTTTTTTTTTTTTTTTTTTCGATCCGTGTTCTGTTCTTTTCCGGTATGTTCCAAATTTTGAGGATGAAATTTCTTTAAGGAGGGTAGTTGTAATGACTCGGTCATTTTCCTCCCTTTCCTTTTTCCTGAAATTTTACGGATAAATTTTTTTCCGTTTAATTCTCTTTTTTGAGATCTGTTTCTTGTCGTTTAGTGTCATCTCGAGTACTCATAATTGGCTTCTGAGACTCTTTTGTGTGGATTGACAACTTCCTTTGAGGACCGAGTCATTTCCGTATTTTTAATTTTCTGGGCACTATTCATTTTTGTCCTTTTCCCTATTTTGTCTTTTCCCCATTTGCCAGTTTTTGGCAAAACCTCACTTTTCGTGCTTAGAGTTGGTTTTTGACTTCACGTGTCTTCATCTTCAGTCGTTTTCTCGAAATACGTATCTTTACTTTTGCAAGAAAGTACTCTGGTTGCTCCCGGTGTCCATAGGGGCATGGATGAACAATTCTTTGGAATTATTTTCTTTTCTTGGGGTGTTTTTCATAAATATCTTTTGAAGATATTTTATTTCAGGGGTATCTAAGAAAATATCTTTTGGAAGATATTTTCATTCTGGGGTAGTTTCGCAGTTAACCCTTTTTATAGGGGCCATTGTGCAATTAACGAAAGTTATTGCAAAATATCTCGTCTGGAGCCTGGATCCTCGTATGGGATTCATTTTCAATTTTCATTGACTCGTAAATTCATAGAATTTCCTTCTGGTCGTTTTTCTCCAGTTTCAGAGTTTCTGGACCCGGTTGCCGCTGAACTTGTTCGGGGCATAACTTTATGCTCGGGACTCAATTTTTGACGCCATTTCTTCTGTTATTCATATTTTATCATTTTGAATCTTTTTCGTTCATAGAGTTTTGCCGTTTGAGCGCGTTTACTCAAAATCCACTTTTCCGGACCTTACGGGGCCCGTTCGGGGCACTTTTTGAGATTTCTATAGAAGGGGGATGAGATATTTCATTTTTCATCTTCCCCACTCCCCTTGCACGACCTGAAGTAGCCATGGATGCTCATGGAGCTTCCACCTTCTCTCTCCTCCTTTGATCTACTTTTCCTAAGTGAAAACTCTTGGGCCTTTATATTTTTTGTTCCCCTCGACGTGTTCTACCATTCCCCCTTATTAGAATTCATTTTTGACCATTTCTTGAGTTCAGGTTTGAAGTGAAGTTGTAATTTTCATAGGGCTTCCTTCGGATTCATGTAGATCGTGTTGTCCCCGACAAAACCTAAGAGTTTCGGCGGATTCGGAACACTTTTTTTTCGGTGGGGATTTGAGGTTTTCATCTCAAATTGAGGTAGGGAGTGTTATAATTTATTTTCTTCCTATATTACATGCTTGTGATGCTTATACAACTTGATTGCATGCTTGGATATAAAATCTAGAGATTTTATTATTTATTTTTCTTTTGAAGAATTTAATTTTCCCGGTTATCCATAGTTTTGTTTATACATGTGGCATGATAGAATATTACCCCTTGATATGTTGATTGACATATATTAAATCTAGATGATTTGGACAAGTATTGAAGATTTTATTTAATATTTATCTTGAATAAAATATTAAATCATGTGGCCTTAACTAGCTTGAAATCAATATGTGTTGGCTTATTATATTAGGCCTTGGCATACTCTTCAACATAGGTGAATTTGAGAGAAATTGGAATTGTTTTGAAATCTAGTAATATTTAATTAATTAGATTAATTAAATTGCTCTAAGTGTACTATTCATCCCGTTGGAATTCCGACTTGAAATTCTTGATGTGCATGGCATGCAGTTTCATATATATTAAATCTAGAATATTTGATTAGGTATTGAAACTTTCAATTATTATTTTTCTAGTATTAAAGTTTAATACTCAAGGTAGTATCTTGCTTAAAACTTACTTGTATCATGGTTTTAAAACAAGTCTTGACATGTTGTATAACATACTTTAATTTGAGGTCATTTGGATGACTTTTAAAATCTAGAGATTTTAATTACATGAATTAATTAAAATCCATGCAATGGTTTCATGAGCTAGATTAAGTTTCTAACCTTGTATTCATGATTTCCTTGGCAAGTTCCTTCACGTGTATCAAATCAAGAATAATCAGATAAGTCGTCAAACTTATATTTAATAAATTCCCTTGTATGGAATTTAATTCACATGGTTGCGTCTTGTATGTAATGGACTTGTAACTTGACAATGAACTTGGCCTTGACATGATCGTTGAATTGTAGTCCGTTTAATTACCTTATGAGCATGCTACTAACTTGTTGTAGAATCAGTACTTGTAGCCCCTAAAGATAGTAATTTGACTTAGCATAATAGGTGATATCATTGTCTTGAATAGCTCGTTTAAATATATCTTGTGTAGGTGTATAACTTGTTAGAATATATACAATTGCTTACCTTGGGAGCTTGTTACTAAATTGTAGCTTATTTAGTGCTTGTGGCTTAGGATGGTAATGTGGTTCAATTATTGTAAAATATTCTTGCTTTGTGTATAAATTGCATAATGGAAACTTGACACGTCATATGCTATCTGGACTTGAATTCTAGGACATGGTTTGTGTAGATTCAACTTCACTTGTGCACCTAAATTGATTCTTAGACATTATTTGAAATGTATAAGTTTGGTTTAACTTATTGATTTTGCATAAGTTTTGAACTTATTGTTTTTGGAGGCTTGTAAGGATCATGTTGATATGATGGCTAAGGTCTGGCCCTAGTACGGATTTGTGAGTTTCCTAAGTCATATGAAGTGCGCAGTAGGTAGTACCTTGTGGGTCGTAATCACCCAAAATAACTTATACACGTGCGCACTAGGTAGTACCTTGCAGGCTAGTAACCCGGAATAACTTGATTGGTCTGCAGCCAAGGATCCTAGTCTTTCCATTATTTGATTTCACATTTAATTTCAAGTTGTTAATCATGGATTACTTGTAGCTTGAGAATTGATGCTTACTTTAGATATTTAGATCTTATTTAGTATATTTGAAAATGTATACTTGTCTTGTGTATTTAGATCTCACGTACCATACTTGAACTTGTATCTTTGGTTGTGTATCTAAACCCTAGTTAGTATACTTACGCATTATATGTTTAATTTGTGCAATCGGACTTCATTATGTATACGTGTGACGTGTACGTTTGTTTTATGCGTAATTCATTTAGCTTAGTATACTTGTGCCTGTATACTTGATCTATGAGTGTTTCATGTTAATTGTATGTTTGTATATTCATGCTTAGACAATGCATAACTTGTTTAACATGATTTAGGGTACTTGAGCATGTATGCTTGTATGTCGTGTATCATGTTTTAATACGGTTTAGCGTACTTGAGCATGTATACTTGTATGTCGTTGTTCATTTCAATTGCATGAGTAGCTCAGGATGATCCTTAAGTCTAATCTTTGACATAGACGTTAGGTGGCATGATCCCTTTTGAACTATATCATGTTAGTCCTAAAAATCTCTAAAGAAATCGAGTCGATGCATGCTCATTCTCTACGAGTAAACTTGTTTACTCACCCCGAACTTACTGGGGGATTTGATCAAATATGAAGACATGGTTCGTGATGCTTGCTGTTCAGTGGGATAGTTTCTAGCTTTTCAGTTTCTATTTCATGCAAGTGTTAGCATGAAATACCATTTCATAGCCTTATGTATGAAACTTATATTATTTAATTCCATATATGTAAAGTGTACATAAGTATACTTCTTTTCATTGTATTCCACATCTATAAGATGAGGCCGGAGGCCAATATTATGTATTATGTATTCTATGCACTTTTACTTTCAAAGTCATTGTGAAAACATTGAAAATTTACAAGTCTTTGCCTTATAACTTTTGCATCGGGTGTAGGAATTATATTTTATTTCTTTCATAGGGTTTCTATGATTATTCTTAAGGTGTGGCCAAGGGCCAAACACCATTTCATTCTAGGCTATGCATTTTGGCTTCATTAATTGCATTTTTAGTCATTTTTGGCCGTAGAGAGGTCATATTTTGCATTTGGGTTATTCTAAGGCCGCGGACCATTGGGACGCGCCCTAAATGTCTTTTTACGTTTGCGTGCATGTTCGCATTGTACAAAACTTTCAAGTTTCAACTTTTGGCTTATTTTTGGGTGATTTATTGAATTTTTATAAAAAATTCATCCATGAGAATGTCAATTGAGCTCCTCCTTGTTTCTGCTTGTTTTAGATGTTTGAACGGGGCTAGAAAGTGTTTTTAAACTTGTCTGGATTATGTAAAAAGCTTAGAGAGCCTTAGAAATGAACCTAGCATCACATACACCATTACAACAACCTTTCATAGCAGCAGGAGGAGTTTCGGTCGGCTGATGAAGCTCCATCGGTTGGCTGACGTTTCCCTCGAGACCATTCCAGTAGGCTTTTTAAGAAAAACCTTGTGTCGACCGACTGACGATTGGGGTTCGGCCAACTGACGGTTGAGTTTCGGCCAGCTGACCATTGCATTTCAGTCGACCGATCCTCCCTGGAACCCTCTCCCTCTCTGCATCTATTGGATAGCTTTGTTGTTCCAACTTTGGGAGATCATATCTCTTTAATTTCGAATCCAAATTGGTCCATTCTTGATTCTGAATTCAAAATCTTGAAGTTAGCTTTCCAATGGTACCAACCATACTCTAGAACTCCACCTATAGTGAGAGTTATTCTAGTTTTAGTAAGATAGGTTCGTGGTAACCTTTAAACAACGAAGGCCACTTTGTTTTAATTCATATCTTGCCCGTTCGAACTCAGAATTAGACGATTCTTGAGTCTAACCTAGTTCATTTTTTGTTTACTTTCCAATGGTGTGCTCAGTGGTACCCATTTTAATTTAAAAATGACCATTTTTCCCTTAGTTCATTTCTTTTCGGATTAGGCATTCTTGTTTCATTTGTTTGGCTCACGTGAGTTTAGTGGTTTTATGGGTAGTCCATTTAGTGTCTTAGGGATGACGTACATCTCTTGAGGCCATTCCAATTCTTTTTCTTCCGCGTCTTGGTTCCGGTTCGGGTCATCACAGGACACGTTGGGTTAAAAAATCCAGGGTCGTCACACAAATCGTAATAACAGAATTCTGTTTAACATGGTTAGATCTATGACCAATTATGTTACTTTATCTCTTTCATTTTAAAGTTTAACCTTGACGATATCAATGCATATTATGAACTGCATTTCATCTTAGTCTGTTTCAAGGATATCTTTTGAACTGTGTTTTTGTTTGAATCATATGCACATATGGGGTAGTCTTGTACATATGCGCTTGATATGGACAAGTAAGTTGGAAGCAGATCATAGGCATGCTTGATTTGATAGCTACTCTAAAGGCACTAGGATGGATTATTTTATGATCTCAATGATAAAAGTTGATTGTTTACACTTACCTATCTATAGGAGGATCATATTATGAATTATATACTTAGTTGTATAATGTTAGAGAATATGGTATTAGTACCAGTTGTACTATATATGAACACACTTATTATAGAAATTAAGAATTATATATGAATTCCCTATTGATGCGTCGGCATCATTTAGTACACAGATTCCTGCATCGGTACATTGTTATAGTGGGAGAATTATCATCCAATCTGATAGAATCATGTTTTTAGGTGAGACCTTTAAGAATATCCCTATTAAATATGAGTTGGACCCAGTAAGCTACACGGAAGCGCGAACCAATATGGATATAAATCATTTTGGCAAGTTGCTATGAAATCAGAGTTGGAATCTATGTATTCTAATAAAATCTGGGATCTTGTAGAACTTTCTAGTAGGGTGATACCTATGGAAGGCAAGTTAATCTACAAAAAGGATATTTTCTTAGTGAATGAACCATGTGTGTACAGGGTAATGTCATTATTTTTCCTAATTTTATATATTGATGACATCCTACTCATTTAGAATGACGTGGAGGTTTAGTCATCATTAAAGAGGTAGTTGTTCAATTACTTTGAAATGAAGGATCTTCAAGATGTAAGCTCTATTCCTATAATCAAGCTTTTGCAAGATCAAGTTAAAATTAAAAAAAAAAGGCTTATCTTAATAATCCCACATTGATAAAGTTTTGACTAGGTTTGGTATGCAAAACTCAAAGAATGAGTTCTTACTTTATTGACATGAATTGCTTTCTCTAGTAAGTAGTTTTTTAAGACTAGCAGAGGAGATTGAGCAAATGAGAGTGGAATAATATGTTTCGGCATGTGGGATTCTCATAGATGCCATAGTCTATACCAAACAGAACATCCGCTACATTGTAGGGATAGTCAGTAGATATCAATCCAATCCCGGACTTGATATCTGGTCTGTTGTGAAAAATATCATTAAGTACCTTAGGAGAACCAATGATCTCATACTTATTTATGGATGTGATGATGTGGTTCCAATCTGGTATGCTAGTTCTGATTTTAAATTAGTTGTAGATATTATAAGGTTCATGACTTGGTGTATGTTTACTCAATGGAATGGAAATCAGTTGGTAGATTGTTAAGCAGATTTCAACTGTTGACTCAAACCTGAAGGTGGAGTACATTGTAGCCTTAAAAGCAACAAATGAAGCCTTTTGGTTTGATCTCACTGATTTAGAGGTTGTGGAGCATACTTGCCTGCCTATTGAGCTATATTGCGATAATGGTGCAGAAGTAGTCCAAACCTATAACGCAAGGCTCCATAGAGGAACAAGGTACATTGAAATGAAGTATCATGTCCTACATGATATTGTCTGGTAAGAAAATGTACTCATGGCTAGAACATTGCATTGGAACACAACTTTGTTGATCCATTAACAAAGGAGTCAGCGATCAATAGTTTTAATCGTCACCTAGATAACATTAGAGTTAAATGTAATTAGAATTGGCTATGAGCGCAAGTGGGAGCTGTTGGGATTTAAATGCCCTGCATAGCGAATTCTTATTTGGATTAAAGTGACATATATTCCTGACGTATCTGAAATATTTATGCTTTATACAATTGGTAAATTCATTATATTATGTTTCGATTCATTATGGAATTGATAGTGTCCACTTAATTACAAAAGATATTTATATATGTATGTGATGGCGATCAATATACGAATATGAATAGTATTCATAAATTGTTCATAGTCGATAATTATAGATGAACTCATAATTAATTAAGACTTGAACTGGATCCGCGTTAGGTTGAGATATATTGCGAGAGCCATCGTATGCAATTGCTCCCTATCACTGTCATGGCATTTGACTCTTAAGCATGAGAGAAGTATAGACTCTTTTATTAATTAATAATTATTTTGATTTATTCGGCGGATATTTCGGGATTATTAAATCGACACTTTGGGTAGTTATGTAAGTAATAGTTAGAAGGTTATATTCTCAATATTTTCATCAATGCTACTTGTATTTATTTTGTATTGATTATGATTGATCACAAATTAAATTCGAAGGTCTTCATGTGTTTTTAGACAAAATAATTTATTATATATTTATTTATTTAAATTATTATTTTTGTTTAACAAATATGTTATTGTGATCAAACCAGAAATAATTAAAGGTACCAAAATAAATATATTAATTGAGTAATCGGATTGATAGCTTTATTTATCCGATAACTAATTATGCATATAGGGGTCAAAGTGCAACATTGATTTAGAGGTTATTTATTATTTAATTGGAGTTCAATTAATTTCTTTTAATGGAGTAGAAATTAATTTAATTGAGTCTATGGACCAGGCCGATTATTAATTCATTGTAGCCAAGAAAATAATAAGCCTAATAAGATTCTCACTCATAGCCCAACTTGATATTGGAATCCTATTAGATTTGAGATATGTGAATTAGAGATGGAGAATGATTTATTATTTCATTTTCTTATTTTTATGTTGCCTATATATATATGGGTTCATGTATATTTTAGGGCATACTTTTGGAAAAGAAAAAAGGAATATTTTTTTTCCCTCTTTAGATTTTAGGGTTTGCTTTCTTATCTAATGGAAGCTCCCACAGGCTAGTTTTCCAAGGTCATTCATGAAGGTTTATGGGTGATTCCTAAAGGCAAAACCATTACCAAGATGATGGAGATCCAAGGAGAAAACATTTAGGATAGGGATCTACAATAAGTGAGGACATTCACTTTAGATGAGAGATCTAAGGTTTACTCAAACCTTTGATGTAAGTATTCAATCTATTAATTGAATGATACATTATATTTTATTTTTATATAAAACTTGCCTCTATGTGATGAATCAAGATCTATGAATGAAAATCCCTCAAAAAGTTTTTAAAACTTGCACATTTCCCAACACTCTTGACATCCCTTATGGCATCCACATTCTCAATTGTTTCATTTAATTGCTCCAAATCACCTTGAAGTTGCTTCTGCTACCAATAAGCCATGAATGAGATTGCCATTCAATGTTTCAAATGAAATATAAGTTTCAACATTGGAAATGACGTGATTCTTCATTTTGTCTGTCAAAAGTCACGTGAAAGCAAATCATTAAAAGAGTGAATCATTCCATTTCATATATTAAAACCCCAATAAAAATTCAGAAACATGTAAAAAACTATGTTCTTTGCAAATCAGCAAATGAATTAATAAAAAAAAAAAAAAAATCCAAAATAGAAAATTGATTATATAAACTAAACAAGCAATATGAACTTTAAATGCAACTATTTCAACCATATTTAAACTAAACAAGCAATATGAGAAAAGACATGATATAACTGAATAAATTAGGTCTATTGATGTTAACAGCTATTGATCCTGTAATGTGCTCAATTTTCCTATAGATAGTTGTTCAGATTACTCCATCTTTAGTTCAGGTTTTGGCATGTTAACAATAGGGGTGCACAAAAGAACCGTAGCACTGGAACCGGAACCGGAACCGTGAGAACCAGAACTGAAATTCTGGTTCTCACGGTTCCGGTTCCTAAAATCAGGAACCGTTCATTTACAGTTCGATTCTGGTTCTAGTTCCAGTTCTACGGTTCCGGTTCCGGAACCGAACTATATATATATATATATATATATATATATATATATATATATAATTTGTTTATATAAATAATTAAGTATGCCTAATTTAGTTATTATTATAATATTTTCCAGTGGCCACCGTGTGCCGACGTAGTCCATTTTAGTTATTGACTTGAGAGTCATAATTTGTAAACCACAAACACATCTCATCTTCTCAGACCAAACACTCTCATTTTGAAGTCGCGACGCCGCCTCTTCTTCTCATCTTCTGTATCCCATTCATGAATCCGGCAACGTTGATACTTGATAGCCCACAAAGTCTCAGCCGATAGCCCAAAACAAACCCATAAAATTAGAGAGAGAAATGGTTGGCCTTTTTCTTTTTTCACGGCGATGCAAGACCTCGAATCAGCTATATAAGTCTCAGCCGATAGCCCAAAACAAACCCATAAAATTAGAGAGAGAAATGGTTGGCCTTTTTCTTTTTTCACGGCGATGCAAGACCTCGAATCAGCTATATAAAAGGATATTAGATTCTCAGTATCGGATTTCCAGATGCCTCTTCCCATTCTTCTTCCTCTATCTCTTGATTAAGGTGAGTTGAGGTTTGGTTATGGAGTTTGGTGTTTTGGAATGTGTTGGTGGGCATTTGTCAGTTTGGGTAGCTTTGTGGGGACTTCTAAACTGGGTTCAAGTGTTTTAGATTTTATTATATATGTTCTAATCTCTATAGTTAGCTATTAAGAGATTGTGAGGACTGAGGAGTTTATATTTCATTTATTCTTCAGCTTTTGCGTTTAAAGTTATTGATTGTTAATTTGTTATTATGATTGCTTTGGTTCTTCATTCAAACTGCCTCACCTCCTATAGTATTTCAGTATCAGACATTCAGTTGATTACTTGATTCAATACATGGGATGTTACATAGATGGGTTATTGGAACCGAACCGGTTCTCACGGTTCGGTTCCATACTCTCACGGTTCGGTTCCGGTTCCATTTTTCAGGAACCGTTGGGACCGGTTCCGGTTCCGGTTCATCCAGGAACCGTACAAAACCAAACCGTGTGCACCCCTAGTCAACAAAAACTTGAATTACAAAGTACACACATATATATATACACACACACACTCGGTATATTTCATACACCCTATTGTAGAATGATGTAACACTAAACCTTTTGACACAAAGTCCGCATTCAACATATGAAACCTACATAAATCTATATCCATATCTATATCTATAACTACACTATTATTAATAGTGTAAAGATTTATAGTGTTTTAATATTTCAGTATTTATTTATTAATATAAAAAATATTTATTAATTAATATAAAAAGAGTTTTTTTAAAAAAAATTATCTATTTATTAATTTATTATGAGTTTTTTAATAAAATGAAATATAATTAGACAAGAATTATTAATATAAAAAAATAGGCAAGAATTATTAATATAAAAAAAAAATTATTAATAGATATAAAAAGAGTTTTTAAAATAATTTCTATAAAACTCTAACACAAATTACCTATTTATCTATTTATTATGAGTTTTTTTAATAAAAGAAAATCTAATTAGACAAGAATTATTAATATAAAAAATATTTATTGATTGATATAAAACTCTAAAATAATTAATTTCTCTAAAACTCTAAAATAATTTCTCTAAAACTCTAAAATAATTTTTGTAAAATCTACCACAAATTAGTTATTTTATTTTCTTAAAACTCTATTACATTATCTATTTATTATGAGTTTTTTTTTTTAATAAAATATAATCTAATTAGACAATAATATGTTTAAAGAAAATAAAATAATTTCTATAAAATTCTATCACAAATTAGGTATTTTATCTTCTATAAAACTCTATCACATATAACTTGTATTTATCTATTTATTATGAATATATTTAAAGAAAATAAAATAATTTTTATAAAACTCTACCACAAATTACCTATTTTATTTTCTTTAAAAATCTATAACATATAACCTATATTTATCTATTTCTTATGAGTTTTTTAATAAAAGGAAATCTAATTAGACAATGATATATTTTAAAAAAATAATAATAATTTCTATAAAACTCTACCACAATTTACCTATTTTATTTTCTATAAAACTTTATTACATTAAACACAAATTACCTATTTATCTATTTATTATGCATTTGTTAATAAAAAAATCTAATTACACAAGAATTATTAATATAAAAAATATTTATTAATTGAAAAAAAAAGAAAATAATTTCTCTAAAACTCTAAAATAATTTCTGTAAAATCTACCACAAATTAGCTATTTTATTTTCTATAAAACTCTATCACATTAACTATTTACTATGAATTTTTTTTAATCTAATAAAATCTAATTAAACAATAATATATTTTAGAAAAATAAAATAATTTATATAAAATTCTATCACAAATTACGTATTTTATTTTCTATAAAATTTATTATATATTACCTATATTTATCTATTTATTATGAATATATTTTAAAAAAATTAAATAATTTATATAAGATTCTACCACAAATTACCAAATTTATTTTCTTTAAAACTCTATCACATATAATCTGTTTTTATCTATTTATTATGAGTTTTTTTAATAAAAGGAAATCTAATTAGACAATGATATAATTAAAGAAAATAAAATAATTTCTATAAAACTATATCACAAATTACTTATTTTATTTTGTATAAAACTCTATCACATTAGACAAGAATATATTTAAACAAAATATATAATCGTATTATAATATATATAAATCTATATCTATACTATTATTAAAATTGTAAAGAGTTTTAGTGTTTCAGTATACTATTATTAATAAAATATAAAAGTGTAAAGAGTTTCAGTATTTATTTTTTAATATAAAAAGTATTTATTAATTAATTAATATAAAAAGCGAACTCTATCA
Source organism: Cornus florida (assembly GCF_030987335.1). Lineage (NCBI taxonomy): Eukaryota > Viridiplantae > Streptophyta > Magnoliopsida > Cornales > Cornaceae > Cornus > Cornus florida. Next base: position 80,485,408 of record NW_026775577.1, on the reverse strand, counting down.
CATATAACCTCTATATTTATCTATTTATTATGAGTTTTTTTAAAAAATGAAATCAAATTAGACAAGGTTATATTTAAAGAAAATAAAATAATTTCTATAAAACTCTACCACAAATTATCTATTGTATTTTCTATAAAACTCTATCACATTAGACAAGGATATATTTAAAGAAAATAAAATATAAAGCTGGGTCATCCAAAAACCACTAACTTCATACAATAAATTTTTATATGAATTTCAATCTAATGAATGATTATTATTATTCAATTTCTATTTTTAAAATTTAATTAAAAATTATTATAATTGAAGTTCTATTATAAATTTCAAATTACCTAATAAAATTCAAATTACAAATTACCTAATAAAATTCAAATCTATACTATTATATATATATATAATTTTTTAAATATTACCTAATAAAATTCTAATTACCTAAAAGAATTTACTAGTTTGCAAAACTCAAACGCTGCCACCAATTTCAGCATTAAAATAAAAAAATTCTTAATTAATAAAAAAATAAAATATAAATATTTCAGTATTAATATAAAAACCCAAAAAAATTTATTACTATAAAAAAACTCAAACTTTAGCACCACTTTCAAATTACCTAATAAAATTCAAATTTAAAATTACCTAATAAAATTACTCTACCACCAATTGTTTTTCACTCGATTTCTCTCTCTCTATATATATATATATTATAGGGAAAAGTGCAAAATACCTCCCTAAACTATTAAGAAACTTACAACTAACCCTCTAAACTATCAAAATTGCAAAAAAATCCCCTAAATTATACAAATTTGTTGCAGATCACTCCATCCGGCCACCGGCTGTCCAAAAATGAGCGCGTGGTTTTTACGCGACAAACAAACATTTCTTTTCAGACAATAATGCCCTTCTACGACAGGGGATTGAGGGAGAAAGATATGGAAGTGGTGGTGCTGTTCTGGCGACGACGATGGGTTGAGGTCGGAGGAGGGGTTGGATTTCCAATACTCCATTACCCACCAAATAATCCCTAACCCCTTAAAAAAAAAAAAAAAAAAATCCATAAGGTCGGGATAATGAAGAAACACCAAACCAGTACAAGCTGCTATCCACTGCTGATGAAGGGGTATGCCTAGAATCTTTCATCCATACAGTAGCTATCAAATACTATCTTTCATCCGTAAAGTGTGATGGCCATCAATTAAAAGGGTTTCTGAAAATACGCCGGAGCAATTCGTGCGAACATCATCATCTTCATTCCCGATCTGAGATTGACGGCGGTGGAGGGTTTGTGGTTTCAATTGGGTTTGACGACTAGTGGTGTGTGGTTCAGTGTGAATTATTTGAGTTTCCAAGCGCAAAAGACCAACTGCTCTCTCTGGGTGGAACTTCTCTCTTTCTTGCTTCTTTTTTGCCTAAAGGAGTGATGAACCCCGGTCGAAAGGCGGCAATCTGGTCGCTCACTGTATCTCGGTGTGATACGGTACCAAGTGCTCCTGTCGCTCTAGCTCTTCCTTCTGTCTCGGGTGTGCCAAATAAAAAGGGGTGAAGCCTTGGTCACCGGAACTTGAATGCAAGCTCAGAGCTTTCGGTTTTGGGTCTCGTTGATTTGAGCTGTCACCAGAATAGTTGATTGATGTAGCATCTTCACCGGACTAAAATTCTCAGTTCTGAAATTTAGGGAAGCTCGCCAGAGGTTGTGGATGATGTAAGCTATGGCTAGAGCTGCCGTAGCTTTTGGTTTGGTCTTTGAACCTCGACGGTGGCCGATATCAATGGTTTGGTTGGTGATGATTAGAATGAAGCTCACCGAACTATTTTGATAGAATGAAGCTTGGCCGGACCTGGAATTGAGCACGCCGGAAGTATAGGGTTTGAACTAGACACCGGACCTGATGGGGCTGTCCACCGCTGCACCAGCTGAGCTTTTCTTGCTCGCCGGCCTCAGTCCGAAGCCCCTTTGCCGAGCTCTCCACCATCTCAGCCGCAGTTCTCATCACAGCCGACCACCGCCGCTGCCACCACTTCAGCTAGTGAGCTCACTGCCGCAGTTCTTTCACGGCCGATTCAATCTATCATCCAAAGTCGATTCAATCCAACCGAGATCGTCGTCGTCGCCATCACATCACCGTCTTCAGCCTTGCACATAACTGAATTGAATTGATTTGCTTTGTTCTAGGTTTTCGATTTTTCCCCCTTCTCCAATCTCTCTGATTTGAGGAAGGAAGGAAAGAAAAAGGAATTGAGTTGAAAGAGGGGCACCACCGCTGAATTGCTCTCTCTCCTCATTTCTCCCTCCTTCTGTCTCTCTCTCTCTCTCTCTCTCTATATATATATATATATATCAATGCTTGTATAATTATTCAAACTATGTCATTTTAATTGTGGGTAATGTTGTCTTTTGGCTTTTCCGGCACCCTATTGTTAGTTCAAGGGGGTTAAATGCAAAAATTTGTTAGTTCAAGGGGGTTTTATGTAGTTCAAGGGGATTAGTTGCACAACCCTAATAGTTTAGGGATTTTTTTTGCACTTTTCCCTATATTATATCTATTCTCAACCTCAAAACTCCCTCTCTATATTTTACATCTTGGGTTACTGATTACTAAATTTTTAGATTTATTAGAACATGTTTCAGTTATTCAATTTTGTTCTTGATTTTGTAATTTGGAATTATAATTTTGTGAGTTATTGTCTGACTTAATCAAATATGGGTGGAATATGGGTTGTAAAGGCACGTGCGATGCACATGGTGAATATTTTGTAATTTATAGAAATTTTCTTTTCATAGATTTTTTTTTTAAAATTATTGATTTAAGAAACTATGTTTGTTTGATTCTAAGGTTAAATTGGATTTTTACTTTGCCATCTATATCTCCAGATTCCAGTTTTCTTGATAGACTGTTATTGGTGTTGAAGATATCTATTTTTGAGGTTAGAATTTTGATTATTTATTTTTATGGTATGTCAGTACTAATTTATAAAAAATTATAAAGGTTTATTGTTACAAGCTTCAAATCAATAATTAAAAAAAAAAAATCTATGAAAAGAAAAATTCTATAAATTACAAAATATTCACCACGTGCATAGATGCACGTGCCTTTTTCTCGTATATATAGTCGATCATAAACGTAACTGTAATACTAAGATTATTATAAAATTACGTCTACTTATATATATATAATGGTATATAGATATTATCAATCATCTACAAAATCTATATATATATATATATATATATATATATATATATTATAATAACAAAATATAAAAAAGGCAATACAAGCAAACACACTAAACAAACACAAAATCAGGAAAATAGGCAGAGAGATCGAGGAAGAGTATATATGAGCGTATATACATTATATACACACACATACATACATATATATATATACATAGGGAGAGAGAGAGAGAGAAATTATGAATGTAAAAAGACATAGAAACAATGCAAAGAAATATATATTCACAGAGAAGAGATTCACACACACAATCAATATACAGCATCACTTTCAAATTACCAATAAAATTCAAATTATAAATTACTTAATAAAATTACTCTACCACCAATTGTTTTTAACTCTCTCTCTCTCTCTCTCTATATATATATATATTATATCTACCCTCAACTTAAGAACTCCCTTTATATATATATTATATCTTGGGTTAGTGATTGCTAATTTTTTTTTAATTTATTAGAACATGTTTCAGTTATTCAATTTTGTATCTTGATTTTGTAATTTGAAATTCTGGTTTTTTAAGTTGTTTATTGAATATGGGTCGTAAAGAACTTAATTGTATATATAGTGTTGCCTTCTTGATAAATTATATTTGTTTGATTCTTGTTCGATTCTAAGGTTGAATTGGACTTTTACTTTGTCGTCTCTACCTCCAGATTCCAGCTTCCTTGATAGGCTGCTATTGGTGTTAAAGATATCAATTTTTGTTTACATTATCGGAGCTTTAAGGTTAGAATTTTGATTATTTATTTTTATGGTATGTGAGTATTAATTTATAAAAAATTACAGGTTTATTGTTACAAGCTTCAAATCAATAATTAAAAAATATATATATATAAAGAAAAATTCTATAAATTACAAAAACATTCATTACATGCATCGCACGTGCCTTTTTTTTAATTATGTATATGTATATATAGTCGATCATAAACGTGACTACAATACTGAGATTATTATAAAATTAGGTCTACATATATAATGGTAGATAGATATTATCAATCATTTACAAAATCTATATATATATATGTATATATAGAGAGAGAGAAATTAGGGAAACGATATTAGAGGAGCATAACACAAGTAGGGATGTAGAAAGACATAGAAACAATGTAAGGAAATATATATTCACAGAGAATGAATCCACACACACAATCAATATGCAAGACCACTTTCAAATTACCTAATAAAATTTAAATTACAAATTAACTAATAAAATTACTCTACTACCAATTGTTTTTAACTCTCTCTCTATATATATTATATCTATCCTCAACCTCAGAACTCCCTCTATATTTATTATATCTTGGGTTACTGATTACTAAATTTTTAAATTTATTAGAACATGTTTCAGTTATTCAATTTTGTATCTTAATTTTATAATTTAAAAATATGATTTTGTGAGTTGTTGTTTGACTTGATTGAATATGGGTTGTAAAGAATTTAATTATATATATAGTGTTACTTTTTTGAGAAATTATGTTTGGTTGATTCTTGTTTGATTCTAAGGTTGAATTGGATTTTTATTTTATTGTCTCTATCTCCAGATTCCAGCTTCGTTGATATATTGCTATTGGTGTTGAAAATATATATTTTTGTTTACATTATCGGATCTTTGAGGTTAGAATTTTGATTATTTATTTTTATTGTATGTAAGTACTAATTTATAAAAAATTATAGAGGTTTATTGTTATAAGCTTCAAATCAATAATTAAAAAATATATATGAAAAGAAAAATTTTAGAAATTACAAAACATTCACCACGGGCATCGCACGTGCCTTTTTCTAGTATATATAGTTGATCATAAAATTGACTCCAATACTAAGAGTATTATAAAATTAGGTTTACATATATAATGGTGTATAGATATTATCAATCATCTACAAAAAAAAAAAAATTATATGTATATATATATTATAATAATAAAAAAAGGCAATACATGCAAACAGACTAAACAAACACAAAATCAGGAAAATAGGCAGAGAGATCGAGGAAGGGTATATATGAGCATATATACATTATATATATATATATAGAGAGAGAGAGAAATTGGGGAAACGACATTAGATAAGCATTAATACAAGTAGGGATGTCGAAAGAGATAGAACAATGTAAAGAAATATATTCACGTGCACAGAAGAAAAAAAAATAAATAAATGGAGTAGATAAAACTATAAAAATGAACCGATAATATGTGTGTGTGTGTGTGTGTGTGAACAAAGAGAAATTACCTATGAGCAACATGTATATATAGAGAGGAAATTAAAGAAAAGACATCAGAGGAGCATAATACAAGTAGGGATGTAGGAAGACATTGAAACAATATAAAGAAATAGATATTCACAGATAAGAAATCCACATAATGTCAATATGCACAAAAAAACATATAAAATGGAGTAGATAAAAATAACAAAAAAGAACCAAGTCACCGACTATGTGTGTGAATAGAGAGAAAATACCTAATACAAGGAGAGGTGTGGTAGGAAAGCATAGAAAAAATGTATAGAGATGTACATTTGCAGAGAAGAAATCTACACACACAGCCAGTTAATATACATTTACAAAATAATATATTATCAGATGAACTGATAATTAGTTTTGAGTGCAAGTGGGAGATTGTTGGGATCATATGCCCTAAAAACCAATTATTTATTATTTATTCAATATTTTATTAATAAATGTGATATTCATGCATTTGGCTTTATATATATTTGCATGAGATGCATTATAGTCATCAAGTTGCATTATAGGCGACTTAAGTGTGTAAATGAGATTTACACGCAGGAAATTTGAGTTTATCGGTTTCTTGCACCTTGGCATTGTTTATAGTTGGGGATAAAATCTTGGCATTTTTATCTATAAGATTGTAACACACTTGACTTTTATGAGATAGGATGGTTTGTCTCGACCATTAGGGTAGTTGACTCTAAGTCAGTGTGTTAGTGTGCTTAAAGTACGCTGAACTGTATCACCATAAAATCACACTATACGAATTACTGTCATTATTTTGGTTTGATTCTTATCTACTAGATACATTAAGCTCTAAATTATGAGAGGTTTAGTGGACTCAAGTTTTAGCATTGGTCACTTTGACTTACCAATGTGTGAGATCTTTTAAGGTTAATATCACGGTATCTTAGGTGGCTATTGTTAGAGCCGTGGGTACACAAATGGTCAACATGGAATCTACACTATTTATAAAAGTTAAAATATCCCCTTGATGCAATTTAATAAGTTTGATAATTGGAACCTGGCCAGGGCATTTTTAGTAAAATGTTTACTAAAATTAATTTTCTATTATTTATTTAGAAAATTATTTATTTTAAAAATTTCTTTTATAAAAGAAATTCAGTGATCATAAGGATTAAATTGGTCACTCAAGGAATATAAGAAGTAAGCATTCCTTTGGTGGGACAATATTTATCTTCTTTGGAGCTACTTATGGATATTTCAGTAGTGGAGGGACTTATATGTAGTTATTTAGTATGACTGGGCCTTGTTGTAATTTCTGAATTCTAGAGTGCAATTATAATACTATTGTGCTGCTTATTGTAATTAATTTGATATGATAGAGTTATTATCTCTATCCAATTGGAGTTAGGATAAGAATCCCTTTTGATCCTCATCTCTAAACCTATCAATATACGTGATATATCTCTCAGGTTGATCATTCGGTTATTCACGCACGCACAAACTTACAGAATACAGAATAATCGGGAGTGAAAGATATATGGTTTCCATAAACCTGTGTATTTTGGTGATATAGAGGTGAATGTTTACTGGTGTTCAAGGCCAAAGGAGGAGCAGTCCAATTCAGTATTTTTCTCGGAGTGTTGACGACTAATTAATTGTCTAAAAAGTATGAGATTCTTTTCAATAGTTCTTGATTTAGTGAAATATCATGTGATTAAGATGTAAAATTTTTTATAATCGCTTCTGTTTTTCCTTCAATTGGTATTAGAGCAACTCATATGATGAATCATCATCATGATTTAAATTTTGAATTGTGATATATGCATATATAGATGTTATTCATGGCCTGTAATTATTTCAGTTATAAATATATCAAGTTGCATGTGTTGATATGAAATTTTATTTATGTGAATATTGTAATGACCTGGTCATTTCCCATCCTTTCATTTTCCTTAAATTTTACGGATAAATTTTTTTCCGTTGTCTTTTTCTTTCTGAGTTCGGTTTCTTGTCACTTAGTGTCATCTTGAGTGCTCGGGGATGGTTTCCGACACTCTTTTCCTTGGATTGACGACTTCCTTTGAGGATCGAGTCATTTTCACATTTTCACTTTTGTGACACTATTCACTTTTCGTCTTTTTCTCGGTTATCACTTTGTTGGAATAACCTTACTTTTCGTGTTCAGATTTGATTCCGGTTTTGCATGCATCCACAATATTTAAGTTCCACGCTAGTGTATTTTTACTTTTGTAGAAAAGCATGTTAGATGTGTACTTTCTTCCTTAGGGGTGTGGATGCACACTTCTTTGGAAATTTTCTTTCTTTTGGGGTCATTTGTGTAATTATTATAAAGTAATTATTTTTCGTCTTGAGGACCATTTTGTAATTTAATTTGGAAGATATTTTCAAAAAGGACCTTTTTGCAATTTTCAAAAAGTGTGACAAGTGTCACACTCTCATTGGTCCACTTGTTGACATTTGTGTGGAAACGCTTTGAGGCTTTGGATAAGGACATGTGGAGGGTGGAGATTTAACCACTCATTGACCTAGGATAGGTGCACTTGTTGGCTTGGATGGTTGATAAGTGTAGGCTTAGGATTAAGCCTAGGAAGGAACCATGGATTGGTGACAAGTGTATGCCCAAATTAAGTTTTTGGGCCACTTTAGGATTATGGTTTTAAGGAGGGGTTTTTGTGTAATTGACCATAGATGTGTGTGTTGACCATGGTGTAGGATCACATAGTGAGTGGAGGATTTTTATTTCCTTAACTCACCCATTTTCACATTATATCATTTTGTTCCTTACAAGAAAACCTTAGCCTTCATGGATAGAACTTGAAACCTTAGGCCTTGACCTTGATTTTTGATGGCCTTCCGCTCACCTTAGACCTTGAAGCTTGGAACACTTTTTGTTCCCCTCATCCTCCTCTACATAACCCTAGAAGGGTTTATCATTTTGAGCTTGTTTACCTTGGATTCTAGAGAGACACTTTTCTAGTGAGGTAGGGGGTGTTATAATTTATTACCTAAGGGTATTTCTTGCTTTTATAGTGATATATAAGTTGTATGCATGTCTTTTGTTAATTTGAGAAATTAATGATTTGTTGTAGTTTGCATATAACTTATTTTCGTCTTGGTATATGGCATGGCCATGACATAATCTTTGTTATGTATTAAATTGGAATGATTTAAATAAGTTTTCAAATCTAGAGATTAAATGGATTTAATTTGATTTAAATTCTAGTTAATTGTGTTTTGCTTGTATTCCATTTTAGGCTTGAGATATAGTATGATCATGACTTGTTGCTTGCCATATATTAAATTGGGATCATTTGAACAACTTTTGAAAATCTAGAGATTTAATTGATTTAAATTAATTAAATTCTATTTGATGATATCTTGCTCATTTTACACTTTTGAGTTGATATATGTAATGAGCATGCTATGTTGTTTAACATATATTATTTAGAGGTTATTTGAATTTGATTTGAAATTTAGAGAATTTAATTATTTTGTTTAATTAAATTCTATTTAGTGGCTCCATGGATCTATTTGTATTTTAGAAGTTGTTTCTATATTCAAATCATGGACTTGGACTTGTTATGTATTCACTTGGTTGTGTTTTGAGTATTTGATAAGATTGTTGTTATAATTATATTCATGAGAACATGTTTTATTTATAGAATATATTATTGCTTTGTGTAATGAATTACACACTTTGTAATTGACATTATGTATGTCATTTTAGAATTGAAACTCTAAGGCATGGATTGTATGGTTTTAACCTACTTGCGCATGGAAGATGTTTTTGTGCATTATATAAATTAGGTATAAGTTGTGAACTTATTTGGTTTATTTTGGAGTCTTGGGACATTGTTACAAGTGACATGGCTAGAGTTTGGCTCTAGTGCGGGAGGTATGAGTTCTCCCCAATTGAGATAGTGCGCACTAGGGTGGTCTTCCCAACGGGTTAATGCCCGGAATAACCGTATTGTTCTTGGTTCATTCTGAGACGTGATGTCCAAGTCTTCCACTATTTGATTTCGCATTCAATTCCAAGTTGACAATCTTGTTTAATTGTGACTTGTGGTTTTGGTTATCGGCGAATTGATGTTGTTAAGTACATCCATGCTAAATTGTTATATTTAATTGTTATCGTATTTAAGATTTCAAGTTGATAACTATACGATGTTGTAACTTGTTGTTCCTTGTTTGATTTTCCATTTGAAGTTACAAGTTGTTAACTTTGAGAATTTGTGCTTGATGCATTGTGTTGGAAGTTCCAATGTTGGTTAAATTGCATCGATATGGTGAATTGTGTTTTAAATATTCAAATGTAACTTAGGAATGAACCTATAGATTCATTTGGAACATAGACGTTAGGTGGCATGACCCACTTTGTTGTTTTCGTATTTTAGATTTCAAGTGGATGACTTTGACAATCTATATCTTATTGCTTTGTATATCATGTCCTTATATTGTTTGGAATTGCATGAAAGATGTGAATTATGCTAGAAATGAGCTAAGGTAGCTTAGGATGCTCCCTGAGTCTAACCTTTGACATAGACGTTAGGTGGCATGACCCTTTTGAATTGTTTCATGTTAGTCTAAAAATCTATAAGAAATCGAGTCTATGCATGCTCATTCTCTACGAGTAACCTTGTTTACTCACCCCGAAGTTACTGGGGGGCTGTTTCAGGTATGAAGACATGGTTCATGATGTTCATCATTGCTTGGATAATTGTAGACTTGAAGGTTTTTAATTCTTGTAAAGGTTGGCTTGGAATGCCACTTATAGCCTTAATTGTAAAAATGTGTATTTTTGACTCCATTTATGTAATGTGTACACGAGTGCAACATTTTTTTTTATTTATGTATTTGACATATATAAGATGAGGCCGGAGGCCAATGGCATGTAATTTGTATCCTATGTAAATTTTGACTTTATGAAATATTATGAAAATATTGAAAAATGCTAAGTTATTGATTCACTATGTTTGCATCGGGTGCGAGAATTTCATTTTCATTCTTTCATAGGGTCTTAGTAATCATGTATGAAGTGTGGCCAAGGGCCAAATGGTAATTTGAAGTCATTTTATAATTTTGGTTTTCAAAATTCCCATTTCAAGTTCATTTTCGCCTTTTTGGCCGTTGGGAGGTCAGATTTTGACTCGGCCATTTCCGGAGCCGCGGACCATTCCCGCGCATTCAAAATCACCATTTACGTTTGCGTGCATGATCTTTTTCATGAAAAAGCCTTTCGTTTGTGGTTTGAGCCTCCTATGGACTCATTTTACCTTTTTGTTGAAAAATTCGGCTTAAGGGCATTTTGGGAATTTTCTTTTGGAAATAAATTCCGTTCTTAACTTTTTCACATAGAAAATGTGATTTCGGGGGGAGTTTCTTCACGATATTTTTCCGAAAAATGTCATCTTGGTCTCGGAAACCGTGTCCCAATCTCATTTTTCTGTAATTTTACTGTTTCTGTTGCATTTCTTCCATTCTGTTCAAGTTGAACCGGTTCAAGATGGTTGAACCGGTTCAAGAGTCATTTTTTGGTCCAGCATGGGCATACTACCCATGTTGAATCGGTTCAAGAATGTTGAACCGGTTCAAGTTCTCCAGAGTTTTCAGTTTTGGTCATCCAACTTCAAACTGATGTAACTTCTTCGTTTCAACTCCGAATTGGTCCGTTCTTGAGTCTAAATTGACCACGTCAAAGTAAGATTTCCAATGGTATAACTTTTAGATTCATATTCTTCTCCTAGCTCAAGATATACTTGTTTTAGTGAGAGGATGTCAGTTTTGGTTCGAACCGGGATAGGGTTCATTTGGGATTTCTTTTCCTTTTGCCTTGGGACTTCATGTGAAGTTACCAAATAATGTTTTTGGATGTTTTTGATCTCATTTGACTTATTGGAAGTCAAATTCCTTCCTCTTAGGTTAAAATGACCATTTTACCCTTGGTCCTTCTTTTAGTAGGGTTTTAATACCCTTGTCTTCATTTTGCTTCCGCTGAGTCTCGAAATTCCTTGAAGGGCCATTCTTGTGTCTTAGGAATGATGTACATCTCTAAGGACTTGGTTTTGTTTTGCTTCCGTATTTTGGATCCGCTTCGGGTCGTCACAAATATAAAGGAAGTGTGTCGTTCAAATATTAGATAGATAACGATTCATGGAAAGGAGAATGATTTGGAGTGGCTGCTTTCGGTAAATCAGTTTATAAGAGAAACCATGTTTAGGTTTCTTGATTATCACATTGTAGAGTTACAGTTTCTTTTCACCAAGCAATTTGAATGGGTATCTATTTAATAAATCCTCTATTTGTCCCAAAATAGTTGGGTACTTTGGGAACTGTGACTCACAAATCTATTCATTCAATCTTCCTTCTCTTCCTTGTCTCCTACGTTGGATGCTTAACATAATATAACTTCTCCACCCACACGAATGCAATGGTTGGAAAGCTAAAGACCTATTTACTTCGTTAGGGAAGGCTAGGTTAGAGAAGTAGTTGCTCCGAGAAAGTAAGAAAGCTAGTCAGTTAGTTAATCCTAAGGTTGAAGGGGAATATGAGTCAATTGATTGGATAACGTATGAGTCACAGTTCCCAAAGTACCTAACTATTTTGAGACGGAGGGAGTAGATAAAAGGATTTACTAATCTGATTCAGATATGATAAATCGATGTGCCCAAATGATGGGCTGTCATTGTCGGTTGCACAGTGGAATTGTGGGTGATCAGGGGAGATATGCCTTTTGGCATTCATGCTTAATGAATTTTATTTATAAATTGCATATTTTCATATATTTTAATTATTGGTTTGTTTTAGTTTCCTACTGCTCAAAAGACAGCGTGGTTAGTTTGAACAAAGTGCTTTTTGTTCTTTATAAATTATATATTCCCTTGATCTTCTTTCTTTTACTGAATCCAATGGGAATTAGTATGCATGAAAAAGAATATTAAATAGTTCCACAAGTCTCAATATAGAGAACCTGCCATGGTGAATTTGGACCGGATTCAATGAGATTGAATATGGAGACTATATTCGCCAACAAAAGGTAATTTGATTACCTTAAAAGGAATAAGTGACAACAGCTTGTATATATTTGTGTGTGTGTGTGATTCTACATAGGTAATATTTGATTACCAGATCTATGACATCACTAACATATATATATATATATATATATATATATATATATATATATAGTAATTAATTAATATTTATATTTTGTAGACAAGTCACGTCTCTTATTGAATGACCCGTAAAGTGATATGCTCACTTAATTCCAGGTAATCAAGTTTATAATTAAACAAACATATACTCCCTTTGTCCTAAAAAAAATTGTCATGCTTTCCTTTTTGGTCTGTCCCAAAATAATTGTCACTTTCCTTTTTCAAACAATATATTTTATATCTTTCCATGTATCCTTGGATTTTAAAATTTCAAACTTGAATATTCAAAACTTAGAAGGGCAAATTAGTAACTTTCCAGGGAGACAAGGCATGTCCCACATGTCCCCTTAAAAATTCCTACTCCCCAAAAATGACATCTAAATTGGGATAGAGAGAGTATTTGTTTATATCTTATGCCTTATATGCATATATTTGGATATATGCACGATTCTATATGCCATAGAATGTTTTAAACAGAATGAATGTAAGTGCAGGTTAAAAACATTTTCTCTCTCATGGCCTAGTAGAGTTGAGTTTTAATTCATTATCTAATTGCATATGATCCAAAAGGGTTAGTTTTTCCTGGTTGAATAGACTTATTTATTTATTTATTCTATCTTGTTTAAAAAATTTTGTAAGCCCTAAATTGGGTATAGGAGGACAAAACCTTGTACTATATTTTACAAATTTAGGGTTGAAGTTCTTGAAGAGTTTAATAAAAGGTTTAGACAAGATAAAAGTTGTGGCTTCCAATGGAGGACTTTGAAAGCACAAGACTGTAATGATCCGGTCATTTTCCTTCCTTTCATTTTCCTCCATTTTTACGGATTAATTTTTTTTGTTGAAATTTTCTTTCGCGTAACCTCACTCTTCGTCGTTGGAGTTGATTTTTGAATTCACGTGTTTTCATTCTTGTTAGTTTCCTTGTCATGTATAGCTTTATTTTTGGAGAAAAGCTCGCCGGTTGTTTCTTTTTCCCGTAGGGGCGTGGATGAAAATATTCTTCAGAAACATTTTCGTTTCTTAGGATATTTTTCATAAATATCTTTTCAAGATATTTTGATTTGGGAGTTTTTAAGAAAATATCTGGTGTGTGTCAAACTCTAACCTCGATGTGTGTGATAAAATGTGGCTAAGTTTAAATTTGTAAAATGCCACTACCATTACTAACTATTAAAGTAACAAGAGTGAGTAGGGATCGTCCCAAGGGAAAGAGAAGGTATTCCGGAATTAATGTTGGATTAGTAGGTCAAATGATCAAAGAGGGTTTTGTTGGGTTAATTATACTACAATGCAAACTAAAGTAGTGCAATGTAAGACAAGTAAAACAAGTGAGATGTAGAGAATGAGAGAGGGTTCTTGGGACATAAAGTTTACCACCAAGTATTGCTTACCTAGACATTCAACATTTGATAAATTAGGGGGATTATGTGTTGTAAAAAAGGTGACTGCAATTGATTGAAATATTAAACTTGAATGGCTAAGCAAACATACATTGTCTAAACAATCAAGTGAATAGCACAACATATCAAATTAAGCCATTAATCTTTCCATAAGCTCACAATTAATGCACACTCAAGAATCTAGAGAAATATACTTCTTGTACTCATAAGCATGGATCATCAAACAATAAGAATAGAATGTCCACCTATCTAGGAAATTAAGGCAATTAAACTACAACTGTGCTAATGACATGAAAATTAAACTAATTACACTAAGGAGGTGGTACAATCCATCAAGAAATAAGTATGAACCATCAAATAAACTACAAGAGTAATCCATTAAGCACCATGCCTTGATCTACACTAAACCAAACATTGTAATACACATAGACATGCATCCAATGTAAAGAATCAAGTGTAAAGCACATGACCATTCATTCCAACATACATAGACATATGAATAGAATTAAAAGATCAATTGGAAGTATTAAACTACACAAATCATGTAGAAACAAGATTGATATATATAAGAGGTCAAAACAGTAGTTACAACATAAATCCCCATTAATTACAATCATCAAAGTCTAGGAAGCATGCTTAAGGCTATCTCTAGTACCAAGAGAATAGTCTAGCCACTCATGATTGGTGTCATCCAATCCTCGAGGGCTTTCTCCACAGTTGAATTCATCCTCCTCCTTGGTGTTCTTGGTGGAAACCCTAGAAGAATGAAGAACTCACCCAAAATGTAATGTTTTCTCTCTAATCTCTAGCCAATTATCTCTCTAACTAACCAACCTCTTTGCTAAAAATAGCCAAATTCCTTATATAGGTAGCTCAAATGTCACACCCAATGGTCAGACCTCGTGCACTAGGACCTCAAAATGATTGCACCACGAGTATACCTTCAATTTAGCTTGAAATATGTTTTGCACGCAAATTGAGGTAGTTTGATCGATCATATGGTTGCTCTGATCGATCGAAGTAAGGCAACACATTTATTTGGATAAGGACAAAGGTTGAGATATTTATAAGAAAAAGGACAAAAGTGGTTGGTGAGGATAAGATCAAAAGGTTTGAGTGATCAAAGGAAAGGTTGGATCGATCGAATATGAAATTTTCCTGAGGATAAGGACAAGGGGTTCAATCAATCATGGCATGGTTGGAACGATCGCAATGCGATCGATCATGACTTGGTTCAATCAATCATAAAGGACTTTTTCACCACTTTGCTTCCATTTGCTCCTTTCTTCAACTAGACTTTAGTTTGCTTCCTTCAATACTCTAATTCAGCTGATTTGACATGTTTTAGAGATAAGTGCCTAAAAAGGGGAATAACATGAAATTAGACTAAAACGGGAAAATAAGATAGATAAAGGTCCTAGAACATTCAAGATTAAGGGGCTTAAATGCGCATTTTTCAGTACTTATCAAAATCTTTTGGAAGATATTTTCATTTGGGTCACTTATGCAGCTATCCTTTTGTGTAGGGGCCTTTGTGTAATTAATGAAAGTTAATTGCAAAGTGTCTCCTTGGGTCCTAGATCCTCGTACGGGATTCATTATCACATTTTGTCGAGTTGTGTACTCTTAAAATTGTCTTATGGTCGATCTCCCCAGTTTTCGGGTTTTTGACCTCGATTGCCGCCAAACTTGTTCGGGGCATATCTCTCTGCTCGGGACTCAGTTTTCGATGTAGTTTCTTCCGTTGTTCTTTTTTTCTCATTTAGATTCTTTTTTGTTCATGGTGTTTTGCCGTTTGAGTGCGTCTGCTCAAATTTCACTTTTCTGGGCCTGGCGGACCCCGTTCGGGGCATTTTTTGAGTTTTTCTATAAATAAAGGGTGAGTGGGATATTTTAGATCATCTTCCCTCTCTCTTGGCTGGCAGCCATGTCAGCCTAAAGGGCTACCAACTTTCTTTTTTCTTTTTAATCTCTTTTCCCTTGGAATTTTTTGGTGATGCCTTAAGCTTTAATGTCGGCCTTGATGAGGCTTTTGATTCCAACCGATTGGAATCTCGTTTTGGTAATTTTTTGAGTTCGGGTCTGAAGCGAAGTTTGGATTTTTGTGTGACCTCCTTAGGGTTTAATGTTCACCTTTTTGTCCCTGACAAAACCCCAAAGTTTCGTTGGATTCAGAGCGGTTTCGTTTCGGTGGGATTTGAGATTTCATCTCAAGTGAGGTAGTGGTTATTGTATATTTATTTCCTTAGTGTTTTGTGTTTTTGGAGCTTAATATATATTGTTTACATGCTTACTAAACCATAGTCTTGTATATAGATTGTAAATCCTTGAAATGACTTAGGGTTTCTTGTTTTAAAAGCATTTTGGTGCATATATATATATATATATAGCTTGCCAAATTATAGTTTTTATATATATATTGTATAGCTTAATCCATGATTTGAAGCATACCTAGCTTATATATATATAATGTGTAAAGATAACATGACAATTAATGGCCTTAAGGTTATAGCTTATATGTTTAGTATAGCTTGTTTCATAATTCAAAGCCTTGGGGACATATTTATCTTGCCATGAGTAAATTGTTTCATTTACTAAATTATTTGATTTTAGTGAAATTTCATATTTAGATGACAATCTCTTGAAATGTAGTATATTAATTACCTTGTGAGCATGCTACTAACTTGTTGTAGAATTTGTACTTGTGGCCTCTTAAAATGGTAATTGGACTTAGCATGATATAGGATATCGTTGTCTTGCAAAGCTCGTTTAAATATATCTTGCGTAGGTATATAGTTTGTTTAGAATATTACAATTGATTACCTTGAAAGCTAGTTACTAAATTGTAACTTATTTAGTACTTGTGGCGTAGGATAGTAATTTGGCTCAATTGTTGTAAAATATTCTTGTTTTAATATATAAATTGCATATTGAAGACTTGACATGTCATATGCCATTTAGATTTGAATTCTAGGACATGATTTGTGCAGATTCAACCTTACTTGTGCATGGAAGATGGTTTTTATGCATTATTTGATTTAATATAAGTTTGGTTTAACTTATTGATTTTGTATAAGTTTTGAACTTATTGATTTTGGAAAACTTGCAAGGATATAATACAGGTGATGGTTAGGGTTTGGCTTTAATACGGAGACAAGATTCTTCTAAGTCATAAGTGCGCACTAGGCAGTACCTTGTGGGTCGTAATTACCGAGAATAACTTGCTTAATCTGTGACTATGTGTCCTAGTCTTTCCACTCTTTGATTTCGCATTCAATTTCAAGTTGTTAATCATGGATTACTTGTAGCTTGAGAATTGGTGTTTACTTTGGGTATATAAATCTCATTTAGTATACTTGAACTTGTATACTTGCTTATGTACTTAAATCCCGTTTAGTATACTTGAACTTATATGCTTGCTTTATTCATTTGAACATCATTTTATATACTTGCTTCTTGTGTTTAAATTGCATTTAGAATACTTGAAATTGTGTACTTGCTCCTTATTTAAACCTCATAATGTATACTTGAACTTGTATACTTGCTCCGTGAATTTAAATTTTGTTAGTATATTTGTGCCATATATACTTGTATTATGCGTATTTCATTTAGCTTAGTATACTTGTGCTTGTATACTTGATTTACGAGTTTCTCCATATTATTAGTATGCTTGAGTATGTATGCTTAAGTATTACATATCTTGTTTTAGTATAGTTTAGTATGCTTAAGTATTATGCGTATTTCATGTGTTGTATTTTAACATTGTTTAGTATACTTGAGTATGTGTACTTGTATGTTGTAGTTCATTTCAATTGCATAAGTAGCTTGAGATGATCCCTTAGTTCACCTTGGAATATATACGTTAGGAGGAATGATCCCTTGTGATAATCTATGTTGAACTTGCATAGCATTTGAAACTTTAGGGTATATGCATACACTTCTTCCTATGAGTAACTTATTTACTCACCCTAAGTTATTGGGTTATTTTTCAGGTACGGATCCCTTGGTTTGGGATGCATAACATCTCTAGGTTACCTTGTATATTTTGAAGTGATTTGATGTATTTTTGTCAACATGCAAGTGTTAGCATGTTTAGATTCTCTTTGAAATTGTAATGAAATATATATTTGGGTTAATATGTCATTTTTAATTCCGGATATGTAATGAATGCCTAAGCACTCTTTTTAGTACACATTTGATATGTATGACATGAGGCCAATGGCGACAAATTTTAAAGTTCAAGGGTATGCATTTAAATTTCAAGTTTCACCTTTGAAATATAATTTTGCTAACTTTGGAGGTTGGCATGTGATTTGGAGTAAATGGAATGTAATGAGGCCATAGGCCATAGTAGCGCGTCTAAAATGTTATTTTATGTTGGCGTGCATGCTCACATTAGCACACAAATGCACGGTTTTAAAATTAATAATGCCATAGGGGATTTAAAGGAGGCTTGAGAAGCCTTTTGCATTTTTTTTGGTTTTGCACAACTTTCTGCAGAATTTTGACCTATTTCGATCGACCGGTGGCTTGTTTCAGCCGACTGGTTCCTTGTTCAATTTAAATTGAACATTATTTTGTCAATTCCAGTAGCCAACTTCCATTTTAAGCCACAACTGGTCGACCGGTTTGTCATTTCGGCCGATCGAAATGAAGGCTCATTTCTTGGCTTTTCTTGGCTCACTTCGGTCGATCGAAGCTTCATTTCGGCTGACTGAAATGGAGCTGCCTTGTAGGTTTTTGTTTAGCTGTTGACTCTTCAGGCTTTTTCCGATTGGTTCGTTCCCACTCGACTTTGTTGACCTTATTTAAGTCATCCAATGGCAGACGTGGTCTAGTTTGAACTAGATCATGCCTTCTTAAGTGTCATTGGTGCCATAGGGTACCATTTGACCTTTTCATTCTAGTTTCCACTTCTGGTTAATTCTTTGAGTTCCGTGACTTAATAGAACATCACATTGATGTCTTGGGGATGACGTACATCTCCAAAGACTTGTTTTTATTTTGCTTCCGCATTTTGGATCCGTTTCGGGTCATCACAAGACACAATGGGTTTGAAAAATCCAGGGTCATTACAAAGACGATTATAAGATGATTTTTAACTGGTGCAACATGATTTTTATTTGCATGCTTATATTGATGTGATGGTTACAATCTCATGCTTAATCCAAAATATTTATAAAAAAAAAATGATTTTCTGAAAATTTTAAAAATTTATTTTTAATTAAATTTTGTGGAAAGTGTAGGATTATCCCATAGCTAAGCTCAAGAAATTAAGCTAAGTTGACCCAAATGGATTAGGTTCATCAAGCCTAAAAGGAATTTTAAAACGGATTCCAATATTATTTACATTAAAATTAATATTGTAATATGATGAAATTATGCATGAGATGTATGGAATTTAAAGAAAACTCTTTAAATTTAAAAGTCAAGTGGGAGCGGGATTTAATTTTAAATTCCACAGCCTTCCATTGTCGATTTATTGTAAGGTGGAACAAGTACCTCGCCACCAATCTTGGGTGTTCCTCCGGAGGGTATTTGTTTCACTAGTTACTAGATATGGATTTCACATTATAGAACTAGTGGTAGGCGGATGGGGATGATCACCATTAGGAGACGGACCTCATTCAATTGCATTACTTCTAGACAATGGTATACACATTACTAAGTGGGAGTATGCTCCACCTCAGGGGATATTTTCACTTAGAGGCCAAGGATAAATCGGTTTCCATATTTCATATGGCATGAGATGCCTAGACAGTGGGATATTATGGAAATTGTTTTCGTCTAATCAAGGTAGTGACATGATCTCTTGGTAGTGGATGTTCTTATTGCCACCTGGGAGAAACGAGTGAATACCTACAGTGATTATGATTACTGATGTTTTCATTACATCAGTGGTTTAGAGAGATCCACAGAGAGGCTATATGAAAACTAAAGTTTATTTTTGTTTTCTGTATGTATGCCATTTTATTTATACATGAATGTTTATATATATTTCAGATTTTGAATGTTTTCAGTCCACTTGCTATTATACTTAAGGACAACAAATTAACAGGGCCGAACTATGTTGACTGGAAGAGAAATCTTCATATTGTACTTACTGCATAAGAGTACAACTTTGTGCTCACTCAAGAGTGCCCTCTTATGCCTGGCCCTAATGACAGTCAGGAGCTAAAGGAAATGTACGAGAAGTGGCAAAAGGCTTATGAAATGGCCAAGTGCTTTATTTTAGCTTTAATATCAAATGTTTTAAAACATCAACATTAGTCTTTTGTCACTGATCTTGACATTTTGTTGAACCTTAATGAGATGTTTAGGGAACAAAGTAGAGCGGCATGACAAGTCGCAATGAAATAGATTATGAACGCTCATATGCCCGAAGGAACTCCAGTTGGTGATTACCTTGTAAAAATGATTTCTTATTTAAATAAACTAGAGGTTTTTAGGGTAGACATAGATGGTGAGACCCAGGTTGATATAATTCTGCAATCATTACCAGAGTCATTCAATTGGTTTAAACTAAATTATTCTATGAATAACATGACTTATTCTTTATCAAAATTGATGAATGCTCTGCAATCGGCAGAAAGAATTTTTGAGGGTCAAGGGAGTGTTCACACAGTGGAAAAAGGGTTCTTCTTCGCATGGAAAGCCGAAAGGTAAGAACTATAAGAAGAAGTAAGGTTCCACTGTCCCTAAAAAGGTTGGTACTAGTGTTGGGATTATCAAGGCTAAGGATGGGGTATCCTTATGCGAATGCTAAAAAATGTGTCAATTTAGAAGTGCGTCAAGTGGCCACCACATTTAGAAATTTATAAAACCACTAGATACTTATACTATGTAGTATGAAGTGTGAAGGGTGGTGTCGTCGAGGACCAAAGCTCAAAGTGTGATAAAATGTGGCCAAGTTTAAATTTGTAAAATGCCACTACCACTACTAACTACTAACGTAGCAAGAGTGAGTAGGGATCGTCCCAAGGGAAAGACACGGTATTTCCGAATCAATGTTGGATTAGTAGGTCGAATGATCAAAAGAAGGGTTCGATTTGATTAATTAAACTAATGGTTTAATGAAAACAATGTAATTAAGTGATAATTCAGAAATTGGAGAAAGTAATATGAGAGAAATGTCTTAGGGTTTAGAGTTCACCACTAAGTTTCACTTCACCAAAGACTATCAATTGTAAATTATGGGGAAATTCATGTTGTAAAATGTGTGTGTGTGTCAGCAATTGAAAACTAAGCATGGATGGCAAATAATTATAGATTGTCTAATCAATCTAGTGAGTAGCACAAACTATCAAATAAGACTATTAACCATTCAATTAAACCACAATTAGTGCACACACAAAAATCTAGAGAAATGTACTTCTTGCACTCATAAGTATGGAACATCAAACAATAAGAATAAATTATCCACCTATCTAGGAAATTAAAGTAATTATACTACAGCTATGTTAATGACATGAAAATTATACTAATTAAACTAAGGAGGTGGCATAATCCATCAAGAAATAAGTATGAACCATCAAATAAACTATAAGAGTAATCAATTAAGTACTATGCCTTGACCATCACTAGATTCATAATATCAACACACATAGATATGCATCAATTTCATTAAATCTAGAGAAAAGCATATGAACATTCATTCTAGCATACATAGACATATGGATAGAATTAAATGATTAATTGAAAGCATTAATCCATACAAATCATGTAAAAATCATAAGATCTATATTTATTCATGGTTAAAACATCAATTACAACTAAAATCCCTAAAAATATACAAAAAACTAGGTTTAGGAAGCAAGCATAGGGGCTATCTCTAGCCCCAAGAGAAGGATTTAGCCACTCATTGTAGTGGCCATGGAACCCTCAAGGGTTAACCTGGAGGTTGGCATTATCTTCTTCATCCTTTCTTTTTTCATAAACCCTAGTTCTAGAGAGAGAAACTATTTATATCTATGGTAAAATATCTACTAGAGGAAGTCTTTTACAAATTGGTTCAATTAATATATTACAAGCCTCTATGAGTAGGTAACAAGTCAAAAATACAGCCTTTGATTGGTGAAAATTCGCAGCTACAAAAAGAGGTAGAGTCCGGGCGCGCTCGAGAATTAGATAGCACACTACCAGCAGTCATTTCGATCAATCGAAGGGTTTTCGATCGATCAAACACTTACTTCGATCGATCGAAGCTGACGTGTCATGAAAATATCTTCTTGGCCTTATCCGGATTACTGAGCTGGCATTGCCTTGATTTTAATCGATTGTAGCCTTCTTCGATCGATCGGGACTTACTTCGATCGATCGAAGTTCCACTGATGCAATTCTTCTGACTTCTTTTCAGATTTGCTCCTTAACTCAAAATGTGAGCTAAATGGCTCTTCTTAGCCTGTTTGAACTTTATTAACTTGAAATAGGCAAAAACACAAATAAGTACTAAAACATAAAAGTAAGATAGATGAATGGACTAAAATACCCTAGCTTAGGTGGTAAAATGCGTCACATTTGAGCACTCATCACACCCCCAAACTTAGATATTGCTAGTCCCTAGCAATGAACTACAAGGAAAAGAAATAAAACAATGAAAGGATAACGCCACTTTCATAGGGAACATGATTGCATTTAGCATATGCAACAAGCCTTTTAAACCCCTAGGTTACCCCTAGTGGATGAGTGAAGTCTCGTGAGGGTTTCCAGAAATGATACCCACAAACATTAATCTCTTTCTCACTAAAGAGGCACCAATATACAAAATTATAAGTGCTCAAATGTGATGCATTTTAGTACCTAAGCTAGGGTATTTTAGCCCATTCATCTATCTTACTTTCATGTCTTAGTTACTTATTTGTGTTTTTGCCTATTTCAGGTCAATAAAGTTCAATCAGGTTAAAAAGAGCCATTTAGCTCAATTTTGGAGCTAAGAAGCAAAGTTGAAAAGAAGCCAAGAAAATGCACCAGAGGAGTTTTGATCGATCGAAGGGAATCCCGATCGATTGAAGAGGATTACAATCGAACGAGATGAAGGCGGTGCCAGCTCAGCAAAGTGGATAAGGCCAGAAAATATTTTTAATGCCACGTCAGGTTCGATCGATTGAAGTTAAGTGTTTAATCGATCAAACATCTTCGATCGATCAAAATGCTTCCTGGCAGTGAGCTATCTAATTCTTGAGCGCGCTAATTTCTACCAAACTTATGTAGCTGCGAATTTCCTCCAATCATAGGCTGTAATTCTAACTTGGTCCTTACTCAAAGGAGTATGTAATTGATTTATTGAACCATATTGTATCATATCATCATAGAGATATTACCAAATATAGAAAAAAAATTTATCTCTCTAGAACTAGGGTTTTTGGGAAGAAAGTAAGGATAAAGATGATGATGCCAACCTCCAAGCTAGCCTTTAAGGGTTCCATGACCACTACAATAAGTGGCTAAATCTTTCTTTTGGAGCTAGAGATAGCCCATAGGCTTACTTCTCAAACCTAACTTTTGTGTATTTTTGGGGATTTTAATTGTAATAGATCTTTTGACCATAAATAAATATAGATCTTATGATTTTTACTTGATTTGTATGGATTAATGCTTTCAATTGATCATTTGGCCCTAGTTATATGTCTATGTATGCTAGAATTGATGTTCATATTTTTGTCTCTAGATTTAATTAAATTGATGCATGTCTATCTGTGTTGATGATGTTAATTGGTGTTGGATCGGAGGTCACACTCCGAAAAGTTTATGTTTACATAGCCAAGTTTTACATTTAGAAATTGCCACTACTACTTTTCACTAAAAATATAGCTAGGGTGAGTAGGGATCGTCCTAAGGGATTGAGTGTCGTACTAGGTTGAGGAATCAAAATTAGGGTTAGTAGGTCGAGTGATCAAAATAGTGGTTAGTTGGTTGGATTAAACTAGGTGCAATTTAAACTAAGGTAAACAATAATGCAATAGAGAGAATAAAAGAGAGAGAGAGATCTTGGGGTTTAGAGATCACCACTAAGCATAGCTTTTCTATACCTTTAATGAATGATTAATGAGGGGAAGAACATGTATTGCAACAAGGTGTGTGTGTGTGGTTGTTCCAACAAGCATGGATGACAAATTAAGCATATATTATCTAAACAACATAGTAAATAGCACAACATATCAAATTAAGCCATTAATCCTTTCTTTAAGCTCACAATCCAAACACATCACAAAGATAGAGATATATGTTACTTGCTTTTCATAAGTATGGAACATCAACAACAAGCATGGATTGTCTTTCCATTTAACAACTACACTAAAACTAGCTAATGACATGAAATTAAACTAAAGGAGAGGTACAATCCATCAAGTAATGAGTATGAACCATCAAATAGACCACAAGAACATGACATTAAGTACTATGTCTTGACAATCTCTACATCTATAACATCAACATACATAGACATGCACCAATAACACAAGAAATAGAGACAAACATATGAACATCTATTCTAGCATACATAGACATATGGATAGAATGAAATGATCAATTGGAAGCATTAAACCACATAAATCATTGAATAAACAAGATTTATAGATATAAAAGTGTCAAGACATGAATCACAATACAAATCCCTTAAAAAATACATAAATCAAGAAGTAGAAAGCATGCTTAGGGCTAACTTTAGCCCCAAAAGGATGTCTAACCACTCATGGATGATGCTCTCCAACCCTCAAAGGTAAGCTCCATGGAAGAAATCTGCTCCTTGGTTGATGACGAGTCTCCAATGGTGTCTCTAGCTTCTTCCTCTTCTTTGCTTCCTCACTAAGAGTTTTCTAAGGTATGATATGATATGGTGTGATATGATACAATATGATACAAAAAGTAATCCTTATCCTTGTATTGGTAGGTTAAATGACACCCAAAATGAGCTAGGGTCGTACAACAAATATTCCCCAATGATTGGATAAAGGACAACTTTTTGTGAGCTGGAAATTTAACTTTTTCGCACTGGAGGAAGTTCGATTGATCGAACCTTGGACTTGGATCGATCGAACATGGCTGAGATCTATCGAACTGAAGTTGGATCGATCCTTAATGGCGGCACCTTATTGGATAAAAACAAATCTGAGATATTTTGAAGATAGTATTGGGAAAAGGATAAAAGCGGTTGGTAGGGTGGTATAACTGGATAATATCAATCATTTGGATAAAGACAAGAATGTTTAATAGATCAGAGAAGGAAGTTGGATCAATCAAACTTTTGAGATCTTTGAAAATGACATCATGGCCTGGATCTATCTTGAAGTGCTGAGATCGATGGAAGTTGGATCAATCGAACTTTTCTTGAGATCGATCGAAGTTGTTGAAATTCTACCCTTTGCTTCCTTTTGCTCTACTTTGCTCATTTCTTTGATTCATCCCAGAATTGCTTCAATTATGCTCTAATTTGGCTGAGTTAGCTCATTTTGGGGATAAGTACCTGAAAATGGGAATAACATGAAATCAATACAAAACGGTAAAGTAAGATAGATAAAGGTCCTAGAATACCTAAGCTTAAGGGGTTTAAATACGCACTTTTCAGTGCTCATCATTAATCTAGTGATGGTCAAGG
Organism: Cornus florida; assembly: GCF_030987335.1. Lineage (NCBI taxonomy): Eukaryota > Viridiplantae > Streptophyta > Magnoliopsida > Cornales > Cornaceae > Cornus > Cornus florida. The sequence goes on along the minus strand of NW_026775577.1, from coordinate 80,459,822 downwards.
CATGGTGTTTAATGGAACACTCTTGTGATTTATTTGATGGTTCACACTTGTTTCTTGATGGATTGTATCACATCTCTAGTTTAATTAGTTTAATTTCATGTCTTTAGCCTAGTTGTAGTGTAATTGCTTTAATTTTATAGGTAGGTGAACAATCCATTCTTGTTTCTTGATGTTCCATACTTGTGAATGCAAAAAGTGCATATCTCTAGATAATTGTTTGTGCACCAATTGTGGTTTAATTGAATGGATATTGGTCTCATTTGATGTGTTGTGCTATTGTAATAACCCGATCATTTGCCTCCCTTTCGTTTTTCTGAAATTTTACGGATTAATTTTTTCCGTTTAATTTTCTTTTCTGAGTTCAGTTTCTCATCTCATAGTGTCATCTTAAGTGCTCGGAAATGGTTTCTGAGACTCTTTCATTCGGATTGACAACTTTCTTTGAGGACCGAGTCATTTTCGCATTTTCACTTTTCGGACACTATTCACTTTTTGTCATTTTTCCTATTTCGTCCTTTTCCCTATTCTGTCTTTTCCCCATTTGTCACTTTGTTGGCATAACCTCACTTTTCGTGCTCGGAATTAGTTTTTGACTTCACCTGTCTTCATTCGAAGTGGTTTCCACGAAATACGTATCTTTATTTTTGTAAGAAAGTACTCTGGTTGCTCCCGGTGTCCATAGGGGCATGGATGCATAGTTCTTTGGAATTATTTTCTTTTCTTGGGATGTTTTTCGTTAATATCTTTTGAAGATATTTTATTTTAGGGGTTTTTAAGAAAATATTTTTGGAAAATATTTTCATTCTGGGGCATTAGTGTAGTTTTCACTTTTTGGAGGGGCCATTGTGCAATTAACGAAAATTATTACAAAAATACCTCGTTTGGAGCCTGGATCCTCGTACGGGATTCATTTTGCTTATTTTTTCGAGTTGTGTACTCCTAGAATTCTGTTCTGGTCATTTTTCTCTAGTTTCAGAGTTTCTGACCCCGATTGCCGCCGAACTTGTTCGGGGTATATCTCTCTGCTCGGGACTCAGTTTTTGACGCCGTATCTTCCGTTGTTCATATTTTCTCATTTTGAATATTTTTTGTTCATAGAGTTTTGTTGTTTGAGCACGTCTGCTCAAATTCCACTTTTCCAAACCCGGCGAGGCTCTTTCGGGACACTTTTTGAGATTTTCTATAAATAGGGGACTTAAAGAAGAAAAATCAGATTTTCTTCTTCTTCTTCCTCTCTTGGCTGGCAGCCATGGATGCCCATGGGGCAACCACCTTTTCTTCTTCTCCTCCACTTGATTTCCTTAGTGAAAGTCTTCGGCCTTAATGTTTGTTGTTCGTCTTGTCATGCTCGACCTTTCACCCTTATTAGAACCCGTTTTTGGCCAAATTTTGAGTTTGGGTTTGAAGTCAAGTTGTGATTTTCATGGGGCTTCTTGGGGATTCTTGTTCATTGTGTTGTCCCCGACAAACCCTTGGATATTGTCGGATTCAGAGCACTTTTATTTCGGTGGGTGTGGAGGGAAAAAACTCCCTCCAATAAGAAGCGTACACGTCATCACTACACATATCTACATTCTAAGGACATATAAGGCCCATCATGCTCAAGCCCAAATTGAGTGTATTTTTAGCCCAAGACCATTGTTATTTGTCTTCCAACCTCCATCAAGGCCGAATCAAGAGGTCATCAGCCCAACTTGTTAATATTTAACATCCGGTCCGCTACTCAAGCCCAGCCGGATCAAAGTATGTTCAGCCCAGTTATTCAAGAATGCACAAGTCCTACCAGTTGAACGATTTACCGTAGAAGGAAAATTCTGAGATAGGAAGTTCTGTACAAGGCAAGTTCTATGTATAGAAAATTAGACAATGGAAAGAACTCTATTAGTAGAGAATGTTTATATAGAAAGAATTGGAGGACAAGCAACGCAAGTCCTACCATAATTTTACAATCTTTTGTATATAAATAGAGGCTTAGACCTCTAATAAAGGGATCAAGCAATTCTACGCTTCGACATATATTGTTCTTGTTTATTTTTACTATTGATTGAGTGAGTTGTTTTATTTTTCTTAATCATTATTGGTTGAGCGAAATTCTGCACCTACACTTTGGCGCCGTCTGTGGGAATAGTATAAAAATATACTCCCACTTGTTCTTCAAATCAAATCCTTAGTCGTATCTGGAATGTCAAACGGAGAGTCAGCAATGAATCAACAGATAGAATTGATGCAAAAGATGCGAGAGGAGTTTTTGCACCAATTTGAGACACTCTGGCAAGCAAACGATACGAGTGTCGCCCAGATAGCTGCGCTTCAGCAGCAAACTCATACGCTGCACACGGCAATGGCCAGGCTAACGCCACAACCACCACCAGGCGATGCTACAGCACCACCCCCCACCCAGAATTTACCTCCAGTTCACGAGCCTCCGGCCAACGGGACACCACCCAACGAGGCTCGACCTAATGAGGTTCAGCAACAGTAAGGGACAAGGTCCGAGGCGCACACAGGACGAACAAGCCGAGTCCAGCCAGAGGCTTACGGTATGGTCCAATGGCGTTCCAGATGGCGCACGCGTACAAGATGCCTTCGACGAAAAGAAGCTATTAAGAGTTCAGACACCAGCCGAGATGGCTAGAGAGCACAAGAACTCCTTGGTCAAGACCCCCTTTACTGATGATGTGTACCTTGTGGAGAGACTAAGGAAGTTCACTATGCCATCCTTCACCCAGTTCGATGGGGCAGGAGACCCCTCTCGGCATCTCGATCATTATGCGCAAAAGATGGCACTGGACAATCATAATGATCCGTGGATGTGTAAGGTTTTTCCTACCAGTTTAACTGGAGCAGCGTTAGAATGGTTCAGGAATAGGCCACACAAGTCTATCCCTGATTATGAGACCTTGTGCACTATGTTCTTAGCCCAGTATTGCGGAAATAAGAAGCAGAAGAAAAGTATCGCCAGCCTTTTCACCATAAGGCAAAGGAAGGGAGAAACTCTGCAAGATTTCTTATCCAGGTTTAACATGGAAGCCTCGGAGATAGCAGATTGCCACCCTGCCACGGCAATCAAAACATTTAAGTTGGCAATGATCCAGGGAACCAAGTTTCACACATCCTTGATCAAATATTCCCCCCCAGATATGCAGACTTTGAACGCTAGGGCACAAATCTACATTCGGTTGGAGGAAAACGTAGCCCACCGTGCACAGCACGCTACCCTCGTCACAGTGGAAAACAAGTCTCGAGAGAAAGCTATAAGCATAAGGATGCAGAAGGTTCCTCATGCCGCCACATAAGTCACCCAAGCGCCTGAGAAGAGGCAAAGGACAGAGAACAGGCATACCCCTCTCCGTACTACCTTAGCGCGCCTATTCCAAGAGAATAAGACGAGGTTCGCAACTCCTCAGCCCATGAAACAACCCTTAGAGCAGAGGGATAAAAGCAAACATTGTGCCTACCATAGAGACTATGGGCATACCACCAATGACTGCAGGTCCCTTCAGCGACAGGTAGAAAGCATGATAGCGAGAGGAGAGTTGGTGGAGTATCTCGCCACGAAGGAGTATGTAAAACCTCGGGAGGTTAACCCTCGACGGGTAGAGGGCGGTCAGGTAAAGGTTATCCATGCCATACACGGAAGGTCAGAGGATGATGAAGAGTCTAAAGAGTTGTACAGATCCAGGTTGAGAGAGGCTCATAAGTTACGAAGATTGTCTTCGGTAAACACGGTTGCACCAGGCAGCATCAACATTGGATTCGGTAACAATGATCTGTCTAGAGTCCAGCGCCCGCATGAGGACCCCTTGGTCATTAGCCTCCTAGTAGCGAATTATATGATCAGGAGGGTGCTGATAGATCCGGGAAGTAGCGCCAACATCATTACAAAAGCAGCTTTCGATCAGCTGGGGGTTTCACCATCGTCCATCAGGCCAACTTCCAGCCCCCTAATGGGGTTTGATGGTACTAAGGTGAATCCACTTGGGGTGATCGATCTATCCGTTACTGTAGCAAAGAGGACTCTGAAGGAGAACTTTGTCGTGACGGAGATTCATCCATTTTATAACCTCATTATGGGGAGAGGTTGGATCCATCGTATGAACGGAGTCCCCTCTACCCTTCATCAAGTAATGAGGTGTTTATCCCCAGATGGCAGGGAGGTCATCGACCTCTGGGGAGACCAGGTTGCTGCAAACGAATGTTACATGCTAACGTTATATGAAGCAAAGAAGGCATCAAAATCACCTCAATCAGAGGCGAATCCCAAAGATGCAATCAAATAGCAGTTACAGTATCCTCTACCCAAGTATCTCAAGGCAGTGGAAGAAGCCGAGGCTGAAGCACCTACCGAGGAGTCCCTCGAAGCTATAGAGGTAGTCTTCGGAGACCCTCAGAAGGTCACCTACATTGGCTCATCTTGCACAGCCGAAGAGAAGGAAGCATTGATCAGGGTCATTCGGTGCAATTCGGATGTCTTTGCCTGGGATCACTCGGACATGGTGGGGATCGATCTTACGGTCTCATGCCATAGTTTGAGGGTTAACCCAGAATTCAGGCTAGTCAAGCAGAGGCACCGACGGTTCGCACCTGAACGGAATCGCATAATAGCTGAGGAAATAAATAAACTATTACAAGCAGGATTCATTCGAGAGGTGCAATACCCACAATGGCTCTCAAATGTAGTAGTCGTTCAAAAGAAGAATGGGAAATGGAGGGTATGCGTAGATTATACCAACCTTAACAAAGCTTGCCCAAAAGATAGCTTCCCTCTGCCCAAGATTGATCAAATGGTGGATGCTACGACAGGTTATGAGAGGCTCACATTCCTTGATGCATACTCCGGCTATAATCAGATTCCCATGAATCCTGAAGATGAGGAGAAAACCGCTTTCATCACAAAGACGGGCACTTACTGCTACAGAGTGATGCCCTTCGGTCTAAAGAATGCCGGAGCCACCTACCAGCGACTTGTCAATAAAATTTTCAATAATCTACTGGGGAATACAGTTGAAGCCTATATCGATGACATGGTGGTCAAAAGTATACGGAAAGAGGATCACCCGAAGCACCTCCAGGAGGTCTTTGATACTCTCAAGAGGTACAATATGAAGCTGAACCCCACCAAGTGCTCCTTCGCCGTCTCTTCAGGACAGTTCCTCGGGCACATTGTAAATAAAAGAGGAATAGAAGTAAGCCCAGCTCAGGCAAAGGCACTTATACAGAACCAAGAGCCAAAAACCCGCAGGGAAGTGCAAGTTCTAACTGGCCGAATTGCGGCCCTCAGCCGGTTCATATCCTGATTATCTGATAAGTATAAACCTTTCTTTGATGCTATTCGATCCAAAAACAAAGATATGTGGGGACCTCAGCAGTAGGAAGCTCTCAATCAATTGAAAAGCTACATGACAAAACCCCCAATCCTTTCTGCTCCAACGCCCGGAGACACTCTCATCCTGTACTTAGCAGTATCAGCTGTAGCAACAAGCGCAGTGTTGATCAAAGAAGGAGGCAAGGTTCAGCACCCAATCTTTTACACAAGCAAAACGATGACGGATGCCAAGACACGGTATAGTGAGATGGAAAAGATAATCCTGGCATTAATTTATGCCAAGAGGAAACTTCGACATTACTTCGAATCTCACAGCATAGTGGTACTTACAAATCACCCTATATGGGCTATCATAGCTAAACCAGACTTGTCTGGTCGAATTATAAAATGGGCTATTGAACTTAGCTCTTTTGATATCACCTATGCACCAAAGGTATCTCACAAGGGGCAGTCAGTAGCGGATTTCCTACTGGAGTATGAAGATCAATCTGAGGAGCCGACATTTCAAAAGCCGTACTGGGAGTTACGGGTTGATGGCTCTTCCAACCAGAAAAGGGCAGGGGCCGGGATTGACGTCACAACACCCGAGGGTATCAAGCTGCAACAATCAATTTGGCTAGATTTCCCAGCTACTAATAATGAGGCCGAGTATGAGGCATTGCTTGCCGGCCTTCGGCTAGCTAAACAGCTACAGGTACGGTGCTTAAAAGTTTTTAGTGACTCACAGCTTGTGATCAATCAAGTGACAGGGCACTATTATCCCAAGGAGGAACGTATGAAGTCATACAAAGATGCTGTAGAGAATGCCATCTGGGAGTTCGATCAAATCGAATTCCATCAGGTACCACGAGATGAAAATGCCGAAGCAGATCGATTGGCCGCAGCCGCATCATCTTCAGATGAAGAGTTGATTCGGCTTGTTCCAATCGATGTCCTCGAAGAACCTAGCATTAATCCCCGGCAAGAGGTGATGGTGATCCCGGAAGTTCCACGCGAGCCATGCTGGATTGATCCAATCGAGGCCTACCTCAAGGAGGGAGTTCTCCCAAATCAAAAGCTGAGGCAAGGAAGCTTAGGCTTACCGCGGCTAAATACTCAATCATCAATAACCAGTTATACCAAAGGTCATTCTCCGGTCCTTATCTCAAGTGTTTAACCCCTACTGAGGCTCTCACAATTATAAAACAAATTCATGAAGGAGATTGTGGAAATCACTCGGGAGGAAGATCCCTTGCACACAAAATTCTAACCCAAGGCTATTTTTGGCCATACTTGGCTCGGAATGCCAAAGAATACTCAAGAAGATATGACAAGTGTCAGCACCATGGTCCAATAAAGCATCAACCTGCCGAAGGTTTGCACGCCATGGCTAATCCATGGCCGTTCGCCCAATGGGGGATTGATGTAGTAGGACCGTTACCCAAAACCGTGAAAAAAAAGGAGCATGTGCTTCTGGCTACGGATTACTTCACCAAGTGGGTGGAAGCTGAAGCCTTCTCTAGCGTCACCCACGAAGAAGTAAAGCATTTCATTTGGAGCAATATTATTTGCCGGTTTGGGGTACCAAAAGTCATCGTAATGGACAATGGTAAGAACCTCGATAACAGAAGTACAAGAAAGTTCTTTAACGAATATGGAATCCTGCAAAAATTGGCTGCAGTTAGTCATCCACAAGGCAATGGGCAAGCTGAAATAACTAATCGCACGATATTTGGGTGCTTAAAGAAAAAATTGGAGAAATTAAAGACAAAATGGTATGAGAATCTCCCTCAAGTGCTCTGGGCCTATCGAACCACTCCAAGACGACCCACGGGAGAAAGCCCATTTGCTATGGCATATGGATCCGAAGCTGTCATTTCTACCGAGTCCATAATCCCAACCCTTCAGACATCCTTGGTACTGGAAGGGAACAATGAGCAACAACTCGAACATAGCCTTTATCTTGTGGACGAAAGGAGAGATGCAGCAGCAATTCGGCTCGCGGCATACCAACAGCAGGTGTGTAACAGTTATAACAAACGCGTCAGATTCAGGAGCTTTGTGGTAGGCGATTGGGTTTTGAAGTAAGAGACAGCTCATGTAAAGAAACTGGAACCTAAGTGGACCGGACCCTACAGGGTTACCGAAGTAGTGGGGAAAGGAGCATATCGTTTGGCCGAAGCTGGCAGACGTCCCATTGCGCGTCCTTGGAACGCAATACACCTTAAAAGGTATTTCCATTAGATAAGTTTGTCAATTTTGCTCCATATTCTTCACAAATAAGGCTGAGTATGTCCACAGTCAGCCAAACTTTTCTTTATTTTGCTTCTATATTCAGTACAACTCTACTCTATTTATTTCTTTCTATAAAAATTGGGGCCATACTACTCTATGATTATGCAACTTTTATGCATGCAACTTTTATGCATGCGTCGCATTAGGCAATTTTTATGCATGCCAAGTCGCACTATGCAATTTTTATGCAATTAGAAGCAAGCTGTTAAAAAGCATTCGTCACAATGATTTTTAAGAAAAAAAACATAAGTTATGGCCTATGGTTAAAACTTTCTATCCCACATCGACAAAAAAGTATGTGCTACATTCTGTTATATATGGGAATATTCAAATAGTTAATTACGGTGTAAGGAGGGCCCACTGGTATTTAAGGCTGTCAAGCTCGATACCAGAGGCATTCCTTACACTGACCTTTTTGACAAAATTTAGTCTATATCCTACATCGGATAGAAATAGAAAAGAAACGCGGTTCATATATGCGTAGTCCACTACATTTGGTTGCCAAGAAGGGAGTATCAATGGAGGAGGAAAGTCTCCAAAGTCAACAAATAGGAAACTTCACAGCCACTGTTACTCGCTTTCTTAGCCTCTTATCATTTTTGAATCCTCGGCCTCATGATAAGTTGTTTTGAGAAAAAAATATGAACAAACTTCCCCTCAGGCTCAGCGCCGGGGACTAGTTCATTCGCCTCGGACCCTAAGTGTCCGGCTCGGCAAAAATCTCGCCTCAGACCCTAAGTGTCCGGCTCGGCAAAAATCTCGCCTCGGACCCTAAGTGTCCGGCTCGGCAAAACCTCCCCTCAGGCTCAGCGCCGGGGAGTAATTCATTTGACCTCGGACCCTAAGTGTCCGGCTCGGCAAAACCTCCCCTCAGGCTCCGCGCAAGGGAGTATTTAATTCACCTCGGATCCTAAGTGTCTGAGATAGCTTCAGACCCTAAGTGTCCTATTCAGTACTATTCCTCCACGACTCAGTGCCGAGGAACAATTCACCTCGGATCCTAAGTGTCTGAGACAGCTTCGGACCCTAAGTGTCCTATTCAGCAATATTCCTCCACACTTAGTGCCGAGGAACAATTCGCTTCAGACCTCTGGTGGCCGGATCAGAACTTTGTCCTCCGGACTCCAAGTGTTTAATACCCTGTGGATGTGGATATATCATAAGTTCATCATGATCCACCCCACATCAGGAACACACGAGAAAGAAAGAGTATGTATACGTCTACTACAGGCAAGTCAAAGGCAAGAAGAGTTCACTTAACAGTTAGATCATTATCCATATGAATCATCCTGAGATATCAATTAAACTGTTAAAAGGATCTCCTTCTTCCCACCATCCTTGCTTTTTCTCGGATAGCATAAATCCAAAGCATAAAGACAATGTGTTTTGTTTGTCATAAAAACATTACCAGTCAGAAAAGTATGAACAATATCAAAAGCATACAGCAAAAACAAATCAGGTATTAAAAGCCTAAAACAAAAATTATATTTATTATGCCAAACATACTGTCAATAAAAACGAAATACATGGTTCTACTTCCTCTTCGGATCGAAGGGAGTAGATTCAAAAGCATCCACTACAGTAGGACTTGGGGTAGGAGGAATTGAAGCCGCAGGGGCAGAAGAGCTAGGAGTACCCTTTAGGTGCGCCTTCACCATCTCGGCAAAGCGGATTTCAGCTTCCAAAGCCTGTGGCCCTTCATCATATGGGAAGTGCACCCCCACCTGCTTGTCAAAAGCGTCCGGATCCATCGTCCTAGGGCCTGAGCCCTGATTATAGCCAGACCGGAACGCTTTAGCACTAGCTAGGTGTGCCAGACAGGAGTAGCGCCCCTGCATTTGCTTCCCCGCCTTGAAGCAAGTAGTAAGAGCCTCTGTCAGGCGTTAAATTTCGGCCTGAAGAGAATCCACCTTAGCCTCAGAGGCAGCCAACTGCCTCTTATACACATCCTTGGCTTCAGTAGCTATCTTCAGATTGGTAAAGGCAGTGGTGGCTCTCTTCTCTGCATTGTCAAGATCCTTCTCCAGCTTCTTGATGGAGAGGGATTGGGCTTCAGCAGTGGCGCAGAGGGCCATGGTGTGGTATAGACTCTGTATAATAGAGGAACAAATATGAGCATAAATGGAAACATGAGTAAGCAAGAGTAACATAATTCTGAAGGAGCAATACGAACCTCTATGGCCCGAACCGGGGCAGAGGGGAGTAGTTGTTCCAACCCCATTTGGCTGATGGCTTCCTCGTCCTTTGGGAGCCACATCCCTCGGGCCACAGCCAGTGCAGCTGAAGGGTCTGTGATCACAGAATCCCCTGAATGCAGGACTGACTTGTCAGCCCTGGTGAAGGAAGGAGTCCAAGGAGCCCTAGTTTCAGCCAGAACAAATGCCCTGACTTCATCTTCAGGTTCAGCCTCTCCAGCCTTTTTCCCTCTGCTTTTAGAAGGGACCTTGCCCTTGCCAGAGGATGGGGGGTTGAGGCAAGATTTCTTCATTGGTGGTTCCTCAGCCTCCACCTCACCCTCGGTAGACCTAATAATGACCAAGGGTTGGGCATCTTTGGCTTTCTTTTTTAAAGCCTTAGCCCTCTATATCTCCTCCTCAGTCATGGGGAAACTATCAAAGGATGGTAGAGATAGATCCATGAGGTCTGCAGCAACAGCACTGGAGGCAATATCCTTGAGGTTTGAAGAATTTAGCAGGTCCTCGATAGGTGAGGGGTCACTCCAGACTCGTTCCTCAAGAAAAGAAAGTCTGTTCCTTGCTGCGGAGGATGGGAATGTAGCTGAAAAAACACCAAGAAACTCATAAGTATGGCGAAACATTAAGACTTGGCAAGGAAAACAGCCAGAACACTTGGTATGAAGGGAGGTTAAGTATTCTATACCTAATTTCCCTAACTTGCGCGGGATGGGGAACGTAATTGATTGGGGCACGAACCATTTTCCTTTAACTATAGCCATCCTTTCTTTCCACTTCTTCTCAGATGAAGGAAGGTTTGTGCATATCCTCTGATGAAGGGGAGAGGTAAAAAAGAAGCGACCAGGCTCGGTCCCATGCTTAGATATATTATAAGTAAACAGAAGGTCGGCAAAGGTCAAATCCAGAGCCTCTAATTTCTGGCGCACCAACAGTGCCGAAAGGATGCGAAAGAAATTAGGATTTACATGAAGGGGGGCAAGACCTAACTTGTTGAAAACTAAATGATAGAAGGGGTGAAGAGGGAACCGGAGGGCGCTAAGATGCCCTACCGAAAAAAGCAACTCACTCTCTTCAATTCCCTCGCCGGAGGTAAAATCGGCACCATCGGGATATTCTACAATTTCTACTCCCTCAGGAATATCAAATTCTTCCATTACCGAAGCAATAAAGAACTTGATGTGGCGAATAGAGATGATTGCTTTCCTCTCTTCATGAGTAAAAACATTATCAGAGCCTGAGGTGGATGTCTCGGTTGGAAGGGGGGAAGTACCTAATTGATTCAACGAAAGACGATCTATAGAAACCCTAGGAGGGGGAGCCCTAATGCGAACGGGGGAAGATGAAAGTGTGGATTCAGAATCCCCAATGTCTATACATTCGGGAGTAGAGGAAGTACTCATAATGAAAGATTGAAGAGAAAGATGTGAAAAAAACTAACCTAACAAGGCGATGGAATGAAGAACGCAGGAGTGCAGCTAGGGCGAATGAAACTCTTGCAGAATCTTGTACGACGGAGTAATAATGAAAGTCCTCGAACAGTCTCTGAAGCAAAGTAAAAAACCGGTTTCAATTCCCTCTTTAATGGAAGCCGTCACTCAATTAAAAATGAAATTTGGGGCAAAGTGTGGAGGGAAAAAAACTCCCTCCAATAAGAAGCGTACACGTCATCACTACACATATCTATATTCCAAGGACATATAAGGCCCATCATGCTCAAGCCCAAATTGAGTGTATTTTTAGTCCAAGACCATTGTTATTTGTCTTCCAACCTCCATCAAGGCCGAATCAAGAGGTCATCAGCCCAACTTGTTAATATTTAACATCCGGTCCGTTACTCAAACCCAGTCGGATCAAAGTATGTTCAGCCCAGTTATTCAAGAATGCACAAGTCCTACCAGTTGAAGGATTTACCGTAGAAGGAAAATTCTGAGATAGGAAGTTCTGTACAAGGCAAGTTCTTTGTATGGAAAATTAGACAATGGAAAGAACTCTATTAGTAAAGAATGTTTATATAGAAAGAATTGGAGTACAAGCAACGCAAGTCCTACCATAATTTTACAATCTTTTGTATATAAATAGAGGCTTAGACCTCCAATAAAGGGATCAAGCAATTCTACGCTTCGACATATATTGTTCTTGTTTATTTTTACTATTGATTGAGTGAGTTGTTTTATTTTTCTTAATCATTATTGGTTGAGCGAAATTCTGCACCTATAGTGGGCTTTTAAGATTTTCTTCTCAAATTGAGGTAGGGGGTGTTATAATTTATTTTCTTGTTCTATTGCATGCTTGTGATGCTTATACAACTTGTTTACTTGCTTTGATATCAAATCTAGAGATTTTATTTAATTATTTTCTTATATGAGATTTGATTTTCCTGGTTGCTCATAACTTAGTTTAGATATGTGGCATGATAGAATATTACCCCTTGACATGGTCATTGACATATATTAAATTGAGAGCTTTTGGACAAGCAACGAAGTTTTTATTTAATATTTATCTTAAGTGAAAGATTAATTCATGTAGCCTTATCTAACTTGAAATCAATATGTGTTAGCATATTATGTTAGGCTTTAATACACTCTTCAACATATGTGAAATTGAAAGTAATCGGGGATGTTTTGAAATCTAGTAATAATTAATTAATTTGATTAATTCATTTGCTCCAAGTGCACTATTCATTTCCTTGAAATTCTGACTTGATATCCTTGATGTGATGCCATGTACTTTCACATATATTAAATCTAGAGTATTTGATTAGGTTTTGAAACCTTTCATTTAATTATTTTCTTGTTTAAGATTTAATTCTCATGATGGTAAGCACCTTGAAATTAAATTGTGGCATGCTAGTAAATTAGGCCTTGGTATGTTGAGTAACATATATTAAACTCGGAGCATTTGAATAAGAATTGTAAAACTTATTTAATATTTATCTTCTATGAAAGTTTAATTCACATAGTTGAAACAAACATGAAATCAACTTGTAATGTGATATTAAAGTAGGCCTTGGTGAGTTCTTTAACCTATGTTAAATTGAGGACAATTGGAGTTGATTGAAAATCTAGAGAAAAATTAATTAATGAGCTTAATTAATTTTATTTTAAGTATGTTGGTCACTTAAATTGATATTGGATGTAATAGGTTGATAATCCCTTGAGATGTAGTCCGTTTAATCACCTTGTGAGCATATTACTAATTTGATGTAGAATTAGTACTTGAGGTATCTTGAAATGGTAATTGGACTTAGTATGATATAGAATATCATTGACTTGCATAACTTGTTTAAATATATCTTGTGTAGGTATATAACTTGTCAGAATGTTATAATTGTTTACCTTGGAAGCTAGTTACTAAATTGAGGTTTATTTAGTACTTGTGGCTTAGGATGGTAATGTGGCTCAATTGTTGTAAAATATTCTTACTTTGTGTATAAATTGCATATTTAGGACATGATGTGTCATATACTATCTAGATTTGGGTTTTAGGGCATGGTTTGTGTGGACTCAATCTTACTTGTGCATGGAATGTGATAACTTGCATTTGATTTTGTATAAGTTTTGAACTTATTGGTTTTGGAAAGCTTGTGAGGATATAATTCATGTGATGGCTAGGGTTTAGCTTTAGTACGGAGACAAGAGTCTTCTAAGTCATAAGTGCGTACTAGGTGGTACCTTATGGGTCATAATTACTCGAAAATACTTGCTTGGTCTAGCGACCGCATGTCCTAATCTTTTCACTATTTGATTTCGCATTTAAATTGAAGTTGTTAATCATGAATTACTTGTAACTTGTGAATTTATGCTTATCTTGCATTTTAGATCTTATTTGGTATACTTGAGACTGTATATTAGCTTTGTGTATTAGATCTTATTTAGTATACTTGAAACTGTATACTTGTTTTGTGTATTTAGATCTCATTTAGCATACTTGAACTTGTATCCTTGGTTGTATATCTAAACCCTATTTAGTATACTTACGTATTGTATGTTTGATTTGTGCAATCGGATTTCATTTTGTATACTTGTATTGTGTATGCTTATCTTATGCGTAATTCATTTAGCTTAGTATACTTGTGCCTGTATACTTGATTCATGAGTTTTCCATGTTAATTGTATATTTGTATATGCATGCTTAGACATTGCATAACTTGTTTAATATGGATTAGTATACTTGTAAATGTATGTTTCTATATCGAATATCATGTTTTAATATTGACTTGCATAGTTGAGCATGTATACTTGTATGCCGTGATTCAATTCAGTTGCATGAGTAGCTTAAGATGCTAACCTTTGACATAGACATTAGGTGGCATGACCCTTTTGAATTGTTTCAAGTCAATGTAAAAATCTTTAAAGAAATCGAGTCGATGCATGCTCATTCTCTACGAGTAAACTTGTTTACTGACCTCGAAGTTACTGGGGGGCTGTTTCAGGTACGAAGACTTGGTTCGTGGTGCTTATCATTCATTGGGATGACTTATAGCTTTTAAGTTCCATTTCATGCAAGTGTTAGCATGAAATGCCATTTGTAGCCATTTTGTCAAATGTGTATATTTGATTCCAAACTTGTATTATGTGCTTAAGCACACTTTTTGATATTCATTCTATGTATATAATTTGTGTCTAAAGGCCAAACTTTATTTGAAATCCATGAATATTCATGAATGTTGAATTGTGCCTTTAATGAGAAAAGTATAAAAACTAGGGTTTTGATATGTCATTCTCGCACCGGTGTGTGCATTTTGTGTGAAATTCATCTTTTAGCATTCATTTGCCATATGTGAGGTGTGGCCAAGGGCCAAACACCATTTAGTTTTCATTTTTGCATTTTAGTTCACATATTGCATTTTTGGGCTAAAATAGTAGAAACCGAGCTTTTAAGGATTCATTTTCAAATCGGGTGGTGCAAAGTGTGTTCCGGCACCTCCACTAGGTCTCATTAATCATGCATGAAGTGTGGCTAAGGGCCAAATGGTAATTTGAAATCATATGTCAATTTTAAATTTCAAATTTTCCATTTCATGTGCATTTTCGCCTTTTTTGGCCGTTTGGGGGTCAAATTTTGCATCGGTGGTATTTTTAAGCCATGGACCATTGTAGCACGTCCTAATAGGTAAGTTATGTTTGCGTACATGGTCGTCTCCAGGCAAACCTTCTTCTTTGGGGAAATGAGCCTCCTATGGACTCATTTTGAAACTTTGTTGCATAATCTGATCTAGGGGCATTCTAGAATTTTTATGTCAGTTTTATTTTCTTCTTTTGATATGGTTGCTTAGAAAATGTGATTTTAGGAGGGGGTTTTTTCTTTGTGTTTTTCCAGAAAATGTCATCTTGGTATCGGAAATCCCTCGGGAAGTTCAGCTTTCTGTTTTCAATTGTAGCAGCTTTTTGGCTTTCATGACCAGATTTCATGGAGGGGCATTTTGGGCATTTTACAGTAAATTTTTTTTTTAAAATTCTTTCATGAGTCACGTAGAAAAATCAATTTTGAGGGGGGTTTCTTCTTTGTGTTTTTCTAGAAAAATTCATCTACTAACCCGTTTCTGCTCTCAGTTGCGGACAGATCTGGTAGCAGTTTTTAACCCTCTTGGTCTAGACTGATCTATGGGCATTTCGGGAATTTCTTTTGAAAAATAAATTCTGGTCTTGACATAGTCACATAGAAAACATGTTTTTAGGTGGGGTTTCTTCACAACATAATTCTAGAAAATGTCATCTCGGACCCAAAAACCCCACGTCAAATCTGATTTCCTGTGCACACCTGCACTATTTGAAAAAGTCTGTTGTAAGGGCATTTTGGGGATTTCACGTCAAAAACAAAATTTTGCTTTGATATGGTCAGCTTTGAAAAATTATTTTAAAGGGGGTTTCTTCTTCGTGTTTTTCCAAAAAATATCGTTTAATACCTCAAAACGGCACACGAATTTCAGCATTTTGCCCAGGTTACTATTCACGGCCGCGGCGACGTCAAAACTTTGTTTTAACTTTTCGCTTCCATCCGGACTCCGAATCAACTGATTCATGAGTCCATCTTGATTATTTTTTTTGTTTTCTCTCCATTGGTGTGCTCGGTGGCACCCGAATCTATAATTTTCTGAAATGACTATTTTGCCCCTAGGGGCTTATTTGTCATATTTTCGATCTTTTGCTTCCGCGTCAGTTCTCATTGAGTTGCACAACCTCATGGAAGGTCATCAAAGTGTCTTAGAGGTGTGTTGTTCCTTGGGAGACCGTTGACTTGTTTCTTGTTTTCGCATCTGGATCCGCTATTGGGTCAATCTTTGGTTCATCACAGGACGCGTTGGCCTAAAAACTAGGGTTGTCACAGCCATTCATTAAAATTGGCTAGACAATCTATACTTATTTTCCATCCATGCATAGTTTCAATTGATGTCACACACACATAAGTTACAATTCAAATTTCCCCATTAATGTACAATTGCTAGTGTTTGATGAAGTGAAGCTTAGTGGTGACTCTAAGCCCCAAGATCTCTTCCCTGTATCTTTTCTCTACTCTCTAGATTGCTATTTACTTGTATTGTTTTTAATTGCATTTTAGTTCACTTAATCAACCACCAATCACCTTTGATCACTCGACCTACTAATCTGACATTAATTTCCAACACAAATACACCTCCTTTCCCTTGGGATGAGCCCTACTCACTCTAGCTATATTTATAGTGAAAAGTGGTAGTGGCAATCTCTAAATTTAAACTTGGCCACACTACACACTTTTGCATGCTTTAGTCTTGACGACACACCAAGTTTTGGCGCTGTTGCCGAGAATTGGCACCGTCGTATTTTGAAAATTAATTAGGAATTAGTACTCTTTTGATCTTGTCTTTATTTTTATTTTATTTTGGTTACTTATTGTGTTTGTTTTTAATTGGCTAGGTGAATTGAGCCAAGAGGGTGAAGTAATGGGAAATTGAAATGTAAATGAAGCAACGAAGCCAAGCAAAGCTAAGCAAGAGCATAAAAAGCTAAAAAATAAAAAATTGCAAAGCAAAGCAAGGTAAAGAAAGCTAAAAGTGAAAAAATAATAATAAATTGAAGTGCTTAAGGATCCTTTGTGAGCTTTTCTAAACTCTTTCTCTAGTTAAATCGTCGGCCTGCGTGGAGGCAAATTTTTATTTTTCTTAGATAGATTGTCGGCCCGCATGGAGGTATTTTTATTTTTCTTGCATCTTGTTGAAAGTATGGGAGTATGGGATAAATACATGTGGAAGATTGTTGTTGTTTGTTGATTTATTGTGGAGGAGAAGTGCTTGTTATATGCTTTGTGTTGATTTGATTTGATAGTGCATGCATGGTCGTAGGTCGTTAAATCCTACTCTTGTCCCACTTGATTTTCATCTTGAATCGGTTGTTCGTAATCCTAGGGGAAGGGGTAATTCTAGTCATTCCTTTTTATCAATGGAAGACATCAATGAGGACCATGTGGAGGACCTAGGTCACATCGACTAACAAGGTATCCTCCACTCTAATATACACCATCATGACCACATTCAAGTACAATTAGGCATGCCAATGCCTTTCATTCCACAACCACAAGGCCAAGCTCCATTGGGAATGCCTCGGCCAATCTTTGCACCACAACCTCCTATTATTCAAGGCAATCGAGGTGTTCGTGTAGCACCACCGGTTGTGAATCCTACTTTTGCTTTGCGTGATCATTATGTGCCAAATGAATATAATGCACCCACATGCATTCAATTGCTACCATTTAGAGTACATCACTATGAAATTAAACCGCAAACTATTCAAATGCTTTGCAACTATCATGGACTTCTAAGTGAAGAATCTTAAAAGCATTTGGATGAGTTTTTTAAAGTGTGTTTTGAGATTAAAACTTTAAAAATAAGGTAAAATTAAAACTTGGACATGCCAGAAGAGGTTTTGAGATTAAAACTTTTCCTTTCACCCTTAAAGATAAGGCAAAATATTGGTTCAATAATCTTAGGCCTTTTTCAATAAGTTCTTGGGCGGAAATGCAACAAAAGTTATTGAAAAAGTATTATCCGGTTTCGAAGACCAATGCAATGAGAACTTCAATTAGAGGATTTTCTCAAGGGGAAGGGGAATTGTTTCACGAGGCATGGGAGCGCCTTAATGACTTGCTTAGGAAGTGTCCAAATCACGACATTCCTAAATGAAAATTGGTGTAATTTTCCTTTGAAAGTTTATCGGATAATTTTAAAGGAATGGTAGATGCTTTCATGGGTGGTTCATATCTTGATAGGCATGAGGATGGTGTATGGCGTCTTTATAAGAGCATGAGTGAGAATTTAATGCATCGATCCATATCTTCCAAAAATGGTAGAAATCTAGGTGGAAGGAAGAATGTCGGCTTATATCAAGTTGACAATTCCAATGACATAGTCGCCGAAGTTAAGTCTTTATCTCAAAGGTTTGATTAATTTTTGATCAACCAAAATTCAGTGAATCAAGTGTCTTCCTCTCCTAGTCATCATCATCATAATTCTAATGAAGTGACAAGCCCCTTCCTAATGCATTTAGAAAACGAAACTTTTTAATGCGAGAGGTCGCTTCAGAAGGTCAAAATATGAATGTGGTTTCGGAAGCTTTTCTAGTCAAATTTACATTTATAAAACCACTACTACAACTAATGAAGTATAGCAAGTAGGGATTATCCACAGAGATTATACGTGTTGGAATTTAACTTCGACTCTAGCGTATCACAAGATTACAAAGAAGGGTTGGTTGGTTGATTACTTTAGAAAATAATTAAATTAAAATGTAATTAAAGTAAACTAGTGAGAGATAGGGATTTAAGAGACATGAAGAGAGGTCTTAGGGTGTTGGAATCACCACTAAGCTCATGTAATTAACCATTTGCTTTCTATTAATGGGGAATACATTGTTGTGAACAAAATACGACTACCAATTACAATATTAAGCATGGACCATCAAATTCATGCATGAATTGTCTACCAAATCAACAAATAAACTAAGTGTAGAACAACCCATCAAATCTAAGCATGACCCATCAAACTAGTTACAATTGTAGCACACATCAATCTAGAGAATCATGGAATTTGCAATAATAAGCCATGGAATATCAAATCAAGAATAGATTGTCTACCTACCTACAAACATGAATTAAATTGTAGAACAACCCATCAAGCATAAGTATACCATCAAATTAATTAACAAACCCATTCAATGAAAACCCATGCTTAACCATCACTAAATCCTTAATTAATCACACATAGATATGCAGCCAACGTAGAGAATCTAGTGTAGAGATCAATTCCCAAATAGTCACACATAAGACAACATATAATCAAATAGAGAATCAATAGAAATAATTAATCCATATGAATCATGTAAGAAATAATTCCTAATTTAATCACACATAGACATGTAAATAAACTAGAGAATTAATATGAAGAATTAAACCATAGAAATCATAGAAATATACCAAGATTCATTAAATTCACAAGGCTAGAACACTAATCACAACAATATATATAAATCCCCAAAAGTAGAAATACAAGGGTTTAGATTACACATGACTTAGGGCTCATCCAAGCCCTAAGTGTAGATCTAGCCAATCATGGAGGAGGTAGATGTGGTCATGAAACCCTCAAGGGAAAGCTCCAAAACATGGCTCCATCTTCTTCTTCCTCTTCTTCTTCTTCCTCCACTTCCCTCTTTTCTTCTAACCCTAATCTCTAACTTTCTAGAGAGAGAAACTAAAGAGAATATAGAAATAACAATCTAAAATATGAATCTCTAAACAAAAATGGTTGAATCCCTCTTATATACAAAGCTTTGAGAGCCCAAATATGTGAGAACTCGGCCCTATAATCTTTCCTTACAAGCTCTGCTCGAGTTGGTTCGAAATGAGATTTAGATATGCTTTTTAATAACTTTCACGAACAGTTCGATCATTCTCACTTTTCTTCGATCAATCTGGGTTCGATCGATCTCACTTTTCTCAGATCGATCTCACTTTTCTTAGATCTATCAGACTTTTCTCTGATCTATCTCACTTGGCAGATTTTTAGCATCAGCCTCTTTTTGCTCCAAATCAGCCTCCTTTTGCTCCAAATCAGCCTCCTTTTGCTCCAAATTCTCACTAGGACTTAGTTTGACTCCAAAAAGGCCTTAAGAAACTATTTTTAGCTCGTTTTAACATTATTGACCTGAAATAGACAAAAACACAAATAAGTACTAAAACGGGTAAATAAAGATAGATAAATGGACTAAAATACCCTCGCTTAAGGGGTTTAAATGTGCACTTTTCAGCGCTCATCACACCCCCAAACTTAAATATTTCTAGTCCCTAGCAATGAACTATGTAGTAAAGGAATGAAATGAATAACTAAATAACTATGAACTAGAAAGCAATAAATGGATAACGCCACTTTCGTAGGGAACACGATTGCATTTAGCGTATACAACAAGCCTTTTAAACCCCTGGGTTACCCCTAGTGGACGAGTGAAGTCTCGTGAGGGTATCCAGAAATGATACCCATAAACATTAAGCTCATTATTACAAAAAAGGCACCAATATTGCAAACAAGCATCAAGAGAAAACTACCTCAAGTATGCAATTTCTCAACCCTTTCCAAGCAATTTTCCAAAATTTCAACATCAAGCAAGCAAATATGGTCCTCCACACATCAAGAAAATGATCATGCAAATCAAAACAACTCTAGAATCCTTTTTGAGTGGACCGACATCAACTATGTTGCTATCTAAGCCAACTAAAGAAATAATCACATCATTACCCTCAAACTAGCACACAAATCTAGTACCGATCATCAAGACAAAGAGTGGACCTTTTATTGAAGCTTTATTATTCTAAGTGCACTTATTCTTTTCACTTGAATTTTTCTTTTTTCTTTTTTCTTTTTTTTTTTTTTTTTTTTTTTTTTTCCTAATCCTAAGGATCAAAGATGGAAGCATAGTGCAATGTGTTGATCTATTAAGCTTTCTAGCGATCCATGAGGTCGAGCGTTAGGTCAATGACTCCCAAACTGGACAGCTTTAGGGTATTAGGTGTTCAAACACCCATAAGGACTTACAAGCTCAAATCAACTAGGCTACAAATCAAAACAACTTCCATCTAATCATTTCCCACTTTTCACCTTTTGGGAGAAATCCTCACTTTTTTATTGCTTTTGTAACTTTTCTATTCTTTTCTTTCTTTCTTCTTCTTCTTCTTCTTTTTTATTTTATTTTATTTATTTTTATCTTTTATTTTTTTATTTTTTATTTTTAGCAAGTTCAATTATTAACCTAGAGTTTGGGCCCTCCACCTTTCAACGCGAGAAATTCAGTGCTTGATGAGGCTAGAATCCCGGCTACTCAATGAAAAGGGTTTTGTGATACTCCCGGATTTTCGGATGCGGGTTGGCCGGGCCCACGCCCGATTACCTAAGGATATCAAATCAATTAGTAATAAACGAACACAAAATACAACTAAGATAGACAAGAAATAATAAAATTGCTGAAAAGAAATAAGAATGATAATCCAAAGACTGAAACCTCAGAATCAAATTTTATAAATAAGAAATTATTCTGATACATCTAACTTCTCCATTTCTAATACAACTCAAGAATCCATCTAGTGGACCCCTAATAAAAACCAACATTGGATAACGAACAACCAAAAAGAAATCCAATGCTAAACCATGAAGAAACATCCTACGTCGTCGGTAGAATGAGTAGCCATCTCTACTCAGCATGCACAAGCTCTAAGATATGGAACTGTCCGTTATCTGAAAAATAATAGTGGGTCAGGCCCACGAACAAGTTCTATCCTAACTACAATCCAAACAGAGACCCAATACGCAGATACATCCTAAATGTCTCAACCATATCTATATAGTCCGTATATATATATATATATATAGATCCACACTACAGGACTCTCACTAGACTATGATTAGGGTCTCAACCTGAATAGAAGGCAACATGCAAAACGCACCTGAGTGGGCATGACTACCTAAGCCTAACAGGGTATACCTCAACCAACATAGCCAGCTACGCATCTTACTTCATATACGCTCCCTAACCGTCGACTGTGAGACTCAAGCTCAGATTGCGGTACCATAATTATATATATAAAATCCATCCAAATGTTGTGCTGGTCAACTGTTCGTCGCTTAAGACACTACATATAATTAGGATTTAAATGTTTTAATTAGATCCCTATCCTTCCTAATACAGAAATATAACAACCATCCAATATATCGTTCAACTGTTTTAGTTGACAGGACATGAAACCATGTAGGATTTAACTGTTTTAGTTAATCCATTCTGCATGTATGAATGGGTAGGAATTAGAGTTTTGATCTAATCCGTCCTTCCATATGCCATCGTCCTATACCGGTGCATATTATGCAAATGATCCGTAAATGATGCAACACTTAAACAGTACACCAAATACAATCCACATAATCCATATAGTTGATTAAACAAAATTTAAACAGTTCATGAACTAAAAATCCGTAACAATATCCATGTAATAGACGAAACAAAGTTTAATAGTTCATCAATTTAAAATCCAGAATCCATCCAGGTAATTGACGAGACAAAGGTTAATAGTTCATCAATTTAAAATCCAAAATCCATCCATGTAGTTGATATTTTAATTCATTTAACTTAAATTTCAACTAATCTATAATACAGTCCAGTAGTTGACAACATTAGCAATCATTAAAGTGTCAATTATAAATCAGAGAATGATATAATATAAATCAGAAAACCAACCACGCATATTACATTCAATTATATTTGAGTATAACCATACAAATCCTTTTTAACTTGCTAGAAGCACAACCAACAGCTAAATATTCCTTATTCGGTTATAGTATGCGATTAAATAACCAACAATCCAGGGACTGATATATTACAAATCCGATACCTGATAGAGCAAATTATACCAAATTACACTTAGAGTATATTCATACCAACCCTTAATACTTGCTAGAACAGCAACGTACAGTTAAATCCTTCACTTCCACAGGACAACATACAATTAAACAATTAAATTTCATGAGGTCAATTAAGCTTAATTGAATAGACTAACCATCCTAGGACTTTAACATGTTATTTAAAATTATTTAGAAGCCCCTCAACAACTTCAGATTCACTCCGCAGCTCCTGAAACCCAAAAATAACATCAGAATTACACTTACAGTGTAGTTTTTTTGCATGGAGCCGGCTCCCCACAAGAGGGAGCCGGCTCTCCCTAGCTTGGAGCCGGCTCTACCATAAGGGGATCCAGCTCTCCTTGCCCTAGATCCGGCTCTCTCCTTTAGGAGAGTCGACTCTCACTCCTTTGAGAGCTGTCTGCACTTCTGCAACTTATATGGCTTTCTGCTTCGTCTCCAACCGTTTCCACCTCTTCTGTTTTTTTATTAAAACTGACTCTAAGGGTCTTAACTTACATCCAGTATCATCCCCATTATACATTCTAACCAATTTGCGTTAAAGGAACAATAAAAACCATTACCGATCTAACTATGTTTAAATATCCGACGATAACTTCCAACTTGCAAAGACAATTATCGATGAAGCTAAAAAAATACAAACAAGCAATATAACACTTATTAAGCATGTAGTATTCAGTTAATATCCAATTAAGATCCTAGAGATCATCTAGGGATGCACAGAACACAGGACAAAGTGATAGTGACAGAATAGAACTTGCCTTTGTGGTTTTTGAATCAAAACCTCGTCGCCGTCTTCCTAAGTTTTTTCGACGATCATGACTACCGTCAAGGACTCCTCTGCTCTGGTTCTAACCCTTGAACAACCCTCAACCTTCCTCCTTGGTCCAGCTTACTCCGTTGGCCAAAACCTTAACAGAAAATCCCTTTGTTTTTTCCTCACAATCCCTCTTTGTTTTCTCTCTAAAAAACTTTACGTGCATAGGGTTCTAACACCTTTTTGAAGACGTATAATAGTATATATATAGGCACCAATAAAACCCTAAGCCTAATCCTAGTCTGCAATGGTAAACCTAATTAAGTCCCAGTCTAGTCGGCGTGAGATATAAAAGACTAGAACCCTATTTTAACATTACAATTGAATACACTAATAATTTAAACCCAAATAACTCATTTAAATAAACTAACAAAACATTTAAACAATTAAAAACTACTTTAATTCAATTAAAGAAAATAAAAATACAATTAAATAATCAATTAAACATACAAGTCAATTAAATAACAATCCAATTAAATAAAACTATTACTCAATTAATGAAAAACAAGCAAATACACAAAAGAAAAAAAAAACAAACAACATGAAGCCACGTAAACAACTAAAATATAATAAAATAAAATAATTAATTTCCAATTATGTCCTTTTGAAACTAGGGGTATTACATTCTTCCCCCCTAACAAAAGGAATTCCGTCCTCGGAATTCACGAAACTCTGAATTATTTACGTTTAAAATTCATTTCCATTCTTGTGTGGACTAAGCCTCTGTGTATAGGCTCCACCGAATGCCAATACTTCCCCCAATGAACAAGGTTCCTATAATTAGCAATTCAACCTTGTCAGTATGAATACATTTATTCATATCTTGGCAACGCAACCATGCCTCCTTAAGTATAGTTAGTTATACTTTGGCAAATCAACCATGCCGACAATTCAACCATGTCTGTGGCAAATCAACCATGCCGCCTTAAGTATATTTAGTTATACTTTGGCAAATCAACCATGCCTTAATTCCACCATATACCAATTTTAAACTTAACGAAGAACTAAATCACCCATAGTCCCAACACGCACCACATACGCATAACATTATTTTAAAATCAACCTGTCCAGATAGACAAATTAAACATGTCCAACATCAGCCGGTTCACTGGACCAGACATTCGATGTCCTGATGCACCTTATAATCGTCCGTGTGCATGAAGAAGAAGTGTCGATTTGAAATCACATTCATTCTGACAACACTAACAAAACTACCAATCCTCCGTCAGTACCTTAAGCTCTAATTAAGTAATGTAACACCTCCACGAAGAGCAACCCAATATGTGCAGTTGATTTCCTTAATTTTCGTGATAACAGCCCGTGTCATTATTAGACAAGCTAAAACTCCAACTGCGAACTCAACAATTAATCAAATGGTATAAATCTCCTATCGGTTGTTGAGAGCATCCACTTTCACATTCCCTTACACCAGACAGAACTTAATGCAAAATGTGAATCACCACTTCGATGCATCTAAGTCGTCTTGTAATCCACTCTATTTATACGAACGAATATCCCACTAGTTCGAAATAAACCAGAATTGAGTTGATTTAATAAAGAAACTAACTAACATCTCAACCAAAATCCTGACCCTTTCAAAAAGTCACCAACCCCTCAACTAAAGCCGTGAAAAGGCTCTATCATTTCCACCTGAGTATAGAAAATGTCAGCAAGGATCAAGTGATCTCTGATGGTCTATCTCGATTAGCTAACAACTATTAGACTTGGGATGCCAAATCATTATATCCCTCTTCCGGCCTGTCCTCCAAATGTCTGCTTCATACCGTGAAGCATCATGTTTTCACCAGAAAACAATTAAAGAACTAAGAGGTGTGAACCTCAGTCCTTACATCCTTTTTCCAATTTGGCTACAGAAAGTACCATTAGTGTGGTACCACTAGCATTTGTCGGCACCCAATGTTTAAATTAGAGCATCTTCAAAAGCTACCCTGCACTGAATCTATGCATCACCAATTAGTGATAAACTCACCGATAATAAAATCAACCGGTAATTCCATTCATCGAAAGTCAACTCACTATGACTTTTTCACACACACCGTGCACCACTTCCTTATATAGGTGTTGGGTCTTACCTTCCTTATCTTGTTTCAATTGAATATGGAACTTTTTCCATCCTCCATATAGTCATCAATGTTGAAACAATAGATAATTGTTGCGAATTATGACCTTTAAAAAAACATTTCCACATTTTGTGCAGTGTAGAAACTTTGGTTCCTCCTCCAATTGCAACACCAGCAACCCCTCTAAATGACATGCTCGTGTATAGTGTCTTGGTTACGTATAGACTGATGAAGATTTAATCAGTCCACTATCCTCTCTCGGCGTCATTCTAATAAGTACCTACCAGCACAAAATCCTCCGTCCGAACCATAGTGGCATTACAGTGATCTTTACCTACCATAACCTCACGAATCCCAAAAACATTAACAACCACCATTATTATAGCGTTGTAAAAATGAATCCCTACCTAGCATAGAGCATATCAAACTAATCATTTTAGATTATTTGACTCGTATTGATAGTTTAACTATCCTATCCTAAATAGCAGACAATATTGATGCATGTCCAGGTCCAATAGAGTGGCTAGAATTATGTATTTCTACCAACTCCCATGACCATATGCCTACAATCCTAGCATAAATAGCGTTATTACTCCATGTTATTAAAACAATAGTTAGTTGATCACAAACTTGTGTCCCCAACCAATCCATATTCCCAATTCGGACTAATTAACAAAAATGAAACACGTAATAACAAAATGAAACACATAATAACAAAAATAAAACACGTAGATACACACATTATAATTCAAAATATAATTCTACTTAAGACATCCTTCATTCCAGAGAAGAAAACCTCCTTTGAACTCAAGTTGCCAAGTTATTTCACAACAGTTCATTTCGTAGTTTCGTTGGTAATCACCTAACCTTGAAACCTATCCATTAAATATTGCTTAATTGCACAATTGTTTGCCTAAGCAAATACCAAGGGCTTAACACTCCTCCTTCCCTACCAGCGGAATGCAAACCGTCTAACGTGGCTTTACAAAGCAACTTAGAATATCACAACCCGATCCCAGAACTCTCCGGAACGTGATATAAAATCATGCCTTTATTCTGATAAGAACCTTATTCGATCCCCAAACTCCAGAAGAGTACTTCCGGTATGTCTCTTTTAAAGATAACATGAAAATTTAACTATATATAGATTGATCCACGTCAACTCTACTAGTATCAGTCACTATACTACTAGCGAAAAAAAAAATCACCCTCGTGTGATCTTTCATCTTCAAGATGTAGTATCCTCTTCCTTAGATACGCTGCAAACTCCTCCCTTAGAATCCTCTTCGGACTCCTGCTCTTTGATTGTCTCCTTTTTCAGAACAACTGAAGTTGTGTTTGCCTCGATATGCGGCGACCTAACACGTATACCTTAATCTTTCCTTCGCTTATACTTCCCAAGTAATGCCAACCCCAGAACTACCTTCGATTCCAAGTTCTGCTTCTGGCAAAGAACTCGATAACGTACTCCTTTACTCCTTTGGGTCTTTATTGCTTTTGCCTTAAACCCAATCCTCCTCCTAGTGTTAATCATTCTTTAACTACAGAATATAATTGACATCAACTCCTCCTAACGAACCGTAAATAGAGTACAACGAATGCTAATTTGGCTCTAAGTTTTAAGAGACACAACGCGGAAGTCCTATAATGAAAGACACTCCTAAAAACACTTGAACCTGGAGTGCTCTAATACCAACTGTGATACCCTCGGATTTCCTGATGCGGGTAGGCCAGGCTTACGCCCGATTTCCCGAGGATATCAAACCAATTAGCAATAAACGAATATAGAATACAATTAAGATAAACATGAAATAATAAAATTGCTGAAAAAAAACTAGAATGATAATCCAAAGACTGAAACCTCAGAATAAAATTTTATAAATAAGAAATTATTCTAATCCATCCAACTTCTCCATTTCTAATACAACTTGGGAATCCATCTGGTGGACCCCTAATAAAAACCAACACTGGATAACGAATAACCAAAAAGAAGTCCAATGCTAAACCATGAAGAAACCTCCTACGTCGTTGGTAGAATGAGTATCCGTCTCTGCTTAGAACGCACAAGCTCTAAGACATGGAACTGTCCATTATCTGAAAAATAATAGTGGGTCAGGCCCACGAACAAGTTCTATCCTAACTACAATCTAAACAGAGACCCGATACGTAGATACATCCTAGATGTCTCAGCCATATCTATATAGTCCGTAATATATATATATATATATATATATATATATATATATATATATATATATATATATATATCCACACTATAGGACTCTCACTAAACTATGATGCGGGTCTCAACCTGAATAGAAGGCAACATGCAAAACGCACCTGAGTGGGCATGATTACCTAAGTCTAATAGGGTATACCTCAACCAACATAGCCAACTATGCATTTTACTGCATATACGCTCCCTAATCGTTGACTGTGAGACTCAAGCTCAGATTACGGTACCATAATTACATATATAAATTCCATCCAAATACAATATTATGCCGGTCAACTGTTCGTCGCTCAAGACACCACATATAATTAGGATTTAAATGTTTTAATTAAATCCCTATCCTTCCTAATACAGAAATATAACAACCATCCAATATGTCGTTCAACTATTTTAGTTGACAGGACATGAAACCATGTAGGATTTAACTGTTTTAGTTAATCCATTCCGTATGTATGAATGAGTAAGAATTAGAGTTTTGATCTAATCCGTCCCTCCATATGCCACCGTCCCATACTGGTGCATATCATGCAAGTGACCCATAAATGATGCAACACTTAAACAGTACCCCAAATACAATCCACATAATCCATATAGTTGATTAAACAAAATTTAAACAGGTCATCAATTAAAAATCCATAATAATATCCATGTAATAGACGAAACAAAGTTTAATAGTTCATCAATTTAAAATCCAGAATCAATTAAGGTAATTGACGAGCCAAAGGTTAATAGTTCATCAATTTAAAATCCAGAATCCATCCAAGTAGTTGATATTTTAATTCATTTAACTTAAATTTCAACTAATCCATAGTACAGTTCAGCAGTTGACAACAATAACAATCATTAAAGTGTCAATTATAAATCAGAGAATGATATTATATAAATCAGAAAACCAACCATGCATATTATATTCAATTATATTTGAGTGTAACCATACAAATCCTTTTTAACTTGCTAGAAGCACAACCAACAGTTAAATATTCCTTATCCGGTTACAGTATGTGATTAAATAACCAACAATCCAGGGACTGAAATATTACAAATCCGATACCTAACAGAGCATATTATACCAGATTACACTTAGAGTGTAATCATACCAACCATTAATACTTGCTAGAGCATCAAAGTACAGTTAAATCCTTCACTTCCATAGACAACATACAATCAAACAATTAGATTTCATGGCGTCAATTAAGCTTAATTGCATAGACTAAGCATCCTGGGACTTTAACATGTTATTTAAAATGATTTAGAAGCCCCTCAACAACTTCAGATTCACCCCGCAGCCCCTGAAACCCAAAAATAACATCAGAACTACACTTATAGTGTAGTTTTTTTGCATGGAGCCGGCTCCCCACAAGAGGGAGCCGGCTCTACCACAAGGGGAGCTAGCTCTCCTTGCCCTAGAGCCGGCTTTCCCAAAGGGGAGAGTCAGCTCTCACTCTTTTGAGAGCCGTTTGCACTTCTGCAACTTCTATGACCTTCTGCTTCATCTTCAGCAGCTTCCACCTCTTCTGTTCTTTATTAAAACTGACCCTAAGGTCTTAAATTACATCCAGTATCATCCCTATTATACATTCTAACCAGTTTACGTTAAAGGAATAATAAAAACCATTACTGATCTAACTATGTTAAATATCCGACGATGACTTCCTACTTGCAAAGACAATTACTGATGAAGCTAAAAACATACAGACAAGCAATATAACACTTATTAAGCATGTAGTATTCGGTTAATATCTAATTAAGATCTTAGAGATCATCTAGGGATGCACAGAACACAGGACAAAGGGATAGAGACTGAATAGAACTTGCCTCTGTAGTTTTTGAATCAAAACCTCGTCACCGTCTTCCTAAGTTTTTCTGACAATCGTGACTGCCGTCAAGGACTCCTCTACTCTGGTTCTAACCCTCGAACAACCCTCAACCTTCCTCTTTAGTCCAGCCTACTCCATTGGCCAAAACCTTAATAGAAAATCCCTCTGTTTTTTCCTCACAATCCCTCTCTGTTTTCTCTCTAAAATACTGTACATGCATAGGGTTCTAACACCCTTTTGAAGACATATAACAGTATATACATAGGTACCAATAAAACCCTAAGCCGAATCATAATCCGCGATGGAAAACCTAATAAAGTCCCAGTCTAGTCGGCGTGAGATATAAAAGACTAGAACCCTATTTTAACATTACAATTAAATACACTAATAATTTAAACCTAAATAACTCATTTAAATAAACTAACAACACATTTAAACAATTAAAAACTACTTTAATTCAATTAAAGAAAAAAAAAATACAATTAAATAATCAATTAAACATACAAATCAATAAAATAACAATCCAATTAAATAAAACTATTACTCAATTAATGAAAAACAAGCAAATACACACAAAAAAAATAAATAAATAACATGAGTGAATCTCAAAACAATCACAAAATCAGGATGATGTGGACCACAAGTGCAAGCAAGATATCAATCTTTCAAAAAATTTAGTCCTAAATGACATCCACAAGGCATACAAGGAGTATTGGACTCTCAAGTCAAGCAATTTTTAAATTTTAAGCAATATAGTCCTCAAAAGATCAAAATCATAGTTAACATGGATTTCACATCTTAATCATGCAATTAAAACTCAATTTTAAGTAGAATGCAACATAGATACCTTACCCCCAAACTTAAACCGCACATTGTCCTCAATGTGCAATGAGAACAATGGAAAAGATGGAAATAGTATACCGCGGTGGTGAAAACATGAAGCTCGGCAATTGTCCAATACGAAAAGGGTCTCCCCCAAACTTGGAATCAACCACCTATTTGAATAACCACACTAGCAAACTCACATCAAATATCAAATGGAATAAAAATAATCAAACCATGCATCCTAAGGCAATATAACACAAGATGAAAGAGAGATATGAGATCAAGCCCTAGCTAAAGCATAAAAGTAGCATGACTACACATAAGGGTACAACGGGGAAAAGTTTATATACATACATATATATATATATATATATATATATATATATATATATATATATATATTTTATGAAAGCAAGTATATACAAAATGCAAGAAAAACAAAGAATAAAATACATAAACAAAATGCAAAAAGAAAAATAAAAAAGGCAAAATGCAATGAAAGAATATGTACAATACAAGAAATGAAAATAAAAAGTAAGAAAGGATGCAAGAACCCAAAAAAAAAAAAAAATATATATATATATATATATATATATATATATATATATTAAAAATTAAAATTAAAATTCTTCTGTTTTTTTTTTCATTTTTATTTTTTATTTTTTTATGACATAACAAGTATGTACACACACACAATAAAATGCAAAGAAATAAAAATGCAATAAATGAAAATACAATAAAATAAAGAATGCAAAAAATTTATTTATTTATGAAAGTATATACAATGAAACAAAATGCAAGAAAAATGCATAATGATTGCTAAGTTTAACGTCTCTAGCAAGACGGAATGTCACTTTGAAAGATTGTTTTTTTTTTTCACAAGAGAATAGTAAGTAAATAAAATAAAGAAAATAACAAAAGTAAAAGAAAATGAAATATAAAACAAAATAAAAATAGAAAGTCAAAAAGTCAAAGGGGCAAAGTTGTGATTAATCTAAGGATGATTGATCTAAACTCAATCGATCGAAGATGTGAAAACCTGCAGACAAGCTCGATCGATACACAGAGAGGTGAAAAATGCCGAGCTCCAAAAAAAAAAATCTAAGTATGGAATAAAGATCGAACTGGCACCAAATGCCTAATTTTAAGATGAAAGTGTAAAAAATCCTATGCTAAGCCCCAAATGATGGTAACAAGAATGGAGATTGAAAAATATGGATGGAAGATTGTACACAAGAATGAAAAAATGAAAAGAAATGAGGGAAGAATAGAGTTTCAAACTCTACGAATACTAGTGTTTAATGTCTCTAACAAGACGTTGGGCCAACTCACTAATCAAAAGAATCAAAAACCGGATATAAAACATCTTTATTGATCATCTTTTCACTTTTCTCATTTGATGCCTCACTTATGATAATGAAATCATCCTCCAAAAGAATGACTTGAAAAGAAATGAAAGAGATGCTATTGTTCCTTTCATCCACAGTCTTGAAAACAAAATCAATTATGGTTGGTCTTGCCTCTTTGTTGTGTTCTTGAAACACATTCAAAGGATCATTCACTTTGATAATTAGTGAGGCATTGTCTTTCAAAGACTCATTTGGAATATCGAGAAACACCTTCTCTTCATCCATCTTCTCTTCCTCAAAAATTACCATCTCCTCACCTTCCAAGTTAGTTATGTAGTCCATTAGAGAGTTCACTTCATTTTTGAAGCTTTCAAGGTCAAAACCACAATTTTTATACATTTCGAAAAGGCATATCTCAAGAGGGTCTTTGGAGATAATAGAAGGAAGGTTCTCCTCAACAAGTTCCTTCTCCTCCTCTCCTACCTCTATATTGGTCAATATTTCCTCACTCTCTAAAGTATCAATGGGCAAGATAAAATCATAATCAAAACAAGGATGGATTAGCCACTAACTCACTTGCAACTTCATCCTCTATGCAAGATAGAGTGCTAAGCATTAGCTCACTTGTTACTTCTTCTTCACTCTCATCATCCTCATCTATATAAATTAAAGTTCTTGCCATTTTTTTATTTGCCTCTTCCTCCTCCTCTTGACGAGAAAGAGTATTTACAATTTGCTTAACTTGAGCTTTTAACTTGGTTAAAATTTGAAAATGTGAATTAATAAGTGGAGTTTGTGAAATATGCACATCAAGTAAAGCTAAAACTTTTTCTTCAAATCTGGGTGAATACCTAGAAGGTGGTGGAGTTGGTTCATTATAAAATGGTGGGGGAAGGTAATAGTCACAAGGAGGATAATGAGAATAGTCAAGCCCATAACAAGATGATGCATGTTGAAATGAGTTGGACTCAACCTCATAAGGATCAAAATATGGTGGAGGGACATAAGATGAGGGGAAGTAATTTTCCCCCAAACTTGGATCAAACAATCCCTCCATTCACAATTAAAATCCAAATGCAAGAAATAACGGCCTCCACACAGGCCGATGCTTGGACAAAAATTTAAGTAATATAATGAGCCTCAACAAGGGCTATCACAAGCATGCAAAGAAGTGAAACAATTAAAATACAAGAGTTCCAAGAATTGCTCACAAAGATCCTTAAGAACCTTCAAATTCCAATGCTAGCTTCAAGCTCTAATAATTGCTTTAAGATCCAATGTTTGCCTTCCTTTTAGTCAAGTACCTAATTGAATAAATAATATCAAGAGTATGAAAAGAATATACAATGGAAAATAAAATAAAAATAGCAGTAATCAAATGAACACTATTGTCTAGTTTAATTCCAACAAAACCGTTAATCCCCGGCAATGGCGCCAAAATTTGACTAGCCCCTTCCTAATGTGTTTAGAAAACGAGACTTTTTAATGCGAGAGGTCGCTTCATAAGGTCAAAATATGAATGTGGTTTCAGAAGCTTTTCTAGTCAAATTTACATTTATAAAACCACTACTACAACTAATGAAGTATAGCGAGTAGGGATCGTCCACAGAGATTATATGTGTTGGAATTTAACTTCGACTCTAGCGTATCACAAGATTGCAATGAAGGGTTGGTTGGTTGATTACTCAAGAAAATAATTAAATTAAAATGCAATTAAAGTAAACTAGTGAGAGATAGGGATTTAAGAGATATGAAGAGAGGTCTTAGGGTGTTGGAATCACCACTAAGCTCATGTAATTAACCACTTGCTTTCCTTTAATTGGGAATACATTGTTGTGAACAAAATGCGACTACCAATTGCAATATTAAGCATGGACCATCAAATTCATGCATGAATTGTCTACCTAACCAACAAATAAACTAAGTGTAGAACAACCTATCAAATCTAAGCATGACCCATCAAGCTAGTCACAATTGTAGCACACATCAATCTAGAGAATCATGGAATTTGCAATAATAAGCAATGTAATATCAAATCAAGAATAGATTGTTTACCTACCTACAAATATGAATTAAATTATAGAACAACCCATCAAGCATAAGTATAATCCATCAAATTAATTAACAAACCCATTCAATGAAAACCCATGCTTAGCCATCACTAAATCCTTAATTAATCACACATAGATATGCAACCAGTATAGAGAATCTAGTGTAGAGATCAATTCCCAAATAATCACACATAAGATAACATATAATCAAATAGAGAATCAATAGAAATAATTAATCCATATGAATCATGTAAGAAATAATTTCTAATTTAATCACATATAGACATGTAAATAAACTAGAGAATTAATAGGAAGAATTAAACCATAGAAATCATAGAAATATACCAAGATTCATTAAATTCACAAGACTAGAACACTAATCACAACAATATATATAAATCCCCAAAAATAGAAATACAAGGGTTTAGATTACACAAGACTTAGGGCTCATCCAAGCTCTAAGTGTAGATCTAGCCAATCATGGAGGAGGTAGATGTGGTCATAAAATCCTCAAGGGCAAGCTCCAAACATGGCTCCATCTTCTTCTTCCTCTCTTCTTCTTCTTCTTTGAAGCTCTAGAGAGAGAGAGAGAGTGGATCTTGAGATGTGCCTCCACTTCCCTCTTTTCTTCTAATCATAATCTCTAACTTTCTATAGAGAGAAACTAAAGAGAATATAGAAATTACAATCTAAAATATGAATCTCAAAACAAAATTGGTTGAATCACTCTTATATACAAGGCTTTGAAAGCCCAAATATGTGAGAACTCGATCCTAGAATCTTTCCTTGCAAGCTCTGCTCGAGTTGGTTTGAAATGAGATTCAGATCTATTTTTTAATAACTTTCGTGAACAGTTCGATCGATCTGGGTTCGATTGATCTCACTTTTCTCAGATCGATCTCACTTTTCTCAGATCTATCAGACTTTTCTCAAATCTATCTCACTTGGCAAATTTTCAGCATCAGCCTCTTTTTGCTCCAAATCAGCCTCCTTTTGCTCCAAATTCTCACTAAGACTTAGTTTGACTCCAAAAAGGCCTTATGAAACCATTTTTAGCTCATTTTAACATTATTGACCTGAAATAGATAAAAACACAAATAAGTACTAAAACGGGTAAATAAAGATAGATAAATGGACTGAAATACCCTCGCTTAAGGGGTTTAAATGCGCACTTTTCAGCGTTCATCATAAAGTTTGCATGACTTATTCTAGTGTCTTACATTCTACTTTCAATTGTTCCCATGGACATGTGCAAAGTGAGAACCATGAACAAGTAAATGCCACATTTGTTAACCAAGGGAATAATCCCTAAGGCACACATTATAATCCCGGGTGAAGGAACCATCCAAACTTCTCTTGGAAAAGCTAAGGGGAAGGCTTAAACCCTCTCCAAGGTGGTTTTCAAGGAAAGTATGTTCCGCCCCCAATGCAAAGCCAAGGTTCCCATGGGTATAGATCATCTTTTCAATCATCACGTGGAAACCAATATTCTAACTCTCATTTTCCTAATCAATCATCTTACTCTCAAAGAAATTCTAGAAGTCTCGCTTTTGAAGAAAAAATATTGACCGCTTTGGGTACTTTGGAGGCAAATACCTAATTATTTCATTCACATTCCCGATCCATTGCTAAGCTAGAAACCCAAGTTGGGCAAATAGCTAGCAAATTAAATGCTAGAAAAAAAAAGGTAAAATGCCTTTGAGTCCACCAAAGCAACAATTTGTTGTGGAGACAAATTCTTCATGGAAAGTCCTACAATTGAGCATGTCAATACGGTGACAATCTTGAGAAGTGGAAAAATTGTTGATAATTAAGTTGGAATTCAAAATGAAGAGAGTGAACCGGTGCAACCAAAAGTTGACACCCGTCTCGTTTCACATTATATTCCTCCTTCATTGTATGTGCATGAACTATTTATTGAAAAAGTTTTGAAAAATGATTTGAAAACTTCTTGTGTTGAAAGTGATTCAAAGAAAGACCCCAGTAATCGGGCTCTTCTTGATTTAGGAGCAAGTGTTAAGCTTTTTCCATATTCGATGTATGTTCAGTTAGGCTTAAGAGACTTAAAACCAATGTCGGCAGTTTTGCAAC
The DNA here is from genome assembly GCF_030987335.1 of Cornus florida. Lineage (NCBI taxonomy): Eukaryota > Viridiplantae > Streptophyta > Magnoliopsida > Cornales > Cornaceae > Cornus > Cornus florida. The sequence goes on along the minus strand of NW_026775577.1, from coordinate 80,423,835 downwards.
TAGCCGATCGATCCATTAAAAAGCCCCGAGGTATCATTAAGGATGTGTTGATTAAAATTGATAAGTTCTTTTTCCCGGTCGAATTTGTTGTCATTGACACGAAACTGGTCCCCAATCCCAAGAGCCAAATTCCCGTTATCCTTAGCCGTCCCTTCTTGGCAACCGCTAATGCCAACATTAATTGTAGGACGGGGATAATGAAGATATCATTTAGGCATATGAAAGTGAAATTGAACATATTCAATCCAACCCTGAGTTTAATGGACAAGCATGAAGAAGTATGTGTTGTGGAAAAGTGTCTTGAGAATGACCTTGAAATAGTTAAGTCTTTGCTTGGAAATGAAAATTCAAGAGGTTTACCTCCCAAAATGATTTCAAAGAATGTTGTTTTGAAAACAAGTGTTGAAATGGCATGGAAGCCCAAGAGTTGCATTGATAAAGGACCATCAATCTCCATTGAATCAAATCCAACAAGGTCTCTAGGGAACAATTTGTTGGATGGGATTCAAAAGGCCATTCACCCCTTCAGGGAGGGGATGCACAACAAGATTTTTGATCCAGGCTAAAAGAGTCCAACGTCTTGCTAAAGACGTTAAAGACTAGTGCATTTCATAAGGTTTGACAACCCTATTCCTCCCTCATTTATATTTTTATATGTTTCTGCGTCGTCTAGATATGAGTTGAATTGAAAAATCTAACTTACGGGCCATTTCCTGCATTTTGAGTACTGCCAATGAGGTTTCAATCGATCGAACTCCAATTCGATTGATCGAAGTCCCACTTTGATCGATCGAATCACCTGGGTTGGGGACCTTTCAAATTCCATTTCGATTGATCGAAGGCAATCTTAATCGATCGAAATCCATTTTGGATCATCGAAGTTTAGTGTTCAATCGATCAAAGTCCTTCAATCGATCGAAAATGCGTCATTTGAATTTTCCAAAAATCCTTTTGGCCGTTCAACTTCTTAAACATTATTTATTTATTTATTTATTTTTATTTTCTTTCTTTCTTCTCTCTCCTACCCTATTTTCGCTTTATTTTTCTTTTTCTTTTTCCTTTTCTTTTTCTATTTTTCTTTTTCTCCCTTCCTATTCATCTTTTCCCTCACACAAACCTTAACCCTCTTCTCTCTCTCTCAAACCCTCTCATTCAATCTCTCACTACCTCACTCTCTATCTCCATAGCCAAGAGCATCACCGCCACCATCCCACCCTCTTCCTCCAAGCACCGGTGACTTCCCTATCGGTCAAGCCACCGCCGTTTCCTCCATTGAAGCTGGCGAGAATTTTGGCCCCAAGGCCAAATCTCACTCTCACTCTCTCTTTTCTCTCTCGGGTGCCATCAAAATCATCACCTCTGGCCGATTTAGGTCAAGGAGGACTTAAATCTTTCTCCGGTGAGCGTCTAAATTTTCCAACGAGACTCCGGCGAGTCTCCGGTCGTCTTCTCCAACCACGAATGACCTAAATATTTCCAGAAATTCCCAAATCTCTCTGTTTCACTCCTCCCTTCTCTCTTTTGGATTAGGTAATCTCCAAATCTATTTTTGTATTTTATTTTGTTTCCATTTTACTTAGTTTTGCATTTTAATTGTCATTTTGTATATATTCTTGTATATATGAAGATTGAAAACAAAATAAAAATTGGAAAACAAATACAAATAAAAATGAAAAATGCAAAATGCAAAATAACAAAACAAAATAAAATTTTTGTTGAAAATTGTTGCTAAAAAAATTGGAACATTTGAATTGGATTTGCCCCTGAAATTTTGCATAAATGGTGATGGAATTACATTGAGAATGGAGAACGGTCTTTAAAAGAATTGAATTCCTTAGATGGTGAACTTTGTTGGACACTAGTGAATTAGATTTTTGATCTTGTTATGTTGAATTGTAACATGAAAATTGAAATTGGAATTAGAATGAAATGGAATGTGGTTGGTATAGTTTTTAGAAGGAGGATGGGCAAATTTTATTGGTTTTGTGGACTAATTGTGGGTGGTGTCCCTTGTTGGATGTTGAGATTGATTTATTAATTTTGTTGAATTATATATACATGCTATTTGATATGTTTGAAAAATTTTGAGATGTCCATTTTTAAGGGAAGACCATGCCGGATTTTCGAAAATTTTTTGAACTTTGATTTTAAAATCCAAAAAGGCATGTGGTTTGATTCTTGGACTTTGAGATGGAATTTGAAAAGAATTTTAAAGTTGATTTTGAATTGAAAAAAAAGAAAATTTTAAATTGTTTTCAAAGTTGAGATGTTGATATATTGTTGATCTTGAATGGCATTGAAAAATTTAAATTGTTGTGAGCATAGTTCCGCATTGTTTAATTGGTTTGTCTTGAATATGAAATGCATGGATGTGTTTAAGTTGTCTAACTTGTTTATTATAAGTATGACTTGATGTGATTTTGTGTTTTTGAATTAAAAATGAAATGTTTCAAATGGACCTTTTTGAAAAGTTTTAATTGGATTGAGTGCATTGTTTTGGTAAAATGATCTTTCATTGTTGAAATGGTTTTTGATCACACTTGTTGGGTTTCAAATGTTGAAAAAGGGAATTTTTTGAACTTTGTTTGAAAAATGTGAAGTTGAGTTGCATGATTCCTTTTATTGTTGTTCATTCATTGCATGATTCTTTTCTTAAAGCTTTTCTACAATGCAATTAAATGTTTTGACCCCCAAAGTTTTCAAAAATTCCAATTTTGCCCCAAAAGTGTAGAGCAATTCCAAAGTTGACCTAAATGCCCTTGTTTGAGTTGAAGTTTGTTCCAATTGATTCCTTTGCATCCATTTGTATATGCTAAGTGCCTTTGAACTTGTTTGTGATTTAATTCTTGATTCTTGCCATGCTAGGGCACAAGTTTGATGTCTTTTGACCTTCCTTATCATGATTCTTGATTTTCTCTTGCAAACTGAGTTGAATTGCCATTCCAACCCAACTGTGTGAAGTCAAATGATTCCATTGTTGCTTAAATAACCTTGAAACTTGTCAAATGTGATCTCTTTTGAACAATTGTGTACCTCTTTGGAATAATTGCAACCTGTTGCTTGCATATACACCATTTTGTACACACTAATATCACATTGACAATTTTTTAGATTTTCTATGCACCATTTGATCACATTTTCTTGGAATTGATTTCTAACTAAGTTTGGGGGTGTGATGGATTCTTTTGAGTTGGAAATGCATAATTTGGATGATGTGTCTGCTCTTTGGCCTTAGTATCAATTCTTGAATTTAACTTGAGATTTTGAAATGCGATTTGAACCAAGTTAGGACTGTACTTGCTTGATATTAATATATATCTATTTCCATGCCATTGTCTTGATCTCTTGCACTTGTGATCTATTCTTGATGACCGAGGTTCTTTCCGGTCCAGATTCTGACTTCCAGAGGGTAAGTTTCTTGTATTCTCAGTTTTTGACCATTTTCTGCTTCATTTAAGCATTAGAAGGGGTCACGAGCCATGAGTGATCATAGGATGTTGATTTTGTTGCATTACAGAACATGATATTTCTTCGTCTGGAGTTGTTGTTATTTGTGCATCATTCAGAAACATGCTATCTAGTTGCATACCATGTCCAGGATTCTTTCTTGAACTTGTTTGTCATAACATGCCTTGGATTGTAGTGTTTTGCAACCGTGTATTTCACTTAGTCTTTATTACATGACATGCCTGGTTCTTGAGTCCTAGGTTGACAGTGCCATGCCTATATGCTCTATGTTATCCTACTTACTGTATTTGATCTTCACTATTACACTTGTAGACATTCTTGTTTTGGAATTGATACGATGTCATCCTAGCGTCTACTTATCATGTCATTGCAGCATCTACTTGAGTTTTAGGTTTGTGAATGCACATTGTATCATTTATGCACATCACAGCCTATACTTGTCCTGTTGATTATATTTCTGCTCCGAATGTTCCATCTGTGACTTTTTTGCCCTCTATGCTATTATTGCATCTCATATCTATCTTGTTTATCTGAGGCATGTAGAATGGTGATTCTGAAGCTTTCTTATTCATTTCTTGCACAAACATGATACTATTTGTTCACTATCTGTTTCTACCTGATTCAGACATGCTTTGTGTTTTCTTATCAGCTGCTTACCTTATCCTATACCTATGCATTGATTCATACTTGTGTTTTTGAAGATGCTGCATAGAATAAAGACTTTCGCTAGGAAAAGAGTTCACAGAGTGCCACAACCACCTCCATCCCCAATGGTAGAGTTTTCTTCTTCAGGTTCTTCATCATCCGCATCAGTCCAATATGAGCCATCTTCCATGGACGCTAAGAATGCCATTATTCGGGAGGTTCCCGCTGAGTCTTACGCCTGTAAGGCACGGGAGACCGAGTACAGATTTGATAAAGACCTATTCTCTACCTTGGATCAGACCAAGTGGTCCTATGATAAGCTTGTGAGGTGGGGCATTGATGCCATCATGACTCCAGCAAACACAGTCGTCTACCCCCGGTTGGTTGCTGTAATGACCCGGTCATTTTCTTCCCTTCCTTTTTCCTCAGAATTTTATGGATGAATTTTTTTCGTTGAAATTTCCTTTCTGAGTTCAGTTTCTCGTCGCTTAGTGTCATCTCAAGTGCTCGAAAATGGTTTTTAAGACTCTTTCTATTGGATTTACAACTTCCTTTGGGGACCGAGTCATTTTCACATTTTTCATTTTTTGACACTATTCACTTTTCTTCCTTTTCTCTGTTTCATCCTTTTTCCTATTTTGTCTTTTCCTTGTTTGTCACTTTATTGGCATAACCTCACTCCTGGTGTTCGAAGTTGGTTTTTGACTTCACGTATCTTCATTCTAAGTGGTTTCCACGAAATACGTATCTTTACTTTTGCAAGAAAGTACTCTGGTTGATCCCGGTGTCCATAGGGACATGGATGCATAGTTTTTCAGAATCTTTTTCTTTTCTTGGAGTGTTTTTTGTAAATATCTTTTGAAGATATTTTATTTCAGGGGTTTTTAAGAAAATATTTTTGGAAGATATTTTCATTCTGGGTTATTAGTGCAGTTTTCACTTTTTAGAGGGGCCATTGTGCAATTAATGAAAGTTATTGCAAAATACCTCGTTTGGAGCCTAGATCCTTGTACGGGAATCATTTTCACATTTTGTCAAGTTATATACTCTTAGAATTTCCTTCTGGTTGGTTTTATCCAGTTTCAGGGTTTTTGGCCCCAGTTGCCGCCGAACTTGTTCGGGGCATATCTCTCTGCTCGGGACCTAGTTTTTGACGCTGTTTCTTTCGTTATTCATATTTTCTCATTTTGAATGTTTTTTGTTCACGAAGTTTGGCCGTTTGAACGCGTATGCCCAAAATCCACTTTTTCGAACCCGGCGGGACCCTTTCGGGGCACTTTTTGACATTTTCTATAAATAAGGGACTTAAAGAGAAAAAGTCAGATTTCCATCATCTTCTTCACCCTCTTAGCTGGCAGCCATGAGAGTTCAAGGGGCTGCTTTCATTCTTTCTTCTCCTCCACTTGATTTCCTTAGTGGAAACTCTTCGGCCTTAACATTTATCGTTCCCCTCGACGTACTCTACCTTTCCGCCTTATCATAATTCATTTCTGACCGTTTCTTGAGTTTGGGTTTAAAGTCAAGTTGCGATTTTGATGGGGCTTCTTGGGGGTTCATCTAGATCATGTTGTCCTCGACAAAATCATTCGGTATCGTTGGATTTGGAGCACTTTTTTTTCGGTGGGCTTTTGAGGTTTTCATCTCAAATTGAGGTAGGGGATGTCTTAGGTTTATATTATAGTTGTATTGATTGTTTTATAAGCATATAAACTTATGAGCATGCCTTATTCAAATTTTTAGAATTCAATTTATTTAGTTTCTTTGTTTAGGATTTAATTCTAATGATGGTATATAGTTTAGAATTAAATTGTGGCATGCTAGTAAATTAGGCCTTGGTGAGTTATGTAACATATATTAAATTTGGGGCATTTGAATAAAAATTGCAAAACTTATTTAATATTTATCTTTCATAAAAGATTAATTCACATAATTGTATCAAGCATGAAATCAACTTGCAATGTGATATTAAAGTAGGCCTTGGTGAGTTCTTTAACATATGTTAAATTGAGGATATTTGGATATGTTTGAAAATCTAAAGAAAAATTAATTAATTAGCTTAATTAATTTTGTTTTAAGTGTGTTTGTCACTTAAATTTATATTGGATATAATAAGTTGATAATTCCTTGAAATATAGTCCGTTTAATTACCTTGTGAGCATGCTACTAACTTGTTTTAGAATTAGTACTTGTAGCCTCTAAAGATGGTAATTTGACTTAGCATGATAGGTGATATCGTTGTCTTGAATGGCTCGTTTAAATATATCTTATGTAGATATATAACTTGTTAGAATATTACAATTGCTTACCTTGAAAGCTTGTTACTAAATTGTAGCTTATTTAGTACTTGTGGCTTAGGATGGTAATGTGGCTCAATTGTTGTGAAATATTCTTGCTTTGTGTATAAATTGCATAATGGAGACTTAACATGTCATATGCTATCTAGACTTGAATTCTAGGACATGGTTTGTGTAGATTCAAACTTACTTATGCATGTAAATTGATTCCTAGACATTATTTGAAATGTATAAGTTTGGTTTAACTTATTGATTTTGCACAAGTTTTGAACTTATTGTTTTTGGAGGCTTGTAAGGATCATGTTCATGTGATGGCTAGGGTCTGGTCCTAGTACGGATTCGTGAGTTTCCTAAGTCATATGAAGTGCGCAGTAAGTAGTACCTTGTGGGTCGTAATTACCCAGAATAACTTATACACGTGCACACTAGGTAGTACCTTGTGGGCTAGTAACCCGGAATAACTTGATTGGTCTGCAGCCAAGGATCCTAGTCTTTCCACTATTTGATTTTGCATTTAATTTCAAGTTGTTAATCATGGATTACTTGTAGCTTGAGAATTGATGCTCACTTTGGGTATTTGAATCCTATTTTGTATACTTGAAACTATATACTTGCTCCTTGTATCTTAGTTAGTATACTTGAAACTGTATACTTGTTTTGTGTATTTAGATCTCATTTAGTATACTTGAACTTGTATCCTTGGTTGTGTATCTAAACCCTAATTTGTATACTTAAGCATTGAATGTATGATTTGTGCAATCGGACTTCATTATGTATACTTATGTCGTGTATGTTTGTTTTATGCGTAATTCATTTAGCTTAGTATACTTGTGCATGTATACTTGATTTATAAGTTTTCTATGTTAATTGTACGTTTGTATATGCATGCTTAGACAATGCATAACTTGTTTAACATGACTTAGTGTACTTGAGCATGTATACTTGTATGACCGTGTTCATTTTAATTGCATGAGTAGCTTAGGATAATCCCTGAGTCTTACTTTGACATAGACGTTAGGTGGCATGAGCCCTTTAACATGTTTCACCTTAAGGTGATATAATTGTAAAATGCTAGGTCGATGCATGTTCATCTCCTACGAGTAGCTTTATGTTACTCACCTACGTAGTGGGGACATTTTTCAGGTACAGGGACCTTGATTTGGGATGCACACTATGCCATGGGAGTTTCGTAGACTTGGAGTACCATTCTTATGAGGATGTTAGCATAAAGTGCCCTTTTGTAGTTTATATGTCAAAACTTGTATTTTTGTTCTAAATATGTAGTGTGTGCATAAGTACACTTTTTGTAGCGTATTCGACGTGTATGACATGAGGCCAAGGGCCACAAACTTTAAAGTTCAAGTGTATGTATGTAAACTTTAAGTTTTGCTTAAAAAATGTATTTTTATCAACTTGGAGGTTTGGCATGTTAAATTTTGCAAATAAGATGTAATGAGGCCGTAGGCCATTGGAAAATGTTTAAAATGTCATATTACACTTGCGTGTATGTTCACATCATCACACACTTGCATATAATGCAATTGGATCATGCCATGGGGAATTCAAATAAGACTTAGGGACTTTTTCTTCATTTCTTGCCTAGACAAGTTAACCTTGTTTCGTTCGTTCCCATTTGACCTTGTTGATCTTGCTTGAGCCATTTAATGGCGCACACGGTCTAGTTTGAACTGGATCTTGCTCCTTTGGTTGTCATTGGTGCCATAAGGTACCAAGTGACCTTTTCATTCTAGCTTTCGCTTCCGGTTATTCCTTTGGGTTCCTTGACCTCATAGAAGGTCATCTTAGGGTCTTAGAGGTGTGTTATTCCTTGAGAGACCATTGTCTTGTTTCTTTTGCTTCCGCATCTGGATCCGTTATCGGGTCAATCTTTGGTTCATTATAGGACACTGGGTTGAAAAATCCAGGGTCGTTACAAGTGGTATCAGAGCGTCCGGGTTCAAAACTCTTAGTACGACGAGTTTTGGGTGAGTATCATGCTTGTGTTGCCACGCTCTATGTGTTTAGTTGCTTCTTGATAACATGTTTACGTGGTTATGTGGACGTATGTTTAGAAGTTTACCTTGACTGTCTCAGCATGATATATATGGTGATTGCTCTAATATATTGTATGTGTTAGTCTGTCTAAGTACATTGTATATACTTGTAGGTCTCAGTATGTTGTGTGTGCTTGTCTGTCTAAGTACATTGTATATGTCTGTTTGTTTTAGCTTTTTGTATGTACTTGTCTACTTTAGCATACGGTATATGCTTGTCGGCTTCAGTACACTATATTTGCTTGTCTCTTTTAGCATGTTGATTTACACTTGTCTCCTTAGCATGTGGGTTATGCTTATTTGTCTTAGCGTATTGCATGTGCTTGTCATCCTTAGTCTGATTGTATGATGCATACATTGACATGACTCATGTGACCTTACTACTTGTGTGAGTATGTAGTCCATTGTTGTGTTACGTGTTAACTGCTTACTTTTATGTCTTGTTTAGGCATTGTGGGTTGTTCCAGCTTGGTTGGTTGAGATTGATGCTAGGGCATCATCTCTTGGGATTTCGTGGTGACCTTGATGTGCTGACGTCATTGGGGTCTTGTTTCTAAAGTCATGGGACGATGAGTCGAATTGACTCTAGTCCTTCCTTGGAGATTGGGATGTTTGTTTTCTTGAGCCTCAACGGCGGGGTTCTCGTGTCTTTTCTTCTTAGAGTGATGGTTAGGGATTTGATAGGTGCATTGACCTGTGATTCTTCTTGTCTTGCCTTGGACGGCTCATATGAGCTAAAGTTGGTGTGTGAATGGTTTCGTGTAATTAATTGCATTGGTGCAATTAATTACACTCTCTCGTCCTTGGAGACTTGGGATTTTGCGTTTAGGGTTCCGATAGGATCCTGTAGAGTTCCTATCAAACTCATCGGTGTCTTGAGTTGAGTTCTCTTGTTGGTGTCTAGTAATGGTTAGTATTGGGACTATCCATTACATTGTTGTTTGTTTTGTGTGGTGTTAGGATTCTACCTTGTGTTTGAACCAGTCTTGGGAAAGACTTGCAGACTCTTTGTTTTAGGAACCTTAGTGTTCATTCTAGGGAGATGATTCCTTTCCTCACAAAGAGAGATCAGACCCATCCTGGTTTTCAGATTCCTTTTTGTGAGTTGTCCTTCTGAGAGGCATTCCATCCCTTCTTGCTTTTGATTTTGTGAGATTGTTATTTGCATAGTCATTCCTACATGTTTATATGCCTTGTTGTTTTGAGCATGCCTTAGAAACATATTAGGGGACGTGACTATTTGATGGTTATATACAGGTGTAGATGATGTGTCTTTCATTTACTATGTCTACATGTCATGCTAGCGTCATAGGTGATGTGTAGCGTGTCTCTGATGCTTGACCCTATATGATAGGTAGCATATTTGATTGCCCTTGTACACCACGTGTTTAGTTGTATGGTGCGTGGACTTTTATTTACAATTAGTATACTTGTACCTAGTATGCCTGCACGTTGTTTATTTCATTTCATTTTGGTTTAGTATACTTGAGCCTGTATACTTGTCTACCATGGATTTAGTACTGCTTAGTATACTTGTGGATGTATACTTGTATATATATATATATTGCGTTTCTGTTTCAATTTTGCTTAGTATCCTTGTGTATACTTACATAGATATATATAGGTTACATGACTAATTGCTTTATTAGTTTATTCCTTTTTATCATTCCTGTACTGTGCCTGGGGTTGTGTGACTTTGGCTGTCAGGGATTATGTGTGTGAGCTTGATCCGATGTCTAGATTCCTAGGCATAGCCTTGTAGTAGGTCAGCTTTAGGATGACGTGGGGGATTTTGGGTGCATTGTCTTGTTGGGAGTCGTTGTGGCTAAGGCGATGATGATATCGTTTGATTTTGTAAAGTCTGATCCATTGGCTTGAGGGCATAGACTTGTCAGGCTTTGGATTCGTGACTGATGTGGTTGACAATGGTGTTTTGAGACTTGGGATTGTCAGTTTTTCCAGTATTGAGGATTTAAGACCTTAAGCGTAGCGGTGCCTATGACATTGTTGTCAAAGTTTTGGATTGGCCAGAATGGTCCGGCCAGACATTTTGGACCATATCGTAAATCTCACAGAATACCTGGTTCCATGGTGCTTTTGGTAATGATCATTTTGACATTGATATCATTTGTATCGATAGGTTTCATGGGTAAGCTTATTAAGGGCAGGTGACGAATTAGGGCTTTATACTGTTATGCTACCGTACAGGTTGTGTGTGGGCGAGTGCTAGTTGCCATTGGTGCTACCTTGCATTACCTAGCTAGTAATGTGAGTGTGGGCTGGCACTTGACACTGTGGATACTACCGCACCTTGGGTACATTGTGGGCAGGTTCTAGTCGCTATTCGTGCTGCCATGTTGCTTCTAATTGTGTTCTTATGCCGATGTGTAGTCGCCTTGGTCTCTTTTGGGTGGTTGACATTGGGTTAGTATGTTAATTCGTTGAAGAGGTGTCTCACTATTCGCGGTTTCGTATCTCTTTGTTGATCTCGAGACCTTTGGAGTTGTCCATGGATACTAAATGATCTATTCCTTCGTGTGACCTTGTGTACGGTCCTTGTTCGGTTTTTCTGGGAATGTTCCTAATTTCGGGGATGAAATCTCTTTGGGGAGGGTAGGTTGTAATGACCCAGTCATTTTCTTCCCTTCCTTTTTCCTCAGAATTTTATGGATGAATTTTTTTCGTTGAAATTTCCTTTCCAAGTTATGTTTCTCATTGCTTAGTGTCGTCTCAAGTGCTCGAAAATGGTTTCTGAGACTCTTTCTATTGGATTGATGATGAGCGCTGAAAAGTACGTATTTAAACCCCTTAAGCTTAGGTATTCTAATACCTTTATCTATCTTACTTTACCATTTTAGATTGATTTCATGTTATTTCCATTTTCAGGCACTTATCCCGAAAATAAGATAACTCAGCCAAATAAGAACAGAAATGAAGCAATTCTGGGATGAATCAAAGAAAGGAGCAAAGTAGAACAAAAGAAAGAAGAAGGGTGGAATTCAGCATCTTCGATCAATCTCAGATCAAAGTTCGATTGATCCAACATGATCGATCTCAGAACTTCAAGATGGATCTGAGCCATGATGACATTTTCAGAGATCTCAAAAGTTCGATCTATCCAACATCATTCTTTGATCGATCGAACTACCTTGTCCTTATCCAAATGATTGATCTTATCCAGTTATACCACCCCACTAACCATTTTTGTCCTTTTCCCAAAAATATCTTCGAAATATCTCAGATTTGTTTTTATCCAAAAAGGCGTCGATCGAACTTCCTCCAATGCAAAAAAAGTTAAAATTCCAACTCACTAAAGTTGTCCTTCATCCAATCATTGGGGAATATTTTGTGCACGACCCCATCTTATTTTGTGTGTCACTTGACCTACCTATATATAGAATATAATATACTTTTTGAGAGAGATCCATCTATCACAATAGAGGCTATTCTTAGGGAGGAAGAAAGGAGGAGAAGGCTAGAGACACAAGTTTGGGAGCTCTTCATCAACCAAGGAATAGATTTCTTCCATGGAGTTTGCCCTTGAGGGTTGGAGAAGCATTACCATGAGTGGCTAGACATCCTCTTCGGGCTAGAGTTAGCCCCAAGCATGCTTTCTACATCTTGATCTTGTGTATTATTGAGGGATTAGTGTTGTAATACATGTTTTGGCACTTTTACATATATAGATCTTGTTCATTCAATGATTTATGTGGTTTAATGCCTTGATCATTTCATTCTATCCGTATATCTATGTATGCTAGAATAGATGTTCATGTGTTAGTCTCTATTTCTTGTGTTATTGATGCATGTCTATGTGTATTGATGCTATAGATCTAGAGATTGTCAAAACATAGTGCTTAATGGAATGCTCTTGTAATTTTCTTGATGGTTCATACTCATTTCTTGATGGATTGTGCCTCCCCTTTAGTTTAATTAGTTTAATTTCATGTCTTTAGCTTAATTGTAGCGTAGTGGTAGTATAGTTGTTAGATGGGAGAACAATTCATGCTTGTTGTTTGATGTTCCATTCTTTTGAATGCAAGTAGCATATGTCTCTAACCTTGTGGTGTATTTGGCTTGTGAGCTTAATGAAAGGATTAATGACTTGGTAGTTATATTGTGCTTTTCACATGCTACTTAGACAATATATACTCAATTGTTAGATATATTGTGCTTTTCACATGTTGCTTAGACAATATATACTTAATTGTTCATCCTTGCTAATTGAATCAACCAAAGACACACACACATCAATATTGCAACACACATTTCCCTCATTAGTCACTTGTTAAGGGTGTAATAAAGTATTGTTTGGTGGTGACCTCTAAACCCCAAGATCTCTCTCTCTCTTACTTACTCTTTATTGCATTCTATTGTTTTACTTAGTTTTCATTACTCTCTAGTTTAATCAACCAACCAACTATTTGTTTGATCACTCGACCTACTAACCTTAATAGTGATTCCACAACCAAAATCGACTCCAATCCCTTAGGACGATCCCTACTCACCCTAACTATATTTTTAGTGAAGGAAGTAGTGGCTTTTATAAATGTAAAACTTAGCCCTCACCTTCATGCACACTCTTAAGCTTATGGTGTAGCGACAACCACCACCAGTTTTTGGCGCCGTTGCCGGGGATTAGGCAACGTCGTATTTGTGGAATCAATTAGGAATTAGTACTCTTTTGATCGTGTCTTTACTTTGTTTTCAATTTTTGTTACTTATTGTGTTTGTTCTTGATTGACAAGGAGCATTGAGCTAGGAAGCAAGCAAAGGAGCTAAACAAGTACGGAAAAATGCTAAAAATTTAAAAAAATTTGCTAAGCTAAGCTAAATTTGGAGTTGAAGTGCTAAAGGACCTTTGTGAGACTTTCTTTACTCAATCCCTTAGTTAAATTGTCGGCCCGCGTGGAGGCTTGTTTTTAAATTCTTAGATAAATCGTGAGCCCACGTAGAGGCATTCTTAATTGTTCTTTGCATCATTGTTGTTAAAGCATAGGAGTATGGGTTAAGTGTTTGTGGAGGAAGTTTCATTGAATTGTTGTGAAGTCAAAGTGCTTGTTTATTCATTATGTTTGTGTGTTTTACATTGTGCATGCTAGGTCGTAGATCACTAAGACCAACTCTTATCCCTCTTGATTTGCATCTTGAATCCGTAGTTAGAAATCCCAGGGGAAGAGGAAATTCTAGTTCTACCCAATCCCTTACATCAATGGAAGGCCATAATGAAGACTATGTGGAGGACCTCGGTCACATAGACCAACAAGGTATCCTCCATCCAAATGTGCATCATGAGAACATTCAAGTACCATTAGGCATGACAAGGCCATATGTTCATCCACCACAACAACAAGGCCAAGTTCCATTGGGAATGCCAAGGCCAATCTATGCTCCACCACCTCCCATCATTCAAGACAACCAAGGTGTCCATGTTGCACCTCTAATTGCTAATCCTCCACTTGCTTTAAGAGATCACTATGTGCCTAATGAATACAATGCACCCACATGCATCCAATTGCCACCATTTAGAGCACATCACTATGAAATTAAGCCACAAACCATTCAAATGCTTCCTAACTATCATGGACTTCCAAGTGAAGAACCTTACAAGCATTTGGATGAGTTTTTAAAAGTATATTCCACCGTAAAATATACGGACATGCTGGAAGAGGTCTTAAGGCTCAAACTTTTTCCACTCACCTTAAAGGACAAGGCAAAATATTGGTTTAAAAATCTTAGGCCTTTTTCAATCACTTCTTGGGCAGAAATGCAACAAGAGTTTTTGAAGAAGTACTATCCGATTTCTAAGACCAATGCCATGAGAACTTCCATTAGAGAATTCACATATGGGGATGGGGAAATGTTTCATGAGGCATAGGAATGCTTTAATGAATTACTTAAGAAGTGTCCACATCATGACATGCCCAAATGGCAATTAGTTCAATATTTCTTTAAGAGCTTATCAGACAATTATAAGGGCATGGTTAATGCTTCCATGGGTGGCTCTTACATTGATAGGCATGAGGATGACATGTGCCGTCTTTATAAGAGCATGAGTGAGAATTCTTTGCATAGAACATTATCATCCAAGAATAGTAGAAAGTCACAAGGTAAGAAGAGTGTTGGCTTACATCAAGTCGACCACTCAAATGAAATAGTCGCCGAAATGAAGTCTTTATCTCAAAGGTTTGATCAATTTTTGATTAACCAAAACTCGGTGAACCAAGTATCTTCGTTCCCTAACCATTCTCATCGTGCATCGAATGAATCATATATGACTTGTTCTAGTGTTCTTCATTCTACTTCTCATTGTCCTCACGGACAAGTGCAAAATGAACCTAATGAATAAGTTAATGCAGCTTTTGTGAACCAAGGGAACAATCCTTATGGTACTCATTATAATCCAAGTTGGAGAAATCATCCGAACTTCTCTTGGAAAAACCAAGGAGAGGGCTTAAACCCTTCCCAAGGTGGTTTTCAAGGGAAGTACATTCCACGTCCACTTCAAAGCCAAGGATCCCAAGGTTATAGACTTTATCAATCACAAGGGAATCAATTTGCTAACTCTCATTTTCCCAATCAATCTTATTCCCAAGGAAATTCTAAAAGTCCCGCATTTGAAGAAAAAGTTTTGAATGCTTTGGGCATTCTTGAGGCAAACGCACAATTGCTTCATTCCCACTCTCAATCTATTGCGAAGCTAGAAACCCAAGTAGGGCAAATAACAGGCACTCTAAATGCTAGAAAGAAGGGAAAGATGCCTATGAATGCCCCACCTAAGCAACAATGTGTTGTGGAAACTCATTCCTCATCGGAAGGCCACACCATTGAGCATGTTAATGCGGTGACTACCTTGCGGAGTGGTAAGATTGTGGACAATCAAGTTAAAATGTTCAAACAAGAGAGTGAAGCGGTGCAACCATAAGTTGTCACCCATCCCGTTTCACATCTCATTCCTCATTCATTGCATATACATGATCTTGTGAATGAGAAAGTTTTAAAAGGTGATTTGAAAGGTGATTTTGAAAATGATTTGAAAAAAAATTTGCTGAAAAATGATGTTGAAAAGGTTTTGTTGAAAAATGATTTGAAACAAAGTGATTTAAAAAATTCTTGTGTCAAAGAGTTTTTAAAAGAAAATGCTAAAAAAAATTTTGAGCTAAAAGCTCCATTTCCGGATGCCTTAAAATGATCCATTTTAAAAAACAAGCAAAAGGTAAAAAAAAATGAAATCATGTGAATGTTTAGGCAAGTGAAAGTTAATCTTCCAATTTTAGATGCAATCAAACAAATTCTGGCTTATGCCAAATTCTTGAAAGACTTGTGCACCCAAAAGCGGAAGAACAAGAGCCAAGCACCAAGAAAAGTGGTTTTGACCGAGCAAGTGAGCTCAATTTTGCAACATAACACTCTACCAAAGTTTAAGGACCCCGGTTCATCTACCACATCATGCATCATTGGTGATCATATCATTAATCAGGCGCTTCTTGACTTAAGAGCAAGTGTTAACCTTCGTCCATACTCGGTTTATGTCAAATTAGGCCTAGGTGAATTGAAACAGACGTCAGTAGTTTTACAACTTGCCGACCAATCCATTAAGAAGCCTAGGGGTATCATTGAGGATGTTTTGATAAAGATTGACAAATTTTTTTTCCCCGTTGATTTCGTTATCATTGACAAGGAACCGGTCCCCAACCCTAAAAGCCAAATTCCCGTTATCCTTGGCCGTCCTTTCTTAGCAACCGCTAATGCCAACATCAATTGTAGAACGGGGATAATGAAGATCTCATTTGGCCACATGAAGGTGAAGTTGAATATCTTCAATCCCACACCCAACTCATTTGACAAATATGAAGGAGAGGTTAATGTTGTAGATAAATGCTATGATCTTCAATGTCAAGGAAATGAACTTTTAGGTAAGACTAAAACTTCAAAGGGATCATCTTCAACCTGGCATTCTCATAGTGTTGTTTCAAATTCTCGCTTGAAAGGGCATGGAAGCCCAAAGATTGTGATTGCATTGACAAGGGATCAAAACCTTCTTTTGAGCTAAATTCAACAAGTTCTTTAAAAAACCATTTGTTGGGTGGAGTTCAAATCATCTATCACCCCAATAAGGAGGGGATGCATTACAAGATCTTTGATCCTGGCTAAAAGAGCCTAACGTCTTGCTAGAGACGTTAAAGACTAGCACGACATTTCGTAGGGTGTCAAAACCCTATTCCTCCCTCATTTCTATCTTTTTCGTTTCTTGCGAAGTCTAGATACTTGTTTTTGGTTCATATGCATTACTAGGAACTGTGGTTAGGATTGCATGAGCTTTCATGTTGGAGTTGAGCATTTTGCATAAGGTCAATCGATCTCAAAGGAGAGTTCGATCGATCGAACTTCTACCTGCATCCAACACTTAAAAAAAAATTTCGACCTGCATCAACCTGCATCCAAATCACCTCTCTGTCCCATCATTCGAACTTATTCTCAGGTCGATCATAAGTCCTTAGATCGATCCAAACTTCATGTTCGATCAATCTTGAGTTCCAACACTTAGACAATTCTGAACCCAAAAACCTACATATTTTTGCTCTCTGTCATATCGATCAAACAATTTGTTCAGATCGATCTCTGTTCTTCATCTCACCATCTTTGACTTAATTTGACTTTTTAATTTTCAAAAATCCAAAAATATTTTTATTTTATTTTCCAAAAATACCAAAAAGATTTTATTTTATTTACTTAATTTTTCAATTTAAAAAAAAAAATTCAAAAATTCCAAAAATAATTTTAAGAAAGATCATCACAGTTCGATCGATCTGAGAATTCAGTTCGATCGATCGAACTGGTCGGGAATAGTTTTTAAAAATAGAACTAGAGGGTCTCAAGATCGATTCATTAGATCGATCTCTCCCTCTCTCATTCTCAACCTTATCCCTCATTTTCTTCGCCACTGTGCATCCACCCATCTTCATCATCATCTCCGGTGAACTTTCGGCAAGATCCGATGAGCGTTGACTTCTCTCTTCTCTCAGATTCCATCAATCCCTTCGCATCTCCACTTCTCTCTTTGTTTGGGGTAAGATCCGAACCCCGTCTTTAAATCTAAACTTCGAATTGATGTATAAATGTTTTATATTCTAGATCTAGGTTGCTTACATGTTCAAATCCTCCATTGATGAAGCTTGAAGCATGTTATATATATGTGTATATAGATTTATATATGTGTGTATATATTTTATGTTTTGATTCGATTTGTGGAAGTATGGGCCTAGTCCAGTGACTACGATTGAGGAATTGTTGTGTTGATGGGCCCACGACCATGTCATGAAGGCGCCGTCTCATCCACATCATAGATCTGTGACTTTTCGATTTTCACATCGCACAGTTTGTTCTATCGAACGTCATTCTCAGATCGATCTGGTGAGATCTATCGAACTTAGTTTTTCAGTTGCTTAAATCGATCGTGAGAGATCGATCTCATATTTTTTGTGATCGATCGAACTTCACAGATTTCATACACATATTCTATGCATCTTATCTTGTGTCCATGCTATCTCATATATGCCCAATGCCTATAATATTCCACATTGGATGCATTTCATACTTATACTGCTTAGCATGTTCACCTCCTGTCACTTGTATAGATTCATGTCATATATGTTTTGTCTATCTTATTTGACATGCATGTTTCTATTTTATGCTATCAATTCTTTATTCTGGCACTGACTCCCCTTGCAAGTTTTAAATTATTTTTCAGGCCATGACTAAGCGCAAGACTGTAGCCCACAGTCACTATCACCGCCGGGGCAGGCACATTTCCGATGCCAAGGTCGGTTCTTCTCATGCACAGGACCCTGCACAGGAGGAGCCATTAGAGCCTACTCCACCTCAGTCACCTTCTTATGCGGCTGTGGTTGAGCATTCTCCATCTCCTTCTCAGGCTCAGCCTATGTTTACACCATCTCAATCTCCTCCACCACACCAGCCACTTCAGCTAGCTCGAGAGCGTAACAAGCCATTACCTAGATATGCACAAATGTCAGTGGCCCATGAGTCAGTTTTCGATACAGATTTCTTCTCCAGATCGGCACTGATCTGATCAGCTTATGATGATATTATCCGGAGGGGCCTTGCAGCTATTCTTGCCCCAGTTACTGAGCCGGTCTACCCGCGGCTAGTTCGGGTGTTCTTCCAGAACCTCCGACCGTCCCCATGTACCACGGCAGAGATGGTCACTACCATAGATGGCCACTAGATTACTATTACTGTGGACACACTATCCCGATCATGCCATTGTCCACATCGATGCCCTTCGAAGCTACAGGAGCTTTATCCCAGGCTATACAGGCCTTCTTATGCCGACATGGTAGTTTTCTTGACAGGTCACTATGCCGATGGCGAGACTTTCGCCACCCGCACTTATCTTCCAGATGACCTATGGTTCTTTGATTCCATTCTCTTTCGGAACATATATATGGCTGGGCACAAGATTCAGCGGCGAGGAGACTATCTGACAGCCCTCTACGCATTCTACACAGGCCACTGGGTGTCTATTCCCGCGCTCATCTGGAGCGTGATGAGGTAGCTCTATGACACTTACATTAGTAAGGAACAGCCCAAAAGGGCCAAGTTCCTACCATTTGGCCACCTCATCACCCAGATCCTCCTTGATTAACGCTATCCTTTCCAGCCATGGGAGCGCCCAGAGAGAGGTTCTTGCACCTTCGCGAAGAACGATTAGGATAAGAGCTACAATGCCATTATCTTGAGACTACAGGAGGCTGCAAAGGACTTAGATTTAGACGATAGGCTAAGGCCCCAACAGCAGCAGCAGACCCGGCAGTGGACGACGCACCAGTTGATCCGGCTGTCGAGCGTATGGATATTGATTTAAAATGACCTGCAGATGACGCAGAGCAGCACTCTCCAGCTGGATCACCCATTCATGCAGAGGAGCAGACTTAGGATCTTTCTTCTGACTCATCTGTACCTGAGGCTCTTAGTCAAATCCCCAGCTTTAGAGAGCGTCTTCAAGCTCTGGAGGATGCAGTGGATGCTATCGGAGCTGATACTGCTGCTATTCAAGCCGATGCTGTGGCCCACAGATCTGATTTAGCTACATTCTGCATGGATGTCATGACTATACTCCGAGACTTATCTCAAGATATCCGCGGAGCTCACCCGGCCAGTCCTGCCCCACCTACCTGAGATTCCCAGTTTCTTCTATCTTTTCATACTACATCTCTGTCATTCGTACTTCATTTTTGTCACAGTATATTATTTATATAGCCGGGTCTGTCGGCTTTGACATTTTAATGTCCCTGTACTTTATTTTCTTTATATATGTTTTTGCTATGGATGTCATCTATTATGTTCTTATATCTATCTATTTGACTCCATCAGGTGCATCCAATGACTACAGTGAGAGAGAATGCTACATAAATTTCAGGACCACCCTTATACCTCTATCACTGCTTTATTTCATTTACACTTGCATGTCCACTGTGCACCAATTATCCCGTTTTGTTATCTGATGAGTTTATCCAATTGCTATCTTTTCAGGACCGCAGTTAATCCCAAGTTTGGGGGGAATATGCCACCTACTTTGGATACTTCAGTCCTGATCATTCTATGCTTTAGTTGCACTGGTATACTCTTTCCTTTGTTCTCTTTGCACATTGAGGACACTATGCCATTTAAGTTTGGGGGTAATGATGTGCTTTACAATGTTAGCTTTAAATTCAAAATTTTGAGCATGACTTGTATATTTGAGATATTATATATGATTGGTCCATATTAGCGATGATTTTGATCTTTTGAGGACTATATTGCTTAAAATTTAAAAATTACTTGACTTGAGAATCCAATACTCCTTGTATGCCTTGCGGATGCCATTTAGGAGTAAATTTTTTGAAAAATTGATATCTTGCTTGCACTTGTGGTCCACATCATCTTGATTTTGTGATTGTTTTGAGATTCATTCTAGGATTCTACACTAGCACAGGCGCACACTAGCATTCATTTGTGGGGTACATGCTTTGTTGACTATTGAATTGGTTATATCCCAATTGGGCTAGTAGTGCATTGAAAGCTTTCATTCTTGATAAAGGTGGATAACAACCCCTTTTCACTAAGTAGCCGGGATTCTAGCCACATCAAGCACTGAATTTCTCGCGCCGAAAGGTGGAAGGCCCAAACTCTAGGTTAATAATTGAACTTAAAAAAAAAAAAAAAAAAAAAAAAAAAAAAAAGTTGCAAAAGCAATAAAAAAAAAAAAAGAAAAGTGAGGACTTCTCCTAAAAGGTGAGAAGTGGGAAATGATTAGATGGAGATTGTCTTGATTTGTAGCCTAGTTAATTTGAGCTTGTAAGTTCGTAGGGGTGTTTGAACACCTAATGCCCTAAAGCCGTTTGGTTTGGGAGTCATTGACCTAACGCTCGACCTCATGTGAATCGCTAGAAAGCTTAATAGATCAACACATTGCACCATACTTCCATCTTTGATCCTCAATTTATAAAAAAAAAAAAAAAAAAAAAAAAAAAAAAAAAAAAAAAAAAAAAAAATGAGTGAAAAGTATAAGCGCACCTAGAACAATAAAGCTTTAATAAAAGGTCCACTTTTTGTCTTTGGTGGTGTGTCGCCGCATCAACGCTTAAGAGTGTGCATTAAGTCGAGGGCCAAGTTTTACATTTATAAAAGCCTCTACTACCTTCACTAAAAATATAGTTAGGGCGAGTAGGGATCGTCTTAAGCGATTGTGAGGGTCAAACAAGGTTGTGGAATCGCTATTAGGGCTAGTAGGTCAAGTGATCAAACAATTGGTTGGTTGGTTGATTAGACTAGAGAGCAACTAAATTAAACTAAGTGATAACAAAAGAATGCAATTAAGAGCAAATAAGAGAGGGAAGAGTCTTAGGGTTTAGAGATCACCACCAAGCAATGCATTTCTATACCATTGACAAGTGACTAATGAGGGCAAATGGTGTGTTGCAATATTGGTGTGTGTGTGTGTGTGTTTGGTTGATTCAACAAGCAAGGATGACAAGTTAAGCATGTATTGTTTAAACATCATGTGAAAGGCACAATATATCTAAGCAATGAAGCATATATTGTCTAAACAATGTGTGAAAGGCACAATAGATCAAAACAAGTCATTAATCCTTTCATTAAGCTCAAAATCCAAATACAACACAAGGTTAGAGACATCTGCTACTTGCATTCAAAAGCATGAATCATCAAATAACAAGCATGGATTATCCTCCCATTCAACACTACACTACAACTACACTACTAGCATGAAAAAAAATAAGGGAGAGGCACAATCCATCAAGGAATAAGTATGAACTATCAAGAAAATCACAAGAGCATTCCATTAAGCACTATGTTTTGACAATCTCTAAATCTATAACATCAATACACATAGATATACATCAATAACACAAAATCTAGAGACAAACACATGAATATCTATTCTAACATACATAGACATATGGACAGAATGAAATGATCAATTGAAAGCATTTAACCACATAAATCATTGAACAATCAAGATCTATATATATCAAAGTGTCAAAACATTAATTACTACACTAATCCCTCAATAATACACAAGATTAAGATATAGAAAGCATGCTTGGGGCTAACTCTAGTCCTAAGAGGATGTCTAGCCACTCATGGTGATATTGCTCCAACCCTCAAGGGCTAACTCCATGGAAGAAATCTGCTCCTTGTTGATGAAGAACTCCCCCCTTTGTGTCTCTAGCCTCCTCCTTCTTTTCTTCTACACTAAGAATTGCCTCTAAGGTTGTATCTCTAATTCTCTAAGAAGCTCCCTCAAAAAGTGCATCATATTCCTTATATAGGTAGGTCAAATAACACACAAAATGAGCTGGGGTCATGCAAAGAATATTCCCCAATGATTGGATAAAGGACAACTTTCAATGAGCTGGAAATTTAACTTTTTCGCACTGGAGGAAGTTCGATAGATTGATTGAACCTTGGACTTGGATCGATCGAACTTAACTGAGATCTATCGAACTTATGCTGGATCAATCTTCAATGGTAGCGCTTTTTGGATAAAGACAAATCTGATATATTTTGAAGATATTTTTAGGAAAAGGACAAAAGTGGTTGGTAGGGTGGTACAACTAGATAAGATCAATCATTGGATAAGGACAAATTAGTTCGATCGATCGAAGAATTATGTTGGATCGATCGAACTTTTGAGATCTCTGAAAATGTCATCATGGCTCTGATCCATCTTGAAGTGCTGAGATCGATCATGTTGGATCGATTGAACGTTGATCTGAGATCGATCGAAGATGTTGATTTCCACCTTTTTCTTCTTTTGCTTCCACTTGGCTCCTTTCTTTGATTCATCCCAGAATTGCTTCAATTAAGCTCTTATTTGGCTGAGTTAGCTTATTTTCGGGATAAGTGCCTGAAAATGAAAATAATACAAAATCAATCTAAAACAATAAAGTAAGATAGATAAAGGTACTAGAATGCCTAAGCTTAAGGGGTTTAAATACGCACTTTTCAGTGCTCATCAGTCGTGATGATCGGTATTAGATTTGTGTGCTAGTTTGAGGGTAAGGATATGATTAATTCTTTAGTTGGCTAAGATAGCAACATACTTGATACCGGTCCACTCAAAAAGAATTCTAGAGTTGTTTTGATTTGCATGATCATTTTCTTGATGTGTGGAGGACCACACTTGCTTGCTTGATGTTGAAATTTTGGGAGATTGCTTGGAAATGTTTGAAAAATTGCGTACTTGAGTTAGTTTTCTCCCAATGCTTGTTTGCAATATTAGCGCCTCTTTAGAAAGAATGAGCTTAATGTTTATGGGTATCATTTCTGGAAACCCCCACTAGACTTCACTCGTCCACTAGGGGTAACCTAGGGGTTTAAAAGGCTTGTTGAATATGCTAAATGTAATCGTGTTCCCTACAAAAGTGGTGTTATCCATTTATTTCTTTCTAGTACATAGTTGTATAGTTGTTCATTTCATTCCTTTACTTTCTAGTTCATTACTAGGGACTAGCAATATTTAAGTTTGGGGGTGTGACGAGCGCTGAAAAGTGCGTATTTAAACCCCTTAAGCTTATGCATTCTAGTACCTTTATCTATCTTACTTTACCGTTTTAGATTGATTTCGTGTTATTTCCATTTTCAGGCACTTATCCCAAAAATAAGCTAACTCAGCCAAATAAGAGCATAAATGAAGCAATTCTGGGATAAATCAAAGAAATGAGCAAAGTAGAGCAAAATGAAGAAGAATGTTGGAATTTAGCATCTTCGATCGATCTCAGATCAAAGTTCGATCGATCCAACATGATCAATCTCAGCACTTCAAGATGGATTTGAGCCATGATGACATTTTCAGAGATCTCAAAAGCTTGATCAATCCAACATCATTCTTCAATCGATCGAACTACCTTGTCCTTATCCAAATGATTGATCTTATCCAATTGTACCACTCACTAACCACTTTTGTCTAGACGGCTTATTCTTTTCATTACATCATTTTAGCTGCGCTTATTCGTTTCACTCGATTTTTTATTTTTTTTATATTTTTTATAGGATCAAAGATGGAAGCATAGTGCAATGTGTTGATCTATTAAGCTTTCTAACGATTCATGAGGTTGAGCGTTAGGTCAACGACTCCTAAACCAGAAGGGTTAAGGGCATTAGGCGTTCAAACACCCCTACGGACTTACAAGCTCAAATCAACTAGGCTATAAATCAAAACAACCATCTAATCATTTCCCACTTCTCACCTTTTGGGAGAAGTCCTCACTTTTATTGCTTCTTCTTCTTTTTCTTTTTCTTTTTTTTTTTTTTTTTTTTTTTTGAACAATCAATTATTAACCTAGAGTTTGGGCCCTCCACCTTTCGGCGCGAGAAGTTCAGTGCTTGATGAGGCTAGAATCCCAGCTACTTAGTGAAAAGAGGTTGTTATCCACCTTTATCATGAATGAAAGCTTTCAATACACTACTAGCTCAATTGGGATATAACCAATTCAATAATCAACAAAGCATGTACCCCACAAATGAATGCTAGTGTGTGCCTGTGCTAGTGTAGAATACTAGAGTGAATCTCAAAACAATCACAAAATCAAGATGATGTGGACCACAAGTGCAAGCAAGATATCAATCTTTCGAAAAATTTACTCCTAAATGGCATCCATAATGCATACAAGGAGTATTGGACTGTCTAGTCAAGCAATTTTAAAATTTTAAGCAATATAGTCCTCAAAAGATCAAAATCATAGCCAGATATGGACCAATTATAGAAATATCCCTCAAATACACAAGTCATGCTCAAAATTTTGAATTTAAAACTAACACTGCAAAGCACCATTCCCCCAAACTTAAATAGCACAATGTCCTCAATGTGCAAAGAGAACAAAGGAAAGAGTATACCAGTGCAACTAAACAAGAATGATCGGGACTGAAGTATCCAAAAGTGGGTGCCATGGCCCCCCCAAACTTGGGATTAACTGTGGTCCTAAAAAGATGGCACTTGGATAAACTCATCAGTTAACAAAATGGGATAATCAGTGCACAGTGGACATACAAGTGTAAATGTGATAAACAAATAAAGAGATGAGAGAGGTATAAGGGTGGTCCTGAAAATCGGGTAGCACTCTCTCACTGAAGTCACTGTGATGCACCTGATGGAGTCAAACATACAGATATGAGAATATAATATATGACATCCATAATAAAAGCATGCATAAATAGAAAATAAAGTACTGGAACATCAAAAGATCTAAGCCGACAGACTGGCTATAAAAATAATAGTACTATATAGTGACAAAAGTAAAGTTTCAATAGTAGAAAAGGATTATGAAAAGATAGAAGAAACTGTAATCTCAGGAAGATGAGGCAGGACGGGCAGGTCGGGCTCCGCGGATATCTTTAGATAGATCTCGAAACATAGTCGCGACATCCGTACGGAAGGTAGCAAAATCAGCTCTGTGGGTCGTAAGATCAGCTCGTATAGCAACAACAGCATCCTTAAGAGTCTGTAAGCGTACTCCAAAGCCGGGGGTCTGATCTGGAGCCTCAGGTATAGAAGAGTCAGAAGAATGAAAATCCTGAGTCTGCTCATGCTCATACATGAGCGACCTAGCTGGAGAGTGCTACTCTGCGTCATCTGCAGGTCGCTCTAAATCAATGTCTATACACTCGACAGCCCGATCAACTGGTGCGTCGTCCGCTGCGGGATCTGCTGCTGCTACCTCAGCTGCTAGCTCTGCCTCCTCAGCCTCTAACTCCTCTGCAGCCACTACTGCGTGGTCCTGCAATCTAGTAATGATGGCATTATAGCTCTTGTCCCAGTCCTTCTTCAAGAAGTGACAGGAACCTCTCTCAAGGTGCTCCCAATGATGAAAAGGATAACGCTGATCAATAAGTATCTGGGTGATGAGGTGGCCAAAAGGGAGAGACTTAGCCCTTTCGGGCTTATCCTTGCTAATATACTTATCGAAGAGCTTCCTTGTCACGCTCCAGATGAGTGCAGGGATAGATACCCAATGGCCTATATAAAATGCATAAAGGGCTGTCAGATAGTCTCCTCGCCGCTGAATCTTGTGCCCGGCCATATATATATTTCGAAAGAGAACGGAATCAAAGAACCATAGGTCGTCTGGAAGAAAGGTGCGGGTGGCGAAAGTCTCACCATCGGCATGGTGACCTGTAAGAAATACTGCCATGTCGGCATAAGAAGGCCTATATAGCCTCGGATATAGCTCATGTAGGTCCGAAGGGCATCGGTGTGTATAATGGCATGATCTGGCTAGTGTGTCCACAGTAATCATAATTTGATGGCCATCTATAGTAGTAACCAGCTCTGCTGTGGTACACGGGGATGGTCGGAGGTTCTGGAAGAACATCCGTACCAGCCACAGGTAGACTGGCTCAGTAACTTGGGCAAG
This sequence comes from Cornus florida, assembly GCF_030987335.1. Lineage (NCBI taxonomy): Eukaryota > Viridiplantae > Streptophyta > Magnoliopsida > Cornales > Cornaceae > Cornus > Cornus florida. The sequence goes on along the minus strand of NW_026775577.1, from coordinate 80,397,435 downwards.
AATAACTGCAAGGCCCCTCTGAATAATATCATGGTAAGCTGATCGGGTTAGCACCAATCTAGAGAAGAAATCTGTGTCGAACACTGACTCATGGTCCACTATCATATGCGCATATCTAGGCGCGAGCCTATCACGCTTTCGAGCTGGCTGGTGTGGTCGAGATGGTAATGGGGAGTGCTCAGCTCTAGCATGTGATGGACATGGTGATGGTGTAAACGCAGCCTGAGCCTGAGAAGGAGATGGAATATGATCATCCTCAGCCTCATGAGCAGGTGATTGAGGTAGAGTAGGCTGTAATGGCTCCTCCTGTGCATGGTCATGGTCATGAGAAGAACCGGCCTCGGCATCAAAATTGTGCCTGCCCCGGCAGTGATAGTGACCGCGGGCTACAGTCTTGCACTTAGTCATGGCCTGAAAAATAATTTAAAAACTTGCAAGGGGAGTCAGTACCAGAATTAAGAATTGAAAGCATAAAATAGAAACATGCATGTCAAATAAGATAGACAAATCATATAGATGACATTAATCTATGCAAGTGACAGGATATGAAGCATGCTAAACAATGTAAATCATCCAATATGGAATATCATAGGCATTGGGCTTATATGAGATAGCATGAACATAATACATGATGAATGAAGTGTGCGCATGAGATCTGTGAAGTTCGATCGATCACAAAAAGGTTTGAGATCGATCTCAAAACTTCGATCGATCTGAGGTATGAGTTCGATCGATCTCTCAAGATTGATCTAAGATTGAAGTTCGATCGATCGAACTGTACGAAGGTGAAAACTCAAAGGTCACAGATCTGTGACTTTGGAAGCACGGGGGCCACATGAACAAGGTCGTGTGCCCATCAACACAACAATCCAATCAATTCTACTCACTTAGCATGGCCCATACTCCCATAATCAATTCAAAAATCAAAAATATAAAAACACATATATATACATATATATACACATATATACAAACATGCTTCAAGCTCATCAATGGTGGATTTCATCATCATTCATCCTAGATCTAGCATGCAGACAACATATATTGGACAAGTCAAAGCTTGAAATGACAAAGTGGGGTTCGGATCTCACCTCTAGTCGCGAGAGAAGAGGAGATGAAGATGGTGATGCGAATCCAAGAGGAGAGAGAGAGAAAATTAAAGGTTGGAACTCGCCGGAGGTGTCACCGGAGATGAGGAAGATGGAGAGTGCACAGTGGCAATGACGAAAGAGAGAAGGGGGTTAGAGTTTGAGAGAGTTGGATCGATCTTTGTAATCAATCTCACAACTCTCGGTTTCTATTTTAAAAACATCCCCGACAAAGTTCAATCGATCGAACCTCAACTGAGATCGATCGAACTTTGTTTTTTCTCTTCTTTTTTTTTTATTTATTTTTTATTGAATAAAAAATAATAATTAAAAACTAAATAAACTAAAATTTTTTTGTATTTTTGAAAACTTTTTGAAAAATAAAATAAAATAAAATGAAAATAAAATAAAATGAAAATGAAAATATTTTTGGATTTTTGAAATTTGAAAAGTCAAAATAAAGTCAAAATAATGAAATGAAGAACTGAGATCGATTAGAACAAGAGTTCTATCGATCAGACAGAGAGTAAGAACATACAGGTGTTAGTCACTAATTGACTCTAGAGGGGGGGGTGAATAGAGTCAAGGAGCAATTTTTTCAATTTAAAAATTATATTTCTACCAAACTGTTGAATATCAGTTTATTGAAATATTCAAGCAAAATAAAGTACAAAAATAAGAGAGATAGAGATAAGAGATTGCAAACAATGACTCGGTGATTTAGCGAGGTTCGGAAACTCCTACTCCTCGGCTCAAGATCCCCCTTGAGACTTCCCAAATTCACTAGAGCTTCTCCTTAATGGTGGAGAGCAAACCTTCACTTTTGAAACAAGATCTTGCTTCTCTTCTTTGCTAGGAGAACACCCTTCTCCTAGGCTTTCTTTTGGGTTACACCAACCCTTTACAATAGCTTTGAAATTTGAAGAAACAAGTGTACAAGAATCTCTCAAAGATAGATTACAGAGTTTAGCTCACAACTATAGAAAAGATGAATATACGTGAAGCTCAGAATTACTACAGTGATATGAAATAACAGAGAGGGAATGAAAGCTCAGAAAACTTCTTTAATGCTTTTCAAGGAATGATAGAATGTTCTCTGTTAAAAAAAGATCATTTAGTTTGAAGACCAACCTCAGTATTTATAGAATAAACAGAGTTCAATATAGCTGTTAGAGGTTGTTGAGAACATTTAATGAAAATGTTTACGTTACAGTTCAAAACCCTAAAGAGAGCCGTCTCTTGAAAACCAAAGAGCCTGCTCTTTGTTCATTTTCCTTGGAAAGAGCCTGCTCAATAAAAACGTGAGCCTGCTCTTTATTTTGAAGATCCATTTTCGTTGCTTTCTTGGAACAAAAAGAGCCCTCTCTTTCTTTTGATTGAGCCCTCTCTTTTTCTTAAATACTTCTCAAAGACTTACTGGAGTTAAAGAAAAGAATCTTCTCGGAGCTTACTGAATAAGAGAAAAGAGCCTTCTCTTTATTTTATGGAGCCTTCTCCATCTCACATTATGATACTTAATATGAAATTCTTTAAGTCCTGTGAATGTGATCATGAGCTGATTTTATTTTCTTTGAGAAATAAAATGGGAATGCAATGCATGGATTGAATTTTGAGCTTCAAATATATTCAAATTAACTTTGACATTAAATCTTAAGCTCTCACCATCTAATCTACCCTTTTCTTCAATCTTTGACCATGATCGGTTAGCCTTTGATGGAGTACTTGAATAATCTTTGAATTCTTGCAACTTCAATGCTTCCTTGAATCCATTGCTTGAGTACTTGGAATGCTTCTGGCTCAATATTGAGGATTGAATTAATTGATCAACTATATAGCACTCAAGGAAAATATTAGTACATAAACATCATTAATGGTTTGTAATCATCAAAATATAAGATTGACCTTTAGATTGAATCCTTAGGCCAACAACAGGTTTATGGCACAGAAAATTGGCTAAGTGTTGGAACTTGAGATCGATCGAACTTTGAAGTTGGATCGATCTAAGGTCTTCTGATCGATCTGAAAATTAGTTCGAACAATGGGACAGAGAGGTGATTTGGATGCAGGTGGATGTAGGTCGAAAATTTTTCGAAGTGTGGATGCAGGCGGAATGTAATGACCCGGATTTTTCGGAGAAAATTTTTTCCGTTGTCTTTTCCCTTCTGAGTTTGGTTTCTTTTCGATTAGTGTCGTCTCGAGTGCTCTGGAGTGATTTCCGAGACTCTTTTCTGTGGATTGACAACTCCCTTTGAGGACCGAGTCATTCCCATATTTTTCATCTTTTGACACTATTCACTTTTTGTCTTTTTCCCTATTTCGTCTTTTCCTCATTTGTCACTCTGTTTGCGTAACCACACTTCTTGTGTTCGGAGTTGGTTTCTGACTTAACGTATCTTCATTCCCAATGATTTCTATGAGATACGTATCTTTACTTTCGTGAGAAAGTACTCTGGTTGCTCCCAGTGTCCATAGGAGCATGGATGCAAAGTTCTTTGGAAACTTTTTCTTTTCTTGGGGTGTTTTTCATAAATATCTTTTGAATATATTTTATTTTAGGGGTATCTAAGAAAATATCTTTTTGGAAGATATTTTCATTCTGGGGCAGTTTCGCAGTTTTCACTTTTTGGAGGGGCCATTGTGCAATTAATGAAAGTTATTGCTCAATGCCTTGTTTTGAGCCTGGATCCTCGTATGGGATTCATTTTCACATTTCATCGAGCCGTGGACTCTTAGAATTTCCTCCTGGACGATGTTTTCCAGTTTCAAGGTTTTTGGCCCCGGTTTGTGCCAAACTTGTTTTGGGCATAACTTTCTGCTCGGGACTCGGTTTTAGATGCCGTTTCTTCCGTTGTTCATATTTTCTCATTTGAAATCTTTTTCATTCACAGAGTTTTGCCGTTTGAGTGCGTCTGCTCAGATTTCACTTTTCCGGACCCAGCGGGGACCGTTCAGGGCACTTTTTGAGTTTTTCTATAAATAGGAGGTCTTTGAAAAAAAAATCAGATTTTTTTCTCTCTCTCCTCTCTCATGGCCGGTCCAAGCTCCAACCATGGCTGCCATCTTCTCTCTCCTCTTTTGAGCTTCTTCCCTTCAATGAAATACCTTAGTACCTTAGTGTTTAATGTTCCCTTCGGTGAGGCCTTCGATTCCAACCGATTGGAATCTTGTTTTGGCCATTTCTTGACTTCGGGTTTGAAGTCAAGTTGTGTTTTTTATGGGACTTCCTTGGGATTCATGTTCGTGGTGTTGTCCTCGACAAAACCTAGGAGTTTCGTCGGATTCGGAGCCGATTTATTTTGGTGGGGATTTGAGATTTCATCTCAAATGGAGGTAGGGAATGTTTTAGGCTTTCGTGTGTGTTGTATTGAGTGTTTAGCATGATTATACAACTTATATATGTGCCTTGTATCAAATCTAGAAAGTTAGTAATTTTTAATTCTTTGTATAAGATTTAAAATTCATGATGATATATAACTTTGATTTCAATTGTGGCATTGTAGAAAATCTTGTTTTACCATGTTAGTTAACATATATTAAATTTGGATTAATTAAATAAGAATTGCTCTTTTTAATTAATATTTATCTTTTGTGAAAGATTAAAGTTCATGGCCGTACCTTGCATGAAATTGAGTTGTATTATACTTCTAAATTAAGTTTTGGCATGTTTGTTAACATACTTTAATTTGAGAGCATTTGGTTGAGTTGAAAATTTAGAGACTTTAATTAAGAGAATTAATTAAAATCTAATTTTGTGGTTTCATGGGCCTAATTAAGCTTTTGTGGGAATATATGTAATGACCATGATATGTCTATTAGCATATATTAAATTGGGGCCAATTGGAAATGATTTGAAATCTAGAGAGTTTAATTATTTTGATGTAATTAGATTCTAACTTGTTTATCTATGGATTTAATCATGTTTTAGAAGGTGCTTCTATTTTAAGATCATGGATTTAGACTTGTGAAGTATTCACTTGATTGTATTATATGCATTGAAGGGCATTGTTGTTAAATTTATATTCATGAGAGTATGTTTCTATATGAATATATTGTTGGCTTGTGATTTCGTAGCATTATGGATATGAAATGCTCATTATGCACAATTGAGAGTTATATTGCTAACTTGTTACTATGTAGTAGTAATATGTGTAAGTCATGAACTTGTTTGGCTTATTTTGGAATCTTGGAACATTGTTGAGTTGAGATGGCTAGGGTTTGGCTCTAGTACGGGGACGTGAGTCCTCTAAGTCATTGAGATAGTGCGCACTTACGGTGATCTTCCCTGCAGGTTAGTGCCTGGAATAACCATTGAGGTCTCAGCAGAATTCCGAGCGTAATGTCCAAGTCTTCCACTATTTGTTTTCGCATTCAATTCCAAGTTGACAATCATGTTTACCTTGTTTACTTGTGGTTTTGGCTATTGGCGATTTTGATGTTGTTAAGTACATCCATACTAAATTGATATATTTAGTTGATTTCACACTTTTAGATTTCTAGTTGATAACCTAGAGAATCTATGTCTTGATGTGTGGTATTAGATATTCTAATTATGCTAAATTGTTATATTTAGTTGATGTTGCATTTTAGACTTCAAGTTGATAACCATGAGAATCTATATGTTGTTGCTTTGTGTAAGCATGACCCTATGTTGATAAAATTGCATGAATAAGGTGATTGATGCTATAAATGATCTTAGGTAGCTAGGATGCTCCTTGAGTCTCACCTTTGACATAGACGTTAGGTGGAATGAACCACAATAATTAAATCATGTAAACTTGTAAAACGTAGGTCGATGCATGCTCATTTCCTACAAGTAGCTTTATGTTACTCACCCCTACGATACTGGGCCATTTTTCAGGTACAAGAATTAAAGTTGAGACTTCCATTATGCTTGGATGACTTGTGGACTTGAAGACTTCCATTTTTGTGAAGGTTGGCTCGGAATGCCAATTGTAGTCTTAATTGTCAAATGTGTATATTTGATTAGAAACTTGTAATGTGTGCCTAAGCACACTTTTGATTCTCGTTTTATGTATATGATATGAGGCCAAGGGCCAAACTTCTTTTAGAATCACATTTATGTCATGGATGTTGATTTTTGCCTTTAATGAGATTATATGAAATTCATGTATTTTAGTATGCTATTTTGCATCGAAGCGTGTATTATGTATGAAATTTGTTATCTAGAATTTATTTAACATGTATGAGGTGTGGCCAAAGGCCAAACAGTATTTTGAAGTCATTTCATAGTTTTGAATTCCAAGTTTTCATTCCAAATTACATTTTTTGCATTTTGGCCGTTGGGGGGTCATATTTTGCATCGGCCATATTTTTGGGCCATGGACCATTGTAGCACATCTTACTAGGTAAGTTACGTTTGCATGCATGGTCGTTTCTGGGCAAAGCTTCTTCTTTAGTGAAATGAGTCTCCCACGAACTCATTTTACACTTTTGTTGCATTATCTGACCTAAGGGTATTTTGGGAATTTTCTTTGAGAAATAAATTCCATTATTCACATGGTCACTTAGAAAATGTGATTTTAGGGGGGGGTTTCTTCTTCGTGTTTTTCCAGAAAATGTCGTCTTGGCATCAGAAATCGATCCCGAAGTTCAGCTTCTGTTTTTCCATTTAGCAGCTTTTTGGACCCTCTGGACCAGTTTTCTTGGGAGGGCATTTTAGGCATTTCACATTGCGTATTTTTCAATTTTTCTCTTAATTCATGTAGAAACTCGATTTTGAGGGGGGTTTCTTCTTTGTGTTTTTCCAAAAAATGTCATCTAAGCCCTCAAATTTCCATTTTTTTCGGAAAAACCCCTGCTGCCAGAGTTTCTTGCTGCCCATTCTGCCGCCTTCACATCTAAATGGTTACGAGGGGTTTTGTAACCGGTTAGATGAGTGTGGGTAGTGTATATGTCGTGATTTTTGGCCTCCTAACCGGTTAGGAAGGTCTCCTAACCGGTTAGATGTTCTTGGTTGTCACCTTTTTGACCGTTTTGCCCCTTCTTCTTTCATTAGCCATATCTTCTTCATCCGGACTCCGAATCAAGTGATTCTTGAGTCTAAATTCATTGATTTTTTGTTGTCTTTCTAATGTTGTACTCGGTGGCACCCAATTTTAAGCTGGAAATGACGTTTTTTCCCCTAAGTTCATTTTTGTTCATTTGTTAAACGTTGTTTCCGCATTTGATTCCTTTGGGTTCTGTGACCTCGTTGAGGGTCACATTAGCGTCTTAGAGTCATGTTGTATCTCTAGAGACCATTTTTTATCTTTTGCTTCCGCATTTCGGATCCGTTATCTGGTCATCTTTCAATTCATCACTAACGCACCGGGTTGAAAAACTTGGGTCGTCATATGGAAGTTCGATCGATCAAACTCTCATTTAAGATCGACCAAACTTATGCAAAATGCTCAATTACAACATAAAAATTCATGCAATCCTAATCACAGTTCCTAGCAATGCATATGAACCAAAAATAAGTATCTAGACTTCGTAAGAAATGAAATTTAAGATAGAAATGAGGGAGGAATAGGGTTTTGACACCCTACGAAATGTTTTGCTAGTCTTTAATGTCTCTAGCAAGACATTGGGCTCTTTTAGCCTGGATCAAAGATCTTATAATGCATCCCCTCCTTGTTGGGGTGATAGATGCTTTGAACTCCACCCAACAAATGGTTCTTTGAAGAACTTGTTGGATTAATCTCAAAAGAAACTTATGATCATTTGTCTATGTAATCACAACCTTTGGGCTTCCATGCCCTTTCAAAGCAAGAATTTGAAACAACACTTTGAGAATGCAAGGTTGAAGATGATCCCTTTGAAGTTTTGGTCTTACACAAAAGTTCACTTCCTTGACATTGAAGATTATGACATTTATCTACAACATTAACCTCTCCTTCATATTTGTCAAATGAATTGGGTGTGGGATTGAAGATATTCAACTTCACCTTCATGTAGCCAAATGAGATCTTCATTATCCCCGTCCTACAATTGATGTTAGCATTAGTGGTGGCCAAGAAAGGACGGCCAAGGATAACGGGAATTTGGCTTTTAAGATTAGGGACCGGTTCCGTGTCTATGACAACGAAATCAACCGGGAAGAAGAATTTATCAAATTTTAATCAAAACATCCTCAATGACATCCCTAGGCTTCTTAATGGATTGGTCGGCAAGTTGTAAAACTACCGACGTCGGTTTTAATTCACCTAGGCCCAATTTGACATAAACCGAGTATAGAAGAAGGTTAACACTTGCTCCTAAGTCAAGAAGCGCCCGATTAATGATGTGTTCACCAATGATGCATGATGTAGTGGGTGAACCGGGGTCCTTAAACTTTGGAAGAGTGTTATGTTGCAAAATTGAGCTCACTTGCTCGGTCAAAACCACTTTTCTTGGTGCTTGGCTCTTGTTCTTCTGCTTTTGGGTGCACAAGTCTTTCAAGAATTTGGCATAAGCCGGAATTTACTTGATTGCATCCAAAAGTGGAAGATTAACTTTTGTTTACCTAAACATTTCCATAATTTCATTGGTTTTTGCCTTTTGCTTTTCCTTCGAAATGGACCCTTTTAAGGCATCCGAAAATGGAACTTTTTCAAACGCTTTTTCAGAATTTTCTTTTGAACTCTCTTCAACACAAAAAGTTTTCAAATCACTTTGTTTCAAATCATTTTTCAGCAAAACTTTTTTAACATCATTTTTCAAAACTTCTTTTTCAAACACATTTTTCAAGACTTTCTCATTCACAAGATCATGTATATGTAATGAAGGAGGAATGGGATGTGAAACGGGACGGGTGACAACTTGAGGTTGCACTGGTTCACTCTCTTCATTGGACACTTCTACTTAATTGTCCACAACCCTACCACTCCGCAAGGTGGTCACCGTATTGACATGTTCTATGGTACACCCTTCGGATGAGGATTGGGTTTCTGCAACACATTGTTGCTTAATTGGGGCATTCATAGGCATCTTTCCCTTCTCTCTTACATTAAGAGTGCTAGCTATTTGCCCCTACTTGGGTTTCTAGCTTCACAATGGATTGAGAATGGGAGTGTAACAATTGAGTGTTTGCCTCTAAAGTGCCCAAAGCATTTAAAACTTTCTCTTCAAAAGCGGGACTTCTAGCATTTCTTTGGGAATAAGAGTGGTTTGGAAAATGAGAGTTAGCAAATTGATTCCCTTGTGATTGGTAGGGCCTATAACCTTGGGATCCTTGGTTTTGAAGTGGAGGTGGAATGTACTTCCCTTGAAAACCGCCTTGGGAAGGGTTTAAGCCCTCTCCTTGGTTTTTCCAATAGAAATTCAGATGATTTCTCCAACTTGGATTATAATGAGTACCATAAGGATTGTTCCCTTGGTTCACAAAAGCTGCATTGACTTATTCTTTAGGTTCATTTTGCACTTGTCCGTAAGGACAATGAGAAGTAGAATGAAGAACACTAGAGCAAGTCATACATGATTCATTTGATGCACGATGAGAATGGTTAGGGAAGGAAAATACTTGGTTCGCCGAGTTTTGGTTAATCAAAAATTGATCAAACCTTTGAGATAAAGACTTTATTTCGGCGGCTATTTCATTTGAATGGTCGACTTAATGTAAGCCAACACTCTTCCTACCTTGTGAATTTCTACCATTCTTGGATGATAATGTTCTATGCAAAGAATTTTCACTCATGCTCTCATAAAGACGCCACACGTCATCCTCATGCCTATCAATGTATGAGCCACCCATGAAAGCATCAACCATACCTTATAATTGTCTGATAAGCTCTTAAAGAAATATTGAACTAATTGCCATTTGGGCATGTCATGATGTGGACACTTCCTAAGCAACTCATTGAAGCGTTTCCATGCCTTATGAAACGTTTCTCCATCCCCATGTGTGAATTCTTTAATGGAAGTTCTCATGGCATTAGTCTTAGAAACCGGATAGTACTTCTTCAAAAACTCTTGTTGCATTTCTGCCCAAGAAGTGATTGAAAAAGGCCTAAGATTGTTAAACCAATACTTTGCCTTGTCTTTTAAGGTGAATGGAAAAAGTTTGAATCTTAAAACCTCTTCCGGCATGTCCGTATATTTTACGGTGGAACATACTTCAAGAAACTCATCCAAATGCTTGTAAAGTTCTTCACTTGGAAGTCCATAATAGTTAGGAAGCATTTGAATGGTTTGTGGCTTAATTTCATAATGATGTGCTCTAAATGGAGGCAATTGGATGCATGTAGGTGCATTATACTCATTAGGCACATAATGGTCTCTTAAAGCAAGAGGTGGATTAGCTACTTGAGGTGCAACATGAACACCTTGGTTTTGAATTTCTTGATTGATGATGGGAGGTTGTGGTACATACATTGGCCTTGGCATTCCATTTGGAACTTGGACTTGTTGTTGTGGTGATTGGTGAATGTATGGCCTACGTATGCCTAATGGTACTTGTATGTTCTCATTGTGCACATTAGGATGAGGAATACCTTATTGGTCTATGTGACCATGGTCCTAAACACGATCATCATTATGGTCATCCATTGATAGATTGGTTCTATTTGAACTTCCTCTTCCCCTAGGATTTCTAACGATGGATTCAAGATGCAAATTTAAAGGGACAAGAGTGGGTCTAAATAAACGACGACCATGCATGCACAATGCAAAAACACAACAAGTATAAAGAATGACAAACACTATGCCTTCACAACAATGCAATTAAACTTCTTCCACAAACACTTAATTCATACTCCCATGCTTTAACAACAATGATGCAAAGAACAAATAAGAATGCCTCCACGCGGGCTCACGATTTATCCAAGAAATTAAAAACAAGCCTCCACGTGGGCCGACAATTAAACTAAGGGATTGAGTAAAGAAGGTCTCACAAAGGTCCTTTAGCCCTTCAACTCCAAACTTAAAGCTTAGCTTAGCAAATTTTTAGCACTTTTCCTTGCTTGCTTAGCTCCTTTGCTTGATGGCTCCTTTGCTTGCCTCCAAGCTCAATGCTCCTTGTCAAAGATGAACAAACACAATAAGTAATCAAAAGAAAAATAAAAACAAAGTAAAGACATGATCAAAAGAGTACTAATTCCTAATTGATTCCATAAATACGACGTTGCCTAATCCCCGGCAACAGCGCCAAAAACTGGTGGTGTGTCGCCGCACCAACGCTTAAGAGTGTGCATTAAGGCGAGGGCCAAGTTTTACATTTATAAAAGCCTCTACTACCTTCACTAAAAATATAGTTAGGGTGAGTAGGGATCATCCCAAGGGATTGTGAGGGTCGAACAAGGTTGTGGAATCGCTATTAGGGCTAGTAGGTCGAGTGATCAAACAATTGGTTGGTTGGTTTATTAGACTAAAGAGCAACTAAATTAAACTAAGTGATAACAAAATAATGCAATTAAGAGCAAATAAGATAGAGAAGATTCTTGGGGTTTAGAGATCACCACCAAGCAATGCATTTCTATACCATTGACAAGGGACTAATGAAGGCAAATGGTGTGTTGCAATATTGGTGTGTATGTGTGTTTGGTTGATTCAACAAGCAAGGATGACTAGTTAAGCATGTATTGTCTAAACATCATGTGAAAGGCACAATATATCTAAGCAATGAAGCATATATTGTCTAAACAACATGTGAAAGGCACAATAGATCAAAATAAGTCATTAATCCTTTCATTAAGCTCACAATCCAAATACAACACAAGATTAGAGACATATGCTATTTGCATTCAAAAGCATGAATCATCAAACAACAAGCATGGATTGTCCTCCCATTTAACACTACACTACAACTACACTACATCTATACTACTAGCATGAAAAAAACTAAGGGAGAGGCACAATCCATCAAGGAATAAGTATGAACCATCAAGAAAATCACAAGAGCATTCCATTAAGCACTATGTTTTGACAATCTCTAAATCTATAGCATCAATACACATAGATATACATCAATAACACAAAATCTAGAGACAAGCACATGAACATCTATTCTAACATACATAGACATATGGATAGAATAAAATGATCAATTGAAAGCATTTAACCACATAAATCATTGAACAATCAAGATCTATATATATCAAAGTGTCAAAACATTAATTACAACACTAATCCCTCAATAATACACAAGATTAAGATATAGAAAGCATGCTTGGGGCTAACTCTAGCCCTAAGAGGATGTCTAGCCACTCATGGTGATATTGCTCCAACCCTCAAGGGCTAACTCCATAGAAGAAATCTGCTCCTTGTTGATGAAGAACTCCCCCCTTTGTGTCTCTAGCCTCCTCCTTCTTTTCTTCTACACTAAGAATTGCCTCTAAGGTTGTATCTCTAATTCTCTAAGAAGCTCCCTCAAAAAGTGCATTATATTCCTTATATAGGTAGGTCAAATAACACACAAAATGAGCTGGGGTCATGCAAAGAATATTCCCCAATGATTGGATAAAGGACAATTTTCAATAAGCTGGAAATTTAACTTTTTCGCACTGGAGGAAGTTCGATCATTCGATCAAACCTTGGACTTGGATCGATCAAACTAGGCTGAGATTTACCGAACTTAGGCTGGATCGATCTTCAATGGTAGCTCTTTTTGGATAAAGACAAATCTGAGATATTTTGAAGATATTTTTGGGAAAATGACAAAAGTGGTTGATAGGGTGGTACAACTAGATAAGATCAATCATTTGGATAAGAACAAAGCAGTTTGATCGATCGAAGAATGGTGTTAGATCGATCGAACTTTTGAGATCTCTGAAAATGTCATCATGGCTTTGATCCATCTTGAAGTGCTGAGATTGATCATGTTGGATCGATCGAACTTTAATCTGAGATCGATCGAAGATGTTGATTTCCACCTTTTTCTTCTTTTGCTTCCACTTAGCTCCTTTCTTTGATTCATCCCAGAATTGCTTCAGTTAAGCTCTTATTTGGCTGAGTTAGCTTATTTTCGAGATAAGTGCCTGAAAATGAAAATAATACGAAATCAATCTAAAATGGTAAAGTAAGATAGATAAAGGTACTAGAATGCCTAAGTCTTGATAAAGGTATTTTTCAGCGCTCATCAGTCTTGATGATCGGTACTAGATTTGTGTGCTAGTTTAAGGGTAAAGATGTGATTAATTCTTTAGTTGGCTAAGATAACAACATACTTGATGCTAGTCCACTCAAAAAGGATTCTAGAGTTGTTTTGATTTACATAATCATTTTCTTGATGTGTAGAGGACCACACTTTCTTGCTTGATGTTGAAATTTTGGGAGATTGCTTGGAAATGTTTGAAAAATTGAATATTTGAGGTAGTTTTCTCCCAATGCTTGTTTACAATATTAGCGCCTCTTTAGAAAGAATGAGCTTAATGTTTATGAGTATCATTTCTGGAAACCCCCACGAGACTTCACTCGTCCACTAGGGGTAACCTAGGGGTTTAAAAGGCTTGTTGCATATGCTAAAAGTAATCGTGTTCCCTACAAAAGTGGTGTTATCCATTTCTTACTTTCTAGTACATAGTTGTCTAGTTGTTCATTTCATTCCTTTACTTTCTAGTTCATTGCTAGGGACTAGTAATATTTAAGTTTGGGGGTGTGATGAGTGCTGAAGAGTGCGTATTTCAACCCCTTAAGCTTAGGCATTCTAGTACGTTTATCTATCTTACTTTACCGTTTTAAATTGATTTCGTGTTATTTCCATTTTCAGGCACTTATCCCAAAAATATGCTAACTCAGCCAAATAAGAGCAGAAATGAAGCAATTCTGGGATGAATCAAAGAAAGGAGCAAAGTAGAGCAAAATAAAGAAGAATGGTAGAATTCAGCATCTTCGATCGATCTCAGATCAAAGTTCGATCGATCCAATATGATCGATCTCAGCACTTCAAGATCGATCTGAGCCATGATGACATTTTCAGAGATCTCAAAAGTTTGATCGATCCAACATCATTCTTTGATCGATCGAACTATCTTGTCCTTATCCAAATGATTGATCTTATCCAGTTGTACCACCCCACTAACCACTTTTGTCCTTTTCCCAAAAATATCTTCGAAATATCTCAGATTTGTTTTTATCCAAAAAGGCGCCGCCATTGAGGATCGATGCAACTTCAATTTGATAGAGCTCATTTATGTTCGATCAATCCAAGTCCAAGGTTCGATCGATCGAACTTCCTCCGATGCGAAAAAGTTAAAATTCCAGCTCACTAAAGTTGTCCTTCATCCAATCATTGGGGAATATTTTGTGCACGACCCTAGCTCATTTTGTGTGTCACTTGACCTACCTATATATAGAATATGATACACTTTTTGAGAGAGATCCATCTATCACAATAGAGGTTATTCTTAGGGAGGAAGAAAGGAGGAGAAGGCAAGAGACACAAGCTTGGGAGCTCTTCATCAACTAAGGAGTAGATTTCTTCCATGGAGTTTGCCCTTGAGGGTTGGAGAAGTATTACCATGAGTGGCTAGACATCCTCTTCGGGCTAGAGTTAGCCCCAAGCATGCTTTCTACATCTTGATTTTGTGTATTATTGAGGGACTAGTGTTATAATACATGTTTTATCACTTTTACATATATAGATCTTATTCATTCAATGATTTATGTGGTTTAATGCTTCCAATTGATCATTTCATTCTATCCATATGTCTATGTATACTAGAATAGATGTTCATGTGTTTATCTCTATTTCTTGTGTTATTGATGCATGTCTATGTGTATTGATGCTATAGATCTAGGGATTGTCAAAACATAGTGCTTAATGGAATGCTCTTGTAATTTTCTTGTTGGTTCATACTCATTTCTTGATGGATTGTGCCTCCCCCTTAGTTTAATTAGTTTAATTTCATGTCTTTAGCTTAATTGTAGTGTAGTGGTAGTATAGTTGTTAGATGGGATGACAATTCATACTTGTTGTTTGATATTCCATTCTTTTGAATGCAAGTAGCATATGTGTCTAACCTTGTGGTATATTTGGCTTGTGAGCTTAATGAAAGGATTAATGACTTGCTAGTTATATTGTGCTTTTCACATGCTACTTAGACAATATATACTTAATTGTTATATATATTGTGTTTTTCACATGTTGTTTAGACAATATATACTTAATTGGTCATCCTTATTAATTGAATCAACCAAACACACACACACATCAATATTGCAACACACATTTCCCTCATTAGTCACTTGTTAAGGGTATAGAAAGTATTGTTTAGTGGTGACCTCTAAACCCCAAGATCTCTCTCTCTTTTACTTACTCTTTATTGTATTTTATTGTTTTACTTAGTTTTCATTGCTCTCTAGTTTAATCAACCAACCAACTATTTCTTTGATCACTCGACCTACTAACCTTGATAGTGATTCCACAACCAAATTCGACTCCAATCCCTTGGGACGATCCCTAATCACCCTAACTATATTTTTAGTGAAGGTAGTAGTGGCTTTTATAAATGTAAAACTTAGCCCTCGCCTTAATGCACACTCTTAAGCTTATGGTGTAGCGATGACCACCACCAATTGACAACTTCCTTTGAGGACCAAGTCATTTCCACATTTTTCGTTTTTCGACACTATTCACTTTTCGTCCTTCTCCCTGTTTCGTCCTTTTCCTTATTTTGTCTTTTCCCCATTTATCACTTTGTTGGCATAACCTCACTCCTTGTGTTCAGAGTTAGATTTTGACTTCACGTATCTTTATTCTAAGTGGTTTTCATGAAATATGTATCGTTACTTTTGCAATAAAGTACTCTGGTTGCTCCCTGTGTCCATAGGGGTATGGATGCATAGTTTTTCAGAATCTTTTTCTTTTCTTGGGGTGTTTTTCAAAAATATCTTTTGAAGATATTTTATTTCAGGGGTTTTTAAGAAAATATTTTTGGAAGATATTTTCATTATGGGATTTATTTTCACATTTTGTCGAGTCATGTACTCTTAGAATTTCCTTCTGGTTGTTTTTCTCCAGTTTCAGGATTTCTGGCCCCAGTTGCTGCCGAACTTGTTCGGGGCATATCTTTCTACTCAGGACTCAATTTTTAACGCTGTTTCTTCCGTTATTCATATTTTCTCATTTTGAATCTTTTTCGTTCACGGAGTTTTGCTGTTTGAGGGCATATGCTCAAAATCCACTTTTCCGGACCCGGCGAGACCCTTTCGGGGCACTTTTTGAGATTTTCTATAAAAAGGGGACTTAAAGAGAAAAAGTCAGATTTCCATCACCTTCTTCACCCTCTTGGCTCGCAGCCATGGGAGCCCAAGGGGCTGCCTTCATTCTTTCTTCTCCTCCACTTAATTTCCTTAGTGGAAACTCTTCGGCCTTAACATTTATCGTTCCCCTCGATATGCTCTACCTTTCCCCCTTATTAGAATTCATTTTTGACCGTTTCTTGAGTTTGGGTTTGAAGTCAAGTTGTGATTTTGATGAGGCTTCTTGGGGGTTCATGTAGATCGTGTTGTCCCAGAAAAAATCCTTCTGTATCGTCGGATTCGAAGCACTTTTTTTTCGGTGGGCTTTTGAGGTTTTCATCTCAAATTGAGGTAGGGGATGTCTTAGGTTTATATTATAGTTATATTGATTGTTTTATAAGCATATACAACTTGTGAGCATGCCTTGTTCAAGTTTTTAGAATTTAAATTGATTCCTAGACATTATTTAAAATGTATAACTTATTGATTTTAACTTATTGATTTTGCATAAGTTTTGAACTTATTATTTTTGGAGGCTTATAAGGATCATATTCATGTGATGGCTATAGTCTGGCCCTAGTACGGATTCGTGAGTTTCCTAAGTCATATGAAGTGCGCAGTAGGTAGTACCTTATGGGTCATAATTGTAACGACCCAGTCATTTGCCTTCCTTTCCTTTTTCCTGAAATTTTACGAACGAATTTTTTTCGTTTAATTTTCTTTTCTGAGCTCTGTTTCGTGTCGCTTAGTGTCATCTTGAGTGCTCAGAATTGGTTTATGAGACTCTTTCATGTGAATTGACAACTTCCTTTGAGGACCGAGTCATTTTCACATTTTTCATTTTTCGGACACTATGCGTTATTTCGTCTTTTCCCTATTCTGTCATTTTCCCTATTTCGTCTTATCTCCGTTTGTCAGTTTTTGGCACAACCTCACTTCTCATGCTCGGAGTTGGTTTTTAACTTCACGTACCTTCATCTTGGGTGGTTTCTACGAAATACGTATCTTTACTTTTGCAAGAAAGTACTCTGGTTGCTCCCGGTGCCTATAGGGGCATGCATGCATAAATCTTTGGAATTAATTTCATTTCTTGGGGTGTTTTTCATAAATATGTTTTGAAGATATTTTATTTCAGGGGCATCTAAGAAAATATCTTTTGGAAGATATTTTCATTCTGGGGCAGTTTCGCTGTTAACCCTTTTTGTAGGGGCCATTGTGCAATTAACTAAAGTTATTACAAAAATGTCTCGTCTGGAGCCTGGATCCTCGTACGGGATTCATTTTCACTTTTCGTTGACTCTTAAATTCATAGAATTTCCTTCTGGTTACGCCGAACTTGTTCGGGGCATAACTTTCTGCTCGGGACTCGGTTTCTTACTTCGTTTCTTCCGTTATTCATATTTTCTTATTTTAAATCTTTTTTGTTCACAGAGTTTTGCCATTTGAGCGCATTTGCTCAAAATTCACTTTTCCAGACCCGGCGAGGCCCTTTCGGGGCACTTTTTGAGATTTCTATAAATAGGTTGCCCTAATTTTTAAAATCAGATTTTTAAACCTTCTTCCTCCTCTTGGCTGGCAGCCATGGGAGCCCAAGGGGCTGCCTTTACTCTTTCTTCTCCTCCACTTGATTTCCTTGGTAGAAATCATTCGGCCTTAGCATTTGTTGTTCCCCTCGTCGTGCTCTACCATTATTCCTTATTAGAATTCATTTTTGACAATTTCTTAAGTTTGGCTTTGAAGTCAAGTTTGGATTTTCATGGAGCTTTCTTTGAATTCATGTAGATCGTGTTGTCCCCGGCATAACCCTTCGATTTCGGCAAATTCGGAGCATTTGTTTTTCAGTGGGGATTTGAGGTCTTCATCTCAAATTGAGGTAGAGGATGTTCTAGATTTAAATTCTTGTTATATAGCATGCTTGTGATGCTTATACTACTTGTTTGCATGATTAAATATAAAATCTAGAAATTTTATTATTTATTTTTCTTGTACAGGATCTAATTTTCCCGGTTGCTCATGACTTGGTTTAAACATGTAGCATGATTTTATATTGCCCCTTGATATGCTCATTGTCGTATATTAAAATTGGAACATTTGAATAAGTATTAAAGATTTTATTTAATATTTATCTTAGATGAAAGATTAATTCACATGGCCTTAACTAGCTTGAAATCAATATATCTTAGCATATTAAATTAGTCTTAGCATGCTCTCCAACATAGTTGAATTTGAAAGTAATTGGAGGTGTTTTGAAAATTAATAATTATTAATTAATTTAATTAATTAATTTGCCCCGAGTGCACTATTCACTCTATTTGAATTCCGACTTGATATTCTTGATTTACATGCCATATACCTTCACATATATTTGATTTAGAATATTTGGTTAGGTTTTGAAACCTTTTGTTTAATTAAATTCCATATTTAAGATTTAATCCTCATGGTGATATACAACTTGGAATTGTATTATGGTATGCTAGAAAATTAAGTTTTGGTATGGTTGTTCACATGTATTAAATTGGGATTTATTACATGAGAATTGCAACTTTTGTTTTATATTTAACTTTAGTGAAAGTTTAATTCACATAGTCGTAGATTGAATGAAATAAACTTGTAATGTGATATTACATTAGTCCTTGGCATGTTCTTTAAGATATGTTAAATTGAGAGCATTTGGTTAAGTTTGAAAAACTAGAGATTTTAATTAAAAGAATTAATTAAAATCTATTTTGTGGTCCCATTAACTTAATTAAGGTTTTAACTTGATATTTGTATTGATCATGACTTATTTACTTGCATGTATTAATTTGGGACTATTTGAAGTTGTTTTAGAACCTTGGGATTTAAATTAGAATGATTTAATTAAAGTTCTACCTTGTTGTTGTAGTTAAACTCATGAGCTTATGTTTTCAATATTGAATATATTGTTATCATGCGTAATGATTTGCACACTTCATATTTAACATCATTCATGCATAGCGTGTAACGAATCGCACACTGAAGATTTGACATTCATCCTAGCATATTAGTTATGGATTTAGAGCACGTATTGTATAGGTTTCCAAATTTGGTTATGCTGGGTAGATAGTTGATTATCTTGCATATTCCTGTTGATATATGCATTGTTGCACAACTTGTTAATTTTGGAAACTTGGGGATGTCATTATTTGACTATGACTAGGACGTGGTTCTAGTACGGGGGATAGTCCCTCTATATAGTCTAGTGCGCACATAGGGAGGTTACCCATGGGCTAGTAACCCTAAAGTAACTATGTTGTTGATCTGATCTGGCGTGACGTCCGAGTATCCACTTTATTTGATTTCACATTTCATTTTCAAGTTGATAACTAGATGATGTTGTAACTTGTTGTTTCTTATTTGTTGTTCCATTTTAAGTTACAGGATGTTAACTTTGCAAAATTGTGCTTTATGCGTTGTATTGGAAGTTCCAATGTTGGTTAAATTGCATTAATATTGAAAATCGTGTTTTGACGTTCTAATAAAGCTTAGGATTGATCCTATTGATTCATTTATAACATAGACGTTAGGTGGCATGAACCACTACTGTTATTTTGTGCTTTAGATTCTAAATTGATGGCTTTGAGAACTTAAACCTCGTTGCATTGTATAACATGCTCTTTTGTTGTTGAATTGCATGGATAATGTGATTCTTGTTAACTTGTATTTAAATATGTTTTTGTCATGCTGTATGGATTACTCTAGACCTAGTTCAATTGTATTGAAAATGCAATTCATGTTAATCTATGCTCAAGCACTCTTCTTGTCGTATTCTTTGGATTATCCCAACCATGATTCGTTTCATACACGTATGTATATCATGATTCTTGTTGCTTTGACTCTAAGGTAGCTTAGGATGCTCCCCGAGTCTCACTTGGACATAGACGTTAGGTAGCATGAGCCCCTTTAATATGTTTCACCTTAAGGTGATAAATTTGTAAAATATTAGGTCGATGCATGCTCATCTCCTACGAGTAGCTTTATGTTACTCACCCCTACGATACTGGGGCATATTTCAGGTACGAAGACTTGGTTCGTGATGCCTAGCATTCCTTAGATGTCGTGTAGCTTCCAAGTTTCCATTTCAGGCAAATGTTAGCAGGAAATGTCATTTTGTAGACTTATATGTAAAATTTGTATTCTTTGATTCCATGTATGTAATGTGTACATAAGTGCACTCCTTTCAATGTATTTGACATGTATGAGATGAGGCCGGAGACCAATGACATGTATATTGTATTCTATACAACTTTTTAACTTCATGAAATTTTATGAAAACCTTGAAAAATCGCAAGTCATTGCTTCACCACGGTTGTATTGGGTGTGGGAATTCCATTTTCATTCTTTCATAGGGTCTTATTAATCTTGTATGAAGTGTGGCCAGGGGCCAAATGGTCATTTGACTCCATTTTACATTTTTGGATTCCATGTTTTCCATTCCAAGTCCATTTTTGCCTTTTTGCCCGTTGGGGGGGTCAGATTTTGCATCGGCTATATTTTTAAGTCATGGACCATTGTAACACGTCCAAATAGGTAAGTTACGTTTGTGTGCATGGTCGTTTCCGGGCAAAACCTTATCGTTTGTGTTTTGAGCATCCTATGGACTCATTTTGAAGTTTTGTTGCATAATCTGATTTTAGGGCACTTTGGGATTTTCCTTCAGGAAATAAATTCCGTTCTTGACATGGTCACTTAGAAAATGTGATTTTAGGGGGGGGTTTCTTCTTCGTGTTTTTCCAGAAAATGTTGCCTCGGTGCCGGAAATCCCATGCAAAGTTCAGCTTTCTGTTATGCATATAGCAGCTTTTTTAATCCTCTTGCCCTTTTCTGATCTAGGGGCATTCTGGGTACTTCATAGTGTTTATTTTTCATTTTCGTTCATAAACCAGGTAGAAAACGTGATTTTAGGGGGGCTTTCTTCTTCGTGTTTTTATAAAAAAAATCATCTTGATGCCAAAAACAACTCGCAGATCTAGAAAATCTGGTCGTTTCAGGTTTTTCCGGAAAAAGTGCTGATCTAAGGGGCATTTTGGGTATTTCACTTGTAAAATAAAATCTTCTCTTGGCATGGTCATGTAGAAAACATGATTTTAGGGGGGGGGGGAGAGGTTTGTTCACAACTTTTTGCCAAAAAATGTGGTTTAAGCCCTCAAAACCACATTTGAAGTCCAAATATCTATGCAGGTCCTGCCCAGATTTAAACCCAGAAAGTTATTTTTTTTGAAACTTTAAGACTTCATATCTTCTTCATCCCGACTCCAAATCAAGTGATTTTTGAGTCTAAGTTTATTAGTTTTTACTGGTCTATATAATAGTATGCACGATTGCATCAAATTATATCTTAAAAGACCATTTTACCCCTTGTAAAGTACCCTTGCCGCACTGATTTTAAACCCAAAAGTTGGTTTTTATGAAACTTTGACGTTTCATATCTTCTTCATCCGGATTCCGAATCAAGTGATTCTTGAGTCTAAATTCTTTAATTTTTCCTTATCTATCTAATGGTATGCTCAGATACATTCAGTTTTGTCATAAAAGACCATTTTACCCCTTGCGAAGTACCCTTGCTGCATTGATTTCAAACCCAAAAATGTGATTTTTATGAAACTTTGGAGTTTCATATTTTCTTCATCCAGACTCCGAATCAAGTGATTCTTGAGTCCACCTTGATTAGTTTTTCGTTGTCCTTCCAGTGGTGTGCTCGGTGGCACCCGAGTCCACAGTTTTCAGAAATGACTATTTTGCCCCTAAGGGCTTATTTGTCATATTTTTGGTCTTTTGCTTCCGCGTCAGTTCTCATTGAGTTCCATGACCTCATGGAAGGTCATTTTGACTTCTTAGAGTCTTGTTTTCTGTTTTTACTTCCGCATATCGGATCCGTTATTGGGTCAATGTTCGGTTCATCACAGGACACGCTGGCCTAAAAACTAGGGTCGTCACAATAATTACCCGGAATAACTTATACACGTGCGCACTAGGTAGTACCTTATGGGCTAGTAACCCGTGATAACTTGATTGGTTTGCAGCCAAGGATCCTAGTCTTTCCACTATTTGATTTCGTATTTAATTTCAAGTTGTTAATCATGGATTACTTGTAGCTTGAGAATTGATGCTTACTTTGGGTATTTGAATCCTATTTTGTATACTTGAAACTGTATATTTCCTTCTTTTATCTTAATTAGTATACTTGAAACTGTATACTTGTTTTGTGTATTTAGATCTCATTTAGTATACTTGAACTTGTATCATTGGTTGTGTATCTAAACCCTAATTAGTATACTTAAGTATTGCATGTATGATTTGTGCAATCGGACTTCATTATGTATACTTGTGTCGTGTATGTTTGTCTTATGTGTAATTCATTTAGCTTAGTATACTTATGCATGTATACTTGATTTATGAGTTTTCCATGTCAATTGTATGTTTGTATATGCATGCTTGGACAATGCATAACTTGTTTAACATGACTTAGTGTACTTGAGCATGTATACTGTATGACGTTGTTCATTTCAATTGCATGAGTAGCTTAGGATGATCCTTGAGTCTCACTTTGACATAGACGTTAGGTGGCATGAGCCCTTTAACATGTTTCACCTTAAGTTGATATAATTGTAAAATGCTAGGTCGATGCATGTTCATCTCCTACGAGTAGCTTTATGTTACTCACCCATGTAGTGGGGACATTTTTCAGGTATAGGGACCTTGATTTGGGATGCACACTATGCCATGGGAGTTTCGTAGACTTGGAGTACCATTCTTATGAGGATGTTAGCATAAAGTGCCCTTTTGTAGTTTATATGTCAAAACTTGTATTTTTGTTCTAACTATGTAGTGTGTACATAAGTACACTTTTTGTAGCGTATTTGACGTGTATGACATGAGGCCAAGGGTCACAAACTTTAAAGTTCAAGTGTATGTATGTAAACTTTAAGTTTTGCTTGAAAAATGTTTTTTTATCAACTTGGAGGTTTAGCATGTCGAATTTTGCAAATAAGATGTAATGAAGCCGTAAGCCATTGGAACGTGTTTAAAATGTCATATTACACTTGTGTGTATGTTCACATCATCACACACTTGCATATAATGCAATTGGATCATGCCATGGGGGATTCAAATAAGACTTAGGGACTTTTTCTTCATTTCTTGCCTAGACAGGTTAACCTTGTTTCATTTGTTCCCATTTCACCTTGTTAATCTTGCTTGAGCCATTTAATGGCGCACACGGTCTAGTTTGAACTGGATCTTGCTCTTTTGGTTGTCATTGGTGCCATAGGGTACCAAGTGACCTTTTCATTCTAGCTTTCTCTTCCGGTTATTCCTTTTGGTTCCTTGACCTCATGGAAGGTCATCTTAGGGTCTTAGAGGTGTGTTATGCCTTGAGAGACCATTATCTTATTTCTTTTGCTTCCGCATCTGGATCCGTTATCGGGCCAATCTTCGGTTCATCACAGGACACTGGGTTGAAAAATCCAGGGTCGTTACAAGTGGTATCAGAGTGGCCGGGTTCGAAAACCTTAGGACGACAGGTTTTGTGTGCATATCATGCTTGTGTTGCCATGCTCTATATGTTTAGTTGCTTCTTGATAACATGTTTACGTGCTTATGTGGACGTATGTTTAGAAGTTTACCTTGACTGTCTCAACATGATATATATGGTGGTTGCTCTAGTATATTGTATGTGCTAGTCTGTCAAAGTACATTGTATATACTTGTAGGTCTCAACATGTTGTGTGTGCTTGTCTGTCTAAGTACATTGTATATATCTGTTTGTTTTAGCTTGTTATATGTACTTGTCTGCCTTAGCATACTGTATATGTTTGTCAGCTTCAGTACACTATAATTGCTTGTCTGTTTTAGCATGTTTATTTACGCTTGTCTACTTAGCATGTGGGTTATGCTTATTTGCCTTAGCGTATTGCATGTGCTTGTCATCCTTAGCCTGATTGTATGATGCATACATTGACATACCTCATGTGACCTTACTACTTGTGTGAGTATGTAGTCCAATGTTGTGTTACGTGTTTACTGCTTACTTTTATGTCTTATTTAGGTATTGTGGGTTGTTCCAGCTTGGTTGGTTGAGATTGATGCTAAGGCATCATCTCTTGGAATTTCGTGGTGACCTTGATGTGATGACATCATTGGGGTCTTGTTTCTAAAGTCATGGGATGATGAGTCGAATTGACTCTAGTCCTTCCTTGGAGATTGGGATTTTTGTTTTCTTGAGCCTCAACGGTGGGGTTCTCATGTCTTTTCTTCTTAGAGTGATGGTTAGGAATTTGATAGGTGCATTGACCTGTGATTCTCTTTGTCTTGCCTTGGACGGCTCATATGAGCTAACATTAGGGTGTGAATGGTTTCGTGTAATTAATTGCATTGGTGTAATTAATTACTCTCTCTCATCCTTGGAGACTTGGGATTTTGCGTTGAAGGTTCCAATAGGATCCTGTAGAGTTCCTATCGAACTCATCGATGTCTTGAGTTGAGTTCTCTTGTTGGTGTCTCGTAATGGTTAGTATTAGGACTATCCATTACATTGTTGTTTGTTTTGTGTGGTGTTAGGATTCCACCTTGTGTTTGAACCAGTCTTGGGAAAGACTTGTAGACTCTTTGTTTTAGGAACCTTAGTGTTCATTCTGGGGAGATGATTCATTTCCTTACGAAGAGAGATCAGACTCATCCTGGTTTTCAAATTCTTTTTTGTGAGTTGTCCTTCTGAGAAGCATTCCATCCCTTCTTGCTTTTGATTTTATGAGATTGTTATTGGCATAGTCATTCCTACATGTTTTTATGCCTTGTTGTTTTGAGCATACCTTAGAAACATGTTAGAGGATGTGACTATTTGATGGTTATATGCAGGTGTAGATGATGTGTCTTTCATTTACTATGTCTACATGTCATGCTAGTGTCATAGGTGATGTGTAGCGTGTCTCTGATGCTTAACCCTATGTGATAGGTAGCATATTTGATTGCCCTTGTACACCATGTGTTTAGTTGTATGGTGCGTGGACTTTTATTTACAATTAGTATACTTGTACCTAGTATGCCTGCACGTTGTTTATTTCATTTCATTTTGGTTTAGTATACTTGAGCCTTTATACTTGTCTACCATGGATTTAGTACTTCTTAGTATACTTGTGGATGTATTGTACATATATATATATTGTGTTTCTGTTTCAATTTTGCTTAGTATCCTTGCGTATACTTGCATAGATATATATAGGTTACATGACTAATTGCTTTATTAGTTTATTCCTTTTTATCATTCCTGTATTGTGCCTGGGGTTGTGTGACTTTGGCTGTCAGGGATTATGTGTGTGAGCTTGATCCGATGCCTAGATTCCTAGGCGTAGCCTTGTAGTAGGTCAGTTTTAGGATGACGTAGAGGATTTTGGGTGCATTGTCTTGTTGGGATTCGTTGTGGCTAGGGCAATGATGATATCGTTTGATTTTGTAAAGTCCGATCCATTGGCTTGAGGGCATAGACTTGTCAGGCTTTGGATTCGTGACTGATGTGGTTGACAATGGTGTTTTGAGACTTGGGATTATCAGTTTTTCCTGTATTGAGGATTTAAGGCCTTAAACGTAGCGGTGCCTATGACATTGTTGTCAATGTTTTGGATTGGCCAGAATGGTTCGGCAGGTCATTTTGGACCATATCGCAACTCTCACAGAATGCCTGGTTCCGTGGTGCTTTTGGTAATGATCATTTTGACATTGATGTCATTTGTATCGATAGGTTTCACGGGTAAGCTTGTTGGGGGCAGGTGACGAATTAGGGCTTTATACTATCATGCTACCGTACAAGTTGTGTGTGGGCGAGTGCTAGTTGCCGTCGATGCTACCTTGCATTACCTAGCTAGTAATGTGAGTGTAGGCGGGCACTTGACACTGTGGATGCTACCGCACCTTAGGTACGTTGTGGGCAGGTTCTAGTCGCTATTCGTGCTACCATGTTGTTTCTGATTGTGTTCTTGTGCCGATGTGTAGTCGCCTTGGTATCTTTTGGGTGGTTGACATTGGGTTAGTATGTCAATTCGTTGGAGAGGTGTCTCACTATTCGCGGTTTCATATCTCTTCGTTGATCTCAAGACCTTTGGAGTTGTCCTTGGATACTTTATGATATGTTCCTTCGTGTAACCTTGTGTACGGTCCTTATTTGGTTCTTCTGGGAATGTTCCTAATTTTGGGAATGAAATCTCTTTAAGGAGGGTGGGTTGTAATGATCCGATCATTTTCTTCCCTTCCTTTTTCCTCAGAATTTTATGGATGAATTTTTTTCGTTAAAATTTCCTTTCTGAGTTCAGTTTCTCGTCGCTTAATGTCATCTCGAGTGCTCGGAAATAGTTTCTGAGACTCTTTCTATTTGATTGACAACTTCCTTTGAGGACCGAGTCATTTCTACATTTTTCATTTTTCGACACTATTCACTTTTCTTCATTTTCCCTGTTTCGTCCTCTTCCCTATTTTGTCTTTTCCCCGTTTGTCACTTTGTTGGTATAACCTCACTCCTTATGTTCGGAGTTGGTTTTTGACTTCACGTATCTTCATTCTAAGTGGTTTCCACGAAATACGTATCTTTACTTTTGCAAGAAAGTACTATAGGTTGCTCCCGGTGTCCATAGGGGTATGGATGCATAGTTTTTCAGAATCTTTTTCTTTTCTTGGGGTGTTTTTCGTAAATATCTTTTGAAGATATTTTATTTCAGGGGTTTTTAAGAAAATATTTTTGAAAGATATTTTCATTCTGGGTCATTAGTGCAGTTTTCACTTTTTGGAGTGCCATTATGTAATTAATGAAAGTTATTGCAAAATACCTCATCTGGAGCCTGGATTCTCGAACGGGATTCATTTTCACATTTCGTTGAGTTGTGTACTCTTAGAATTTCCTTCTGGTTGTTTTTCTCCAGTTTCAGGGTTTCTGACCCCGGTTGCCGCCGAACTTGTTCAGGGCATATCTCTCTGCTCGAGACTCAGTTTTTGATGTTGTTTCTTTCGTTGTTCATATTTTCTCATTTTGAATCTTTTTTGTTCACGGAGTTTTGCTGTTTGAGCGTGTATGCTCAAATCCACTTTTCCGGACCTGGTGGGACCCTTTCGGGGCACTTTTTGAGATTTTCTATAAATAGGGGACTTGAAAAGAAAAAGTCAGATTTCCATCTTCTTCTTCACCCTCTTGGCCGGTATCCATGGGAGCCCAAGGGGCTGCCTTCATTCTTTCTTCTCCTCCACTTGATTTCCTTAGTGGAAACTCTTCGGCCTTAATATTTATCGTTCCCCTCAACGTGCTCTACCTTTCCCCCTTATTAGAATTCATTTATGACCGTTTCTTGAGTTTGGGTTTGAAGTCAAGTTGTGATTTTGATGGGGCTTCTTGGGGTTCATGTAGATCGTGTTGTCCCCGACAAAATCCTTCGGTATCGTCGGATTCAGAGCACTTTTTTTTTTCGGTGGGCTTTTGAGGTTTTCATCTCAAATTGAGGTAAGGGATGTCTTAGTTTTATATTATAGTTGTATTGATTGTTTTATAAGTATATACAACTTGTGAGCATACCTTGTTCAAGTTTTTAGAATTTAATTTATTTATTTTCTTTATTTAGGATTTAATTCTAATGATGGTATTAGTTTAGAATTAAATTGTGGCATGCTAGTAAATTAGGCCTTGGTGAGTTGTGTAACATATATTAAATTTGGGGTATTTGAATAAGAATTGCAAAACTTATTTAATATTTATCTTTCGTAAAAGATTAATTCACATAGTTGTATCAAGCATGAAATCAACTTGTAATGTGATATTAAAGTATGCCTTGGTGAGTTCTTTAACATATGTTAAATTGAGGATATTTGGATATGTTTGAAAATCTAGAGAAAAATTAATTAATTAACTTAATTAATTTTGTTTTAAGTGTGTTAGTCACTTAAATTGATATTGGATATAATAGGTTGATAATTCCTTGAAATGTAGTCCATTTAATTGCCTTATGAGCATACTACTAACTTGTTATAGAATTAGTACTTGTAGCCTTTAAAGATGGTAATTTGACTTAGCATGATAGGTGATATCGTTGTCTTGAATGGCTCGCTTAAATATATCTTGTGTAGGTATATAGCTTGTTAGAATATTACAATTGCTTACCTTGAAAACTTGTTACTAAATTGTAGCTTATTTAGTACTTGTGGCTTAGGATGGTAATGTGGTTCAATTATTGTAAAATATTCTTACTTTGTGTATGAATTGCATAATGGAGACTTGACATGTCATATGCTATCTAGACTTGAATTCTAGGACATGGTTTGTGTAGATTTAACCTTACTTGTGCATGTAAATTGATTCCTAGACATTATTTGAAATGTATAAGTTTGGTTTAACTTATTGATTTTGCACAAGTTTTGAACTTATTGTTTTTGGAGGCTTGTAAGGATCATGTTCATGTGATGGCTACGGTCTGGCCCTAGTACGGATTCGTGAGTTTCCTAAGTCATATGAAGTGCGCAGTAGGTAGTACCTTATAGGTCGTAATTACCCGAAATAACTTATACACGTGCGCACTAGGTATTACCTTGTGGGCTAGTAACCCAGAATAACTTGATTGGTCTGCAACCAAGGATCCTAGTCTTTCCACTATTTGATTTCGCATTTAATTTCAAGTTGTTAATCATGGATTACTTGTAGCTTGAGAATTGATGCTTACTTTGGGTATTTGAATCCTATTTTGTATACTTGAAACTGTATACTTCCTTCTTGTATCTTAATTAGTATACTTGAAACTGTATACTTGCTTCTTGTATCTTAATTAGTATACTTGAAACTGTATACTTGCTTCCTGTATCTTAATTAGTATACTTGAAACTGTATACTTGTTTTGTGTATTTAGATCTCATTTAGTATACTTGAACTTGTATCCTTGGTTGTGTATCTAAACCCAAATTAGTATACTTAAGCATTGCATGTATGATTTGTGCAATCAAACTTCATTATATATACTTGTTTCGTGTATGCTTGTCTTATGCGTAATTCATTTAGCTTAGTATACTTGTGCATGTATACTTGATTTATGAGTTTTCCATGTTAATTGTATGTTTGTATATGCATGCTTAGACAATACATAACTTGTTTAACATGACTTAGTGTACTTGAGCATGTATACTTGTATGACGTTGTTCATTTCAGTTGTATGAGTAGCTTAGGATGATCCCTGAGTCTCAACTTAACATAGACGTTAGGTGGCATGAGCCCTTTAACATGTTTCACCTTAAGGTGATATAATTGTAAAATGTTAGGTCTATGCATGTTCATCTCCTATGAGTAGCTTTATGTTACTCACCCACGTAATGGGGACATTTTTCAGGCACAGGGACTTTGATTTGGGAAGCACACTATGCCATAGGAGTTTCGTAGACTTGGAGTACCATTCTTATGAAGATGTTAGCATAAAGTGTCCTTTGTAGTTTATATGTCAAAACTTGTATTTTTGTTCTAAATATGTAGTGTGTACATAAGTACACTTTTTGTAGCGTATTTGACGTGTATGACATGAGGCCAAGGGCCACAAACTTTAAAGTTCAAGTGTATGTATGTAAACTTTAAGTTTTGCTTGAAAAATGTTTTTTTATCAACTTGGAGGTTTGGCATGTCAAATTTTGCAAATAAGATATAATGAGGCCGTAGGCCATTGGAACATGTTTAAATTGTCATATTACACTTGCGTGTATATTCACATCATCACACACTTGCATATAATGCAATTGGATCATGCCATGGGGAATTCAAATAAGACTTAGGGACTTTTTCTTCATTTCTTGCCTAGACAGGTTAACCTTGTTTTGTTCGTTCCCATTTGACCTTATCGATCTTGCTTGAGCCATTTAATGGCGCACACGGTCTAGTTTGAACTAGATCTTGCTCCTTTGGTTGTCATTGGTGCCATAGGGTACCAAGTGACCTTTTCATTCTAGCTTTCGCTTTCGGTTATTCCTTCAGGTTCCTTGACCTCATGGAAGGTCATCTTAGGGTCTTAGAGGTGTGTTATACCTTGAGAGACCATTGTCTTATTTCTTTTGCTTCCGCATCTGGATCCGTTATCGGGTCAATCTTCCGTTCATCATAGGACACTGGGTTAAAAAATCCAGGGTCGTTACAGTTGCTTTGTTCTACCAGTGCCTCTGTATGGATGAGGATGACAGACTTCTCTTATACACTACCATTGATGGTCAGGAGATCGATATTTCTCTCTCGGTCATCGCTGTTGCCAGTCGATGCCCCCACACTTCTCCATTGGCTAATGATACTTAGGAGCCTTTGTACCTTACACATCCACCATTTCCCACTGAGCTGATCATGGTAGATACATTATCTCCACATGTAGCATATGAGGGCACACCTTTGCAAACCGGGTCGAGATTGATCCCCGGTATTGGTTCTTCGATTCAGTGTTGCACCTCAATGCATTCCTTACAGGACATGGCACTTAGAGGCGAGAGGGGATATTTCAGGCTTTATATTGTTTAGATCAGGGGTATTGGATCTCTATTCCTGCACTTATATGGGAGCTCATGCACAAGTTCTGGAAGAACTTGCATCACACGCACAGCACTAGAGCAGAGACCTGGCCTTTACCTTTTGGCTATTTGATTACACAGTTGCTTCTAGATCAGGGGTATCAGTTTGACCCTAAGGAGATTCTAGAGCCTAATGCAGAGAGAGCAATGGAGCTTCTAACCTGACCCGGTGGAATAAGACTTTCAATTCATGCCGTAAGAACAGAGCAAACAAGGATATGAAGAGACTTCAGGCACATCAGCAAGAGCATCAGCAGAAGCAGCCGCAACAGGCGACATCCCAGAGGATGATATAGCAGATAGATCTCCACCCAGGCAGAGACGTCGCATTACCACTACAGGTTTTACTTCCCAGCCAGATATACCTAGTGTATCTCAACAGACTAGCCCTTCACATGCCCCTCCTACTGAGCCGACAGCCCATACCAGCATTAATTATAGCTACAGATCAGAGGTAACTCAGCTGCATATAGATTTCATATCTTTCAAAACTGATATGACTGGGCGGCATGACGATATCATGAGGAGGCATGATGATTTGGTAAGGAGACATGACAATCTGCTGGGGAGACACGATGATTTAGTTCGGCGATCTGATGAGTTGCAAGTAGATATAACTGCCGTGAGATGTGAGCTTGGCGCACTGCCGACTGACCTTACAGATTCTCTCACTCACCATAGCACCGATGTCTGCCATGTTATAGCATATTGCGGACATAATTACTCCTGATCCTACCGTTTAATTCTATTTTCTCTCTCTCTCTCTCCTACTCATTACCTATCTGATATTCTGCACTGCTATGACTAAGATATTGCTGCACCATTTAGACACTTGCACTAGTTTTGGATATTGTTTGGATATTTTTTGGATATTATTGCTTCTATTGCACTGATATGATTTGTCAATATTTGATTCTGCACTTATACTCTGTCTATGGATTTTTTGGATTTTTGATATCAGTATTAGATGTTACGAGCTTTACATTGCTAGATGCCATGATTTTTGCCCAATTCTCAGTTTCACTTCTTAGTTATATCATTCATGCATATGCTTTGACAGTTGTTAGTGTACCATTTTCAGACAGGTTTTCGAAATCTAAGTTTTGGGGTGTGCCTTCCAAAGCTAAGCTTCTGTTACCGGGTCCCTTTTGCTTCACCCATTTGGCATACTCTTTCCATTATCTGTTGCTTCTTTGCACATTGAGGACAATGCATAGATTAAGTTTGGGGTGTATTTGCATACTTTACATGTCACACTTACTTTCTATGTATGTGATATGATTTGAGTGTCCTAGGTTATGATTTTAATCTTTTGAGGACCATGATACTTAGAATTTATGACTTGAGAGTCCAATACTCCTTGTATGCCTTATGGATGCCATTTAAGAGTAAATTTTTCGAAAGATTGATATCTTGCTTGCATTTGTGGTCCACATCATCTTGATTTTGTGATTGTTTTGAGATTCACTCTAGGATTCTATACTAGCATAGGCGCACACTAGCATTCATTTGTGGGGTACATGCTTTGTTGATTATTGATTTGGTTATATCCCAATTGAGTTAGTAGTGTATTGAAAACTTTTATTTTTGGTAAATGTGGATAACAAACTCTTTTCATTGAGTAGCCGGGATTCTAGCCTCTTCAAGCACAGAACTTCTCGCGCCGAAAGGTGGAGGACCCAAACTCTAGGTTAATAATTGAACTTAAAAAAAAAAAAAAAAAGTTGTTACAAAAGCAAATAAAAAAGTGAGGACTTCTCCTAAAAGGTGAGAAGTGGGAAATGATTTGATGGAGGTTGTTTTGATTTGTAGCCTAGTTGATTTGAGCTTGTAAGTCCTTAGGGGTATTTAAACACCTAATACCCTAAAGTCGTCCGGTTTGAGAGTCATTGACCTAACGCTCGACCTCATGGATCGCTAAAAAGCTCAATGATCAACACATTGCACTATGCTTCCATCTTTGATCCTTAGGATTAGAAAAAATAATAATAAAAAATAAAAAAATAATAAATAAAAAAAAAACAAAATCGAGTGAAAAGAATAAGCGCACTTAGATGAATAAAACTTTAATAAAATGTCCACTATTTGTCTTGATAATCAGTACTAGATTTGTGTGCTAGTTTGAAAGTAAGGATGTGATCATTTCTTTAGTTGGCTTAGATAGCAACATATTTGATGCCGATTCACTTAAAAAGGATTCTAGAGTTGTTTTGATTTGCATAATCATTATCTTGACGTGTGGAGGACCATATGTGTTTGTTTGATGTTGCGATTTTGGGAGATTGCTCGGAAATGGTTAAAAAATTACATACTTGAGGTAGTTTTCTCCCAATGCTTGTTTTGTATATTGGTGCCTCTCTTGTGAGAGAGAGCTCAATGTTTGTGGGTATCATTTCTAGAAACCCTCACGAGACTTCACTCGTCCACTAGGGGTAACCTAAGGGTTTAAAAGGCTTGTTGCATACTGATGCGACCGAGTGTGTGCACAAAACAAGCCACATCACTTTAGGTTTAGAAATAATGTCAAGTGGGCATCATATTTTATAATTTATAAAACCACTAAACACTTATACTATGGAGTATGAAGCAAGTAGGGATAGTCCCAAGAGTTCTTAACAATGATTGGTTCTCAGAATTGAATTATACTTTAGTGCTTATGTGATTGCTAAAAAAGGTTTTGTTTGTGATTAAAACTAATTTTAAACTAAATTATTGCAATAAAGAAATAGAGTTTAAGAGATTGGAAAGAAACTTAGGGTGTAGGATTCACCACTAAGCATATTCCCTAACTCACTCACTTTCAACTAATTAGGGAAAAATAAAATGTATATTCTAAATGTTGCTAACAATTGCAATGAAAAGTATGAAACATCAATTTAAAGCTTAAATCATTTACCTAATGACAATTAACTAAGTGTAAATCAATTCACCAATTCAAAGCATGGTCCATCAATTCAATTAGCAATTTAAACTCACATTAATCTAGTGGATAATGTAAATTGTGACAATAAGCATGGAAATCAAACACAAGCATGGATTGTCTACTAACCTAAGAACGAAAGTGCAATTAAACTAATTAAGCCTGAAATTAACTAAATTCAACAAGAACTTAACCTAATTAAACTAACTATGTAGTGCAATCCATCTAATAGAAGCAAATTCCATCAAATCAAAACACAAATATAACTAATTAACACCATGTATAGCCATCACAAGAATCAATTAACAAAGAATTCAAGTGTAGAACTTGATTACCAATCAAACACACATAAGACAACATGATATTGACATAAATAATCAAATGAAAGAATTAAATTATATTATTCAAAACTATACATCAAATACAATTAAATCCCCAAAAAGTAAATTGAGAGAGAAATTAGGTTACATTCTTAGGGTTTATCCAACCCTAAGTAGAAGAATCAGCCACTCATGGTTGATAGAGTCGAAGATAGAACAAGTTCCATCATTTGCTTTATCTTCTCTGAGTTTTTCTTCTTCTCTGTGCTTTTTCCAAGAACCCTAGCTTTTTTCCTCTTTCGTGTTTTTCAGAGAGAATCTCGATACAGAAAAATAAAACCTAATAAAAATATCAAAAAAATAACTCTCTCAAAACTAATGAAAAACTAACCCTAAAAATAATGGGCTTGTTTCCCTTAAGTAACAAACTCTATTAAAGCCCAGAAGTTACAAAAATAAGCCCAAAAGACAAAATCCCGTAGCCATCAAAACATAAATCCCGTAATGCTGCCAGGGGCTAGGGGATCGATCCCCCAGCCTTGGGGATCGATCCCCCAAGGGAATTTTTAGTTCTGTGAATAGTGGGGGATCGATCCCCCAGAGTTGGAAATTTCCTTTAAGCCTTATTTAGCTCCATTTTGGCCCCGAACTCATTGGTTTGCTTCTTGATATTTGGGAACATCATCAAAGGTCCGAAAAAGATAGAATTGACCGCTTTTGAAGGATGAGCACACTAACGAACAATGGGTTGCGACCTCTTTTTGCCATTTTCTGAACTTTTTCCGAATGTCTTTGCTTGTCTCCAAAAAGGCTTTAATGAACCAAAATTAGTCCGTCTGAACCTTATTGACCTGAAATTAACAAAAACATAAATTAGAAGTAAAACATGAAAATAAGATAGATGCAAGGACTAAAATATCCTAATTTAGGTGCTGAAATGTGCAACATTTAAACACTTATCACGCCCCCAAACTTAGATATTACTAGTCCCTAGCAATGAACTACAGTATATGAGAATGAAACAAACATATATATAACTATGAACTAATAAAGTAAATAAAGATAACACCACTTTCGTAGGGATCACGGTTACATTTAGTATATGCAACAAGTCTTTTAAACCCCTAGGTTACCCCTAGTGGACGAGTGAAGTCTCGTGAGGATTTCCAGAAATGGTATCAACAAACATCAACAGCTCTTTCTTACTTGAAAAGCAACGACACATATCAAACAAGTGTTGAAAGTAAACTACTTCAAGTATGCAAATTTCTGCCACTTCTAAGCTATTCTAAACATTTCAGTATCATGTAAGTAAAAATGGTCCTCCACACATCAAGCAAGTTAATCATGCAAATTGAATCAATTCTATCAACATTTTTGAGTGAATCGGCATCAAAATATGTTGCTATCCTAGCAAATCAAAATAATGGCATAGCCCTACCCTCAAACTAGCATACAGATATAGTACTAGACATCAAGACATTGAATGAACCTTGTTATTCAATCAAACATTTTTTATTTTATTTTTTATTTTTTATTTTTTTTATGTATGACCATGTGCAATGTTCAAGTTCCTTAAGCTCTCTAATCACCCCATGTAACAAGCGTTGAGCCAACGACTCCCAAATCAGATGGTCTTAGGGCGTTAAGTGTAAAGACACTCCTAAAAGCGTAATGACTCGGAATGGCTAGGCTATAAATTCAAACTAATCATACATCTTACATTCTTTCCTTGTCTTCCTTTTTAATCAGTTGACATGTTGAAAAAATGCATTTTTTTTTTTTTTTTTTCCTCACCTTTGGTGAGTGCTTTTATTTTTTTTCTTTGCAAGTTCATTTTATCAAAAGTTTTCAAAGCATACTAGCTCAATTGGGATAAACCAAGACAATAATCAACTAAGCATGTACCCCACAAATTGAATGCTAGTATGCGCAAGTGCAAGTGTAGAATTCTAGAATCAACTCTCAAAACATTTTCAACTAACAAGATGATGTGTACCACAAGAGCAAACATGATATCAAAAATTAAAAATTTACCCCTAAATGGCATTCTAGAGCATACAAGAAGTATTAGATTCTAACAACTTGCTTTTTAAAGGCAATATGCTTCAAAAGTTCGAAATCATTGCCAAACACATCTCAAATCTCATCATGCATTTAAAACTCAATTTAAAATAAAATGAATCATGATGACCTTATCCCAAAACTTAAACTATACATTGTCCTCAATGTAAAATGAGAACAATGAAAAATAATGGAAAGAGTATACCGTAATGGCAAAGACTATGAAGTCCAGCAATGATAGATGTCTCCCCCAAATTTGGATGCAAAAACCTAACTGTATAACCATACTAGCAAACTCACATCAAATATCACATGGGATAAGCAATGCATACAGTTCAATATAATATGTAACATAATGCAAAGAGATATGAGATAAAACCCTTGATAAAATCTGAAAACTTTTACCGGTAACACATATTTTTGAATTTTATTTTTTATTTTCTTTTGTTTGTTTGTTATTATTGTTATTATTTTTTTTTTTACAAAAGTTTAACGTCTCTAGCAAGACGGAATGTTACTTTAAAATTTTTTTTATTTTTATTTTGTTATTTATTTAAAATAAATAAAGAAGTAAATAAATAAAAACCTTACTGTAAAATCAATTGAATTGATTATTTTTTTAATTATTTTTATTTCGTTGTTATTTATTTTTATTATTATTTAATTTTTTTTTTGTTATGTATTTTGCTTTATTTTATTTTTATTTTATTTTTTTGTTATGTATTTTTTTTTTTATTTTTTTTTTATTATTTTTTTGTTATTTAATTTTGTTATTTTATTATTTATTTATTTATTTATTTTTGTTATGTTTTTTTTTTATCTTTTTTTTTTTTTTTTTAATATATATACAAGCAAAGGAGAACGGCGAAGCCAAAATCGCCGGAGAAGAACCCAGTCGGAATTAGAGAAGAACGAGCCGGAAAAATAAAGGGTGAATCATGATCCGAGTCTTAAACCGTGGCCGGAGAAAATCCCAGCCGGAATCGGACTCATACAAGCATGGCCGGAAGAACCTGCAAACTCGCCAGCGAAGAGCCCAGCCGAACGCGCCGGATAGATCCAGCCGAAATCGCCGGAGAGACACAGCCGCGATGCCGGAGAAGAACCCAGCTGCGATCGGAGAAAAAACCAGTCGCGACCAGAGAAGAACCAGTCGCGACGCCGGAGAAGAAGCCAGCTGCGATTGCCGTTGAAAGAAGCACCTGGATCTGAACTCCACTTCCCCAATCGTACCTAACCAAAATCGCTGAAGAACCCAGCCGCGATCGCTGGAGAGAGACCCGAGACAGAGAAAGAATAGCTCGGCCTTTTGGCCAAGAGCTTGCCTCAAATAGAGAACTCGGTGACTGTAAGTTCAGCCTGAAATTTCAGAAACGGCGGCCTGAGGTTGGGGTGGGTTTGATTCGGCCGGAGCTGGTGATGGTAGTGTGGTGCTCGGTGTTGAGAGATGAGAGGTGAGGGGTGATGAGGGAAGAGTGAGGCAGCTTGGGTTATGAGGGTTAGAGAGATTCAGCTCGATGGAGAGAAGTGAGATTTGAGAAACGGATTTGCTTGAGGAACCAAGAGGAGAGGAATGGATGAAGTCAATGAGGAACGGAATTCAGAGGGAGAAGAAGAATGATGTATTTGGGGTTGAAGGTAGGGCAGTGCAAGGCAAAGAGGCGCTCGATCTCTTAAGCGAGGGATGGATAATTTTAGACAAATAAAATTGTTCCTTCTGCGTGTTATGAGAAAGTGGAAGGGGATTGATCCACATGGTTGGGGATTGATCCACTAGGGCCATTTTTTTGTTGTTATCTGTCGAAGTATGGATTGATCTCCCATTGTGGAATTAAATTTTTTTTATTTTTTTATTTTTTTTTGACGCAAAGCTAAAAAGAAATATATATATACTAAAATTAAACACCAACCTACATCACCCATTACAATTTTTTTTTTAAATATATATATTTTTTAATAAAGCAAAACTTTAAAGAAATATATATACACTAAAATAAAGTGTATATAATAATAATAATAATAATAATAATAAAATCAAACATCAACCTACACTACCCATTACAATTTTTTTTTATTTTGTTATTTATTTATTTTTCTTTTTGAATTTAAAAATGCATAAATGTACAAAAGGAAAAAGAAAAAGAAAATAAAATAAAATAAGATAAAATAATAATAAAATGTAAATTAAGATGCAACGGAGGAGAAACTAGATACAACTAGTGTTTAGCGTCGCTAGAAAGACGTGAGATGCTCTCAATCTTCAAAGTAAATGGAATCCACCAAGGGAGCGGATTCCACATTTCTTTGAAGAGGTTGTCCATCAATATATGGATTAAGCCTTTGACCATTAACTTTGAAGGTCCATTTATCTTTCAGATTTTGAAGTTCAACCGCCCCATGAGGTGAGACGGAGATGATGAGATAAGGGCCTTCCCATTTGGTTCAAAGCTTTCCAGGGAAGAATTTGAGCCTAGAGTTGAATAACCAAGCCTTTTGACCGGCCTCAAAGGACTTTTTCACAATATGTTTATCATGAAATGCTTTTGTCCTTTCCTTGTAGATTTTTGAACTATCATAGGCATCATTTCGCAATTCCTCTAGCTCATTGATTTGGAGTAAACGGTCATTTCCAGCATTATCAAGATCAAAGTTGAGCCTTTTTATTGCCCAAAGTGCTTTGTGTTCTAGCTCAACCGGAAGATGGCAAGGCTTCCCATAAACAAGTCTATATGGAGACATGCCTATTGAAGTCTTGTAAGCTGTCCGATAAGCCCACAAAGAATCATTCAATTTCCTTGACCAATCTTTTCGGGTCGGATTGACAGTTTTCTCAAGAATATGCTTGATTTCCCTATTTGACACCTCGACTTGCCCACTTGTTTGGGGATGGTAGGGAGTGGCCACTTTATGTGTGACAAAGTATTTCAAAAATAGTTGCTTCAAGAATTGATTACAGAAATGTTTTCCTCCATCACTTATCATGGCCATTGGCATACCAAAACGAGCAAAAATATTCGATTTAACGAATGCAATTACCACGAAGTGGTCATTCGTTTTAGTAGCACAAGCCTCAACCCACTTTGAAACATAATCAACGGTAACGAAAATGTATTGAAAGCCATAAGACATTGGGAATGGTCCCATAAAATCTATGCCCCATACATCGAAGATTTCAACTACGAAGACTAAAGTTAAAGGCATCATGTCCCTCTTTGACATTGATCCCAACTTTTGGCACCAAACACATACTTTGCAAAAGTTATAGGCATCTCAGTGGATAGTGGGCAGAAGAGCCCACTTTGAAGAACCTTCAAAGCGGTCTTTTTTCCACTAAAATGCCCACCACAAGCAAGTGTGTGACAAAACAAAAGGACGCTCGGAACTTCACTTTCCAGCACACATCTCCTTATGATTTAATCTGGGCAATAACGAAACAGAATGGGATCTTCCCAATAGTATTTCCGGATGTTAGCAAAGAATCGGTCATTTTCTTGTTTTGACCAATTAATGGGAAGTTTGCCGGTTGCAAGATAGTTAACAATGTCGGCGAACCAAGGTAATGTCCTATTCAAGATTTGAAAGAGTTGTTCATCCGGAAATGATTCATGAATTTCAAGATTTGGAGAAGATTCAACCATTAATCTAGATAGATGATTGGCAACGACATTGTCGAAGCCCTTTTTGTCCTTGATTTCAAAGTCAAATTCTTGAAGAAGTAGGATCCATTTTATCAAGCGAGGTTTGGTTTCCTTTTTCATTAAAAAATGTCTGAGAGCGACATGATCGGAAAACATAATTACCTTGGATCCTAAGAGATATGACTGAAATTTGTCAAGGGCATATACTACGGCAAGTAATTCTTTCTCGGTGGTAAAATAGTTTAATTGGGCACCTGAGAAAGTTTTACTGGTATAGTATATAGCACATGGTAGTTTACCTACCCTTTGCCCCAAAACAGCACCCATTGTGAAGTCGGAAGCATCACACATAATCTCAAATGGTAAGGACCAATTCGGAGGTTGTATGATGGGAGCAGATGATAGAAGAGTGCGAAGTTGATGAAAAGAATTTAGGCATACTTTATCAAAGACAAATGGAGTTTCCTTGGCAAGAAGGTTGAACAAGGGTCTAGCAATTTTGCTGAAGTCTTTGATGAACCGACGATAAAAACCGGCATGTCTTAGAAAGGAGCGGATTTCTCTCACCGTAGTAGGTGGAGACAATTCTAAAATCAACTCAACTTTCACTCTATCAACTTCTATTCCTCTTTTAGAGATGACATGTCCAAGCACGATTCGTTCTTGAACCATGAAATGGCTCTTTTCCCAACTTAACACAAGATTAGTCTCACGACATCTTTGAAGCACTTTTTGAGATTTTGGAGATAAGAATCAAATGAGGACCCAAAAACCGAGAAGTCATTTATGAAGACTTCTAAATACTTCTCCACCATGTCCGAAAAATTTGACATCATACACTTTTGGAAAGTGGCAGGAGCATTGTACAATCCAAAAGGCATCCGTCGATAAGCAAATGTACCGAAGGGACATGTGAAGGTGGTCTTTTCTTGATCCAATGGATCAAGGGCCATTTGATTGTACCCCGAGTAACCATCTAGGAAGTAATAGTATTGTTGCCCAGCCAATCTTTCCAAGATTTGGTCAATGAAAGGCAATGGAAAATGGTCCTTCCTAGTGGCAGAATTCAGCTTTCAATAATCTATGTAAAGACGTCACGAAGTGGCGGTGCGTTTCGAAATAAGATCACCCTTAGCATTTTCAACAATTGTGATTCCTGATTTTTTGAGAACCACTTGAGTTGGATTAACCCACTTAGAATCAGAGATAGGATAAATGATTCCCGCATCTAAAAGTTTTACAACCTCTTTCATGACAACTTCTTTCATATTTGGATTCAATCTCCTTTGAGCATCCCTGAATGGCCTTTCATCCTCTTCCATGTGTATGCGATGCATACAAATAGAAGGGTCAATGCCTTTTAGGTCTGCCACACTCCATCCAATGGCTTCTTTGTTAACTTTAAGCACTTCCAAAAGATCATTCTCTTGGTCATTTTCAAGATTTGAAGCAATGATGTAATACCCCGATATTTTAAAAAGGATTTATTAATTAAATTAATTTATATTATATTATTATTATTATTATTTTTAAATGATTTGTTTTATTTAATTAGGTGCTTGATAGTTGTGATTTGTTTTATTTAATTAAGTGCGTAGGTAAATTGTATTGTTTTAATTAAATTATATTTTGTAATTTTATTTGTTAAATTTATACGGTGTTTGATTTGTGGAATGCTAGTTAGTGAATTGTTTATTTGATTTACGTGATTTTATGTTGGTGTAACTTTATTTAATTTCATTATGTTAGGTATTTAAGTTATTTGGATTGGGATTAAAGGAAGTTAGACCAACGGATGTGGTATTGGGCTTGAAGGAAGCCTTGTTGGGTTAATTGGGAAAGGCCCGTGGTTGTGAGGATATTTAATAATTATCTTTGCATAATTATACCTATATAATTACATGTGTATATTAATTCATTATTAAATCATGTGGAGGGGTATATATGTCAATATAATTATATATAGATATATATAGGTATATATAATTTATTTAACTAATGGTTATATATGAAAGGTAATATATATATATATATATATATATATATATATATTTACATTAAAATATATGTATGTATATATATTATTTAAAAGATAAATATTATTTATTTTATATGATAATAATCCTAATGGGAAAAGGATTTAGGTTTTTGGATGTGTATAAATAGACACATAAGACTTTAGGGTTAGGAGTTTTTCCACGTTAGAAAAATAAGAGAATTAGAGAGAGAAGAAGAAGGGCTAGCGAAGAGGAGGCCGGATCAAAGAACGTAAGAGGAGACCAAATTTGGAAAAGAAAAGGCGAGTTCTTCTCTACTTCTCCTCTTAGAACTCATAAACTTATCACCTTGATTATCGAAATTATAATTTTATTTTATTAAATTAAATTATTATTCAAATTGGAGGAGCATATTTATTCTTTACAAAATTATAGAATTAAACATGTGAATATATGTATGCATTGTTCTAATAATTTAGATCTTGTATGTGAGGTTAGGTTAAGTTAATTGAATTTTATTTTTTTTAAAATTTTTATATCTTGCGTTAACCTTGTGTAGCACGATTAATTAAATTAAATGGATTTTAATTTAATTGTATATGTTCATTTATGCCCAAAATAATAAATAAATCTTTTGGAATTTTCTGAGTTTTTTTTAAAAATTTTCTGGAATTAATTTATATTTTTAATATTATTATAGAAATTATTTATATATACTGTTATATATAGAAATATGTTAAATTGTTTAACATATGACATTACTGGAGGCGGCTGTAGCAAATAGGGTGTGCAATCCAGTGTGGTGCGGCTTAGAGTAAGTTGGTGTAGCACTGATCTGGGCCATGGGTTAAGTTGATGAGTGATTAGAATAATCATATGCTTCGCGGTGCATGGAGGGATGGTGCACTTGAGCATCTAGACCATTCAATCCAGTGTAGCGCGGCGTACCAAATCAACCAACAGCAACCAATTAGGAGCTGCCAACACGCGCCGAGAGTGGCTCAGGCGTGTGAGGGCGCGTGTAGGCGCGTGGACGCGCCTGCCGAAAAGGGGAAGCGCGTGGAGGCGCGTGGGAGTAGTCTAGGGGTATGTGGCGGCGCGTGGGGATGCGTGTGAGGTCCTGGAAAGTTGCTTGAAACTCCGATGAAGTTCCAGTATTTATCTTAAGCTTGTTAGGGTTAAAATTAATCATTAGAGGGTGTGTTCTTGATGTTCTGAGAGCCTCAGAGTGTTACTAAGATACCTAGTAGCATTTAGTGGTATAAATACAATTAATTAAATATTTTTGCAATGAAAGGAGGGTAGATATGATTTTAAATAGTCAACGATTGGTATGGAATGTATGATACACACATATATATATATTATAAAATATATGTGTATATATATATTATTTAAGATTATTAAATATTATAAATCTTGTTTGGTATGACTTGATTCGTGTATGGTATGGTTGATTTAAAAGCGTAATAGATACACGGTTATTAAATTAAGGACATGCTTATTATATGCATGTGAAGTCTATGTATAATTATACCTAGAGTTAAGTTTAAAGTTAGTACATGGTTGAATTGTAGGCATGGATGAGTTGCCAAAGGCTTTGATATACTGCCTTATTGGTTATGAATAAATTTCATATATGGGAAGCATGGTTGAATTACTAATTAATTGTAAAAGTAAATATA
The DNA here is from genome assembly GCF_030987335.1 of Cornus florida. NCBI lineage: Eukaryota > Viridiplantae > Streptophyta > Magnoliopsida > Cornales > Cornaceae > Cornus > Cornus florida. The sequence continues at coordinate 80,353,993 of NW_026775577.1, read as the reverse complement.
TTGAAGGAAGCATGGTTGAATTGCTAGTATATAAATAAATATATTTATAAATGGCATGGTTGATTTGCCGGTGCATATTTAAATCGCTATATGTGTAGATAATTAAATTACTGTTTAGGATGGAGTTAAGGTGAGTGGGGTTTACTTTATGAGAAAATTATAAAAAGGGGGGGCTTGGTCTAGGTATGACTAATAATTAATTATTGGTGAGTGATTTTGACAATTTAATGCCCTATTAACAGATAGGATTCTTGTACTATATATATAAGTATTTATATATATTGGTAGCATCGTATATTAAAGTTAAAGCTTAATTAGGGATGGTTTTGGTAAAGATGATCTGTTTATTGGTTTTCAGAGGCTTGGTAGAGAGAACTTGCTCGTATGGTTTAACCCGCGATTTATTTTTCAGGTTGTTAGAAGGTCAAGTCTCAAGGTTGAGGATCCGCAGCTAGAGGACTTATCCATTCCTTCTATTTGCTTAAAAGTAGGATATTAGTTTTGTTTCAGTTGATATTAGTATTTATTTGGTTGAAATTCTAAATAGTAACTTTTGGTTAAGGGGTCCTTGAGTTACGGAATTCCCGAGTTGTAACCATTTGGAAGTTATTAATGGATTTACTATTAATTGGATTTCTTCAGCGTTTTATTTTATTCTTTATTTCATTTTGTAATCCGTGCTTGTTTAAATACTATAATTGGTTTGATATTCCCTAATTTTGTGCGCGGACTTGATCAACCCGTGTTCCGAAATTAGGGGGTATCACAGTTGGTATCAGAGCACTCTAGGTTCAAGTGTCCCTAGGGTGTCTTTCGTTATGTGAATTCCGCTTTGTGTACTCTTTTCTTTAGAGCTTAAGTTTAGGATACATTGTATTCCTTTACGGTCCGTTAAAATCGTACTGATGTCTGTCGTTCTATGTTAACAGCATGGTTAACACTGGAAGAGGACAGAATCTGAACCGTAGACAGAGGAGAGCTGCACGTAGGCAGCAAGAACACCTGCAACGTCAGCAAATGGAGGAAGAGCAACAATGACTTGGGTTTCAGGATGAGGGTCAGGTTCAGGAGGAGCAAGAGGAAGTTCAGCAGGCTCCGGCTCAGGGCAGGGATCCAGAGTATCCTCCTCACATCAATGACCTCATTGCTCGGGCTATAGAAGCTGGGGTAGCAGCTGTACTTCGAAATCAGCCTCAGGTACAGCCGGCACCGTTACCAGCACCGGTTGTTCAGACTAATACCTGGGAGAAGGCCAGGAGTTCTTTCACAAAAGGGAGTCCACCTGAGTTCACGGGCTCCACCGATGCGAGAGCAGCTCACCAGTGGAAACAGGACATTGAGCGACATCTTCGCTTGGTTCAGTGCACGGAGGTTCAGAAGTAGATGCTTGCTATCTTCAAGCTAGTTGGGGATGCACTGCAGTGGTGGGAGTCAGTTACCACTATAGAAGAGAGGATGGCATTGACTTATGATGAGTTCAGTGCACGCTTTGAAGAAAAGTATTTCCCTTATGCAGTTAGGGCAGGCATGAAGACTGAGTTTCTTAATCTGCAGCAGGGGACCATGACAATGGCGGAGTATGAACAGCAGTTCACACGCTTATCTCTCTTTGCACCGGAGGAGGTGGATACAGAGGAGAAGAAGCGTAACAGTTTCGTCAAAGGACTGATGTGGTCTATCAAGAGAGCTATTACTGGTAGTCCAGCCTACACTACTTATGCTCAAGTGGTGGACGCAGCTTTGCAGCTTTATCAGCTAAATGAGGATTTCAGACAGACTAGGGCTGAGAAGCGGGGTGGCAAAGACTTTGCTAATCAGCCAGCTGAGAAAGTGAATGATAATGGGAACCGACAGAATGATAAGGGCAGATTCCAGGGCCAGCAGCCTTGGAAGAGGCACAAGGGTAATTCAGAAGTTCAGAGAGAGGGAGTTTCCACTCCGCAGACTGGAGCACCTCAGACTGGACAGGGACAGCTACAGGGTAATCACCAGGAGGGGCAGTCAAATATATTTAGGGGTCATTGCTATAAGTGTGGAGATTATGGGCATTCAGCCAAACGGTGTCCTGGGTTGGCTCAGAAACAGTATGGGCAACAGGGACAGTGGCAACCATTACCTACTCCACAGATTTCACGTGTGCAGGCTCAGACATTTCCGGCCTTACCAGCACCACCGCCACCACAGGGACAGCCTATACAGCAGTTGCATCAGGGCATGGTGTACAATGCCACACCTTGTAATGCATGGGTACCTCAGAAGAATTGAGGGTATGTTTTCTATTTTAAGGTAGATGTAGAAATGACTTAGTAGATATAAATGCATCATGTTCATTAGTATCTAGATGGTTTTGGCTTATGATGGTGATATATATTTATACATATATATACAAATCATTGACTGTTAGTATATTACACTACTAGGTGTTTAAGGAATTTACACAATTGTGAGCATGTTATTATAGATATTTACATATTAGATATCTTACATGGCAAATAGTGGAATAAGGGAAAATGAAAATTTGGGACAAATAATCGAAATTTCATTTCATGGATTCGTGAATTCCAAGGACGAAATTCCTTTTGTTAGGGGGGAAGAATGTAATACCTCGATATTTTAAAAAGGATTTATTAATTAAATTAATTTATATTATATTATTATTATTATTATTTTTAAATGATTTGTTTTATTTAATCAGGTGCTTGATAGTTGTGATTTGTTTTATTTAATTAAGTGCGTAGGTAAATTGTATTGTTTTAATTAAATTATATTTTGTAATTTTATTTGTTAAATTTATACGGTGTTTGATTTGTGGAATGCTAGTTAGTAAATTGTTTATTTGATTTACGTGATTTTATGTTGGTGTAACTTTATTTAATTTCATTATGTTAGGTATTTAAGTTATTTGGATTGGGATTAAAGGAAGTTGGACCAACGGATGTGGTATTGGGCTTGAAGGAAGCCTTGTTGGGTTAATTGGGAAAGGCCCGTGGTTGTGAGGATATTTAATAATTATCTTTGCATAATTATACCTATATAATTACATGTGTATATTAATTCATTATTAAATCATGTGGAGGGGTATATATGTCAATATAATTATATATTGATATATATAGGTATATATAATTTATTTAACTAATGGTTATATATGGAAGTTAATATATATATATATATATTTACATTAAAATATATGTATGTATATATATTATTTAAAAGATAAATATTATTTATTTTATATGATAATAATCCTAATGGGAAAAGGATTTAGGTTTTTGGATGTGTATAAATAGACACAGAAGACTTTAGGGTTAGGAGTTTTTCCACGTTAGAAAAATAAGAGAATTAGAGAGAGAAGAAGAAGGGCTAGCGAAGAGGAGGCCGGATCAAAGAACGTAAGAGGAGACCAAATTTGGAAAAGAAAAGGCGAGTTCTTCTCTACTTCTCCTCTTAGAACTCATAAACTTATCACCTTGATTATCGAAATTATAATTTTATTTTATTAAATTAAATTATTATTCAAATTGGAGGAGCATATTTATTCTTTACAAAATTATAGAATTAAACATGTGAATATATGTATGAATTGTTCTAATAATTTAGATCTTGTATGTGAGGTTAGGTTAAGTTAATTAAATTTTATTTTTTTAAAATTTTTATATCTTGCGTTAACCTTGTGTAGCACGATTAATTAAATTAAATGAATTTTAATTTAATTGTATATGTTCATTTATGCCCAAAATAATAAATAAATCTTTTGGAATTTTCTGAGTTTTTTTTTAAAATTTTCTGGAATTAATTTATATTTTTAATGTTATTATAGAAATTATTTATATATACTGTTATATATAGAAATATGTTAAATTGTTTAACATATGACATTACTGGAGGCGGCTGTAGCAAATAGGGTGTGCAATCCAGTGTGGTGCGGCTTAGAGTAAGTTGGTGTAGCACTGATCTGGGCCATGGGTTAAGTTGATGAGTGATTAGAATAATCCTATGCTTCGCGGTGCATGGAGGGATGGTGCACTTGAGCATCTAGACCATTCATTAGGTCTGGTCAAAGGAGGGATTATCCAGTGTAGCGCGGCGTACCAAATCAACCAACAACAACCAATTAGGAGCTGCCAACACGCGCCGAGAGTGGCTCAGGCGCGTGAGGGCGCGTGCAGGCGCGTGGACGCGCCTGCCGGTAAGGGGAAGCGCGTGGAGGCGCGTGGGAGTAGTCTAGGGGTATGTGGCGGCGCGTGAAGGCGCGTGGGGATGCGTGTGAGGTCCTGGAAAGTTGCTTGAGACTCCGGTGAAGTTCCAGTATTTATCTTAAGCTTGTTAGAGTTAAAATTAATCATTAGAGGGTGTGTTCTTGATGTTCTGAGAGCCTCAGAGTGTTACTAAGATACCTAGTAGCATTTAGTGGTATAAATACAATTAATTAAATATTTTTGCAATGAAAGGAGGGTAGATATGATTTTAAATAGTCAACGATTGGTATGGAATGTATGATACACACATATATATATATTATAAAATATATGTGTATATATATATTATTTAAGATTATTAAATATTATAAATCTTGTTTGGTATGACTTGATTCGTGTATGGTATGGTTGATTTAAAAGCGTAATAGATACACGGTTATTAAATTAAAGACATGCTTATTATATGCATGTGAAGTCTATATATAATTATACCTAGAGTTAAGTTTAAAGTTAGTACATGGTTGAATTGTAGGCATGGATGAGTTGCCAAAGGCTTTGATATACTGCCTTATTGGTTATGAATAAATTTCATATATGGGAAGCATGGTTGAATTGCTAATTAATTGTAAAAGTAAATATATTGAAGGAAGCATGGTTGAATTGCTAGTATATAAATAAATATATTTATAAATGGCATGGTTGATTTGCCGGTGCATATTTAAATCGCTATATGTGTAGATGACTAAATTACTGTTTAGGATGGAGTTAAGGTGAGTGGGGTTTACTTTATGAGAAAATTATAAAAAGGGGGGGCTTGGTCTAGGTATGACTAATAATTAATTATTGGTGAGTGGTTTTGACAATTTAATGCCCTATTAACAGATAGGATTCTTGTACTATATATATAAGTATTTATATATATTGGTAGCATCGTATATTAAAGTTAAAGCTTAATTAGGGATGGTTTTGGTAAAGATGATCTGTTTATTGGTTTTCAGAGGCTTGGTAGAGAGAACTTGCTCGTAGGGTTTAACCCGCGATTTATTTTTCAGGTTGTTAGAAGGTCAAGTCTCAAGGTTGAGGATCCGCAGCTGGAGGACTTATCCATTCCTTCTATTTGCTTAAAAGTAGGATATTAGTTTTGTTTCAGTTGATATTAGTATTTATTTGGTTGAAATTCTAAATAGTAACTTTTGGTTAAGGGGTCCTTGAGTTACGGGATTCCCGAGTTGTAACCATTTGGAAGTTATTAATGGATTTACTATTAATTGGATTTCTTCAGCGTTTTATTTTATTCTTTATTTCATTTTGTAATCTGTGCTTGTTTAAATACTATAATTGGTTTGATATTCCCTAATTTTGTGCGCGGACTTGATCAACCCGTGTTCCGAAATTAGGGGGTATCACAAATGATGACCGGAATAGTCTCTTTTGGGCCTAAGAAGGCGTATTTAAGATTGGATGGAAGAGGCTTAAGCTCAAGAGTATGAGGAGAAATGAGAGAAGGAACTGGTGGAGTACTAGAGAGTGAAGGAAGAGGTTCTTTCTTACTTTTCCAAGGTGGGAAATCCAAAGTGGCCATAGAGTCTATCAAAGCATTCACCTCACTTATGGATCCTTCTGTGTCAAAACCACAACTTTCAAACATTTCACAAAGGCACACCTCAAGAGGGTCCTTAGATAGAATAGAGGGAAGAGTCTCCTCTATGGTTTCATCCAAAATATCCACTAGGAAACACTCGTCTTCATCTGTGGGATGTTGACTCGCATTGAAAACATTAAGCTTAACCATCATGTTGCCAAAAGAGATGTCCATAATGCCGGATCTACAATTAATGGTGGCATTGGCAGTGGCAAGAAATGGTCTTCCTAGGATAACTGGAATGTGGTTGGTAAGTTTAAGGATTGGCTCAGTATCAAGTACCACAAAATCAATTGGGAAATAAAATTTATCAACCTTAATTAAGATATCCTCAACAATTCCCCTCGGTTTCTTAATTGATCTGTCGGCTAGTTGGATTACTATCGATGTTGGCTTCAAGTTCCTTAATCCTAATTACAAGTAAACAGAGTATGAAATGAGATTAATACTTGTACCTAAATCAAGGAGAGCTCTACGAATCTCTTGGTTGCCAATGACACAAGAAATGGTCGGAGCACCCGGATCTTTGAACTTAGGAGGAGTGTTAGACAGAATGATGGAACTCACTTGTTTCGTTAAAAGCACTTCTTAAAGTCCCTTCCCTTGCTCTTCCTCTAGAATGATGGAACTCACTTGTTCCGTTAAAAGCACTTCTTAAGGTCCCTTTCCTTGCTCTTCCCCTTTTGTGTGCATAAGTCCTTCAAAAACTTTGCATATGGTGGAATTTGTCTAATTGCATCTAGAAGAGGAAGATTGATTTTTACTTGTTTAAACACTTCCATCATATCATGAATTTTTCCTTCTTGTCTCCCAAATGATGAAGTCTCTCTCAAAGCATGAGGAAATGGAGCTTTTGGCTCATAAGACTTCTCTAATTGGGGAGATGATGAAGATGATGGAATGTCCTTTTTGGAACCACTAGCATCCAAGGGAGTAAGAATATGATTTTGAATGGGATGGATGTAACCACTAGGTTGTGTCAATTCACTATCCTTCTTAAGTAGCTCTACCTTATTGTCCACTTTCCTACCACTCTTCAAGGTAGTAACTGCTTGAACTTGCTCATTTCCAGAAAATTCCGATGAAGGACTTGCTTGCGCCATAAATTGCCCCTTAGGATTGGCCTCAGTTTGACTAGGCAACTTACCTTTCTCTCTCATATTTAAAGAATTAGCTAATTGCCCGATTTGAGTTTCAAGCTTTGCAATTGATTGAGAGTGAGAATGAAATAATTGATTATCTTTTCGAAAATCACCTAAGGCTTGCAAGACCTTTGATAAGTGCACAAAACTTGTTATTTTATACGTAATAATAAATGATTAATTAATATTTTTCATTAAATAAATATGCTTATATCTGCTTTTCATGTTTTATAGGGGCTGATTTCGGAATAAGAAAAAAAGAGACAAAAATAGCAAAAATGTGGGATTGTATGATCAATCAAAGTCAAATTAAGAAATTGCCTTTTCCATTAAATCAGCAAAGATCAAGCCAAATTGAAAAATATATCAAGACAGATTGGAAAGCACGTTAAGTCAAAGATTAAACCAAATTGGAAAGCAGCAAGATTTTGGGAAGATTTTAGAAAGATTTTATTTTATTTTATTTTCACTTCTGTAATTAGAATTTTCTCCTCCCGTTCCATTCTAAACTTTATAAATAGGGACATATGTAGAGGAGGTGGGATGTACATTGTTAGTGAGATAAAATAATAAAAGTTAGAGAATTTTTGTCTTCAAATTATTTCTTATAATTTTGGTTATGAAGATTATTTTTATTTCTTTATTTTATTTTCTTATTATGCTAACTTAAACACCCCTTCTCAAGGGAGTAATGAAGCCACCATGACTGAAATATAAGTAAATTTAGTTTAATTCTTTTATGAAATTTTCTCTTTTAGAGCATTAGTTTACTCTTCTATTCTGTGTTCTTATTTTGATAAAAAAAATTAGAAAGCGGATTCTTCGTGTTTGCTAATTAATGGTAATTCGGAGAATGCCTATTTCTATTTCTCAAAGATATATCATATTAAGTAAAATATGTTCTCAAGCAATTATTATTTCACGATTATTATTTTTCTTCATCTTTTCAAGTTGTAATTGGACTGGTGGACTGATTTGCTTACAATAGGAAAATTTACATAAAGAGAAAATATATAAATTTATTTATAGTAAGTTGTGGTAGTGGATTCTTACCTTGAGATTTTTCTTATTATTTGATCAGAATTTATTTTATCTTATTTATTTATTTTATTTTTAGTTCATTAGTAAAAAAAGCCATTAATTTTTTTTAAAAGTTTTTCTTGCTTAAATTTTGGTTTTAATTTTGATTCACAAGTTTAAATCTCGTATGGTTTGACCCTGCTTATTTTATACCATCTTTAATTTAGTTTTTGCAGGTTTTTCTTATTTTGCATGAAGTGTAGAAAAATAACGACAGAATCCATAATTCTACACTCGTCAAATGGCGCCGTTGCCGCATCAAAATTGAAAATTTGCAGATCAATTCAGAACTAAAATTTTTGAGAGCCCACCCAAACTTTCTATCCCTCCCTTTCATTTTTTTTAATTCTTATTTTTATTGTTCTTTCCTTTAGGTTTGTAGGCTTTTTGATTTAAAAAAAAAAAAAAAAAAAAAAAAAAAAAAAAAAAAAAAAATTGCTTCATTTATTAATCCTTTCACCAGTTTACTGGTATTTGATTTTTTATTTGTTTTATTTTTTCTTTCCTTAATTTTCTTTTACTTTTCTTCGTCTTTCTAGATATTGACCTTTGAAGAAAAAAAAAAAAAAAAAAAAAAAAAAAACTACAAAGTCAAACTGCCGTATACAAATTCAAACTGCCTTGTCCTTCATTTTTTGCTTATTGCTTAGTATTTTATTCTATATATTGAAGCTTCCCTCGTGATGAAGCCTTTTCTCTCAGTGGGTGTTGCAGCTAAGCATTAAAGAACGAAAAACGAAGGAGAAGCGAACAGGGCCTGTTTGTACTCCATTTCAGTCCCATATTTGTCGCCGGAATCACTCCGCAAGCATCGCCGTTCAGCCATCGTAGCTTCGTCGGTGTCCGAATACTCTCTGGTTGCCGATCCAATCACAGCCATTGCCGTCTTGAAGCTTTCTTCCTCGCTGACGTGGAGGCGCCTCTGTCATCGCAAGGAGTTTCTCTTGTCATTGTTGGGTATTTAGCGGCAATTTGTGTTGCTACAATTGGGTGTATCTAAATATATATATATAGTACCATATTTGGCTTGTTTGCTTACGGACACATCACTATCCCAATTCTGGAATCCGTACAGAACTAACCCAGTTGTTCATAACCTGGTTCATTCAATAAACTAGTTTGAAAAAAAATAAATAAATAAACAATAATAATAAAAAAATACAGATTGTTGATTCAGAGGACTAATTTGGGAGCATTCAACACTTGGATATTCTTATTGGAGCGCGTGGAGACACGACAAACAATTGTTTTGTCTTCCAGATAAGTATTTCATGCAATTCCCGTAAGCGGTTTCTTTTAATTTTTTATTTATTTTTAGATTAGGAAAATATAGTTTTTTTTAGGTTATTAAGTTTTGCATGTGAACTCTAGGATAGAATAACTTAGAAATAATCCTAGTTTCACACTTTCTTCCATTTAATTTTTTATTTTTATTTTATTTTATTTATTTTTTTATCTTAAAAAAAAAAAAAAAAGTGAAGAAACTTCACACACTCCATTCTTTCCTGGGAACTACTCCGTTGTTAGTTTGATGGTCCTTAACTGGTAATCTCTCAACTTAATTCTGGAAAGGAGTAGGAGTTGTCTAATTAGGTAGATTTAATTTGGATATCATCCTATTAATTCTTTTTACGATTAGATTTAAAAATTCATTACCCTTGAATTTAAGCTCAAGATAAAAAGCCAAAATTTTTTTGTGTGGTCTGTGTGTTCTGTCCCGTGTAACCTTAATTGTCTAGTGTGTTTATGCCCAAGTGGTTGCGGGTTAACAAACGTTTAATCCGTTGTTCTAGTGATCCTTCACTCTTTAAGTTAGAGAAACCCCTCCTGCTCTCTTCAACCACCCATCAATTTCCAATGGCTGAATCTAAGACTTTGAATGATTACTTTACACCCATCACAGCCAACCCACCCAATTGCATAGTTCTCCCTGCAACTGAAGCACCCCAGTTTGAGATTAGACCTGCTACGATCCACCTTTTACCCAAATTTCATGGCTTTGAAAGTGAGCAACCCTATATCCATTTAGGAAAGTTCTTAACTATTTGCAACACTTTCAAAAACCAGAATTTGAATGAAGAAGGTGTCAAATTGCGTCTCCTCTATCCCTAGAAGATAAGGCTACCTCATGGTTAAACTCCATTTCTCCAAATTTTATTAGTTCATGGGATGAACTTGCAAAAAAATTCATGAACAAATTTTACCCTATGCAAAAGATATAGTCATTGAGAGATTCCATAAGCAATTTTAGAGGAAAAATGAGGAACAATTTCACCAAACTTGGGAGTGTTTTCATGATTTAATTCTTAAATGCCCATACCATGGCTTTGATAAAGCCCAGCTAGTTCAATTTTTCTATAAGGGGCTTTCACCTATGAACCGAACTATGATCAAGTCTATGCACCAAGGTAAATTCAAGGCCCAAACCCCTGACCAAGCCTACATATTCTTAGAGGAACTAGCTGAGAATGCCCAAAATTGGAATTCGAATACTGATGAATTTTCTAGGAATGACCAAACCAATAAAACATCTTCTTGGTATAAGGTCAAACCTGAAAATGAATTAAAATCTATGATGCACAATCTAACTAAAGGAGTAAAAGACTTAACCAAAAAATTTGATGCTTTTGCACTCATGTCCATAAATGCGCAATGCAATGTGTGTTCTAGTTCATCTCATCCTACTAAAGCAGGTCCTGTCTATTCTACCTCTGAACCTTCTGATGCTCAAGTGTGTGCCTTTAATACCTATAGGAGACCGACGGCTAATACCTTTAGCCAAACTTACCATCCTGATACTAGAAACCATCCTAATTTTTCTTGGCGATAAAATTTGCCTACCCAAAACTTAGGTGGTCAACCCAGTTTCCAAGGTAATTCCAATAGACAACCCCAATCTCAAGGTTTGCTCGTTCCTTAAAGTTATTTCCCACCGAACACCCAGTTGAGTAACAATCGTGATCTCGCACTTGTCCTATGAGCAATTATGTTCCTCCTATCCCACAGAACCAACATGTTTCCAACTATGAGGACACTCTGAAGATGCTTGCCCTTAATCTCGACCAATCAAATAAACACTCTAATCAGAGAATTCAAAAGCTAGAAAGTCACTATGACTTTTTGACTCAGAACTAACTGCAATTCCAACAGTTCATGCGAAATCAGTTGAGTCAACTCACTTCAGTTTTGTCTGAACGACAAAGAGGTACATTGCTTAGCCAACCTGAAATAAACCTTTAAGCTAAAGGGGTTCATCACATTGAAACTTCCTCTTCCACTGACCAATCAAATGGCAATATGAATTCCATCATTGCACTTAGGTCAGGGAAATAACTTGATAATAAGGTTGAGCTACCCACCCAACATGAACCTGAACCATCAGAGTCTCGTCCATCAAATCCTCCATAAGCTAAAAAGGACCAAGATTCTTAAATTGATAATCCTACTCTTCCACCATATGTTCCACCTGCACCTTTCCCTTCCTGACTGGTTAACAATAAAAAGGATTCGCAATACAGTGAGATCTCAGAAATTTTTCAAAATCTTCAGATTAATATTCCATTTCTCACTGCCATTAAACAAATTCCTTCTTATGCAAAGTTTATCAAAGACTTAGTCAAGAGGAAAACCAACATCCCGAAGGAAGCATTCATCGCCCAACATTGTTCCTCATTCCTCCAAAACCAAGCTGTGGTCAAACATAAAGACCCTAGTAGTCCGACTATCACTTGTAGGATTGGCGAAAATTTTGCTGACCAAGCCCTGTTGGATTTAGGTGCTAGTGTGCACTTATTACCTTATTTTGTGTACCAAAAGTTAGGATTAAACAAATTGAGGAAAACCGATGTTAGAATCCAATTAGCTGATCAATCAGTTAAGATTCCAAGGGGTATCATTGAGGATGTGATTGTCAAAGTGGTAGATTTTTATTATCCAATTGACTTCATTGTTCTAGACACCCAACCTACTCAAGGTAAAAAGATTCCCATCATTTTAGGTCGACTATTCTGAGCTACCGCCAATGTATTGATCAATTGTAGAAATGGGAACATGGCCTTAACCTTTGGAAAAATGAAAGTGGAAGTGAATGCGTTTAGTTCGATGAAACAACCCCCCGACTCAGATTCTATTGAAGAAGTTTGTCTCGTTGAGTCGTTGACCGCTAAAACCTTTGAACAATCCTACCCTGAGGATCCACTCCACCAGTGTCTAGCACATTTTGGTACTGATTTTGATGAGGATAATTATATTGGTGAAGTTAATGTCTTATTAGATTCCACTCCAATCTTTGACACACCCAAGTACCGACTCCATTTTGAATCATTGTCTTCACTAAATAACCTTAAATCTGAAACAGTGAAAGGGTCCCCTAAGGTCGAATTAAAGCCTCTCCCTGAGACTTTAAAATACTCTTACCTAGGTGAATCTGATACTTTTCCTATGGTGATAGCCTCTAACCTAACCCACAACCAGGAGACCCAGCTACTTGAGGTGCTTAGGGTGAATAAAAAAGCCATAGGTTGGTCTATTGATGATATCAAAGGCATTAGTCCTTTAGTAGTGTAACATCATATTCATTTGGAGAATAATGCTAAAACCTGTTGGCAACCCCAGAGGAGACTGAATCCTAACTTGAAAGAAGTTATCCGTACTGAAGTTATCAAACTCTTTGATGCCGGTATCATATATCCAATCTCTGATAGCCAGTGGGTAAGTCCGTCTAAGTGGTTCCTAAGAAGTCCGGCATTACTATCGTTTCCAATGATCGTAATGAGTTAGTTCCTACCCGTGTCCAAATAGGATGGCGAGTTTGCATCGACTATCGAAAACTCAATAGTGTAACTAGGAAGGATCATTTTCCTCTACCATTTATTGACTAAATGTTAGAGAAATTGGCCGGTCAGTCATTCTATTGCTTCTTAGATGGTTATTCTGGCTATAATCAAATCTCTGTCCACCTTGATAACCAACACAAAACCACTTTCACCTGCCCATTTGGTACATTCGCTTATCGTCGTATGCCATTTGGCTTATGCAATGCACCCGCTACATTCCAGCGGTACATGATGAGTATCTTTAGTAACATGGTTGATAAGTTTCTAGAAATTTTTATAGATGATTTCTCTGTCTTTGGCTCATCATTTGAACAATGTCTGCACCATCTTACTCTCGTGCTTCAGCATTGTCATGATACTATCCTCGTTCTTAATTGGGAAAAATGTCATTTCATGGTCCAAAAAGGAATTGTCCTAGGTCATACCGTCTCTAGTGCCGGAATCAAGGTAGATAAAGCAAAAATTGATCTTATCTCCAATTTACCCATTCCCAAAACTGTCCGGAACATTTGAGCTTTCCTAGGTCATGCTGGTTTCTATAGGCGTTTCATCAAAGACTTCAATAAGATAGCATGATCTTTGACCCATCTTCTCGCTAAGGATGCCCCATTTGAGTTTACCGATGCTTGTCACTCTGCTTTTGAGCAATTAAAATCCGCCCTCACTACTGCGCCCATAATCCGGTCACCTAATTCGAACCTACCTTTTGAGATCATGTGTGATGCGTCAGATTATGCAATCGGGGCTGTTTTAGGGCAAAGAGTTGATAAAGCACCCTATGTCATCTACTATGCTAGTAAGACCCTGAATGATGCCCAATTGAATTACTCAACCACTGAGAAAGAATTGTTAGCGGTAGTATTCTTCTTTGACAAATTTAGCTCTTATTTGATAGGATTTAAGGTCATCATTTATACCGATCATGCTGTGTTGAGGTATCTTCTCTCCAAGAAAGATGCCAAACCTAGGTTGATTTGATGGATCTTACTCCTTCAGGAATTTGACCTTGAAATCCGTGATAAGAAAGGCTCTGCGAATGTAGTCGCTGATCATTTGTCTCGTCTAGTTGTTGATTCGATTAGCAATTCTCTTCCCATCTCTGATTATTTCCTTGATGAGCAACTTTTTGCGGTATCTTTTGCACCATGGTATGCCGATATTGTCAATTACATTGTCACGAGTTAAACCCCATCTACCTGGTCCAAGCAAGAAAGAGACAAATTCCTAGCTAAGGTAAAGGAATACTTTTGGGATAACCCTTACCTGTTTAAGTATTGTCAAGATCAAATCATCCATAAGTGTGTCCTAAGGTAGACCAAGAGTCCATCATTTCATTATGTCTTGATCAGGCCTGCGGTGGCCATTTTAGCTCTAAACGGACCGCTACAAAAATCTTACAATTAGGCTTTTATTGGCCCACCCTTTTTAAGGACACCCATACCTACTGTGTAGCATGCCCTAGATGCTAACTCTTAGGTAAGATTACCAAAAGGAATGAATGGCCCCAACAATCCATACTAGTGGTTGAAATCTTTCATGTTTGGGGTATTGACTTCATAGGACCCTTTATCTCTTCATATGGGTATACCTACATCCTTCTGGCCGTTGATTATGTGTCCAAATGGGTAGAAGCCTTAGCCACCAAGACAGCTGACCATAGGGTTGTGGTGAAATTCTTGAAAGACTTAATTTTGTCTTGCTTCGGTACACTTCGAGCCATAATCAGTGATAATGGTTCACATTTCTGCAACAAAGTCTTTGCTAGCTTAATGTCTAAATATGGGATCACCCATAAAGTAGCCCTATCTTACCACCCACAAACCAATGGTCAGGCTGAGGTATCCAATAGGGAGATCAAGCATATCTTAGAGAAAACGGTTAAATCCACAAGAAAGGATTGAAGTCTCCGCCTTCATGATGCTTTATGGGCCTATCGTACTGCTTATAAGACCCCTATAGGAATGTCTCCATACCGATTGGTCTATGGTAAAGCCTGTTACTTGCCTGTCGAACTGGAACATTGTGCTTATTGGGCCATCAAAGCCATGAACTTTGATTATGATCAAGCCGGTGAGCGTAGGACACTTCAACTTAATAAGTTGGAAGAACTCAGAAATGATGCCTATGAGAGTTCGAGGATTTATAAAGCTAAGACTAAATTGGAACATGACAAACAAATTTTAAGACAGGAGTTTTTCCAAGGCCAAAAGGTTCTTTTGTATAACTCTCATCTTGTATTGTTTCCTGAGAAGTTGAGGTCACCATAGTCTGGTCCATATTATGTACACCATGTTGCTAGTCATGGTGCCTTAAGTTTGAGGCTCATGTTATTGAGGAAATTTTCCTCGTCGATCCGGTCTATTCGGACTAATCTCTTTTGGGGGGAACTTCCCCCATTGCGTCTGGCTGACAACGTTAAACTTAGCGCTCCTGGGAGGTAACCCAGCCGGTTGTGTCTATTCAGTTACCTTGGATTGATTTTCGAGTCTTAACCAGTTGTATCTCACTCCTACTCGTTAGCTCCGTAACTGGTTAGTATTTGAATATGGTTATATTTTGTTTGGAGGTGCTATATTTATCTGATATAGTTTTCGATTGTTTTCCATAACCTCTTTTGCAGAAATTGTACTCCACATCAAAACCAGTGAGGTAAATATGTTCTAATGTTTCCCTATATGTCTCCACCTATACTTGTCCATTTAATTTCCCTATTCTTTGGTGCCAACACTAGGGACAGTGTTGTATTTTGTTTAGGGGTGGGGCAATGCTCTTGCTTCTATGGAAATTATAAGTTGAATTGCATGTTATGTCCAATTTGGGTGAATTATTGTTCATGTATGATTAGGAATTGGTATTTCAGGGCAGTTTTGAATCTTTAATTCATGTTTTGGTATATGTGGTTCACATCATTGTCCAGTTTGACTATTGTTAATGATAATTAGTCCCTAGTGCACTTCACTTCTCATAGATGCACACTAGCATCTTTTTGTGGGATATAGGCCTAACCTTATGTGATATATTACATGTGTTGGATACGAGTTAGTAGACCTTGAAAAGTAGATGTCCTTAGCATGATGATAGAGAAATATGCATAATTAGTTAATACCTTTCACGAAGTAATCGGGCCTTTTGCCTCAGTAAGCAGTGAGTGTTCGCGTCAAAAAGTGGAGGGTTAGGAAAAAATGAATGTGTTGGTTTAGGTTCGAAACCTAGTTGACTTGAGTTAATAAGCTCTTTGGGGTGTCTTTACACCTAATGCCCTAAAACCGTCTGGTTGGGAGTCATTAGCCTAAAGTTCATTACATAGGTCATCTAGAAAGCTTAAGGGACTTAAACATTGCACAACTTGCTATCTTCAAAGAAAAAAAAAAAAAAAAAAAAAAAAAAAAAGATGGAAGAAAGAAAGATGAAAAATTCGCATGCATAAGTAAAGTCATGAATTCATGCCTTGGATACTCTAACTTGGAAGGGAATATTAATGAGTTGAAGCTATTGTGATGTGTAATATAAGGACAAAAGGGTAAAACACATAATTAGATACTAGTTCACTTCAAAAGGAAACTAGGGATTGATTGTTATTGGAAATATGTTGAATTGAACTTTGTGTGGGGACTTTAGTATTATTGCATGTAATTAGAGGTTTGTGATTGCTTAAGAATATTAATTTTTTTTATACTTGACATAATAGCTAACTTGATGATGATGTGTATGCAATCGTTTCTGATTTCATGGAAGTAATTGAGCTAAGTGCAAAGTGTGCACAATTTTGGATGTTTGTGGGTATCATCTCTGGAAACCCTCACAAGGCTATAACTCGTCCACTAGGGTAACCTAGGGGTTTAAGGCCTTATTGCATATGGTAAATGCAATCGAAAGTAGCCTGTGAAAGTGGCATATTTTTAGTTAGAAGTCAGTTAAAGTAATAATTTTGTAAACTTGTCTGTTTTTGCCTTTAATTGCTAGAGGACTAGCAAAAGCTTGTTTGGGGGTAATTTGACAAGTGCACAAAACTTGTTATTTTATACGTAATAATAAATGATTAATTAATATTTTTCATTAAATAAATATGCTTATATTTGTTTTTCATGTTTTATAGGGGCTGATTTCAGAATAAGAAGAAAAGAGACAAAAATAGCAGAAATGTGGGATTATACGATCAATCAAAGTCAAATTAAGAAATTGCCTTTTCCATTAAATCAGCAAAGATCAAGCCAAATTGGAAAATATATCAAGATAGATTGGAAAGCACGTCAAGTCAAAGATCAAGCCAAATTGGAAAGCAGTAAGATTTTGGGAAGATTTTAGGAAGATTTTATTTTATTTTATTTTCACTTCTGTAATTAAAATTTTCTCCTCCCGATTGTTCCATTCTAAACTCTATAAATAGAGACATGTGTAGAGGAGGTGGGATATACATTGTTAGTGAGATAAAATAATAAAAGTTAGAGAATTTTTGTCTTCAAATTATTTCTTATAATTTTTGTTATGAAGATTATTTTTATTTCTTTATTTTGTTTTCTTATTATGCTAGCTTAAACATCCCTTCTCAAGGGAGTGATGAAGCCACCATGGCTGAAATATAAGTAAATTTAGTTTAATTCTTTTATAAAATTTTCTCTTTAGAGCATTATTTTACTCTTCTATTCTGTATTCTTATTTTGATAAAAAATTAGAAAGAGGATTCTTCGTGTTTGCTAATTAATGGTAATTCGGAGAATGCCTATTTTTATTTCCCAAAGATATATCAGATTAAGTAAAATATGTTCTCAAGCAATTATTATTTCACGCTATTATTTTCCTTCATCTTTCCAAGTTGTAATTGGACTGGTGGAGTGATTTGCTTACAATAGGAAAATTTACATAAAGAGAAAATATACAGATTTATTTATAGTAAGCTGTGGTGGTGGATTCTTTCCTTGAGATTTTTCTTAGTATTTGATTAGAATTTATTTCATCTTATTTATTTATTTTATTTTTAGTTCATTAGTAAAAAAAATATTTAAATTGTTTTAAAAGTTATTCTTCCTTAAATTTTGGTTTTAATTTTGATTTACGAGTTTAAATCTTGTATGGTTCGACCCTGCTTATTCTATACCATCTTTAATTTAGTTTTTGCAAGTTTTTCTTATTTTTGCACGAAGTGTAGAAAAACAACGACAGAATCCATAATTCTACACTCGTCAACCTTGTCCTCAAAAGTGAGACTCTTAGGAGGCAATTGATTTGGATTAGAGTAAGATTGAGAATTTGATGCTTGAGGATGAGAGTATTGATTCACATTGTGAGGATAGAATGAAGGACGGTAACCTTGAGAATTTTGATTTTGATTTTGCAGATGTGGGGGAACATACTTTGCTTGGTAACCTTGAGTTTGAGGAGGGTTTTAACCGTTTCCTTGATTTCTCCATGCAAAGTTTGGATAATTTTTCCACCCCGGATTTTAAGTATTGGAATAAAGGTTATTCCCTTGATGAATGAAAGCTGCATTTGCATGTTCTTGAGACTCACTTGGTATGATTTGTCTAAGAGGGCAATTCGAAGTATGGTGAGTGTAACTAGAAAAAGTCATGCACATTTCATCGGAATGGTGAGGATAAGACTGAATTGCTGGACCTTGATTCAAAAGGAATTTATCAAACCTTTGAGTTAGATTTTTGACCTCGGTGGCAATTTCCATGGAAGAGTCCATTTGATTTAGAGCTTTCTTTCCTCCCACATTTGTTAGGTGACCACCCCTAGAAAATGAAGATCTGTGCATTAAGTTTTCACTCATTTTTTCAAAGAGATGCTAAATTTCATCTTTATTTCTTTCTATGTAGCTTCCGCCACAGGAAGCATCAACAATGCCCTTATTAGTATCGGATAAACTTGAAAAGAAACATTGAACTAATTGCCACTTAGGAATGTCATGATGTGGACACTTCCGTAGCAAGTCATTTAAACGTTCCGATGCTTTATGAAGGGGTTCTCATTCCTCTTGTTTAAATTCACGAATGGAAGTTCTCATTGAATCGGTTCGACTCGTGGGATAGTACTTTTTTAAGAACTCTTGTTGCAATTGTGCCCAAGAGGTGATTGTATTTGACCGCAAGTTATTAAACCAATATTTAGCTTTATCCCGAAGAGTGAAAGGGAAAAGCTTCATTTTAAGGGCTTCTTCCGAAACATCCTTGATTTTCACGGTGGAACAAACTTCCAAGAATTCATCTAAATGTTTATAAGGCTCTTCATTGCTCAACCCATAAAAAAGGGGGCACATGTTAATGGTGGAATCCTTAATCTCATAATGATGAACACGAAAATTTGGTAATTGAATGCAAGTGGGTGCATTATATTGATTTGGAGTGTAACGATCCGTAAGGACCATTGGAGGATTAAGAGGATTGAGAGGAGGATATGGCATTTGACCTTGCTGATGATATGCCATTTGACCTTGTTGAGGGTATGCCATTTGAACATATTGTTGTTATTGCTCACCAATTGGGGAAACAACATTTGGCCTTGGCATCCCTAGATTAGGTTGTTACACAACAGGATTGATTAGTCGTGGCATTCCCAAGGGTGGATGCACAGCTTGAGGATCTACAATATGAATTTGTGGTGGGTGGTGCACACCATTATAATCCATATGACCAAGATCTATAATGGGATCTTCAATTAGATCTATTGGGTCTTCCATTAAAGGTGATGGAAGATCAAAATTTTGAAGATTAGGATGACTATCCCTGGTACTACGTCTTAAACGCCGAAGAGAAACTTTGAGATTTTGATTTATAGGAGCAATAAGATGATTAAGTGATCTACGACCATGCATGCACTAGAATAAGTCAACACACCAACACTTCAAAATTTCAACCTCCATATACGATGCTCCCAAACTCCTCAATAATATCAATGCACTTAAAACAAATAAAAGCCTCTACATGGGCCGATGCCTTCTATAAGAAGGTATGCTTGGACTTAAAAATAAAATAATTCAAATTAAGCCTCCACTTGGGTTGTCCAAAGCATGCAAGACAGTAAACAATTAAGCACAAAAATTAAAGAGAAACTTACAAATAGTCCTTAAGCAACTTCAAATTTTTTTTTTTAATTGCTTCTAAGTCTAGCATTTGCTTCACTTTGTTTCAAGTACCTAATTGACAAATCAATTGAGAAAATAAAAATAAAAATGACTTTAAAGTAAATAATCAACAAAGAACTAATGTCTAATTCAATTCTTTAAAAAACCATTTGATCCCCGGCAACAGCGCCAAAACTATGATGTGACCGAGCGTGTGCACAAAATAATGCACATCACTTTAGGTTTAAAAATAATGTCAAGTGGACATCATATTTTATAATTTATAAAATCACTAAACACTTATACTATGAAGTATGAAGCGAGTAGGGATCGTCCCAAGAGATCTAAACAATTATTGGTTCTCAGAATTGAATTATACTTTAGTGCTTACGTGATTGCTAAAAAGGGTTTTGTTTGTGATTAAAACTAATTTTAAACTAAATGATTGCAATAAAAAAATAGAGTTTAAGAGATTGGAAAAAGACTTAGGGTGTAGGATTCACCACTAAGCACATTCCCTAACTCACTCACTTTCAACTAATTGGGGAAAAATAAAATGTATAATCTAAATGTTGCTAACAATTGCAATGAAAAGTATGAAACATCCATTTAAAGCTTGAATTATTTACCTTATGACAATTAACTAAGTGTAAATCAATTCACCAATTCAAAGCATGGTCCATCAATTCAATTAGCAATTTTAACTCACATTAATCTAGAGGATAATGTAAATTGTGGCAACAAGCATGGAAATCAAACACAAGCATGGATTGTCTACTTACCTAAGAACGAAAGTGCAATTAAACTAATTAAGCCTGAAATTAACTAAATTCAACAAGAACTTAACCTAATTAAACTAACTTTGTAGTGCAATCCATCTAGTAGAAGCAAATTCCATCAAATCAAAACACAAATACAACTAATTAACACCATGTATAGCCATCACATGAATCAATTAACAAAGAATTCAAGTGTAAAACTTGATTACCAATCAAACACATATAAGACAACATGATATTAACATAAATAATCAAATGAAAGAATTAAATTATATTATTCAAGACTATACATCAAATACAATTAAATCCCCGAAAAGTAAAAAGAGAGAGAAATTAGGTTACATGCTTAGGGTTTATCCAACCTTAAGTAGAAGAATCAGCCACTCATGGTTGATAGAGTCGAAGACAGAACAAGTTCCATCATCTGCTTCATTTTCTCTGAGTTTTTCTTCTTCTTTGTGCTTTTTCCAAGAACGCTAGCTTTTTTCTTCTTTCGTATTTTCCAGAGAGAATCTCGATGCAGAAAAATAAAACCTAATGAAAATATCAAAAAAAAAAAAAAAATAACTCTCTCAAAACTAATGAAAAACTAACCCTAAAAATAATGGGCTTGTTTCCCTTAAGTAACAAACTCTATTAAAGCCCATAAGTTATAAAAATAAGCCCAAAAGGCAAAATCTCGTTGCCATCAAAACATAAATCCCGTAATGCTGCCAGGGGCTAGGGGATCGATCCCCCAGCTGGGGGATCGATCCCCTAAGGGCAGTTTTAGTTCTATGAATAGTGGGGGATCGATCCCCCACTCTCCTAGAGTTAGAAATTTCCTTTAAGCCTTATTTAGCTTCGTTTTGGCCTCGGGCTCATTGGTTTGTTTCTTGATCTTTGGGAACATCATCAAAGGCCCATAAAAGGTAGAATTGACCGCTTTTGAAGGATGAGTATACGAATAATGGGTTGCGACCTCTTTTTGCCATTTTCTGAACTTTTTCCGAATGTCTTTGCTTGTCTTCAAAAAGGCTTTAATGAACCAAAATTAGTCCATTTTGTAATGACCCGGTCATTTTCATTCCTTTCCCTTTCTCAGATTTTCATGGATATTTTTTTTCCGTTGATCTTTTCCTTTCTAAGTTCAGTTCCTCATCGCTTAGTGTCGTCTCGAGTGCTCTGGGGTGATTTATGAGACTCTTTTCTTTGGATTGACAACTTTCTTTGAGGACCGAGTCAATTCCACATTTTTCGTTTTTCGACACTATTCACTTTTCGTCCTTTTCCCTATTTCGTCTTTTTCCCTATTTTGTCTTTTCCCTGTTTGTCACTTTATTGGCATAACCACACTTCTTGTATTCAGAATTGGTTTTTGACTTCATCTATCTTCATTCTAAGTGGTTTCTACGAAATACGTATCTTTACTTTTGTAGAGAAGTACTCTGGTTGCTCCCGGTGTTCATAGGGGCATAAATGCAAAGTTCTTTGGAAACTTTTTCTTTTCTTGGGGTGTTTTTCATAAATATCTTTTAAAGATATTTTATTTCATGGGTTTTTAAGAAAATATTTTTGGAAGATATTTTCATTCTGGGCTATTAGTGTAGTTTTCACTTTTTGGAGGGGTCATTGTGCAATTAATGAAAGTTATTGCTAAATGCCTTGTTTTAGGCCTGGATCCTCATACGGGATTCATTTTCACTTTTTGTCAAGTCGCGTACTCTTGGGATTTCCTCCTGGTCGTTGTTTTCTAGTTTCAGGGTTTCTGGCCGTAGTTAGTGCCAAACTTGTTTGGGGCATAACTTTCTGCTCGGGACTCGATTTTTGACATTGTTTCTTTCGTTGTTCATATTTTCTCATTTTGAATCTTTTTTGTTCATAGAGTTTTGCCATTTGAGTGCGTCTGCTCAAATTTTACTTTTTCAGACCCAACAGGGCTCGTTCGGGGCACTTTTTGAGATTTTCTATAAAAAGGGGATGAGATATTTCATTTTTCATCTTCCCCAGGGCAGCCCAAGGGAGCTGCCACCTCTCTCCTCTTTTGAACTTCATTCCTTTGTCAAAACATAGTAGGACCTTTGTGTTTATTGCTCGTTTTGGCGATACGCATCTTTCACCCTTATTAGAACCTGTTTTTGGCCACATTTCGAGTTCGGGTTTGAGGTCAAGTTGGGATTTTGGTAAGTCCTCTTTGGAGTTTAATGTTTATGGCTTTGTCCCCGACAAAACCTCGACGTATCGTCGGATTCGGAGCCGTTTTGTTTTGGTGACTTTTGAGATTTTCATCTCAAATTGAGGTAGGGGATGTTTTAGGACTATCTATGTGTTGTATTGAGTGTTTTTCATGATTATATTACTTATATGTTTGTCTTGTATTAAATCTAGAAAGTTAGTAATAATTATTTCTTTGTATAAGATTTAATTCACATGATGATGTATAACTTAGATTTAAATTGTGGCATGCTAGAAAGTTTAGTTTTAATATGTTTGTTACCATATATTAAATTGGGATTTATTGAATAAGAATTGCACTTTTTATTTAATATTTTTCTTTGTGAAAGATTAATTCCCATAGTCGTATCTTGCATGAAATTAAGTTGTGACGTGCTTTTAAACTAAGTAGTGGCATGTTTATTAACATACTTTAATTTGAGAGCATTTGGACAAGTATGAAAATCTAGAGATTTTAAATTAAATGACTAATTAAAATCTATTTAACGGTTCCCTTGGCCTAATTAAGTTTTTAACTTGATAATCATGATGACTAGGACTTGTATACTAGTATATATTAAATAGGGACCATTTGAAGTTGCTTTGAAATTTAGAAGCTTAATTATCATGATATAATTAAATTCTACCTTGTTGTACCATTGGCCTACATGAGATTTTAGTGAATGTGTGTGGATACCATGCTATGTTGTTTAGCATGTATAAATTGTGGGCCATTTGATTTAGATTTGAAACCTAGGGAAATCAATTAGTTATTTGATTAATTTCCGTTTCTATTACATTATTGATTAAATCATGTATTTGACATTGATAATATGTTTAAGGCATGATTTCAGACTTATAATGGATTTATTAGTTATGTTTCAATATTGGATTAAATTGTTATAGCGTGTAGCGAATCACACACTGAAGATTCGACATGTGATGTTATTATAGCGTGTAACGAATCGCGCTCTGAAGATTCGACATTATCATCCTATAGTAGTTGTGGATTTAGAGCATATGTTGTGTGGTTTCAACCTACTTGTGCATGAAGGTGGTTTCGTGTACTATTCAATACGTATATAGTTGTTAACTTATTATTTTGGAGTCTTGGGACATTGTTATGTTGAGATGGCTAGAGTTTGGCTCTAGTACGGGGACAAGAGTCCTCTAAGTCGTTGAGATAGTGCGCACTAGGGTGGTCTTCCCAGCGTGTTAGTTCCTGGAATAACCATTGAGGTCTCGGCAGACTTTCGAGCGTGATGTCCAAGTCTTCCACTATTTGTTTTCGCATTCACTTCCAAGTTGACAATCATGTTTATATTGTGACTTGTGGTTTTGGCTATCGGTGATTTTGATGTTGTTAAGTACATCCATGCTTTATGATCTTCGAGAATCTTTGTAAGTTTTGATGTTGTTAAGTACATCCATGCTTTATGATCTTAGAGGATCTTGTAAATTTTGATGTTGTTATGTACATTCATGCTTTATGATTTTAAGAGATCTTTGTAAATTTTGATGTTGTTAAGTACATCTATGCTATCATGTTCAAATGTAGCTTAGGAATGATCCTATATATTCATTTGGAACATAAATGTTAGGTGGCATGACCACTTTTGTCGTTTTCGTATTTTAGATTTCAAGTTGATGACTTTGAGGATCTATATCTTGTTGCTTTGTGTAAGCATGCTCCTATGTTGTTGAAATTGCATGAATGATGTGTTATATACTAAAAATGATCTTACGTAGCTTAGGATGCTCCCTGAGTCTCATCTTTGACATAGACGCTAGGTGGAATGAACCACAATGATTAAATCATGCAAACTTGTAAAACGTAGGTCGATGCATGCTCATTTCCTACGAGTGGCTTTATGTTGCTCACCCCAAAGTTACTAGGGCATATTTCAGGTACAGGATTCGAGATTGGAGTTTTGCACTTGCTCTGGGTGAATTGCAGAGTTGAAGCCTCTTTAGAAGCATTCTTGTTCATATATAAGTGTTGGCATGTTTAGTTTTGCCTATGAAATGTAATTTTTCTAACTTAGAGGTTTGACATGTCAAATGTTGTAAATGAATTGTAATAAGGCCAAGGGCCATTGTAGCATATTTAAAAATGATATTTTATACTTGCGTGTATGTTCATATCATCATTTAATAGCATATAACTCATTATGGTCATGCAATGGGGGATTCATTTAAGACTTAGAAACTTTCCTTCATTTTTGGTGCATAGTAGGTTCATTCTTACATTTTCGTCCTATTTCGATCGACTGATGGGTTGTTTTGGTCGACTGACAAATCTTTGAATTCCATTTGCACAATAAATCCCAAGTTCCAGTAGCCATTTTCAGCTTTCAGGCCTATTTAGGTCGACCGATGGTTCACTTCGGTCTACCGAAATGAGGGCTCAATCCTCTTCTCTTCCTAGCTCACTTCGGCCGACCGAAGCTCCATTTCAGTCGACCGAAATGAGGCTGCCTTGTAGGTTTGTTTGGTTTGTTGCCTAGGTTGGTTGACTCCATTTGGTTGTTCTTACAGGGTCTTGCTTAGCTTATTTTAGCTATTTTAAGACACTCTTGGTCTAGTTTGAACTAAATTTTGTTCCCTTAGTTGTCATTGGTACTATGGGGTACCATTTATCCATTTATTCTAGTTTTCACTTCCGCATTTCGGATCCGTTCTCGGGTCGACTTCCGGTTCATCACTGACATACCGGGTTGAAAAACTTGGGCTGTCACACGTTTGAACCTTATTGACCTGAAATTAACAAAAATATAAATTAGAACTAAAACATGAAAATAAGATAGATGCAAGGACTAAAATACCCTAGTTTAGGTGCTGAAATGTGCAATATTTAAGCACTTATCACATACGCTAAATGCAATCGTGTTCCCTACGAAAGTGGCGCTATCTTTTTACTGCTTTCTAGTTCATAGTTACTTAGATGTTTATTTCTTCCTTTTCCTTATAGTTCACTACTAGGGAGTAGCAATATCTAAGTTTGGGGGTGTGATGAGTGCTCAAATGTGACTCATTTTAGCACCTAAGTTAGGATATTTTAGTCCATTCATCTATCTTACTTTCATGTCTTAGTTACTTATTTGTGTTTTTGCTTATTTCAGGTCAATAAAGTTCAATCAGGCTAAAAAGAGCCTGTTGATCTTGAATCCAAGACTTTTGATGATCATAATTCATTAATGATGTTCTTTGCATACTAATATCTACCTTGAGCAAAATTACAGATCTAAGCCTTCATTAAGTCCAAGACATTACAGATAAAAGCTTAAATGAAGAAGCATCTTGAAGATATGTGAAAAAGACAAAAGGAATCAAGAGACTAAGTGAAGTAATCAAGATCGCATAAAAAGGGGTTAGCTAGGATGGTGAGCTTTTTAGGAAAATTTGTTAAAGCATGAATGAACATCTTGAAGCTCTTACTCTCAAAATCATGCATAAAAACACATTCATCAAGTTTAAGGAACATTGGACCAAGTTTAAACATCATCAAACATGTTCCTAAGATTCAAGTTCTATTTCGGTCGACCGAAATAGAAGGACACATTGAAACAGTCGACCGATGTAAACAGAGAGTTTTGGAACTGTGCATCAATCCATTTCGGCCTACCGAAATAGAACTCCAATTTATTTCGGTCTACCGAAATAAAATCATATCCCAAGTTTCTAGTTATTTTGGACAACCGAAATAGAAAGGCCAAATGAATCGGATTACCGATTCAAATAGAGACTTTTACATTCAGGGCTCAAGCTATTTTGGTCAACTGAAACAAAAGGCTGAATCATTTCGGTCTACCGAAATAGAAAGTACAAGATAACCACTGAGTTATTTCGGTCTACCGAAACACAAGGATGGCACATTTCGATCGACCGAACCTATGCAGATTCAAAATTTAAATGGCTATTTTGCCTCGAAGTGTGTGTCCAACAGCTAGAATTCATATCAGATAGATCTGAAAGACTATATAATGACTTTTAAACTTCATAAAAAGGTATTGCATTCATTGAGAAACATATTCTTGCAATCTTAGAACCTTTTTATCATCATTCACATACTTCATATCCTTAAAGAGTATTGAGCTTCAATTTATTCATACATACTCTAGAGTGAGTTGAATCTTGTACTTTAGATCTAAGAGAGATCATCTTGTACTTCATCAATCTTGTTCAAATCTTGTAAGGGCTGGTGTGGCCTAAGGAAAACTAAGAGAAGGTGTTTCTCTTAGCACTTAGAAGCAAGGAAGAGCTTCTTGTAAAAGGTTTGCTCTCCACCCTCAAGGAAAAGCTATAGTGAATTGGGAAGTCTCAAGAGGGGTCATGAACCGAGGAGTAGAAGCTTCTGAACCTTGCTAAAATTGCTGAGTATAAGTTTGCAATCTTTATCTCTATCTCTTACATTCATTGCTTCATATTTTGTTTGATAAATATTGTCCTTTGAAGTTTATAATTCAGATAGCTTTCATCAATAATTATCAAAGATATTAAGCTAAGTCCTAGTCATTTAATTAAAATGAAAAATTGACTTTAGTTTGCTTAGACTCTATTCACCCCCCCTCTAGAGTCTATACTTGGGCAACACAGCCATTTAGCTTAATTTTGGAGCTAAGGACCAAAGTTGGAAAGAAGCCAAGAAAATGCACCAGAAGAGCTTCGATCGATCGAAGAGGATTACAATCGATCGAGATAAAGGCGGTGCCAGCTCAGCAAAGTGGATAAGGCCAAAAGATATTTTTGCTGCCATGTCAGCTTCGATCGATCGAAGTTAAGTGTTTGATTGATCGAACATCTTCGATCAATCGAAATGCCTGCTGGCAGTGAGCTGTTTAATTCCCGAGCGCACCGTTTTCTACCTAACTTGTGTAGCTGCAAATTTCCTCCAATCATAAGCTGTAATTTTGACTTGGTCCTTACTTAAAGGAGTATGCAATTGACTTATTGAACCATATTATATCATATCATCATAGAGATATTACCAAATATATAAAAAAATATTTCACTTGCCTAAACACTTCTATTATTTCATTTGCCTTGACTTGTTTTTTCAAGAGAATTGGATCCTTTTAAGGTATCCGAAAATGGAGCCTTTGGCTCAAAACCTTTTCAAAATCCTTCTTGGAAGCATTTTTAACACAAGAATTTTTTAAATCATTTTGCAAATCTTTCTTAACAAAGGGGTCATGCACATGCAATGAAGGAGGAATAAAATATGAGACAGGACGGGTGTCAACTTTTGGTTGCACCAATTCACTCTCTTCATTTTGAATACCAACTTGATTGTCAACAATTTTTCCACTTCTCAAGGTTGTCACCATATTGACATAGTCAATTGTGGGACCTTCCGAAGAGGAATTGGTCTCTACGACAAATTGTTGCTTTGGTGGTAGATACAAAGGCATTTTCCCTTTTTACCTAGCATTCAATGTACTAACTATTTACCCGACTTGGGTTTCTAGCTTCGCAATAGATTGGGAATGAAAATGAAGTAATTGGGTGTTTGCCTCCAAAGTTGTTGATGTGGTTTGCTCTTTGAATGACAAAATACCAGTCCTGTGGCTAAATAATATCACATATCTTGAGGTTTGTTCTTGAATACAAGGCTGAAGGCTGAAGGATGAAGGCTGAAGGCTAAAGACTAATGGCATTTCTATATAAGGCTGAAGGCTAAAGACATTTCTATACGGGGCTGAAGGCTGAAGGCTAAAGACATTTCTATACGGGGTTGAAGGCTAAAGGCCAAAGGCTAAATAGGCTGAAGGCTAAATGTGCTGAAGGCATTTCTATGCAAAGCTGAAGGCCGAAGGCTAAATGGGCTACAGCAAGCAACATCTGGTTTAAATGACAAGTGCCAACTGTGAAGGGCAATTATGTAATCTCAGCTACATCCTCAAGGGTATTTTAGTAATCTTATCTACATCCTCATGGGTATCTCGGTCAATTTAGTTGGCAGAGACAATTTAAATCCCTTGTATGAAGGTACATTGTATCAACTGGCCAAGAATTACTAAGTCTCTTGCATACACAACAAGTGTCAAGTTGAAGGGCATTTCTGGAAGTCCATATACAATTGTGGTTACAAGGCTGTACAATAAATGTTCAAATGACACGTCTTATTGGTCCTAGAGAAGAATGTAACACGTCTCAGTGGTCCTAGAGAGCTGGTATATGCAAGAATATTTCATTCCTTAGAGGTTAAGTTTGGACAGAACTGGAATTCAATACTCAAACTTGTAACCTGCTGTAACTGGTGGAATAGTGACAAAATTAGCTGAGGTGGTAGGCCTGCATTGGTTCATTGCTCTGAAAATATCTAAAATCTTACTG
The DNA here is from genome assembly GCF_030987335.1 of Cornus florida. Taxonomy (NCBI): domain Eukaryota; kingdom Viridiplantae; phylum Streptophyta; class Magnoliopsida; order Cornales; family Cornaceae; genus Cornus; species Cornus florida. The sequence continues at coordinate 80,324,724 of NW_026775577.1, read as the reverse complement.
TCAAATGATTGATGGATGATTACTGAATCCCTTCCACACTAGGGCAACAAAATGTCAGTATAAATATACTGTTATATTGATTGCAGCAGGTGCGCACTGACTTAAGGCCTTATAAGCTTCATTTGAGCTGCTGTGAATGAGAGTCTCATGAGCTAAAATGTTGAGTGATTTTCAGAGAGAATTTATGAGGTTCTGAGCTGAATTTAATCTCTGAAATTAACAAGAAAAGGGACATTAAATCACCAAAGCATTGAAGATCCAATGTTGCGGATTATCAAGTGTAAGAAGGGGGTTGTGGAGGTTCAAAAATGGTTGTGGAGGTTCAAAAATTGTTGTGGAGGTTTTTATGGAATAAACAAGGCTCAAGCAAGTTTGTTTGTGATTTTTACATCTGCAGGAGGTGCTCACTTATACAAAGTTGAGCTGAAGTAAGTTTCGATATCTTAAATCCTCTGTCAAGCCTGTTTTAAATTTAGCCTACTGATTTGAGTATATACTGCCTATATTTTGCAATGAGTTACATGTTAAGCATTCTAGCAAGTTTCAATCGCTGATTCGAGGCTATTGAAATTAAAAAGTTGCCACAAACCTGACCATTTTGTTGTTTGGCCTTGTAAATTTAAGTAATTAGAGGTTTAAGCCTGAAAATTGATATTTGAGCTTTAAAGAGATTATACCATGCCATTCTTGATGTGATTTCTATCTGAGCATGTGTATTAATCTGAAATATGACTGAGGATCTCAAGCATACTATGTTAAGCAAGTTTTTCTCTGCTGTTTGATGCTGACCTATGCAAGAAAAACTCATTGAATTAACTTTGAGGTGTGTATTGAATACTGAGATGAGGCTGCTGTCAAATTAGCTGGTGTAAGGGCTGTATTGAATAGTAACTTTGGGTTTTAAGCTGCCGTGGTCTAGTCTGAAGGTCGTCACAACTATTCTGTGCAGAGGTTATTCTGTTCCAAAGCTGTTTTGTGCTGAAGCTACTCTGTGTTGAGGCTACTCTGTGCTGAGGCTATTCTGTGCCGAAGCTTTCTTGTACTGAAGCTTTTTGTGTTAAAGTGTTATAATCTTGCAGAGCTTATTGAATACATTGTTTGTGCAAGTATGCTATGATTATGTGAAACTGTGAGAACCTACATTTACTCAAGGTTCAGGCGATTTGACTGATTTACCCTTCTTAGAGTTTTGAAGCCTTGTATACTGAACGTATTGTGTACTTGTTGTCCATTGATCAATAATTATTTGAGCAAGTCAATTGAACTAATTCAAGGCTATGGGAACCTAGTGTGAGCTACACGTGAAGCTGCATTATGATTTTACAGTTCAATCCTTCTAGTTGCAATGAAGAGAAAGCTAGGGTTTCACATTGTTCTACTTCAAGCTATGTGTGTTCATTCTTATCTTGTGTTGTAGCTGAAGCACTGTGTACTTGGTGTATTGACAATTTACTATATATGGTAGTGAGGCTTTACATCCTCACCCCATTGTTGATTAAGCTATTGAGAGCTTGAATGTCCAAGCAGGGTTGCTTAGGACAGGGGGAGTGCCTGTGTGTTTATTGTTGAGCATGTGTGTGTGTAGGTTGAGTGAAAGTCAGTGTCCTAGTGAGTACAAAGTGGTTGGAAAATAGGGCAGCTGAGTGAGTAACTACTTGCATACAACAAGTGTTGTTAATGAGCTAGTATGTGTGTATTGGTTGTGAAAACTAGTGTCTATTCTGGTGCATGGGTGTGTGCAGAGAGTGAGACAGCTGAGTATGTAACAAGATACATACAACTAGTGGAGGCTTTTATTGACTGAGGCCAAGAACCAAGGTTTTTCCCTATTGAGGGGGTTTCCTTGTAGACCTTGTGTTATGTGCTTAATTGGTGTTTGACTTGTGTTATTTTTGTTGAAGAAAAAGTTTAATTAGACCAATTCACCCCCCCTTTTGGTCTAACAATTGGTATCAGAGCCTCGGGTCTACTATCTTGAGGTTTAACATACCTGCAGCAAAGATCCTATCAATGGAAGAAGGACTTGATCTAGATGTTGCTCCTGTCTTAGATGGTTCAAACTATAGTCATTGGAAGATTAGAATGGAAGCTTACTTGATGTAATTGTCTTATAATATATGGGATATAGCAATCAATGGTACCAAATTTCAAAGCATAGAAGACTATCTTATAAATGATCTTAGGCAAAACAAGTGTTGGTTAAAGGGCTAAATCAATTGGATTTCATGACTATCAAGGATTGTAATTCATCTAAGGAGATTTAGGATACTCTTGGGGCTGTTTATGAATCCTATGATGAGCTTGAAGAACCTGAAACAACAAATACTGGAAGAAATACTATGTCAAATCAGTGCACAAAAACTTTGGTTCAAAGGGAAGAGATTGAAAAAAATGTTTGAACTGAAGTGTTTAAGACTGAAATTTCAGTTTTGATTTCATTCTCACTTATTGTGCCCAGCATATTGAAGATCTGATCAAAGAAAGTCTTGGAGAAAAATGAAAGTCTTTCACTGCCTGTGACAGATGAGAATACACTCGAACTTAATTCAAATGTTGAGGATGTTTGCAAAGCTCTAAGGCTGATGAAGAAAAAGACTGAATACTCATTTAAAAATTGTTTAAATTTCAAAATGTTGTGTCTAAAGTGCTCTCCCCTCACATCTCAAAAGGAAAATCAGTGATGATTCAAGAAGGTTGGAAGGATGTCGAGTTCAAAAGGCTGTTTAAACACAACCACAATGTTAAAGACAAAAAGCTCCTTATTAATCTCAAAATTATGAGGTCACCCTTGAAGGCACATCCTATGAGTATGTTGGTACATATAATTTCCAAGATCAGTTACATGTCTATATTAAGAAATGGAAATGGCACAACCTCAAGTCTTAAATATTCAAGGCTTATTCAATCCATGATGAAGAAGAAGTGTTCTAATAAGTACCTATCTCAGAACTCCAATGAAGAAATCCTTATGAATGCAACATACTCAAAGCCACCTCCTCTCAGAGATAAGGCTTTTCATGATCAATGCTCTTCTATTGTCTGTCAACTCTAAATCTTCTCAAGGTCACCTCCTCTCAGAGACAAGTTGTTTCATGTTATTCAAATGCCTCTTCCTGTTGTTTGCTGGTGCTAATACGTGTTCTGAAGAGTTAAATAATCTTAAAGTAAGTTCAGAGCTTCTTAATAGTCAATTTTAGTGCAAGCCATCAATCAACATCTACTGCAGTGATATGATTGATCATGCTCAAGGTAAAGGTAAATTCAGCATCTTAAACCTACTACACTCAGTTGTATGCTACAATATATTCTTGTGTTTGGACTGTGAATGTGATTATTCTTCTAAGGGCTAAGTTTTTATTATCTGAGCATGCTTAGTTTGTTAGTTTGTGACTATCAACGTTGAAGTTTTGCCTAAGGAATAACTTATGTTGGTTTTGGTACGTTGAACCACACCAACTCATGTGTTCGCCTGGTTGCAAGGTTATGTTGGGTATTGACATTGCAATTCATTGCTGTACTTGGTGTTCTACTTCTCTGAGCCTGTACAATATTATGAATGTAAGTTGTGGGAGCTTGATTTAAGAAGGACCAGTCTTCTATCTAAAAATGTACCCTTCAAACCAGATTAATACAGCAGCGGTAATTAAGCCTGCCGCAAGCTAATAGCTTCTTGCCATTCAAATTGCTATGTGGTGCCCCTACTTGTACTTCGAGTCCCAACTATTGGATTAGTGAAATACATCATTTTCAAGCTGAAGGAGTCATTGGTTGTTGAGGATTTGATCTTCTTATATTACTGCTGTGAGCCTATTCTTTGCTATGCCGTGCTTTATAATTTGATCTTATCATCTAAGCATGTGTATATTGCCTATTGAAGGCTGGGGGAGTGATATTTGGGTTATTTTTGAAGTTGAATTGCAAATTTACACTATGAACTTTATTTCTATAGAGTTTGTGTGGAGACTGATGTAAGCTGAAAAATCTTTACTTGTCCTTGTTCTACCATGTTTTACTAATGCTTCTTATCATCTGAGCATGAGTATCTCACTGAATCAAAGTTATTACTATTCACAAAAGTCCAAAATGTTGTTCGAATCAGTTTCAATTTCTTAAACCAACCCTCTAGATATGACTACTGTGCTGTGGACTTGCAGAGTTTTTAAATCTTCTCAGTCGGATTTCTTCAAGTCTAATCCTCCTTGGAGTGTGAATTCAGTTGGTGTCAAATCAAAGTAACCGACTTCTATGTCTATACTGTGGTGAAATCCTCAAATTATCCTTGAAAATCACTTGTTGCTGCAGAATCAAAATATAAGACTGGTTTAACAAAGAACTTTAAAATTCAACTGCTATTCATTGATTGTTGTTGTTTCTAACATAAGTGGTTTGCTGTTTTATGTCAATGGAAGTCCTTCTTTGGCTCTCAACTCAAAGAAAATTTCTGGATGGTAGCATTCTCAAATGGTAGGTTCAAGCTTGTGGTATCACTTCAGAATTGATTTCATCTCTTGGTATGTTGCTCAGTACCTCAAGTTCATCATTTGAGCATCTACATGTTACTATTCAAATGTTGTGTATGACGTTGAAGAGCCTATTTTGAATAATTCATTGGAAATAGCTGCATTCTTACCAATTCAACATAACCATTATCTATTACTGCAATTGTTTAATTGCCTTGTATAATTGTTGGTCCCTTGTCACTTTATTTTGATCCCTCAAATGAAAGTTGTCATACCAGCTACACTGAAGGTTCTTATCTCTCTATCATGGTGGCTCTGATATTTGGCCCTTTTGACTTTTAATGTCAAAAAAGGGGAGAAGACTATGTTTTTGTCATTAAAAGGTAAAAGGGGGAGATTGTTGATGTGGTTTGCTCTTTGAATGACAAAATAAGTCCTGTGGCTAAATGGTATCACCTATCTTGAGGTTTGTTCTTGAAGACAAGGCTGAAGGCTAAAAGATGAAGGCTGAAGGCTGAAGGTTGAAGACTGAAGGCATTTCTATATAAGGCTGAAAGCTGAAGGCTGAAGACATTTCTATACAGGGCTGAAGGCTGAAAGCCGAAAGCTAAATGGGCTGAAGGCATTTCTATGCAAAGTTAAAGGCTGAAAGCCGAAGGCTAAATGGGCTACAGTAAGCAACATTTGGTTTAAGTGACAAGTGTCAACTATGAAGGCAAATTATGTAATCTCAGCTACATCCTCAAGGGTATTTCAGTAATCTTATCTACATCCTCATGGGTATCTTGGTCAATTTAGTTGGCAGAGACAATTTAAATCCCTTGTATGAAGGTACATTGTATCAACTGGCCGAGAATTACTAAGTCTCCTGCATGCAAAACAAGTGTCAAGTTAAAGGGCATTTCTGGAAGTCCATATACAATTGTGGTTACAAGGCTGTACAATGAATGTTCAAATGACACGTCTCAGTGGTCCTAGAGAATAATGTGACACGTCTCAGTGGTCCTAGAGAGCTGGTATATGCAAGAATATTTCACTCCTTAGAGGCTAAATTTGGACAGAAATGGAATTCAGTACTTAAACTTGTAACCTGCTATAACTGGTAGAACAGTGACAAAATTAGCTGAGGTGGCAGGCCTGTATTGGTTCATTGCTCTGAAAATATCTGAAATCTTACTGTCAAATGATTAGTGGATGGTTACTGAATCCCATCCACACTAGGGCAATAAAATGTCAGTATAAATATACTATCATATTAATTGCAACAGGTGCGCACCGACTTAAGGCCTTATGAGCTTTAATTGAGCTGTTGTGAATGAGAGTCTCGTGAGCTAAGATGTTGAGTGATTTTCAGAGAGAATTTATGAGGTTCTGAGCTGAATTTAATCTTTGAAATCAACAAGAAAAGGGACATTAAATCACCAAAGCATTGAAGATCTGGTGTTGCTAATTTTCTAGTGTAAGAAGGGGGTTGTGGAGGTTTAAAAATGGCTATGGAGGTTCAAAAATTGCTGTGGAGGTTTTTATGGTTTAAACAAGGCTTAAGCAAGTTTGTTTATGATTTTTACATCTGCAGGAGGTGCTCACTTATACAAAGTTGAGCTGAAGTAAGTTTTGATATCTTAAATCCTCTGTCAAACCTGTTTTCTGATTTAGCCTACTGATTTGAGTATATACTGCCTATATCTTGCAATGAGTTACATGTTAAACATTCTAGCAAGTTTCAATCGTTGATTCGAGGCTATTGAAAATAAAAAGTTGCCACAAACCTGACCATTTTATTGTTCGGCCTTGTAAATCTAAGTTATTAGGGGTTTAAGCCTGAAAACTGATATTTGAGCTTTAAAGAGAATATACCATGCCATTCTTGATGTGATTTCTATCTGAGCATGTGTATTAATCTGAAATATGACTGAGGATCTCAAGTATACTATGTCAAACAAGTTTTTCTCTACTGTTTAATGCTGATTTATAAAAGAAAAACTCATTGAATCAACTTTAAGGTGTGTATTGAATGTTGAGATGAGGTTGTTGTCAAATTAGCTGATGCAAGGGCTGTATTGAATAGTCACTTTGGGTTTCAAGCTGCCGTGGCCTATTCTGTAGTTTGTCACAGCTATTCTGTGCCGAGGCTATTCTGTGCTGAAGCTGTTTTGTGCTGAAGCTACTCTATGCTGAGGCTACTCTGTGCTGAGGCCATTCTGTGCCGAGGCTATTCTGTGTCGAAGCTTTCTTGTGCTGAAGCTTTTTGTGCTGAAGTGTGATAATCTTGCTGAGCTTATTGAATACATTGTTTGTGTAAGTGTGCTATGATTATGTGAAGTTGTGAGAACCTACATTTACTTAAGGTTCAAGTGATTTAACTAATTTACCCTTCTTAGAGTTTTGAAGCCTTGTATACTGAACGTATTATGTACTTGCTGTCCATTGATCAAGAATTATTTGAGCAAGTCAATTAAACTAATTCAAGGCTGTGGGAACCTAGTGTGAGCTACACGTGAAGCTGCATTGTGATTTTACAATTCAATCCTTCCAGTTGCAGTGAAGAGAAAGCTAGGGTTTCACATTGTTCTACTTTAAGCTGTGTGTTTTCATTTTTATCTTGTGTTGCAGCTAAAGCAGTGTGTACTTAGTGTATTGACACTTTATTATATATGGTAGTGAGGCTTTACATCCTCACCCCATTGGAAGATTAGAATGAAGGCTTACTTGATGTCATTGTCTTATAATATATGGGATGGAGCAATCAATGGTACCAAATTTCAAAGTATAAAAGACTATCTTATAAATGATCTCAGGCAAAACAAGTGTTGGTTAGAGGGCTGAATCAACTAGATGTCATGACTATCAAGGATTGTAATTCATCAAAGGAGATTTAGGATACTCTTGGGGCTGTTTATGAATCCTCTGATGAGCTTGAAGAACCTGCAACAACAAATACTGGAAGAAATACTGTGTCAAATCAGTGCACAAAAACTTTGGTTTAAAGGGAAGAGATTGAAAAAAATGTTTGTACTGAAGTGTTCAAGACTGAAATTTCAGTTTTGATTTCATTCTCACTTATTGTGCCCAGCATATTGAAGATCAGATCAAAGAAAGTCTTGGAGAAAAATGAAAGTTTTTCACTGCCTGTGACAGATGAGAATACACTCGAACTTGATTCAGATGTTGAGGATGGTTGCAAAGCTCTAAGGCTGATGAAGAAAAAGACTGAATACTCATTTAAAAGTTGTTTAAATTTCAAAATGCTGTGTCTAAAGTGCTCTCTCCCTGACACCTCAAAAGGAAAATCAATGATGATTCAAGAAGGTTGGAAGGATGTCAAGTTCAAAAGGTTGTTCAAACACAACCACAATGTTAGAGACAAAAAGCTCCTCATTAATCTCAAAATTATAAGGTCACCCTTGAAGGCACATCCTATGAGTATGTTAGTACATATAATTTCTAGGATCAGTTACATGTCTATATCAAGTTTCAAATATTCAAGGCTTATTCAATCCATGATGAAGAAGAAGTGTTCTAATAAGTACCTATCTCAGAACTCCAACGAAGAAATCCTTATGAATGCAACATACTCAAAGCCACCTCCTCTCAGAGATAAGGTTTTTCATGATCAATGCTCTTCTATTGTTTGTTAACTCTAAATCTTCTCAAGGCCACCTCCTCTCAGAGACAAGTTGTTTCATGTTATTCAAATGCCTTTTACTGTTGTTTGCTAGTGCTAATACGTGTTCTGAAGAGTTAAATAATCTTGAAGTGAGTTCAGAGCTTCTCCATGGTCAATTTTAGTGCAAACCATCAATCATCATCTACTGTAGTTATATGCTTCATCATGCTCAAGGTGAAAATAAATTCAGCATCTCAAACCTACTGCACTCAGTTATATGCTGCAATATATTCTTGTGGTTGGACTGTGAATGTGATTATTCTTTTGAGGGCTATGTTTTTATTATCTGAGCATGCTTAGTTTATCAGTTTGTGACTATCCACGTTGAAGTTTTACCTGAGGAATAACTTATGTTGGTTTTGGTACGTTGAACCACACCAACTCATGTGTTCGCCTGGTTACAAGGTTGTGTTGGGTATTGACATTGCATTTCATTGTTGTACTTGGTGTTCTACTTCTCTGAGTATGTACAATATTATGAATGTAAGTTGTGGGAGCTTGATTCAAAAAGGACCAATCTTCTCTCTAAAAATGTACCCCTCAAACCAGATTAATACAGCAGCAGTAATTAAGCCTACCGCAAGCTAATAGCTTCTTTCCATTCAAATTGCTATGTGGTGCCCCTACTTGTACTTCGTGTCCCAGCTGTTGGATTAGTGAAATACATCATTTTCAAGCTGAAGGAGTCATTGGTTGTTGAGGATTTGATCTTCTTATATTACTGCTGTGAGCCTATTCTTTGTTATACCGTGCTTTATAATTTGATCTTATCATCTAAGCATGTGTATATTGCCTATTGTAGGCTGGGGGAGTGATGTTTGGGGTATCTCTGAACCTAAATTACAAATTTTCACTCTGAACTTTATTTCTATAGAGTTTGTGTGAAGACTGATGTAAGCTGAAAAATCTTTACTTGTCCTTATTCTACCATGTTCTACTAATGCTTCTTATCATCTATTACTATTCACAAAAGTCCAAAATGTTGTTCGAATTAGTTTTAATTTCTTAAACCAACCCTCTAGATAAAACTACTATGCTGTGGACTTGCAGAGTTTTTAAATCTTTTCAGTCAAATTTCTTCAAGTCTAATCCTCCTTGGAGTGTGAATTCAGTTAGTGTCAGATAAAAGGAACAGACTTCTATGTCTATGCTGTGGTGAAATCTTCAAATTGTCCTTAAAAATCACTTGTTGCGGCAGAATCAAAATCTAAGACTGGTTTAACAAAGAACTCTAAAATTCAACCGCTATTCACTGATTGGTGTTGTTTCTAACATGAGTGGTTTGTTGTTTCATGTCAATAGAAGTCCTTCTTCAGCTCTTAGCTAAGAGAAAATTTCTGGATGGTAGCATTCTCAAATGGTAGGATCAAGTTTGTGGTATCACTTCAGAATTGATTTTCATCTCTTGGTATGTTGCTCAGTACCTCAAGTTCATCATTTGAGCATCTACATGTTACTATTCAAATGTTGTGTGTGACGTTGAAGAACCTATTTTGAATAATTCACTGGAAATAGTTGCATTCTTACCAACTTAACATAACTATTATTTATTACTACAATTGTTTAATTGCCTCGTATAATTGCTGGTCCCTTGTCACTTTATTTTGATCCCTCAAATGAAAGTTATCCTACCCGTTGCACTGAAGGTTTTCATCTCTCTATCATGGTGGCTCTGATATTTGGCTCTTTTGACTTTCAATGTCAAAAAGGGGGAGAAGACTAGGTTTTTGTCATTAAAAGACAAAAGGGGGAGATTGTTGATGTTGTTTGCTCTTTGAATGACAAAATACCAATCCTGTGGCTAAATGGTATCACCTAGGGATTATTCCCTTGGTTAACAAATGTGGCATTCACTTATTCATGATGCTCACTTTGCACATGTCTATGGGGACAATTGGAAGTAGAATGTAAAACACTAGAACAAGTCATGCAAGCTTCATTGGAATTATGATGATGATGACTAGGGGAGGAAGACACTTGATTCACCGAATTTTGGTTGATAAAAAACTGATCAAACCTTTGAGATAAAGACTTGACTCCGGCGGCTATGTCATTAGAATTGTCAACTTGATACAAGCTGACATTCTTCCTTCCACCTAGATTTTTACCATTTTTGGAAGACAATGATCGATGCATTGAATTCTCACTCATACTCTCATAAAGATGCCATACATCATCCTCATGCCTATCAAGATATAAACCACCCATGGAAGCATCTACCATTCCTTTAAAATTATCCGACAAACTTTCAAAGAAAAATGACACCAATTGCCATTTAGGAATGTCGTGATGTGGACACTTCCTAAGCAAATCATTAAGGCGCTCCCATGCCTTATGAAACAATTCCCCTTCCCCTTGAGAAAATTCTCTAATTGAAGTTCTCATTGCATTGGTCTTTGAAACAGGGTAGCACTTTTTCAAAAACTCTTGTTGCATCTCTGCCCAAGAAGTTATCGAAAAAGGCCTAAGATTGTTGAATCAATATTTTGCCTTATCTTTAAGGGTAAAAGGGAAGAGTTTTAATCTTAAAACCTCTTCCAGCATGTCCGTGTATTTCACGGTAGAACACACTTCAAGAAACTCATCCAAGTGCTGCTAAGGTTCTTCACTTGGAAGTCCATGATAATTAGGAAGCATTTGAATTATTTGCGGTTTAATTTCATAATGGTGTACTCTAAATGGGGGAAGTTGAATGCATGTAGGTGCATTATATTCATTTGTCACATAATGATCTCTCAAAGTAAGAGGGGGATTCACAACCGGTGGCACTACATGAGCACCTTGATTGCCTTGAATAATGGGAGGTTGTGGTGGAACAAAAATTGGCCGAGGCATTCCCAATGGAACATGTCCTTGTTGTTGTGGAATGAAAGGCCTTGGCATGTCTAATGGTACTTGAATGTGGTCATGATGGAGCACATTGGGTGGAGGATACCTTGTTGGTCGATGTGACCAAGGTCCTCCACATAGTCTTCATTGATGTCTTCTATTGATGAAATGGAATGACGAGAATTACCCCTTCCCTTAAGGTTACGAACAATGGATTCAAGATTCAAATTTAGTGGGACAAGAATAGGATTTAACGACCTACGACCATGCATGCACTATTAAAATAAACAACAAGTACATAACAAGCACTTCTCCTCCTCAACAAATCAATCAACAATCCTCCACATACAATAATCCCATACTCCTATGCTTTCAACAATATGCAAGAAAAATAAATTGCCTTCACGCGGGCTCACGATCTATCTAAGAAAATAAAAATTTTGCCTTCACGCGGGCCGACAATTTAACTAAGGAGAGAGTTTAGAAAAGCTCACAAAAGATCCTTAAGCAACTTCAATTTATTTTTCAATTTTTTTCTTTGCCTTGCTTTGCTTTGCAATTTTTTTATTTTTGAGTTTTTTATGCTTTTGCTTAGCTTTGCTTGGCTTGCTTCTTTTGCATTTCCCTTTGCTTCACCATCTTGGCTCAGTTCACCTACCCAATCAAGAACAAACACAATAAGTAACTAAAATAAAATAAAAATAAAGTCAAAATAAAGACATAATAAGTAACCAAAAAAGTACTAATTCCTAATTAATTTCCAAAATACAACAATGTCAATCCCCGGCAACGGCGCCAAAACTTGATGTGGTCAATACCAAAGCACAAAATTGATGATGAAGTGTGTAGTGTGGCCAAGTTTAAATTTGTAGATTGCCACTACCACTACTAACTATTAAAAGTAGCTAGAGTGAGTAGGGATCGTCCCAAGAGAAAAGAGGTATATTTGTGCATGGAAATTAATGTCAGATTAGTAGATCAACTGATCAAAAAATGGTTGGTGGTTGATTAAGTAAACTAAAATGCAATTAAAAATAACGCAAGTAAATAGCAATCTAGAAAATAGGGAAAAGATATAGGAAAGAGGTCTTGGGGCTTAGAGTTCACCACTAAGCTTCATTTCACCAGACACTAGCAATTGTAAATTAATGGGAAAATTTAAGTTGTAAAATGTGTGTGTGCGCCACTAATTGAAAACAAAGTCTGATAGACGGCAAATAAGCATAGATTTTCTAGCCAATTTAATGAATAACACAACCTATCAAATGAGACCAATGACTATTCAATTAAACCACAATTAGTGCACGCATAAATATCTAGAGAAATGTACTATTTGCATTCACAAGTATGGAACATCAAACAACAAGAATGGATTGTCCACCTACCTAAAAAATTAAAGTAATTACACTACAACAAAGCTAGAGACATGAAAATTAAACTAATTAAACTAGAGATGTAGCACAATCCATCAAGAAATAAGTATGAACCATCAAATAAACAACAAGAGTGTTCAATTAAGCAACATGCCTTGACCATCACTAGATTAACATCATCAATACAGATAGACATGCATCAATTTCATTAAACCTATAGATAAAAAACATGAACATCAATTCTAGCATACATAGACATATGAATAGAATCAAATGATCAATTGAAAACATTAATCCATATAAATCAAGTAGAAATTACAAAATCTATATTTATTCATGGTCAAAACATCTATTATAACTAAAATCTCCAAAAATACACAAAAGCTAGGTTTAGGAAGCAAGCCTAGGGGCTATCTCTAGCCCCAAGAAAAGGATTTAGCCACTCATTATAGTGGTCATGGAACCCTTAAAGGCTAGCTTGGAGGTTGGCATCATCATCTTCATCATTGCTTTCTTCCCAAAACCCTAGTTCTAGAGAGAGGAATATTTTTTCTATAATTGGTAATATCTCTATATGATGATATGATACAATATGGTTCAATAAATCAATTACATACTCCTCTAAGTAAGGACCAAGTCAGAAACACAGCCTATGATTGGAGGAAATTCGCAGCTACACAAGTTAGGTATAAATTGGCGCGCTCGGAAATTAAACAGCTCACTGCCAGCAGTATTTTTGATTGATCGAAGATTCTTGATCGATCTAACACTTAGCTTCAATCGATCGAAGCTGACGTGGCATCAAAATATCTTTCAGGCCTTATCCAATGCGCTGAGCTGGCACCACCTCATCTCGATCGATTATAGACCTCTTCGATTGATCGAGATTCTTTTCGATCGATCGAAGCTCCTCTGATGTAATTTTCTTGGTTTCTTTCCAACTTTTCTCCTTAGCTCCAAAATTGAGCTAAATGGCTTTTGTTAGCTTGTTTAAACTTTATTGACCTAAAATAGGCAAAAACACAAATAAGTATCTAAGACATGAAAGTAGATAGATGAATGGACTAAAATACCCTAGCTTAGATGCTAAAATGCGTCACATTTGAGCACTTATCAATAGACATGCATCAAATCTAGAAAAACTAGTGTAGAGACATAACCCTAAATTTAATCACACATAGATATGTAAATAAATCAGAGAATTAATTGGAAGAATTGATCCATACAAATCATAGACAAAGTCAAGATCTATATAATCACAAGGTTAAAACATTTATTACAACATAAAATCCTAAAAAATGTCAAAGGTCTAGGGTTTAGAGGACTAGCCTAAGGCTTTTCCAAGCTTTAAGAGGATGATTTATCCACTCGTGGATGTAGTCTTGCAACCCTCAAGGGCTATCTTCAAGTTAAGCTTCATCTTTTTCCTCTTTTCTTGCTCAAGAACCCTCATTCTAGAGAGAGAAACTTTCTATCTAGTTGTGGAACAATTATGTAAAAAAGTAGAACAAATTCTTGAACAAATTGTGTTACCCTAACAAATGGTTCAATTTAATTTAAATACAAGCTCCTTTATGTAGCCAACAAGTCAGAAAATAACCTTCCAATTGGTCTAATCTCGCAACCCCTTTGGTAGGTGGAGTTTGGGTGAGCTCGGGAATTAAATAGCTTACTGCCAGTAGGATGGTGATCGATTGCCAACTTCTGTAATCGACCGCCATCCTCGGCGATCAATTGCCGATGACGTGGCATCTTTATCTTGACAACTGGCATTCTGGCAACCTTATCCTCTTAGCTGGCGCTGACGTGGCATTATGATGGATCGTCAGTTTCTATGATCGATCACCACTTGGAATGAATGATGAGGTGGCAGTCTTGTCCCTTGCTGAGGTGGTTGCAATGGATCGCGTGGCCAGCCACCAATCGTGGATGAATCTGCGATTGATTGCTAATACTCCTGGGTAGTTTTTCTGACTTTTTCAAGATTTTCTTCTTGACTCCAAAAAAAGGCTTAATAGGCTGTTTTTAGCCCATTTGAACCTTATTAACCTGAAATAAACAAAAACACAAGAATTGGAACTAAAACGAGAAAGTAAGATAGATGAGTGGACTAAAATACCCTAGCTCATGTGCTAAAATGTGCAACATTTGAGCACTTATCAAATGGCAAGGCTAAAATCAAAGGAAGTTGTTTCCATTGTGGTAAGGAAAGGCACTGGAAAAGGAATTGTTTTGTGTATCTAGCAAAGAAGCACCCTAAAGGTATACTTTAGTCACTCATTATTAAGACATGATACTCATTATTAAGACACGATATGTGGTTAGATCTACGAATACCTAGTTTGTAGATTCTGGAGCCACTAACTATGTTTGCAATTTATTACAGGGTTTCAGGAAACCAGAAGACTGAGTGAAGGGGAGATATCTATCTTCATCTTGCTTCACAAGCAAGGGTAGCGGCAGTATCAGTAGGAGCAGTTATTTTAAAATAAATGATAGGAGTTTATTATTAAAGATTGTCTTTATGTACCAGAGAGTAGATGGATACTTGATTTCTATTTCAGCTTTTTCAAAATCTAGGTTTTCAATATCTTTTAATTCGGAAGTTTTAAAAATAAATGTTTATTTATTCTGGTACATTGATGGATGGTCTTTATTTAATTACTCCTACACCTTACTCCTTGTATCATACTCAAATAATTGATGTGTTCAATGTCTTACCATTAAAAGGAAAGATTCTTTTGAATAACTCTATATATTTTTGGCATATGTAGTTAGGTCATATTAATCCAAATAAGATCCAAAGACTGTTAAAGGATTGGCCTTTGGGCTCTTTAGTGGTTAAACCATTTCCAGTTTTTGAATCCTACTTAGAGGGTAAAATGACCAAAAGGCCTTTTAAGGCTAAGAGATAAAAGCTAAAGAGGTACTAGAGTTGGTGCATACGGATGTATGTGGTCCTATAAATGGGATCATATCCCAAAACTTCTGCACCAGACATACCATATCAAAGTGGTGTTACAAAAAAAAGGAATAGAACTTTACTAGACATGGTAAGATTGATGATCAGTTGTTCAAGTCTACCAGTATTCTTTTTGGGCTCTAACTGAAGCAGTTCCAAACACTCCCAAGGAATTATATACCAAGTGTGAGCTTAGTTTACAAAATTTATGTAAGTGGGAGTGTCCTGCACGTGTATGGAAGGGAAAGCTTGAGAAGATGGCCGGGATCGAGATTAGATATTTGTCTATTTGTGGGCTACCTAAATGGTACAAAAGGTTATTCATTTTATGATCTTAAGGAGAAAAAAAGTGTTTGTTAGCACGAATGCTACTTTTCTCGAAGAGGATTATATAATGAATCACCATCCTCGAAGCATGGTTGTTTTAGAGGAGATGATAGATACACTATTCAATCCAAGAGTGGATATGACAGTTGTTGATGATGAGACATCAAAAACTACGAGTCCAGAACCTCTTATTATATCTAAACCTTAACGTAGTGGGAGGGTTATCAGGCCACCTGATAGGTTAATGCTCTTGGGAAAGTCTAATGAGGTGATCCCAGAAGAGCAAGATCCCTTTATACTTATGAAAAGGTTGCGAATGATTGTGACTCGGAACATTTGGTTTGATCGAGTGGTCAAATCATTTGAATTTGATTAGAATCTGAATAGGCCTTGTGTATACAAAAAGAGTGATGGAAGTATGGTGGTGTTTTAAAGAAATAGTTCAACATGGGAAATAATTCAACATAGGGATATTGTTGTCACTAAGGTTGCATCTACAATTAATCTTTTTACAAAGATTTTGCCTATTTCAGTTTTGGTGTCTCTTGTAGAAGGAACGGATGTCAGATGAACTGGTAATTGGTTTTGAGTGCAAGTGGGAAATTGTTGGGATCATATGCCCTAAAAGCCAATTATTTATTATTTGTTTAATATTTTATTAATAAATTTGATATTCATGCATTGGGCTTTACTTATATTTGCATGAGATGCATTATAGTCATCAAGTTGCATTATAGGTGACTAAAGTGTGTAAATGAGATTTACACGTAGGAGATTTGAGCTCATCGATTTCTTGTACCTTGGCATTGTTCACAGTCTGGGATAAAAGCTTGGCACTTGATAAGTGCTCAAATGTTGCATATTTTAGCACCTGAGCTAGGCTATTTTAGTTCATTCATCTATCTTACTTTCTCGTTTTAGTTCTAATTCTTGTTTTTGTCTATTTCAAGTCAATAAGATTCAAATGAGCTACAAACAGCTTATTAAGCCCTTTTTGGATTCCAGAAGAAAATCTGAAAAAAAGTCTGAAAATATGCCCTAGAGTAATCTCGATGGATCTAAGATTTATCAATGATTGTTTAAAGCTTCTCAATCCTTCGAAGCCACGTCAGCAAAGGGATAGGACTGCCACCTCATCATTCAACCAAGTTCCCGATCGATCACAGTGCCACGTCAGCGCCAGTTAAGCAGATAAGGTTGCCAGTTGTCAAGATAAGCATGCCACATCATTCACGATTGATCGAAGATAATCTCGATCCTTCGAAGTACCTTTTGATCATTCGAAATCCTGCTGGCAGTGAGCTATTTAATTCCCTAGCGCACCTGAATTCCACCTAACTTTCGGCTACGGGATTAGACCAATGAAAATGGCTATTTTTTGACTTGTTGGCTACACAAAGAGGCTTGTATTTAAATCAAATTGGACCATTTTGTTAAGGTTCTCAACTTTTAGCAATTTTTTACATAGCTTAGACATTATTTTCTCTCTCTAGATTAGGGTTCTTGAGCAAAGCAAAGAGGTAGAAGATGGAGCTTACATTAAAAATAGCCCTTGGTGGTTGGATAACAACAATCATGAGTGGCTAGATCATCCTCTTAGGGCTAGAGGTAGCGCTAGTCTTGCCTTCTAAACTTTAGTATTTTGTTATTTTTAGGGGATTCATATTGTAAATGATGTTTTGACATTGTGATTATATAGATCTTGAGTTTCTACATGATTTGTATGGATTAATTCTTCCAATTAATCTTTCATTTTATTCATATGTCTTTGTGAGATGCAATGGATGATTATGTCTTTACATTAGATTCTACAAATTCGATGCATGTCTATCTGTGTTAGAATTGTGAATTTAGTGATGGTCAATGCATGGTGATTATTGGCTACTCTTGTAATTTATTTGATGGATTATACTTATGTTTAATGGGTTGTTCTACATCATTAGCTTAATTAGTTTAATTTCCTTATCATTAGTATAACTGTAGTGTAGTTGCCTTTAAATTCTTAGATAGGTAGACAATCCATGCTTGTTTTTGATGATCCATGCTTATGATTACAAGTAGTACATTTCTCTAGATTTTCGTGTGTATCAATTGTGGGTTTATTGAATGGTTAATGGCTTAGCTTGATGAGTTGAACTACACATTAGCTTAGGTAGACAATTTATGCTTGTTTTGTCATCCATGCTACAAACACACACACACACACACACACACACACACACACACACATTTGTTTTACAACATTGAATCCCCCTAAATTGACAAACACTAGTTGTTTAGAGGCGGAGCTTAGTGGTGAACTCTATGCCCTAAGACCTCTCTCTCTCATTCTCTACATCCTAATACTTTTAGATTGTTTTCTATTGCATGTTTTTAATTGAAGTGAAGCTTAATTCAACCAACAAACCACTCTCTTTGATCACTAGACCTATTAATCCAACTTTGATTCCGAATACCTTGCAAATCCCTTGGGACGATCCCTACTCACTTTATACTACCTAGTATAAGTGTTTAGTGATTTTTATAAATTTTTAAATGTGGTGGCCACTTCACACACTCACACTTTTTACATCATTTTGAGCACGAGGTCCCGAACTGTAGGTGCAATTTCTCACACCCGAGCACTTAAAGAAATAAATCAGAAAGAAATACATGAAATATAGAAGAGACAACAAACAATTTTGAAGAGAGTAATAACAATGGGAATTCGATGCCTTTCCATTCTTATTTATGCTCTATTTATAAGTTTTGTTCAGAGAATTACAAGGAGACGTTATTGGCAGTTTTCTAGACGTGGGTGTTTATGCTTCTAGACGTGGGTGTTTATGATTTCCGATTGTGCACCCCTTTCTTTCATGGCAGGTGTTATGGAGCTTTGGGCTATTTATGATCGGGCTGACCTTGGATCCATTTCGTGTCAAGTGGAGCATCCTTCGTTAATTATGCTGACTTGATG
The DNA here is from genome assembly GCF_030987335.1 of Cornus florida. Lineage (NCBI taxonomy): Eukaryota > Viridiplantae > Streptophyta > Magnoliopsida > Cornales > Cornaceae > Cornus > Cornus florida. The sequence continues at coordinate 80,306,150 of NW_026775577.1, read as the reverse complement.
TGTTTGTGGACCTTTCTTGTTGGGCTTCTAGGTCATTATAGGCTTCAAGGCAAATTTGGTTAATAATGGGTTATGCACCTACTGATACGTGGTGTGTTATGATTGGTGGGGAAATTTCCCTCCACATAAACACACCACGTTTTTGGCGCAGTTGCCGGGGATTAGCAACATCGTATTTGGAATTGAATAGGAATTAGTACTCTTTTGATCCTTATTTTTAATTTTTATTTTTGTTTTCTTACTTCTTACTCTTGTCAATTAGGTACTTGGAACCGAAGGAAAGCAAGCATTGAGTCTTGAAGCAAGCATAAAAAGCAAGCAAGAAAGTATAATAATAATAAATAAATAAAAAAGCAAAGCAAAAAGCATAAAAATTCTTGAAGTTACTTAAAGACCTTTGTGAGCATTTCTTAACTCTTTTACTTAATTGATCATTGGCCCATGTGGAAGCTTTGTTAATATTGTTAAATCATCGGCCCGTGTGGAGGCCAATTTCTTTCTTGTATTATTCAAAGCATGGGAATATGGGAACAATGTTTGTGGAGGTTTGTTGTTGATTGAAGTATGGTGTGTTAACTATTTCTCGTGAAATCTGTTCTGCTCTTAATCATCACTCCAATGGACGACCAAAATGCAAATCTTGGATACCTAGATCCCAATGTAGGTCAGCAACCTCATTGAGATCCATTTCCTCCTAGAGTTCAAGCTCCAAATCCTCCAATGGTCCTTTGTGATCATTACACTCCCAATGTTTACAATGCCCCTACATGCATACAATTGCCAGATTTTAGGGCCAACCATTATGAGATCAAACCCTAGATTATCCAAATGTGTCCCATTTTCTATGGGTTAAGCAATGAAGAACCTTACAACCATTTGGATGAGTTTCTTGAGGTGTGATCCACTATAAAATACACGGATATGCCCGAAGAAGTGCTAAGGTTAAAACTTTTCCCTTTCACTCTCAAAGAAAAAGTTAAATATTGGTTCAACAATTTGGGGGTTAATGCTATTACATTATAGGCTCAATTGCAAAATGAATTTCTAAAGAAGTATTACCCCGCCTCTAGAACCAATGCCATGCGTGTATCTATTCGTGAATTTTCTCTAGGTGAGGGAGAACTTCTTTATAAAGCATGGGAGAGGTTGAATGAATTGCTTAGGAAATGCCCACATTATGGCATTCCAAAATGGCAAGTAGTTCAATACTTCTATAAGAGCTTGTCCAATGCCCACAAGGGTATAGTGGATGCTTCATGTGGAGGTTCATATTTTGGAAAACATGAGGACGACATTTAGCACCTCTTTGAAAATATGAGTGAGAATTCAATACACAAATTTCAATCATCTCAAGTAAGTGGGAATTCTAATGTGGGAAGGAATAAAAATTAAAATGTGTGTCAAGTGGAAAGTCCAATGGAAATTGTAGCCGAGGTTAAAACTCTTACCGAAAAACTTAACCAATTTTTGTTTTAGTTAAAAATCGGCAATCCAATCTTTCTACTCTTCTCATCCCCAAAGTGAAGTATGCATGACTTGTTCTAATTATAACCATAATGCTTCCAATTATCCTCAAGGACAAGCCTTTTCAATATAGCAACATCAATAAGTTAATGCCACAATCGCCCATCCTTACATTAATGCTTATGTTTCGGGATGAAGTGAAACTCCACATTTTTCTTGAAATAACCAAGGAGCCAGTGCAAACCCTCCACAAAATAAAAATTTCCAAGGAAAATATGTGCCTCCTCATATAAGAAATGAAAATTTTCAAAACTTCCATTCATCCTCCCATCATCATCAAAATATGAATCAATTCTTTGACCCTCAAGCTTACAATTCTCAAGTGTACCCTCATCAATCTAAAGCTCCTCCTAGGAATTCTACTTTTGAGGATAAGGTCTTGGCAACTTTAGGCCACTTAGAATCGAACAATCAATTGTTGCACTTTCACTCTTAATCTATCTCAAAGCTTGAATCCCAAATCGAGATAATAGCCAATTGAATGCGAGAGAGAAAGGCAAGTTGCCTAGTCAACCTGAGAGAAATCCTAAGGCACATTATATAGTGGAAGCAAGTCCTACATTGGGATGCCCTCCACTTGAGTACGTACAAGCTATAACCACATTAAGAAGTGGTAGAAAAATTGGTAATAGGGTAGAGAAACCAAGTGAAGATAGTGAACCAGTGTAACTAAGTGTTGACACCCGTCCCATTTCCAATCCTATTCCTACTTCCTTGGATGTAACTAGATCCAAAAAGAACTCTCTTTCATCATTTCCCCAAGTTGAAAAGTCTTATGAGCCAAAATCTCTATTTCCTTATGCTTTGAGGGAAACTTCACCTTTTGGGCGATAAGAGGGAAAAATTCATGACATGGTGAAAATCTTCAAGCAAGTTAAAATCAATCTTCCTCTTTTAGATATTATTAGGCAAATTCCACTATATGCAAAGTTCTTGAAGGACTTGTGCACACAAAAGAGAAAGAACAAGGGATAAAGCCCTAAGAAAGTGCTTCTCACGAAGCAAGTGAGCTTCATTTTTCTCCATAACACCCCTCCTGAGTTCAAAGATCCCGGTGTTCCGACCATTTCTTGTGTAATTGGTAACCATGAGGTTCGTAGAGCTCTTCTTGACTTAGGGGCAAGTGTTAACTTGATTCCTTACTCTGTGTATGTGCAACTAGGTTTGAGTGATTTGAAACCAACCTCGGTAGTTCTTCAATTAACCGCTAGGTCCATCAAGAAGCCAAGGGGCATGGTTGAGGATATTCTCATTAAGGTCGACAAGTTCTACTTCCCGGTTGATTTTGTGGTACTAGATACCAAACTGGTTTCCAATCCAATTAATCACATTCCAATCATCTTAGGAAGGCCATTCCTTGCCACCACAAATGCAACTATCAATTGTAGATCCGGCACCATGGACATCTCTTTTGGCAACATAATGGTCAAGTTGAATGTGTTCAATGCAAGTTGACATCCTATCAATGAAGAGAGTGTTGTCTTGTAGATGTTTTGGATGAAATTGTATAAGAGTCTATCCCTTTAATGTTCTCAAAGAACCCTCTTAAGGAGAGCCTTTCCTCTATCCTTTCCAAGGATCCTCTAGAGGCGTGTCTTAAAATGTATGAAAATTGTGGTTTTGACAATGAAGGATCTATAAGCGAAGTGAATGCTTTGATGGACTCCGTTGCTACTTTAAACTTTCCCACGTTGGAAAAATAAAATAGAACATTTTCTTTCATTTTCTAGCACTTCACTGGTTCCATCTCTCATCTCTCCACTCATTCTTGAACTTAAACCTCTCCCTTCCAATATCAAGTATGCCTTCTTGGGCCCAAATGAGAATTTTTCGATCATCATTGCTTCAAACCTTGAAAAGGACCAAGAGAATGATCTTTTGGAAGTGCTTAAAGAAAATAAGGAAGCTATTGGGTGGAGTGTAGCTGACCTAAAGGGAATTGACCCCTCTATATGTATACATTGTATTCTTATGGAGGAGAATGAAAAACCCTTTAGAGATGCTCAAAAGAGATTCAACCCTAACATAAAGGAAGTTGTCAAGAAGGAGGTGGTAAAGTTATTAGATGCGGGGATCATTTACCCTATCTCCGATATCAAGTGGGTTAGTCCAACACAAGTAGTTTCCCAAAAGTTGGGAATTATGGTTGTGGAGAATGCCAAAGATGATCTAATCTCGAAAAGCATCGCCACTTCGTGGCGTGTATGCATTGATTACCGCAAGCTCAATTCTGCCACTACGAAGGACCATTTTCCTTTGCCCTTCATCGATCAAATCTTGGAAACATTGGTCGGGCAAAAATACTATTGCTTCCTAGATGGCTACTCGGGGTACAATCAAGTGGCCCTTGATCCGTTAGACCAAGAAAAAACCAACTTTACTTATCCTTTTGGCACATTCGCTTATTGACGAATGCCATTTGGTTTGTACAATGCTCCAGCCACATTCTAAAGGTGTATGATGTCGATATTCTCGGACATGGTGGAAAAATATTTAAAAGTCTTCATGGATGATTTCTCAGTCTTCGGGTCTTTTTTTGATTCTTGCCTCCAAAATCTCTCTCTTGTGCTTAAATGATGTTGTGGGACAAACCTCGTTCTTAGTTGGGAGAAGAACTATTTCATGGTCAAGAGGAGATAATGCTAGGACATGTCATTTCTCAAAGAGGAATCAAACTTGGTAAGGCTAAAGTTGAGCTCATTTCCGAATTGCCTCCACCTTCTACGGTGAGAGAGGTCTTCTCCTTTCTTGGTCATGCCAGCTTCTATCACTGTTTCATCAAAGACTTTAGCAAAATTGCTAGACCCTTGTGCAATCTTCTCTCTAAGGAGACACCATTTGTCTTTGATCAAGTATGCATTGATGTTTTTCACTAACTTCACACTCTTCTATCTTCCGCCCCCATCATACAACCTTTAAATTGGTCATTATCATTTGAGATTATATGTGATGCTTCCGACTATGCAATGGGTGTTGTTTGGGGCAAAGGGTGGGCAAGCTTCCATGCATTATATACTACACAAGTAAAACTTTATTGGGAGCCCAATTAAATTACTCCACTACTGAGAAGGAGTTACTTGCGGTAGTGTATACCCTTGACAAATTTCGATCATGGATCTAAGGTAATTATGTTTTTTGATCATACCACTCTTAGGCATCTCTTGATGAAAATGGAAACCAAACCACGCTTAATAAGATTGATTCTTCTCCTCCACGAATTTAACTTTGAAATTAAGGATAAGAAAGGCTCCGACAATGTCGTTGCCGTCCACCGCTCTAAGTTAATGGTTAAATCTTCCCCTAGTCTTCTAATTCATGATTCTTTCTCGGATGAGCAACTTTTTCACATTTCCAATGGGAAGTTGCCTTGGTTTGCTAACATTGTAAATTACCTTGCAATTGGCAAACTTCCCACTACTTGGTCAAGACAAGAAAATGACCGTTCCTTTGCTAATATCCGAAAATATCATTAGGAAAATCCCATTTTGTTTCGATATTGCTAAGATCAAATAGTGAGAAGATATTTGCCGAAGAGTGAAGTTCTAAGTGTTCTTGTGTTTTGCCACACACTTACATGTGGTGGGCATTTTAGTGCAAAGAAGACCGCCTTGAAGGTTCTTCAAAGTGGCCTATTTTGGCCCACAATTCATAGAGATGCCTATAACTTTTGCAAGGCGTGTGAGTGATGCCACAAAATGGGATCAATGTCAAAGAGAGACATGATGCCCTTAACTCCTATCCTTGTTGTTAAAATTTTTGATGTTTGGGGCATTGATTTCATGGGACCCTTCCTAATGTCTTATGGCTATCAATACATCATTCTTGCCGTCGATTATGTTTCCAAGTAGGTGGAGGCTTGTGCTACTAAAATGAATGACCATTCGATGGTAGTTCAATTCATTAAATCGAACATCTTTACTCATTTTGGTATGCCAAGGGCAATGATTAGTGATGGAGGAAAACACTTTTGCAATCAATTTTTGAAGTAACTATTCTTGAAGTACTCCGTCACTCATAAGGTTGCCGCCGCTTACCACCCTCAAACAAGCAGGCAAGTCGATGTATCAAATCAAGAAATCAAGTAAATTCTGGCAAAAACGGTGAACACGACCTGAAAAGATTGGTTAAGAAAATTGAATGATGTTTTATGGGCTTACCGCACGACTTATAAAACTCCAATAGGCATGTCTCCTTATACACTTGTTTATGAGAAGCCTTGCCATCTTTCGGTGGAACTAGAATATAGGGTTTTGTGGGTGATCAAAAAGCTCAACCTTGATATTGATAAGGCCAGTGAGAACCGTTTACTCTAATTGAATGAGTTAAAGGAGCTGAGACATAATGCCTATGAAAATGTTAAACTCTATAAAGAAAGGACTAAAGCTTTTCATGATAAACACATTATGAAGAAGTCATTGGAGCACAAGAAAAAGGCATGGCTCTTCAACTCTAGGCTAAAACTCTTTCCAAGGAAACTTCGCACCAAATGGGAAGGCCCTTATGAAATCATTTCCATTGCTCCTCATGGAGCGGTTGAGATCAAGAGCCTAAAAGATGGGAACATTTTCAAAGTAAATGGTCAAAGATTGAAGTCTTACATTGAAGGACAAGCTTTTCAAAGAGATGTGGAAGCCGCCCTCTTGGTGGATCCCATCTATCTTGATGATTAAGAGCATTTGATCGTCAACCAAAGACGTTAAACCTAGTTTCATAGAGTTTTCAAACTCTATTCCTCCCCCATTTCTCTTTTATTTTTCGTTCTTACGTCGTTTAGATAAGTTCCATGGTGCATCATTGAAATACTCCAAGCATTTTGTGCCTTTGAAAATTTTTGCCCTGGAAAAGATTTCAAAAATTCAGCATTTTGTACCCAGGCAGTCCTAGTTCGATCGATCGCCGGTCATTTTGATCGATCGAAGAACCTTTTCGATCATTCCAAATCTGTAGAGCCCCATTTTGCCTTGAAAACACCTCTTGGTATCTATCCTTCGTCTGACTTTTCGATCGATCGACGATATTTTTGATCAATCACCAGCATCGTTAGAAATTTTCCATGCCCAGGTCATCCTTCGACAAATCCACGATTGATCACCAAATTCTCAATTGATCGAAGCAAAAATAAATAAATAAATAAATCTGTTGCATTCTTTTGCATTTTATATGTTTTCTTGCATTCTTTCTTTATTTTTCTCTTCTATTTTTCATCTTGCATTTTGATTTCTTTATATACTTTCATAAAAAGAAAACACATAAAATTTATTTATTTATTATTTTTTTTTTCCCATTGTTCCCTTATGTATAGTCATGCATATTTTCATTTGTTATCTAGGGCTTGATCTTATCTCTTTTTCATTTTGCTCTTATCCCATTGTGCTATTTGATTTGAGTTTGCTATTGTGGTTATTCAAATAGGTTGTTGATTCCAAGTTTAGGGGAGACGTCTTTCGAATTGGATCATTACCGAGCTTCATAGGCTTTTGCCACCACGGTATACTCTTTCCATCTCTTCCATTGTTCTCATTGCATATTGAGGACAATGTGTGGTTTAATTTTAGGGGTAGATGGCTTTGTTGCATTCTACTAAAGTTTGAGCTTTAATTACATGATTGAGATTTGAGATCCATTTTAGCAACGATTTTGATCTTTTAAGGGCCATAGTACTTAAAATTTAAAAATTGTTTGACTTGTGAGTTTAATACTCCTTGTATGCCTTTTGAATGTCATTTTGGGGCAAATTTTTTCAAAAGATTGACATCTTGTATACTTTTGTGGTCCATGTCATCTTGTTTGTGAGATTGTTTTAAGATTCATCTCTAGAGTTCTACACTTGCTCATGCACACTCTAGTATTTATTGGTGGGGTACAAGCTTAGTTAATCATTACTTTAGTTATATCCCTATTGAGCTAGTATTGCTTTGAAAGCTCTCATTCTTGATAAGATGACATTGCATGCTAATAACAAACCTTTTACCAAGTAGCCGAGATTCGAGTCTCATTAAGCATTAAACTTTTGCGCCAAAAAATGAAGGCCCACACAATAGTAAATAAAAAATAAAAAATTTTGCAAATGCAAATAAATGAGCACTTCTCACCAAAGGTGAAAGTAAGGAAATGATTAGATGAGAGTTGTTTTGATTTGTCGCCTAGTTGATTTGAGCTTGTAAGTCCTTAGGGGTGTCTTTAAGCCTAATACCTTAAAGCCGTCCAGTTTGGGAGTCATTGACCTAACGCTCGTTAAATGGATCTTCTAGAAAGCTTAAGAAATCACTACATTGCACCATACTCTTGTCTTTGATCCTATAAAAATTAAAAAAGAAAGAAAGAAAGAAAGAGAGCATGTAGGAAATAAATTGAAATAAAGAGGTTGTCTTGATGATTGGTACTAGATTTGTGTGCTAGCTTGAGACCGGTTGTGCCCATTTCATTGATTTGCTAAGAGAGCAACATATTTGATGTCGGTTCACTCGAGAAGGATGCTAGAGTTGTTTTGATTTGTATGATCATCTTACTTGATGTGTGAAGGACCATATTTGCTTGCTGCTTGTTGAAATTTTGGAAAATTGCTTAGAGGTGATTGAAAAATGGCATATTTGAGGTAGTTTTCTTTTAATGTTTGTTTGAAATGTTGGTGCCTCTTAAGTGAGAAAGAGCTTAATGTATGTGGGTATTATTTCTGGAAACCCTCACGATACGTCACTCTTCCACTAGAGGTTCAAAAGGCTTGTTACATATGCTAAATGTAACCGTGTTCCCTACGAAAGTGGCGTTATCCTTTTATTATTTTCTAGTTTATAGTCATTTAGCTGTACTTTCCTTTCTTTGCTTTGTAGTTCATTGGTAAAGACTAGCAATATCTAAGTTTAGGGGTGTGATAAGTGCTAAAATGTGTAACACTTAAACTAAGGTATTTTAGTCTATTCATCTATCTTACTTTCTCGTATTTGTTCTAATTCTTGTTTTTATCTATTTCAAATCAATAAGGTTCAAATGAGCTAAAAACAACTTATTAAGCCCTCTTTGGAGTCAAGAAGAAAATCCGAAAAAAGTTTTAAAATATGACCTGGAGCAATCTCGATCGATCGAAGATTCATCCACAATTGTTTGAAGCTTCTTGATCGTTCGAAACTATGTCAGCAAAGGCATAGGACTGCCACCTTATCGTTCGACCAAGTTCCTGATCGATTGAAGCCCTTTTCGATCGATCACAATGCCACGTCAGTGCCAACTAAGCAGATCAGGTTGCCAGTTGTCAAGATAAGCATGGCACGTTATTCACGATCAATCAAAGATAATCTCGATCCTTTGAAGTACCTTTCGATCGATCGAAATCCTGCTGGCAACGAGCTATTTAATTCCCCAGCGCGCCCAAATTCCACCTAACTTTTGGCTGCAGGATTAGACCAATGAAATGCTATTTTCCACAAAGAGGCTTATATTTAAATCAAATTGGACCATTTTGTTAGGGTTCTCAACTTTTAGCAATTTTTTACATAGCTTAGACATAATTTTCTCTCTCTAGATTAGGGTTCTTGAGCAAAGCAAAGAGGAAGAAGATGGAGCTTACATTGAAAATAACAGTACTTGGCTGTTGGATAACAATAACCATGAGTGGCTAGATCATCCTCTTGGGGCTAGAGATAACGCTAGGCTTTCCTCCTGAACTATAGTATTTTGTTATTTTTTGGGAATTCATATTGTAAATGAATTATATATATCTTAAGTTCCTACATGATTTGTATGAATCAATTCTTCCAATTGATCTTTCATTTTATTCATATGTCTATGTGTGATGGAATGGATGATTATGTCTTTACATTAGATTTTGCGAGAGTACTCGAATTTGTGTGCAACAAAATCTGGCTAAGTCATGAATCGACGACCGGTAGCCAGCTTAATGCTTGGCATTAACGACTGGTAGCAGCTCTTCTTCATAGTCCACTTTGCCTTCTGTGCTTGATATTTGGGCTTACTCAATGCATTCTTCATTCTTCTTTTGGGATTATCCATGATCTTTGGGTCATCTAGCTTGAGATTTCCATTGATAATAAGGTCCAAGATGATTTGATTATTTGAAAGCCCGTAATTTTTTATTTTTATTCTTTTTGGAGATAAAACCCTGAAAATAAAGAGAAATACAAAAATCACATAAAGAAAACATACTATAACTACATAAATGACTAGAATATGCAAATAAGGGTGTTTGAATATGCAATATTCAATGTTTATCAGCGACGTGATATGAATCTGCTCAATGCGGCTATTCTTCTTATAAAAACCTGCACATCCTTGAGAGACTTGGGCTCCTTGTTCTGCACTAGGTCCTTGGCCTTAGTTGGGCTTGCCTCAATACCTTTGTAATTAACTATGTAGCCTAGGAACTATCCTGAGGAAACCCCAAAGGAACATTTTGAGGGGGTTAACCTCCTGCCATGCTTCCTTAGAGTATTGAACATGTCTTGCAGGTCACGTATGTGGTCCTGCTTCATTTTACTCTTAACTACCATATCGTCAATGTAGGCCTCAACTGTTCAGCCCATTTGATCGTTAAATATCTTATTAATCAAGCACTAGTAAGTTGCCTTAATGTCTTTTAATTTAAACGGCATAACTTTGTAGTAGTAGGTTCCTCATTCTGTGATGAACAAGGTCTTTTATTCATCTTTAGGGTTTATAGGGATTTGGTTGTATCCTGAATATGTGTCTAAGAACGTCAAACGCTTGAACCTAGTGGTGGCATCTACCATTTGGTCTATCTTAAGGGTAACTGTCTTTGGGACAAGCTTTATTCAGGTTAGTGAAGTGAATATATACCCTCCACTTCCTGTTCTTCTTTTGACCTACCACCATGCTCGACAGCCATTGTGGGTAGTGTATTTCCCTTATGAATCTTTCCTCTTATATGAGGTTAATCTCCTTAGCTTTGATCTGATTTCTCTTTGGGGCAAATCTTCTTTGCTTTTAACGAACGGGGGTAAAATTTTGAATCAACATTGAGACTGTGGCATGCTACCTCGGGATGTACCCCTGGCATGTCCAAGTAACTCTAGGAGAAAATATCTAGGTTAGCGTTGAGCATCATTGTTAGTTCGATCTTTTCTTCCTCAAATTTTAAGGACCTAATCTTGACTATTCTTTTAGGTTCGTCAAATTGCTTATCCGTAAGGAGTTGCTCCTCCGCCTCTACTACCAACTGGATATGAGTAAGCGGAGGAGATGATAATTGCTATTTGTCGCTCTGGGTTTTGGGCTATGCCCTTCCCCTTATCCTTGGATTAGATAGTCACTGCGTAACACTCATTCGCTGCCACCTGGTCTCTTTGGATGTCGACCACATTGTTTCTATCCGGACTAAGGCATCTGATTAGTTAGTACAGAGTGGATCGCACTCCTTGTATGTGGTGGATCCACCCTATTCCCATCAGTAGCTTGTACATGGGGTGGGCATCCACTATGACAAAGTTCTCCGTGAGATTCCTTCGCACTGTGTAGACGAGCAACTCTAACACTCGGATTGGTTCGACTCTTTTTCCATCGAAACCCACCAACGGATTCCTGGTAGGCTTAACCTGCCTTGGATCAATCATTAGTTGCTCGAACGTTGACTTTGTGAATATGTTCGCACTGCTTCTTAGGTCGATGAGGACCTGTTTCACCAAAAAACTCGCCACCATCAGACTAATCACGAAGAGATCCTCGTGCAGAGTTTGAACCCTTTAGAGGTCTAATCTTCGAAACTTGATCTGGGTGTCCACATTCATTCTTCTTATAGTGCTGACATTGTTCCCTCTTCCTAAATTCTGCGCCTGCCTCGGGCGTTTTCTAAGCAGTTCCTCAGTTTTCTCATCCTCTTCAGGACGCCCATGAATGACGTTTGTAACTTTCAAAGGTTGAGCCTCTTGGGGGTTTGTCCTGTCATTCGTTCTTCCTTGTATACTCTGCCTCACTGTTTGGGCAGGGTTATGCTATCCCTTGGGTAATATATAGCTTGATAACTCTCCCCTGGCTATCATCGTTTCCACCTGTCTTGTAAGATTTCTGCATTCATTGGCTTGATGTCCAAAATCACAATGGAAGGCACAATGCTTGGATTGATCTCTTTGCTCGATCGGTTGTGGCGGTAAGAACCTAGCTTTGTTTTCTTGGTAGAGTTTGACCAAGGAAGTCCTGAGGGGTGTGATGACCTCTTCCTCCCTTTGGAGCTTGGGTGGCTTCCATGGGGCTTGTAGCATCTGACTCGGCAATTTTCGCCCCTTCATCTTGTCACGTGAATGACCCTCAATGGTGACTATGGTAGCCCTATGTATTCGCATATCCTTCTCCTCTTCCATTTGTATGTCGCCTTGTGCTTCAGCATCGAAGTCGCCTATATTCTTTGGGGTCTTGCGCACTAATGCGCAATGGAAGATAGTTCTGAGAATGAGGGCTAGCTTGAAAGCTTTAACTGCCGCTCTCTGATCACATTCATCCACTATGCTCAGCTCGAGGATAAATCTAATGAGGAACGCTTGCAGCCTTTCTCCTCTCTGTTGTTTCATAGTAAATAGGTTCGATACGCTCTTTTAAATTTGCTGATTGCCGAAGTATTGCGCCATGAACACTTCGCATAATTGGCAAAAACTTCCAATAGTTCTTTTCGATAGGTGCTTGAACCACTTGAGAGCTGGCTCGGTAAGGCTCGTTGGGAACACTCGGTACATTAGGGCATCGTCATCATTATGCAAGGCCATCTTCAGCTGAATATGGTAAACGTGATCCATCGGATCCCTTGACCCGTCAAATGATGCGAATGATGGAATGATGAACTTTTTCGATTTGTGACGTTTCAATATCTCCCTAGTAAAAGGTGAATTGAACATGTCAACGGAGGCCTTTACAACCATGTTGGCGGTGTCTGTGCCTTTAGGTCCTTAAGTCGTTCTCCCACCTCCCGTTGAACTTGTGTTCGGATATTTGCTTTGGACATTTCTTCGAACACCTGGGGTGTGTCCAACCTTTGAGCAATTGTCTTGTTGGTGCCTTCTTGCTCGATCGCTTGGTCCTTTATCTCGCCACCAAACTTCTTTTAATAGGGGTCAAGGTGCACAAATCCAACTCGATCATTCTGAGGATCTACCTCGTTCACCGCCGCTTGATCTGCTGGCAGTGGTGGAGGATGAGCCTCCATTTTGCGCTCCAATTGTGATCAGAGCTCGTCGTTCTCTCTATGCAAGATCAACATTCCAGTGTTCCTTCTATGGATGACGTGTACATCCCTATGCCTCTAGAGCTTTATGTGAGAAAATGATGATGTTGGTCTTGGTGATGATGGGACTGATGCTTCAGAGGATGATGATTGATTTATGAGTAACTAATTTTTTTGATGATTGTAGTTATAATTTTGGATCTCTTTTTTAGTCTTTTTTGACATGGTGTATTTACTTGTGTTAGGTGCTGAATGTTATACATTTTAGCCCATTTACTTGCATCTTTTATTCTCTTAATAGTAGTTTATTTGTAATTTTACATTGTTTTATTATTTTTATTTATTTCAGGGCTTTAATTGTAAAATCAATCAAGACTAGAGATTTTGAACTTTAAAAGATGACATTCCGTGAGACCGAGTAATGAAGATCCAAGTCTAATTATTTTTAGTATGTTTTGTCATGAAATTGCCAAATAGAGAGATTATGAGATATAAATTTATAATTTGACAAATTTTATTTTCAAACAAGTCTGATCAAATTATAAATTTTATTTTCAAGATTCAAGATCGATTAAGAACCCTCCTAAATATGTCCTCTGTCTAAGCATCTCCAATTCTGCCCGACAAAATCAAACAAAATAAACGATTTTATTAATAGTTACATGGACAATTCAAGATATTTTAACCACCATTGGGTCATTGGCTCAACTGTTGTAATCTATTAAAAAATAATCTATTTTTTTTAATGGAGGTGAGGAATTCCAACCCCATGGACATTCTGTCGAGGTGCCTGTGAGTACTAATCTAACCCACAAAAATTTTAAAAATTCAAACATTTGAGTGGATATACTTTTGACTGGACAGTCTGGATTGGTATATATATATATATATTTTTGAGAGCCCATCATAATTTTATGTTTTTTTGAAAGGTAATAATTTTATGTTTCATGGAATGTGATAGGATAATTTGTTGGACACGTGGCGCGTTGTAAGGACGAGCGAGTTCAGTAAGGAAGGAAGCAAGACATAAATGGGGTACTTGAACTGACCCGACGGTGCTTAGGGGGAAAAAAAATGAAAACGATATTACGACGTTGTTGGTCTGCTTAGGGCAAAGTAAAGTGAGTCAGTCAAGTGTCTAGCTCTAGCTGTAGAAGGCTCATTCTCACTCCCTGCACTCAATTGGAGGAGTTGTGGGTTGGATTGGAAAAATTGGAAATGAATCAGTCGATGAACGTTCGAATTCAAGCCCCTTCTCCTTCGTCTGCGTCCCCTCCTCCACGTCCCTCCTCTGCTTTCTCCCGTTCTCACAAAACTCATCAGTAAGTGTTGCTTAAACATTCTCTCATATATATACACACACACATATATCACTGATTGATTTAAATCTCACACACGCACATGTAGATTATGATGTGATTTTGTCTTGGTTTCTGATGTATCCCTTTCTTGATTACAATTTCTATTCTCTCACTGTGGTTTTTATAGTCTTTTTAGTGAGATGAACAACCACTCATATGTGTGGTTTTTTACCGTCTGTTGCATAATTTCTTCATATGAATCATGTGAACTTAACAAAGAAATAAATAATATGGCTATGAATAATACATTCGTTCGAGTTGGCTGATCAGCATAACGTTATCAAGTGTTAAACACCCAATCAGGATAGTTTTTCTTACTTATTCATGTCCTTATCATCAAAAAATTAAAATACCCTTTTTTTAAATTTTTTTTATTAAGACTTCTTAGGGCAGATAAGGAGGGATGTCCCTTTATAATATATCTTCTAATGATTCTCGATTTCTACTGGAGTGACATTTTTTTAAGGAACCATTCTTTATTTGCATCAATCCCTCCTTGAAGAAACCTCATGTTTGAAACAGTATACCACAATCTATTAAAAACCCAATCATGGCCTTCCATCCTTGGTTTCTTCTTTTACGTGCTTGAACAAAACACACTAGGCTACTGTTACTGATTAAAAATAGCTTTGCATAAACTTTCAGAGCTCTCTTTTGAAATTTAGTAGATCTCCGGAACTTGCTTGAATACAAATAATGAACCAAGACCCTAAGTTAATCTTGGTTTTGCATTGGAATAACTCCTAGCTATATTTTACGTCATCAACTCATCCCAAATCAGATCACGAATATGGAATTTATGATTTGTAAGTTAATGAACAAAGAAGCTTTATTTCTATCCATAATTTTCAAGTAAACTACATCTGATGTGTTATCTAGTGAACCACTTACCCTTGGAAATTCAACTTTCGTATCTTCAAAATTTCCACCTATTTGTTTATCAACCAATAGAAGCTCAGAAATTTCTACAACTCGGGAATCAACGTGACATATTTGTTTCAATTTCTTCAATGGTTCCCAGTTTCTCCTTTCAAATCCATGATATTCAGACATAATAATGACGTCTGCCTCATCTTTTGACAAGTTGTTGGCTGGTTCTTCAGACTTCTCTTCCACCTTACTTTTTTCTTCATATTCCTCCTAATTGTTGTCAAATTCTGGAAATGATAAAGTTGAATTTTCCTTCAATTTATCACCTTGTTCATCTACCCACCCAGGGAATTTATCCTAAGCTGATGTGGCAACCACGAAACCAACATAATTTCTTACATCTTTCTCATGATGAGTTGTTTTGCAATGATACTGCAATTATCTAAAACTATTGAACTCTTGGCAGACTTGCATCTCAACTCCTTGTGTGCGTGTACCAAAATTCAGACTCTTTAGTATGCTTCACCATTGCTGCCCAAGTGCTTTGTGACTGTTTAACTGATGTGGCAACACCCTGTTTCTTATGCTGTTGAATTTTTTCTCTACTACAATATTCTGTTTAACTTTCACGTTGATATGGGTCTCCTGCTTATCCCTTTGTCTCCTAATGTCCAGATCAAAAGGAGAAATCATTCCATAGTGATCTGATATAGTGCTCAATCAAGAAATTTTATGTTGCAGATTCACAGTGTCTTCTTTTGTGGCTATCTTGCTTCCTTGCCTAGCCATAGATCTCCAATAATCACAGTCTTCACAGATCTTACTGGAAAGGCTCTGACTTGAAGCAAACAGAGTTAAAAGAAAGTTCTCTTGAAGCAGTAAGATTGACAAGAATTACCCCAATCACTGTTGGATCCTAGATTTATGAAGGGAAATATGGAAAATGCCTGAAGGGAACGTAATAATCTGATACTATCTCAAACTATAATGATTAAGATGTGTTACAAAAGACAAAAGAGGGTTGCACAACTTTCCTAAGCTAACACTTGGTAGTTCCAAACCTTAATGCTTTTTATAGAAACAAGGATGAACTTTGACCTCATTAAACAACAAGATACTTTTCAAGACTCCATTCTTTATTTGCGTCACAAATTCACTTCGTATCTATATCCCATTTTTCAGGATTTGATATGTTGGCATATCTGTAATGTATTGGTTCTGTATGCTATTTTCGCGTTCGCTATTTGGTGCATGGTTGATTTCATGGGGATATATATATCTGTAAAGAAGAAAGGTTTTTCTGTAGAGAATACAAATTGCACGACTAGAGAAGAGCATAGTTGAATCTCTTGGAGATACTTTCATAAAGAGTATGTGCAGTGGCAGTTTCACAGTTGGAGAAGTGCCCATTGTGGGGGACAATACATCATGCAGTTGTCTATGCATAGAGTGCTTGGTGGAGGTTGATTAGGAGAGCCAACTATACGGCCATTTAGATGCAAGTTTGACCATACAGGTGCATGGTGGTGGAGTTAACATTAACTGTTATTGTAGTCTGAGGTGCCAGAACTGGGTGCATTCAACCTTTGGTTTGTTTTGGAGTTTTGCAGAAACTTGCGATGTGTCACATTCATGAGGGACTTTGTGTCTTTTGGAGCCAGCCCAATTGTCAACTAGAGAGTGGAGAGTCATCATCCATAGGATGACTTTGATAAGGTGAAGAGTGGCATGATAGCTGTTGAAAAGTATAAAACGGAAGCGGAGAGATAAATAAAACTACTAGAACACACAGATATTACGTGGTTCAACCACTAGGGCTTACATCACTTTTATAATACTCTCTCAACTCATATACAATACAATGGTGGAGACTCCTTTATATGGGAGAAGAAATTATGAGAATGGAAAGAATTAGAAAATAGTAAATAAGGAGGATTTTTCTCCAGTGATTCCTCTAGCAACACCAAATCTTCAATAATAGGAAACAACAATTACTGAAAGATTTTCCTCCTCTGATTCCTCCATTAAATCTTCAATACTCCCCCTCAAGTTGGAGCATGAAATCCCAACTTGCCATTGAGATGACGAGTAACAAGAAGTGTGAATGATGAAAAGAGAAGAGAGAAGACGAAAAATAATGCTATCGAACACACCGACAGTCCAAACAAGTCAATAAAAAATTGCTGGAGACACAGCAAAGGTGAGGGCAATGCGACCGAACACACCGACAGCGCAAACAAGTCGATAAAAACTACCGGAGACATGACAAAGACGAAAACAATGCTACCGAACACACTGGTAGCCCAAACAAGTCAATAAAAACTGCCGGAGACATGGCAAAGGTGAAGAACATTATTGCCGAACAAACAGGCAGCTCAAACAAGTCACAAATAGTACCGAAAAACCCTTAGCAACATTTCAAATGCTAAGGGAATACCTAAAATAGGGGTCCGAACCTAGGAAGAGAAATTAGGTTCTGATACCATGTTGAAAAGCATAAAACGGAAGCGAAGAGATAAATAAAACCAGTAGAACATACAGATATTACATCATTCAGCCATTAGGGCCTACATCCACGGCACAAAGAGCCCAAAGGGCTACATCACTTTTTTAATACTCTTTCAACTCGTACACAATACAATGGTAGAGACTCCTTTATATAGGAGAAGAAATTATGAGAATAGAAAGAATTAGAAAATAGGAAATAAGGAGGATTTTTCTCCACTGGTTCCTCTAGTAACACCAAATCTTCAATAATAGGAAACAACATCAATTACTGAAAGATTTTCCTTCAGTGATTCCTCCATTAAATTGGGTCATGCCTCGGACCTCTCGGGAGTTGTTGGATATTTGGAGGGGCCAATGGGTGGGGGCTCAGGTGAGAGTCTTCTGGAGGGTGACCCCTTTTTGCATTTGGTGGAGCCTTTGGAAAGAGCGGAATTGTAGATCTTTTGATGGGAAGGAGTCCTCTATTGTGATGCTGAAATTTTCTATTATTTGTAATTTTATACCCTTTTTTGTTGGGGTCAGGGGAGAGATTACTCCTCTCTTGAGGAGATTGTTGACTTCATGGGCTCTTTAAGTTCATAGATTTCGTTTTGTCTTTGTATAGTTTGGGACGCGTTCCCCTTTTGAACGCTCTTTAATTCATTTTACTTATAAAAAAAAAGAGGGTTAATTCCACCTACACCCCCTCACGTTTGCTTATATTTCACTTACACCCCCTCTACGTTTCATAATTCCACCTACACCCCCTGTCAGTAACCACCGTTTAGTTTTCTAACAGAAATGTGTGATTTTACTTTTTTGCCCATAAATTATATATTAAAATTTATAACTTAAATAAAAAGACTTAAATGTCCTCTATCTCTCTCTCTACACAGAGACACATTATGTAAACGCCCGTGACCAAGTCGGACGACGAAGATCTCTTCACCTCTCAAGATTGCTTCACCCAAGTCGGATGGCAATCCCAAGTCCGGTGAAGTTCAGTTCAGTTAGGCGAAGCTCGCAACGGAAGACAACGGCTATGATAAGAACCCGTGTCGTCCATGGCTGCACATCGTCGATCTGAAGACCGATAAAATGTCTCCACATCAAAATTTCAATCCAAGCTAACATTTCATTAAATTCAGTAAAAATCAAAATCTATAAGCTCTTATCATCCCCAATATCCAACCATCGCCATCTTCAACAGCTCGACCACAATCCATCAATGAAGTTAAGTAACCCGGACAATGTAATCTTATCATCTTAAGTTCCATCCCCAAACTCTCGATTCTGCAACCCAACATTGCAGTCAATGTCTTCGATCACCAGTATGGACCGGTCTGTCGTGCTGATCAACAGCCTCCTCAGATCTGAATTGCATTGTACCTTTCTCAAGTCCAAGTCATACACATCAAACTTCAAGTAATTAGCCATGGCTGCAACCAAACTCGACTTCCCTGTACTGAGTGGTCTATACAACAAATACCCACGCTTCCAAGCCCTCCCGACTCTTCTGTAATACTCCTTCCCATTTATGATTTATGAACTTCTCAATATCTTCAATCAGCTCCTTCTTCGTCTCCGTATTCATCGTCATTGTATCGAATGTTGCCGGATGATTAAGAAGCACCGTACCCCAATAGTCTGTACCATTATAGTCCACTGTGTGAAGCTTCAAAGCTTTTCTCTGTTCTTTAATTGCCTTGGCTCAGCCGAATCCATCTCGTCGAACTCAGTCTCGCCGCTGCCGGACATCACAGCCCCGAACTCAGTTTTTGCCGGCGCCATCAACATCCTCACAGTAAGCCATCTACATCTTCGCCGGCGCCGCCATCAACATCCTCACAGCCCGTCATCTTCAACAGCCGGATCGGAGCCAGCCATCTCCCTCTTCGCCAGCGCCATCAACATCCTCACAGTAAGCCATCTTCTTCTTCGCCGGCGCCACCATCAACATCCTCACAGCCCGTCATCTTCAACAGCCGGATCGGACCCAGCCATCTCCCTCTTTGCCGGCACCATCAACATCCTCACAAACCGCTAACTCCTCCCTGCTTTTGCTAGATCCGCCGCCACCGGATCGGCTCTACAACAACCGCCACCTCCATCTCCAAGCTTGTGTACCTCATGGCCAAAAGTTATCCATCTGTTGAAACTTGAAAATTCTCGGCTACAACAAGCAGGAACTATCTTGGTTTGGGTTGTCACCGACAGAACTATCTTAAGGGTAATTTTGTAAATTTGCATTGGTCAATAAGGTTAAAAATGTCATTTCAAGTATTGGAGGGGTAAAATTGACCTTGTACTGATTTGTTAATGCTAACACCGTCAGTTACTTAACGGCAGGGGGTAAGTTGCTACATAAATCAAAACCTCAAGGGAGGTAGGTGGAATTATGAAACTTAGAGGGGGTGTAAGTAGAATATAAGCAAACGTCAGGGGGTGTAGGTGGAATTAACCAAAAAAAAAAAAAATCTTCAATAATAGCTATTACATAGGAGTCTAGTATATATCTTGCTAGGTGTTCTCCTACACTTCCCGTGTGGCGTGTAACGGCATGGGATGTTGAATAACTGTCTACAGGGATGGACCTAGGAATTGCCCCCCCTGAATATATATATGTTTTTTACTATTATGCCTCACTATTTTTATCATTTTGATATATATACTAATGAAATATTACCTTTGCCCCCCTTAAAATTATTAAAAAAATTCAGTATTGCCCCCCCCATCCCTTGAGTTTCTGGGTCCGTCCTTGACTGTCTATATAGCTTCTAGTGATCTGTAAAGATATTTGCATAGTGATTATGGGATTGTGTGGATTCTGTGTGCAAACCATTAGCGCTTTATTACTAATATAAGTGAGTTACTAGGAGTGATTAGTGGGTTTCTCATTGTGTAAGCAATAGACAGGTAAGCTAGTCATTTTAAAGTTTAAGCCGAAAACTGTTGACTATAAGAGATAATCAAACCAAGAGTAAAATATAAGAAGATGAAGAAGTAGAGAAGAAAGAGGAGGAGAGAAAAAGAGAGAGAGAGAGATGGGAAAGAGAGAGAGAATGAAAGAATACTTTCATCCTTCCACCACATTCTATTTATACTAACAAATTTAGAAATTACACATAAGCACCCATCATTATATAAGTAATAACAAATAAGCCCTTAACAACATTCCCCCTTAAACTGGCGCAAAGATATCTATCATGTCTAGCTTGACTAACATATTTTGCAAGCAAGTCTTGCTCACACCCTTAGTCAAAACATATCATGTGTGTTTGACATATGGAGTACAAATCAGCCAAAGACGAAGCTTTTCCTTAATGAAGTGTTGATCGACTTCAATGTGCTTTGTCCTGTCATGTTGAACTGCATTTTGGGCAATGCTAATAGCAGCCTTGTTGTCACAATACAACTTCATTGACTCGCGAACAGAATAACCCAACTCATCCAACATAGTTCGTAGCCATAACAACTCACAAACTCCATGTGCCATGGATATGAACCCAGCCTCTACACTAGATCTAGCTACTATAGACTGTTTCTTGCTTTGCTATGAAACAAGATTACCTCTAACAAATGTGCAATATCTTGAAGTAGATCGTCGATTAGTCACAAACCTTACCCAATCAGCATCAATATAGGCTTTAACACGCAAGTGGCCATGACGGCTAAACAATATTCCATTACCAGGTGAACCCTTGAGGTAGTGAAGAACATGACGAGCTGCCTCAAGGTGAGGTGTATGTGGAGCATGCATAAATTAACTAATCGTACTAACAACGTAGGCAATATCCGGGCGTGTTCTCCCCACCAATCACTGAAATCTTCCCACATCATCTAATGGGTCTCCATCCACATCATTAAGCCTATGGTTCTCCTCAATGGGAATATCAATAGGTTTAGATCCAAGCCTGCTAGTTTCGGCCAACAAATCTAACACATACTTCCCTGAGAAATGAACACCCCTTTCTTGGATCTGCACACCTCGATGCCAAGAAAGTATCTCAATGATTCGAGGTATTTAACCTCGAACTCTGTCCCCAAAAAAGATTTCATTCGATGAATCTCTTCTCTATCATTTCCAGTGACAACAATTTCATCAACATATACAATAAGGGCAGTGGTGCAACCTTGGTGCTTCTTGATGAGAAGAGGGTATGATCTGCCTGACTCTGTGTGTACCCTACTCTTTTCAAAGCAGTGATGAACCTCTCAAACAAAGCACTTGGCGATTGCTTTAACCCATACAAGGCTTTATTTAGCTTGCACACACTAAATTATGACCATTGGCAAGCTTAAACCTTGGTGGCATAGTTATATACACCTTTTCCTCCAAGTCACCATAAAGGAAAACATTCTTTACATCCAGTTGATGTAAAGGCCAATTCAAATTAGCTGCCAAAAAAAGGACATGTATAGAGTTCATCTTGGCAACTGGAGCAATTGTTTCCAGATAATCATTCCCATAGGTCTGAGCGAAGCCCTTTGCAACTAACCGGGCTTTATATCTTGCAATTTTTCCGTATATATGATACTTTATTGTGTAGACCCACTTGCAGCCTATTGGTTTCTTACCCCTAGGTAATGGAACAATATCCCAAGTACCATTCTTCTTAGGGGCCTTCATCTCCTCAAGCATGGTTTCCTTCCATGGAGTTTGACCGAGCAACTGAAACACTAAAAGGAACAAAAACAGAAGTAGAGGAGATACACGAAGTGAAAGCACGATATATTGGAGATAAGGCATCATAGGATACAAACTAAGATATGGGATGTTTTGTACAACTACGAACACCCTTACGATAAGCAATAGGAACATTAAGATCAACAGGTAAGTTATTAGGAAAAGAATCATAAGTATCAATGTCAACTGAGGGATTACCTGGATCGAGGGAGACTTCTTGGTCTTGGGGGTGAGTCAATGACTTGTTTTTCCCTCCTAGTATAGACAATTGGTTGCTTTCCCTGCTGCAAATCATTAGTGTTTGGAGGACTAGACATAGGCACCTTAGTAAGAAGCTCCCCCTTAATGGGAACATGAAAAGGAAGGGGGCATTCCCTTTGAATGGATGACGGATTCTCTACATGAATGTTAATCTTCCCCTGTAGAGAATCCCGAGCAGTGCAAAAAAAGGGAACAAACTTAAAGAATGTAACATCTATGGAGATGAATCGACGACGAGTGATAGGGTTATAACACCAATACCCTTTTTGAGTGGCGGAGTATCCAAGAAAGACGCATTAAATTGCCTTAGGGTCCATTTTGCCCTCGTGACGATGAATGTGAACATAACAAACACAACCAAACGCTTCCGAAGGGATAGTAAACAAGACAGTGTGACGGTGTAAGATAGAGAAGGGGGATTGATAGCCAAGAACCCTAGAAGGCATGTGATTAATAAGGTATGTAGCTGTCAAGGTTGTATCAGCCCAATAACTTTTAAGCAGTCCCATTTCAATTAGAAGAGAACGGGTCACCTCCGTAATATGACGGTGTTTTCTTTCAGCTACACCATTTTGTTTTGGTGTATAAGCGCACGAGGTTTGATGGATAATGCCATTATCAGCAAAAAAGGAGATAAGACCACCATACATAAACTCTCCTCCATTATCATATTGAAGGATTTTGAGGAGACAACCAAACTGAGTACATATCATCTTATGAAAGGTTTTAAAAATGGAATGGACTTCATTTTTGGTTTTCATAAGATAAAGCTCATTATAACGACTAATGTTATCAACAAACACAACAAAGTATCGAAAACCAAGTAACGAAGTAGTAGATTCAGAGACTGTTGGTTGGAGACCCAGGCTCGGTGGTCTTCATTTTGATTCAATCTCAGTGTTAGAGAGGGATGGGCTCAAGAATCCTTTTTCTGAGGAGGTAGCGTTGAAGGCGTTGAAGAGCTGCAATGGTGATAAGTCTCCGGGTCCAGACGGGTTTACTATGCGATTTTTGTTAGAGAGCTAGGATGTGGTTAAGAGTGAGGTTATGGGCTCTTTTCAGGAGTTTTATTCTCACGGGCAGTTTGAGAAGTCGTTGAACGCTTCTTTCATTGCCCTCATCCCTAATAGGGGTGGAGTTTATGATGTTATGGATTTTAGACCAATGAGTCTTGTGGGGTGTAATTTTAAGCTTATTGTTAGAGTCCTTGCTTTGAGATTGAGGGAAGTGTTGGATGTGGTTGTTTTAGAGTCCCAGAACGCTTTTGCTAGTGGTCGACAGATTCTTGACTCCATTCTTATTGCCAATGAGTGTGTGGATTCGAGGCTGAGCAGTGGTGAATCGGGAGTTCTGTGCAAGCTTTATATCGAGAAGGCGTATAATCATGGAGCTTTCTGTTGTATCTGCTTGGGAGGTTAGGTTTTGGAGAGAGATGGAGGAGGTGGATTGAGGCTTGTATTTCCTCAGTTAGATTCTCTGTTTTGGTGAATGGATCTTCTATGGGTTTCTTTGGCAGCTCTCGGGGTTTGAGACAGGATGATCCTCGATCTCTATTTTTATTCCTTATTATTATGGAGGCTCTCAATATGTTGTTGAGAAGGGCAGTGGATCTGGGTTTTATCAGGGGCTTTAGGGTCAGTAAAGACTTAGGTCATCACATGGAGATCTCTCATTTACTGTTTGCGGATGATGCCTTGGTTTTTTGTGATGCGAATGTGTCCCAGTTGAAAATTTGAGGTGTGTCCAGGTTTGTTTTCAGGCGGTTCTCGATTTGAAAATTAATATAGGAAGAGCATGCTTGTGCTTGTGGGTGAGGTTCAGGACATCGCATCTCTTGCTGTAGTACTTGGGTGTGGGGTGGGCTTTTTTTCTATCTCCTATTTAGGTTTGCCGTTGGGTGCTCCGTAAAGGAGGGTGGGAGGTTGGGATCCTGTGATTGAGCGATTTGAAAGGAGACTGGCTGGTTGGAAGAAGCAGTATCTTTCAAAGGGTAGGAAGGTTACTCTTTTGAAGAGTACGCTGTTGAGCCTCCTTACATACTTTCTTTCTCATTTTTAGATTCCTGCCTCTGTAGTTGAAAGGATTGATAGACTTTAACGGAACTTCCGGGGTGGACAGGGGGAGGAATTCAAGTATTATCTTGTTCGTTGGGATCAAGTGTGCAGGCCAATTCCTTTGGGAGGTCTGGGAATTAGGAGGTTGGCCCTTTTCAACATGGCTCTTCTGGGAAAGTGGTTGAGATTTGGAAGTGAGCGCCATCGTCTTTGGAGGAAGGTGGTTGTGTGCCGCTACAGGGAGGAGAGAGGCGAGTGGTCCTTTGATCCAGTCAAATTTGTTGGAAGTGTGGGTGTTTGGAAATTCATTCGTAAGGGAGGATGAATTTTTTAAACATATTAGATTCAGAGTGCGGGATGGCAGGGGAGTTCGGTTCTGGTTGGATTTATGGTGTGGTGATCGCCCGTTAGCTCGTTCCTTTCCCAGACTTTTCCGGATTGCCGTGGATAGGCATTCTTTGATGGCCGACTGGTATTGGCTCGATAACGGTAGGCTGGCGTGGGATGTGTGTTTTAGGCGTTCTTTTCAGGATTGGGAGTTGGATGAGGTTTCAGGTTTGGCCGAC
Source organism: Cornus florida (assembly GCF_030987335.1). Lineage (NCBI taxonomy): Eukaryota > Viridiplantae > Streptophyta > Magnoliopsida > Cornales > Cornaceae > Cornus > Cornus florida. Next base: position 80,281,158 of record NW_026775577.1, on the reverse strand, counting down.
TGGTATTGGCTCGATAACGGTAGGCTGGCGTGGGATGTGTGTTTTAGGCGTTCTTTTCAGGATTGGGAGTTGGATGAGGTTTCAGGTTTGTTGGAGCTGTTGTATAAACATGAGGTGGATGGTAGTGACACTAACTCTCTGGTTTGGGTGCCTTCCTCCCAGGGGAGATTCGAGGTTCGTTCCCTATTCCGTTGTCTCTCTGATTTTCAAGGTTCTAATTTCACTTGGAAGACGATATGGCATTCCAAGGCTCCCCTCGGAGTGGCCTTCTTTGTCTGGACTATTGTTTGGGGCAAGATTTTGATCCCGGATAATTTGAGAAAGAGAAGACAGATTACAGTCAATTGGTGCTGTTTGTGCAAGTGGAGTGGCGAGTCTGTGGATCACCTTCTTTTGCATTGCCCTGTAGCTCACGACTATTGGAGCCTTATCTTTGGCCTTTTCGGCATCCATTGGGTTATGCCTCAGTCCTCGAGGGGTTTGATTGATGCTTGGTGAGGCTATAGTGTGGGTGCCCACGCCCATGAGTGTTGGATGGTGGTTCCCCTTTGTGTTTGATGGTGCTTATGGAAGGAGCGGAATCGAAGATCTTTTGAAGGGGAGGAATCTTCCTTGTGGGCTTTGAAGTTTTATATTGTTATTTCTCTTTTTAGTTGTGTTTTGGGGAGAAATTGTATATCCATTGATGAGTTTATTGATGTTTTGGGTTCGGTGTGTCCTTAGGACCTTGTCTCTGGCTTCAGTCTTTGTATAGCTCTTAGGATGCGTGCCCTGTTTGAACGCTTTCTAACACATTTTACTTATCAAAAAAAAAAAAAAAAAAAAAAAAAAAAAAAAAAAAAAAAAAACAGCAAAAGAGGAGAGAGGAGGAGAGAAAAAGAGTGAGAGACGGGGAAAGAGATAGAATGAAAGAATAATTTCATCCTTCCACCACATTCTATTTATACTAACAGGATTCAGAAATTACACATAAGCACCCAACATTATATAAGTAATAACAAATAAGCCCCTGACAACAAAAACCTCAACTCAACTGAAAGGGCTGCTACAGAAAAATGACCTTACTGGCTAGATTTGTTGAATGTGGTTAAAGGTCTTAAGGTATGTTACGTTTCTGAATGTGTAGGTGCAAAGGCGAACCATCCATACGACTATTATTGTAAGTTTGGTGGGCCCGGCGTTAGATTTTCAGGCCCAACTCAGTTGTTATGGGTTGTTTTAAAAACAAATCTAAGACATCAGCTAAATTATTAATTATGCTGCATCTACATAGTGTTTTTTTACCCAAGTCATCTACATAGTGTTGCAATTGTCTGTTTTTAATTTTTTACAATTGGTAATTCTTGGTATCACAAGACATAAGTAACCTTTCCTTAGGATGTGGTAGGAATCGTTGAGAGAATGATTGGATACCTCATGCATAGAAACTGCATTGTTTAGGGACAGACACACAGATGGTTTAAGATGGACACATCACTATGACTGCATTATTTTCAACGAATTATGATAAAGATTTGTACATTTAATTGAGGAAAATCATAATAGGCTCATTTAGTTTCGAAGTGTTGCACAACAAATTAATTCAATTTTTGTAGAAATGGCCAACAGATATAATAATGTGTTAGGACTTTTCAAAAAATAAAAAATAAAAAAAATAATGTGTTAGGATACATATATATGTGTATATATATATATATATATATTTATATTGTCACGACCCGAATCCATAGGACCCGGTCCGTGAGCCAACATGGCCTTAACTATGCCCTTTACATACCATATCTCAAAAATGTACAGGTGTTTCCAAAATGAACATAGCCAGCAAACATTACATGCTTAACATCAAGTAACATATTACTTCAGGTGTAACATCGAGATCTACCAAAAATACAAGACCAAAACCAAAAATGAGTCCAAAGCTCCATAAGTAACTTCAAGGTTGAGATTGTGGACTGTCTTCAACCGCCAACCCTTTACCTGAAATGTTGTCAACGGGTGAGCTTAAAATGCTCAGTAGATGGTGGCTAACTAATACTTCCTAAAGTCACATAAGTCATGCTCACATAGCACATAGTGAAACAAAGAAGAAGGGATGATGCTTTGGGGATAGAAGTAAGAGTATATGTACAAGTTACCACAAATTCCAAAGAGTAACATAACGATGACACGCTTGTACTACAACATAATTCAAACAACATAGCTTTAGAAACACCATCCAAATCATATACTAATGCACACCTATGCATTATGAAGTCCCCACATAGACTCACACACATAACACAACCTTGTGATCCAAAAATCAACTCAAACACACGGATTGGTTCACCACCAAATGTGGGGTATCTCCCCATATCCCTACCCTCGCTTCACGGGTTACTAGCCCGTTGGTAACGACACCCGCTTGGCCAAGTGTTGGGATTTTTAACCCTAGAGCCACGCCCTTCCTATTTAACCACAACCAATCCCATTTTCAAAGCATTTTCCACAAACTTAGGAAAATCATCTTCACAAACTTGTGAAACTCAATACTCACACTTGTCTTCCACAACACACACACTCTATGCAATGGAATGTGAATAGTAACCAAAGAACTATGTTAATACATGCTTCAGAAATGCAGCAAAGATAACCTTCAAGTAGGCATTTTGACAAACGCAAGGCATGCTAGTACATAGGTGAGCACAATTTGCTCAAGGAAAACATTGTGGATTGGATTAAATTGACAATCATGATATCATCATGGGCAACATACATATGTAGCACTTTTAAGTATCATAACTATCACAATTGTACATGCTAACTTTCACTTCTAATACATGCTTGCAAAATGGGACATTTTGACAAACACATAGCATGCTAGCACACAACTAACACAATTGTACATGTTGAATCCAATTATAACATCAAGATTAAACAATTCATCCGTTTACATAATTTCCAGCACCTTCCTATAATTTCCAGCACTTAAATATAACTTTCAGCACTGTAAATATAAATTACAGCACCTATACATATAATTTCTAGCACCTAAATGGGATTTTCCAGCAATTAATCTTAATTTCCAGCAATAAATCTTAATTTCCAGAATTTCCAGCAATTACTAAATTTTCCAGCATGTAGTCATGTGCAAGCTAGGATAAGAAGACATAAACATGCATGCTCAAGTTCAACTTGAAAACATACATGTAGCTTATATGCAACCACAACAAAATTAACCTACCTAAATCATGCTATTGTTCAAGGAAAACTTAGAGAAATGAGAATTCACCAATTTACATCACAATAAACAAGGGTTACACACATAATAGTAAACTTACAAGCATTATGTACAACATCTACCTACAATAGCATGCTAAGTAAGGGGAAAAACATACAATCACTTACATAAACCAAGGAAACTCATTAGTTAGACAACCCTACCTCAAAGGAAACCAAAAGCCCTAATCTGTCCCAAGCTGAAAATGCCCCAAAATAAAATCTAAGACCATGGAAAGGTAGCTTAGGACTTGGTCTTCCTTTTTTTCAACTACAGCTTCTTCAAATTCTTGGTGGAAGTGGCTTCGGAAATATTTCCGAATGCGGAATCCAACCCGGGCCCACAAACCCGAAATGAATATAATGACTCTAAATGTGTTTCTAAGAGTTCTTGACTTGAAGAAAATGTCTAAATGGATCCCGGAAACCCGTGGCACGCATCCCCACACATAAGAAATATACAATGCACGCAAAACAAAAAATGTGAAAAAAAAAAAGAAATAAAATCCTGGTCATTACATATATATATATATATATTGTGGGATTTTCATGTTATAAAAATATGGGTTTATCTATCTTTTTAGATTGTTTTAGCTCTCATGCTTTGTTGTCTTCCTTCTAATTAGTTTTTCTTGAATGATCAAAACTTTCTTCTTCTTCTTCTTCTTCTTCTTCTTTTTATTTTTATTTTTTACTCAGGTAAGTTTTCAACTTAATATAATAATCTTGTACTTTTGTTCTATATGTATATATGTATGTATTTTTCCAACTTAATATAATAATCTTGTACTCTTCTTCTATGTGTATATAGGTATGTAATTTATGATAACTGTTTAATACTTTTTCCTGTTCAATTTATTTGGTTTCATCATGCATGTTTGTTGCATTGAAAAATGTCATATATGTTTATGAGAAGAATGCTGCAATAATGGTTTCACTTTGGTGCTGTCATCGGCAGTGGATAATTCCATGATATATGATAAATTTTATTATTAGATGCAGGAGTCATTTTGAATGCGATTTTATATACTTTTATGTTCTTTTCTCTCATATGCTATTGCCACACCTAGTGTGTTCATATTCTGTCATAAGATGAATTTCTGTAGTATGTAATAATGTTGTTTAGTATCCGATGAATGAGTTATAGCGAGTGCTATTTATGTACTCTTGTCTTTTCTCTCATAGGCTATTGCCAGGGGCAATTTGTACCTCCCAAAGGATATCTCGTTGCTTTGGGATTCAATTCGAGGCTTGTTCTAGTTCTAATCTCTCGAAAACTTCCGTAGTTGCCAGATATTTTCCTGGGTGGTCTCAAACACAATCTTGGTTTTCAAAAGACTCAAAACAACCGGTGAAAAGTTATTCATTGCCATCGGGAGCATTATTGACTTCAAATACTCAAGATATATCCAGTGCACCTCTTACCGGTGACCAGAAGATAGGAGTGTTATTGCTGAATCTTGGAGGTCCAGAAACTCTAAATGATGTGCAACCTTTCTTGTTTAACCTTTTTGCTGACCCGGTAAATTGCTCTTTCTTTTTTGTGTTACGCATGTCATCTCATTTTACTGCTACTGATGGAGTATATATTCTAGTAATATACCAAACCTTCCCTTCTGTCTGGATCCACTAGTTTCTTTTTGAATGGGTTCGTGCACCTTTTTTTCTGGCTGACTTGAATAAAATCTATTTTCGCTTTGCTGCGTATGCAAATTTAGCAATAAAATGGATCCATATGAAATGATAATTGTATAAATGGGAATCACTTACATACTATTGCATTTTATGTCTTGATATGTTGTTTCTTGAATTTTAAGAAAGCCTTTAGAACTAACACAATATGTCGTCCAGTAATTCTGTAGCTTTTAAGTTGGACATAGTGTATCGCTATGGGTTCCAAATATGGGTTTGTGGTGTTAATGTAGGTAGCGGAAGCAAAATTTTAAATTTATTTGCCGATCTTAATCACATGATTTTAATTGAATAAACAAAACATACCTTAAATGATTTGTAAATAATTTGATTCACAATAACACTCTTTGGATTTCTTTTAGTACCTCAAGCTTTCTGCCTCCTATTTGATTCACGGGTCTCTTCTTTGAGTTTTTTCTCAACAAAATTCATGAACAGGGAGATGGTGACTGTTAGCAGATATGATAGCCACGATTTATGGAATGACTTACCATATTAGCAGAGATTTAATTATGCTATAGAATATGCTTTATAATATGCTCTGATTTGATTTAGATTTGATTTAATTTCTTTCTTGTAAAATGAGCATGTGCTCTTTTTATCTATAAATTCTATAGTTGTGAATGAGTGTTTGATCTCATTCAAACTTTTTACATATTTCTCTTCTCTTTCTTTTATATTGTATTTCTACTTGGTGTCAGAGCCAGGGTGGTCCGACTGCAATGAGGGCATTGCGAGTTCGGCACCACCCATTTGGGAATGGTCTTAGGTGACATCGCCCATTCGGGACGTGTTAGGTAGACAGGGTGTTCCGATTTCAATGAAGGCGTTGCGAGTTTGGTACCACCTATTCAGAAATGGTGTGAGGAGACATATTTGTTTCTTTTTATGGTTTGAGGAGACATTGTTGATTCTTTCATCTACATTGTTTAAACATATGTATGAAGGGGGATGGTCTGAGGAGACATTGTTGATTCTTCCATCTACATGTTTTAAACATGTGAATGAAGGGAAATGGTCTGAGGAGACATTGTTGGCTATTTACGGTCTGAGGAGATATGATTGGTTGTTCACTGTTTGAGGAGATGATTGGTTGTTTATGGTCTGAGGAGACATTGTTAATTGTTTTTTGGTTTGCGGAGACATTTTAGATTTGTTGATCAGCACTTCATCTGTAGACATGCTTACAGAGGGCGTCGGCAAGATTGTGTTTAGGAATGCATTGTCCAAGTTGGGCGTTTTAGATATCCACGCACCAACTTGAGGGGGAGTGTTAGTAGATATGATAGCCACAATTTATGGAATGACTTACCATATTAGTAGAGATTTAATTATGCTATAGAATATGCTTTAGAATATGCTGTGATTTGATTTAATTTCCTTTCTTTATCTATAAATTCTAGAGCTGTGAATGAGTGATTTATCTCATTCAAACCTTGTACATATTTCTCTTCTGTTTCTTCTATATTGTATTTCTACTGTGACCTTCCTCTCTATCGCAAGAAAATTCTGCCTTTGAGAGAGCTCATCCATGGGATCTCTAGGGAATCGGCTTTCTAGTTATGAGCCCTAACGTTCTCTAACTAGAAACAAATTAATAGTCTTCATTAGATTTTATTCCATAATTATCTCCTTAAATAGATTGGACTTATTAAATCCAATCGGTATGATTTGATGAAGCTTTCATTAATATTAGTTGATAATTTATATATTAGTTGAATATATAACTTATCAAAATGTTCATTAAAACATTATATACGTCTAATTACCATTTATAATTAAATCTAAGTCTACAAGGGTGACAGTAAAATAAATTATTATCCCTATAGCTTTATTGGAATAAAGAAAAGTGGAAGGACCTAATAGCAAACAAATGCTCGGAAGAGACTTGCTTGTAAATAAACTACTATCTAATCTTTCTTTGTAAGTATATTGGGGGACATGTTTGCAATTATGGGCTTTTATTCCCAATTTATTAGGAAGTGTTGGAATAACTTCATACGTAGATTCTATGTTGAAGATCTATATGTACATTATATAATAATCATTATTAAATCCAATCATGCATGTACATAGCTCATCAGCGGTTGGCAATGCAAAGTTTAACGTGACATCATAAAGGTCATATAATCATCTTATCTGATGACCAATTTACAAGGATCTCTTTATTTTCCTTGATAGTCATCAATCCACATATACCTCCTTATATGTATCCATATATCCGTTTAGGAATCACTATTCATTGGTTAAGAAATAGTATTACATAAATTTATTAGAGTGGTATATGTTAGTTTCCAAGCGAATGGCCCATCTCTTAGCTCATAATTGAGAACAAAATAAGGTTTACACGTAATAGTAAGGACCGGAACCTGGCTATGATGGAGAGTTGTGCGCAAGAGAGGAGGAGGTGGATAAGCCTTGTAAAACTGAATACCGAATTTTAACAACCTTTTGAATTTAATTTAGTAGGAATTTAAGTTTATATGATAGTAGACATAAAAATCCATTAGTCTATAACAATAATAAGCATATAGTGTTAGGAATTTTAACTCCCTCCAACTAGCTTTAATATTAGTTGTTGGGAATCCAATCCCCCTTCTTCAAGCACATCGGAAGCATATCATCACATCACATGAAACATGAATATATGGGGATGCTGGAAATAGTGTCTCAAATTCCATCTGGCCAATCATCGCTTCCCACGGCATTGATCAGGGCAATTCATTTCAGCTTCAATCTTGACGATCTTTTTGCAAAACTATCATTGTCCACACTGTACGTTGCACAATCTGTCAAACCTCTAAGGCTCTCCCTTGACTGCTCTAGCTGATGTAACCCATCATAATTTTTTGATCATTGTGACCAACGAAGTCGGTTGACTCCACCTGCAACTGAAAGTCGTTACAGCACATGTTGAGACTCGTGTTTTCTGGATCTCCTTCACCTTTGGCTCTGATACCAATTTGTTGTAATATCTATACTAATTTTAGTGGAATATCTTCACATCCGTGAATGTAGGCCGATTTTGGTTGAACCACGTTATATCTTGTATTCTTTTGTTTGTGTGTGATTGTTTTGTTGGCTTTGATCATTGTTATTCTCGCGCTTCCGCTACCCCAACAAATATGATGACTAAGGTTATTCCTGCGCTTCCGCTGCCCTAACAATCTCCACCTTGAATTTGAGCCAAGGTGGAGATTGTTGGAAATTGTGTCTCAAATTCCTATGCTAATTAGTTTATATTTTAGGGTTGTATTCTATTAGATAATTTCTTGTTTGACAAGTCTTGGCTTCTAAGAAATTGTAATCCTTGTCCAACAAGGAATTGAGTTTGGAACTTTATAAATAGATACCTAGGTTATGGGTTAAGACTCGTGAGATTGAGATTGAGAGAGATGTAGTCTCACAAAATAGTTGATGGGTAGAGGTAGTTTATGGGTCGGTAGAGTATGAAAAACACCTACAATACTGGTAGCGAGGAGATAGGCTCGTGGAGTGTACATGATGACAAGGCGTGTAAACGACGGTATTGGTACTCTAGTGTTGTAATATCTTTACGAAATATAGTGGAATCTCTTCTCATCTATGGATGTAGGCCGGCTTTGGCTGAACCACATTATATTTTGTGTTTGTGTGTGATTGCTTTGTTGGCTTTCATTGGATCGTTGTTATTCCTGCGCTTACGCTACCCTAACAGGAGATACAATCATACATCAATAAAGCACAACACACGATATTTACGTGGTTCACCCAAAACTAGGGCTACGTTCACGGAGGGAAGAACTTTCACGAATCAAGAACTAAATTTATAACTGTAGAGAATGCTACTCAGTGACCCAAACCCTTCACACCCACCACTTCCTTGCAATTAACACTACTTCCTTGGAAACAAATCCCATCTTGGAATCTCTTCAAAACCCTTTACCCCCAATAGGGTTTATACAAACTTGCCCTAGGGTTTCAACTGCACACCTTGGAGCTTTACAAACCATACTCTGATACCATGTTGTCTTTAAGAGAATCAAAACAACAATAAAGTAGAAGATGAAGAAAAGAAAGAAGAGGAGGAGAGAAAAAGAGAGAAAGATGGGGAAAGAGAAAGAATGAAAGAATACTTTCATCCTTCCATCACATTGTATTTATGCTAACAAGTTTCAGAAATTACACATAAGCCCCCAACATTATATAAGTAATAACAAAAAAGCCCCTGACAACAACCTCTACATTTCTTTAACCAACTTTGTTACTCGATTGCTCAACCCCCTCTGTCTGAATTTGTGAATCTTGTTGTTTCAATAACGAAATATATATTCTTTATTTATTTATTTATAATTTACTTAGACTTCCTTGAAATAATTTATCCTTGAGAATGACCAGAGTTTAAGGTAAAAATGAAAATATCGTCCCAAATTACATGAGATCATGGTTCACAACCATTGCCACGGCTGTGGTTGCCCATGTGATATATGAGGAAATTTGGCTTGTATAACATAATGGAATAGGTTGTAGTGGTCATGAATTTTTTTCAACGTCACACATAGGGCCCAAAATGTATAGTTACACTACTACTTACAACACAATTCAATAAAACGGGTTTTTTTGAAAAAACACAAACAGAAACCTTTTTATAAATTTCCTGCTTTCTTTAGCCCTTCCATTATGTCTCAATTGATATGTCCTGACACAATCTGTTAGTCAAAGGCAACAACAGAGGTTGTCCTTATAAAAGGTTTAAGAATTATATTTATAAACTTGAAAGGAAAGATATATGGAATAAACCTTTTCTCTGTATTAGCTCACTATTCACAAGTTTACACGGGTTCTCTTTATAGGAGAGAATACACTCACAAAATTAGAAAACTGATTACAATAACTAGCTGGCCTAATTAATAATTTCCTAATTTACAGCATTTGACCAATATTATATTTACAATAAATATCCTCTAAATATTATATTTACAGCTAATAATATTTGGTGGTATTACTATTGAATCTTTTCTTTTCAACACTCCCCCTCAAGCTGGCTTGAAGATATCCTCCATAGCCAACTTGCCAATTAGTCTGTCGAACTGTCTTGTAAGAAGTCCTTTTGTAAGCACGTCTGCAACTTGCTCGGTAGTAGGAATGTACGGCATACAGATCAATCCGTTTTCGAGCTTTTCCTTGATGAAGTGTTTGTCTACCTCCACGTGCTTTGTTATGTCATGAAGCACTGGATTGTGAACGATCGAAATAACAGCTTTATTGTCACAGTCAATTTCATAGGCAACAGATTAGAGACCTTTAATTCTTCCAATAGTCTCTTAATCCTTAACACCTCACAAATTCCATGAGCAACTGATCTAAACTCGGCCTCTGTGCTGCTTCTTGCTACCACATTCTGTTTTTTACTCCGCCATGTGACAAGGTTACCTCCAACAAAGGTGCAGTAGCCAGAAGTTGACCGTCTATCAATAGCACTCCCAGCCCAATCCGCATCAGTATAGGCTTCAACTTTCAAATGCCCACGGTTTTTTAAGAGTAAACCTCTTCCAGGGGTCCCCTTTATGTATCTAAGAATTCTGTAGACTGCATGAAAGTGTTCTCGTTTAGGTGAATGCATGAACTGGCTAACCATGTTGACTGCAAAAGCTATATCTAGATGTGTATGTGACAAGCAAATCAGTCTTCCAACAAGTCTTTGATACTGCGTTCTATTCAGAACTTCTTCATCTTTAGAAGGCTGCAGCTTAAGGTTGGGCTTAATTGGTGTCTCGGCTGGTTTACATCCTAGCAGACCTGTCTCACTATGTAAATCAAGAACATATTTACGTTGATTCACAAATATACATTCTTTGGATCTAGCAAACTCCATTTTAAGAAAGTATTTTAATGCACCCAAATCCTTGATCTCAAAGTCAGTTGCAAGTCTCTTTTTCAGTCTCACCAATTCTTCATTGTCATTAGTTGTCAAGACTATATCATCCACATAGACAATTAAGACTACAACCTTGCCTTCTCTACTGTGTTTGTAGAACATGGTATGGTCAGCTTGGTTCTGACAGTAGCCACAATTCTTCACAGCTCTCCCATCTCTTAAACCAAGCTCCAGGGGACTGTTTGAGACTATATAAAGATTTTTTCAGTCTACAGACTTTATTAGGTCCCAATTTTCCCTCAGATCTAGGTGGTAGATTCATAAAGACCTCCTCCTCAAGATCTCCATTTAAAAAGGCATTTTTTACATCTAACTAGTGTAATGGCCAGCTGAAATTCACAGCCAAAGATAACAAAATTCTGATTAAGTTTATCTTGGCTACAGGAGCAAAAGTGTCCTGATAATCAATTCCATAGGTCTGGGTGAACCCTTTTGCTACTAGTCTTGCCTTGTACCTCTCTATGCTACCATCAGCTTTACATTTCACAGTAAAGACCCACTTGCAGCCTACTGTTATTTTCTCCTTAGGTAAATCAACTATCTCCCAAGTACCACTTCTAAGAGTATGCATCTCTTCCATCACTGCTAACTTCCAATTCGGATCATCAAGAGCTTCCTGAATGTTTCTCGGGACAAACAAGTGTGAGATTTTTGAGCTAAAAGCCCTACGAGTATGAGAGGGTTTTTCATAAGAAAGGTATTTGGCAATGGGATATTTTGTTTGGATATTTGATTCGAATACCTTTCCTAACAGCTATAAGAATATCAAGGTCTGATGGTTCTTGGTTAGGAGAAGCAACAGGAACTAAAGATGTGTTAGGAACATAATTACCTGTGATATCTGGAGGTCCAGTTCCCGGAGGTCAAGATTGATCATATCCAAGAGGAATAGGCTGACTTTGACTCTTTTGATGAGGTATTCTCCGACTATAAACCAGAGGCTCAGTATTGGGAACTTTTGTGCCCGGTTTTAGTGATTCTTCCCCTGTTTCAGATATAGTAATGTTTGGCACTATATGACTAGGATTCCCTTCATTGTTTTCATTGGTTTTATCACATTGTTCCTGACTTTGAATTTTGGGAATAACAGTAGGATGAGGTGAAGTCAAAATCACATTTGGTAAAAGAGTAGGAGATAAATCCCAAAAAATTTCTTCCATCACCTTATTCTCCCCCCGAAGAGAATTTTGTGAAAGTATGATTTATTTTCAAAGAAAGAGACATCTATACTCACATAAAATTTTCTTGTTTGGGGATTATAGCACTTATATCCCTTTTGATTTGAAGCATACCCTATGAAAACACATTTTTCAGCTCGAGGATCAAGTTTGGACCGGGTATTATTGGGTATATGAACAAAAGCTGTGCAGCCAAAAATCTTTCGAGGTAAATCCGAGTATATCCTTGATAATGGAAATTTTTTTTTTGAAACATTCTAATGGCGTGGTATATTTTAAAACACATGTAAGCATTCTATTAATCAAATACGAAGCTGTCAAAATAGCTTCCTCCCAAAGATATTTTGGAACATTCATTGAAAACATTATAGCATGAGCCACTTCAAGTAAATGTTTATTTTTTCTTTCAGCAATTCTGTTTTGTTGAGAGGTATCCACACAAGTAGACTGATGATGGATACCCTTTTCTTTCAAAAAACTCCCCAAAATTTCATTAAAATACTCGGTTCCATTATCGGTGTGAAAAATGCTAATTTTTGCTTGAAACTGAGTTTCAACCATTGTGTAAAAATTCTTAAAATTTTTTTCAACCTCAGATTTTTCATTCATCAAATAAACAACATAAACGGGTATGATCATCTGTAAAAGTAACAAACCATTTTTTCCTAGAGATAGTAGTGACTCTTGAAGGTCCCCAAACATCACTATGTATTAAATAAAATGGTTTTGAAGAAGTATAAGGTTTTGGCAAATAAGTAGTACGATGACTCTTAGATAAGCAACAACTTTCGCAATAGAATGATGAACAATCCAAACCTTTAAATAAAGTAGGAAACAAAAGTTTAAGATATGGAAAGCTAGGATGTCCTAGTTTTAAATGCCAAAACATTATTTGTTCATAAACAGAGTTAGAACTAACACTACTAAGGCCCTGAGCCTTTTTATTACTGGAGAAGTCCCCATCAAAGTAGTAAAGTCCATCTATTATCTTAGCACTGCCAATCTTCTTCACCGAGCAACGATCCTGAAATTCACAGTAAGAATCACAGAAAATTACACGACAATTAGATTCTTTGGTTAGTTTACTCACAGACAAAAGGTTACAGACTAGTTTAGGGATATGGAGAACAGATTTAAGATTTATATTCTCGGATAATTTTATCAAACCTTTTCCTGCAATAGGTGAAAAAATTAGAATTGCAAAAATTACCATTTGCAATTCTAATTTTTTCAAGGCCAGAACATGGTGAGTAAGTGCTAAAAAGATTGGAAAGGCTAGTCATATGATCAGAGGCTCCAGAATCGATGATCCATGGAGTAGAATTTAAACAAGAAGAAAGGGCATTAAGTGCACTACCTGTTTGTGCAAGAAAAACACTAGGAACATGAGGAATTAAATTTCAGCTGCTTCAGAAGGTCATCCATCTGCTCCTTGCTTAAGGGACTTGTCTCAGCTTCATTGGCAGTAGGAACCGCACGCCTATTTCTGTCAGCAGGCTTGCTACTCTTCCAATTCGCTGGTTTTTCGTGAATTTTCCAACAGTTCTCCCGAATATGGCGAGGTTTGTTGCAGAAGTCGCACCAGACCTGTGGCTTCTCTTCAGGTTTTCGCTGAAAATTGACTGCTTTATTAGCAGCAGTCTTGGCAACAATAAAGGCAGAACTCTCAACAGGTTCGCTGATAGTCTTCTTCCTTAACATTATATGTCTGCGGCTCTCTTCTCTTCGAACCTCAGCAAACACCTCATTAATTGGAGGAAGTGGAGTCCTGCTAATGATCCGTCCCAGTACTTCATCAAATTCCACGTTGAGCCCAGCAAGGAATTTGTAAATGCGATGAGCCTCCACGGTCCGTTTGTAGTGATTGGCATCTTCAGTGGATTTCCATTCATAATCATTGAACAAATCCATGTCCTGCCAAAGGCGCTTCAATGAATTGAAATACTTGGTGACCGAGTCTTCTCCCTACTGAATCTCATTAAGTTTTAGAGTCAATTCGTAGATCTGAGACTGATTTCCCAAATCAGAGTACATTTGATTCACGTTGTCCTAAAGCTCCTTGGCCATGGAGTAGCACATATAGTTGGAGCTAATATCCTCGTCCATGGAGTTCACAAGCCAAGTCATCACCATTGATTTTTTTACATCCCAAGTCACGTACGTTGGGTCCTCCGATGCTGATGCCTTCTTGTCTCCCATCAGGTACCCGATCTTTCCCCGCCCTCTGATGTACATTCGAACGGACTGGGACCACCGTAAATAATTGTCACCATTAAGGCGGATATTGGTGATCTGAACCGAGTGAGAATCGGTATTGGGGGCTTGGGTTGCAAGATTGGTTGGCTGGGTTGTGACAGACGAGGTTGACATGGAGGAAACGTCAGATCAGCAAAGAAATTGTGCAGAAAAGAAAATTAGGTTTTTTTTTTTTTTTTTTCTTAGGGTGGCTCTGATACCATATAAACTTGAAAGGAAAGAAATACGGAATAAATCTTTTCTCTGTATTAGCTCACTATTCACAAGTTTACATGGGTTCTCTTTATAGGAGAGAATACATATAAAAAATCAGAAAACTAATTACAATAACTAGTTGGCCTAATTAATAATTTCCTAATTTACAGCATTTGTCCAATATTCTATTTACAGCAAATATCCTCCAAATATTATATTTACAGCTAATAATATTTGGTGGTATTACTACCAAATCTTTCCTTTTCAACAATATTTTCTAGTAAATGATGAATAATAATAATTTTAAGCATGAAATAAATGGAAATTTAACATTTATAACACTTGAGAAGAGAAAATAGAAACTAACTAGAAAAGAAAAATATAATACAAGTCAAAACAAATAGCGTGGAAAATTGGTAGAACCCTTCCCATACTCTAGGTTTTAACATTCTCAAGCAAATAATAATAATAATATGCTTTACATGTTTTAACATTCTTAAAAGAAATACAATAAACATTAGTGTTAGAGTATTATTGACAAAAAGTAGCTTGTAATACAATGCTTAGAGTTCTTACTTTTTCAAAGAATATATCACTGTTCGGTCTCTATCATTTTATTTTATATATATATATATATATAATTAAATTAACTGTTTCAAGTTTCAAAAGAGCCTTCTAAAACAATAATAAAATTATTCTTGGCATATTATAACACAAAGCAATGTGGGATAGGTAGGTAGATTGCTTGCACACCTCACTAGATGAGCCAAGGGTCGTCTCTCCTTGGCACCAAATTTTTTCTTGAAAAAAAAATGTCTTCCACAAAGCAGGCCGGTGTGGTAGCGAACCTGTCCGTTAAGACAGCAAGCTGGCTGTTTTTCAAGAGAACATGCCGGTTTGCTTGCGATATTGGGACTCACTGATTCATTAGTGTGTCTCGGTAACAACGTGGCTAGTTTGCATTGCGAACTGGCCAGTTCGAGCTGACCTGTTTGGCAAACCATGCTCAAGATCTTACCTAATTTTGAAGAGGACAGATTCAAACTGTTTAACATATTTAAACTTGTCTTGATTTGCGCAAAATATTTCAAAAGTTTGCATTCATGATGTCTTGCCCCCACCTTCTTCCTTCTATTCATGATTTAATAAATGCTCACTAAGGTCTTCTTTCCAAATATGTTGGAATATAGCTTTTGATCTTGCTTGATTTAAAAAATTAGAGTCTTTTCTTTTCACAATTGTGCTTGTCTAACCATTTTAGCCTAATGTTTGTGATTTGACAAATGATACCCCAATATGTTCCACATCAGGATGTATCTTCTTGAAAATCATTTGCCATCTAATGCAATCAGCTATGAAAGAGAGAATAAAATCTATAAGAGAAAACAGAGAGCTAGATCACGCTAGAGATTAGCTTAAACACCCACAACTCAATCCCAAAAGAAAGGGGGATGTAGAAAGCTGTTGTAGCAGGCGGATAATATCAAAAAGTTGCTGAATACAACTTGGAACAACCTTTTATAAGGCACAAGGGATGCCCTAGCAAAGATTCAATCCTAATCCTACATATATATTATAATATGAGAGCTACTATTCAGTCCAGCAGAATAAAAAACACTAAAATTGACAAAACAGCACTTACATGGTCACGACTCACATACAAAATAGAAGTAGAAGGACAAAAATATCCTAACTGGAGCTTAAGACAATCATTAAACACGAAATAAAGACAAATTTAAGACTTACATAAATGACTTAAGAGCCATAAAAAATCACACAATCTGATCAAATCATCAGCTGCCCCTATTAATGCAATCTCAGTCTAGTCTTCTTAGGACGTTCAACTGTTTGAAGAAAATCCTCTTCCACTTGCTCTGCAATGCCATCTCTCTTCTCTTTCCGGAAAGATTTGTCTTTTATAAAATAAATTAGTCGTCAAAGATGGAAGGTTTATTCTATCAGTCAAAGTTGATGGCATGATTTTGAACTTGTTTGATATGGATTTAACTCGATGCATAATTTGGCAAATCTCTATTTTGATCCCTTGGGATTTTAACCTCCCACCTTTCTTCCAAACCTAGAAAATGGAATACCGGCCAATTTGAGGATCCTTGTCTTGTCTAGCTTTTTATTACCGGAAATTAATCATATTGCCATTGATTTCAATGTACTAATATGATATTGATTGTTATGTTCCTTCTCTTATTTTACTGCATCTAATCAGTCACTAATATAAAATGACATTGGGGAATGGGGGCAAATTGATCAATTTCACACAATTACTAACATAGTACTTAGATTTAGCAATCCTTTTTCCTGGGGCAAAAATTCATGGTACCTATATATCTAAGTTTTACATGACAATCTCTAGTTGATTTTTGTGTCTGACTTTATACAACTGAATAGGATATTATTCGGCTACCAAGACTGTTTCGTTTCCTTCAAAAGCCGTTGGCACAATTTATATCTGTTCTCAGAGCACCCAAGAGCAAAGAAGGCTACGCCTCGATTGGTGGTGGTTCTCCTCTTCGACGGATAACTGATGCACAGGCATGATTGTTTATAGTAATGTGCAGTTTTTTGAGTATCTTATTTCTATTCATGTTTAATTTTAGAGCTTTGCTTTTCAATGCATAAGTTTTATGAAACATACTTTAATTTTATTGTTATGTTTACTCACCACAGTTCGACAAGAGAAAAGAATGAATATGATACTTTAAAAGGAATTACTATTTCTGTGGGCTGCAGCCTTAACCCACATGCATGACGTAGAGGGTTGTAGGTGCAGGCATTGTGACTTTATAATTATGTCCTTTGGCCATTGGGGAATCTAATTGTCACCTAAATGCAGTACGGTATGCTTAATTAGACCTAGAGAAGGGGTTAATAGGTCTTTTGTATACCTTGATAACTTTGACTGACTCAGTCCAAATTTATTAGTCCCCCTTTGCATTTTAATTTATTAGCCCCTATTTGTATTTTGGGCTGTCCCAAATTTTTTTTTTTGATAAATAAAAGTATTTTAGAGAATGTTTAAAAGGGGAACGCATTCCGAAAGCTATACAAGGGCCAAAGTCAAATATCATGTTAGCTGGAATTTTTTGTTTTATCTGCTAGAGAGGATGGGTTTCGGAGAGAGATGGAGGAGATGGATCGACGCGTGTGTTTCCTCTATCAGATTTTTTGTGTTGGTGAATGGGTCTCCATCTGGGTTTTTTGTCAGTTCTCGTGGTTTGAGGCAAGGGGATCCACTCTCCCCCTTCCTGTTCATTATTGTTAAAGAGGCTTTTAGTAGGTTGATGAGAAGGGCTATGGATTTGGGATTTATCAGGGGTTTCAGGATGGGTCTAGATTCATTCAGCAGATGGAGATCTCTCACCTGCTTTTCGCGGATGACACTCTAGTTTTCTGTGAGGCAGATGTGTCCCAACTCAGATATTTGAGATGTGTCCTGGTTTGCTTTCGAGCAGTCTCAGGTTTGAAAGTTAATGTGGGTAAGAGTGTGCTTGTTCCTGTGGGGGAGGTTCAGGAGGTGGCTTCTCTTGTGGCGGTTTTAGGGTGGGGGACGAGCTCCTTCCCTCTTTCTTACTTGGGCTTGCCGTTGGGAGATTCGTCAAGGAGGGTGGGAAGCTGGGACCCGGTGATAGAGCAATTTGAGAGAAGGTTGGCTGGGTGGAAATAGCAATATCTTTCGAAGGGAGGGAAAGTTACTTTGGTGAAGAGGACATTGTCTAGTCTTCCAACTTATTTTCCTTCGCTTTTCTAGATCCCCTCTGTTCAAAATCATACGAGAGAGAGAGAGAGAGAGAACAGACATATATCTTGTATATTCAACTCACTCAACCCTAATAAGCCTATGTAGGCTTATATAAAGTGTACAAGATTTACTTAATAACACAAGGGCCTTACCAACTATATGTAATTACATAATGACCCAACATATATATATATATATATATATATATATATAACATTCTAACACTCTCCCTTAAGTTGGAGAATATATATCAAATAATTCTAGCTTAGAACAGATAGTGCTTAACCGGTTATGACCCAATGCTTTGGTAAACATATAAGTTAATTGATCTTTAGACTTTACGAATGGAGTAGAGATGCTCCCACGTAATATTTTTTCTTGAATGAAGTGACAATCAACTTCAATATGTTTGGTCCTCTCATGAAACAGAGGATTTGATGCAATGTGGACTGTTGCTTGATTATCACGGAACAATGGAGTAGGAGCTTCAACTGTTAACCCAAGTTCTTTTAGAAAATATTGTATCCATGTGAACTCACTAGTGGTATGGGCCATTGCCCTATACTCAGCTTCAGCACTAGATCGAGCTACCACCGTTTGCTTTTTACTTCGCCATGTAACAAGATTTCCTCCTACAAATGTGCAGTAGCCTATAGTAGATCTCCTATCTGAAGGAGAACCAGCCCAGTCGGCATCTGTAAAACCTTCCACCCTGAGATGACCATTTGATTTATATAGTAACCTAAAACCTGGAGCTTGCTTGAGATATCGGATAATCCAAAGAGCAGCAATCCAATGTGGCATTCTAGGGGCTCCCATGAACTGACTTAAAATACTAACTGCATATGAAATATCAGGTTGAGTGATAGTGAGATAAATTAATTTCCCAACAAGGCGACGAAATCTGCCCGGGTCATTAAATAGGTCACCCTCATCAGACACAAGTTTTGTATTTGAATCCATAGGAGCATCAATTGGACAACCACTCAACATACCTGTTTCTTCTAATGAGTTCAACGCATATTTTCGTTGAGATAAACTTATACCCTTCTTGGATCTAGCAACTTCAATACCCAAGAAATACCTATGTTTACCCAAGTCTTTAGCGTGGAATCGATATTGCAGAAACAACTTCAACTTAGCAATGCCTTCAGAATCATCATCTGTGATCACAATATCATCTACATATACCACAAGAAATATGAAGCCAGCTTTAGTGCGTTGGTGAAATACCGAATGGTCGGTCTGACATTTGTTAAGACCAAATGTTAACGCCGCCTTAGAGAATTTTCTAAACCAATCCCGTGGAGATTGTTTCAATCCATACAGGGCCTTTTTAAGGCGACAAACAGTGTGAAGATACTCCTCCTGAGCAACAAACCCAGGTGGTTGCTCCATATAAACCTCTTCTGCTAAGTCACCATGCAAAAAAGCATTTTTAACGTCTAATTGAAACAGAGGCCAATGTCTATTAGCAGCAAGAGAAATCAAAACACGAATAGAAGAAATCTTAGCAATGGGGGTAAACGTCTCATCATAGTCAATACCAAAAGTCTGTGTATAACCTTTGGCAACAAGACGTGCTTTTAAACGCTCAACGGACCCATCTGGAAGATACTTCACAGTATATACCCAGTGACAACCAACAGGTTTGGCACCTGAAGGTAATGGAACAAGATTCCACGTGCCATTCTGATGCAAAGCATCCATTTCATCTTGCATGGCTTTCCGCCAGCCCGAATCAGACAAGCATCCTGCACAGTCTTAGGAACAAATGTAGTAGACAATTGAGAGGAAAAACATGAGAAGGATGGCGATAAGGAATTATTAGAGACATAATGAGCAATAGGATGATTAGTGACACATGAGCGAGTACCTTTACGAAGTGCAATAGGCAAGGAATCAGACACAGTAGATGTTGTTGGATCCAAAGACTCTGAAGACAATGGAGTAGGCACGACAACAGATGGCTTTGGTCTTCGAGTGTACACCTGTAACGGGGCAGGCGAAGGATATCTAGGTTGAAGAGAAAGTGAGGGAAGAGGAATCGCAGGAAGAGGCGACTCAGGAGTGATATCAAGAAGTGAATCATTATCTAAAAAATATGGGATGGACTCACAAAAGGTTACATCCGCGCTAATGAGGTACCATTGAGAAACAGGACTATAGCAGCGATAACCTTTATGAGAACAAGAGTATCCAAGAAATACACACTATGTAGCGCTGGGGTCTAGTTTATCAAAACCAGGACCAAGATTGTGGACATAGCATACACATCCAAAAACTCTAGGAGGAAGAGAAAAAAAGGGAGAATTAGGCAATAAAATAGAATATGGAGATTTGCAAATCTAATACAGATGACGGCATACGGTTAATAAGATGACAGGCAGTAAGAACAGCATCAGCCTAAAACCGTTTAGGCATACGCATATGAAAGAGGTGTCGATTCTTACGTTCTGCAACTCCATTTTGTTGAAGAGTATAAACACATGAATTTTGATGAATAATTCCTTTATCACTAAGATATGTATCAAAGGGGGTTGAAGAATATTCCTTAGCATTATCAGAACGTAGAATACGAATTGGGCATCCAAACTGAGTTTTGATTTCTTTTTGAAATTTTTGAAAAATTAAAAATAACTCAGAATGATCTTTCATTAGAAACTACCAAGTCAGGCGAGAATAATCATCCACAAATGTCACAAAATAATGAAATTTATTTTTTTAAAATGCTTTATTGGACCCCATACATCGGAATGAACCAAATGAAAAGGACTAGAGACATGATTATTAATCCTAGACTTGAAAGACACGCGATGGTGCTTACTAAGTTGACAAACTTCACATGACAAGAATTTCAAATGACTAAGACTAGGAACTTGATGCTGCAAAACTTGAAGTGACGGGTGACCAAGACGACAGTGCCACTGGAATAGAGACAAAGAAGACTGAAGAGCCATAGGATAAGGTGCCAAATCAAAGAAAAATAAGCCACCAGCTTCATATCCCGTACCAATCTTCTTCTTCGTCTTGAGATCCTGAAACACACAAGAATTAGGATAAAATGTAACAGAGCACTGAAGAGATTTAGTAAGCTTACTGATAGACATTAAATTAAGGGGAAACTGAGGAACATATAAGACAGATGAGAGAGACAAGGAATCACTAAGTTAAGTTGTCCCCAAACTTGAAACCTTAGTGGATGAACAATTAGCCAGAGTAACACTTTGAGGAGGAGGTACAGAATTAAAATCAGACAGGAGAGAAGAACATCCAGTCATATGATCGGATGCTCCAGTGTCTTATGATTTAAGGACTATGAGTGGAAGACAATAGACAGGTGTGTGCAGTACTTGACTGGGCAAAGGTAGCCATGGAAGATGAATTAGATGTTTGCTTATAAGACAAAAACTGAGTATACTCATCACGTGGAACAGGGACCGTATTTGATTCAGCTATGTTGTGAGATCCAGAAGCAACATCCTTCGGAGAGGAGGAAACTTGATTTGCATAACTAGATGGTTTGCCATGAAGGTCCCAACAATAATTCACAGTATGATTAGAAAGGCCACAATGAGTACATTTTTGTGATTCCCTGCCACAGCCACGTCCTCCCTGTGAATCACGACCGCCACGTGTGGAGCGTCCCCCACGACCTCCACGGTAAGCAGTATTTTCACCCTTTGAAACTATCAATGCTGAATGCTCACCACTCTGCTGAGTATTCAAAGTTGAGGTATCACTTACAAGTGTAGTGCGCTGAAGTCGAGAAAACACATCAATAAGAGATGGAAGTGTGGGACTGCCCATAATCTATGAACGAAAAGACTCATAAGCTGATGACAAAGAAGTAAGAAAACAGACAACATTAAAGTCCTCACGTTGTTGTTGCATACTTCGAACATCAGCAGTAATCAGCTGATACATATTCAGCTCCTCACAGACTCCCATAACTTTGGAATAATACTCTTCTATACTGTGATTACCTTGTTCAAGATTGAAATACTGCTAACAGAGCTCATAAACATGAGTGATATTACCTGTCCCAGAATACAGTTGTTGCAATCTGTTCCATATCTCCTTGGCAGTATCCAAATAAAGTAAAGTTGAACTGATTTGAGGTTCAATACTGTTTATCATCACAGAGATGATCTGAGCATCTTCCTTTTTCCATGCATTAAAAGAAGCATCAGTTTCCTTGAGTTTCTCTTTAGTCAGATGAGTACCAAGGCCTCTACCTTTAAGAAAAATTTTAACAGATTTAGCCCACAGTATGTAATTCTTCCCATTGAGTTTAACTAAAGTCATGGGAGAATGAAGACCAGATGTGGGAGAAAACAAATCGGAACTGGACGCCATGTTGAACCCAGCAAAATTGAGAAGAAGAAAAGAAAAAAAAAAAAAAAAAAAAAAAACTGAATTTGTATTTTGGCCGAACCTGGCGAACGGGCCGAATCTGGTCAAACGGGCCGGAGTTGGGCAAACGGGCCGGATCTAGGCTATCCCAGGTTTAGTAAACCAAGGTTGGAATAGCATAACCGTGTAGCCAAACACGGGCCTTCTTCTTCACACCTTCACAAACGCCGATGAACAACGCAACGGAGGCAACGACAACCCAATCACAAGCAACGACCGAATCAATAAGCAGCGACCGCTGCAACTTCCGACCAAAAAACGCGAATCGATGAACCTCACCTCTGCAAATCGAGACGGCAGATGTCGGCGAGCTCGCTGACAACCAAAGAGGAGCTGCCGGCGACGACGAACAAGCTTCAGATCTGACGACGACGAACGGGGCTACAAATATGACGACGGTGAACGAGGAGTTGCCAGCAGAGACACCAACACCACAATCGCGATTCCGATCTTATACAAGAGCAACCCAATTACAGACTCTCACACCCATGATCGTGTAGCTCTGATACCATGTTCAAAATCATATGAGAAAGAGAGAGAGAACAGACATATATCTTGTATATTCAACTCACTCAACCCTAATAAGCCTATGTAGGCTTATATAAAGTGTACAAGATTTACTTAATAACACAAGGGCCCTACCAACTGTATGTAATTACATAATGACCCAACATATATATATATATATATATAACATTCTAACACCCTTCTTTATTTTTGGAAGACTTAAGATGCTTCAGCAGAGCTTCCTTTAGGGCGGCCGGGGGAGGAGTTTAAATTTCATCTTGTCCGATGGGATCAAGTTTGTAGGCCTTTTCAGTTGGGCGGTCTTGGGATAAGGAGGTTGGCCCCCTTCAACAGAGCGCTCCTAGGCAAGTGGTTATGGAGATTCAGTTGCGAAAGACATAGGTTATGGAGGAAGGTTATTTCGTGTCGCTTTGGGGAGGAGAGAGGGGGATGATCATGTAGGCCGGTCAAATCTGGGTGTGGAAATTCATTCGGAAGGGATGGGACGAGTGTTCTAAGCATATTAGATTCAGAGTTTAGAAGGGAAGTGATTTTGGGAGGATACTTGGTACTTGGATCGCCCATTGACTTGTTTGTTCCCAAGGTTGTTCAGGATTGATGTTGATAGACATGCTTTGGTAGCTGATTGTTATCGACTCGATAGCGGTAGGTTGTCTTGGGATGTGCGATTCCGGCGATTCCGGGATTGGGAGTTGGACGACTGGCTTGCTAGACCTTTTGTATAGACAGGAGGTGGATGGTACTGGTTTGGATTCCTTGACTTGGGTGTTGTTTGGGGCAGCGAAAGTATGCGAACACAAAGATAAGATATACATGGTTTACCCAAATTCAGGGTTACATCCATGGATGAGAAGAGATTTCACTATGATTCGTAGAGATATTACAACAATAGAGTTCTAACACCCCATACATGCCTTTTCACCATGTGCCACTTCACGAGCCTATTCCCTTGCTATCAGTGTCGCCGGTGTTTTCCTGCTCTATTAATCCATATACTACCTCTATCCATCAACTCTCTCATGAGATTACATCTCTCATTCTCATAAGTCTCAACCAGAGCCTATGTATCTATTTATGGAGTTCCAAGCCCAATTACTTGTTAAACAAGGATTTCAATTTCTTAGAGGCCAAGACTTGTTAAACAAAAAATTACCAAACAGAATACAATTCTAAAATAGAAACATAATTAGAATAGGAATTTGAGATACAAATTCCAACAGGTGTCTTCTTTGCAGGGTACTTTTCAAGTCCGTTACTTTTTTCCTTGCCTCTCCGGGTTTCTCGGTTCCTATTTCCCGTGGAAAACGGTTTGGCATTTGAAGGCTCCTCTTAGGGTGGCTTTTTTTTGTTTGGACTGCAGCTTGGGGCAAGTTTTTGACTCTGGACAATTTGAGAAAGAGAAGACAAATCATAATCAACTAGTGTTGTTTGTGTAAGAATGTTGGAGAGTCTGTGGATCACATTCTTTTGCATTGTCCCTTGGCTCAGGAATACTGGAGTCTTATTTTTGGTCTGTTTGGCGTCCAATGGGTTATGCCCCGGACTTCAAGGGATTTGATTGACATGTGGAGGGGCCACAGGGTGGGGGTTCATGCTCGTGACTCTTGGAGGGCGACCCCCCTTTGTGTTTGGTGGAGTCTTTGGAAAGAGCAAAATAGAAGATCTTTTGATGGGGAGGGGAGGAATCCTCCACTGGGGCGTTGAAATTTTCTATTATTTGTTCTCGTTCTCGTTTTAGTTGGGTGATGAATCGTGGACTTTTTAGGTTCTTTGGGTCCATAGGGCGGCTCCCGGAAATGACCGATGCAAAATCCGACCCCCTGACGGCCAAAAAGGCGTAAATGAATTTGAAATGGAAATTTTGAAAACCAAAACAAAAAAGATTCCAAATGAGAAAATACGAACAACGGAAGAAACGGCGTTAAAAACTGAGTCCCGAGCAGAGAGTTATGCCTAAAACAAGTTCCCTTTTTGCTTTCGGTATTTGTATAGCTCTTGTGACACATTCCCCTTTAGAACGCTTTCTAATACAGTTTTACTTATAAAAAAATAATAATAATTACGGTAACTAAGTAAAGGGTAAGTCAGCTAATCTAATCCCATAATTACAACAACTAAATTTAAGTCAAGTTAATGCTAGCTATTAGTCCTAATTGTAAGGCATAATTTTTGTCACTATTTACGTCTCCCCGCAAATTGATGCTGGTTCTGATCAAGCAACAATTTGGTTGTAAGAAATTCATGATGTGGATGAGGTAAGGCTTTTGTGAATAAATATCTGCGAGCTGGTTGTCAGAGGAAACATGAGAAAGCTGTATTGAACCTGTGAGAACATGGTTTCGAATAATATGGCAGTCAACTTCTATATGCTTGGTCCTTTCAAGAAACACAAGATTATTAGCAATCTGTATAGCATTAGTGTTGTCAGCATTAAGTGGAGTAGGACCAAGAATTGGAATTCCGAGTTCCAGAAGTAGTCTATGATGCGATATCACCTAGCTACTAGCATATGACATAGACCTGTATTTAGCTTAGCTGAGGATTTAAAAACCGTTGGCTGCTTTTTGCACTTCCAAGAGATTAGAGATGACCCGAAAAACATACATCAACCAGTTGTAGAATGTTGTGTATCTTGGCAGCCAGCCCAATCAACATCAACATAACGCTGCCCCCTGCAACCCCCAGCCAACTCACCGCGGAGTTGGAGTGGTATGTGTGGATGTGATTAACACTACTTCGTTGCAAACAAATCCCATCTTGGAATCTCTTCAAAACCCTTCACACCCACTAGGGTTTACACAAACTTGCCCTAGGGTTTCAACTACAAAGAGCTTTACAAATCATGCTCTGATACGATGTTGACTTTAAGATATAATCAAATCGAAAGTAAGTGATAAAGAAGAAGAAAACAGATGAGAGAAAAAGAGAGAGATGGGGAAAGAGAGAAAGAATGAAAGAATGCTTTCATCCTTCCACCACATTCTATTTATAATAACAAGTTTCAGAAATTTTACATAAACCCCAACATTATATAAGTAATAACAAATAAGCCCCTGACAACAGCAAACACCACTTGGTACTTACTAGGACCAACACTCAGCACATTGCAAATGCTAAGGGAATACCCCAAAATAGGGGTCCGAATATGGGAAGAGATCTTCCCTAAACTGTTGCACACACCAGGCGACTGCCTTTGGGTTTCTATAGCTAGGCAGTCGCAGCAAGAGGGAAAAAAAAAGGAGAGAAGGGGAGAGAGGTTTGTGATCTAGGGTTGGTCGCAACTTAGGAGCAGAAAAAAAATTGACGCAAAGAGAAAGAGGAGAGGAGAGAAATTAGGCTCTGATGCCAAAAATCAAAATATGTATAACGACTCCTAATGAGACTAGCCACTCTTTATATATATACAAAAGGAGTACGTTAAACCGTAACATAAGGAAAGAAAAATAAGGAAACATCAAGCCTTAAAATAAGTAAAGAAAAATAAAGTCAGATTTTCAACAGATCGAACCCTACTGGTGGTTCATCGATCGAAGGCTGCAGTGGATCCATCGATCGAGGCTCTTCATGGCTCAGATTGAAGTTACAAAAAATTGCATGCATGTTATCTAAAACAATTTGTATGCAATCAATTCCCTGGTGTCGGTGCATAGATAGCATTTAAGTACGTATAGATACCTTTAAAACTTATATGCATTACTTTAAAAAAAAAATTCTTAATACACAAGTTAAGAAAACTTTGAAACTTGTATGCATGATTTTCTGAACTTTTCTTCACATTTAAGTAAGTTTAAAAACTTTGAAACTTGATAAGATATATACGTTTAAGTTTTGAAATCACGTTTTAATTCAAACCATGCCCAGAATAAACTAACCTAGGGTCATTCTAGGCCATTACCTGTTAGTCTAGCCAAGTGATTGAATATTTATTGCCGTTGCATCCTCGTGTCTGTTTTTTTGTAGCTGAAGTTCACTGTCAACTCAATGACACCATGACACAATTATATTCACGTTTTGATGAGGATTATGCCAACATGTGGCTCTATTTCCTAACATCAATAATGTTGTTATGTGTTGATTAATGGACATTGTAATTCTAACTTATTTCCTTTTCAAGAACTTGACCATTTTAACTAATTTTTTTTCAAGCACACTTCAAAGTCTCATATTTATCAATGGGATCAGAATTAGTGAATTCAATTTTCTTCATGGCTGATGGTTAGTAATATTTCTCTATGATAAACAAAATATACCCATTTAAAATATTTTGCCCTTTAAAAGATTGATGCTTGATAATTTGAGAAGGAGAAGACAGGTTGCTGTGAACTGGTGCTGTATGTGCAAGCGGGATGGGGAGTCAGTTGATCACGTTTTATTGCATTGTCCCGTGGCTCTAGACTGTTGGAGTCTTATTTTCGGCCTGTTCAGTGTTCAGTGGGTTATGCCTAGGTCTGCGCGAGGTTTGGTTGATGCATGGAGAAGTTTCTATGTGGGGCCCTCACACCCGAGATCTTTGGAGAGTGGCACCCCCTCTTGTATTTGGTGGTTTAGTTGGAAGTTGTGGAATAGGAGATCCTTTGACGGAGAGTATTCTTCCTTTGGGGCTTTAAAGTATCCTATTGTTTGCTCTATTTTTTGTTGGGTGATGGGAAGAAATTGTAAATTTTTAGAGGTAGTTGATTTTTTGAGCTCGTTAGCTGTTAGGGCCTTTTGTCCGTTTCCCTCGTGTAGTTCCTTGGGATGCGCTCCTCTTTTGAGCGCTTTTTATACATTTTTACTTATAAAAAATAAAAAAATCTGCCCTTAAAAATGCTCTATGTGGTGACTCTTTTTATATTTCACTTTTACTCATTGATTATTAATATCCTTGTTCAGGCTGAAGAGTTGCGGAAGGCCCTTTGTGATAAGAATGTCCCAGCAAAGGTGTATGTTGGCATGCGTTATTGGCATCCATTCACTGAAGAAGCTATTGAACAGGTACCTGGATATTTACAACACAAATCATTTAACGTATAACAATTAAGGCACCAACATCGGTGGAGTTTGTTTACCCTTCATCCTTTTCCTGGATTGTTAAAAGAAACTTACATAACTAATCGGTGACGCATTAAGCTATTGACTTATTAGAGGGAACGGGATGTTTATGATCAAAATGGTGAAAAATATTTTCATTCTTTTACTTGTCCCTACTTATGGTGCTGCCTTTCCACCAAGTAATGTAAAATACCAATTCAGTACCATCTTGTATTAGCTCTTTATGTCACGAAGCTTGTCATTTGCATTTTATCATTTTCCTGGCAGATTTTCAATCACTTGGTTTGAGAATCATAGTCAAAGAAGCGCTGGCTGAATCAGCTTTATTGGAAGATTTTAAGTGTTTATTATAAAGTTTGACAATTTTGAGTGTTGAGCTGATTTTTTCACAGAACTTGATAATTTTCGAGTTGAATGGTACTCAGGCTAATTAGAGTTGAAGTAAATTAAGAATTACTAAAGCTCTATGACCCCATCAATGTTGAATTGAGTTGTTTTAGGATAATCTTCACAACCTTCTAATTTAGGAAAACAGAAATATTTTTAATGGTTAGGTATACTTAATATTGTCTCTCTGTTTCTTTGCGTGTGTGTGTACTAGACTATTTTATTCTTTAGATCTTGTTTGGTCAATAGCACTTATGTTGGCAAATTTCATAGATCAAAACTTGAGTTTGTACTTTTGTTTCAATATCTAACTTAGTTTAGAAATTTGATGAAAGTTAGTTATAGTTAGTTACCTCCCAAGGTGGAATATGGAATTTATTCCACTTTCAAGGGCCTTTTTTGATAATCTTCATCAAGTTGAAAAGGTAATTTCACATTTTGATGCACTGGCCAATTAGGGTTCTTGTGATGTTGTGGACCAATTTTTGTTTTGGTCAACACGTCCCCATTTTGACCTGAAAAACTGGCCCTGGGAAAAAAAAAACTGAACTGTTTTTCTCTTGCAGGTCTTGGACCCTGTTTAGGACACTCTCGTAGCCTAGTATATAAGGGTGTTTAGTTTTTGGAGTGGGATATGAGAGAACACTGAAAACTGCAGGAAAGAGTGTGTGGGGGAGAGAGAGAGAGAGAGAGCGCTAGGGTTTGGGGGCTGAAATTTGTAATCTCCTTATTTTCGCATATTGTAATCTTTTGACAAATCTTCGCTGTGAACTAGTGGTAGGCAAAACCACATAAATCTTTGTTTTCTTTGTGTGGTGTGTTTATTTTTCTGCTTGATTCTTGATTTGTTCTTGTAAATCTTTGTATTCTTTGTGTGTGGTGTGTTTATTTTTCTGCTTGATTCTTGATTTGTTCTTGGTTCACCGTGTTTGTCGTAGCAGTTCATGTATTGCATATTTAGGGTTTCTAAATGTTAATTATTTAAAGAAAATGTTTTATTTATGCCTGAATATAGTTTGGAAATTTCTATATTGAAATATTTTCTTAAGTTAAAACCTGCAGAAGGGTTTTATTGATCGAGGCATCAATCAAAGGCTTCTGGAGTGATGTTAATTCATTCATTGAGCTGTCCGGGAAGGCAATTTCCAACTTTGTTTTAAACTCTCAAAAAATCTTATTCTCTTACTACTACTACTACGTTGCCTATCTATATCAAAAGTTTGGGCAGACCTAAACAAAACAACATACCTCTCATACACAAAGAGAATACATGATTGAGTGCTGAATGAAACAACATACCTCTCATACACACACAGAATATGGTGCGGTGATTGACCGCACAAGAGGACCACCCACCTCTCTCCTCTCCATAGCCCATGACGATCGCCACCGAATCTCCACTAATACTTACCTAGGAGAGCCCTTTCAATCAACCTCCTAACGCCCAAACCACCCAACTGAATAGGCCTACACACATGCAGAGATGTCATTGTAACTCCTAAAGTCCTTGTAACCTCCATGAATGCAAGTCAGAATTAGTAGAAAATAAAGATAATGTTGGTCAGGGTTTGAGAAATAGACGTATTGATTGGGTGTTTTATATTATTGGTCTGAAGAGGTAGCGTTGCTATTTTATAGCCTATTTGGGCTGATGTTGAAATTTGAAATAAAAACCGATGACATGAATAGGCCTATATATCTATGAGTAAATAGAATATATAAACAGTTGAAAATGATCAAAACATATGGGTAATGGCTGAACGTCTCTCTCTTATAAATCCTAGTAGTCACTCGTAACTGACAGACTTTCTAACAGTCCAAAAATGAAAAACATGTGATTGAAATGGCTCTCACACGTGTGCGCGCCACTCCATGCCTGACTATACAGTGCATGCACGACACAACACGGGCAAGTGCATGTATCCCGAAGTGCTAAAACTTGGATTGGTCAATTAAGGAGCCCAATGGTAATGGTATATAAACTCTGTGTGGTTCTTTACAAAATCAAGATTACTCATATATCTATGGGCCTATTCACGTCAAAACTGTTTTTGTTCATTTTGAGTCTTCTGGCTTAGATACTTGTCAAACTCACAAGATTAGTATACAGTGCAAAAATTGTGGATTTCCTAATAGTTGCATTTTTCATTGATTTTATTTTTTTATAGATAAAAAGAGATGGAATTACAAAGCTTGTTGTGCTCCCTCTATATCCCCAGTTTTCAATATCTACTAGTGGTTCAAGCCTGCGACTGTTGGAGAGTATATTCCGGTGATGATTGGACCTATGCTACTTTTACATTGTGGTGTTCCAATATTACTATACAATGTTAATTAATTTGGTCATTTGGTGAATTTTCTAATTGGATATTTAGGGAGGACGAATACTTAGTTAACATGCAGCATACAGTTATACCTTCCTGGTATCAGCGTGAAGGATACATCAAGGCCATGGCAAATTTGATTGAGAAGGAGCTAAAATTTTTTGACAGCCCTGGAAAGGTAGCACATTTTCTTATGCAACTATGTATTCGTAATCAGTTAAATTATTTTGTAAACCTCTTACCAAAACTCCATATAAATTTGGTTTTCAGAGTCTAAAAATAAGTTTCGCTTTTGACATGTGGCTAACACTTTTGGACACTCTTGGATACATCTAACATAATTGGAACATTGTAATTCAACTTTTTCTTAGGTATAGTAAAAGTAATTTTTAAATAATAATCATATAGTTTTTTTTATTTTTTTATTTGTATTAATTATTAAAAATTCTAATTTTTTAAAAATAAGTAGGATATTGATGAAATTGGTTCTTCTATAAAATTTTCTTCTTTCTTTGATCAATACAATGTGACAAGGATGATGACAGTTTCAAGAAGCATACACACACTTATAAGTACTCAATGCATTTACAAGGAAAACCCTCTTAATATGGAAAAACCTTGGTTCTTGGCCTCAGCCAATAAAGTCTCCACTAGTTGTATGCAAGTAGTTACGCACTCTGCTGTCTCACTCTCTGCATACACTCTTGTACAAGATGAAACACTAGCTTTCACAGTCTCTACACACACACTAGCACCACTAAGTGCACTCTGCACTCTCCCTGCCCTAAGCAATCATGCTTGGACCCTGCAAACTCTCACAGCTCACCAAATACATATAAAAAGATGTATTACAACAATACTTAAGCTATTACACAATATTAGAGTGATACACAAGCTCAAAGTATCAACCACAACAATTGTTCTTCATTCTGCAGCAGTTCGGGTTTGAAGGGTAAATATGGAATTTCATGTACGTTCAAGCTCATAGATGAATTTCACAACCTTATATCTTCAATACAAACATGCTCAAATGATAATCATGATGAGTATAACATGTATAAACAATTACAACACTGATATAGGCTCAGTTCTGCATAACCTTCAAGAACTAGGGTTTCACAAGGTCAAGCTCTGTGTTGATCTTATTTCTTTGCAAACCTCAACTTCAACAGCCTTGATTCAACAATGGAATCTTGCTCTGATGATAATAATGCAACTCATAGCAAAATATTGTGATAATAAGTTCAAGCTAAACCAGTAAAAGAGGCTAAAACACAGGTCTGAGACATCAAAATCAAATACAGCTATAAGATGGTCACACACGTACCTTCTGCAGATGTAAAATGGTAAGTTACACTTGCCTCAACCTTGTCTCAGCACCCCAACATGCTCATACCAAACTCAGACCTCCAAACCAGCTTCTGCACCAGCAAAATCACAGCAACAGGCCTTTATTTGGTATTCTACTCGTGTTTACTCTGAGTGTATTTCTGAGCTCAAATCAAGCTTTGATCATTATAAACAATCTCAGAAATCTATGTTCATATTCAGCTCTTTGGTCTCACATAATGTACCTTACCTTGGGGTTTTTCAAGAAGGCTTAAACCCTAAACAATGCTATAGTAGCCCTTGAATATAAATCCTATCTCAAAGAGGAAATATATCTGGCGACACCATTATCCAATCATTGGCCACGGAATAATATGTAATGTCCTCTGTGAATGGACCATAATACCCGTCACCTTTACAGCATTTGTCTTTTTGCAAGCAAGCTAATTGACAGCTTGTGTATGTATATGTATATGTATATGAATATGAATATATATCAAATTTAATCACTAAGCAATGAATAACAACTTGCATTTCCTCACACTAAGACCACAGGACACGTGTCACAAGAATGCTCAGCTATTTTGTATTGACCAAAATGATGCTCTTGTAGTGACATTTGTCAATATATATTGTCTTCTGTAGCTGTGACTGTGAACACTCGATCAAACTGAGAATAAGAGCAATTCAATACAATGTACTATTATACACAAGTGTATATGATATAATACATGTGTGGAAAAACTTAATTGTCCCTGAAATTCTCTGTAGCCAAAAATCAACATATATGCTAGGGCCTGTAACCCTAATTGGCCTGCACAGTGAGCCTTCAACACAATGTACCTTTCTTAGACCATTTGAAAAGTCTTCTTATCAATGTGGAATGACCAAGCTGTCCCTGAAGATCACTATTATGCAGTGTGCATGCCAGAATCACTTAAGACTCAATGTAGTGAACCTGTGACAGTCTTTTTGACATTTAAAGGGCAAACCCTAAATCAAAGGTGGGACCTACAGATATCATGAGTGTTTGGGTCAAAGATGGATAATGTATCATAGTTATGTTGTGTATATTCATTATTTGATACACAAAACAAATTTCCACATTTTCTTATCCTTGATGCATGTCGTCTAGGTGTCAAAATCACGATGACGCTAATAATCTATGCAGCGTGACTCATTGCTTAGTCAGACACAAATCACTCCACTTTCATATTGCTTTTTTTTTAAAACAGAATACTGATTTCTTCGTTATTTGTAATGAAATTCCTGATTCTTAGTTGTTTGAATCCATCTTGATTACTGTTTTGATTATAAAATTTGAACTACTGATCTCTAATCCAACATGTGCCTGGCGTCACATGATATAGTTAAAATTGAAGTGAAATTTTCTGGCACGTTTTAAACAAAATAAGGCCATAGGATGCAGGTGTGTGCCCACACGTTATTTTTGAAGCATGCTAATTTTTGCTTCAAATAATATATTTTTTTTCTAATGGATTTTGAATTTATAATTTCTAAATGACTGGAATTTAAATTTATGATTTCTAAACGGATGCTTAAAAGTTAAAACACTTCTCTTTTTCAATATGGTTCTATATGTTATCCACGGTCAAGTCACAGTCAAGGCACTGATTTCTCTAATATTGTAGGAGTTGAGGCTCAAAATGACGCATGCACCTGAGTGAAATAAGGTGCTTGTGTTAAACTGTACTTCTAGTTACATGCACTTATTGTATTATTGAGGATAAGTCACACGTTGTTGAGTGTTGTGCTCAGCACGTACCTTTGAGGAAACTTGCTTTACTTTTAAATTTTACATTGCTCCTCTCAAGCTTCTATTAGATGCACATCTCAGAAGTTTCTAGCTTTAACCATTACCTAGCCTCATCATTCCATTACATTGTTATTTATAGACAATCTTATTTTAGAATGCGCGTTACAGGTGATGATATTTTTTAGTGCGCATGGGGTGCCACTTGCATATGTGGAAGAGGCTGGTGATCCATACAAGGCTGAGATGGAAGAATGTGTGGATTTGATTATGGAAGAATTAGAAAAGAGAAGGATAACTAATGCATACACTCTTGCTTATCAGGTAATTATGATGAACCTTGTTTCAGCCGAATAAAATGCCATCATCATCATCATTAGACTGTGGTGGTGGAACAATATTAAAAAGTTTTGAAATGATTGAAAAGGCTTCGAATACAAATTGCAGGAAATCATCTGGATTGACAACATATAAATTTGCTAAATAAAGTAATTTAATTGTTCTAAGGGCTAAGTTTGGAGATAGTAGTTCTTTTGATCATTGTTACCAAAGAATCTGCTTTTTTTACTTAGTATTGTCCAAACCAATGGCAATTTAGATGTCATTTTCCGATAGGATTTGCCAGTGGTAATTACTGGACCTAATAGTAGTTATATCTTCTTCTTTAAGTTATTGAAATTGAGCTAACTTAAGGAAAAAATAATCATAATTTATGTTGATCTACACATCAGCCAGGCCTTAAAACTTCTTTTTCCACAAGAAATTATGCTGCTGGAGAACACACACACACATATATATATATTTTGATAAGTAAAGAGGTAATAGAAATCGTTCAAACAGGGGAACGCATCCCAACTTCCCACTCTCCTTGCCGGTGCCCCAAGCGGCAACCCTATATAAGAAATAGGAAAAGAGCCAATGCTACGCCCCAGAATGTCAGCTAGAGTGGATATCTTGGGAACCTCCTTAACAGGAACCAACACACTCTTTCCCACGTTCACCTTCAAGCCAGATACGACTTGAAACCAGGTCAAAAGACAACTCAAATACCTCATCTCAGACTCTTCCACATCACAAAAAACCTAAGTGTCATTGGCAAACATCAAATGGGATATCTCCAACTGTATGGAAACGTCTCTACCCATCCGGAAACCTCGCAAAAAGCCCAAATTCACAACCCTTCTCATCAATCTGCTGAGAGCCTCCATCACAATGAGGAACAAAAAGGGAGAAAGCGGATCCCCCTTTCTCAATCCTCTCAAATGAAGAATCATGTCGGAGAGCCGTTCACAATGACCAAGAAGCGAAAACTGGAAATACAAAATTCGATCCATCTCCTCCATCTCTTACCAAATCCCATCCTCTCCAACAAATAAAGAAGAAAGCTCCAGCTGACATGATCGTAAGTCTTCTCAATGTCCAGTTTGCACAAAACACCAGGAAACCTGCTGCACAATCTAGAATCCGCACACTCACCAGCAATCAGGACAGAATCCAAAATTTAGAGTGAAAAGCATGAAAAGTACCCATCACCTCTCCCCTAACCATCTCCCAGCTTTGAAAAAGGAACCTCATAGTAAAACCATCGCTACCTAGGGCTTTGTCCCCATTATAGCTCTTTACCGCATTCAACATCTCCTCTTTAGAAAAAGGCCTTTCCAATCCTTCACATTCCACACGAGAAATCGAATCAAACTGCAGACCCCCAAGCAAAGATCTCCAACTATGAGTCTCTGTGAACAACTTCTGATAGTAAGAGGAAACCCCCCTACAGACCTCTTCTTCCTTACACAACATCTCCCCTTCCACACGAATCCTCCCAATATGGTTACCTCTACAATGAGCATTTGCGAGCCTATGGAAGAACTTCGTGTTTCTATCCCCCTCCTTAAGCCACAAGGCTCTAGATTTATTCTCCAAGAAATCTTGTCTAAGGTGGCAATCTCCGCCTTACACTCCATCGTCCTAAAGCCTCCTCAAGGTTACCCATTCCCCTCTTTCCGATCAATCTCTGCAATCTCAGAGAAGGCATGATTCTTCCTCCATTCCAAGTTCCCAAAATCCCCCTTATTCCACCTCTTGATGTCTTCCTTTAGAAGCCGCCTGCCAAAGTAAAACTTGGGGTACCACTCACATCATAACCTTCCCACCAAGAACAGACTCTCTCAGAAAATCCCTCAGCTCGAAGCCACATATTCTCAAAACGGAAGGGAGAGCTTCTCTTACGCATTCCACCACAATCCAAAATCAAGGGAACATGATCGGAGGTTGGTCTAGCCAAGCCGCCAGAACAACGTCCAGGACACCTCCCAATCTCCAGATACAAGGAATCTATCAAGGCAAGAGAGTGTAGGAGACAAGCGACCACTGGACCAAGTGAAGGATGCACCCTTCAAAGGTAAATCAATCAACTGAAAGTCGTCTATGAACCCTGAGAACTGCTCCATAGCCGAAGTCCACCTCCCCCAGTCAACCTCTCCATTGGGGACCGAATGACGTTGAAGTCCCATCCAACACACCATGGAAGCGACCATCTCCTTTGGACAGAACCAAGTTTTGCCCACAACAGGTGATGCAAGTCATCATCATTCGGACCATAAATGCCCGAAAAAACCCATTGAAAACCATCCTCCTTCATAGAGAAGGAACAAGACACACAGAAACATCCGATCCGCACACCAAGTTAATTAACATTGTTGTGGTCCAACATATGTGATTTGAACAGAAAAAGGCTTTTATTTTACATTTCTTATGCAACACAAAATATTATGTCAAGTTAATTTTCAATTTCCTTGTGGAAGGCTTTGAAAATTGTGTACCATTTCTAATCTTTCATCCATTAAGAAGGCCAAGCCATTCTAGAAAGAACATCCGCAGCCATTATTTTTATATTTTTATCCTTACGAAAAATGAAATTGTCTGTAATATGCCTGTTCTCCGTATATATATATATATATATGTATACACACACACGCACACACACATACTGGTGGTGTAATTATGACAATGGTTTTGTTCTTAATGTTTATACAGAGTAGAGTTGGACCTGTGGAATGGTTAAAACCCTATACTGATGAGACAATCATTGAGCTTGGGCAAAAAGGGGTAAAAAGTCTTCTTGCCGTTCCAATTAGGTATTTGGCACTGTCAACTATGTAGCTTTAAATGATATTTTATCAGATTGTTTACTATTAGACCTCTATATTCCAACATTATAATTGTAATTAATTACTTAATTATATATATATATATATATATATATATATAACTATTTCTTAGTTATCAATTATTTTTGTGTTTTTTATATTTCTTGGTTATCAATTCTTTATGTGTTTTTTATATTTTGCATCACTGATTCACAGCTTTGTCAGTGAGCATATTGAAACTTTAGAAGAAATTGATGTTGAGTACAAAGAGTTGGCTCTAAAATCTGGTATAGAGAAATGGGGTCGTGTTCCTGCTCTGGGATGTGAGCCCACTTTCATTTCAGATTTGGCTGATGCTGTGATTGAAAGTCTCCCATATGTAGGAGCAATGGCAGTCTCGAATCTTGAAGCTCGACAGGTAATGCCTAACAACAATTGACTGCTACAAGCTGCATTGTTCTTAATTCTCATTTTTTTTAGCTTGTATTATTAGCTTATGTTTTGTACTTCTGTTTATGATTTCAATTTCCTTCATTTTTGGTAAAAAAATGGATGAAGGACAGTGCACCAAGAAGAATAATGAAAAAACAAAAAAGAAAGAAAGAGAAAAAAAAAAAACGATAAAAAAGGAATGGAACGACCTATGTAGGGCTGCAATTGAGCCGAGCAGAGTTATGGTGGGTTCGGGCTCGGCTCGTCACAGACAGAGCACTGGTCAAGCTCGATCAAGCCGTCACCACCTGTGATTGAGCTCGGCTCATCAGCTTGATTATTCATTAAAAAAAAAAAACACAATCTGCATATATAAATCTATATGCATATCAACTGATCTTGACTTCCTCATCAATGCTCTCTCAATATTTGATTTCCAAAGTTTCACAAACTAAAATACCCCTTTCGATTTTGAGCATTAACGCCAATATGAAGAGAACGGAGAAGTGATACCAGATAAGAGGAGGATAAGAGAGAGAGAAGAACACCAATTTGCTTCAAGAGGCAATTTGCAGCAGTTCCGCTGTTGCCAACGTCGGTCGCTTGGGGGGGTGGGGGTGATTCGCGGCTACGGTTTAGAGAAGAGACAACAGAAAGTGAATATAGAACGTGATGTTTAGGGTTTGAAGTAGATAACCCAAAGTGGGCTTGCAAATTAAGCTATGGGCTATGTTAGTTTTATATTTAGAAGAGAAAATATTAACAAATTGGATTGGGTTGGTTTGTTGGGCTAATTTTATTTTAAAAAGAGAACACAATATAACAAATTGAATTGGGTTGGCTTGGATTATTGCATTTGAGCTTGAAATAGATCTAAATCATTAAAATACCTATTAGGACACATAAATATATGAAAATGTATATATATATGTATATGTGTATATATGTGAGTGTTCACGAGCCTGAAGCAAGCTTGTTCACGAACATAAACGAGTCGAGCAGGATACCGTTTAAGCTTGGCTCATTTAATAAACGAGCCCGATAATTTTGTTTGAGCTCGGTTCATTTAGTAAATAAACGGACACGAATTGAGCTCAAATTGAGCCGAGCCCAAGTAGTTCGGGAAAGAGAAAAAATAAATAAATAAATAAAAGAAGAAGATAACAAAAAAATGGAACGACCTACATGATCTAATGAAACATATGTAGACCCAGCCAACAAAAGTACAAAAGCCATCCAAGTGTGGAAATTGTTTCTGGAATTAGTAACATGCATTGTGCAGGTCCCCTATTAGCTAGAAGTCGGTTCCATCATTGGCTCAACCATGAATAAACCAAAGTATAGGCAGCACTAGAGCAAGAAGGTCGATAATTTTTCTCAAATGGGCTTAATTCACCGACCAGAAGTAATTTATCTTGCGCAGTGGATTATGGTTGACTACTTGCCTCTAATTGTTTGGGGGGTGGGGGGTACCTTTCAAACCCTTCGGACAAAACTTGAAGTTCTTTCTTCAGAGAATCTTGTACGACTAATGAAATTGAAAAGGTCTCAAAACCTCATATTTTGTGAATATGACGTAGCGGAAGCTATGGAACATTCACAAGGGAACATAGGGTAACTTTGAATCCACAAATTGAAGAAAATTCACATAGAATTCTGAAATATTATTAATCAAAGGTTAAATTTTGTTGTTGCATACATGCATATTTATAATTTTTTGTTAAGAAAAACCTAATAATGTAAGGAAACCTATTAGCAAAAGGAAACTAAAAAAATAAGGAAACTAATTCTAAAAATAAATTCTCTCTAAAAATTATGAAAAAATAAAATAAGAAATCTAAACATTTAAAACTACTAAAAATAAAATCTCAAAGCATTCCAACTTTGATTAGGCGTCGAATAAAAATCCCGAAATAATCAATAAGCCTCCTATAAGACAGAAAAACCTGATTTCGGACTCCTAAACGAAGGTTTTCAGCCAAAAATCGTAATGGCCCACTAGCTTTAGCTGGTTTTTCCCAATGGGTCGTTTCCACCCAAAAAATAGCACTCCTGTTTGGTTGAAAACGGACTCGTCAAACTGACTAACTTCTGTCTTACATCAGTCCCCTTCAGTGCCTTCACTTAAAAAAAAAAAAAAAGCTCGTCCTCGAGTTTGGTTGCGAATAACGTGAAGTCTTACCTGCCACAAAATCATGTCATTCATTGCCATGAGAAACTTCAAAGCACGACACTAAAATATCTTCATTCCCATTCTCTAGAATAAAAATTGTTCACTTACAATTTGCTCACATGATGATTCTTCACCAACCTGATGCCTAAATTCTTCTATACCATCTTGGACATGCAATTTAGAAATTTCGTTGATCCCATCATCAACTAATTCATGTTTCTTACTTTCAGCGTTGAACTTATTGTCACCATCGTCTTCTTTTGTCATTTTGAATTCTTTTTCTTTATCTGCCAACTTGTACAAAGGAATTGATGTTTTCACATCCTTGACTTCTTCAACTTTAATTGCAATAGGTGAAGCAACACAATTTTGCTCATCATCAATCTCAATAAAATCACTCATTGCTTCAACCAAATTATTATTATCGTTGAGGCTACTATCGATTTTGTAAATTTCCTCAATAGACTTTTTGACAGATGGACCATCTTTCCAACAATTCTGATATTCTTGATACATCATCTTCTTATAATTTGGTGGTAGGAATTTAGCCATCAACATCCGTTTCTGTTAGCATATATGATAGCTAGCCACAATTTATAGAATGACTTACCATATTAGTATAGATTTGATTATGCATATGTTAGCATATATGATAGCCATGATTTATAGAATGACTTACCATAATAGTAGAGATTTGATTTAGATTTGATTTAGTTTTTTTTCTTGTAATATGAGCATGTGCTCTTATTTTACCTATAAATACTAGAGTTATGAATGAGTGATTGATATTATTCAAGCCTTTACACAATCCTCTCATTTTTCTTCTTGTTATATTTCTACTTGGTATCAGAGCCAGGGTGGTCCGACTGCAATGAGGGCATTGCAAGTTCGGCACCACCCATTCGGGAATGGTCTAAGGTGAGATCGCCCATCAGGGAGGTGTCGGGTAGGCAGGGTGATCCGACTTCAATGAGGGCGTTGCGAGTTTGGCACCACCCATTCAGAAATAGTCTGAGGAGACATTATTGATTCTTTCATCTACATTGTTTAAATATATGTATGAAGGGGAATGGTCTGAAGAGACATTGTTGATTCTTCCATTTACAAATTTTAAACATGTGAAGGGAAATGGTCTGAGGAGATACTATTGGTTGTTTATGGTCTGGGGAGACATAATTGGTTGTTTATGGTCTAAGGAGACATTATTAATTGTTTATAGTCTGAGGAAACATTTTGGTTTGTTGATCGACATTTTTAATCTAGTCAGATTTGCACTCAGCGTTGCACTCTGCAACTTGTAGATTCCGAAGAAGGGTGTTAGCAAGACCGTGTTTGAAGATGCGTTGTCCAAGTTGGGCGTTTCAGATATCCACGCACCAACTTGAGGGGGAGTATTAGCATATATGTTAACCACGATTTATGGAATGACTTACCATATTAACATATATTTGATTATGCATATGTTAGCATGTATGATAGCCATGATTTATGGAATGACTTACCATAGTAGCAGAGATTTGATTTAATTTCTTTTCTTATAATATGAGCATGTGCTCTTATTTTATCTATAAATACTAGAGCTGTGAATGAGTGATTGATATCATTCAAGCTTTTACATATTATAAATCTCATTCAAACCTTTTACATATTTATCTTCTCTTTCTTCTACATTATATTTCTACTGTTTCATCTTGTACCATAACCGCACAGGCAGTTTTCTTTGCCTCCTCCGGTTAATCCGTGTTCGTTCCCACCAAATTGAAGCCTAGCCTTTAAGCTTGAAGGCAACAAGTGGAACTTGCTTGTTTTCAGGTACATCAAAATACTTGAAAGATTCTTCAACTTCTTCAAGTTAGTCCAAGACATATTCAATAATAATACTTCCATTGAAAGTAAGTAGATCAAGTTTTGCTTGAAACTCACAATTGTCCGCTGAATGCGAATTTCTCATCTCCGGAATAATCCGCATAGGCTGGAGGCCTACATGGATAAACAGGAACATAACCCACATTTAGTTGTGGGAGACATTATCAACGCTAACTCGGACTGAACCATGAACCTGGTTGCCACAAATCCCAAAACATGTTGCTACGAACCGTTCTTTAGTATGCATAGTTGCCCAAGGGGCCTTCACTCTACGATCATCGTCGATAAGGTGGCTGAAACCAAAATGATCAATCACTAGCAAACCAGGGTAAATCAAGTCTCTGATACCAATTGACGTAGCAGAAGCTATGAAATGTTCACAAGGGAACAAGGGGTAACTTTTAATCCACGAAGTTGAAGAAAATTCGCAAAGATTTCTGAAATATTATCAATCAAAGGTTAAACTCTGTTGTAGCGTACATGCATATTTATAATAATAAAAAAAAAAACCTAATACTGAAAGGCTACCTATCAGCTAAAGGAAAATAAAAACATAAGGAAACTAATACTAAATATAAGCCTAAAAATAAATTATTTCTAAAAATTCTGAAAAAAAAATAATAAGAAACCTAAAAATAAAAAAATGATAAATATAAAATCTCAAAGCATTTGTTTAGGCCTCGAATAAAAATCCCGAAATAATTAGCAGGACCCCTATAAGACAAGAAAAACCCACTTCGGAGTCCTAAACGAAGGTTTTCAGCCAAAAACCGACATTGCCCACTAGCTTAAACTATAGAGTTTTTTGCAATGGGTCGTTTCCACCCAAAAAATCACTCCTGTTTGGTTGAAAATGGACTCATCGAACTGACTGGAATTCTCTTATGCATCAGATCACTCACGAATAAATTTCATAAGATATTTTAATTCATTTGGAGGGTCAGATGTTCATAGCCTTAGCTTCGCATGGAGAGGCTGTTTTACTTCAAGGTTTAAAAAAGTTCCATCTTGTATAATGGAATGCTTGTATGTCCCACATTCTCGATCTCCCAACACACACGTGCCACATGCATATGCGAAGAACAATAGGACCTTAAAATATTTCTTAGGAACTCCCATATGTATGTACAATAAGTATGTCCCGAGTTTACTAAATTCAAAAATATTGTCTCTGTCCTAGAATGCCCATGTTCTGCACCACTATATTACTGTCTGATTGAGGTTAAACTAGTGGATTTTTCTCAATGGGTCGTTTCCACCCAAACAAAAAAAAAAAAAAAACCTCCTGTTTTGTTGAAAACGGACTTGTCTAACTGACTGGAATTCTCTCATGCATCAGATCACTCATGAATGAATTTCATAAAATATTCTTATTCATTCGGAGGGTCAGATGAACATAGCCTTGGCTTCGCATGGATTGGCTGTTCCATTTCAAGGTTTAAAAAAGTTCCATCTTGTATAATGGAATGCTTGTATGGGACACCACATTCTCAATCTCCCAAGGCACACACGCCACATGCATATGTGAAGAACAATAGGACCTTAAAATATTTCTTAGGAACTCCCATATGTATGTACATTAAGTATGTCCGGAGTTTACTAATTTCAAATATATTATTTATGTCCTAGAATGCCTGTGTTCTGCACCACTATTTTACTGTCTGATTGAGGTTATTGGTATGACTTGTACAGTCCCTAGTTCCACTTGGCAGTGTAGAAGAGCTATTGGCAGCATATGATTCACAGCGTCGGGAACTTCCACCACCTGTGACTGTGTGGGAATGGGGTTGGACAAAAAGTGCTGAAACTTGGAATGGGAGGGCCGCTATGTTGGCGGTGCTTGTTCTATTGGTCCTAGAAGTGACCACTGGGGAGGGGTTTCTGCATCAATGGGGCATATTACCTTTGTTTCACTGAACAAAAAATGCGCATCTCTCTCTCTCTCTCTCTCTCTCAGATATATATATATATATATATATATATATATATATATATATAGTTTGAAAAGAAAGGAAATTGAAAATTTTGAACCTTAGGTTCCATATTGTTTGGATTCTGAGAAAATAGAAGCCTCCACATTGTGTGTAGTATGTTTGACCTTGTGTTTTCCTAGTATCTGCTGCCTCAATTCTTGTGGAGGATAAGGGGTTCAAGTTCTCATAATCCTGTAGTAGCTGCAGCAGGTTCGAGTACCATGCCCAAGAGTACCTTTTGTG
This sequence comes from Cornus florida, assembly GCF_030987335.1. Classification (NCBI taxonomy): domain Eukaryota; kingdom Viridiplantae; phylum Streptophyta; class Magnoliopsida; order Cornales; family Cornaceae; genus Cornus; species Cornus florida. Next base: position 80,237,286 of record NW_026775577.1, on the reverse strand, counting down.
TAACACAAAATCCTCTAGTTTGAAAGTGAGCATTTGTTGGCTGATGCAGATATCGACAAATGAAATTAACAGCAAAAGAGAAATACAGCTTGTGTAATAGGTCTTGTAGAACTTTTAAAATTTCCATTTTCAGTTATTCCATTATTTTGTTTATACAGCTTGTGTCAAACAAGTCAAATTAGTTTGTTTCTATTCGCTTAATTAATTATTATGCAATTGCTTAGGGATGTAAATTAACAGAGTTGTTCATGAACAGCCCTTGGCAATGGCTTGGTTCGAGTTCGTGTATGTTAGCCTAGAAATGATATCCTAAAATCAAGAAATTTGACTTACTATATTAGCTGAGATATGGTAGTCTAGTATCATGGAATTTGACTTTATTTACGCGTCTAGACAATTTTATTCAAATTCCTTTATTGCAATGTTAGCAGGTGTTCTTTAGAACATATATATATATATCAGAGCTATGAATGAGTGAATCTCATTCAAGCCTTTACATATTTTTCTTGTATAAGAGCTATGAATGAGTGCATCTGAATGAACAAGATAAAAAATGATGAGCAATTTTATTACTGTTAATAAGATAATTGGAACGAACATGTTTAACTACTTGACACATTTCACATGTTAAATCTAAGGCATCCCGAACCAACACGTGGGTCAAAAATCTTAAAATGGGGAAAAATAATAATAATAATAATAAAATAAAATAAAATTTTGGAATGCATTTCTAAAAGTTCATAACTTGAAGAAAGGCCAAAAAAAAAAGACTCGTGCAAGAATCCTAACCCAATTAAGGCACATTGTCCTAATTTTTACTAATTGCACAAAAGTTTTTCTAAGAAAATATTCTAAAAAGATAATCGCATTATTGTCTCAAATGAAAATATCTTCAAAAGATATTTGCCCAAAGGTTTCAAATAATGAAAATGTTCTCAAACCTTAACCGTGCAAATATCCCCAAATAATAAAAGATGAAACAAAAATAAGTGCAACACAAATCTCTAATGAAGTACTAGAATTATTCCCGAGCACTTGACTCGATTTAATTCGGTAAGACCCGAACTCAAAAAATAAACACAAAAAAGAAGATACAAAATAAAATAAAAAAGGGACCGGTCTCAATAGGTCAACTATGACTATATAAGTTTCAAATTCTTCATTACCAGTCAAACTGCCGCTTTGGCTGTGTATTATTTTGAAGTCCAATACCGGTCAAACTGCCATTATGACCAAAATCCTCTCCGGTGCAATAGTGTATCTGTTGCAATTAGTGAGTTTTGTTTGGGATACATATTACCAAAATATTGAGATGTTGGCCTTACATCTCAATATTTTCCTAACCTATGTCTTAACATACATCTCAAACATATATCCCAATTTTTTCTTGACACGTTGCAGCAGACATACTATTATGCCGAAGTGGATTTTGTTTCGTATGACCATATGCTAAGTTCAGCACAGGTTAAAACCCCATTTTGACCCAATTTCAAACCCATTCCCCAGTCAATTCTTTTTTCTTTTTCTTTTTTGAAATGTAAAACAATTGTATAAACATGGAAGAAACTGTACAAGGCCCAAGTGAAGCGTAAGCAAAAGATTACAACCAGGCCCAACAGGCCGAACAAGACTAACCCAACTTATGGCCAACCCGAGCCAAGGCCCTACCCAACATAGCTTCCGGTAATGACGCTATTAAACAATCCGGTGACCTAACAAAAGCAATCGTTGCACCGCTGCGTCACTGCCTCGTTGCACCGCCGTCAGGTGGTTGTGGCGGTGGACGTTGTGGAGGGCGAGATTCCCATTCAGCGAGAAGATCATTGGACACTACATTCACTGGTAGTGTAGAGAGTTTTTCGAAAACAGAGGTACGGATTATCCTCTTCGTTGTGCTTTCCCCAAATAAACTCGCAACTTGCTCATTTCACCAAGGATTGTTGGAATGATATATCAAACCCAAGGAATGACATTTAGCAATCACTCAAACAAGGGAGAAAAGTCCAGACCGCCTCAGACACAAGACTTTTATCCAAACCACTTGCAAAAATGAGTTTTGTTTACTTCTTCGTTTGACATGGCAATCCAACAACAAACAAAGAGTGCCCAGCTGTATTCACCCCATTTTGCCTCTCCATTTTGCTTTCAAACGAACCAACTCTTCGGATGAGTTGAAAGCAAGGAACTCATTTTACCTCACTGCCCCTTTTCTAATCATGTTAATCATCTTTTATACTTCTTATGGATAAGCTTGTTTGTTATAAATTCCTTGTGTCCCATAACAATTTCATTTTCAGCTGTAGTAAAAATACCCTAAGATTTATATACAAGCCTTTGTCTTGATCTCGAGCCCAACTAGGAATGACATGAAATGCTATTTGGTAGAAGGTATACATTAATGGTGCCGTGAGTGATTTCACAATTCCTATGTTTTCGTTGTTTATCATTAATTTGACTCTTTGAGTTCAAGGCTAATAAAACTAGCTCGTTTAAACAGCTCAATCTGAACACGACCCGTTTAATAATTTTGTCAAGAACTCTCAATACTAACCCGACCTGTTTATTAAACGAGTTACAAGTGTAACCTGTTTAATAAAATCAAATATTTTATTATTTAAATTATTAATAATACTTTATCAAACATTAAATACTAGAAAAATATAAATTTCAATCCAACCAAATTACTAAATAATTTATAATCTACAAAAGAATAAATTATAAGATATAAAATTAGATAGTTATTTTGGAACTTTAATAGAATTTTATTTATAACATATATAGTTAAACGGGTATAAGTGAGTTACACGGGTTGAACCCCTTAACCCAAATACGACACAATTTACTAAACGGATTGTTTTAGACCCAAACCCGTTTAACTTGTGCTATGTTGGTGGCTCGTGTCAAACTATGCCACCCTACACACAATGTACATTTTGCAAATAACCTTCTAAATTACAATTGCCCTGATGATTTGTTACAATTAAAAACATACCATCACTAAAGACAATTTTATCCATTCTTATTAAATTTGTCATTTCTTATTAAATTATTTTTATTATCTTTTCTCTTTATCAAATGATTAATTGTGTTGGTGAGTTGTATTACTAAAAAATTTAGTCATTTTGTAAAAGGAAAAATTTATTATATAAACTTTTTATTTATGATAAAATTTATTATACTTAATTTATACTTTTTTATCGTAAAAAATTACTTTTTTCTCATACAATATAATCATGAAAAATTAAGAAATTACTTAATTAATTAAATACTTTCTTTTTCATGCAATATATTCATGAAAAATTAAAAAATTACTTAAATTGTTTTAAAATTTTCTACTCATGATTTTTATTAAAACAACTAATTTCAATAATTAATGATAAATTTGTGCACATTTGATGAACTATTATCATCAAAATAGTATGAATTTTTTCATAATTGATTTTAATAAAAATAAAAAAATAGATTAATTGTATTAATAAGAAAATGCATTATAATCATTTAATGAAAAATAGCCATCCGATAGGCATATGGGGCATTTTGTAACAAAATGTAATTGTTGAGGGGTATTCAATACTAGATTATTGTGCAAGGGTTTAGAAAATAAAAATAAAAATAGTTCAAGGGTTATTTACATATTTGGCCATTCTTCAAGGTGTTTTTTTATTTTTATTTTTTACACTCTAACCAATCATTTATGAGGTACTTGTATTCAATTTTTTAAAGTGAAATCAAGCTTCTTCTTTTTTACACTCTACCCAATAATAAAAGTGTCCAATTCAAAAAGAAAATATTAAGTAAATCAGCTTCCTTCAGGTCAATATAACGATAAATAGTAAATATTCGATACAATGTTGTGTAGATGATATGATCACAAGATTTCTTTCTAGAATTACTATAGGATGAATGAGCATTTAAAAAAAAGAACTGCAGGTAAAGTAATTAGATAGGATGGCTCTTGGGAAGAACAAAAAGCCGCAAGGCTGCTTTCTTAATCTAACTGCAATTTGAACTTACAAAAGAAATCCATGAGATAACTATCAATTTGACATTCTATCTGGATAATTGAATACCTCCTAAGTTTTCACTGGAAACACAATACTTGGTTATTTAACTCTCTTCTATGTTATCACTGTACCTTTAAGAAACACAATACTTGGTTATTGGGACTGAATTGAATGCCGCTTCTACTGACTATGCCTTAATGCCATGTTCAGATGACATGATTAACCCTATATTTGTGCACAAAGGATTTCATTCCATATGTCGGGAATGCCAGGTAGACACCAATGTAAGCAATCCCGTACGCCCTCCGATGCTTTTATACTGTAGCGCGATATGTGACTTTCATCTCTCAGTTGAGAAAGTGCAGTTATATCCAGAATCTTCACCTTTGTGCCCTTAACAGCACCAGAAATAACAGGATCACTGGATTCATCTTGCCAAACAACACTCCCACCAGCCAATGGAGTGGTATTATCACAGCTCCCTCCAGTGTTCCAGTCCCCATTAAAGAAATGCCTTGGTGAGATGGTCCTAAAGAAAATTTTAAGCTGTGGATGTGAAGGAATTTGCGAATCAAGCCATCTGGCAATACTATAAACTGTGAAATTTTTTGCATTCCCCATTTGTGCAAGCTTCCTATCTTCAAGAGGCTTTCCGTCTACATACATCACCCACCTATTTGCTTTGAGTTTCCCTCTGTTCCAATGATGTCCTGTATTAAGAACCAGAACGTCAAAGTGATCCAGAAATTGGTTCAAAAATGCTGGAGGGCGGTCCAAATGCATGGCGAATTCAGTTGCTGGATCTGTGTCGTTAACGGGCTGTATGCCACAAAGGCTTGCTGACCAGTAATACAAGATTGTAGTGTTGGTGTCCGGAAAATAATAAGCCCAGCCATCAGGACGAATTGCTCCACGAGGATTGACAAGACCATATTTCCATGCAACATCTTGAACTTCCAATCTCTCTTCACCACCAGTGACCATGCACATGAGAGATTGGAATTGCTGCCTGCCCAGGGAATCTCCTACAAAAGCAATAGTTTTGTCCTGCATTCTGGAATTTAGTCACATTTAGGGTAGTAAAATTAATTGAAATCTGTCTTTTCTTTTCTTTTCTTTTTCTTTTTGATTTCTTTTTCGTTCCTAAAATATTTAAAATATATGATGGGTTACATTGAAAGGAACTTGGTTATATTTAGTCTTCCTCAACTGTTTCAAAAGCTTGTTAGGACGAGTAAAACGTGTTGAAATAAGCATAATTATAATGGAGAACAAATCTTCTAAAGGTTCAACATGAAATGGGATTTAACAGAATGCATACCTTCTTAAGAAATTTGACCCTTCAAATTCTGGCATCTCACAATTTTCTGGTTGCCAACGATATCCCTCATAAGAAAAATCTGTGCGTTGGGTCAGTCTACATGCCCACATGTCCGATAACCACTGCTTACAACCAAACCCAGAATACAGTGGGTGGCGGTTGTCTGCAACCCATCTACCCTTCGCATAATTACAAACTGTAAAGGTAAAAGGTTGGATACTTTTAGGCAACTTTAAACACTGAACATATTTTAATGAAAACAACTTCTGATAATTCTCATTAAGTAATTTCACCAAATTGAGAGCCTGAATATATATATATGACAAAACAAATGAATTAAAAAAACATATACTGGGAAAAACCTTACCATTATATTTGACTGACTTGGATTATAACTTTTATAAACTTCTCCAAAATTCCAGAACAAATTCCAATTTTAAGGTGATAAAAGTGTTGTCAGGGGCTTATTTGTTATTACTTATATAATGTTGGGGCTTATGTGTAATTTCTTAAACTTGTTATTATAAATAGAATGTGGTGGAAGGATGAAAGTATTCTTTCATTCTTTCTCTCTTTCCCCATCTCTCTCTTTTTCTCTCATCCGCTTTCTTCTCTTTTTCTTCTTTATCACTTACTCTTGATTTGATTGTATCTTAAAGTCAACATGGTATCAGTGCATGGTTTGTAAAGCTTTAGGTGTGTAGTTGAAACCCTAGGGAAAGTTTGTGTAAACCCTAGTGGGTGTGAAGGGTTTTGAACCTGATGGGATTTTTTGGACCTGTTTTTTATCTATTGCAATCTCGATTGGTGTTTTTTTGTATTCGCGAGGTTCTGCAACAGTGGCTTTTTCTTCGTCGTTCGCGATTCTGGTATGATCTACTTTGTTGAATTCTAGGGTTTATGTGGTGACTATGTGGTCGCTTTTTTATACATCTCAGAAGACGGTAATCTTTTTAGTTGAAGTTTGTGTGTCAGAGAGGTGGTTCTCTACGTATTTTGTTGCTGTTTTTGTTTCTGAGGATTGTATACCCAGAAACTGTTTGATAAAATGTTTGGCCCAGAGGTGACTTCAAAAGAAGCTAGGTCTTCTCCTAGTCTGACTCCAGTATTGGGAAGTGGTAGTGATCACCATCCAAGCCTTTGTATTGTGACTATTAGGCTGGATAAGACGAACTATATGGAGTGGGCTCAATCTGCTTGTATGCATATCACTGGTCGTGGGATGATCGACCATATAGAAGGGACTGTCACATATCCCTCCAAAAGCGATCCTGAATTCAAAGAGTGAACTGCAAATAATGCACTAGTTATGACGTGGTTGTTACAGTCAATGCAGCCATAGATTCTGTTTGTGAAAATAGCTAAAAAGCCATGGATGGCTGTGGTAGAGACGTATTCCTCGGTTGGTAATTTTGCAAAATTGTATAAACTCCAACAACAGATTTCAAGATTTAAGAAGGAAGACCAAACTCTTGCTACATATTACCACACTCTACGTGCTAAATGGGAAGAGTTAGATCACTACCAAGTCTATATACCTGTGTGTGCAGCTGATGTTAAAGCATTTCATGCTATAGTAGAAAGGAATCAAATCTATGAGTTCTTGGGTGGTCTGCATCCGAGATACAAGCATGCCAGGGTACAAATGTTAGGCAGGTATCCAGCCCCTACTTCTGTTAGAGATGTGTTTTCATATATCCAGGCTGAGAAGAGTAGAGTGAAGGTTGTGTCTGCACCTATATACACTAAGCCTATGCCAGAAGTACCATTGTCTGAGATGTCTGCTCTTGCCACACAACAATGGAACAAGCCCAATCCTCCAAAAGGAGGGAAACATGATGACAAAAGCAAGTTGAGGTTTGATCACTGTGGGCGTACGCACCGCACTAAGGAAACATACTAGAATCTACACAGCCGCCCTACTGCAGCTCCTGCTAATGCGAATGCTAGGCCAAGGCCTGGTCCATTTAGGGGGGTTATCTACGGCACATATTGCAGAGCGTGAGACTGCTTTTACTAGTCATGCCTCCTCAGGGCAACCGAGTTCTTTGTCCGAGGCTGAACTTGATGCTCTCCGACATCTACTAACACAACATTCCTCCGTTTCCACCTTTAACTTCGCTCAGACAAGTAACTCTCATTCGGCACATCAGGTTTCCACATTATCTGGTGGGCCACCCTGGATCATTGATTCAGGAGCCACGATCACATGATATGTTTTGATAAGGATAAGGTTAAAGTGGCTGATGGCACCTTCACCTCCATTGCGGGGAAGGGCACAGTTTCTGCCTCTCCTAATCTTACCTTATCTTCTATTCTTCATGTCCCAAAGTTTACTAATAACCTCCTTTCTATCAGTCACATTACAAAAGGCTTGAATTGTAGTGTAACCTTTTTTCCATCTCACTGTGTGTTTCAGGACTTGGACACGAGGAAAACGATTGGAAGTGGACGTGAGGACAATGGCTTGTATTTGCTGAACGCAAGGCCAACTTCTTATTATGTTACAAATCAATCTAGTGTTAGGAATAGTAATGTCAATAAAAATCTGTTGATGCGATGGCATAATAGACTAGGTCATTTACCTCTTCCTGATTTGAAGCACATGCTTCCCCAGTTTGCTTCTGTTGAATCTTTTGAGTTAAATTGTGAAACATGCATTCTTGCCAAACAATGTCGTGTTTCTTATCCTACTGTGTGGGGTCCTGAATCTACTACTTCGTTACTTTGTTGTGTTTGTTGATGACTTTAGTCGATATACTTGGCTTTATTTTATGAAAACCAAAGATGAAGTTCATTCCATTTTTAAAACCTTTCATAGGATGGTATGTACTCAGTTTGGTTGTCCCCTCAAAATCCTTCGATCTGATAATGGAGGAGAGTTTATGTATGGAGGTCTTACCTCCTTTTTTGCTGATAACGGGATTGTCCATCAAATCTCTTATGCCAATTGTTTACACTAGGAGGGCAAAACAAGTTATTGACTCACCTTAGGACCAAGAAGTCTCCCTCGATCCAGGTAATTCCTTAGTTGACATTGATACTCCTGATTCTTTTCCAAATAGCATTTCCTGTTGATCTTGATCTCCCTATTGCCTATCGTAAGGGTGTTTGTAGTTGCACAAAGCATCCCATATCTCAATTTGTATCCTATGATGCCTTATCTCCAACATATCATGCTCTCACTTCGTGTATCTCCTCTGTATATATTCCTTCTAGTGTTTCAGATGCTCTCAGTCAAACTCCATGGAAGAAAGCCATGCTTGAAGAAATGAAGGCCCTTGAGAAGAATGGTACTTGAAATATTGTTCCATTACCTAGGGGTAAGAAACCAGTAGGCTGCAAATGGGTTTACACAATAAAGTATGCAGATGGAACAATTGAGAGATATAAAGCTCGGTTAGTTGCAAAGGGCTTCACTCAGACCTATGGAATTGATTATCTGGAAACATTTGCTCCAGTTGCCAAGATGAACTCTATACGTGTTCTTCTTTCTTTGGTAGCTAATTTGAATTGGCCCTTACATCAGCTGGATGTAAAGAGTGCTTTCCTTCGCGGTGACTTGGAGGAAGAGGTGTATATGACTATGCCACCGGGGTTTAAGCCTGCTAATGGTTAGAATTTAGTGTGCAAGCTAAATAAAGCCTTATATGGGTTAAAGCAGTTGCCACGTGCTTGGTTTGAGAGGTTCAGCATTGCTGTGAAAAGAGTAGGGTACACATAGAGTCAAGCAGATCATACTCTCTTCATCAAGAAGCACCAGGGCAGCACCACTGCCCTAATTGTATATGTTGATGACATTGTTAAAACTGGAAATGATCTAGAAAAGATTTGTCGAATGAAGTCATTCTTGGGGACAGAGTTCGAGGTTAAAGACCTCAGATCATTGAGATACTTTCTTGGCATCGAGGTGTGCAGATTGAAGAAAGGGGTGTTCATTTCTCAACGAAAGTATGTGTTAGATTTGTTGGCTGAAACAGGCAGGTTTGGAGCTAGACCTATTGATATTCCCATTGAGCATAACCATAAGCCTAATGTTTCGCATCAACAGCTGCAAACTGAGACCGGCTGATGCACCAACTTGATGTAAAAAAATGCATTTCTCCATGGAGACCTTGAGGAAGAAGTGTATATGGAGCTGCCGCCAAGATTCAAAGGTAATTTTGAAGAAAAGAAAGTATGTAGATTAAAGAAATCTCTTTATGGGCTGAAGCAATCACGTGCTTGGTTTGAAAAACTCACCAAGGTTGTCCGAAGTAAGGAATATATGCAAAGCCAAGGAGATCACAAGATGTTTTACAAACACAAAGGAGGGAAGGTAACTGTAGTAATTGTGTATGTTGATGGCATCATTGTGACCGATAATGATGACAACGAGGTGGATGACCTGAAAAAGTCTCTTGCAAAAGAATTTGAGACTAAGGAGTTGGGAAATCTGAGGTATTTCTTGGGAATAGAATTTTCAAGGTCAGAAAAGGGAATATCTCTGTCACAAAGTATATCCTCGATTTGCTTAAGGAAACTGGCCTATTGGGATGCAAACCAGAAGATACTCATATTGACTTTAACCACAAACTTGATGGTATAACCACAAGCCCAGTGGTGGAAAAGGAGAGGTACCAACGATTAGTTGGAAAGCTCATTTACTTATCCCATACTAAGCCTGATAATGCCTATGCCGTGGGAATTGTCAGCAGGTTCATGCACCTCCTAATCAAGACCATCGGAACGCTGCATTCAAGATCCTAAGATATCTCAAGGGCACTCCAGGAAAAGGAATTTTATTCTCCAAAAATGGGAATATGGAGATTAAAGCCTACACCGATGCAGACTGGGGAGGTTCACTTAGTGATAGACGCTCTACTTCAGGGTATTGTACCTTTGTAGGAGGTAATTTGGTGACATGAAGTAGTAAGAAGCAAACAGTTGTGGCTAAATCAAGCGCTGAAGCTGATTTCCGTGCAATGGCTTTAGAAATTTGTGAGTTACTTTGGCTGAAGTTTATTTTAAAAGAACTGAAGTTGGAAAGCAGTAATCCTGTGAAACTATACTGTGACAACAAAGCAGCCATTAGTATAGCACACAAATCGACAGACACTTTATCAAGGAGAAACTTGAAGGAGGCCTAGTCTGTACTCCCTACATCCGATCTAAAGAACAGCTAGCTGATACCTTGACCGGCTAAAGGACAGTTTCAGGAGTTAATTGGCAGGCTGGGCATGACTGATATCTACACGCCAGCTTGAGGGGGAGTGGAAAAACTGATCACCAGAAAATCTGGGATCCTAGGTGCGGTTGACCCCAAGATTCAGATCCAATTTATTCAGAATTATTCCCTGAATAAATTGGAATGATTCCTTCCCATTTTAGTCTCTAATTCCAGCTATTTGTACAACTACAAATCTTTGACTTTGTACATTTATTTCTTTCCTTATTTATAGCCTAGAGTGTAGTTGTCCTTTCTTGTATATATAGGCCTTGTACAATCTGTAAACAATGAAGGAAATATAGAATTCCCTATTCAAAAACTTTCCTCAATTGGCAAGCTGGGCATGACTACACGCCAGTTTGAGTGGGAGTGTGGAAAAACAAATCACCAGAAAATTTGGGATTCTAGGCGCGATTGACCTAGGATTCGGATCCAATTTATTCAATTCCCTGAATAAATTGGAATGATTCTTTCCCATTTTAGTCTCTGATTCTAGTTGTACAGCTGCAAATATTTGACTTTGTACATTTATTTCTTTCCTTATTTATAGATCCAATTTATTCGGAATTATTCCCTAAATAAATTGGAATGATTCCTTCCCATTTTAGTCTCTGATTCCAATTGTTTGTGCAGCTATAAATCTTTGACCTTGTACATTTATTTCTTTCCTTATTTATAGTTTAGAGTGTAGCTGTCCTTTCTTGTATATATAGGCCTTATACAATCTGTAAACAATGAAGGAAATTAATATAATTCCCTATTCAAAAACTTTCTTCAGTTGTGGAGGGGCCAAAGGGTGGGGGTTCATGCTCGTGGCTATTGGAAGGCGACCCCCTTTATGTTTGTTGGAGTCCGGAATAAAAGATCTTTTGATGGAGAGGAATCCTCCATTGGGGTGTTGAAGTTTTCTATTATTTGTTCTCTTTTTAGTTGGGTCATGGGGAGAAATTGTATATCTTTAGATGAAATCGTGGACTTTTTAGGTTCTTTGGGTCCTTAGGACCCCCTTTTTGGTTTCGGTATTCGTATAGCTCTTGGGACGCGTTCCCCTTGAACGCTTTATAATACAATTTTACTTATCAAAAATATATATATATTGTTCACATTCATCATCGCAATTACAAAATGGGACCTAAGACAATCCGATGCGTCTTTCTTGGATATTCCGCCACTTAGAAAGGGTATCAGTGTTATAACCCTACCATTCTTCGTTGGTTTGCTCCATGGATGATAAATTTTTTAAGTTTGTTCTTTTTTTTCCCACTACTCGGGATTCTCTATAGTGGGAGACTACTATACAGGCAAAGAATCCGTCGTCCTTTCAAAAGGAATGCCTTCCTTTGCCTGTTCCCATTCAGGGGGAGGTTCCTATTCAAGTGGAGCTTATTATTGAGGAGTCAATGTCTAGTCCTCCTAACACTAGTGATTTGCAGCAGGGAAAGCAATCAATTATAGGAGGACAAAACAAGTCATTGACTCACCCCAGGACCAAGAAGTCTCCCTCGATCCAAGTAATTCCGCAATTGACATTGATACTCCTGATTATTTTCCCAATAGCATTCATGTTGATCTTGATGTCCCTATTGCTTATCGTAAGGGTGTTCGTAGTTATACAAAATATCCCACATCTCAGTTTGTATCCTATAATGCAGTATCTCCAACATATTGTGCTTTCACTTTGTGTATCTCCTCTGTATCTGTTCCTTCTACTATTTCAGTGTTTCAGATGCTCTCAGTCAAACTCTATGGAACGAAACTATGCTTGAAGAGATGAAGGCCTTGGCCTTTGAGAAGAATGTTACTTGGGATATTATTCCATTACATAGGGGTAAGAAACCAGTAGGCTGCAAATGGGTATACATAATAAAGTATTATGTAGATGGAACAATTGAGAGATAGAAAGCCTGATTAGTTGTAAAGGGCTTCACTCAGACCTATAGGATTTATTATCTAGAAACATTTGCTCCAGTTGCCAAGATGAACTCTATACGTGCCCTTTCTTTGGCAGCTAATTTGAATTGGCATTTACATCAGCTGGATGTAAATAATGCTTTCCTTTATGGTGACTTGGAGGAAGAGGGGTATATAACTATGCCACAGGGTAAGCTTGCCAATGGTCAGAATTTAGTGTACAAGCTAAATAAAGCCTTGTATAGGCTAAAGCAGTCGCCACGTGCTTGGTTTGAGAGATTCAACACTGCTGTGAAAAGAATAGGGTAAACACAGAGTCAGGCAAATCATACTCTCTTCATCAAGAAGCATTAAGGCTACACCACTACCCTTATTGTATATGTTGATGGTCTTGTTATCACTGGAAATGATCTAGAAGAGATTCATCGAATGAAGTCTTTCTTGGGGACAAAGTCTGAGGTTAAAGACCTCGGATCATTGAGATACTTCTTGGCATCGAGGTGTGCAAATCGAAGAAAAGGGTGTTCATTTTTCAACGAAAGTATGTGTTAGATTTGTTGGCTGAATAGGCAGGCTTGGAGCTAGACCTATTGATATTCCCATTGAGCAGAACCAAACGCTTAATGATGTAGATGGAGGCCCATTAGATGATGTGGGAAGATTTCAGCGATTGGTTGGGAGACTGATTTACCTATCTCTCACGCGCCCGGATATTATCTACGTTGTTAATGTGATTAGTCAATTTATGCATGCTCCACGTACACCTCACCTTGAGGCAGCTCATCATGTTCTTTGCAGCCTCAAGGGTTCACCTGGTAAGGGGATATTGTTTGGCCATCATGGTCACTTGCGTGTTGAAGCCTATACTAATGCCAATTGGGCAAGGTTTGTGACAAATCGACAATCTACTTCTGGATATTGCACATTTGTTGGAGGTAATCTTGTTTCATGGCGAAGCAAGAAACAGTCTGTAGTAGCTAGATCTAGTGCAGAGGCTGAGTTCAAATCCATGGCACATAGAGTTTATGAGTTGTTATGGCTACGAACTATGTTGGGTGAGTTTGGTTACCCTATTTGCGAGTCAATGAAGTTGTATTGTGACAACAAGCCTGCTATTAGCATTGCCCACAATCCAGTTCAACATGACAGAACAAAGTATATTGAAGTCGATCGACACTTCAACAAGGAAAAACTTCGTCTTGGCCTGATTTGTACTCCTTACGTCAACACACATGATCAAGTTGTTGATGTTTTGACTAAGGGTGTGAGCAAGACTTGCTTGCAAAATATGTTAGTCAAGCTGGGCATGATAGATATCTTTGCACCAGCTTGAGGGAGAGTGTTGTCAAGGGCTTATCTGTTATTACTTCTATAACGTTAGGTGCTTATGTAATTTCTGAAACTTGTTAGTATAAATAGAATATGATGGAATGATGAAAGTATTCTTTCATTCTTTCTCTCCTTCCCCATCACTCTCTCTTTTTCTCATCCTCTTTCTTCTCTTTTTCTTCGTCTTCTTATACTTTATTCTTGATTTGATTATCTTTTAAAGTCAACAAAAACCATTATAGTAAAGTGGTGCAGGTATGGCATCTACGATAAAGAATTATGCTACAAAAAAAATTCTTGTAACCCTTGAAAAAATAAAAATAAAAGGGAACGAAGATGATGAAAAGATGAATGGGTACTAGAGTTCTTAAAAACAGTTTCCTAGCATGATAAGTCCATCAAGAACTAATCATCCCAGTTGAGATGATATATCCAGTAACTTCTTCAGCCGCAACTATTAATCAAATAAGGATATCTAGTAAACATATAAGACGGAACAATACAATTATCAAAAAGCAATTTTATTATTAGATGAGCACAGAACTCTACCTTTCTTCTTGAAAGATGACCTAAGAATCTTGTCATTATCTTTTCTTTCAGAAGAGAATGTGGATGTTATATTCACTAGTGCTTTATCAAAACCTTGCACTGTTTCAGCATTTCTTGTATCATCAGCCACTTGTGAATGTGACTGTTCTTTCGCTATATGCTTCGTTGAGTGTAAAGACACTGCCAAATCACTGTAATCATCTATGTGCATATCTGAGCCACAAGAGAGAACGTTTGAGAGAGAGAGAGAGACAATCTAGATTCTCAACTTATGCAGCATGAGCAGAAAGACATACTTTTTCCGTCAAACACAAAGAAAGGGTTAATGAAGAAGCTTAGTCCAAGTATTAAAACAATGAATTGTATGAATTTTAAATACACATCTAATTGCATCAGAAATAGATATATAACTGAAAGATATAATAAGAAATAAACAGAGTATGTAATCAAGAAATTAATATCTTTGTGATAAAATTAAAATAACACCAATCAAGAACAAGAAACACATGTAAGACAGTTTCATCATGAGCAGAAATGAAATTATCTGTAAGGAACAACATGCTTCGAGTGGAAGCAACAATAAGGACATGGAGATTGCCAAACAGAACAAGATTTAAGGTGATGAATAGAAAAAATGGCCTGCAATGTAGATGATATGCCCCTAGGCAGGCTGAATTGCACTATGGACACGTATTAGTCAAAATATTAGACTTAAAATTTTTCGTTAGAAACTAGAATATTATTATATGGAGAAAAGAGAAAGTATAATGAAGAGGAGGAAATATTCTGAACTAGAAAAAAAAAAAAAAAAAAAAAAGAAAAAAAAAGAAAAGAAGGGGCAAAACAAGCAAACATCCATAATGATACCAACAAACCACCAAATGGTCCCCTCTATTAGCCCAGTTTGTCTGCATCTTTATTTGTCAACCAAGGGTTACAAGTCATAACTGTTCGAAGGAAGCACAAAAATCCAAGATCTTTCTCAATAAATCGGCATAAGAGAAAGGAACAGAAGTTCTATTTTCACCCACATACTAAGAATGGACATCCAGAGGCAACCCAGACAATACCATCTACTGGAAAAAAGTCATTAGTCATATAAGTGTCAATAATGTTATATTTTCCGAGAAAATAAAATAAAAGATAATTTTTTATCAAAAAAATATGGGAAAATGACTGAAAAGGTGGGTAGAGGTTTCATCATTTATTTTGCACAGCACATGTCTGGGCTACAGGTTTTACGGCGCCTTCTCATTTGAAGCATCTCATTTGAATTTTGATCTTCCTGAACACAGATAATTCTTTTATCAAAAAAATATGGGAAAATGACTGAAAACGTGGCTAGAGGTTTCATCAATTATTTTGCACAGCACATATCTGGGCTACAGGTTTTACGGCGCCTTCTCATTTGAAGCATCTCATTTGAATTTTGATCTTCCTGAACACATACATAAGGCTTGATATCCTACATTATAAAAGCTACTACATCCAATATAATATTACTCTTTTTACAAAACGTGTTTACGATGGTTTGTTCCTTTCTTGAGGCGGCAGGTCTTCCCTGACTCCTTTCTTGTGATGGCTCGTTTTTTTGGGTAAATATGTGAGGGCTCGTTCCTTTGTTGAAGCACACAGATTTCTCAACCAACCCCACCTCATCCACCTTCCAATCCAGCTCAGCAATCTCCATCAAAAGTCTGTTCTTCCTCCCCTCTAAGTTGCCAAAAATCTCCTTGTCCCACTTCTTTAAATCTTCTTTCAAGGACCAAAGCTTGCTATGGGGTTCTCCTCATTCATATGACACCACAGCCTAACAACACCAGGATATGATCCGAGACTGGCCTAGCCAAAGCTGACTACACAACATCTGGAAAATTTTCCTCCCACTCCCCTGAGAGCAAAAATCTATCAAGATGAGATAACTTGGAACACTCCCTGCCACTAGACCACATGATATAAGCTCCCTCCATCAGAAGATCAATCAACTGATAAGAGTCAATAAACCCGAAAAACTGCTACATCGCTACAGTGCATCTCCCTCCACTAGAGCTCTCGAATAGGGATCGAAGCACTGACATCTCCGCCACACCCCACGGATACTTCTATCTCCTTCTAATATAGTCTAGCTCCTCCCACAACCTCTCTCTCCCCATCCATCACCAGGCCAAAACTCCAAAAAGACCCACAAAGATCCATCCTCCACAAGAGAGAAAAGCCATGATATGAAAGTCTCCCTACCCACACAACAATCTTAGACACCAACCTCCTATACCACAACATCAAGATGTGACCCGCCGATCCATCGGGCTTCAAAACCTCCACTCTCACACGTTATGCATATAATTAGTAGTGTGCATGTGTTGAAGTGTATATAATATTATAAAAATCAAGATAAATAGGTTTCTTTTTTCTTTTCTTATTTATATATTTTTTTTTTACAAGGAAGGGCAATCCTCCCGATGAACTAACCGTACCCCAAAGAGACACATGTGAACAAGTAGTAAGATTGTATTAGAAAGCGTTCAAACGGGGAACATGGCCCAGAAAACTACACAAAGCGAAGAAGGCCACTAAGCTCTCAAAGAGTCCAAAAAAATCAACAATTTCCCCCATGGATTTACAATCTCCCCAAAATCCAACAAAAAAGAGAAAAAAGAACAAAGAACTTGAGAGCTTCCATAGGAGTCTCTACGCCACCGAAGGATCTCCTATTCCTTTATGTCCATAAGCACCACCAATCACACAGAGACATTATCCTCCAAATGTCGCGGGCTTGGGCATCCACTGTACAACCTCTCCAAACCTCAATCAAACCCCTAGAGGACCTAGGCATAACCCCATGGACCCCAAACAAACTCAACAAAAGGCCCCAACAATCTTGGGCCACAGCCCAATGGAGAAAAAGATGAAAAAGTTTCCCAAGGAAGCCTTGCCAAGGATGAGTATATATATATATTATAAGACAACAAGGCTTCCTATGGAAGCCTTTGGCTTAACCCACATTCTTGGGCAATATATACAAAAACTATTTAATATATATTTACATTTATCACACATATGAGGGAGGAGAAGAGAATTAAGCTAAAGAAAGGAATGAATGAAAAGGGGAGTAATAGATGGAGAGAGAATGAGGAAGATACAAATGGAGGGCTTTCAAGGTTAAAGAACCCCAAAACATAGCTGCAATTTCTTGAAGATTTGGGTTAGAAAATACTCTCTTTAGAGGTAGGGAAATTCCAACTTTTATTCACTTTGGGTGTGTTTTCTTCTTTGTGAAAATGGGTTTGACAATCTTAGATAGTTAGATCTAATTATATTTTTTATATCTCCATTTGCTTGTCTTCTAAAATGAGTTTAAAGCATGACTACTTGTGACATCTTCTATTGTGAATTTTGAAAGCATGATCATTTTCGGAAAATTGCTGTAAACTGTAATGCACTTATTCTAGATGTTTATACAATTAATCTCTTGTTAAATTGTGAAAGTACCTATGGTACTTTGCAGCTGGATCTTTGAAGTGTAAGTGTTATATGACAACTCTTGAATGTTAACTGAGTTTTTATTAGTTGTTAAACTGCAAAGCTAAAATTGGTTGAATAATTGAGGGTTGGGGCCATGCCGGTGTAAAAATTGGCTGTTGCTTTCCTCTCGGAGGACCAACATTTGATTAGAATGATTTACTGAGGGTTAGGGCCACACTGGTGTAAAGGTTGGCCAGTGGATCGATCTCGTAGGACCACCATTTGCTTGGTTGAATAATTGAGGGTTGGGGCCACGCCAATGCAAAGGTTGGCTGGTGAATTTATTTCGAAATTTCACCATGGATTGGTAGACACTATTCGTCTTGAGAAAATGAAAATTTGGAAATCGGGTTGTTTTATTTTGAGAAACTAAATGATTTTTATTTCATAAAAATTTTGAAGTGGCATTTAATTTACAAAAATAATAAATAAATAAATAAATAAAATAAAGGTATTTCAGCATCCTCCGAATCAGAGCCTTGGACTGAGCACTCTATTATAACAATATGAAATCATTTCTGAATCTGGACAGCAGGAGAGAAAGGGATCAGCAAATGGATGCATATAAATGCAAATATTGGACAGAACAGCCTACTAGAGAAAGAATTCAACAGCATAAGCAGTTCAAAAGTAAGGATTGGACTAAACAGCCTACTAGAGAAAGAAATCAGCAGCGTAAGCAGTTCGGAAGTGCAAAATCAGGTGCTGCCACTTCAGTTAAGCAGTCAAAAAACATTTGGACGGCAATGGTGAACAATACCAAGAAGTCTGATTTGTGGTATTACAGACACGAGGGTTTGAGATGCAAATCTATCGAGTGTCCAATAATTTTAGATAATCACATGGTCAATACAAAACAATTCTTGATTGAGGAAGACATTGGAAATCAGCTTGGGATGAATTCGTTGGATGGGATGATGAAGAGCGTGAGAGACTGGAGGAAAATTCAACTTTCTCGCTTCCAGGATTCGACAACAATGAAGGTACATGAAGAAAAAAATAAGGCAGAAGTGAAAAAGTATGAAGCAGCAGCCAAGAACTTGTCAAAAACTGAGGCAGCTATCATTATTCAGTCTGCAAATCATGGATTTGAGGTGAGAAAGGGGGAACCATTGAAGAAATTGATGGAAGTGTCTCAAGATGATTCCCAAGAAGTAGAGATTTCAAAACTTATGTTTGTCCACAGACAAATAGATGAAAATTTTAAAAAGAATATTTTATGTAGTTTGATTTGTAATTTTTATTACTTACAGTTAAGCTTTTTACTGACAAAAAATAAATCAAATAGTGTAGGATATCAAATATGATACAAACATGTATACCATGGACAAACACTAATACACATATACAAGCATGGAGAGAGTACCGACCTGAAGAAGGCATTATGAACTGATCTTGAGCTGAGAGCAAAGTCGTGAGAAGAGGGTTTTTCTCCCAAGACCATAGAAAAAAGGTAGTAAAAATAAGAACCATAGTAAAAGAAAATTGTCTCCCCCAAAATCTACTAAAGTTTCCTCCTTTCATCTCCGCATATACACACCAAAAAACAGAATTCCTCAGTCAAACCTCACTGGCATCTATCAGTTATAGTGGAGATGAGGACTTCAAGATTCTCCAGATGAAGATATTCCTACAAAATCCATCATGACTTTCAGTTACAATGCTTAAAGCTTCAGTTGTAGAAATTGAAAAAGGAAAAAAAAATCAGTTTAAAATATAAATAAGCAGTGTAAATCTAGTCATACTATTCTGTATAAAAATAGGTTTTTAAATTAACTCTGCAATAAAAAAGCATACTATTAAATGTCCATGGAAAGTAAGTTGCAAATAAAACCGCAAGGCAAAATGTAACAGAGGATGTTTTGTGAATACGTCTTAGGTTGGCAAATTTTGTAGAAGTTGTTTGCTTGTGGATGAAGCTGAAGCTACATACAAGGGTAAAGTCATAATCTTCTACACCAAGGGTAAAAAGGTAATTTTAACACTTGGATTTACTTACCAATTAGGGTTCATGCATACATGTATTAGGGCTTCTAAGGTTTCATGATTTATTCTTCAAAACCTATTTGATATGCATGAAAGTATTTTTGTAAACTTCCTTTCTGAAGTTATAAGTATACAAATTGCAGTAGACTCAATCAAGTAATGAATCAAGGGCCACTGGAAATGGGTTTGATAGAGCTAGTATGGAAACTTCCTTTCTGAAGTTCTGTAAGTATACAAATTGCAGTAGACTTCAATCTGTCGAGCTATCAATCAAGGGTCACTGGAATTGCCTTGATCGATCGAGGAGTGCGGAACTCCAATTTCTTTTTAAAATTTAAACACTAAAAACACTTCCTTATACACCTCTATTTTGCCTATATATACACTACTCTTACTTAGGGTAGAATACAATATATAAAGAATATCTATCTAGAGAATATAGAGAGAGTACATCTACGAGTCCTAGAGTGCATCATATTTATTTTTGCATTCATCATTCTTATTTTTTAGTATTGGTGAGTAATTTCATGGCGCGTTGACATCCATCCCTGTGAGTAATTTCATGGCGCGTTGACATCCATCGCTGTGAGTAGGCAGTTGGCCAAGGTGGGGGTTTGGAATCTGGAGAGGGTGGGATGGATTTTTTAAACACATACGGCTTAGGGTGAGGTGCGGAAGAGGGATCAACTTCAGGAAGGATGTGGTGTGGGGATTGATCTTTAGCGGCAGGTTCTTACGCATTACTCACTCGTCCGCCACTAGAAACACCACTTCCCGTCCGACTTGCATGTGTTAAGCATGCCGCCAGCGTTCATCCTGAGCGAGGATCGAACTCTCCATGAGATTCATAGTTACTCGTCTTCCACCAGCCACACGTTTAAAGGAGGAAATAAAATATATTATTGATCACCAACTTGTTTCAACAAGAGGAGGTCGTTATCAAAAGTTCCTTGATAAATGGATTGCCAATAGTGTGTTAAAACACCTAGCTCCTTAGTTTTATGGCAATTTCATCCCTTCAACTCGTCGGGCACGAGTTTTTCCAAGCCAGGGAGAATTGACGGAGATCAATGGCAGCAATCTTTGAATGTGTATAAAAAGTGAATTGTAGTGAACCTACAATATCAACTTACCTTGGTTTTATTTACATCTTTACTTTTTCAATGGTAGTGACCTTAGGTTGAAATCTCTAAAGCCCGGACCTAAGAGCTTTGTGAACCAATTGGTTTTCAGGAAGAGCTTCTCTTAAAACAAAAGTACTATTAACAATACGATTAATATTAGTGTAGAATTCGTCAAAAGTTTCGTTTATTTTTTTTTTAATTTTTTTGTCTGATTCATTGAGTTTTATGAACTTTGATAATTAGTTGACAGTCCAGCCACATGGTCCTCCCTACTACAATAAGAGCCCATGGACCGTAAACAATCAAAAGAGAAACAGGGAGTTGTAGTTCTTATGCTCCTCCTGACAAACCAAAAAGGAGAAAAAAGAAAAAAATAAAAGAAACAAAAGTTACACATATCTGCTTAGGAAGCCATATGGTTGTTAAGATGCTATACCATACTACCACATCACACCCTTCTGCACCAAGTGAATCTTCTGAAAAAATGAGTCAATATTACATATTTATCTCAAGTTGTCTCTTCTACGCATCTCATAGAAGAGTTTATGTCTCTGGTTATTCTCGAGTTCAAATCCTACCTAATGTTTTTGACATTCACTTTGTAAGACAACTTAGCACCCACAACATTCACTTTATTGAACAATTAGACCAAACATCTCAACCTTTTCCAATCATGCACTCCATCTAAATTGCAACCGTGTTATGAAGTGAACCAAAATGACTAAAAAGAATCCTAATCTTAAACCATGCATCAGAAGGCTAACAATGAGATAAACTACAATTCTTCGTATAGAACTTCAAAAGCAATGTCATTTCTATACTTATTTCAGTTACACGCCGAGCCCATGGTTAATCCCCTATTTTTAAGTTGATAAATAATTCACAGTTATTCAGAAATATGATTTATATCCTAAAATGATATATCAAACTACTTATTTTGATTATAGAATGTACATCATCTCACCAGTTGGGAAGAAAACTCAATCTCAAAATATGTATCCTTATAGTCTTTCGGACTATGAAAATGAAGTATTTGATTTTTTTTTCTTTTTCCTTCTTCCACTAAGAAAAATTTCCAAACAATTATCAGCATCATTCAGAAATAATCCACACTCAACAATGAGGTTACATAAGAATGAATTGCATGACTTTTGTTACGCCAAACGCAGCGAACAAAGCAACTATTACGAAACACGACAGAAAAATAAACACATCACACAAAGATTTATACGTGATACGGCAAAGCCTGCATCCACGGTGGAGATCCGAAGAAAGTCTTATGTGTAGAATCGGAGATTACAATTTCAACCCCACTCTCTCTGTGTATGATTTTCAGTGTCTCTTGATTATCACACTCCAAACTCTAACCGCCCTTATATATCGGGCTACAAGAGAGTACTAATTAGGATCCACAACCCATGAGCAAAAACGGATCGCATCGCGACCCGGCACCAAATTCGGGCCACAACATCACAACTTTGGACATGAACATGAGATCATGGTTATAAAATATAAATACAAAAATAAAATAAAAGTTGGACAGGAAATGTCACAAAACTAGGTTTCTTAGCTTTTAGGGAAGAATTGCAAGGAAAAATTAAGTTGTCAAAATAAGGATACTAGGGTTATGGTTTTCAAAACAATGAATTTGAGCATCGATAATTAGAGTTTGATTCAGTTAACAATTCTGTGTAAGAGAAGATCAGACAATTCAAAAGAGATCCGAGAGAGGGTAAAAAAATAGGCCCCATAAGAGAAGTACCCTGATCCATGATGGCTTAATTGAGATTCACAATCAAACCAATAAAAGAATTTCACACTCATTTTTAACAAAGAGAATCTTGAATCAAAAAAAAAAAAATTGATAAGTAAATATATATAGAAAGGGTTCAAAAGGGGAACGCGTCCCTAGAATACACAGAGGCCGAAGCCAAAGCCAAAAGAAGGATCCTAAGGACCCACAAAGGCAAAGAAATCAACAATCTCCTCTATAGATGTACAATATCTGCCCATACCTGAACAAAAAATGAAGCTAATAATACAGAATTTCAAAGTTCCTATAGGAGACTCCGCCCCATCAAAAGATCTGTTATTTCGCTCCTTCCAAATGCACCACCAAACACAGAGAGGAGCTACCGTCCAAAAAAGACAAGCATGAGAACCACCCCACACCCTCTCCAAGAGTCTATCAAACCTCTCGCCGTCCAGGGCATAACCCACTGCACTCCAAACAAGCCAAAAATCAAACTCCAGCTGAGCCACAGAGCAATGCAACAACAAGTGATCCACCGACTCACCATTCTTTTTTTGCACATGCAACACCAATTAACTTTAACCTGCCTTCTCCTTCTGAGGTTATCAAGTGTCAGAATCTTAAACCAAGTTGCAGTCCAAACAAAAAAAGCCATTTTGAGGGGAGCCTTCGAACACCACACCGTTTTCCAAGGGAAATCAGACCCTAAGAAACCCGAGAGGCAACAGAAAAAGAACCGACACTCAAATCTCTCCTGAGAAGATAGCACCCAATAGAGGGAATCTGGGCCGCCACCATCCAGCGTCTGTCTATACACCGGATCAAGAAAGTCAAAAACATCGTCCAATTCCCAATCATGAAAATGTCGTCAAAAACACACATCCCAAGTAATCCTTCCGCTATCAAACTGATAACTGTCAACTGCCCAAGCATGTTTGTCCACGGCAATCCTAAAGAGCCTAGGGAACAAATATGCCAATGGCCGCTCCCCACACCAAACGTCCTCCCAAAACCGAGTGTCCCTGCCATCTCGAACTTAAACTTTGAATCTGATGTGTTTCAAAAACTCATCCCAACCCTTCCGAATGAACTTCCAAGCCCCAGCACCACTAGGTGATCTAACCACACTAGAGCACCACCCACCTCTCTCCTCCCCAAAGCGGCAAGAGATGACCCTCCTCCATAATCGATGTCGCTCCCCTCCAAATCTCCAAAGCCACTTCCCTAGGAGAGCCTTATTAAAAGGGATCACCCTCCTGATACCCAAACTACCCAACTGGATACGCCTGCACACTTGCTCCCAACGAACAAGATTGTACTTAAACTCATCCCCTAACCCGCCCCAAAGGAAGTTCCGCTGAAGCCTTTCAATCATCTAAGCCATGGTTGCCGGGATCTGAAAAAGAGAGAAAGTATGTGGGAAGACTCGCCAATGTGCTCTTCATACGAAAGATACTACTTCTTCCACCCAGCTAATCTCTTCTCAAACCTCTCAACCACAGGGTCCAAACCCCCCACCCTTCTCGACGGTGAACCCAAAGGCAAGCCCAAATAAGAAATGGGGAAAGAGGAGATCCCACACCCAAGCACCGCTGCAAGCTCATCAATGTTATGCACCTCCCCCACAGGGACAAACAAACTCTTCCCTACATTCGCTTTTAGACATTGACATATAAGCAAAGACAGTTCTCGACGAATCCTTCTATGGCGATTTTCCTACAGAAGATTTTCTTCCAGCAGAAGAAGTCTTTGGTTCAGGTCAAAAAACTGACGACGACAAAGCTAAACCAGCCGCTGAACCTAAAATCTATACATCTTCCTATAAATACGACTTCTCTACAGTCCCCTCTACGGTCCCCACCTGGACACGTAAAGATGACCTCAATAAGTTCCCCATTTCACAAAATGGAACTTATCTAGATCTTACTCACTTTCCTTATAAAGATGATAACATCATAGATCAGCTCAGTTGCCTACAAGCTTTATATGTCGATCCAAAACTCACGTTCGACGAAAGCGCCCATATCATCACTCGTATACGTGAGATCATATGTGTATTTTCGTTTTTTGCCTTGAGAAGGAGCAATCAAAATTTCATCGTTTCCAGTGCGGAAATGGGCGTGCTAAATGCTGTTAGCGGTTTGGACTTCTTGCGTAGTTTGATCTGCCAGAAACCAGCTTTACAATCAAATTTGCTAAAGATTGTTGATCCGCTTTTTAGGAATCTTAAATTATGGCCGTTCCTTTATTAAAGGGTTAGCACAAAAAGAACTTCCTTTATTAAAGAAACTACAGAAGAATACCCCTTTTGACTGGACTGATAATGACACAACCATTATCCAACAGATCAATACGACTTCTCTACAGTCCCCTCTACGGTCCCCACCGATAATGGTTGTGTCATTATCAGTCCAGTCAAAAGGGGTATTCTTCTGTAGAAGGAGAGAAGAAATATCTTTGTTAGATACTTCCGGAGGTCTGCTTAAAAAATCTGCAAGAACAGCCTAAAAGCAAACTAAAACACATCTCAAATATCTCATCTGGGACACATCAGCATCACAGAAGACTAATGTATCATCCGCAAATAACAAATGGGAAACCTCTATCTAATGATCCGAGCCTTTGCCCACCCTAAAGCTCTTAATGAATCCCAAATCTAAAGCCCTCCACACCAACCTACTAAGAGCCTCCATAACAATAATGAACAAAAAAGGAGAAAAAGGATCCCCTTGTCTCAAACACCGAGAAATGCCAAAGAAGCCAAACGGAGCCCCATCACCAACACCGAGAATCCCATTGACGAAATGCAGAAATCGATCCACCTCCTCCATTTCACCCCAATACCCAGCCTCTCCATCATATAAAGCAGAAAACTCCAACTAACGTGATCGTAAGCTTTCTCAATATCAAGCTCACAAAACTCCCAGAACACCACTACTCAACCTAGAATCAGCACACTCACTAGCAATGACCATTGAATCCAGGATCTGCTGACCCCAATAAAAGCATTTCGAGATTCTAAAATAACTCCATCCAAAACATCCCTCAACCTCACGGCAAGAACTTTAGCTATCAACTTGTACAAACACCCAAAAGTGATTTGGTAAAATTAGCGTACTCAATTTAGAGCCTGGCAATCATTATATACAAGAGAGAAATTACAAATATAGAAAGAGAATAAAAATCAAATCAAGAATAAAAATCAAATCCCTAAACAAAAGCCTAAACATAAGCCCATAATGAAGACCAATAAATTTGCCACAATCGTCGAGTCAAACTATAGATATGATTATGGAAGACTGAAGAAGAGAAGGCCCAACAGACTTCGTGAACACGTCTGCAGCCTATTTTGAAGAGGGAACAAAAAGAAGATTAAAGATACCTGATCGAACCTTCTCTCGAATGAAGTGAATGTCTACCCTCAATATGTTTCGACTTTTCATGTAACACAGAATCAGAAGCAAGCATAATGGCTGATTTATTGTCACAAAACAACCTTGAAGAACCTTTCTCTACAAGACCCAACTCTCCCAAAATTGATTGAAGCCAAAGGAGCTCACAGGTACCTTGAGCAATGGCTCGGTACTTAGCTTCAACAGAGGATCTGGAGACAACAGCTTACTTCTTACTCTTTCATGATATGAGATGATTACCATAGAAAGTACATAAGCCAAAGATAGACTGTCTATCTGTCATCCAGCATAGTCTACATCAGTAAAACATGAGAGTCCGGACAGAGGCATAGAACAGACCAAGGCCAGGGCACGACTTAAGATACCTCAAAATATAGTAGACTGCATCCATATGAGTTGAGCGAGGGGCATGCATGAATTGACTAACCACACTAACAACAAAGGTCAAATCAGGCCTTGTGTTAGTCAAGTAGATAAGACGACCTACCAAACGTTGATATACGGATGGATCTGGAAGTAATTCCCCTGACTCAACAGAGAGTTTGAGATTAGGGTCCATAGGAGTGTAAGCGGGTTGACACCCAAGCATACCAGTATCTTGAAGAAGATCCAAAACATATTTCCTTTGAGATAAAAGAAATTCCACGACGAAATCTAGCAACCTCAATTCCAATAAAATATCGAAGGGGACCCAAGTCCTTCACATCAAAAGACTTTTGAAGATGAAGTTTCGTCTGAGCAATCCCTGAAGCATCACCACCTGTGATAATGATATCATCCATATATACTAATAACATAATGCAGTGACCATCATAGCGATGTCAAATAAAGCAAGCTTGGTCTGAGTGGCAGCGCACAAAGCCCATGGATAGAACAACATCACTAAAACGACTGAACCATGGTCATAGAGATTGCTTCAGACCATAAAGAGACTTACGAAACCGACAGACTTTCCCAGCATACTCCCCGTCAACCCGAAATCCAGGGGGTGGATCCATAGATATAGTTTCAAGTAAATCTCCATTAAGAAATGCATTCTTGACATCTAACTGATGCAGAGGCCAAGAATGGACAGCAGTCAAGGAGACAAGTAGTCGAACAGATGTCAACTTTGCCACAGGAGCAAAGGTAGCACCAAAGTCTTTGCCTGAAATCTGAGTGAAGCCTTTCGCCGCCGACCGAGCCTTATACCGATCAATAGAACCATCAGCTAAGTACTTCACACTAAAGACCCATTTGCAGTCAACTGTTTTCTCCCCAGCACGTAAGGCAACAAGTTCCCATGTATTATTACGCTCTAAAGCATCTATTTCTGCTGTTAGACACCCAATTGTGATCCAATCTTACCCAAAAAGGATATATATGCACTTGAAAGACCATCGGAGACATACTGGGAAATAGGGTGGTTAGTGCTGCTAGAGAAACCATACCAATTAAGAGAGTGACGAACACGGGTAGGATAACGAGATGTATTCTCAGGAATGGTAGGAGCCATGGGAGAAGGATAGTTACCTGGATCGATTCGAAAGATGATTCTGGCAGGGGAGGTTGAGTGCGATGGCGACGAGAGTAGACCTGCAAGCGGAGGCGAACCCCCGCATAGGTGGAGAAAGAGATTCCAGGACAGCGTGATCTTCAAAGATAGGAACAGGGCGGATAAAAGGAGAGATCTCCTTCTCCAGACTACAAGAGAGAGAATCATGTACCACAAAATTAGTACTATAAAAAGGAACAGTTTCATAAAATGTCACATCAAGAGAATGGTACAGATGTTTGGCCACAGGATCATAACAATGATATCCCTTTGACATAGCAGAATACCCAAGAAAATACACCTACTAGATTTATCATCAAGTTTATGACGAGAAACACTACGGTTCTAAACAAAACAAGTATAGCAGAAAACACGAGGCAGAAGGTGAAACAATGTATAATCGGGCTGGAGAATCTGAAGAGGGGCCTTACCACCCAAAATTCGACTGGGAGTACGATTAATCAGAAAAGCAGTTGTAAGAACAGTCATATGCCAATAGAATTTAGGCACATACATACCACTCAAAAGACATCGGACCACATACATAAGATGACGGTTTTTGCATTTAGTCACGCCATTTTGTTTGTAGGGCAAATGAGTTTATGTAAAATCCACTTTTTATTAAGTTCAATCCGGAACTCATTCGAAACATATTCATGCCTATTATCAGAACGAATATTACTGAGAACAGTGTTATGCTGGGTTTTGATCAATTAAAGAAACTGGGTAAATAAAAGAAGCACTTTAGATTTCTTTTTCAATAAATAAACCCAAGTACAACGAGAATAATCATCAATAAATGTCGCATAATATCGATGACCCAGAGAAAGAGAAACAATAACTGGGGAAGGTCCCCAAACATCAGAGTGGTTAAGATCAAACATACTAGGAGCATGACTCATATGAGAAATATAGCTAGTTCTAGTATGTTTAGAAAGCTCACAAACTTCACATTGAAAATTATGATCCTTATATGCTTTATTTAACGAATGAAACAATAAACATAGATACTGAAAGTTTACATGCCCCAAACGGGCATGCCATAGACTAAAAGTGCAAAAAGAAACATCATAAGCACTAGAAGCAGGTAAGACAGAAGCTTGGAGACCCATTCCAGGTGGTTCCCGAAAGTAATAAAGCCCATCACGCTCATAACCCCTGCCAAAAATCCTCTTTAAATGAAAGTCCTGCAAAAGACAATGATCTGGTAAGAAAATAACTGCACATTGGAGGTCTTTTGCAAGCCGGCTAACAGATAAAAGGTTAAAGGAAAATTTAGGTACATGAAAGACAGATGAAAGAGTAATATCAGTAGATAGACAAACATCACCCTTCCAATGAATGTAAGATGGAAAGCCATCCGCAAGACACACAGATTGGGTAACAGGTATGACATTGGAAGAAAAAACTGATAACTCACCAGTCATGTGATCAATGGCCCCAGAATCCAGAACCCAAGTAAGCTGCTTGGCCTTAACATGAAATGCAGTAGGAGTACCTGTAACAATAGTAGCAGTGGGAGCAGCCAAAGGAGCACAACTCTGGAAGCAAAGGAGCCAAGCTGGTCTTGGATCTGCCCAATTTGGGACTGAAGCTCACTCAGTCCAGAAAATACAGTAGGTCCACCAGTAGTAGCAGGAGTCTCTGCAACAGCAGCAGTACGAGAAGAACCAGTTCCAGATAAACGATTCCTAGCAAATTTCTACCTCAGTTCAGGATGAAGTTTGAAGCAGCGAGCCTTAACATGTCCAACCCCTCCACAATGGTGACAAATAATCTGACCTCCAATCCTACGTGATCCCACCAAACAAGTGGGGGTTGAATTAAATGGTGTCTGCGTTCTTCAGCATCAACAGTAGCAAAGGCTTCCAACAGGGTTAGCATTGGTGATGCATTCAAGATGTGGGACTTAAGTGTTCAAATTCTGGACGTACTCCCATAAAAAACTGATAGGTATGCTGGTGGTCAAGACGTTTGACAAGAAGAGAGGCTGCCTTGGGAGGAAATTCACTCAGAGGCTCATATTGAGCTAGTTCCTCCCAACGAGATCTCAAATAACCAAAGTAATCAGCTACAAACAAATTCAGGCCTTCTTGCGAGGACTTAGCAATATCCTGGTATAACTCAAAAATACGAGCATCATTCCTAGAATGAGCATACATTTGATTCAAAGTAGTCCACAAATCATGAACAGAGTCAAAAAAACATGAATATATTATAAATTCATTCCTCCATAGAATTAAACATCCATCTTAAAATGGTGCAATTATCCATATCCCACTAAGCATATTTAGGATCTTTAATATCTGGCATCTTTTTAGTACCCAAAAGCCACCCTGATTTGCCTTTTCCACCAACATAAAGGCAAAGGGAACGAGACCAGGATGCAAAATTACGGCCATTCAACAGCACACTAGTAACTTGTTGAGCCGATGTGTGTTGAGCAGAAAAGAGTTTCTTTATTATTACTTGAATCAACCATAATATTAAATAGAACAATTCAACAGATCACCAATAATTTCAAATGAAGGAGTTATAAACCTGATTTTGATCAAACTAAGAAGCTAGATAAATGGCGGTTCGATCCGAAAACGCTGCCGAATATCTCGGTAGACCAAAAAATTCCAAATATGTCTTCTGACCCTTAGTGCATGAAAAACACTAAGGGAATACCCCTACAGGGTCAAACCTAGAAGAGATTGACTCCCCTAGGACTGTCGCAACAGCGGCCTAAAGAAGAGGGTCTGCGACGAAAAGAAAGAAAGAAAGAGGGAAGAGGCTGTGATGAGATAGAGAGAGAAAGAGGGAAAAAGGCGGTGAAAGAGGGAGAGAGGAAAGGATAGGTTTGAGACTCTGATACCAAAAAGTGATCTTGTAAAATTGGCGCACTCAATTTGAGAGACTGACTATCATTGTATACAAGAGGAAAATTACAAATATGGAAAGAGAATAAAAATCAAATCCCAAAACAAAAGCCTAAACATAAGCCTATAATGAAGACCCAATAAATCTGTCATAATCATCAAGTCAGCCTATAGATATGATTTCCAACACACCCCACCAAGCTAATAGGTTTAAAATCCTTCACATCAGTGGCACCACTCTTCTTGGGAATGAGAGCAATAAAAGTAGCATTCAAAGATTTCTCGAACCGCCCAAAATAATAAAACTCCTTGAATGTCCCCATCACCTCACCCTTGACCACCTCCCAACTCACCAACAGGAACCTCATAGTGAAACCATCTGGTCCGGGGACTTGTTGCCATTACAACTCTTTAGCGCCTTCAAACCTTCCTCTTCGGAGAAGGAACCTCCAGACCCTCCCTATCCATCTCTAAAATCGAGTCAACCAGCCACCAAGTCTAGGTCTCTGATAGTACGAGACAATCCCCGTGCACACCTACTCCTCCCTACATAGATCCACACCATCAACACAAATCCGCCCAAAATGATTACCCCTCATGTGAGCATTAGCCAACCTATGAAAAAAATTTGTATTGTGGTCACCCTTTTAGAGCCATAACGCCCGTGATTTCTAACGCCACGATATCTCCTCCAAAGTTACAATCTCCGCAAACTTTGCCAAACACTCCGCCCTCCACTCCTCTGAGCCTCGACAATACCACCCAAACTTTTCAACCTATCGATCTCTGCAATCTCAGCAAGGGCCGTATTCTTCCTCCACTTAGATTCTCAAATACCTCCTTATTCCATCTTTTAATCTCAACCTTCAAGAACCGAAGCTTTCCGGCCAAAATAAAACTCGAAGTGCCAACAATTGTAGCCTCCTCCCATCAAGAACGGACTTTCCCCTGGAAGTCCTCTGCCCTAAGCCACATGTTCTCAAAACGAAAGGGAGTGCGCCGGGAGCTCATCCCTCCACAATCCAAAACCAACGAAATATGATCGGACGCTAGTCTGGCTAAAGCTGTCTGTACCACATCCAGAAACCGCACCTCCCAATCCCCATAAACTAAGAATCTATCCAGCCGAGAAAGTGTACCATCCTCCTTGCCACTAGCCCAAGTGAAACAAGTGCCCTCCATTAGCAAATCAATAAGGTGATGGCTGTCAATAAAGTCCGAAAACTGCTCGATAGTTGAAGACCACCTTCCTTCTAAAGATCTCTCCGACGGGGATCTCACCACGTTAAAGTCCCTACCAACACACCTACCTCACTTTACATATCCCCACATCCACAAGACCCAAAGAAAGTATAAATTACTAGCATAAGATACCCCTGCCTCACTTTGAGATGAAAACCTCAAATGACACCAAAACGGAACCGCTCCAAATGCGACGGAATTTCGGGGTTACGTCGGAGACAATGAAGGCAACAACTAATCCTTTTGCGGCACCTTCCGAATCCAAACCCGAGCTCACTCTAAAATCTCAAGAACGATCCAAATGAAAATCTAATCGGATGGAAAGATGGCCGTTGCCAAGGCCAACACAAAACCCTTCTACGCCAAGGAATGAATCAAAGGGGAAAGAGATCAAAACCTAAAGAGGGAAAGTAGATCTAGGAAATGAAAAGAGGAGAAAAGAGAGGAGAGAGGATTCGGCAAAGAGGGAGAGAAATTCTGATTTCTCTCTCTCCCCTCTTACCTTTATACTCACTAAAATATCCCCTGAGTGGGTCCCGCGCGACCCGCAAAACAAAAATTGTCAAAACACGCTCAAACGGATCAAAACCGTAAATGTAAAAATACCGATGGCCAAAATAATCAACGACAAAAGAAACAGCATCGAAAAATAAATCCCGTACCCGAGAATCCGTCCCGAACCCACACGACGACCTCCCGGATCAAAAACCCTAAAACGGGATAAAAGGTCTAAAATGCATTTCTAAGAGTTCATGACTCGAAAAAAGGCAAAAAAAGAAACCCGTACAAGAATCCTAACCCAATTAAGGCACATTGCCCTAACTTCCACTAATTGCACAAAAGTCCTTCCAAGAAAATATCTCAAAAAGATAATTGCATTATTGCCCCAAATAAAAATATCTCCAAAAGATATTCCGCACAAAGGCCCCAAAAAATCAAAAATGTCCTCAAAACTTAATCGCATAAATAACCCCAAATAATAAAAGATGAAACAAAAACAAGTGCAACACAAATCTCTAATGAAGGAAGTGTCGATAACTATTCCCAAGCACTTGACTCGACTTGGTCCGGCAAGACCCAAACCCGAAAAATAAACGGGAAAAAAAAAATAAAAATAAAAAATAAAAAAAAAAGGGACTGGTCTCTACATGGAGCTCAGTTCAGTCCTCCCAGCAGGTCGGAAAGTAGGAGGCGGACCCCCCTCCCTTCTACTCTGATTTGCAATTGTAGAAGATGGTCCCCCACAAGAAGAAGATGGAGCAGAGTGAGAGAAAGAAGACCTACCCGCAATGGAACCATCAACAACAACCTTTTTCGCACGCCATTTTTGTTTATCTACTCGCGACCATTTACGATGACTAGGTCGAGGATGACGACGAAGGACATCAGACTTCAGATTAGCTGCAAACGGTTCGTGTATCTTCTGAATCTGTCTCGAGTTGGAGGCCTTATTAAATGGGCCAAGCCTACATTCACCCCATGTTTGATCCAACCCATCAAAACAATCTGCAGCTTTATTAGCAAAATGGAGTGACCCAAATCTGTTCGTGTTAGTCCAACCCAGCCTAGAGCAGGTAATCATCCCCCCAGTCTCCTTTAGATGTGGCCTGCGAGTGTTAGGCCCAGCCTTAGGGCCCTCATTTTAAATAAAGGCCCAAGAACACCAGACCCACCGTACTGCTTATCCGCAGGTCCACGCCTCGGCCCAAAGAACTTTAAATTACGCTGCGTATCACGTGACCGAGAGCCCCTCACCACACAGTCTTCAACACGCGTCCCACCAGCTGTATACCTTATCTTATATCCGTTAAGTGTCTTGCTGACACGTTGATCATGTCACTCCTCCCTCACGCGCTTATCCTTCGCGTGGACCACCACTCATCCCTTACCTTCCACAACTCACACCTGCAGAAACCCATTCTGGTTTTCTTTTTCCGGTCGATCCACCACCGTATCCTCCCTCTTCGTTCTTCCCAACCCAACCTTAGGATCCGACGAGTAAGCCTTATGAGTAGCCCACGCCACCGTCGCTTCCATTGTCAGAGGAGCTATTACAGGAAGCGAAAATCTGAAAGCAAGCCATTCATCCTCCACAATCACAAAATCTGGGACGAATCCACCATCTTTGACCACAACAACAAACTTCTCTCGATCTATCCTCTCATCTTGAATCAGAAATGCTATGCAAATGATGACTAAACAAAAACTGATACTACTAAAACAAGTGTTTTCAAATAATAAAATAACCTTAAACTGAATACTACCAACACCAGTAATTTGGTGTGGATTTCTTTTTCTTTTCTTGTGCACCTCCGCTCTTTCACCAATATATTAAATAATTGGCAGTAACAAACCAGTTTTGCATAAATTATCTTTTACACCCTATGAAACACATAATTATTAGAGAAAAATGTCCCAGAAGTTATTTTAAATTTTGAATTCATATTCAATTTTTTTTTTCCATAAGGTAAGATTTCAATTAGCAAGCCTCAAGGCAACCAAAATACAACTTATAAGGGGGCATGCCCTGGTTTATACAGGGGAGGTCAGTGTGCCCTCATTTCCACCATTCCTGTAGAAAAAGTACAAGAAAGATCATAGTAGCAGTGCCTCTATAGCCGCTACTAAGGAATATACAAGAGCCCTGTCAATCAGTAAGGATATACCATTTGCAAAGATCAAGCAAAAACTCCTCAAAAAGTGACCTATTATCAACTCATATAAACCACCGCACGCATAAACTATTTGGATGATTATTCAAGTACTACCATGGCTACTTCATACACACTCAAAAATATTTTGTATTCAACTGTGCTCAAGAAAATATCTAACCAAAAAAAAAAAAAATTCCAAGTAAGATCTCCACATTATAAAAATGTAACAAAAATTGAAAAAAATAAGAAAATAACAACGCAGTCAAATTGTAATGAAAATTTTTTAACAGACTAAAAATTCACAAAATATATGGGATACATAGCATCTGGTATTAGCAGATGCCCGAATAGATTACACTCTTCTTAGAAAGGAAAAAAAAAAAGTATTAGTTTAATTCCAACATCAATCTGATAATAAAACTATGTTTAAATGCAGGAAACCAAGAGATCTGAAAATCCCCAAAGAAATTAAAATAAATGACTGATAAAGTAAAATATTAAATAAATGAATGAATAGGTATAGCCAAAAAATAATAATAATAATAATAATAAAACCTGAAATTTCCTCAAATTCTTTCACTCATGGTCGTTAATGTCAATGGAGGCAGATCTGCTGAACCTCTTTTTGCCGTTGTTGTTCAAAAAACCTGGTCCATCAATATGTGTAGGAATGTATATGTATATGCAGAGAGAGATTGATTACGAGAAAAGGCACTTTAGAGAGACAGTACTTTGTTGTGTCGAATAGGCGTTTGAAGAGCGAACTTAGATCTTAATCAAGCCATCGTGTAACAACACTAGTTTATCATTAATTGACAAATATATTGACGGTACTGTCCAACAAAAACTCTCATGCTTTCGTTCGGTTGGAAGGAAAGGGTGTCAGGAGAAAATAAAAATAAAAAATAAAAATCCTTATGCTTTTGTACGTGAGAGGGAAGGAGTTTGGAGAGAAAATAGAAAAGAATGCTTTTGTTCGTACAATTTATATAAAGAAAATACGTCTATAAATTTTTATGGGTTCACTTTTGGATGGAAGAAAGAAGAGAAGATAAATAGATTATTATTGAAACTTTTAATTAAATAGTATTTTAAATTATATAAATTTTAAAATTAAAATTATCCAACATTATAAATATTATTATAAAAAAAAAAAGAAAAAAAATTATCTTTCCTACTCATTCAAATTTTTTGTTTCTTACCGAGCTAGGCTACTTAGCATTAACTATTGATTGACAAAGCCAATGATGATAGTGATAGAGCATTGGGAGAAGGTATTTGATGGCACTCTGCGCTTAGTCTTGGTGAGCCTGTGCACAATGCGTAGAGGGTGTAATTTAGGTTAGGTAACCCTAATCATTTAGCCCGATTTTTTGTGAGCTTATTTTTACAATTAAGGTTGTGTTTGAGTTGAAAATTTTTAACTCGAATTTAATTAAGGTTGGACTTGAGTTGAGGTGTTAGCAACTTGAATCCAAATTTTAATATTATTTTCATATATATTTTTAATTTTAAATATATTATATATAATATTTAAATTATAATTACATTTTTTATATTAATAAATAAATACTTAAACACTGAATTTTTTACATTTTTGAGCCTTTTTACACTTCACCACTTTGTAATATAGGCTCCAAAAAATTTCAAAATCAAAATTTTCTTGTAACATTCAGTCAGTAGTTCTAATATTTTAGTCGAGTTATTTATTTATTTTTTACATTTTTTTTAGCCGAGTTATTTAATTAGCCATTTTATTTAATGTAGTCTCCGAATCTTTGACTCGTGATGCGCGAAGGAAATCTTTGACTCATAATAATACTATATCAATTTTGGTGACATACTGCAAATAGCTATATTATTTAATTTAGCGCCATCATCCTTCATGCATTCAATCTTAGCTCGCCACGTATACCACACTCAGTTTTGTATTTAGAAAGCGAAACACTTTAAGTTACCAAAATTAGCCATTATTAATTACTAATATTAAATTTGTCAAGCGCAATTAAGGCTTCAATTGGCCGGTTTAAGGTATAATTTAAACCTAACTCACCATACAAGGTGTTAGCAACTTGAATTCAAGCTCCAATATTATTTTTATATAAATATTTAATTTTAAATACATTATACATAATATTTAAATCATGATTACATTTTTTTTCTTTTCAACATGTTTTGTTAAATCTTATTTTATTGTATGTTAACATTTAGTATAATTATTTTTTTATTATTTAAGAGTAATTTAATATAAAAATAATTTAAAATTATATTAATTTTTCAATATGAACACAAGTTAACTTGAATTTACTGAAATTTTAATTCAGAATCTACGCCGGAGTTTTAAGTTTGAATTTAAAAATAAAAGGTAAATTGGGTTCGAATTGAGTAGTTAGAGTTGAAAATCGAATTAAAATTAAATTTGAATTTAATATTTTATATAATGAGTTAGGTTCAAATTATATCTTAGACCCGTCTAAATTCTAATTATGTTTGACAAATTTAATACTAGTAATTAATAATGGCTAATTTTGGTAACTTAAAGTGTTTCGCTTTCTAAATAAAAAAACTGAGTGTGGTATACGTGGCGAGCTAAGATTGAATGCATGAAAGATGATGGCGCTAAACTAAATAATACATAGTACTAGACTACTAGCATTAGGCTATTTGCGGTAGGTCACCGAAACTTGATATAGTATTATTAATTTATCAGTCAAAGATTTCTTTTGCACGTCATGAGTCAAAGATTCGGAGACTATATTAAATAAAATGGCTAATTAAATAACTCGACTAAAAAAAATTAAAAAATAACTAAATAACTCGACTAAAATATTAGAACTACGGAATGTTACGAGAAAATTTTGATTTTTGAAAATTTGTGGAGGCCTATGTTACAAAGTGGTGAATTGTAAAAAAGCTCCAAAGTGTAAAGTGTTTCAATATTTCAGTATTTATTTATTAATATAAAAATAAAATAAATTAAAATAAAATAAAATTATAAATAAAATGAATTAAAATAAAAAAATTTATATAAAACTATTAACACAACTAAAAATAGTTACCTATTAAAATAAAATAGTTAATTATTTAATAAAATAATTTATCAAATAATAAAATAAATTATCAATTAAAATTAAATAGATAATTGTTTAATTGAAATTCAATCAGGATGTTAATTTCAAATCATTAAATAAATTACTAATTAAAATTAAGTAGGTAATTATTTAATTAAAATTCAATTAAGATGTTTTAAATAATTTATAAATAAAATAATAAAATAAGTTACCAATTAAATTAAATAGGTAAATGTTTAATTGAAATTTAATCAAGATGTTTCAAATCATTACTAAAACAACTAGAACAAAATAGTTAATTATTTTAAAAAATAATAAAATAAATTGTTAATTAAAATTAAATAGGTAATTGTTTAATTGAAATTCAATTAAGATATTTCAAATTATTAAATAAATTCCTATTTAATCATTTGATAAAATAATAAAATAAATTACCAAATAATAAAATTAGTTACCAATTAAAACAAATCAGGTAATTGTTTAATTGAAAATAAATCAAGATGTTTCAAATCATTAAATAAATTACCAATTAAAATTAAGTAGGTAATTGTTTAATCAAAATTCAATCAAGATGTTTAAAATCATTCATAGATAAAATAATTAAATAATTTACCGAATACTAAAATAAGTTGCCAATTAAAATAAATTGTGACGATCCTAGTTTTACAAACCCGGTGCGTCCTGTGATGAACCGAAAGATGACCCGATAATGGATCCAAAATTCAAAAGTAAAAGAAAGAACAAGGCCTCTAGAGATGTACGTTATCCCTAAGACACCAAAATGACTCCCCATGAAGCCACGAAACTCAAATGAGTCAATTGCGGAAGTTAAGGTTTCAAACCTGACAAGAAATGAACCAAGGGTGAAGTGGTTGTTTCAAACAGAAATGGATGCTACCAGGCATATCATTGGAAAGACAACAAAAAATAAAAAAGGTTAGACTCAAGAATCGCCTGATTCGGAGTCCGGATGACAAAGATATGAAGACAGAACAAAGTGGCATCCTCCGATTAAGAGATACCACGACCCTATCTCACAAAAACTATCATAACTCTTACTATGATTGGAGTTTTTGTGTGTGGTTGGTACAATTGGAAATATAACTTCAAGCTCTTGAATTTAGACTCAAGAATGACCCAATTTGGATTAAAAACGAGTGAGATATGACTGTTTAAAGTCAGTGCAACAAATCTGTCCAAGAAACTAAAAAGGTACTGAGAAAAATGGAGGATCAGCCGGCTAACAGCAAGGATCAGCCGGCCGAAACACCCTGTGAGAATTGCAAACTCACTGGAAAACCAAAAGAAGCTTGTCAGCCGGCTGATGGCCTTCATCAGTCGACCGACGCACCAGATAGCAGCAAAATGAGCTACAGCAGAGTGTGGGAAATGTGCTTGGTCCAAAACTAAACTTACACATGTATCCCAAAAATCCCAAAACTGTTTTTAAAACATTCCAAGGTCTCACACAAGCACCTACAACATGAAAAATCAATAAAAATGTGTGAAGCATACACCAATGCATAATTTAGCGTAAAAATGCATAAATTTCCAAAACATGGCTCCAAGGCCTAAATTGAAAGTTGTGTGAGTATACAAACATGCTCGCAAACGTATCTTACATATAGAAATGCGTTACATTGGCCTACAGCCTCATTTTATGTCAAACACTAAAATTCATATCCCAAACCTCAATTTTCAACACTTTTATAATTAAAGGTACATGGTCCTTGGCTTTAAGTCATACAAATTGAATAAGTCCCAAAAAGGGTACTTAAGTATACATTACATACCCAAGACAAATATTACAAAACTTGATATATTAAACCAATTAAAAGTTAAAAGCATCTCCAGCCGTATGTTAAAAAACCCTTTTATGTAAAATATACACTGCCACATATGAATTGTAAATTTTTTTCATCTTCAGCCGTCTGTTAAGATACACTGCCACATCACCAATGTGTAAAATGGTTGTGTATTTTACACAGCCACATAAACATATTTTCTATCTCTTCCTCCTTTCCCGCTCACGTTTCTC
The DNA here is from genome assembly GCF_030987335.1 of Cornus florida. Taxonomy (NCBI): domain Eukaryota; kingdom Viridiplantae; phylum Streptophyta; class Magnoliopsida; order Cornales; family Cornaceae; genus Cornus; species Cornus florida. Next base: position 80,197,762 of record NW_026775577.1, on the reverse strand, counting down.
TTTCTTCTCTCTCATTCATTCACGCCTCTTTTTTTTCCACTTTTCTAGAGCACCATCGAGAATAATCTGCAACTAGCGGTAAGTTAAGAATTACTTGACCATCTTTTATTTATTTATTTATTTTTAATAAACATATTTTGATTTATCACTTTCATTTGATCTTATCTTCTGCAATCATCGCTGTAGATTCTAAGGTTTTTTTTAGATTTTTTATTCTTTTACATTATATTCTAATGAGATAAATATGTACTAGCCAAAAAATAGATATATATTTTAATCACGTTTGTATATAATTGTTGTTTGATACAGTTATAGAAATTATTTTCTTTTTTCTTTTTGGTGATTAATCAATTTAATCGCAATTGTTGTTGCATATTTTTGCTTTCTGTACTCGGATTTTTATGCCAATCCTTTCTGGAATTATTGTTTGAATTTGTTTCCTAGCACCAAATCTGGTTGGTAGAAGGTGGTAATTTTGCATAGTACATTCAGATTTGGGTGGATTTTGAGAGGGTAAAGTGAAATATAGGGGGAAATTATTATTTTTTTCCTAATTGAGGAGGATTGGGACGTAAGGTTTAATCGTCAAAAAGTAAAGTGAATCAAGTAGGTTTGTAAAAGTTTTGTAGGGTCTTGGGTATGATACGTAGTTGGTTGTTATTGGGGATATTTTTTTACACAAAAAGCATAAAACAACCGTTGGAGCTAAAAATAGATAGTACAAAATTTTTGTGTAAATCTACTCTGACACATTAGATTTACACAAAAATATATACACAACGGTTGGAGATGCTCTAACATGCTAACATATGCATGTTTACAAATACTCAAAGTACTTTTAAGTATCCAAGGCAACCTAGGAATGTTGTGCATCCTAAAACAAGGTTCCTTTACCTGCAAAATAACCCAAACAATTAGGATAAGTAAACAAGTTACTTGTAGGAAGAAGTGTATACGTGTATTCTAAAGTTTCAAGTATAATGCAAGTTCAACATAGATCATTACAAGGGATCATTCCTCGTAGTCTATGTTCCAAGGTGAACTCAAGGATCATCTTAAGTTACACAATTAATTGAAATGAAAGACAATATACGAGTATACATACTCAAGTATACAAAACAATATTAAACTAAATGTACAATATATAAGTATATACTTATAAGTATACTAAACAATATTGGAACTAGATATAGAATATATAAGTATACGTATTTAAGTATACTAACAATATTGAAATACACGTAAAGCAAATATACAAGGCACAAGTATACTAAGCTAAATTAAAATACGCACGAAACAAGTATACATGACGCAAATATACTAAACGAAATCGAAATACGCACAAAACAAGTATACAATGCACAAGTATACTAAATGAAATTGAAATACGCACGAAACAAGTATACAATGCACAAGTATACCAAGCAATTGAAATATGGAAACGCCAAATCACAAGCTACAAGTAATCAATAATTAACAACTTGGAATTGAATGCAAAATCAAGTAGTGGAATGACCAGGACATGTGGTCTCGAGACCAAATAAGTGATTTCGGGTGATTACGACCCACAAGGTACTATCTAGTGCGCACTATATGTTGTAGGGAGCTCTCTATCTCTCATACTAGAGCCGAACCCTAACCGTAACATATCTTATGTCCTTACAAGCTTTCCAAAATCAACAAGTTCAAAACTTATACACAAAGAAATAATGTAAGAAACCACGTTCCATGCACAAGTAAGGTTGAAGCCACATAAGCCATGTCCTAAAGTTTCAAGTTTAAATGGCGTATGAAATGTGTCTTCAATATACGATTTATTTAATAAAACAAGAATATCTTTTAACAACTAAATCAAGTTACCAAATGTAAGCCACAAGTAATAAATATACTAAAACTTAGTAACAAGCTTTCAGGGTAAACATTAGTGATATTCTAAATAAGCAACACACACATACAAGATATGTATACACAAGCTATACAAGATAATGATATCATGTTAAATCAAATTACCATCATAGGAAGCCACAAGTACTAAATTTATAACAAGTTAGTTTCAAGCTCACAAGGTAATTAAATGCATTATTCTACAAGAGTTTGTCATCTCAACATGAAAAATCTCTAGAATCAAGCAACCTAGTGAATGAAATAATTTACATATAACAAGATATACATGCTCCAAACGCTTTGAATCATTAAACAAGCTATATAATACATATAAGCCACAATTCAACAAACTACTAATAATCATGATATCTCTACACAATATATATATATATATAAAAGTTAGGCATGCTTTATGTAATTATCCGGTCATTTTCTTTCTTTTCCATTTTTTCAAATTTTGCGGATATATTTTTTTCTATTGATTTCTTTTTCCGAGTTTTCTTTTTCCAGTCTTTTTTCACTATCTTTTCATTTTGCGTAACATATCGGGTCATGCTCGGATTTGATTCCGACCTTGCATGCATTCATTTTACTTGATTTTAATGTGTTGCACATTTTTAATTTTGTAGAAAAGTATGTTAGATGTTTACTTTTGTCCGTAGGGGTATAAATGCAAAGATTCTTAAAAATTATTTTCTTTACTTGGGGTATTTTTCGTAATTATACTTTGATGATATTTTGTATTTAAGATTCTTTTAAATGTATCTTTTGAATGACACATCATTTTGGGCTTTTTGGGAAATTCACATTTTGAGCTATTTAGTGGAGGGGCATTTGTGTAATTTTGAAAAGTTTTTAGAAAATTTTCTCGTTTTGGATTCAAACTTTCATGAGGGATTTATTTTCACTTTTTATAGACTCTGGTACTTTCAAAATATTTTTTATATTTTTATTTTATTTATTTTGAATTTTTGAACCCCGTTAGTTGTCAATCTTGTTCGGGGCATATCTCCTCGCTCGGGACTCAGTTTTTGATCTTGTTTCTTCCATTGATTAAAGAATTCCATTTCAAAACTTTTTCGTTCACGGATCATCTTCATTTGAGCTTGTCTTGATAGTTTTCATTTTTTAGACCAGGAAGGGGCCCGTTCGGACTGTTCGGGACACCTTCTTGACCTATTTAAGGTAGGTGGATTAGAGAAAAAATTATTTTCACATTTTCACTTTCCAGGAACAGTAGCAGCCACCATTAGAGGAACTTGTGGGCTGCCTCTTTCTCTCTCCTCTTTTCACCTTCTTCCTATTTGATCCGGCTCTTTGCGATTTAAACTTTTTGATGTCCTCAACAACGCGGTGATTTCTATTCGATCGGTTTTTGATTTGCAGCACTTTGATTTTTAGGGTGTGAGTTCAAGCTTGGATTTGGGTTTTGTCACTAGAGGATTTCTTGCTCTCCTTGTTGTCTCCGTCATAACCCCGAAGTTTCATCACATTTTGTGGAATTTGATTTTAGTGTGATTTGAAATTTTCATTTCAAAGTGAAGTAGGGGGTGTTTCATGTTTATAATTTTAGTGTTTTACATATTTTTTAAGTTTATATAACTTGTATGCATGTTTAAAGTTTAGATCTACAAATGGTTTTTATTTTAATTAAATAATGATTTAATTTCATAGTTGAAGTATGCTTAGATTTAATTAAGAATATGATATTTGGAGAGCCCATGACTTGTTGTTTATCATATATTATTTTTGGAATTTTTGAATGACTTTTGAAGTCTAGAGATTTTTTAATTAATTAAGGGTTTTAGTTGCTTGATTGGACTTTTGATTTGATATTTGAGTTATTCATGATATGTTGCTTATTATGTGTTAATTTCATATCATTTGGTTATATTTTGTTATCTAGATAAATTAATTAATTTTTATTTAATTAGTTTCCATTTAATGAAATTATGATTTATTTGCATCTTTGATGTTTTCAAGGCTTATTGTGTTACATGCCATGGTAGTTGAGGACCTAGGGCATGTCTTGTGTGTTTCCACAATTTGATTGTGTATGATATTGATTTTGTGCATTTAGTATATGTGTATATGCTTGTTGTGCACAATTTGTTGATTTTGGAAGCTTGGGGATGTTGTAAGTATGATTATGGCTTAGGCACAGCTCTAGTACAGGGAACAGAAGCAGCCCTCTATCTTATAGTACGCATTTAAAGGCAAGCACCCACGGGCTAGTAACCCAAACGATACTTGGTGCCGGTTTTATTCCGGTGTGACGTCCAAGTTTCCGCTTGTTTGATTTCGCATTTTAATTCTAAGTTGCTTACTTTGTGAATTTATATTTTGTTATTTGGCATTCAATGTTTCAATATTGTTTAATTACTTATTTATTATGGTTTATGATGTGGATGTTCTAATGTAATTTAGGATGATCCCTTAATCTCACATTGGACATAGACGTTAGGTGGCATGAACCATATTGATTGATTTATATTAACTTATAAAGACTTGTAAAACTTTAGGTTATATGCATGTTCATTTCCTACGAGTAACTTGTTTGCTCACCCTTGCCGTTTGGGATATTTTTCAGGTAAAAAAATTATGTTTTAGGGATGTACAACATTCTTGAACTTGCTTGTGACTTGATGAGTTAACGTATTTCCATACTTGTACTTACTAGCATGATTTTGTTTTATTTTGGGTTAAATATGTCAAAACTTGTAATTTCTATTTGGAATATGTAATAAGTGCTTAAATGCATCATTTGAGACCTATTTGACATGTATGTGATGAGGCCAAGGGCCAATGACCTTATGCTTCACTTTTATGCAATTTGACTTTATGATTAAATATGAGAAAAATGCGAAACTTTAGCATGTCCATTTCATTTTGGTTGGTGGGAATTGCATTTTATTACTTCCCCTAGTGCTCTTTTATCATATGTAATGTGTGGCCAAAGCCAAACGGTTCTTTAAATGCATCTATGGTGTTTAACTTCAAATTTTGCTTTAAAAGGCCATTTTTCATGCTTTTGTGGTTTGGACATGTCATATTTTGCATTGGGAGTATTTTAAGATCATGGACCATTGAACGCATTTTATTATATATATTACGTTTGCGAGAATGTTCACTTTAGATAAAATATCACGGTTGCATGATATGGTTGATGGTAGGCTTCAAACTTTCCATTTTAAGGCATTTTTGAGGTTTAATAGGTCGGATTTGTATCAGGCATATTTAGGGTCATAGACCATTCCCACATGTTTTAAAACACTTATTACGCTTGCTTGCACAATTGTTTTAGCACACAACTTCATATTTGGTCATTTGAACACTTGAACCAAACTAGCATTTTAACATTTTTCATCAAAATTGATATCAGGGGTATTTTGGACTTTTTAGATCAAAAATAATTTTTTCTTTCGACATGATCAGCTTGGAAAAATTATTTTAAGGAGGGTTTCTTTTTCGTGTTTTTCTAAAAAAGGTCGTTTCGGGGTTCAAAACACCCATTGTTTTTAACATTTTTCAAAAAGTGCCCAGGAGTCAACAGTAGGCTTGTCACGTGCATGGGCGCGCGCGCTGCCTCCTAGCGCATGCGCAGCGCACTCCCTTACGCGCGCATGTGGGCACCTTGGTGCCCTGCTTTGGCCGCCTCGACGCCATTTTTTGTCGTGGCCTTTCTCATTCATTCGGACTCCGAATCAAGTGATTTTTGAGTTTAACTTTGTTAATTTTTCGCCGTCTATCCAATGGTGTGCTCGGTGGTATCCATAACTTTATGAAAATTATGATTTTTTCCCTAGGGCTAAACTTATCCATTTTTAAAACGTCGCTTCCGCATTTTGTTTTATTTTTTTAGTTCCGTGGCTTCATTGGAAATCATATTTGTGTCTTAGGGAAGACGTACATCTCATGAGACTTTGTTTTCATGTAAAATGACCATTTTGCCCTTGGGGGCAGACTTGGTCTATTTTCACCATTTTACTTCCGTATTTATTTTCTTTTGGTTCCGTGACTTCATGGGAAGCCATGTTTGTGTCTTAGGGATACCGAATATCCCCATAGACTTTGTGTTTTGTTTTCACTTTCGCATTCCGAATCCGTTATCGGGTCAACTTTCGTGTCGCATTGACATATCTGGGTTTGTGAAATTTCAGAACGTCACACTTTAAATCATGAAACATATGATATTCCATAATTTCGGAACACAGGTTGATCAAGTCCGCGCACAAAATCAGGGGATTTCAAAACAATTTAAGTATTTCAAATAAGCACAGATTACAAAAAGAATTAAAAAGAATAAATAACTCGCTGAAGAAAACTGATAAATAATAATTTCATTTAATACTTCTACAAAACTACAATTCGGGAATCCCGTAATTCAAGGACCTCTAAAAACATTATCCAATAAATTACAATACTACTTAAAAGTAAACAAGATGAGTAGATGAATGATAGTCTCCCAGCTGACAAATATCCTGACAAACATTATCCTCAATCTCGAGACTGGAACTTTTAATAACCTGACAAATAAATCATAGGTTAGATTCACGAGTAAGTTCTTTCTACCAAGCTTCTGAAAATTAATAAAAAGATCATCTCTAACTAAAACCGATCCTATTAAAGTTTTTATCTTTAATTTACAATGATACACAAATATATAAATAATTATATATAATACACTAATCCCTTCCATTAATCGGTTCATTAAATTTCTAAACCCATTAAATAATGATTAAACAATAATCATACCTAGACCAATCCACAAACTCATTTTCTTTTAAAACAAATATCCCTTAAACCTTAATTCTTTCCTAAACAATTATTTAATCATTTATATAATAAATTATAATTAAAGAATATTATATTTAATTCAAAACCCAATAATGATTTTTATTATTTAAATCACACAGCCAATATCTAGGCTTTAACAAATTATCCATGTCTCCACCAATATTATTTTATTAATATATATAAAATAATATACTAACCTGTAAGTACTAGATTATTCTAATTTAAGAATATCTAATCCTAATCCAATCTATACATACAATAATCATAAATGAAATTTTAATCATCTAACTCATAACAATTTAATTATGCTTTAGCAAATCAACCATGCCATTATAAATATATTTATTTATATATTGTCAACTCAACCATGCCTCCTTAAGTACATTTATTTATACATTGGCAATTCAACCATGCCTCCACAAGTATATATATTTATACTTTTAAACTGACAACTCATCCATGCTTCCTATGTATGTATTTTATTCATACAAATATTTAGGTAATATATTTAAGCCTTTGGCAACTCATCCATGTCTACAATTAACCATGTATCAACTTTAAACTTAACGATAAACTAAATCATACATAAACATCTCATGCATATCATAAGCATAAGATTAATTTAATAACCAACTTATCCAGATATACCAAATAAGAATAATTAATATTAATCATTTTAAATAATATACACACACACACACACACACATACATACATACATACATATATACACATATATTATATATCGTATATATGTTATTACCTTCCATAATATTTTTTAATTATTTAAATTATATATACATATGTATCAATAAATGCACACACACACACACACACTTCCTTCTAAACGAAACAACATATATATAAATAAATAAAATATATATATATATATATATACATATATATATATATATATACACACACACACATACCTCATTCCATAACAAAATTATTAATTAATTATATTATGCAAATAAATGCTATTGAATATCAAAATAACATCCTACAACCCTCAAATTCTTAAAATACATCCTCTAATAATTGATTTCAACATTAACACGCTTGAAATCAATTTTGGGACATCACTGAACCTCACAGGGCCTTACCGAGACCGAAAACACTTCCTCACGCTCCTCCACGGGCTGCCAAACGCGCCCAAAGCCTCTGTACGCGCCACCCCTAGCTGACAGGTGCACTCACGTGCAGTACACGTGCTACCACGCGCCTGTCCTTCTTTCTGGATGACGTGGCTTATTCTGGTTAGCTGATACTCCCACCTTTGGTGAGCCGCACCATATTGAATAACTATTGTTGACTAGACCCTATCTACGATCCAGATGCATGCGCGTACCTTGTTTCAATGTGCCACGATGTACTGGATCAATCTATATCTGTCCACTCCCTTCAACGGTCCAGATCAGCGTGTGCACTACTCCCATGCACACACGCCCACACTAGATCGTTCCATTGCTTATCAGGACCATCTAATGGTCCTGATTTGGGGTGCACCGTAGCTCTGTGAGCCGCACCGCATGGAATTCTCCTCTTATACATACACCGATTATAGCCTCCACTGTGTGTGTATCAGTTAATTAAAAATAAATCTAAATTAATTATGAAATAATTTCTACAAATTTCAGAAAAATATAAAACAAATTCAGAATATTTTAGAAAGTTACAGAAATTTCTCAGAAATTCTATAAACCCTAATTAACCCTCTTGGGTCATAGATCACGCATAACAGTTAATTTAAAAATAAATACGACATATACATCTATCAATTTAAAATCCAAAGTTAAAAGAAAATAAAAGTATAATAATTCATTCTTTTAATTAATCTGATCTAACCATGATTTAATCAAATAAATTAACTTAATGCTTTTGATTAATCCGTTCTAACAATGATTTAAATTAATAAATTAAATCTAAAACCTTGATAGTCAAGGTGAAATCCTTATCAGTGCTAAGAGGAAAAATAGAAAAAACTCGCCTGAAGTTTTCGAAACGAAACCGACGCTTCAAGTTTTGATTGTCTCTTCTAATTCCGGCATCCTGTAATGACCCGATCATTTTCCTTTCTTTCTTTTCTTAGATTTTCACGGATATTTTTTTTCGTTGATCTTTTCTTTTCTAATTACGGTTTCTCGTCACTTAGTGTCGTCTTGAGTGCTCTGGAATGGTTCCCGAAACTCTTTCCTTTGGATTGACAACTTCCTTTGAAGACCGAGTCATTTCCATATTTTCATTTTCTGGACACTATTCACTTTTTGTCCTTTTCCTATTTTGTCTTTTCCCCGTTTGTCACTTTGTTGGCATAGCCTCACTTTTTTGTGTTTAGAGTTGGTTTTTGACTTCACGTATCTTCATTCTAAGTGGTTTCCACGAAATGCGTATCTTTACTTTTGTGGAAAAACTCTTTGGTTGCTTCCGGTATCCATAAGGGCATGGATGCATAGTTATTCAGAAACATTTTCTTAGGCTATTTTTCATAAATATCTTTTGAAGATATTTTATTTCAAGGATTTTTAAGAAAATATTTCTGGCTCATTAGTGCAGTTATTACTTTTTGGAGGGGCCATTGTGCAATTAATTAAAGTTATCGCAAAAATGCCTCGTTTCGAGCCTGGATCCTCGTACGGGATTCATTTTCACTTTTCGTCGAGTCGCGTATTCTTAGAATTTTCTTCTAATTATTTTTCTCCAGTTTCAGGATTTTTGACCTTGGTTGCCGCTGAACTAGTTCGGGGCATATCTCTACTCGGGACTCGGTTTTCGATGCCGTTTCTTCCGTTGTTCATCTTTTCTCATTTAGGTTCTTTTTTGTTCACGAATTTTTGCCGTTTGAGCGTGTCTACTCAAATCACTTTTTCGGACCCGGCAAGGCCCGTTCGGGAAACTTTTAGGGTTTTTCTATAAATAGAGGGTGAAATAAGAAAAATTAAAATTTTCCTCTTCTTCCTCCCTCTCTTGGCCGGTTATCCATAGTAGCCTTGGGCTGCCACCCTTCTCTCTTCTTTTCCGGCCACTTCCCTTTGGTATTTTGCCGTAGTGCCTTAACGTTTATTGTAGGTTTTGATGTGTTCTTCCTTTCCCCCTTATTAAAATCCGTTTTCAACCATTTTTGAGTTCGGGTCTTGAGTTCGGAATTGGATTTTCATGGTACCTCCTTGGTGTTTAATGTTCACCTTGTTGTCCCCGACATAACCTAGGAGTATCATCGGATTCAGATCACTTTTCTTTCGGTGGGGATTTGAGATTTCATCTCAAATTGAGGTAGGGGATGTTATAGGTTTATATTTTTGTTATCTTGCATGCTATTGATGCTTATACAACTTGTATGCATGCTTTTGTTCAAGTTCTAGAATTTAATTTAATTATTTTATATGTTTAAGATTTAATTCTCATGATGGTATACAACTTAGAATTAAATTGTGGCATGCTACTAAATTAGGCTTTGGTATGTTTGTTAACATATATTAAATTGGGATTATTTGAATAAGAGTTGCAATATTTTTTTAATATTTTTATTTTATGAAAGTTTAATTAATATGGTTGTAACTTGCATGAGATCAACTTGTAATGTGATATTAGAATAGTCCTTGGTATGTTCTTTAACCTATGTTAAATTGAGACCATTTGGAATTGTTTTAAAATCTAGAGTTTAATTAATTTTATTTTAAGTGTTTCATTCACTTAATTGGATTTTCAACTTGATATTGTTGATGGCCATGTTATGTTCTTTAACATACATTAAATTTGAGACTATTTGGAATTGATTTCGAATCTAGAGAATTTAATTATTTTTATTTAATTAAATTCTATCTAATCGTTCCATGGATTTAATTATGTTTTAGAAATTGTTTCTAGGTATAAATCATAGATTTAGACTTGTTGTGTATTCACTTGGTGGTGCTTTAAGCATTGAATAATATTGTTGTTAAATTTACATTCATGAGAACATGTTTCTAATATTGAATATATTATTAACTTGTGAATTATTGATATAATTAGCCTTGTAAACATATTGCTACAATGTTGTAGAATTAGTGTTTAAAGTTTATCATGGATGCATGGTTTAAATTGTTAAGTAAATGATATTGTATTGTACATTGTATCATAGTAAAGACTTGACATTATATATGCCATTTTAGAATTGAAACTTTAAGGCATGGATTGTATGGTTTTCAACTTACTTGTGCATGGAAGGTGGTTTCGTGTATCATTTAATTGTGTATAAGTTGTGAACTTACTTGTTGATTTTGGAGTCACTTAGGACATTGCTAAGAATTAGTGGCTATGGTTTGCCTCTAGTACGGGGACAAGAGTCCTCTAAGTCAATTGTACGCGCGTTGGGTAGTCTGCTAGGGGTTAGTAGCCCAAAAGTAGCCATGTGTCGGTCTGATCCGATTGATGTCCAAGTATATCCGCCTTTGCTGATTTCGCACTTTTAGATTTCAAGTTGATAACTTAAAGAATCTATATCTTGATGCATTGTATTAGAAATTCTAATTATACTAAATTGTTATATTTAGTTGTTTTTGTACTTTAGATTTCAAATTGATAACTTTAAGAATCTATGTCTTGATGTGTTGTATTAGAAATTCTAATTATACTAAATTGTTATATTTAGTTGTTTTTGTACTTCAGATTTCAAATTGATAACTTTAAGAATCTATGTCTTGATGCGTTGTATTAGAAATTCTAATTATACTAAATTGTTATATTTAGTTGTTTTAGCACTTTATTTTTCAAATTGATAACTTTGAGAATCTATGTCTTGATGCGTTGTATTAGAAATTCTAATTATACTAAATTGTTATATTTAGTTGTTTTCGCACTTTAGATTTCAAGTTGATAACTTTGAGAATCCATACCTTGTTGCTTTGTATAGCATGCCTTTATAATGTTTGGAATTGCATGAATCATGTGATTATGCTAGAAATGATCCAAGGTAGCTTAGGATGCTCCCTGAGTCTCACCTTTGATATAGACGCTAGGTGGAATGAACCACAATGATTAAATTATGCAATCTTATAAAACGTTAGGTCTTTGCATGCTCATCTCCTATGAGTAGCTTTATGTTACTCACCTACGTAGTGGGGACATTTTTCAGGTACAGGATTCAAGATTTGAGGATTTGCATTTGCCTTGGGTAAATTGTAGATTTGAAGTTCTTTTAATAGTATTCTTGTTCACATGCAAGTGTTAGCATGTTTAAGTTTTGCTTACAAAGTTGTAATACTTAATTAGGTTCAATTATGTCATTTTTGCCTTATGATATGTAAAGTATACTTGGATACACTATTTGGAACTTATTTGATGTGCATGACATGAGACCAAATGCCACAAACTTTAAAATTCAAGTGTATGCATTTAGATTCAAGTTTTGCCTTTGAAATGTAACCTTTATAACTTTGGAGGTTTGGCATGTAATTTGGAGTAAATGATATGTAATGAGGCCATGGGCCATTGTAACACATTTCAATATGTAAAGTTCATTTGTTAGCATGCATTTTCAGCCCTTAACCTTTGCTTTTGAACCAATTCATGATGGGATTTAAGGCTTAGGTTAAGCCTCAATGTTCTTGGTGTTTAACAGGTTTTCCAGCACTTTTTCGAGTCATTTTGGTCTATCGAAATGTCATTTCGGTCAACTGATGGCTTTTAAGAACTTCATTGAACAGTAAAACACACATTCTAGTAGCCATTTTCACTATTTGGGTTCATTTCGGTAGATCGATGCCTTATTTCAGTTTACCGAAGTGACCTTCCCTCAAAAATCAGCTTTCAAGAAAATTTTGGTTCATTTCGATCAACCAAAATGCCATTTCGGTCGACCTAAATAGCTCTCATGCACCAGCCTTCCAGATTTTGTTTCAGCATTGTTGTTCCGACTTTAAACGGTTATAACTCCTTCATTTCTAATCCAAATGGCATGATTCTTGAGCCTAAACTCAAGGATTTTGATTCAGCTTTCCAATGGTACCAATGTCATTCTCAGATTCAAATCACAGTGGGAGTTATTCATATTTTAGTGAGGTAGTGTCAGTTTTTGCTTAAACCGAGAATAAACGTTTTGTGGGATTCTTGGCCAAAGTTCTTAGAACCTCTTGTAATGTTATAAAATAATTAGTTTAGATTGTGTGACTATTTTTCCCCTTGGTTAATGGATTTTGCCTATTTTGACCTTTGCTTCCGTTTTCGTTCTCCTTGAGTTTCATGACTTCATGGAAAGTCACTTGGGTGTCTTAGGGATGATTGATATCTCTATAAACCTTATTTTTGGTTTCGCTTCCGTATTTCGGACCCGTTATCGGGTTAACTTTCGGTTCATCTCTAACGCACCGGATTAAAAAACTTGGGCCGTCACACATCCTCTTTCTCTTTGTCGGCCTCCTCTTCTTCTTTTTCTTTACCTCTCTTATTTTTCTAACATGAAAAATGTCATGCCCCGAATTTTCTAAATAAATTTCTCGATTTATTCAAATTAAAATACTTCATTATACACCCAGGATCTTAAAAGAAATACTCTTTTATCCTTTATTGATACAAATCAATTTCCTCAAATAAAAAATACAACTCAATTTCCTAAAAAAAATAATATACAATATCTCTAAATAAATTAAATTAATCCTTAACACCAACTCTTCCACCTAAGCCCGCAACTAGCAATCCAAGATCATCTTTGGTACCTGAAATTGGAAGAGGGTGAGATGGGGGAAGTCCCAGTAGGAAAAACCATAACAAGGATTTCAAGAAATTTCATGCAAAATTAACTTCACAAAAATATACCTATACATTTAAACAAAATATATATATGCAATTTTAATAAAATAACAATTAATGAAAGATTTGAAACAAAATCATCCAGGCCATTCAAGGTATGAAGAACCCTATACAGAAAAATTAATATCATTCATCTGAGCGTCAACCTTTCAGCCTACTCTGAACTCTCGACTCACTATTTTTCCTCAAAACTCTCTATATATTGTTTCTCTAAATTTTCTATTCTGTATTATTTACCAAATTCATTAGATAGGTACTAGAATATATATAGGCAATCCACACAACAAATATCTTAGACAATTGCTTTCCACTGACCCAACAACTGCTCGCCATCACACCATCAAATATCATCATCTGAACACAATCATTCTGTCTCCAAGTAATGTGCATAAAGTAGCTAAGGTCAATAAAGTGGGGTCCGCCAAAACATCACCAATTTCTTTCTTTCCTTACCCATGTCGGCTAGCCCCTTTACCATAAAAATATATACATATATATAATGTAACAAATTAAAATCTCCATTGGGACCCGCCACCATTGTAACGACCCTAGATTTTACAAACCCAGTGTGTCTAGTGATGACCCGAGACTGATCCAAAAAAAATGTGGAAGCTAAAAAGAACCATGGCCTCTAGAGATGTACATCATCCCTAAGACACAAAAATGGCTTCTCGAGGAGTCCCATGACTCAACGGAAGCAAGAAGGAAACAAGGGTTTCAAAACCCTACAAGAAATGGACCAAGGGTAAAATGATCATTTTACCATCGTGCACACCATTAGATAGACAATGAAAAATTAATCAAGATGGACTCAAGAATCGCATGATTCGGAGTCCGAACGAAGGAGAAATGACAAGATGAAGAAAAACGAGCAAAACCCGTTAATCAAGGGCAAAATGGTCAATTTGCAACTAAGAAGGGAACTTTGACTCCAACCAAGTCAAATAAGATCCACACAACCTACACTAATCATTTCACAGCATTCCATGAGGTTCTAAGAACTTTGGACAAGAATCCCATAAAACGCCCTTTTCCGGTTTGAGCGAAAATTGACACCCTCTCACTAAAACATGAATAACTCCCACTGTAATTGGAATATGAGAATGGCATAGATACCATTGGAAAGCTGACTCAAAATCCATGACCCCATTTGGGTTAGAAATGAAGGAGATATGGCCGTTTAAAGTCGGAACAACAGTGCTGATACAAAATTGGAAGGCAGTTGAATGCAAGCTATTTTGGTAGACCAAAATAGACATTTCGGTCGACCAAAATAGACATTTCGGTCGACCGAAATGACTAGAAAAACTCCAAAACTCCTGGAAGTGAAAAAGAATCACTTAGGTTGACCGAAATGATGAATTGGTCAACCGAAATGGACTTGAATAGGATAAAAGCTACTGGAAAATGACTTTTTACTATGCAAATGAATTGAACAATGAACCGGTCGACCGAAATGAGCCACCGGTCGACCGAAATAGGTCGAAAATCAAGCCTGCAATGCATCAAGTGATGAAAGAATTCCTAAGTCTCATTAGAATTCCCCATGGCATGATCAATTTACATTATATGCTAATGTGTAATCACGTGAACATGCACGCAAGTGTAATATGACATTTTAAACATGCTACAAGCCTCATGACATCTCATTTACAAAATTTGACATGCCAAACCTCCAAAGTTGATAAAAATGCATTTTCAAGCAAAATATGGCACCAATTGAATACAAGTACAAATATAAACTTGCTTGGCCCTTGGCCTCATGTTATACACATCAATTACCTTACAAAAAGTGTACTTATATACACATTACGTATTCAGAACAAAAATACAAGTTTTGACATATAAGCTACAAAAGGGGACTTCATGCTAACATCATCATAAGAATGATACTCCAAGTCTACGAAACTTCCCTGGCACAGTGTGCATCCTAAATCAAGGTTCCTGCACCTGAAAAATGTCCCCACTACGTGGGTGAGTAACATAAAGCTACTCGTAAGAGATGAGCATGCATCGACCTAGCATTTTACAAAATTATTACCTTAAGGTGAAATACGTCAAAGGGCTCATGCCACCTAACGTCTATGTCAAAATGAGGCTCAGAGAGCATCCTAGGCTACTCATGCAATTTAAGGTGAACATCGGCATACAAGTATACATGCTCAAGTATGCTAAACAATGTTAAAACATGTTATACAACATATAAGCATACATTTCTAAGTATACTAAACCATATTAAGACAAGTCATGCAATGTGTAAGCATACTTACACAAGTATACATTTTATATGAAAATCTCATAAATCAAGTATGTGAACACAAGTATACTAAGCTAAAAGAGATACGTCTAAAACAAGTATACATGGCACAAGCATACTAAATAAAATTTAAACTCACAGAGCAAGTATACAAGTTCAAGTATATTAAATAGGATTCAAATATCCAAAGCAAGCATCAATTCTCAAGCTACAAGTAATCCATGATTAATAACTTGAAATTAAATGCGAAATCAAATAGTGGAAAGATTAGGACATGCGGTCGCTAGACCAACCAAGTATTTTTGGGTAATTACGACCCACAAGGTACCACCTAGTGCACACATGTATAAGTTATTTGGGGTAATTATGACCCACAAGGTACTACCTAGTGCGCACTTATGACTCAGAAGACTCTTGTCTCCGTATTAGAGCCAAACCCTAGCCATCACATGGAATATGTCCTTACTAACTTTTCAAAATCAATAAGTTCAAAACTTATACCAAAATCAATAAGTTAGACCAAACTTATATTAAATCCAATAGTGCATAAAACCATCTTCCATGCACAAATAAGGTTGAATCCACACAAACCATGTCCTAGAATTCAAGTCTAGAAAGCATATGACACATCAAGTCTCCAATATGCAATTTATATACAAAGCAAGAATGTTTTACAACAATTGAACCACATTACCATCCTAAGTCACAAGTACTAAATAAGCTACAATTTAGTAATAAGCTTTCAAGGTAAGCAATTGTAATATTCTAACAAGCTATATACCTACACAAGACATATTTAAACAAGCTATTCAAGACAATGATATCACATATCATGCTAAGTCAAATCACCATCTTTAGAGTCCACAAGTACTAATTCTACAACAAGTTAGTAGCATGCTCACAAGGTAATTAAACATATTACATTTCAAGAGGTTATCAACTTATCATGGAAAATCTCTAGATTTTCAATTAATTCCAAATAAGATCAAATTAATATATGTTAATGAATATGGCGCGATCTTCACATATATTACATCCAATACCAATTTAAGTGACAACAACACTTAAAATAAAATTAATTAAGCTAATTAACTAATTTTCTCTAGATTTCTAAACAACTTTAAATGTCCTCAATTTAACATAGGTTAACGAACATCCCAAGTATTAAATAAGTTTTGCAATTCTTATTCAAATGCTCCAAATTTAATATATGTTACTCAACATATCAAGGTCTAATTTACTAGCATGTCACAATTTAATTCTAAACTATATACAATCATTAGAATTAAATCCCATATATAGAAAATAATTAAATTAAATTCTAGAATTAATACAAGGCATGCATACAAGTTGTATAAACTTATAAAACAATCAATACAACTCAAATATAAACCTATAACTTCCCTTACCTCATTTTGAGGTGAAATCTTAAATCCCCACCGAAAGAAATGTGCTCCAAATCCTACGATACTCTTAGGTTTTATCGGGGACAACACGATAATCATGAACCCCAAGGAAGCCCCATCAAAATCACAACTTGACTTTAAACCCGAATTCAAAAATTGGCCAAAAACGGGTTCTAATAAGTGGGAAAGATGCACGTCGTCAAGGTGAGCATTAAACGTTAAGGCTGAAGACTTTTCACCAAGGAAAAGTGGTTCAAAGGAGGAGAGAGAAGGTGGCAGTCCCATGGTTGTCGACCCAGATAGGAAGAAGAAGAGAAAAATCTGATTTTTCTTCTTAAGTCACCCTATTTATAGAAAAACCCTAGAAGTGCTCGGAAAGGGTCCTGTCGGGTCCGAAAAAGTGAAATTTGAGCAGACACGTTCAAACAGTGAAACTCTATATACAAAAAAGATTCAAAATGATAAAATATAAACAACAAAAGAAATAGCGTCGAAAACCGAGTCCCGAACAGAGAGATATGCCCCAAACAAGTTTGGCGGCAACAGGGTCCAGAAACCCTGGAACTGGAGAAAAATGACCAGAAGGAAATTCTATGAGTATACGACTTGATAAAATATGAAAATGAATCCCGTACGAGGATTCAGGCTCAAAATAAGGTATTTTGTAATAACGTTAATTGCACAATGGCCCTTACAAAAGGGTTAACTGCAAAACTGCCCTAGAATGAAAATATCTTCCAAAAGATATTTTCTTAGATACCCCCTGAAATAAAATATCTTCAAAAGAAATTTATGAAAAACACCTCAAGAAAAGAAAAAGATTCTAAAGAACTGTGCATCCATGCCCCTATGGACATCGGGAGCAACCAGAGTACTTTTCTACAAAAGTAAAAATATGTATTTCATGGAAACCACTTATGATGAAGATATGTGAAGTCAAAAACCAACTCCGAATACAAAGAGTGAGGTTTTGCCAACAAAGTGACAAACGGGGAAAAGACAATATAGGGAAAAGGATGAAAAAGTGAATAGTATCGAAGAACGAAAAATGTGGAAATGACTCGGTCCTCAAAGGAAGTTGTCAATTCAAAGGAAAGAGTCTCAGAAATCATTTCCGAGCACTCGAGACGACACTTCGCGATGAGAAATTGAACTTAGAAAAGAAATTTCAATGAAAAAAATTCATCCGTAAAATTCTGAGGAAAAAGGAAGGGAAGAAAATGATCGGGTCATTACAACCATTTTACCTTTTCCATCACTTTTCCATTTCTCATCATCACCTAAACAACAAATATCTTCCTATTTCCTTATCTTCTGCCATTACAATTATCAAACAAACAACTATCAATATATACCATCATATAAAGCAACGTGCATAAATTAAAAACAAAGGAGATTTGGCCAAAAACTCCTTGGTGGGACCCGCGATTAACAAAACCCATTTTTCTTTCTT
Source organism: Cornus florida (assembly GCF_030987335.1). Lineage (NCBI taxonomy): Eukaryota > Viridiplantae > Streptophyta > Magnoliopsida > Cornales > Cornaceae > Cornus > Cornus florida. The sequence continues at coordinate 80,179,179 of NW_026775577.1, read as the reverse complement.
TTTCTCTCAATTTTCGGCTACTGCCCCTTGCTTACTCCATCAGACCAAGACCAATATATATATATATATATATATATATATATATATATATATTATATATACCAAATGTGTAATACCCCTAATTTTAAAAGGATATTTCTGGTATTTAAATTTTTGATTTAATTATTTTTATTTGATTAATTGTTTACTTGTTTATTGTGTTGATTAAATGGCATGTATTTTGTTTAATTGTTAATTATTTATGTGTTAATTATTTGCTTAATTGTTAATTATTTATTTGTTTTAATTATTTGATTAATTGTTAATTATTAATTATTTGTTAATGGTTGTTTTTATTTATTTATTTAATTCATGGTTATTATATTTCTGGTACTTATAAACTTATGTAAGTTCTTATAGCCGACATTGTTTTAAACCTAGTTTGTTCAACGGGCCAAGTTATTTATGGATTAGGGTTAGTGTTTAAGTCTATAAATACATACACGTATTGGGGGTTAGGGTTTTAGAAGAACATAAGGTTACGTATGTAACATAAGGGGCTGCTAAGAAATAGAGCGTGAACTTGGGGAATTGGCAGAGTAGTTCAAGGGAGAATACAGAAACTGTGGAATTAAAGTTTCAAAGTCTGAAACTCAAGGCAAGTCTTGTTATTCTCTTCCCCTTTAATTCGTGTTCTGTGCATGCCTGGTTAGACTTCAGGGATTAATTAAAGGCTAAAAATGGATTAAACCAACATGATATCAAGTCTTATATGCATGTATGAATTATATTAATCTCATTGAAATAAGTGATTTGCATAAACCTTGATGTTTTCTGTTATTTGTTCTTCTCGATGTTTATGTTTAATTTTTGATTAAGTTGAGATCATGATTGTGTACTGATGATTAGTAATTAATCTGGGACTGAGATTAAACTCTGAATCAAGTAGTAAAAACAGTATTCAAATTTCATCGAAGAAATTTGTTTTGAATCGAATTAGTTTAGAACTAAGAATTCTGTAATTGTTTGCTTCAAAAAGGGGTTGTGTTCTATACAAGTTAGGATTGGTTAACAATGGGTTAAGATTACCCTAGAACTAAGATTGAACCCTAGAACAACCATTAAGAACCTTATAGAGGTCTGAAAAACATTGCAGTTGAAGAAGATGTAGCAGAACGGATGACGGCAACTAAAGGGAGAAGAACAGGTTCCAAGAAGAGGAGAAGCCGGCTCTTTCTACCTTAGAGCCGGCTCCAAAGGAAGGTGGAGTGGCTCTAGCATCTAGGAGCCGGCTCCTAGATCAATGGAGCAGGCTCTTTTGAAAAAAAAGAGCAGGCTCTTTGTTTTGAATGAGCCTGCTCTTAGTTGAACGCACTAAATTTGGTTTCTGTGCACTGTTTGGTATGTATAGGTTCTTGGAACTTTGTTTAAATTGTTTTAAATTGTTGTTGGGTTTGGAATAAACCTGTTATACTAAGGGAAATATTAATCCATGATTGGGTTAAGGATTGGAGCAAATTAAATTTAAAAAATATCGGGAGTTGCTAATTGTTTTGAACATTTAAAACCATGTACTGGAACTTGGAATTTTTTTGGCATATATATGTTTTATTACTGGTTGGTTGTATTTAAATAGAAGTATAAGAATAATAAATACTTGAATTCATCTATTCTTGATATGGAATAAATTGATAAGTATACTTTGTAAATTCTATCAATTTATGGATTTTATGGAGGACTTGAGTGCTATGACTCATATTAGCAACTTTAATGGATGAAATGTGATGCTTTGGTCCTGTAATGATTTTTCTAACATCATGTGATATGTATTAAATTGTATTTATACATATTCTGGATAATGGTTGATAAATAATATTAATTATCTTAATAATTATGTTGGATGGATTGGATTGTATGTACCGGTATGGGACGGTGACATACTAGGTATGGACTAGTTAAAACACTAAGTTCTACCTAATTTGGATTAAGGTATGGATTAATTATAAGGTTAAGTCCTTCACCTACATGTGTCATATCAATTGTGAATTGAGTGACCTACTTTTGGTTTTAGGATGGATGCGTTATACATTATATCAAACCACTACAAGGTTGGATGATATTTTGTATTAGGAGGAGTACGGACTTTATATATATATATATAATATGGTGCTATGGTATAAGCTTGAGTCTCATGACCCTGGTTAGGGCACGTATATCGCCTAGGATGGATAACTGGACATAGGTGTTGTTCCCTGGTAGGTCTAGGTACTCATGCCCACCTTAGGGTGCGTATTTGCATGTTGCCTTCTATTCAGGCTGAGACAGACCTATTGGACTAGCGAGCGTCCTATAGTGTATACTATATACTTATATGGACTACTCTAGATATTGTTGAGTCTTCCTAGGATGTATTTGCGTATCGGATTACTGTATAGATTGTAGTAGATCAGGACTTGCATGTGGACCGGACCCACTTCTTTATTTTTTAGGTGTTCGTCAGTTCCAGGGTTAGAGCTTGGAAGTGCAGAGCAGATACGGATATTCATTCTTCCGACTATGTAGGAGTCATCTTTATGCTAGCTTTAGATTTTATTTCCATTATTTCAGTTTCGGGTTAAGAATCTTTAATAAGGGGTCCAATGGATGGATTCCCGAGTTGTAAATCTATGGAGTTTGGATTTAACAGATTTCAATAATTATATTATTTTAAGGATTTTCAATTAGCATTCTTTCAGCTTATTATTTTTATTTCTTATTTTATCTTGTATTCTATGTTCGGTTACATATTAATTATTTGATATCCCTCGGATTTGGACCTGGGCCTGATCAAATCGTGTCTCGGATTCGAGGGGTATCACAAAATGTAACTTAAACTAACTCAAATTCAAACCCAATTTCTCTCCTCATTTGGCTGCCATCTCCAATCATGATAACAAAAATCATGAAATGAAATGAAAATTAAAAAAAAAAAAAACTGTAGTGTCCAATTCAATAATCAATGACCCAATTTCTAATTGGTAAATCGCCAATTTAAAATAAATGCTCAATCTTGATCACTTAAAAGTCATGAAAATAATAATAATAATAATTTCAATTCTTAAAAATCCGAGTTATCACAAAAAACCTTTTTTAATAAATTAATCCTATGTATATATATAACCACATTAATACCCTAATCCATTACCAATTAAAAGAAATAATAATTATCCTTAAATAATATACACACACACACACACACACACACACACACACATTAGTTAATTAAATCATATATACCTATTTATGTCAATATATACATATTTATAATTATCAAAAAATGATCATTTAAATAATTACATTACCATGAACCTTTATTAATTAACCTAATAAGTTTTCATTCAAGCCCAAATCTAATTAATTTAAATAAATCAAATAATTAAATAAACACTTAAATTAAAATAACTAATTAAATGAAGCACATAAACAAAACGAGAAATTACAACCAAGTCACACCATACCAATAAAATCAACACACTAATAATTCAATAAATAATCAAACACATACACAGCAATCATCATATCAATTCAACAAATATAATCACAAAATAAAATCTAATTAAAATAAGACAATTAATCTAAGCACTTAATTAAATAAAACAAATCATTTAAAAATAAAATAAAAGTAATTAATCCCAATTAAATCAAACAAATCATTTAAAAACAAAATAAAAATAATTAATCCCAATTAATAAATCCTTTAAAATATCGGGGTATTACAAAACAAGCTACATATATATATATATATAAGTTACAATTCAATAAGTTATACACATATATATAGTAAACATGCTTTTAAATCATTAAACCCTAAATCAATTCAAATGTTTCCTATCTATATGCAAGACTATGATTTAACAAGCATGTAAACAACATATGTTAAGCCTTAAAAACACCAAAACACAAAGAATATAAATATACAACAACCCCCTACCTCAATTTGAGATGATATCTCAAATGACACCAAAACAGAACCTTTCTGAATGCGACGAAACTTCGGGGTTATGACGGGGACAACGAGGAGAACCAAAAGTCCTCTTGCGATAACATCAAATTCCAAACTCGAACTCAAAAAATAGCCAAAATGGGATTCCAATCGGATGAAATTCAAGGCCTCGCTAAGGCCGATAACAAAGCCTTTATCAGCGAAGGAAGAATCCAAGAAAAATGGGACCAAAAGGAGAAAAGAGGAAAGAAGGAGAAGGAATGGGTGGGTGGTAGCCATGGGAGGAAGAGGGGAAAATCTGATTTTCCTCTCTTGTAACTGTAACGACCCGGTCATTTGCTTTCCTTTCCTTTTTTCTTGAAATTTTACGAATGAATTTTTTCGTTTAATTTTCTTTTCTGAGCTCTGTTTCGTGTCACTTAGTGTCATCTCGAGTGCTCAGAATTGGTTTCTGAGACTCTTTCATGTGAATTGACAACTTCCTTAGAGGACCGAGTCATTTTCGCATTTTTCGTTTTTCGGACACTATGCGCTATTTCGTCTTTTCCCTATTATGTCATTTTCCCTATTTCGTCTTATCTCCATTTATCAATTTTTGGCACAACCTCACTTCTCATGCTCGGAGTTGGTTTTTGACTTCACGTGCCTTCATCTTGAGTGATCCTCGAAATAAGTATCTTTACTTTTGCAAGAAAGTACTCTGGTTGCTCCCGGTGCCCACAGGGGCATGGATGCACAATTCTTCAGAATCTTTTTCATTTCTCAGGGTATTTCTCGTAAATATATTTTGAAGATATTTTATTTCAGGGGCGTCTAAGAAAATATCTTTTGGTAGATATTTACTTCTGGGGCAATTTCGCAGTTAACCCTTTTTGTAGGGGCCATTATGTAATTAACAAAAGTTATTGCAAAAATGTCTCATCTGGAGCCTGGATCCTTGTACGGGATTCATTTTTACTTTTCGTTGACTCGTAAATTCATAGAATTTCCTTCTGATTATTTTTCTCCAGTTTCAGAGTTTCTGGACCCGGTTGCCGCCGAACTTGTTCGGGGCATAACTTTCTGCTCGGGACTCAGTTTTTAATGCTGTTTCTTCTGTTGTTCATATTTTCCCATTTTGAATCTTTTTTGTTCACAGAGTTTTGCCGTTTGAGTGCGTCTGCTCAAAATTCACTTTTCCAGACCCGGCGGGGCCCTTTCGGGGCAGTTTTTGAGACTTACTATAAATAGGATGCCCTAAAGTGAAAAATCAGATTTTGGTCATTTTCCCCACCTCTCTTGGCCGGATTTCCTAGCAGCCATGGCTGCCACTTTCTCTCTCCTCCTTTGGTCCACTTTTCCTTAGTAGAAATCCTTCGGCCTTAGCATTTATTGCTTCCCTCGACGTGCTCTACTTTTTGCCCTTATTAGAATCCATTTCCGACGATTTTTTGAGTTCGGGTTTGGAGTCAAGTTGAGATTTTCATGGGGCTTCTTGCGGATTCTTGTTCACGGTGTTGTCCCTGACAAAACCTCTCGGTATCGTCGAATTCGGAGCACTTTTATTTTAGTGGGCCTTTGGGATTTTCATCTCAAATTGAGGTAGGAGATGTTCTAGGTTTAAATTCTTGTTATATAGCATGCTTGTGGTGCTTATACTACTTGTTTGCATGATTAAATATAAAATCTAGAAATTTTATTATTTATTTTTCTTGTACGGGATCTAATTTTTCCGGTTGCTCATGACTTGGTTTAAACATGTAGCATGATTTTATATTGCCCCTTGATATGCTCATTGTCGTGTATTAAAATTGGAACATTTGAATAAGTATTAAAGATTTTATTTAATATTTATCTTAGGTGAAAGATTAATTCACATGGCCTTAACTAGCTTGAAATTAATATATGTTAACATATTATATTAGGCCTTAGCATGCTCTTCAACATAGTTGAATTTGAAAATAATTGGAGGTGTTTTGAAAATTAGTAATTATTAATTAATTTGATTAATTAATTTACCCCGAGTGCACTATTCACTCCATTTGAATTCTGACTTGATATTCTTAATCTACATGCCATATAACTTCACATATATTTGATTTAGAATATTCGGTGAGGTTTTGAAACCTTTCATTTAATTAATTTCCTTGTTTAAGATTTAATCCTCATGGTGATATACAACTTGGAATTGAATTGTGGTATGCTAGAAAATTAAGCTTTGGTGTGGTTGTTCATATATATTAAATTGGGATTAATTACATGAGAATTGCAACCTTTATTTTATATTTAACTTTAGTGAAAGTTTAATTTACATAGGTGTAACTTGCATGAAATAAGCTTGTAATGTGATATTACACTAGTCCTTGGCATGTTCTCTAAGATATGTTAAATTGAGAGCATTTGGTTAAGTTTGAAAATCTAGAGATTTTAATTAAAAGAATTAATTAAAATCTATTTTGTGGTCCCATTAGCTTAATTAAGATTTTAACTTGATATTTGTATTGGCCATGACTTGTTTACTAGTATATATTAATTGTGGACCATTTGAAGTTGCTTTAGAACCTTGGTAATTAAATTAGCATGATTTAATTAGAGTTCTACTTTGTTGTTCCAATAACCTAATTGAGTTTTAGAATGGATATAGGTGATGACCATGCCATGTTCTTTAATATGTATTAATTTGAGGTTATTTGGAATTGAATTAGAATTTAGGGAATTTAATTATTTTTATTTAATTAAATTCTATCGAATTGAGCCATGGATTTAATTGTGTTTGAAAGTCGTTTCTATATCAAAATCCTGGACATGGACTTGTTGTATATTCATTTGGTTATGTTTTGAACATTGGATAACATAGTTGCTATGTTTGTATTCATAAGAATATGTTTTCCTTATTGAATATATTGTTGCCTTGTGTAATGATTTGCACACTTCGTGTTTAACATCTTTCATGCATAGCGTGTAACGAATCGCACACTGAAGATTCAACATTCATCATATCATATTAGTTGTGGATTTAGAATATGTATTGTATAGGTTTCCAAATTTGGTTGTGCTTAGTAGATAGTTGATTATCTTGCATATTCCTGTTGATATATGCGTTGTTGCACAACTTGTTGATTTTGGAAACTTGGGGATGTCGTTGTTTGGCTACGGCTAGGACTTGGTTCTAGTACGGGGGATTGTCTCTCTATATAGTTTAGTGCGCACATAGGGAGGTTACCCATGGGCTAGTAACCCTAAAGTAACTATGTTGTTGGTCTGATTCGGCGTGACGTCCGAGTATCCACTTTGTTTGATTTCGTATTTCATTTTCAAGTTGATAACTAGATGATGTTGTAACTTGTTGTTTCTTATTTTTCGTTCCATTTTAAGTTATAGGATGTTAACTTTGCGAAATTGTGCTTTATGCGTTGTATTGGAAGTTCCAATGTTGGTTAAATTGCATCGATATTGAAAATCATGTTTTGACGTTCTAATAAAGCTTAGGATTGATCCTATTGATTCATTTATAACATAGACGTTAGGTGGCATGAACCACTACTGTTATTTTGTGCTTTAGATTCTAAGTTGATGGCTTTGAGAACTTAAACCTTGTTGCATTGTATAACATGCTCTTTTGTTGTTGAATTGTATGGATAATGTGATTCTTGTTAACTTGTATTCAAATATGCTTTTGTCAAGTTATATGGATTACTCTAGACCTAGTTCAATTGTTGAAAATACAATTCATGTTAATCTATGCTCAATCATTCTTCTTGTTGTGTTCTTTGGATTATCCCAACCATGATTCGTTTCATATACATATGTATATCATGATTCTTGTTGCTTAGACTCTAAGGTAGCTTAGAATGCTCCTCGAGTCTCACTTGGACATAGACGTTAGGTGGCATGAGCCCCTTTAACATGTTTCACCTTAAGGTGATAAATTTGTAAAATGCTAGGTCGATGCATGCTCATCTCCTATGAGTAGCTTTATGTTACTCACCCCTACGATACTAGGGCATATTTCAGGTACGACGACTTGGTTCGTGACGCCTAGCATTCCTTGGATGTCGTGTAGCTTTCAAGTTTCCATTTCATGTGAATGTTAGCATGGAATGTCATTTTGTAGACTTATATGTCAAAATATGTATATTTGATTCCATGTATGTAATGTGTACTTAAGTACACTCCTTTCAATGTATTTGATATGTATGAGATGAGGCCGGAGGCCAATGACTATTATATTGTATTTTATGTACTTTTTAACTTCATAAAATATTGTGAAAATCTTGAAAAATCGCAAGTCATTGCTTCACCATGGTTGCATCGGGTGTGCGAATTCCATTCTCATTCTTTTATAGGGTATCATAAATCATGTTTGAAGTGTGGCCAAGGGCCAAACGGTCATTTGATCCCATTTTATATTTTTGGATTCCGAGTTTTCATTCCAAGTTCCATTTTTGCCTTTTTGCCCGTTGGGGGGTCGGATTTTGTGTCGGTGGTATTTTTAAGTCGTGGACCATTATAGCATGTCCAACTAGGTAAGTTACGTTTGCGTGCATGGTCGTTTCCGGGCAAAACCTTATCATTTGTGTTTTGAGCCTCTTGTAAATTCATTTCTCACTTTTTTTGCATATTCTGATCTAGGGGCATTGTAGACTTTTCACAGTGGTTTTATTTTCTTCTTTCAACATGTTTGAATAGAAAACATGATTTTAGGGGAGGTTTCTTTTCCGTGTTTTTCCAGAAAATGTCGTCTTGATATCGGAAATCGTTTACGAAGTTCAGCTCTTAGTTTTTCAATTTAGCAGCTTTTTGGACCTCCATGACCAGATTTCATGGAGGGGCATTTCGGACATTCTACATTGAGTTTTTTTTGAATTCTCTTTCAAGTCATGTAGAAAACTCAATTTTGAGGGGGGTTTCTTCTTTGTGTTTTTGTAAAAAAGTTCATCTAGGCCTCCAAATTCAGCCTCTGTTCTGAATTTTTCTGAAAAAAACAACCACACAGCAGCTTTATGGGCTGCTTCTAGCCATGGTGCAACTAGCGCACGCGCGGCGTGCATGGGCGCGCGCATGGGCGTGTGCATGGGGCTATCATGGCCCCTCGTCGGGCCGCCGCGATGTCAACTCTTCTTTTGGGCTTTTCTCCTTCGTCCGGACTCCTATTCAAGTGAATTTTTTTTTGAACTTGACTAATTTTTTGCTGTCTTTCCAACGGTATGCTCGGTTGCACCCGGTTCTTCCTAGATAATTACCAGTTTACCTTTTTTGCCTTAAGTGCTCGTTTTTCTTCGTCATGCCGTTTCTCCTTCGTCTGGATTCTGAATCATGCGATTCTTAAGTCCATCTTGATTAGTTTTTCGTTGTCCTTCCAGCGATGTGCTCGGTGGCACCCGAATCTATAGTTTTTAGAAATGACTATTTTGCCCCTGGGGGCTTATTTGTCATGTTTTTGATCTTTTGCTTCCGCATCAGTTCTTGTTAAGTTCCACGACCTCATGGAAGGTCACTTTGATTTCTTAGAGTCTTGTTTTCTGTTTTCGCTTCCGCATTCGGATCCGTTATCGGATCATCCTTGCGGTTCATCACAGGACATGCTGGCTTAAAAACCAGGGTCGTCACAGTGACGACCCTGGATTTTTCAACCCAGTGTGTCCTGTGATGACCCGAAGCGGATCCAGAATGCGGAAACAAAGACAAGACAATGGTTTCCCAAGGCACAACACCTCTAAGACCCTAAGATAACCTTCCATAAGGTCACGGAACCCAAAGGAAAAAGTGGGGAAGCAAGAGATCGGAAAAAATAACAATTAAGCCCCCACAGACAAAATAATCATTTCTGCAAATATGGATTCGGGTACCACAAGCACTCCGTTGGAAAGAAAATGAAAAACTAATTAAGATGGACTCAAGAATCGTATAATTTGGAGTCCGGACGAAGGAGAAATGGCAAGACGAAGAAAGTTGACCATTTAAGGCTAAAAGGGTAAAATGGTAATTCCAAACTGAAATGGGTACCCCTGTGTACACCATTGGATAGAAAATGAAAAATTAACAAAGATGAACTCAAGAATCACTTGATTCGGAGTCCGGATGGCAAAAGATAACAAGTCCTGAAGTCGAAGGAAGGGAAACCCTATCCCAATTCTACCCAAATCCTGACACTACTCTACTATAACTTGAATATCTCGAGATACAAATAGAATATGAAGCTCTAGTTGGTACCATTGGAAAGCTTATTTCGACGCGGTCAATTTAAACTCAAGAAAGGACCAATTCGTAGTTAAAACGAAGAAGATACGATGACCCGAAGTTGGAAGTGCATTGCTAAACCAAGACACACACATGAACAGTATGGACGAGCTCTCATGCAAGGACTATGAGCACTTGTAGATGAGCATTCCCAGGGCCAAAACCCACTGCCCCACTTACGAGCGCTCGTGCCCCATGTACGAGCGCTCGTTCGGCAACAAGCTTAGCAGATTTCTGAGTTTGAAATGTGATTTTGAGGACTTTCTAGGCCTTTTTGAAAAAAACACAAAGAAGAAACCTCCCCCCCCCCCTGCCCGCCCCCAAAATCATGTTTTCTAGCTAACCATGTTAAAAGAAAACTTTATTTTTCATGTGAAAACCCCAAAATGCCCTTAAGCCGAATTTTTCAACAAAAAGGTGAAATGAGTCCATAGGAGGCTCAAAACATAAACGAAAGGGTTTTTCATAAAAACGATCATGCACGCAAACATAAATGGTGATTTTGAGCTCGCGGGAATGGCTTGCGGCTCCCGGAAATGGCCGAGTCAAAATCCGACCCCCCGACGGCCAAAAGGGTTAAAATGAACTTGAAATGGAAATTTTGAAAATCAAAAGTATAAAATGGAGTCAAATGACCATTTGGCCCTTGGCCACACTTTGTACATGATTAATGAGACCCTATGAAAGAATAAAAATGAAACTCCCACACCCGATGCACCCATGGTGAAACAATAACTTAACATTTTTCAATATTCTCATATTATTTCATGAAGTCAAATTTTACATTTGGATATAAAATACATGTCATTGGTCTCCGACCTTATCTTATACGTGTCAAATACAATACAAAGGCGTACTTACGTACATATTACATATATGGAATCAAATATACATATTTTGACATAAAAGGCTACAAGTGGCATTCCAAGCCAACCTTTATTAGAATTAAAACCTTCAAGTCTATAATCATCCAAGTAATGATGAAAATCACAAACCAAGTCTTCGTACCTGAACAAAACCCCCAGTAACTTCGAGGTGAGTAAACAAGTTTACTCGTAGAGAATGAGCATGCATCGATTCAATTTCTTTAAAGATTTTTACATTAACTTGAAACAATTCAAAAGGATCATGCCACCTTACGTCTATGTCAAAGGTTAGACTCAAGGAGCATCCTAAGCTACCTTAGCTCATTTGTAGCATAAATCACATCATGCATGCAATTCAAACAACGTAGAAACATATTATATGAAGCAACAAGATATAGATTCTCAAAATCATCAACTTGAAATCCAAGATACGAAATCAACTAAAGTGGTTCATGCCACCTAGCGTCTACGTTCCAAATGGGTCTAATGAATCGTCATAGGCTACATTAGAACAACAAAACACAAATCACAATACCGATGCAATTTAACTAACATTGGAACTTCCAATACAACGCATAAAGCACGAATTCTCAAAGTGAACATCTTGTAACTTAAAATGGGAAATCAAATAAGGAACAACAAGTTACAACATCATATAGTTATCAACTTGAAATGAAATGCGAAATCAAATAAGGTGGATACTTGGACATCACGCCGGATCAAATGGACACTATAGTTACTTTAGGGTTATTAGCCCATGGGTAACCTCCCTATGTGCGTACTAGACTGTAGAGGGACAATCCCCCGTACCAGAACCAAGTCCTAGCCGTATCCAAACAACGACATCCCTAAGTTTCCAAAATCAACAAGTTATGTAACAACGTATGTATCGACATGTATATACAAGATATCAACTATCTACCATGCACAACCGAATTTGAAAACACATGCAATACATGCTCTAAGTCCACAACTACTATGGCATGAAATATATCAAATGCAAGGTGTGTAACTCATTACACAAGGCAATAATATATCCCATAAAAAAAACATGCTCTCATGAATATAATTATAACAACAATGTTATCCAATGCTTAAAACATAACCAAGTGAATATACAACAAGTCTAAGTCCATAATTTAAACATAGAAACAACTTCCAAAATACAATTAAATCCATGGAGTAATTAGATTAGAATTTAATTAAATAAAAATAATTAAATTCTCTAGATTTCAATTAAATTCCAAATTTAATATGTGTTAAACAACATGCCAAGATAATCACCAATATCAACTCAAAAGTTTAATTACATCATGGAGTAATTAAATTACATAGAACTTAAATAAATCCCTAGATTTCAAAGGTTGTTCAAATGATCTCAAATTAATATATATCAAACACTAAGTCATGGTCACACTATATATCAAATCTAAAATGGAATACAAGCAAAACACAATTAACTAGAATTTAAATCAAATTAAATCCATTTAATCTCTAGATTTGAAAACTCATTTAAATCATCCTAATTTAATACACAACAAAGATCAAGTCATGACCATGCCATATATCAAGTCTAAAATGAGTTATAAGTATATTATGATACATCATCAATTTCTCAAATTAACATAAGACATGCATACAACTTATATCTCATACAAAAGCAAGTAAAATCACTTGGAAAATAAATTATAATACCCCCTACCTCACTAGGGAAGAGTCTCTCTAGAATCCAAGGCAAATCAACACAAAATGGCAAACCCTTCAAGGGTTATGTAGAGGAGAGTGAGAGGAACAAAAAGTATTCCCAAGGTTTAGCTTGGATCAATGGAATGCTCTTAAAAATCAAAGTCAATCTTTAAGGCTTCAAGCTCCATCCATGGAGGCTAGGGTTTTCTTGTAAGGAATAAAATGACATAATGTGAAAATGGGTGAGTGGAGGAAATAAAAATCCTTCACTCACTATGTGATTCTACACCATGGTCAACACACACATCTATGGTCAATTGCACAAAAACCCCTCTTTAAAACCATAATCCCAAAGTGGCCCAAAAATAATTGCAAGACTTAATTTGGAGCATACACTTGTCACTCATCCAAGTATCCATTGTAGGCTTAATGCTAAGCCTACACTTGTCAACCATCCAAGCCAACAAGTGCACCTATCCTAGGTCAACAAGTGGGTGAATCTCCACTCTCCACATGCCATCATCCAAGGCATCAAAGTGTTACCACGCAAATGTTAACAAGTGGACCAATGAGAGTGTGACACTTGTCACACTTTTTCAAAAATTACAAAAAGGTCCTTTATGAAAATATCTTCCAAATTAAATTGCAAAATGGTCCCTAAGACGAAAAATAATTACTTTATAGTAATTACACAAATGACCCCAAAAGAAAGAGAAATTCCAAAGAAGTGTGCGTCTACACCCTTAAGGAAGAAAGTACACAACTAGCATGCTTTTTTATAAAAGTAAAAATACACATAGTATGGAATTTAAATATCATGGATGCATGCAAAATCAGAATTAAATCTGAACATGAAAGGTGAGGTTGTGCCAATAAAGTGACATACGGGAAAAAGACGAAAAGTGAATAGTGGCGAAAAATGAAAATGAGGAAATGACTTGGTCCTCACAAGAAAGCTATCAATCCAAAGGAAAGAGTCTCAGAAACCATTCCCGAGCAATCGAGATGACACCAAGAGACGAAAAATTGAACTCAGAAAAGAAAAGACAACGGAAAAAAAATATCCGTAAAATTTGAGGAAAAGGGAATGGAAGGAAAATAACCAGGTCATTACAACCTTCCCACCTTAAAGGGATTTCGTCCCCAAAATCCGGCCCAGACAAAACTAAAGGCACTACCAGGATATCTACGGAGTACATCCCCGAGTATCCCACACAACATGCTACGAAAACAATCCCAAAACTGAAAGAAAACGTACAAACCAATGTCATTCGCACCCACGTGCTCACGACAGGACAACCTCTCAAAAGGAAAATGACCATGCGGCCACACAACAAGTTAGAACTCATATACAGAATCTAAGGTCAGACAAAGGAATAGAAGACAACAATCAAAGGCATCCCTCCTGACGAACCATCAAACGGATCCAAAAACAACCACCAAAAGAACTCCAAGATATCCATGTATCAAATCAAGGTACTGAACAAGGACGATGTGGCAGTACGAATAGCGACCAGAACCCGCTTACAACGTACTCAAATGTGTGGTAGCAATGACAGTGCCTAGTGCCTGCCCACACTTACTCGTCAGTAAGGTAGCATCGACGACAACTAGCATTAGCCCACAACACACAACTTTGTACGGTAGCATGACAGTATAAGGCACTAGTTCATAACCTGCCTCCCACTAGATCTACCTATGAAACCTCTCGATACAAATGACATCAATATCGCAAAACGATCATGGCCAAAAGCAATGTGGGAACCAGACAATTGTGAGAGTTGGAATATGGTCCAAAGACGTTCTAGATCATCCCGGCCAATCCTAAACTCTGACAACAATGTCATAGGCACCATTATGCTTAAGGCCCCAAACCATCAATACAATAAAACCAACATCTCTAATGTCTTAAAATACTACTACCAACAACATTAATTAAGAATTCAAAGCCTGAAAAGGAAATCGAAATCTCCAGAAATGAAAACGAACCTCACTACGAGACATTTCATTGAAAGACCTTCATATCTCCTTGAAATAGATTAATTACAAGATCACACCGTAATCAAACGTCGGATCCATATCCCTATCATGGATAACTAAATCCTCGAAATACAAGTCCACTAACTGGCACACACATCAAAATCCTGACAACCAAGGTTAAAAAATGAATCTCTCGAAACTGTGCTTGGCATCACCAAGCTAAATCAAAATTCCTCAATTTCCATTGATCTATAAACAACTACTAGAACTACGATTCCTTAAAACTATGCCTAGTCACAACTAGGACGAGAAAGCTCCACAAACAAGGCAGATCCAACAACAATTTTTTAAAACTCCTCCTAAGAGTCAACCACATCTAGGTCTCCAGAACTGAAACAAGTCTCCAAAAGACATCCTTAAAAGAATATTGACCTCACCCTATGAATCAAACAGATCCTCAATGGTATGGACACAAGTTCCTGTAAAATTATCTCACATCGATCCACTCACTCTGAGCACCACTACCCATTAATAACCATGACAAAAGAAAGGGAACCATCAATCCTAAGAAGAACAATACTATGACTCTGTCTTTGAAACGAAAGACAACAAGGTCAAAGACTTCACTCCCTACATGGAAGTAAGTCGACCAAAATCAATCAAATCCTCACTAAGGACCCAAGACAACAATGGTGATCCTCACGGACCAACCAACCCCAAAATTGTGCACAATGCAACAAAGAGAAGAGACTCACTCCTTGTGAAATCCCTTACTCAAACCAAGAAAGGAGGAGAAACCCTATTCTCCTACAAGTGTCAACATGACAAATATGAAAAGGGAACAAAAGGGAGAATTAAACATGGAAGTCATGTAAATAACAAGGAAATGCAACTACTAAAAAGGTAAATCTACCCACATAGATAAAATCAAAGGTACATGCAGCACGTCTCATATAAGCACAAAATCATGTCACTAAAGTCCAGTAACAACATGGTATCTCTAAGCATATAAAGAAAGCATGCTAATGCCACATAACAAGAAAGCAAATGTGGACACAACTCCACCTACTCATGCATCACAATATCATAAATCACACTACTAACATGGTAGTAAATGAAATTGCAGATGATAAAAATGATATAACAACGAACCCCTTGGACATCGTGTCCTAGAGTGTCTAGGTAAAAGGAAGACTAGTCCTAGACATATATTGTCTCCAAAGACCAATGTGACAACAATGTGATGACCCTAGATTTTTCAACTCAGTGCGTCCTGTGCTAACCCGTTGATGGGTCCGAATGTGGAAACAAAGTATCAGAAATATGACAAAAATAGTCCCAAGGTAAAAATGGTCATTTCTAAAAATATAGATTCAGGTACTACCGAGCACACTGATGGAAAGACAACAAAAAACTAATCGAGATGGACTCAAGAATCGCATGATTCGGAGTCCGGACGAATGAGAAACAACAAAACAAAGAAAAACGAGCAATAAAGCTAAAAGGGTAAATTGGTAATTATTCAGAAATATGCGGGTATAATTGAGCACACTGTTGGATAGACAATGCAAAATTAATCAATTTAAAAAAAAAATTCACTCGATTTGGAGTCCGGACGAGGGAGAAAGGTTAAAAACAAAATCGATGTCGCGGCGGCCCGACGAAGGCCTGACAGTTACAGTGTTGTCAACCACTGCTGCTGCAACTGAGAGTAAAAACGGGTATCTAAACGGACTTTTTTGGAAAAACTCAAAGAAGAAACCCCTACTAAAATCAAGTTTTCTGCCCAACCTTGTGAACGGAAACCAAAAAAATGCACTGTGAATGCCCAAAATACCCTCAAGAAAATCAGGTCTAGGAGTTGAAAATCGTTCCGAGCTACTGCCCAAGGAAAGGAAATGGGGCTTCGGAAGGTTTTTAAATTTCCTAAATTGAAAATAAAATCTTAAAATACACCCACAAGACCCCTGAAAGTTTTGGATCATTTGTCACACTTTTCAAAAAAAAGTCGATAAATAGTACCAAGTACATGTGTATTGAAACTCAACAAAAAACTGGCAGCAAGGATTTTTCGGAAAAACATGGGTTTTTGAGGGCCAAGATGACGTTTTATGAAAAAACACAAAGAAGAAACCCCCCCCCAAAATTGAGTTTTCTACTCAGCAACATGAGTAAGAATGAAAAAAACATATTGTGAAATATCCAAAATGCCCCTGGACAGAAAATGGTGAAAACTCAAGAAAATGCCACTTTAAGTTTTTATTTCGTCAAGAATGGTATTGTTCATTAAGTGAATATGCAAGCATACATAATATGATAAATTAGACGTATACTACAATGGTCTATGGACTCATGGCATGTTGTATGCAAAATATGACTCTTTAATTCATGAAATCTCCTAACTTCCATAAGCAACGATGAAGTTAAAAATTTGCATACATATCCCATAAGTGTCTTTGGCCCTTGGCCTCATTACATACACATCTAAGGAGCATCAAAAGGTGCACTTAAGTGCACATTACATAGTTTAGCCAATAAATACAAGTTTTTATACAGAAGGCTATAACAATCGCATTTTCATGCTAACATTTGCATGAAAAGGAAACTGAAAAGCTGGAAGACATCCCAATGAACGGCAAGCATCACGAACCAAGTCTTCGTACCTGATCCAATCCCCCAGTAACTTCGGGGTGAGTAAACAAGTTTACTCGTAGAGAATGAGCATGCATTGACTCGATTTCTTTAAAGATTTTTAGGACTAATATGATATAGTTCAAAAGGGATCATACTACCTAACGTCTATGTCAAAGATTAGACTCAGGGATCATCCTAAGTTACCATGGAGTATAAGCAACAAGAATTATGATACATCTACGTATATGAAACGAATCAAGGTTGAGATAATCCAAGGAATACGACAAGTTTATAGTTAACATGAATCACATTATCAATGTAATTGAACAACATAAAAGCATGTTATACAAGGCAACAAAATACAAATCCTCAAAGCCATCGACTTGAAATCTAATGCACGAAAACAACAGAAGTGGGTCATGCCACCTAACGCCTATGTTCCAATTACATCTATAGGATCATTCCTAAGCTACATTAGAACATCAAAACACAAATCATAATATCGATGCCATTAACCAACATTGGAACCTCCAATACAATGCATAAAGCATGATTTCTTAAAGTAAACATCTTGAAACTCAAAATGGGAAATCATATAAGGAACAACAAGTTACGATATCATCTAGTTATCAACTTGAAATGAAATGCGAAATCAAATAAAGTGGATACTTGGACGTCACGCCGGATCAGACCGACACCATAGTTAATTTTGGGTTACTAGCCTATAGGTAACCTCCCTATGTGCGCACTAGACTGTATAAAGGGATAATCCCCCGTACTAGAACCAAGTCCTAGCAGTAGCCAAACAACGACATCCCCAAGTTTCCAAAATCAACAAGTTATACAACAACGTATAAATTAACATGTATATACAAGATATCAACTATCTACCAAGCACAAACAAATTTGGAAACACATACAATACATGTACTAAGTCTACAACTACTATGGCATGACAAATGTCGAATCTTCAGTGTGCGATTCGTTACACGCTATAACAATATCTTTCAACATTGAAAACATAAGCTCATGAATTTAAATATAACAATAATGATATCAATTGCTCAAATATAACCAAGTGGATATACAACAACTCCAAGTTCATGATTTAAATATAGAAACAACTTTTAAGACGCAATTAAATTCCATGGAGCAATTAGATAGAATTTAATTAAATAAACACAATTAAATTCTCTAGATTCCAATTCAATTCAAATAACTTTAAATTAATACATATTAAGGGACATATCATGGTCATCACCTATATCAATTCTAAAACTCAATTAGGTTGTTGGAACAATAAAGTATAATTTTAATTAAATCATGCTAATTTAAATCCTAAGGTTCTAAAGCAACTTCAAATGGTCCCAAATTACTATATGCTAGTAAACAAGTCATAGTCATTACAAATATCAAGTTAAAAACTTAATTAAGCCAAGGGAACCATTAAATAGATTTTAATTAATCCTTTTAATTAAAATATCTAGATTTTCAAACTCATCTAAATGTTCTCAAATTAACATATGTTAGGGAACATGCCAAGGCCTATTGTAATATTACATTACAAGCTTATTTCATACAAGTTACATCTATGTAAATTTAACTTTCACTAAAGATAAATATTAAATAAAAGTTGCAATTCTCATTCAAATGATTCCAATTTAATATATGTTAACAAGTACATCAAGGCCTAAATTACTAGCATGCCACACTTTAATTCTAAGTTGTATATCATCATGAGCATTAAATCTCAAATAAAGAAATTAATTAAATGTAAGGTTTCAAAACCTAATCAAATATTCTATATTTAATATATATGAAACTATATGGCATGCACATCAAGAATACTAAGTCGAAAATCCAACGGGATCAATAGTACACTTGGAGAAAATTAATTAATCTAATAAATTAAATATTACTAGATTTGAAAACACTTTCAATTTCTCTCAAATTCACCTATGTTGAAGAGCATGCCAAGACCTAATATAATATGCTAACACATATTGATTTCAAGCTAGTTAAGGCCACATGATTTAATATTTTATTCAAAATAAATATTAAATAAAAACTTCAATACTTGTCCAAATAATCTAGATTTAATATATGTCAATGAATATGTCAAAGGGTAATATTCTATCATGCCACATGTTTAAACAAAGCTATGGACTACCGGGAAAATTAAATCCTTCACAAGAAAAATAAATAATAAAATCTCTAGATTTTGTGATTCAAGCATGTAATCAAGTTGTATAAGTATCACAAGCATGCAATATAGCAAGAAAGTAAATTATAACACCCCCTACCTCAAATTGAGATGAAAATCTCAAATCCTCATCGGAAGAAAAGTGTTCCGAATCTGCCGAAACCGAAGGGTTTTGTCGGGGACAACACGATCTACATGAATCCAAAGAAAGCTCCATGAAAATCATGACTTGACTTCAAACCCAAACTCAAGAAATGGTCAGAAATGAATTCTAATAAGGGGGAATGGTAGAACACGTCGAGGGGAATAAAAAAGGTGAAGGCCGAAGACTTTTCACTTAGGAAAAGTAGAGCAGAGGAGGAGAGAGTGGCTGCTTTAGGTTGTGCAAGGAGAGTGGGGAAGATGAAAAATGAAATATCTCATCCCCCTTTTATAGAAATCTCAAAAAGTGCCCAGAACGGGCCCCGCCGGGTCCGAAAAAGTGGATTTTGAGCAAACACGCTCAAACAGCAAAACTCTGTGAACAAAAAAGATTCAAAATTAGAAAATATGAACAACGAAAGAAACGGCCTCAAAAACTGAGTCCCGAGCAGAGAGATATGCCCTGAACAAGTTCAGCGGCAACCGGGTCCAAAAACTCTGAAACTGGAGAAAAATGACCAGAGGAAATCCCAAGAGTCCATGACTCGACGAAATGTGAAAATGAATCCCGTACGAGGATTCAGGCTCCAGACAAGACATTTTGCAATAACTTTCGTTAATTGCACAATGGCTCCTACAAAAAGGGTTAACTGCGAAATTGCCCCAGAATGAAAATATCTTCAAAAAGATATTTTCTTAGATGCCCCTGAAATATAATATCTTCAAAAGATATTTATTAAAAATATCCTAAGAAATGAAAAAGATTCTAAAGAATTGTGCATCTATGCCCCTATGGACACCGGGAGCAACTAGAGTACTTTCTTGCAAAAGCAAAGATATGTATTTCGAGGAAACCACTGAAGATGAAGACAAGTGAAGTGAAAAGCTAACTCTGAGCACAAAAAGTGAGGTTGTGCCAAAAACTGACAAACGGAGATAAGACAGAATAGGGAAAAGGATGAAATAGTGCATAGTGTCCGGAAAGTGAAAATGCGAAAATGACTCGGTCCTCAAAGGAAGTTGTCAATCCACACGAAAGAGTCTTAGAAACTATTTTCGAGTACTCGAGAAGACACTATGTGATAGGAAACAGAGCTTAGAAAAAAAAATTAAACGGAAAAAAATTATCCGTAAAATTTCAGGAAAAAGGAAAGGAAAGTAAATGACCGGGTCGTTACAAACAACCTATCTCAAAACAAACTTGAACCCTTACCACAATGATAAGACTCTAACAATCCATCTTCGAACCTAAAGGTGACACTACAAGTGACACTAACAATGCAATTGTCTCACTAACCCAAAACATCGATCAGTCGACTCGATCCCAAAAGCATCATCACGTAAAGAGAAATCAAACAAAATGGCTACTTTAGCCATACAATCAGACAACCGAATCAATCTCCAAAATCATCCTCAAAATGACCATTAATCACCGTCTCAACACCAGACGCTCAAAACAAAACTCATATCATCGCCAACCAAAAGGACTATGCCTATCGGAACAAAAACCAACACTGATTCCATCCAAACTGCGCTTATAGCTAGCTATCACGGTAGCATGACAGTGCCATGCACCCGCCCACAAATGTACCTGCCCACGAAAATTACAATCTCAGAGGAACATTCCTAAACAAATAAGGAGCCTAAAAGGTCCATGACCTCATTATGGCCCAGAACCAACAAATCCAGCACTACGGCTACGCCTAATGGCTCACCTCACGAGAGCCTAAACAAAAGGTGACCCTCCACCTATCCAAAGCCAATGCTAAGCCAACAATGACCTAAACTACAGCAAAACCATGTGGACAATCACCAACAACCTCAAAGAAGAGTGCTTAAACAAAACCAAACACACCAACCATCGCACTAAGTGCAAACTCATCAAACAACTCAACCTCGACTCAAACATCCTATGATTAACCCCAAGTCTTGTCAAATATGCAAAACAATCATGCATATACAAATCAAATCTAGCATACATCATATGTCATGCTCTTTACCATAGAATCAAAACAGGTTAAATAGATAGCATACCACATATAATACGTAAACACATAAACATATTATCAAAACAAAACATGTTATCATGAATCATATAAACACATAGAGCATGGTAACACAGGCATAATATGCACCCAAAACCCGTCGTCCATAAGTTTTCAAACCTAGGAGCTCTGATACCACCTGTGATGACCCTGGATTTTTCAACCCAGTGTGTCCTGTGATGACCCGAAACAGATCCAGAATGCGGAAAAAAAGACAAGACAACGGTCTCCTAAGGCACAATACCTCTAAGACCCTAAGATAACCTTCCACGAGGTTACGGAACCCAAAGGAATATGTGGGGAAGCAAGAGATCGGAAAAAATAACAATTAAGCCCCTGGGGCAAAATAGTCATTTCTGATAATATGGATTCGGGTGCCACTGAGCACACCGCTGAAAAGACAACGAAAAACTAATCAAGATGGACTCAAGAATCACATGATTTGGAGTCCGGAACAAGGAGAAATGGCAAGACAAAGAAAAATAAGCATTTAAAGCTAAAAGGGTAAAATGGTAATTCCAAACTGAAATGGGTACCCTTGTGTACACCATTGGATAGAAAAAAAAAAATTAACAAAGATGGACTCAAGAATCACTTGATTCGGAGTCCGAATGGCAAAGATAACAAGTCCTGAAGACGAAGGAAGGGAAACCCTATCCTAGTTAGAACCAAATCCTGACATTACTCTACTAAAACTTGAATATCTGGAGCTACAAATGGAATCTGAAGCTCTAGTTGGTACCATTAGAAAGCTTATTTCGACGCGGTCAATTTAGTAGAACTCAAGATAACTTCAACCCTAATATATTTCTCCACATTTGATATCCTCAAGAAAGAGGGAAATATCATCAAAATCATGAAAGTTCATAGGAATGAATATAATGACCAAAAAGTCATTTTAAGGCATGTTTAACAAAATACAAGATAAGTCAATTAAGCTAAGCAAATCATGCAATATTCCTTCACAAGAGATTACTAATAATCTCCCCTGATCAATATGCTTCCATTTACATCATATATTATTCAATGATTCTGTAACTAATTGAACAATGAATCAATGATAGGTAAAGTAATGTTAAGATATATCATGAAACAAGTTATACTTAGAAACCCTTAATTCATTAATGAAAATGATAAGATGTATTATTTGAAGATCATGGGTTTCCCAAAAGTATATAAGCCAATAAAGAGATGTAATTATAACACACAGGAGCAAGTATGGCTAAAATCATAAAAAATGAGGTCTTGATATCAAAATAACTTCTTTAAGAGATGTGAGAGATTAGCGACATGAATTTCCATGTGAATGAGCTAACTATCTTTTCTAGATGCATTCTTTAAGAAATGATGTAAAAACATCACATGAAGTTCTAAAGTGCTAAAAATGGATAAATCAAAATAGTATAACACTTGTGATATCATATTAGTCATCTAAGCTAGAACATAGTATCCTTTAAATGTCATATTCCCAAGACTAAAGAGTCAAATAGATATATGAAATTTAAGTTTCATGACACTTGAGGAGTTTAAACTCTAAAAGAAATCATGTTTACTCATCATGCTAATTTCAATTTATTTTGCATGCTAGAGGTAAGCTTCTTTGCACAAATTGTAAATGTTGATCCAATGATAGTATATATGATCAATCAACATATTTTCATGAATTGGTTTGAAAACACATATATCAATTTAGTCAAAAACCATCAATCTTGAGAAAATTATTAAGCCTTTCAAAGAGAGCTCTAGGAGCTTATTTTAATCACATAAGGTGAAAGATAATTTTAAACATATAGTTCAAAATTTTATACATTTCAATTCCGGGTGATTTCTCTTCATAGTCTTTAAAAATGAAGTCAATTAAAAATTATTTCATGCAAACTTGTAACATTTTATTGCTTCAATTGAAAGTCGTATTTGCACAAAGACATTTATTCAATTTCTTCTTTTTGGTGTAACCTTTGGGAGTAGTCTATCTTAGATACAAATGCTACCTCAAGATACTTATCATGATGAGATTACACGGTAAAGGAATATGGTTAAAAATATATCAACTTTTAAGAAATAATTAATTTCTTTAATTTGCACAATAGAGTGTTCAGTAATAAATGATCAATTGGATGGTAGTGAACAATTCTTCAATTCTTATAAACTCTCATTCTTAAATCTCATGAGATGGCTCTTCCATAGAGATTTCTTCTTATCCAAATTTGAACTAACGCTTTCTAGTTCAAATAATCACATTTTATGTGCAAGTGATGCCAAAAAAAAAAAAAAATGTAAATGAAACATTTAAAAACACAAAGGCACATAAATGACTTTCTAGACATAGCTACTTTAAATAAATCCAAATGAAGTAGCTTTAAAAATCTTTGAGTGACTTTCTTTAATGGCATGCAATTGCAAATATCTTTTACAAATTTAGTCTTGGTTGACAATAAATTTATACTAGCATGTTCAA
Source organism: Cornus florida (assembly GCF_030987335.1). NCBI lineage: Eukaryota > Viridiplantae > Streptophyta > Magnoliopsida > Cornales > Cornaceae > Cornus > Cornus florida. The sequence continues at coordinate 80,154,986 of NW_026775577.1, read as the reverse complement.
GTCACATAATCCAAGACATGCTACTTTAATAGATTTAAGGATTAACAATGTATCTTAACAAACTACTTTCATATAGATTATTAAAATCTATACCTTAGACAATTTTAGCAACAAGTAGCATTTATGTCAAGATCACCAATCACATTAATTATGCCATGACTAGATATAGAAATGATAATATAGTCCTTATCACATTGCACAATTAAGTCATATTTAAGCTTATCAATTAAAAACACATTTGTGATGAAGAAGGGGATATTTACCAAAAAAAATAATTCCATTAGCTTTGGCACGGTTTCTCAATGTAATGCATCCTTCATCTTTTTGTGAGATAGAAGAAATCTTGGTTTAATTTCTCCTTATATGCTTGAACCATCCATATTTGAATTCACTTGTTCTTGATTGAAGAGGTCTTTAACCTACAAATATGCTCAAGTGGAATTCTTTGGTACCCCATTCTTTTAGGGTCCTTCTGAGTTAGCACATAATGATAAGGCTCCTTTTGGAACTTAATAAAATGCACAAATGTGGTACTCACCTTAATTGTTAATATTTAAATTTGCAATTTTAATGGATCTAGCATGCTAGTGCATTTGACAATTTAAGGAATAGACAAGCTTGTGATTTCATTTAATTCAATTGATCTATATGAAATGAATAAGAATTAAGTGGAAATCATAATTTTATATATGGATCATAATGTAATTCCATGTGCATTATCCATGATTAAATTCAAGAGATGATAATGAGATTTTTCACGGTGGGAAAAAATGAATAGGGTACCCCTTTTTAGAAATCCTTAAGGATTCAACAATTTGGAAGAAGGTGCACTTATTTCAATAGACAAATTTACATTTATAATGAATGTTAACTCATTGGAAAGTGAAGTCCCTTATAAGATTTACACTTTTTTAAAACAATTTTATTCTAATTCAAGGTGTAGCATTCCAAATAAAATTATAAGTAATTCATATAAATATAATGCATGTAGAAAATTGTTTTTCAATCAATGAAAGTATGCATTAAAAATAGTTTTTATAATTGATGAATACTTGAATTGTAATAAAGGAAATTTTTCACAATATATGAATGATTACAACAAACCATGAAATTCAAGCGATTCATGGAATGAAAAGATTGTGTGGAGTAATACTAATTACCTTGCCCTTGGGGTTATTCCCAATGATGCTTCCTTCCTAATCCTTAATTGAAGAAGATGCCATTAAGTAACCCTACAAGGAAAGGTTACAAATTCTCCTTTTGGAACCCAAATCTCTTTAACCTCAACTTCTTTCTAAATGGACAATCATGAATCTTATGTCTTAATCTTTTACAATAATTGCATTTAGAGGATTGGGTACCACGCTTGACAAAGTGATCATACAAAGGCTTTCTTCTTCTCAACAAGCATGCATGTTTAATATGAGAATTGTGACGGCCCAAGTTTTTCAACCCGGTGCGTCAGTGATGAACTGAAAGTGATCCGATAACGGATCCGAAATGCGGAAGCTAAAGGTAAACCAAGGTCTCTAGAGATAGGAGTCACTCCTAAGACATAAATGTGACCCTCCATGAGGTCACGGAACCTAAAGAGGACAAAAACGGAAACAAAGGTTCAAAAAGGGCAAAATTTGCTATCTAAGGGGCAAAAAGGTCAATTCACTATTAAAAGGAGAAAATTGACTCTAAATAAGTCAAACAAGGTTAATACAACATAATTCAATCATTTTGAAACATTCCAAGAGGTTCCATAGACTTTGGCTAAGAATCCCACAAAATGCCCCGTCCCGGTTGAAGTGAAAACTGACACTGCTTCACTAAAACATACATAATTTCCACTGGGTTTGGAATTTGAGAATGGGATTGGTACCATTGGAAATTTGACTCAAAATCTTTGAGTTTAGGCCCAAGAATCACCCCATTTGGATTAGAAACAAAGAAGTTATAACCCTTTGAAGTCAGATGATCAGTGCTGAAACCCAACAGAGGCTAGGCTCGGGTTCTAGCTATTTTAGTCGACCTAAATGAAGTTTCAGATGACTGAAATGAAGATGCTGAAAGCTGAAATCATGAAAAAAAGATTCGTGTTGCTTCGGTAGACCGAAATAAGGGTTCGGTCGACCGAAATGACCCTTGAACAGTGTTTTTGGCTATTGGAATGTGATGTTACTGTGCAAATACAAAACCATATGCCATCGGTCAACCGAAATGGAGTTTTAGTCTATCGAAACACCATGAAAAGCTGCTGATGAACCTGCTAACAGCCTAAGGTGCTAAGGTACTACCTCAACTTTGAATCCCATGATACTTTAATTCAAAATGGATGTGTAAAACTGATTTTTCATGAGTTTTGAGAATGTAAACATGTCAACAAGATTGATATGAGTAAATGAATATAAAACAATGGCCCATGGCCTCATACACTTCATTTACAAGATTTTGACCTCTCAAACCTCAAAATTTTATTAAAAAACATTTGAAGCAAAACTTTGTTACCAAAAGTGTCTAAGTACAAAAGTAGACATGCTTGGCCCTTGGCCTCGTTACATACATGCTTAAAATGTCAAAAGTGATTACTTAACATCTTTACACATCAAGGAAATTACATAATCTTCAAAAGTACCATACATACATGGTATACAAAATATAACTTCAAAAGTTAAGCATGCTAAACACTTGCATGTTAATATACAAAAATGCTTCAACAAGCTCAAGAGTTTCTAAGGATGATGAGCATCTATGAACATAGTCTCTTTACCTAAAAAACAACTCAAACCACTAGGGTGAGTAATCAAGTTACTCGTAGGAGAAGCATATGCGTATACCCTAAAGTTTCAATATCATTGCAAGATCAATATAGATGAATATAAGGGAGCATTCCACTTAACGTCTATGTTCAAGGTGTGCTAAGGGATCATCTTAAGCTAACTTGAATGATTCTTTAGCAATACAAATCAATATCAATGTACTTAACAACATCAATTCGCCAATAACAAGAATTTCAAGCTACAATTAAGCATTGGTTGTCAACTTGAAATTAAATACGAAAACAAGTAATGGAAGACTTGGACATCACGTCTCAGACTTAACCAAGATCAATACGGTTATTCCGGGCATTAACCCGTTGGGAAGACCACCCTAGTGCGCACTATCTCAATTGGGAAAAACTCATACCTCCCGCACTAAAGTCGAACTTTAGCCATGTCACATGTAACAATGTCCCAAGAGATTCCAAAATATATATCAAGTTCAAAACTTATATATATATAATAAGGCATACAAACCACCTTCCATGCACAAGTATTTTGAAACCATACAAACCATGTCTTAGGGTTCCAAATCTAGAATGGCATGCCAAATGACAAATTCACATCATTAAATTATGCACAATACAATATCACAAATTTATCAATTTAAGTCATGCCTCAATAACAAGTTCTATATACTAATTATCAACATTTAGCAATAGGCTCATAAATTAATCACAATTTGTAATTCACAAGAACATAGAATTATTATCACAAAAATATAGCAATTCAAGTCAATAAGAATTGCATATAACACTAATAATTCTACTAGAGTTCTATATTACTACCACATGTGAATTTACTAGAATTTAGCATGTACTAAATTATATAATCCTTCTACACATGGTTTACACATATCATACATGCTTAAATCAATAAACCCTAAGTCAAGAAGTGAGAGTTTCCTATAATATGCAATACTATCATATCAAAAGCATGTACACAATATATATTAAACCATAAGGACTATAAAACACTTAGAATATAAACATACTAACACCCCTACCTCAATAGAGAATTGAATCTCTATAATCCAAGCTACCAAGCACAAAATGGAAAACAAGGTTAGGATTCTTGAAGAGGAGAGTGAAATGAATCTTTTCTCTCCTAAGGTCAAAAGTCTAAGGTGAGTGGAAGAGTGCCAAATGTGAAGTCAAAGCTCTATACCAAGCTTTCCTCTAATGGAGTCTTTGCTAGGGTTCATGAGAGATAATGAAATGAAGAAGGTAAAGTGTAAAATGGTGAGTGGAAGTGCTAAAAATCCTCCACTCAGTATGTGTTCTTGCACCATCTCTAACATACACACAATGCAAGACTAAATGGTGAGCCTACACTTGTCACTAATCCAATGCCTCTTCCAAGACTAAATCCCAAGCCCACACTTGTCACAAATCAAATGCTACATGTGCACTAATCTAAGGCCAACACATGGATGAATCTCCACCCACCAAATGTCAAGAAGTCATGGTGCCAAGTCTCTCCACCCAATTGCCAACAAGTGGCACCATGAGAATGTGACACTTTTCACACTTTCCAAAAATTGTAAAATGGTCCTTTTTCAAAATATCTTCCAAAATAAATTACAAATAGGTCCCCAAAACGAAAAATATTTATTTTACATAATTACACTAAAACCCAAAAGTTATAAATAATTACACTAAAGTATGTATTCATGCCCTTTATAAGAAAAGTACTAATCTAGCATGCTCTTCAAGAAAAGTAAAAATACCAATGTCATGGAAATCAAATACCATGAATGCATGTAAAACCGGAATCAAATCTGAGTACAATAAGTGAGGTTATGCAAGGAAAAACGAAAAATGGGAAAAAGACGAAATAGGGAAAAGACAAAATAGGAAAAAGACAAAAAAAGAAAATCACCAAAAATGAAAAAGGAGAAAAAAGACCGGGTCATCACAACCTACCCTCCTTAAAAGGATTTCGTCCCTGAAATCGAGTCGTACCTGAAAGGGAGAACAAATGGGGATACCGAGAGCAAACCTCCTATTCGAGCTTCCTGGTAGCCTCCTCAATGTTGTGATGTCTCCACAAGACCTTAACCAATGGAATGGTCTTGGTCCGCAAAACCTGCTCCCGTGAATCAAGAATCTGGACCAGACCCTCCTTGTAGGTCGCGTCCTCTTCAACAACAATAACTATCCACCATAAAACATGCGATAGATCCGACTCGTGCTTCCTCAACATAGATACATGAAAGACGTCGTGAACCCTATCCAGGTCTGGCGGCAATGCCAAACGATAAGCAACTTCACCGACGCGCTTCAAAATCTAAAACGGTCCAATGAACCTAGGAGACAACTTGCCCGTTTACCGAAATCTTAGAAGTCCCTTCCGTGGAGAAATCTTGAGAAAGACGTGGTCCCCTACCTCAAAAGACAAGGATCTCCTCCTTTTGTCAGCGTAACTCTTCTGCCTGCTCTGAGCTATAGCTAACCGCTGCTGAATCAACTTGATCTTCTCTGTAGTCTCAAAGACAATATCAGGACCTAAGGTGACTGTATCACCTACCTCGATCCAACAAACTGGAGATCTGCAAGGTCTACTATACAACGCCTTAAAAGGTGCCATGCCAATACTGGTCTAGTAACTGTTGTTATAGGTAAACTCAACCAAAGGTAAGTAGTCCTCCCAACTACGCCCACAATCCAAAATGCAAGCCTGTAGCATATCCTCCAATATCTGAATGGTACGCTCCGACTGACCATCAGTCTGAGGATAAAATGCTGTGCTGAAATGAAGCCCCGTGTTAAGAGCCTCTTGAAAACTCTGCCAAAAGTGAGATGTGAACCTGGGATCCCTATTCGAAACAATGGATACTGGAACCTCGTGAAGCCTGACAATCTGCCCCACATACAGTCCACTAAGTCTCTCTGCGTCATCTGTCACTGCCATAGGCAAAAAGTGAGTCGTCTTAGTCAATCTATCAACAATGATCCAAATGGCATCATTCCCTGCCTTAGATCTCGGAAGTCCCGTCACGAAATCCATAGTGATGTGCTCCCACTTCCAATCTGCCACTGGTAGTGGTTGCAACAAACCTGCCGGTCTCTAATGCTCTGCCTTCACTTGTTGACAAGTAAGACATTTAGCCACGAACTGAGAAACATCCCGTTTCATACCTTTCCACCAAAACTGTCTCTGCAAATTGTGATACATTTTCGTACCACCAGGATGAACTGCAAGTCAAGAATGGTGAAAATCCCGAAGAACAATGTCATGACAAGATAAAGGAACAACCATCTTCCCTCTGTACCTGAGACCACTGTCAAAATGCAAGATCCTACATTCTCGTCGCCTGAAATTCAATCGTGGATGGACTTCATCTCCCCATCCTCCTGCTGTGCCTCAATAACTCTGTTAACAAGAGCAGTTTGAGCCACAACGCTAAATAAAATAGCTGGTGAAACATCTTCATACAACTGCAAACCAAGCTCTGCAAGCTCTTCTAGCATCTTCCATCTGTGAATGGAAATGCTAGCAAGAGTACCCTGTGACTTCCTACTCAAAGCATCGGCCACCACATTGGCCTTTCCCGGATGATACTGCAACTCAAAGTCATAATCCTCCATGAACTCAACCCATCTGCGCTGTCTCAAGTTCAAATCTTTCTGAGAGAAGAGATACTTGAGACTCTTGTGATCAGAGAAAACCTCGAACTTCTCCCCGTACAAATAATGTCTCCACCCTTTCAGGGCAAAGATAACTGCTGCCAACTCCAAGTCATGTGTTAGATAGTTTAACTCATGAGTCTTCAACTGTCGAGACCCATAAGCCACCACCCATTCAGTCTGCATCAGAACATAACCCAAACCTTCTCGCGAAGCATCACAATAGACCACGTAACCCAAACCACGTTCAGGTATGATCAAAACTGGTGCTGATGTCAACCTGACCTTTAACTCCTGAAAAGCAAAATCACAAGCCTCGTTCCATATGAACTTGACCCCTTTGCGAGTAAGTCGAGTCATAGGTGCCGCTAGACAAGAGAAATCCCAAACAAATCTCCTGTAATAGCCAGCTAGGCCAAGAAAGCTCTGAATCTCAAACACTGTCTTCGGACGCTCCCAATCCATCACAGACTCAATCTTCGATGGATCCACTGCAACACCACCCCCTGACACAACGTGTCTAAGGAACTTCACCTCTGGTAGCCAAAATTCGCATTTCTCGAACTTGGCATAAAATTGGTTATCCCTAAGGATCTGTAAAGCTGCTCTCAGGTGATACTCATGCTCCTCCCTCGAAGCTGAGTACATTAGAATGTCATCAACGAACACCACCATAAACTTGTCAAGATAGTCACTGAATACGGGGTTCATCAAGTCCATAAAAGCTGCTGGAGCATTGGTCAAACCAAATGGCATCACCAGAAACTCATAATGGCCATACTGTGTACCAAAAGTGGTCTTAGATATATCCTCATCCTTAATCCTCAACTAATAGTAACCCGACCTCAAATCAATCTTGGAAAAGCATGTCGCTCCCTTCAACTGATTAAACAAGTCATCAATCCTAGACAAAGGATACCTGTTCTTGATCGTAGCTTGATTCAACTTGCGATAATCGATGCAAAGTCTCAAAGACCCATCCCTCTTCTTCGCAAAAAGAACTGGTGCTCCCCATGGTAAAGCACTAGGATGAATAAAGCCCTTAGCCTTCAAATCATCCAACTGACCTTTCAACTCATCAAGCTCTGCCGGTGCCATACGGTACGATGCCATAGAGATGGGTGCTGTGTCGAGATGACATCAATGGCAAAAACCACTTCCCTTAAAGGAGGTAACTCCGTTAGCTCCTCTGGAAAGACATCAACAAAATCCTTAACAACTGCCAGAAAAATATGGCCCAAACTGCTATCCTCGTCAACTAGCAAACTAGCCAAGTAGGATCTGTGGCGACTCCAGTCACCAATGCTAAAAACCATATCCAGGTGGGAATCACTCCGATCTCCCACAAAATGGAAACAATCTCCATTGGGAGTGCAAACGGTCACCCTCCCGCGGAAGCAATCGATCGTAACCCGAAAGAATGACAACCAATCCATCCCAAGAATGACATCAAAACCCGTCATGTCGAGAACAACAAAATCAAACTCCAAGGTCCGCCCAGCTATCTTAATAGCATAAGCTCGATAAACATGATCCAAAGTCACTGGACCCCTACTGGTGTGTCAACACAGAGAAAACTGTCCCGAAGTGTGACCTCCAGACCCAATGAATATGCAAATGATGCAGAAATGAAAGAATGTGATGCACCCGTGTCAATAAGAACTGAAAACTGGAAAGATACCTCAAACTGAAGAGGTGCCCGCGGAAGCATCCGCCTGTGGAAGAGCATAGGCTGGTCCCTGAGCCCTGCTGTGAACTGCCCTGATAGCTTGACTGATGTGTAGAAACAGTAGGTGTAGAACCCCTGGCTGGATAAGTGCCAACTGGAAGGTGCCTGAGGAACTCTGAAACCAGACTGAACCCCTGCAGACTGTGCCGGTACCATCTGTGAATCTGTGCCACTATGTGGCTTATTCAACAATCTTGGACAATCCTTCTTGAAATGACCTGGTTTCTTGCAATAGAAACAAGCTCCCTGCCCTGTCTTCGTAGAAACTGATGTCTGACTGGCTTGTGATCGAAGCTGTGGGCAGCGAGGCTTAATGTGCCCCAGCTACTGACAATGGTAACAAACCACTCCCTGGGCTGATCCCAAAGATACAGGAACTGTGGGTGCAGAACGGTTCTACTGTGATGCCTCCTGTGAGTGAGTATTGTTCCTTGCCCTGGCCTTCTTCCACTGACTCCCGGAAGATGATGGATTATCTCCGCGAGGTTGCTTGTATGAACCCCTGATCCGTAACTGATCCTGTTCCTCTGCTTCAGCTAGCATAGCTCTCTGGACCATTTCTCTGTAAGTTCTCAAATCAAGAATTAAGACCCGTGGCCTAATGTCAAGATGTAGCCCATCCCTAAAACTTCATTGCCCTGGCCTCGTCTGTTGTTACCATATTCTCGGCATAACGAGAGAGAGAAGTAAATCGTGTCTTATACTCAATGACACTCATAGTGCCCTGATAAAGACCTGCAAATTGTGTCCTCATCTCCCGCCTCATAGCCCTAAGAAAGAAGCGCTCGAAAAACAGATCTCTGAACTCATTCCAAGTCATCAACTCAACATTGTGGACATTGGTCATAGACCTCCACCAGATATTTGCATCACCCATGAATAAAGAAGCAGTCAAGGAAATCCTCAACCTGTCTGTGGGTACCGCCATATTGTCTAACTTGCGAACCACAAGGTCCAACCAAGCTTCTGAGACTAGCGGATCTGAACTCCCTGCAAATGGATTAATCTTGATCCTCTGTAGTCGTATGAAGTACTCCAGTGCCTCATTGACTATCGGTGCCGGTGCCGGTGCTGGAATCTGCACTCCTGCCACCTGCCTACGTATCAACTCTTGTAGGGATTCAGCGATCCCCTGATTGATTCCCTGAGCCACTCGCTCCTCATAAGTTGGTGCCCATGGTGGATTAGCATCCACGCCACGAACTAGAATCCTGGGCCTTCCCGGACCCCTCGTGAACTCTGTGTCAGCCACCTGCTCCTCAGTGCCTTGACGTGAGGACTCTCCACGTGTAACGACCATGACACTAAACACACGAAGGAAATGTGGTCAACAATAACACAAGTTATTATGACCAAGTGCAACTCACATTATGAATGCACGGAACACAAAGCAAGACAAGATATGCAACATACTATCATGCTAAAACAATTAACAAAAACTTCTTAAACAGTTAAGCACTTAAGCGGATAAGCATACATGTCAAATAAAGGTGCTCTTAACCATATAGGCATATAAGCATAAAGACATGTCATACTACTAAGCATGTTATCACGAAACACCTAAACATGTTATAAAGTCAAAACATGTTATCAAAAGCATGTGAATATATCAAAGTACATCAAAAAAAGCATGATATGCATCCAAAACCCGTCATCCTAAGGTGTTCAAACCTAGGAGCTCTGATACCACTTGTGACGGCCCAAGTTTTTCAACCCGATGCGTCAGTGATGAATCGAAAGTGATCCGATAACGGATCCGAAATGCGGAAGCTAAAGGTAAACCAAGGTCTCTAAAGATAGGAGTCACTCCTAAGACATAAATGTGACCCTCCATGAGGTCACGGAACTTAAAGAGGACAAAAACGGAAACAAAGGTTTAAAAAGGGCAAAATTTGCTATCTAAGGGGCAAAAAGGTCAATTCACTATTAAAAGGAGAAACTTGACTCTTAACAAGTCAAACAAGGTTAATACAACCTAATCCAATCATTTTGAAACATTCTAAGAGGTTCTATAGACTTTGGCTAAGAATCCCACAAAATGCCCCGTCCCGGTTGAACTGAAACCTGACACTGCTTCACTAAAACATACATAACTCCCACTGTGTTTGGAATTTGAGAATGGTTTGGTACCAATGGAAAGCTGACTCAACATACTTGATTTTAGGCTCAAGAATCACCCCATTTGGATTAGAAATAACGAAGTTATGACCCTTTGAAGTCGGATAATCAGTGCTGAAACCCAACAGAGGCTAGGCTTGGGTTTTAGCTATTTTGGTCGACCGAAATGAAGTTTTGGACGACTGAAATGAAGATGCCGAGAGCTGAAATCATGAAGAAAAGGTTTGTGTTGCTTCGGTAGACCGAAATAAGGGTTCGGTCGACTGAAATGACCATTGAACAGTGTTTTTTGCAACTGGAATGTGATGTTATTGTGCAAATACAAAGCCATATGCCACCGGTCGACCGAAATGGAGTTTCAGTTGATCAAAACACCACGAAAAGCTGCTGATGAACCTGCTAATAGCCTAAGGTGCTAAGGTACTACCTCAACTTTGAATCCCATGATATTTTAATTCAAAATGGATGTGTAAAACTGATTTTTCATTAGTTTTGAGAATGTAAACATGTCAACAAGATTGATATGAGTAAATGAATATAAAATAATGGCCCATGTCCTCATAGACTTCATTTACAAGATTTTGACTTCTCAAACCTCAAAATTTTATTAAAAGACATTTGAAGCAAAACTTTGTTACCAAAAGTGTCTAAGTACAAAAGTAGACATGCTTAGCCCTTGGCCTCATTACATACATGCTTAAAATGTCAAAAGTGATTACTTAAAATCTTTACACATCAAGGAAATTACATAATCTTCAAAAGTACCATACATACATGGTATACAAAATATAACTTCAAAAGTTAAGCATGCTAAACACTTGCATGTTAATATACAAAAATGCTTCAACAAGCTTAAGAGTTTCTAAGGATGATGAGCATCCATGAACATAGTCTCTTTACCTGAAAAACAACCCAAACCACTAGGGTGAGTAATCAAGTTACTCGTAGGAGAAGCATATGCATATACCTTAATGTTTCAATATCATTGCAAGTTCAATATAGACGAATACAAGGGAGCATTCCACTTAACGTCTATGTTCAAGGTGTGCTAAGGGATCATCTTAAGCTAACTTGAATGATTCTTTAGCAATACAAATCAATATCAATGTACTTAACAACATCAATTCGCCAATAACAAGAATTTCAAGCTACAATTAAGCATTGGTTGTCAACTTGAAATTAAATGCGAAAACAAGTAATGGAAGGCTTGGACATCACATCTCGGACTTAACCAAGATCAATACGATTATTCCAGGCATTAACCCACTGGGATGACCACCCTAGTGCGCACTATCTCAATTGGGGAGAACTCATACCTCCCTCACTAAAGTCGAACTTTAGCCATGTCACATGTAACAATGTCTCAAGAGATTCCAAAATATATATCAAGTTCAAAACTTATATATATATAATAAGGCATACAAATCACCTTCCATGCACAAGTATTTTGAAATCATACAAACTATGTCTTAGGGTTCCAAATCTAGAATGGCATGCCAAATGACAAATTCACATCATTAAATTATGCACAATACAATATCACAAATTTATCAATTCAATTCATGCCTCAATAACAAGCTCTATATACTAATTATCAACATTTAGCAATAGGCTCATAAATTAATCACAATTTGTAATTCACAAGAATATAGAATTTTTATCACAAAAATATAGCAATTCAAGTCAATAAGAATTGCATATAACACTAATAATTCTACTAGAGTTTTATATTACTACCACATGTGAATTTACTAGAATTTAGCATGTACTAAATTATATAATCCTTCTACACATGGTTTACACATATCATACATGCTTAAATCAATAAACCCTAAGTCAAGAAGTGAAGGTTTCCTATAATATGCAATACTATCATATCAAAAGCATGTACACAATATATATTAAACCACAAGGACTATAAAACACTTAGAATATAAATATACTACCACCCCTACCTCAATAGAGAATTAAATCTCTATAATCCAAGCTACTAAGCACAAAATGGAAAACAAGGTTAGGATTCTTGAAGAGGAGAGTGAAAGGAATCTTTTCTCTCCTAAAGGTCAAAAGTCTAGGGTGAGTGGAAGAGTGCCAAATGTGAAAATCAAAGCTCTATACCAAGCTTTCCTCTAATGGAGTCTTTGCTAGGGTTCATGAGAGATAATGAAATGAAGAAGGTAAAGTGTAAAATGGTGAGTGGAAGGGCTAGAAATCCTCCACTCAGTATGTGTTCTTGCACCATCTCTAACATACACACAATGCAAGACTAAATGGTGAGCCTACACTTGTCACTAATCCAATGCCTCTTCCAAGACTAAATCCCAAGCCCACACTTGTCACAAATCAAATGCTACATGTGCACTAATCTAAGGCCAACACATGGATGAATCTCCACCCACCAAATGTCAAGAAGTCATGGTGTCAAGTCTCTCCACCCAATTGCCAACAAGTGGCAGCATGAGAATGTGACACTTGTTACACTTTCCAAAAATTGCAAAATGGTCTTTTTTCAAAATATCTTCCAAAATAAATTACAAAAAGATCCCCAAAATGAAAAATAATTATTTTACATAATTACACTAAAACCCAAAAGTTATAAATAATTACACTAAAGTATGCATTCATGCCCTTTACAAGAAAAGTACTAATCTAGCATGCTCTTCAAGAAAAGTAAAAATACCAGTGTCATGGAATCAAATACCATGAATGCATGCAAAACCAGAATCAAATTCGAGCACAACAAATGAGGTTATGCAAGGAAAAACAAAAAATGGGAAAAAGACGAAATAAGAAAAAGACAAAATAGGAAAAAGACGAAAAAAGAAAATCACCGAAAATGAAAAAGGAGGAAAAAGACTGGGTCATTACAAGAATCATACCCTATCTTATTTTTGAAAAAGACGCTCTTTGATTACCAAGAATAATACTCAAGTTTTTTTTTTCTTCAATAAACTTTGTTAAAATGTTATTTTGATCATCAATGATTTTCTTTAGAGACTCATTTTCGGAAACAAGATCAATTGATGATGATTCTTTAGAAAATACACATTTCATTTCATTTTTCAATGACTCATTTTCAATTTGAATCTTTTCTAATTCTTGCACAAGATAATGATTTTCCTTTTTCAAAGAGTCATTTTCCATTTGAACTTTTTCATGTCTTTGAGATAGATCATGGTTTTCCTTTTTAAAAGAAGCACATTTCATAAGCATTGTTTCTAGCACACCATGTAACTCTTTAAACGCATTATGCAAATCATTATGCTCATCAACTAATTCATTATTGGAATTTCCTAAATCAAAAGATTCATGATTAGAATTTACTTCATCTTCATTGGCCATGAGACAAAGATTAATCAACTCTTTGATGTTACTTGCTTCTTTGCTAGAAGTTTGGAGAGCTATACTCTTCTTTTGCATTGCGTCGTTTTCTTCACTTTAAGTGGATGAGTTAGTTCTACCAATAACATTCAAATGATTAGTAATGTTAGTAAAACCATAATATATCTCATTTATGCTAGAGGATTCATTTATATTTGATTCCTTATCATGACTTGATCTAACATAGGCTAATTCAAGCAAGTCCCAAATTTCTTTAGCCGTTTTACAAAAGATAATTTTATTGAACTCATTTTTGCTCAATGCACAATAAAGATAACATATGGCTAAAGCATTACATTAAATTAATTTATGATCATTTTCATCCCATTCACTTTTTAATTTAGTAATTTCATTTCCTTCAATAACTTTGGTTGGGATATGATCACCATTTTCTACAACTTTCCATAAATCAATATGAATACTTTTTAAGAAGGCCCTCATTCTAATTTTCCAATAAATATAATCATTTCCATCAAAACAAGGAGGTTTATCATTGGGTTGTCCTTCTAAGAGTGTGATACTACCATTGTTGGCCATGATCGTACTCTAGACGGTTATGTCCTTTAATAGAGTTTAGGCTCTGATACCAATTGTTACCCAAGAATTGACTCTAGAAGGGGGGGAGGGGGTGAATAGAGTTAATGGCCAATTTTCGTAAATTATAGAAATACAATTTCTAATCAACAATATAACTAATTATGCAATAATCAACATATGAAATCAAGATATGAAAGTAAATAATTTATAGCACAATTGTAAAAGAGATAAGGGATGAGAAATTGCAAACTATAACACGACGATTTTTACGAGGCTCAGAAACTCCTACTCTTCGGCTCAAGATCCCTCTTGAGGCTTCCCAATCCACTAGTGCACCTCCTTATAGGTGGAGAGCAAACCTTTATAAGAAGCAACTCCTTGTTTCACCTTGCTAAGAGAACAACCTTCCCTTAGTCTTATTTTGGGTCACACCAACCCGGTGGGTCAAACCAACCCTTACAATAGATAGTAACAAGAATAATGAAGTACAATAAATCTCAAAGATCGTAGTCCAATTTTCAGCTCACAACTAGAGTATTGATGAATATAAATGAAGCTCAAACTCTATGAAAGAAATGAATGAGAGAAGATGAAATATGTGAAGAATATAAGATCTTATGAATTCAATAGAATCTCTCAAGTGTATAATAGAGCAAAAACTCTATAAAGATTAAAACATAAGCAAAAGTCCTTTTAATCTTTACTAGAATCTCTCAAGATAGAATAAGAGTGAATGAGAGAGATGAATAGAAGATTTGAAAACAAAAGCTCTCTTTAATGCAGGATGAAGTCTTTCAAATGATGTCTCTTAATTATTCAGACATTCCCCACTTTATTTATAAAGTTTGCAAGCTCAATATAGCTGTTAGGAGCTGAATGCACAAGGGTCGAGGAGAAAAGTGCCGTTGCAGTTTGAAATCTGCAGAGCTGCGACCAAACCGGTCGACATGTGGCATAAACCAGTTGATGTATGCCACAAACCGGTTGATGTATGCAGCAAACCAGTTGATGTATGCTGCAAACTGGTCGACGTTTTCTTCACGAACCAGTTGATGTATGCTTTGAATCAGTCGACGTAAATGAGCTTCATCTTGACATTTGCTACTGCCTAGATACCAGTCGACATATGCATCAAACCAGTCGACGTATATGATATGTTCTTGAAATTTTAGTACTGCCTAGATACCGGTCGACGTGAAGTTAGAACCGGTCGACGTAAAACCTGGTGCATTGACAGTTTTGACAGATAACAACTTATGCATAGGACTTTCAGTATAGGACATCTGCACACAGCTTATTTCCATTGAAAACATTTAAGTAAATGTCTTTACAGTATTTTTATGTCCATTTACTTTAAGTTTACAATGTAAATAAGGAAGTACCTCTATTTGGATTCAATAAAAAATACTAGAAAATTGAAATCCAACTAAATCAAAATGTAGAAATTCAGTTTTAGTACAAATTTGGATTTCTGACAGTTTTGGTAAAAATGAATCCTTATGTAGACCAATGTAGACTTGGTCAAAAATTCGGATAAAATCAGTTTAGGCTAGTTGAAGTATAAAGAGTTATTACCGGGAAAAATTATTTTGAAATAATCATTATTTCAAAAATTCATTTTTTACACTTAGCCAAAAATACAGTTTTTCATGACGTGCATTCTGGGGTCCTAATGTCCGTTACCAACTCATGGTAATGAAGGCTTCTTATGCCTTAATGTTGACCAATATGAATTATATGATTGATGTGCATGGTTTTAGCATTTCTAGCACAAATGATGAGTTTTTTCAAAGCTTATGTAAGCTTGAACTAACTCACTCTTTAGCAATGACTTCATGTGCAATTATATATGAATTAAGTGCATAGTCTATTGCTAATATATATAGGAAAATATGGATGATGATATAATATGCATGGTCCTATAGAGATGAGCTTCAAATGGATTCATAAATACTTTGACATTGAATCCTAAACACTCACCATCCTATCTACCCCTTTCTTCATTCTTTGTCCATGATCGTTTAGGCTTTAAGGTTGTAATGACCCGGTCATTTCCTTCATTTTCTTTTTCCTCATAATTTCACGGATGAATTTTTTTCGTTGAAATTTTTTGTCTGAGTTTAGTTTCTCATCGCTTAGTGTCGTCTCAAGTGCTAAGAAGTGGTTTTTGAGTCTTTTTCCTTTGGATTGACAACTTCCTTTAAGGACCGAGTCATTTACACATTTTTCATTTTTCGACACTATTCACTTTTTGTCTTTTTCCCGTTTGTCACTTTGTTGGCAAACCTCGCTTTTCGTGTTCGGTTTTGCTTCCATTTTTGCATGCACTCATGATATATGATTTCTTAGAAATTTGTATTTCTATTTTCTTAGAAAAACATGCTAAGTGTTTACTTTTCTTGTAAAGGGTATGGAAGCATAACTTTTTTTGTAATAGTCTTGACTTGTGGGGTTTTAGTGTAATTATGTAAAATAATTATTTTTCATCTTAGGGACCATTTTACAATTTAATTTGGAAGATATTTTCAAAAAGGACCTTTTTGCAATTTTCAAAAAGTGTGACAAATGTCACATTCTCATTGGTCCACTTGTTGCCTTTGTGTGGGGATATTTTGATGCCTTGGATGATGACATGTGGAGGGTGGAGATTGAACAACTTGTTGACATAGGATAGGTGCACTTGTTGGCTTGGATGGTTGACAAGTGTAGGCTTAGGATTAAGTCCACAATGGATGCTTGGATGAGTGACGAGTGTATGCTCCAAATTAAGTCTTGCAATTATTTTTGGGCCACTTTGGGATTATGGTTTTAAAGAGGGATTTTTGTGCAATTGACCAAGACTTATGTGTGTTGACCATGGTGTAAGATCACATAGTGAGTGGAGGATTTCTAATTCCTCCACTCACACTTCATTTCATTATTTCATTTCCTCCCTCACCAAAAACCCTAGCCACCATTAGAGGAGCTTGATGTTTAAGATTTGACCTTGATTTTTGACGCCTTTCCACTCACCTTTGACCATGAAGCTTGGAACACTTTTTGTTCCCTTCATCCTCCTCTACATAACCCTTGAAGGGATTGCCATTTTGTGTTGATTCACCTTGGATTCAAGGGAAACAATCCTCTTGTGAGGTAAGGGGTGTTATAGTTTATTTTCTAAGTTGTTTTGATTGCTTTTGTAACGGAATACAAGTGATATGCATGTTTTAATGTTAATTTGAGAAATTAATGATTGTTTTAACTTACATATAATTCACTTTTGACTTGGTATGTGGCATGGCCTTCACTTGATCCTTGTTATATAATTAATTGGAGCCATTTGAATGAGTTTTCAAATCTAGAGATTTAAATGAATTTAATTTGATTTAAATTCTATTTAATTGTACCTTGCTTGTTTTCCATATTTGACTTTATATATGACATGACCATGACTTAGTTCTTGTCATATATTTATTTGGAATCAATTGAACAACTTTGAAAAATTAAAGATTTAATTAATTTAAATTAATTAAAATCTGCATGATGATGTCTTGCTCATTTTGCTCTTTTGATTTGATATATACAATGAGCATGCTATGTTGTTGAACATATATTAATTTAAGGTTATTTGGGATAGATTTGAAATCTAGAGACTTTCCCTGATTAGGTTGAAAATCTCTTAAAATGTAGTATTCTAATTACCTTGTGAGCATGCTACTAACTTGATGTATAATTAGTACTTGTGGCCTCTTAAAAAGGAATTGGACTTAACATGATATAGAATATCATTGATTTGCAAAGCTTGTTTAAATGTATCTTGTGTAGGTATATAGCTTGTTAGAATATTACAATCATTTACCTTGGAAGCTAGTTACTAAATTGAAGCTTATTTAGTGCTTGTGGCTTAGGATGGTAATGTGGCTCAATTGTTGTAAAATATTCTTACTTTGTGTATAAATTGCATATTGAGGACATGACTTATCATATGCTATTTAGACTTGAATTTTAGGACGTGAATTGTGTGGATTCAACCTTACTTGTGCATGAAATATGGTAACTTGCATTCGATTTTGTATAAGGTTTGAACTTATTGATTTTGGAAAGCTTGTGAGGACATAAATTATGTGATGGCTAGGGTTTGGCTCTAGTACGGAGACAAGAGTCTTCTAAGTCATAAGTGCGCACTAGGTAGTACCTTGTGGGTCGTAATTACCCGAAAATACTTGCTTGGTCTAGCGACCACATGTTCTAGTCTTTCCACTATTTGTTTTCACATTTAATTTCAAGTTGTTAATCATAGATTACTTGTAGCTTGAGAATTGATATTTACTTTGTGTATTTGAATCCTATTTAGTATACTTGAACTTGTATACTTGCTCCGTGAGTTTAGATTGCATTTAGTATACTTGTGCTATGTATACTTGTCTTGTGCGTACTTGTTTAGCTTAGTATACTTGTGTTTGTAGACTTGATTTATGAGTACTCTCTCTCTATATATATATCTTATACTTGTGTATGTATGCTAGATATTATTTATCCCATTTAACGTGATTTAGTGTACTTGTGAGCATGTGTACTTGAATGTCGTGCATCATGTTTTAATATGGTTTATTGTACTTAAGCATGTATACTTGCATGCCGTTGTTCATTTCAATTGCATGAGTAGCTTAAGATGATCCCTGAGTCTCACCTTGACATAGACGTTAGGTGGCATGACCCTTTTGAACTGTTTCATTTTAGTCTAAAAAATCTGTAAGAAATCGAGTCTATGCATGCTCATTCTCTACGAGTAAACTTGTTTACTCACCCCGAAGTTACTGGGGGATTTGTTCAAGTACGAAGACTTGGTTCATGATGTTCATCATTGCTTGGATGATTGTAGACTCGAAGGTTTTAATTATTGTAAAGGTTGGCTTGAAATGCCACTTGTAGTCTTCTAGGTCAAAATGTGTATATTTGATTTTATTTATGTAATGTGTACATAAGTACACTCTATCCAATGTATTTGACTTTTATGTAATGAGGCCAAGGGCCAAAGACACTTTATGTGATATGTATGCAAATTTTTAACTTCATTGCTGCTTATGGAAGTTAGGAGATTTCATGCATTAAGGGTCATATTTTACATACAATATGTCATGAGGCCATAGGCCATTGTAGTACATCTACTTTATCATATTACATATGCTTGCATGTTCACTTTGACACACAATACCCTTTTTGATGAAACAAAAACTTAAGGTTGCATTTTTTTGAGTTTTTACCCTATTCTGTTCCAGGGGCATTTTGGGTATCTCGCAATGTGTTTTTTTTCATTTTTTCTTACATAGTCAGGTAGAAAACTCGATTTTGGAGGGGTTTTCTTCTTTGTGTTTTTCTATAAAATGTCATCTTGGCCTTCAAAAAGCCATTTTTTTTTCCAAAAAATCCTTGCTGCCAGGTTTTTGTTGAATTTTAATATAAGTGTACTTGGTACTATTCATCGACTTTTTCTTGAAAAGCGTGACAACCGATCCGAAACTTCCGGGGGTCTTGTGGGTGTATTTTAAGATTGTATTTTCAATTTAGGCAATTTAAAAACCTCTTAAAGCCCCATTTCCTTTTCTTGGGCAGTAGTTAGGACTAATTTTTTACCCTCTTGACCTGATTTTCTTAGGGGCATTTTGGACATTTTACAATGCATTTTGTTTGTTTCCACGTTGCGGGATAGAAAAATTGATTTTAGGAAGGGTTTCTTCTTTAATTTTTTCCAAAAAATTCCGTTTAGATGCCCGTTTTTTCTCTCAGTTATAGTAGTAGTGGGTCGGCAGCACTGTAGCAGTCGTGACCCTCGTCGGGCCGTCGCGACATTGTTTTTGTTTTTGACCTTTCTCCCATGTCCGGATTCCAAATCGAGTAAATTTTTTTTTGAACTTGACTAATTTTTCGTCATCTATTCAATGGTGTGCTTGGTTATGCTCGGATATTTTTGAATAATTACCATTTTACCCTTTTTGCTTTATATGTTCATTTTTTTTTGTTTTACCGTTTCTCCTTCGTTTGGACTCCGAAGCATGCAATTCTTGAGTCCATCATGATTAGTTTTTTATTGTATTTGTAGCAGTGTGATTGGTAGTACCCGAATCCATATTTTTACAAAATGACTATTTTACCCCTGGGGGATTATTTGTTATATTTTTGATCTTTTGCTTTCGTGTCAGTTCTCATTGAGTTTCATGACCTCATGGAAGGTTATCAAAGTGTCTTAGAGGCATGTTGTGCCTTGGGAGACCATTGTTTTATTTTTTGCTTCCGCGTCTAGATCCGTTATTGGGTCAATCTTCGGTTTATCACAGGACGCACTGGCTTGAAAAACCAAGGCCGTCACAGGTGGTATCAGAGCGTCCGGGTTCAAAAACCTTAGGATGATGGGTTTTGGGTGCATATCGTGCTTGTGTTGCCATGCTCTATGTGTTCAATTGCTTTTGATAACATGTTGAATGTGATCACATGTTTACGTGCTTATGTGGATGTATGTTTAGAAGTTTACTTTAATTGTCACAGCATGATATACATGGTTGTTGCTTTAGTATATTGTATGTGCTAGTCTGTCTAAGTACATTGTATATACTTATTGGTCTCAGCATGTTGTGTGTGCTTGTCTGTCTGAGCACATTGTATATGTCTGTTGTTTTAGCTTGTTGTATGTACTTGTTTACCTTAGCATACTGTATATGCTTGTCGGCTTCAGTACATTGCATGTGCTTGTCTATTTTAGCATGTTGATTTATGCTTGTTTACTTACCATGAGGGTTATGCTTGTTTGCTTTAGCGTATTGTATGTGTTTGTTATTCTTAACATGATTGTATGATGCATACATCGACATGCCTATGTGATCCTTTACTACTTGTGTAAGTATGTAAATTATTGCTATATTACGTGTCGACTGCTTACTTTTATGTCTTGTTTAGGCATTGTGGGTTGTTCCACCTTGGTTGGTTGAGATTGATGCTAGGGCATCATCTCTTGGAATTTCGTGGTGACCTTGATGTGATGACGTCATTGGGGTCTTGTTTCTAAAGTCATGGGAAGACGAGTCGGATTGACTTGAGTCCTTCCTTGGGGATTGGGAGATTTATTTTCATGAGCCTCAACGGTGAGGTCTTCGCTTCTCTTCTTCTTAGAGTGATGGTTAGGGATTTGATAGGTGCGTTGACCTAGGATTCTTCTTGTCTTGCCTTGGGCAGCTTTTATGAGCTAAGGTTGGGGTGTGAGTGTTTTCGTGTAATTAATTGCATTGGTGCAATCAATTACTCTTCCTCATCATTGGAGTCTTGGAGTTGCGTTTAAGGTTCCGATAGGATCCTGTAGAGTTCTCATCGAACTCGTTGGCATCTTGAGTTTGAGTTCTCTTGTTGGTGTCTTGTGATGGTTAGTATTGGGACTATCCATTACATCATTTTGTTTTGTGTGGCGTTAGGATTCCACCTTATGTTGGGGCCAGTTTTGGGAAAGACTTATAGACTCTTTGTTTCAGGGACCTTAGTGTTCATTCTAGGAGATGATTCATTTCCTTGCGGTGAGAGATTTGACTCATCCAGGTTTTTGTGATTCACTTTTGGTGAGTTTGTCCTTTTGAGAGGCATTTCATCCCTTCTTGCTTTTGTTATTGTGGGGTTGTTATTTGCATAGTCACTCATACCTGTTTATACGCCTTGTTGTTTTGAGCATGCCTTAGAAACATGTTAGGGGATGTGACTATTTGATGGTTATGTGCTGGTATAGATGGTGTGTTTTCCATTTACTATATCTGTTTGTCATACTGGCATCATAGGTGATGTATAGCATGTCTCTGATGCTTGACCCTTATGTGATAGGTAGCATATTTGATTGCCCCTGTACATTATGTGTTTAGTTATTTGGTACGTGGATTTTCGCTTACGTTTAGTATACTTGTACCTAGTGTGCTTGCACGTTGTATACTTCATTTCGTTTTGGTTTAGTACACTTGAGCCTGTATATTTGTCTACCATAGATTTAGTACTGCTTAGTATACTTGTGGATGTATACTTGTACATATATATATATTGCGTTTCTGTTTTGATTTTGCTTAGTATCCTTGTGTATACTTGCATATGTATATATGTTTCATGACTAATTGCTTTATTAGTTCATTCCTTTTTATCATTCCGTACTATGCTTGGGGTTGTATGACCTTGGTTGTCAGGATTGTGTGTGTGAGCTCGATCTGATGTCTTGATTCCTAGGCGTAGCCTTGTAGTAGGTCAGGTTTAGCATGACGCAGAGGATTTTGGGCGCATTGTCTTGTTGGGAGTTAGTGTGATTAGGGCGATGATGATGTTGTTTGATTTGTAAAGTCCGATCCATTGGCTTGAAGGCATAGACTTGTCAGGCTTTGGGTTCGTGACTAGTGTGGTTGACAACAGTGTTTTGAGACTTGTGGTTGTTAGTTTTTCTAGTATTGAGAATTTAAGGCTTTAAGCGTAGCGGTGCCTATGATATTGTTGTCAGAGTTTTGGATTGGCCAGAATGGTCCGGTCGGACATTTTGGACCATATCGCAACTCTCACAGAATGCCTGGTTTCCGGGGCACTTTTGGTAATGATCATTTTGACATTGATGACATTTGTATCAATAGGTTTCATGGGTAAGCTTGATGGGGGCAAATGATGAATTAGGGCTTTATACTGTCATGCTACTGTACAGGTTCTATGTGGGCGAGTGCTAGTTGCTGTCGATGCTACCTTGCATTACCTAGCTAGTAATGTGAGTGTGGGCGGGCACTTGACACTGTGGATGCTACCACACCTTGGGTACATTGTGGGCGGGTTCTAGTCAGTATTCGTGCTGCTATGTTGCTTCTGGTTGTGTTCCTTGTTTCAATGTGTAGTTATCTTAATCTCCTTGGGGTGGTTGACATTGGGTTAGTATGTCAATTTGTTGGAGAGGTGTCTCACGGTTCGTGGTTTCGTGTCCTTTCGTTAATCTTGAGACCTTTGGAGTTGTCCTTGAGTACTTTATGATATATTCCTTGGTATGACCTTGTGTATGGTCCTTCTTCGGTTTTTCCGGGAATGTTCCTAATTTCAGGGACGAAATCTCTTTAAGGAGGATAGATTGTAATGACCCGGTCATTTCATTCATTTTATTTTTCTTCAGAATTTCACGGATGAATTTTTTTCTTTGAAATTTCTTGTTTGAGTTCAGTTTCTCATCACTTAGTGTCATCTCGAGTGCTCAGAAATGGTTTTGAGTCTCTTTCCTTTGGATTGACAACTTCCTTTAAGGACCGAGTCATTTCCACATTTTTCATTTTTCGACACTATTCACTTTTTGTCTTTTTCTCGTTTGTCACTTTGTTGGCACAACCTCGTTTTTCGTTTTCGGTTTTGCTTCCATTTTTGCATGCACTCATGATATATGATTTCTTAGAAATGTGTATTTCTATTTTCTTAGAAAAGCATGCTAAGTGTTTACTTTTCTTGTAAAGGGTATGGATGCATAATTTTTTTTTGTAATAGTCTTAACTTGTGGGGTTTTAGTGTAATTATGTAAAATAATTATTTTTCGTCTTAGGGACCATTTTGCAATTTAATTTGGAAGATATTTTAAAAAAGGACCTTTTTGTAATTTTCAAAAAGTGTGACAAGTGTCATATTCTCATTGGTCCACTTGTTGGCATTTGTGTGGGGACACTTTGATGCCTTGGATGATGACATGTGAAGGGTGGAGATTGATCCACTTGTTGACATACGATAGGTGCATTTGTTGGCTTGGATGGTTGACAAGTGTAGGCTTAGGATTAAACCCACAATGGATGCTTGGATGAGTGATAAGTGTATGCTCCAAATTAAGTCTTGCAATTATTTTTGGGCCACTTTGGGATTATGGTTTTAAAGAGGGATTTTTGTGCAATTGACCAAGACTTGTGTGTGTTGACCATGGTGTAAGATCACATAGTGAGTAGAGGATTTCTAATTCCTCCACTCACACTTCATCTCATTGTTTCATTTCCTCCCTCACCAAAAACCCTAGCCATTATTAGAGGAGCTTGATGTTTAAGCTTTGACCTTGATTTTTGAGGCCCTTCCACTCACCTTTGACCATGAAGCTTGGAACACTTTTTGTTCCCCTCATCCTCCTCTACATAACCCTTGAAGGGTTTACCATTTTGTGTTGATTTGCCTTGGATTCAAGGGGAACAATCCTCTTGTGAGGTAGGGGGTGTTATAGTTTATTTTCCAAGTCATTTTGATTGCTTTTGTAATGGAATACAAGTGATATGCATGTTTTAATATTAATTTGAGAAATTAATGATTGTTGTAACTTGCATATAATTCACTTTTGACTTGGTATGTGGCATGGCCTTCACTTGATCCTTGTTATATAATTAAGTGGAGCCATTTGAATGAGTGTTCAAATCTAGATGCTTGTTTTCCATTTTTGACTTGATATATGGCATGGCCATGACTTAGTTCTTGTCATATATTTATTTAGGATCAATTGAACAACTTTGAAAAATTAGAGATTTAATTAATTTAAATTAATTAAAATCTACATGATGATGTCTTGCTCATTTTGCTCTTTTGATTTGATATATACAATGAGCATGCTATGTTGTTTAACATATATTAATTTGAGGTTATTTGGGATAGATTTGAAATCTAGGGACTTTCCCTGATTAGGTTGAAAATATCTTAAAATGTAGTATTCTAATTACCTTGTGAGCATGCTACTGACTTGATGTATAATTAGTACTTGTGGCCTCTTAAAATGGTAATTGGACTTAACATGATATAGAATATCATTGATTTGCAAAGCTTGTTTAAATGTATCTTGTGTAGGTATATAGCTTGTTAAAATATTACAATCATTTTAGAAGCTAGTTACTAAATTGAAGCTTATTTAGTGCTTGTGGCTTAGGATGGTAATGTGGCTCAATTGTTGTAAAATATTCTTGCTTTGTGTATAAATTGCATATTCAGGGCATGACTTATCATATGCTATTTAGACTTGAATTTTAGGACATGAATTGTGTAGATTCAACCTTACTTGTGCATGGAATATGGTAACTTGCATTCGATTTTGTATAAGTTTTGAACTTATTGATTTTGAAAAGCTTGTGAGGACATAAATTATGTGATGGCTAGGGTTTGGCTCTGGTACGGGGACAAGAGTCTTCTAAGTCATAAGTGCGCACTAGGTAGTACCTTGTGGGTCGTAATTACCCAAAAATATTTGCTTGGTCTAGCGACCACATGACCTAGTCTTTCCACTATTTGTTTTCACATTTAATTTCAAGTTGTTAATCATGGATTACTTGTAGCTTGAGAATTGATATTTACTTTGGGTATTTGAATCTTATTTAGTATACTTGAACTTGTATACTTGCTCCGTGAGTTTAGATTGCATTTAGTATACTTGTGCCATGTATACTTGTCTTGTGCGTACTTGTTTAGCTTAGTATACTTGTGTTTGTATACTTGATTTATGAGTACTCTCTATATATATATATATATATATCTTATACTTGTGTATGTATGCTAGATATTGTTTATCCCGTTTAACGTGATTTAGTGTACTTGTGAGCATGTGTACTTAAATGTCGTGTATCATGTTTTAATACGGTTTAGTGTACTTAAGCTTGTGTAGTTGCATGCCGTAGTTCATTTCAATTGCATGAGTAGCTTAGGATGATCCCTGAGTCTCACCTTGACATAGACGTTAGGTGGCATGACCCTTTTGAACTGTTTCATGTTAGTCTAAAAAATCTGTAAGAAATTGAGTCTATGCATGCTCATTCTCTACGAGTAAACTTGTTTACTCACCCTGAAGTTACTGGGGGATTTGTTCAGGTACGAAGACTTGGTTTGTGATGTTCATCATTGCTTGTATGATTGTAGACTTGAAGATTTAATTCTTATAAAGGTTGGCTTGAAATGCCACTTGTAGTCTTCTAGGTCAAAATGTGTATATTTGATTTCATTTATTTAATGTGTACATAAATACATTCTATGCAATGTATTTGACTTGTATGTAATGAGGCCAAGGGCCAAAGACACTTTATGTGATATGTATGCAAATTTTTAACTTCATTGTTGCTTATGGAAGTTAGGAGATTTCATGCATTGAAGGGTCATATTTTACATATAATATGTCATGAGGCCATAGGCCATTGTAGTACGTCTACTTTATCATATTACATATGCTTGCATGTTCATTTTGGCACACAATACCCTTCTTGATAAAACAATTACTTAAGGTTGCATTTTTTTGAGTTTTTACCCTATTCTGTTCTAGGGGTATTTCGGCTATTTTGCAATGTATTTTTTTCATTTTTACCTGCATAGTTGGGTAGAAAACTCGATTTCAGAGGGGGTTTCTTCTTTGTGTTTTTCCAGAAAACGTCATCTTGGCCTTCAAAAACCCATTTTTTTTTTTTCTGAAATAGCTTTGTTACCCGGTTTTTGCTGAATTTTAATACAAGTGTACTTGGTACTATTCATCGACTTTTTCTTGAAAAGTGTGATGACTGATCCAAAACTTCCGGGGGTCTTGTGGGTGTATTTTAAGATTGCATTTTCAATTTAGGCAATTTAAAAACCTCCCGAAGCCCCATTTCCTTTTCTTGGGCAGTAGCTAGGACTGATTTTTTACCCTCTAGACCTGATTTTCGTGGGGGCATTTTGGACATTTTGCAATGCATTTTTTTTGTTTCCGTTCATGTAGCTAAATAGAAAAATTTATTTTAGGGGGGGTTTCTTCTTTGAGTTTTTCCAAAAAATTCCGTTTAGATGCCCGTTTTTACTCTTAGTTGCAGCAGTAGTGGGTCGGCAGCACTGTAGCAGTCGTGACCCTCGTCGGGCTGCCGCGACATTGTTTTTGTTTTTGACCTTTCTCCCACGTCCAGACTCCAAATCGAGTAATTTTTTTTTTTGAAATTGACTAATTTTTTGTCTTCTATCTAACGGTGTGCTCAGTTATGCCCAAATATTTTTGAATAATTACCAATTTACCCTTTTTGCTTTATATGTCCGTTTTTCTTTGTTTTGTCGTTTCTCCTTCGTCCGTACTCCGAATCATGCGATTCTTGAGTCCATCATGATTATTTTTTCATTTTATTTCTAGTGGTGTGCTCGATAGCACGTGAATTTATATTTTTACAAAATGACTATTTTACCCCTGGGGGACTTATTTGTCATATTTTTGATCTTTTGCTTTCGTGTCAGTTCTCATTGAGTTTCACGACCTCATGGATGGTCATCAAAGTGTCTTAGAGGTGTGTTGTGCCTTGGGAGACCATTGTTTTCGTTTTTGTTTCCGCATCTGGATCCGTTATTGGGTCAATCTTCGGTTCATCATAGGACGCACTGGCTTGAAAAACCGGGGCCGTCACAGAGGTATTCTTGCTTTGTTCCTTTCTTTGAGTTTCCTTCTTGATCATTGATGTCCAAGCTATCTTTCTTTGCAACTTCAACTCTTCTTTGTATCCATTTCTTTCTTTGATGTGATCTTGAATAATGGAATACTTAGAATGGTGTTTATAATCTTCATTGAGGTTCTTCATTGAATATAAGTCATCTATAACACTCAATGTGAACATTAGTCCTTAAACACCATTAATGGTTTGTTATCATCAAAACAACTAGATTGTCCTTGGATGAAATCCTTAAGGTCAACAATATATATATATATATATTTATTTATACATATATACATATTCAACTATCCATGGGTAATTATCTGTACCTATTAAACCCCTTATCTAAGTAGTCCATGGAACCCAATTGGTTGGTCCATTATTACTAACCATAAAAATAAAATAAAACAAAAGAAACATTTAATTACAAATAAACAACACATCAATTAAACCAATTAATTCAAATAACATTTAAGCACATACTTTCAATTAATCAGTTAAGTAAATTAAAACATTTAAGCAAATAACATATTAATTAAACAATTCAATTAAACACAAAATCAAATAACCACATAATCAAACAAATAAATAAAATGCAACTAAAATATTTAAATTAATGTCGAGACCATCCTTTTAAAATTACGGGTATTACACTTTTGCATTGATTCTGTCTACTCTACAGAGCGGAATAGAATATTTGGTTTACACAGGTGCTTCTTTGTAAGGTATTGGGTGTGTTTTGATGCAGGAGGAATGACCAATTTCGTATGGATATCATAAGCTTAAGCCTCATAAGCTTAAGCCTCATAAGCTTAATTATCCAACACACGATTTGGAGTTGGTAGCTGTGGTCTTTGCCTTACGTATTTGGAGGCATTATCTGTTGGGAGAATCCTTTAGACTATTTACTGATCACAAGAGTCTGTAGTATTTGTTCACTTAGCGGGAGCTGAATATGAGACAACGCCGATGGTTAGAGTTTGTGAAAAACTATCATTTCTTTATACAGTACCATCAAGGGAAAACGAATATGGTGGCAGATGCACTCAGTCGCCGACCTTATGCTAGCCTTTCTGCATTATTTGTCATTGAGTGGGATGCTTTGAAGACAGTTGATGAGTTATCTGATACTTTTACGGCTTGCATAGTAGTTACACCTTCTATCATTCACAAAGTCCTGAAGGTACAACTCACGGATCAGCAGTGCATTGACAAAGTTATAGAGATAGCTTCTGGGGATGTAATGACCCGGTCATTTTCACTCCTTTCCCTTTCTCAGATTTTCACGGATATTTTTTTTCCGTTGATCTTTTCCTTTTTGAGTTCAGTTCCTCATCGTTCAGTGTCGTCTCGAGTGCTCTGGAGTGATTTTCGAGACTCTTTTCTTTGGATTGACAATTTCCTTTGAGGACCGAGTCATTTCCACATTTTTTGTTTTTCAACACTATTCACTTTTCGTCCTTTTTCCTATTTCGTCTTTTTCCCTATTTCGTCTTTTCCCCGTTTGTCACTTTGTTGGCATAACCTCACTTCTTGTGTTCGGAGTTGGTTTTTGGCTTCACATATCTTCATTCTAAGTGGTTTCCACGAAATATGTATCTTTACTTTTGTAAAGAAGTACTCTGGTTGCTCCCGGTGTCCAAAGGGGCATGGATGCATAGTTCTTTGGAATTATTTTATTTTTTTGGAGTGTTTTTCGTAAATATCTTTTGAATATATTTTATTTCAGGGGTTTTAAAAAAAATATTTTTGAAAGATATTTTCATTCTGGGCCAGTTGTGTAGTTTTCACTTTTTGGAGGGGCCATTGTGCAATTAATGAAAGTTATTGCTAAATGCCTTGTTTTAGGCTTGGATCCTCGTACGTGATTCATTTTCACTTTTCGTCAAGTCGTGTACTCTTGGGATTTCCTCCTGGTCGTTATTTTCCAGTTTCAGGGTTTTTGGCCCCAGTTAGTGCCAAACTTGTTTGTGTCATAACTTTTTGCTCGGGACTCAGTTTTTGACGCTATTTCTTCTGTTGTTCATATTTTCTCATTTTGAATCTTTTTCATTCACAAATTTTTTCCATTTAAGCGCGTCTGCTCAAATTTTACTTTTTCGGACCCGGCGGGGCCCGTTTGGGGCACTTTTTGAGATTTCTATAATAGGGGGATGAGATATTTCATTTTTCATCTTCCCCACTCCTCTTGCATACCTGAAGCTCCCATAGCAGCCCAAGGGAGGCTGCCACCTTCTCTCTCCTCTTTTGAGCTTCATTCCTTTGTCAAAACATAGTAGTGCCTTAGTGTTTGTTGCTCGTCTTGGCGGTGAACATCTTTCACCCTTATTGGAACCCATTTCTGAACATTTTTCAAGTTTGGGTTTAAAGTCAAGTTGTGATTTTGATAGGGCTTCCTTGGGGGTTATGATCATTGTGTTGTCCCTGACAAAACCTAGTAGTTTCGTCGGATTCGGAGCCGTTCCGTTTTGATGGCTTTTGAGATTTTCATCTCAAATTGAGGTAGGGAATATTTTAGGATTGTTTGTGTGTTGTATTAAGTGTTTCCCATGATTATACAACGTATATATATGCCTTGTATCAAATCTAGAAAAATTAGTATTTTTATTTCTTTGTATAAGATTTAAAATTGAAAGGTGTATATGGCTTAGATTTGAATTGTGGCATGATGATAAATTATGATTTAATATGTTTGTTAACATATATTAAATTGGGATTAATTGAATAAGAATTGCACTTTTTATTTAAAATTTATCTTTTGTGAAAGATTAAATCCCATGGCCGTACCTTGCATGAAATTGACTTGTGATATGCTTTTAAATTATGTCTTGGCATGTTGTTTAACATACTTTAATTTGAGAGCATTTGGACAAGTACGAAAATCTAGAGATTTTAATTAAAATGATTAATTAAAATCTAATTAAGGGTTCCGTTGGCCTAATTAAGTGTTTAACTTGATATTTGTGATAACTATGACTTATGTTCTAGCATATGTTAATTTGGAACCATTTGATGTTGTTTTAGAAGTTAAGGATTTGATTATCATGATTTAA
This sequence comes from Cornus florida, assembly GCF_030987335.1. Classification (NCBI taxonomy): domain Eukaryota; kingdom Viridiplantae; phylum Streptophyta; class Magnoliopsida; order Cornales; family Cornaceae; genus Cornus; species Cornus florida. The sequence continues at coordinate 80,124,332 of NW_026775577.1, read as the reverse complement.
TTAAATTCTACTTTGTTGTTCTTATGACCTAATCGAGTTTTGATGTGGTGTATATAATGACCATGCTATATTGTTATCATGTATTAATTGGAGGCCATTTGATTGAGATTTGAAACCCAGGGAATTTAATTAGTTTGTTGATTAAATTCCGTTTCTATTGTATTATTGATTAACTCATGTATTTGACATTGATAGTATGTTTAAAGCATGACTTTTGACTTATAATGAATTTATGAGTTTACATTTTTAATATTGGATTATATTGTTATAACGTGTAACGAATCGCACTTTGAAGATTCGACATTGTCATCCTATAGTAGTTGTGGACTTAGAGCATGTATTGTGTGGATATAATCTACTTGTGCAGGGAAGGTGACTTAGTGCATTATATAAATTACGTATAAGTTGTGAACTTATTTGATTATTTTGGAGTCTTGGGACATTGTTACTGTGATATGGCTAGAGTTTGGCTCTAGTGCGGGAGGTATGAGTTCTCCCCAATTGAGATAGTGCGCACTAGGGCGGTCTTCCCAGCGGGTTAATGCCTGGAATAACCATTTTGTTCTCGGCAGAAACCCGAGACGTGATGTCCAAGTCTTCCACTATTTGTTTTCGCATTCAATTCCAAGTTGACAACCAATGTTTAATTGTAGCTTGTGGTTTTGGTTATTGGCGATTTGATGTTGTTAAGTACATCCATACTAAATTATTATATTTAGTTGTTTTCACAATTTTAGATTTCAAGTTGATAACTTAGAGAATCTATGTCTTGATGTGTTGTATTAGAAATTCTATTTGTACTAAATTGTTATATTTAGTTGTTATTGCATTTTAGATTTCAAGATGGTAACCTTGAGAATCTATATCTTGATACTTGTGTAGTATGCTTCTATGTTGGTTAATTGAGTAGATACTGTGATTTGTGCCTTGTTGTTCAAATGTAGCTTAGGAATGATCCTATAGATTCATTTGGAACATAGACGTTAGGTGGTATGACCACTTTTGTCACTTTTGCATTTTAGATTTCAAATTGATGACTTTGAGAATCTATGTTTTATTACTTTGAATAGCATGCTCTTATTTTGTTTGAAAAGCATGAATGATGTGATTTATGCTAGAAATGATCTTAGATAGCTTAGGATTCTCCCTGGGTCTCACATTGACATAGACGTTGGGTGGAATGAACCAGAATGATTAAATCATGCAAATTTGTAAAACGTAGGTCGATGCATGCTCATTTCCTACGAGTAGCTTTATGTTGCTCACCCCTACGTTACTGGGGTGTATTTTAGGTACAGGATTCGAGATTGGAGTTTTGCACTCTCTTTGGGTGAATTACAGAGTTGAAGTCTCTTTAGAAGTATTCTTGTTTACATGCAAGTGTTGGCATGTTTAGTTTTGCTTATGAAATGTAATTTTTCAAACTTGGAGGTTTGACATGTCAAATGTTGTAAATGAATTATAATAAGGCCTTTGGCCATTGTAACATATTTAAATTGTTATTTTTCACTTGCGTGGATATTCAGATCATCACACACTTGCATATAATGTAATTTGATCATGCTATGGGGGATTCAAATGAAAACACAAGATCCACTTTCAGAAATTGTGCATAGCAGGTTCATTCTCAGTATTTCAACCTATTTTGGTTGATCGGTGGGTTGTTTCAGTCGACTGAACCTCATCGAATTTCAATTGTTCAGCACAAAGTCCAATTCCAGTAGCCTTTTGCACTTTGAGGCTTATTTTGGTCGACCGGTTTGTCATTTCGGTCGACTGAAGTGAAGGTTCATCTCCATCTTTTCTTGGTCCACTTCGACACACCGAAGCTCCATTTTGGTCGACCGAAATGGAGCTGTTTTGTGGTTTTTGCTTGGTCGTTTATTTTGGCTGGTTAGTTTTGTCTGTTGTTACCACAGAACTTGGTTGATCTTGTTTAAGCCATTTAGTGGTGTACTTGGTCTAGTTTGAATTAAATCTTGTTCTTTTGGTTGTCATTGGTGCCATAGGGTACCATTTGACCTTTCATTCTAGTTTTGCTTCCGCATTTTGGATCCGCTTTAGGATCATCTTTTGGTTCACCGTTGACGCACCGGGTTGAAAAACTTGGGCCGTCACAGGGGAGGTTTTATTTTACTATGTTGGGATTGATGGAGGCTTGAGGTACAAAGGGCATTTAGTAGTACCTTTTGCTGACGATTTGAAGACGGATGTGATGATTAAGACTCAACATTCTGAGTTTTCTGTTCATCCAGGAGGAGACAAGATGTATCAGGATATGAAATGGCAGTTTTGGTGGGCAGGGATTAAAAAGGACATTGTTATATTTGTCTCTAAGTATAGTACTTGTCAAATGGTTAAGATTGATCATCAGAGACTACCGGGTTCTTTACAGCCACTACCCATACCAGAGTGGAAATGAGAGAACATTTCTATGGATTTTGCGGAGGGATTGCCTAATTCGTTTAAGGATCACAATTCCATTTGGGTCATTGTTGATAGGTTAACTAAATTAGCTCATTTCTTTTTTATTCGCACTGATTTCACTTTGGAGCAGTTGGCGAGACTTTACATTACAGAGATTGTGAAGTTACATGGCATTCCATTATCTATTATATCAGATAGGGATTCGAGCTTTGTGTTAGGATTTTGGAAGAGTTTTCAGTAGGCTTTAGGTTCAGAGTCGTATCTTAGCACTGCTTATCATCCTCAGAGAGATGGATAGACCGAGAGGGTTAATCAGATCATAGAGGATATGCTTCATTCTTTTGTCCTTGACTTTAAGGGTCACTGGGAGGACTATTTGCCACTTGTGGAGTTTGCATATAATAATAGTTTTCAGAAGACTATTGGTATGGCACCTTTTGAAGCATTATATGGCCGACCGTGTCGATCTCCTGTTTGTTGAATGGATGTTGGAGAGAGTAGATTCTTGGGTCCTGAATTCATTAAAGATACCTCGGAAAAGATTGCTCTTATTAGGGATCGTATGCGCACTGCCCAGAGTAGGCAGAAGAGTTATGCAGATCGTCCTACTCGTACTTTGGAGTTTCAGGTTGGCGATCAGGTTTTACTCAAAGTGTCTCCTATGAAGGGAATAATACGCTTTGGGAAGAAAGGGAAGTTGTCGCCGCATTTCATTGATCCTTTTATGATTACGGATCGAATTAGAGCGGTAGCTTATCGCTTAGCACTTCTGGACAATTTAGATTGTGTCCATAATGTGCTTCATGTTTCCATGTTACGGAAATTTTTACGAGATGAGGATCGTTATCAACATATTAATGTTGGTGAGATTGAGTTGCATCTAGATGCAACATATGTGGAACCGCCGTGTCGTATTGTAGACTGCCGAGATCAAATTCTTCACAATAAGGTTATACCTTTGGTTTGTGTTCAGTGGAGCCATCATAATGATGTTGAATCTACTTGAAAATGGGAGGATGCCATTCGCTTAACATTTCCAAAAATAATAGAAGAAGGTAAGGGCGAATTCGAAGGACGAAATTCTTTTTGTTAGAGTGGAAGAATGTAATACCTCTAATTTTAAAAGGATAGTCTCGGCATTTATTTATTTGTTTTACTTGCATTTATAAATTATTTAACTGATTAGTTGGTTATTTATTTATTTGTTTAATTTAATTAAGTGTTTAAATGTAAATTGTGTGCTTATTTGATTAATTTAAATTTAAATGATTTAACTGATTTGTTTGCTTTTATTATGACTTAACTGATTTGTCTGCTTTTATTATGATGTGTATTTTGTATAATTAATTGTTAGATTAAAATGTTTTATTTTATTAATGGATTTGGATAGTAGTAATGGACCAACCAATTAGGTCACATGGACTACTTGGATATGAGGTTTAATGGGTATGAATAATTACACATGGATAGTTGTATATATATAGTTTGGGAATATATGTATACATGGATAGTTTTAATATTACCATTATTATTGATAATTGTAGTATTATTAATAGAAATATTATTATTATTATTATGGCAGAGTTGGTATTGTATATATATTAAATATAATTATAAAATTATAATATATATATGATAACTATCATATATACATATATGATATATATATATATATATGTATATATATATATGTTTATTTTATATTTTCCTTTTTCTTTTCTTATTCAGTAAGTTAACTAGTTGGGAAGGAATTAGGATTATATAGTTATATATATGTATTATGGGTCTGCCAAAGGGTTTAGAAAACCCTATTCACGTTCATAGTGGAGGCAACAGTTTTAGAGAGAGAAAAAATGAAGCAGAGGAGGAAAATTAAAGAAGGAGATTTGGGTTTTTAATCTGAAAATCCCTAAGGCAAGTTCTAATTCTTCTCTTCTCCTTTGATTTGTGTTTCTGTACATGCGTAGTTTAATTTCAGGGTGTTTAACTAAATTAGGAGCCTATTTGAATATTAAAAATCAGATTTTACAGTGTCTGATGATATGTAATGGGGTTTATATAGATTTTGCATGATGTGTAATGACCCGGTCATTTCCTTCCTTTCATTTTTCCTCAAAATTTCACGAATGAATTTTTTTTTTCGTTGAAATTTCTTTTCTTAGTTCAGTTTCTCGTCATTTAGTGTCGTCTCGAGTGCTTAGAAATGGTTTCTGAGACTCTTTTCTTTGGATTGACAACTTCCTTTAAGGACCGAGTCATTTTCACATTTTTCGTTTTTCGACACTATTCACTTTTCGTCCTTTTCCCTATTTTGTCTTTTCCCTGTTTGTCACTTTATTGGCAGAATCTCACTTTTTGTGTTCAGAGTTGGTTTTTGCCTTCATGTATCTTCATTCTAAGTGGTTTTCACGAAATACGTATCTTTACTTTTGTAGGAAAATACTTTGGTTGCTCCCGGTGTCCCTAGGGGAATGGATGCAAAGTTCTTCAGAAACATTTTTGTTTCTTGGGGTGTTTTTTGTAAATATCTTTTGAAGATATTTTATTTCAGGGGTTTTTAAGAAAATATTTTTAGAAGATATTTTCATTCTGGGTCATTAGTGTAGTTTTTACTTTTTAGAGGGGCCATTGTGCAATTAATGAAAGTTATTACAAAAAAGCCTTATTTTGAGTCTGGATCCTCGTACAGGATTCATTTTCACTTTTCGTTGAGTCTTGTACTGTTAGAATTGCCTTCTGGTCGTTTTTCCCCAGTTTCAGGGTTTCTGGCCCTAGTTGCCACCGAACTTGTTCGGGGCATATCTCTCTACTCGGGACTTAGTTTTTGACGCCGTTTCTTTTGCTGTTCATATTTTCTCATTTTGGTTCTTTTTCATTCATAGAGTTTTGTCATTTGAGTGCGTCTGCTCAAATTCCACTTTTCCGGACTCGACGGGGCCCTTTCGGGGCACTTTTAGGGTTTTCCTATAAAAGGAGGGTGAGACATTTCATTTTTGACCTTTTGTTTTCTTCATGCACGACCATCAGCTACCATGGCAGCCCAAGGGGGGCTACCACCCTTCTTCTCTCAATTAAACCTCCTTCCATTTGTTAAAAAGTCATAGTGCCTTTGCGTTTTGTATTTGTCTTGACGACGCGCATCTTTTCCCCTTATTAGAACCCGTTTTTGGCCAAATTTTGAGTTCAGGTTTGAGGTCAAGTTAGGATTTTGGTAGGTTCTCTTTGGAGTTTAATGTTCACGGGGGTGTCCCCGAAAAAACCCCGAAGTATTGTCGGATTCGGAGCCGTTTCATTTTGGTGGCTTTTGAGATTTTCATCTCAAATTGAGGTAGGAGATGTCTTAGATTTATATTTGAGTTATATTGATTATTTTAGAAGCATATATAACTTATGAGCATGCTTTGGTTCAAGTTTTAGAATTTAATTTAATTATTTTCTATGTTTAAGATTTAATTCATATGGTTGTGTATAACTCGGAATTAAATTGTGGCATGCTAGTAAGTTAGGCCTTGGTATGTTTATGAACATAAATTAAATTGGGAGCATTTGAATAAGAATTGCAAATTTTATTTAATATTTATCTTTTATGAAAGATTAATTCACATAGTTGAAACACGCATGAAATCAACTTATATTGTGATATTAAAGTAGGCCTTGGTGAGTTCTTTAACATATGTTAAATTGAGGATATTTGGAGTTGTTTATAAATCTAGAGAAAATTAATTAATTAGCTTAATTAATTTTATTTTAAGTGTTGTAGTCACTTAAATTGATTTTGGGTATAATATATGTGAAGACCGTGCTATATCCTTTCACATATATTAATTTGAGTTTATTTGGAATTGACTTGAAATCTAGAGACTTTTCATGTTAAGGCGATAATCTTATGAAATGTAGTGCAATAAATTACCTTGTGAGCATATTAGTAATTAGATGTAGAATTAGTACTTGGGGTATCTTAAAATGGTAATTAGACTTAGCATGATATGTGATATCATTGTCTTAAATAACTTGTTTAAATATATCTTGTGTAGGTATATGGCTTGTTAGAATATTACAATTGTTTACCTTGGAAGCTTGTTGCTAAATTGAAGCTTATTTAGTACTTGTGGCTTAGGATGGTAATGTGGCTCAATTGTTGTAAAATATTCTTACTTTGTATATAAATTGTATATTGAGGACATGACATGTCATATACTACTTAGACTTGAATTCTAGGACATGGTTTGTGTAGATGCAACCTTATTTGTGCATGGAATGTGGTAACTTGCATTTGATTTTGTATAAGTTTTGAACTTATTGATTTTGGAAAGCTTGTGAGGACATAATTTATGTGATGGCTAGGGTTTGACTCTTGTACGTGGACAAGTGTCATCGAAGTCATAAGTGCGCGCTAGGTGGTATCTTGTGAGTTGTAATTACCCAAAAATACTTACTTGGTCTAGCAACCGCACGTCCTAGTCTTTCCACTAATTTGATTTCGCATTTAATTTTAAGTTGTTAATCATGGATTACTTGTAGCTTGAGAATTGTTGCTTACTTTGGGTATTTGAATCCTATCTAGCATATTTGAACTTGTATACTTGCTCCGTGAGTTTAAATTTCATTTAGTATACTTGTGCCGTGTGTACTTGTCTTATGTGTATTTCGTTTAGCTTAGTATACTTGTGCTTGTATATTTGATCTATGAGTACTCTACCTATATCGAATACTTGTGTATGTATGTTAGATATTGCTTATCTTGTTTAACATGATTTAAGGTACTTGAACATGTATGCTTGTGTGTCGTATATCATGTTTTAATACGGTTTAGTGTAATTGAGCATGTATACTTGTATGCAGTAGTTCATTTCAATTGCATGAGTAGCTTAGGATGATCCCTGAGTCTCATTTTGACATAGACGTTTGGTGGCATGAGCCCTTTTAACATGTTTCACCATAAGGTGATCTTATTGTAAAATGTTAGGTCGATGCATGCTCATTCCCTATGAGTAAACTTGTTTACTCACCTCGAAGTCACCGGATTATTTTCAGGTACGGATACCTTGGTTCGAGGTGCACATCATTCCTTGGATGACTTGTTGCTTTGAAGTTTACATTTCATGTAAATGCTAGCATGAAATGTAATTTTGTAGCTTTACATATCAAAACTTGTATCTTTGATTCCAAATATGTAATGTGTGCCTAAATACACTTTTTGAATGCTTATTTTGTATGAATGACATGAGGCCAAGGGCCATTAATTCTAAAGTTTACAAATATGTTTTTAAAACTTGAGATTTTAGTACTTGGTACTATTCATCGACTTTTTTTTGAAAAATGTGTTGATCGATCCAAAACTTTCGGGGGTCTTATGGGTGTATTTTAAGATTGCATTTTCAATTTAGGCAATTTAAAAACCTCCCGAAGCCCCTTTTCCTTTCCTTTGGCAGCAGCTCGGAAATATTTTAAATTCCTTGACCTGATTTTCTTGGGGGTATTTTGGGCATTTTGTAGTGCATTTTCTTTGTTTCCGTCCACGCTGTCGGGTAAAAAACTTGATTTTAGGGGGGGGGGGGTTCTTTTTCGTGTTTTTCTAGAAAAATTCGTTTGATGGCCCTTTTTTCTCTCAGTTGTAGACAGATCCCATAGCAGCTTTTTGACTCTCTTGACCTATTTTGATCTAGGGGCATTTTGGGCATTTCACAGTGAGTTTTTTTCATTTCCTTTCGTATAGTCGGATAGAAAATTTGATTTTAGGGGGGTTTTTTTTTCATTTTTTTTCCAAAAAAAGTTGTTTCGGACCTTGTTTTGGCTCTCAGTTCTGGTTGGAACTTTTTTTCCCCTAGCATGTCATAGTGCTTGTCGGGGTGCTCGAGGGTGCTCATGGGGTGCTCATCTCAACGTTGTGACGTCGACTTTTGTTTTCGCCCGTTCTCCTTCGCCCGGACTCCAAATTGAGTGAATTTTTTTTGACCTTGACTAATTTTTCACTGTCTTTCCAATGGTGTGCTTGGTTATACCCAAATATTCCTAGATAATTACCTATTTACCCTTTTAGACTTAAGTGCTCGTGTTTCTTCGTCATGCTGTTTCTCCTTCATTCGGACTCTGAATCATGCGATTCTTGAGTCTATCTTGATTAGTTTTTCATTAATTTTCTATAGGTGTGCTCGGTGGCACCCAAATCCATAGTTTCAGAAATGACTATATTGCCCTTGGGGCTATTTTTGTCCAGTTTTTCTTGCTTTCCGTTTTCGCTACTTTCCTTTGAGTTCCGTGACTTCATGGGAAGTCATGGATGTGTTTCAGGAATGATATATATTCTAGGGACGTCATTTTCATGTGAAATGACTATTTTGCCCCTAAGGGCTTATTTGTCATATTTTTGATCTTTTGCTTTCGCGTCAGTTCTCATTGAGTTCCACGACCTCATGGAAGGTCACATTGACTTCTTAGAGTTTTGTTTTTAGTTTTGGCTTCCGCATTCAGATCTGTTATCGGGTTAATCTTCGGTTCATCACAAGACGCACTAGCTTGAAAAAACCAGGGCCGTCACATGATGTGATGATTTGATACATGATATGTGTTTTAAATTGATGTATTAATGTTTAAATACGGTATAATCAATGTTGGGACACTCTGGGATGTAGAGTTACTACTTAGGACTTGTAAAAATAGAGGTTAGATGGAGCAGAGGTCGCCTGAGTCGGAGAAGGTGATCAGCAGCGGGGTTTCGGCCGACCGGTTTGGTATTTTGGTCGACTGAAGTGGCTCAGCAGTGAGGAGTAGAGGTTGTGGTTCGGTCGACCGGTCTAGGTATTTTGGTCGACCGAAATAGCTATATCGGCTGACCGGTTTAGTACTTCGGTCCACCGGTTTGGCACTGGGAATTGTTTTTGGGATTTTTGTATACTATATGTGTTTGTATGTATTGGATCCGTTTTAAATGTTCTAAATCTATTTAAGATAGATTCAAATCTGTTAAGATGGATTCATGGATGAATGGGAAAGCATGATTAAATATTAATATGCTAATGATAGGAACAACATGGACTTTAATTTGATATATATGTTGTTGATGGAGGATATAATTGCTTAACTTTAATCTAGCAAGGTTTTATGATGTATGTGTATATGATTTTAGTTATATATTGTTAGTATAATATGATCATATATATGTTTGATTTTTTTTTTTTTTTTATGCTCATCTCTAGATTTAATTGATCTAGTATTATAACGGCTATGGTTTTTAGGCCAGCGCGTCCTGTGATGAATCGAACGTAGATCTGATAACGAATCCAGAATGCAGAAGCAAAATATAAAACAACAGTCTCTAGAGATACAACATGTCTCTAAGACACCAATGTGACCCTCAATGAGGTCACGGAATCCAAAGAAAACAAATACGGAACGACGTTTTAAAAATGCACAAGAATGAACTTAGGGGAAAAATGGTCATTTCCAAAATGAAAATGGATACTACTGAGCACACCATTGGAAAGACAACGAAAAATTAATAAACTTGGACTCTAGAATCAGTTGATTCGGAGTCTGGACGAAGAAGAAATGACTAACGGAAGAAAAAAGGGCTAAAAAGTCAAAATAGTCAACCCAAGACCATCTAACCGGTTAGGAAACATTTCTAACCAGTTAAGAGGTAAAAATAAAGGCGACCACAATCTGCCCAAGCTCTTGTAACCGGTTACGAGAATTGTAATACCCCTAATTTTAAAAGGATAGTCTCGATATTTTAATTATTGTTTTATTGTATTTTGTATGATTATTTGGCTTATTTGTTAATTGTTTAATTATTTTTAATTTTTTATTTGATTTAATTATTTAATTATGTGTTATGTGTTTAAATTGCAATTAATTGGTTTAATTATTTATTCATGTGTTTAAATTGCATTAATGGATTTCTTGTTTCAGTAATTGAATTGTTTTATTTAATTGTCTTTTGTATGTTCTTTAATTGGATTAATTTAGTAATTATTAACTGTAATGTACAATAAGTTAAAATAAGTTAAATGAGTCCTGTAGGTGGAAGCAGACAAAGGTTATAACAAGGGTTTATCCTATGGGCCGACTAGGGTTTAACTTAGATTAGGGTTTCTGTCTTGGATTACCATTAGAATTAGGTTATAGTTGTGCCTATATATACACGGTTATAGTCTGTAGCAAGGGTTGGAAAAACCCTATTCACGTATCAATGCTACAGAGAGAAACAAAGTGAGGTTTTGAGAGAACAGAGCACGTTCGGTGGGGGTTTAGACTGCAGCTTAAAGGTTGGACTAGGAGAAGGGAAGAACAAAAGTAATAGGAGGCTAGACAGTATTTCAGTGTTACCAGAAACGTGGACACGACGCCAGGATTTCATAACTAAAATCACAGACAAGTTCTTTTCTTCCTTTTTCCCGTTGGCCTGTGTTCTGTGCACTTAGATATGCTCTAGGGTTTTAATGGATCAATAACTAAATCATGCATGTTTTTTATATGTCAAATTAATCATATGTATGCTTTGAATTAGTTCTGTGATGGTTTCTGCAAGTTGTGTTACAGTATTTGGTTTCTTAAGCATGTTTTAATTGGTAAGTGTTAAAGGAGTTTAGTAATGCAAATTGGTTTGAATAATGAACTTAGATGCTAGTGGACATACTTAGGACTTCTAGGTTCAGTTTTTAAAACAAACAGATAGGTTGGAAGCGGCCAGAGATGAAGCAGAAGGCCGCAGAAGTTGCAGACGGGCAGACGGCTCTTAGAGAGGGAAAGAGCTGGCTCCATGGAGGAGGGAGCCGGCTCCCCCCAAGTGTAGAGCCGGCTCTAGGAAGTGTAGAGCTGTCTCTACCCATCTAGAGGCAGCTCTAAGAAGTTTTAGAGCCTACTCTTTTGTTTTTAGAGCCTGCTCTACAACTTTAAGAGCAGGCTCTCTCACGTGGAATGTTTTCTAAACTTTCTGGGCGTTGTTTGGATGGTTTTAATGCTTCCTGAACTGTGTTGTGAGTGTACTGGGGTTCTTAAGTTAAATTTTAAGAGTTATTAAAACCTCTGATTGCATGGTTTATGCCCCTACACTAAAGGATCGAACAATATAAAAGTATACAATTTAGCATACTATTAACGGATGGAAGGAACTGGACTGTTTAATGTAATTTTAACAATTTATCGGATGATAGCATAAATATAAATCTTGTTTTAAATGCATGATAGGGTCATCTATTTATTGGTTTTGATCTATGCATGCTCTGGTTGCTAATTGTTGAAATATTAAATCTCTTTCTGCAATTACATGGATTGTCGCTTAGATTTTAATTGCTATAATATTAGACATTCTTCTGCAATTATCGGGATATTGGTTTTGGGACTGTAAATTACTAAACTATTATTTATGTGTTGTAATTTACAAGGATATGGAGGATTGTATGCACCGATATGGGACGGTGGCATACTAGGGATGGTATAGCTCAAAATGCTAAGACCTGACCTATCGGATAAAAGGAATGGATTGTAAAATATTGAATCCTAAATTGTGTTTAAGTCAAATCAACTGACTAAGTTGAATGACTTCCTGGATTAGTTGGGTGTAGTTAAGTCATGTTAACTGAATAAGTTGAGTGACTAACTGGAATGTGTTTAGTATGTCAGCTCGATGAATAATTGAGTGACATACTCTGGATTTGGATGGAATTTAGATATGTGGTTATGGCACCACGAGATGAGCTTGAGTCTCAGGCTCATTGGTTAGGGTGCGTATATGCAGTGGATGCGTAGCTGGCTATAATAGGTTGAGGTGTACCCTGTTAGGTCTAGGTACTCATGCCCACCTTTGGGTGCGTCTATTCAGGTTGAGACCCTTATGGTAGTCCAGTGAATGTCCCTTAGTGTGGATATTTATATACTTATGGACTAGATAGCTATTGCGAGGTATCTAGGGTGTATCTATGTATCGGGTCACTGTATGGATCGCAGTTAGATTAGAACTTATTCGTGGGCCTGACCCACTCTTTTATTCTTTTCAGGTATAGGACAATTCCAGCGTTAGAACTTGATCGTGCTGGTCGAGGACAGTTTCTCATTCATTTGCTTACGTAGGACTTCTCTTTATGATTTATTTTCAGTTCAGTTGACATTTTTATTTAGGGGTCCACTAGATGGATTCCCAAGTTGCACTCTTGACGATTTTGGATTTGGAGTTTTATTATTTAGTATTGATTGGAGGATTTTATATTTCATAACTCTTTCAGCTTTCTTATTTAAATATTTTTATTCTGTGTTCGTTTTAAAATACTTTAATTGTTTGATATTTCCCTCAGGTTTTGGCTTGGGCCTGATCAACCCGTGTCTTGGATCCGAGGGGTATGACAAGAATCAATCACTCGTACACTTGTACTAAAGTTCAACAAAAAGCTGACAACAGGGGTTTTTCGGGAAAAAAATGGGTTTTTGAGGGCCAAGATGAGGTTTTTTGGAAAAACACAAAGAAAAAACCCCCCTAAAATCATGTTTTTTGATCAACCATGGTCGAAAACAAAATTTAAAAATTAGGAAAAATGACAAAAATGCCCCCAAGAAAAATCAGGTCAAGTGGGTTAAAAAGCTGCTAAAATGAAAAACAGAAAACTGAACTTCACGAGGGATTTCCGGTACCAAGATGACATTTTGTAGAAAAATACGAAAAAATAAACCCCCCCCCCCCCCCTAAAATCACGTTTTCTAAGTGCCCATGCCAAGAACGGAATTTATTTCTCGAAGGAAAACCCCAAAATTCCTTTAAACCAAATTATGCAATAAAAATGCAAAATGAGTCCATATGAGGCTCAAATCACCAAGTACGGGGTTTTTCTTGAAAACGATCTTGTACATAAACGTAACTTACCTATTAGGATGTGCGACAATGACCAACGGCTTAAAAATACTGCCGATACAAAATATGACCTATCAAACCTCAAATGCCAGAAAAATGCCTTTTAAAGACAAACCATTCAACAACCAGACTTAAATGCTTACAAAAGGCCATTTGGCCTTTGGCCACACTTCATGCATGATTAATGAGACCCTATGAAAGAATAGAAATGGAATTCCCACATCCAATGCAAACATGGTGAAGCAATGACTTATCATTTTTCAATATTTTCATAGTATTTCATGAAGTCAAAAGTAACATAGGATACAAAATAATTGTCATTGGCCTCCGGCCTCATCTCATACATGTCAAATACATCGTAGATAGTGTACTTATGTACACATTACATGCTTAGAATCAAATATACACATTTTGATATATAAGGCTACAAGTGACATTTCAAGCCAACCTTTACAAGTATTGAAACCTTTAAGTCCACAAATTATCCAAGCATAATGAGAATCTCAACCTTGATCCCTATACCTGAAAAATATCTGTGACGGCCTAAGTTTTGTAAACCCGGTGCGTCAGTGATGACCAAAAGATGACCCGATAATGGATCCGAAATGCTGAAGCGAAAGGTGAAACAATGGTCTCTAGAGATACAATGCATCTCTAAGACACCAATGTGACCCTCAATGAGGTCACAGAACCCAAAGGAAACAAATGCAGAAGTGTCGTTTCAAAAACGGACAAAAAGAACCTAGAGGCAAAATGGTTATTTTGTAAAAAGTGGATTCAAGTGCTATCGAGCACACCGCTGGAAAGACAATAAAAAATTAATCATAATGGACTCAAGAATTTCATCATTCAGAGTCCAGACGAAGGAGAAAGATCAAAAACAAAAATGATGTCGTGGTGGCCCGACGAGGACAACCCACCACTGCTGCAACTGAGAGTAAAAACGGGCATCTAAATGGACTTTTTTGGAAAAACTCAAAGAAGAAACCCCCTCTAAAATAAAGTTTTCTACCCCAATCCTAGACAAAAACAAAAAAAATGCATTGTAAAATGCCAGAAATGCCCCCAAGAAAATCAGGTCAAGAAAAAAAAAAACCAATCCGAGCTACTACCCAAGTTTTGGAAATAGGGCTTCGGGAGGTTTTTAAATTGCCTAAATTAAAAATGCAATCTTAAAATACACCCACAAGACCTTCGGAAGTTTCGGATCAGTCGTGATGATTTTCAAAAAAAAGTCGATGAATAGTACTAACTACATTTGTACTAAAAATTTGCAAAACACAAATGGAAATAAATGGATTTTTGAGTGCCAAGATGATGTTTTATGGAAAAACACAAAACGGAAACCTCCCTCAAAATCAAGTTTTCTACATGACTCTTGAGGAAAAATGAAAAAAAATCATTTTGAAATACCCGAAATGCCCCTGTAACAGAATAGGGTCAAACAAAAAAAATATGCAACTTTAGGTTTTTGTTTCATCAAGGAAGGTATTGTTTGCCAAAGTGAGCATGCAAGTGTATGTAATATGATAAAATAGATGTTCTACAATGGCCTATGGCCTCATTACAATACATTTACAACATTTGACATGTCAAACCTCCAAGTTAGAAAAATTACATTTCATAGACAAATCATGAACATGCTAACACTTGCATGTGAATAAGAATGCTTCTAAAGAAGCTCAACTCAGCAAATCACCCAAGCAATTTCAATCTCTAATCTTGTATCCTGTACCTGAAATATGCCCCAGTATCGTAGGGGTGAGTAACATAAAGCTACTTGTAGGAAATGAGCATGCATCGACCTAAAGTTTTAAAAGTTGCATGATTTAATTATTGTGGTTCATTCCACCTAACGTCTATGTCAAGGTGAGACCCAGGGAGCATCCTAGCTACCTAAGATCATTTCTAGCATCAATCACCTCATTCATGCAATTTTAACAACATAGGGTCATACTTACACAAAGCAACAACATAGGAGCATGCTTACACAAAGTAACAACATAGTGGTTCTCAAGGTTGTCAACTTGAAGTCTAAAATGCAACATCAACTAAATATAACAATTTAGCATAATTAGAATATCTAATACCACACATCAAAACATAGATTCTCTAATTATCAACTAGAAATTTAAAAGTGTGAAATCAACAAAATATAACAATTTAGTATAGATGTACTTAACAACATCAAATCGCCGATAGCCAAAACCACAAGTCACAATATAAACATGATTGCAAACTTGGAATTGAATGCGAAAACAAATAGTGGAAGACTTAGACATCACGTCTCGGACTAAACCAAGAACAAATTGGTTATTCCGGGCATTAACCCGCTGGGAAGACCACCTTAGTGCGCACTATCTCAATTGGGGAGAACTCATACCTCCCGCACTAAAGCCGAACTTTAGCCATATCACAGTAACAATGTCCCAAGACTCCAAAATAAATAAGTTAACAACTTATATACGTATTAAACAGTACACGAAACTACCTTCATACACAAGTAGGTTGTAACCACACAACACATGTTCTAAATCCACAACAACTATAGGATGACAATGTCAAATCTTCAGAGCGCTATTCGTTACGCGCTATAATAACATCACATGTCGAATTTTCAGAGCGCGATTCGTTACGCGCTATAACAATATAATCCAATATTGAAATATAACTCATAAATCCATTATAAGTTAAAAGTCATGCTTTAAACGTACTATCAATGTCAAATACATGAGTTAATCAATAATACAATAGAAATGAAATTTAATCAATAAACTAATTAAATTCCCTAGGTTTCAAATCTCAATCAAATGGCCTCCAATTAATACATGATAAACAATATAGCATGGTCATTACATACACCACATCAAAACTCGATTAGGCCATAAGAACAATAAAGTGGAATTTAATTAAATCATGATAATCAAATCCCTAACTTCTAAAACAACTTCAAATGGTTCCAAATTAACATATGATAGAACATAAGTCATAGTTATCACAATATCAAGTTAAACACTTAATTAGGCCAATGGAACCCTTAATTAGATTTTAATTAATCATTTTAATTAAAATCTCTAGATTTTCATACTTGTTCAAATGCTCTCAAATTAAAGTATGTTAAACAACATGCCAAGACATAATTTAAAAGCATATCACAAGTCAATTTCATGCAAGGTACGACCATGGGATTTAATCTTTCACAAAAGATAAATATTAAATAAAATATGCAATTTTTATTCAATCCATACCAATTTAATATATGTTAACAAACATATTAAAACATGATTTTCTAGCATGCCATAATTCAAATCAAAGTTATATATCATCATGAATTTTAAATCTTATACAAAAAAATAAAAATTACTAACTTTTTAAATTTGATACAAGGCATACATAAAAGTTGTATAATCATGAGAAACACTCAATACAACACATCTAAAATCCTAAAACATTTCCTACCTCAATTTGAGATGAAAATCTCAAAAGCCACCAAATGGAAACCGCTCCGAATCCGACGAAACTTCTAGGTTTTGTCGGGGACTACACCGTGCACATAACCCCCAAGGAAGCCCCATCAAAATCACAACTTGACTTCAAACCCAAACTCAAAGAATGGTCAGAAATGGGTTCTAATAAGGGTGAAAGAAACGCGTAGTCAACATGAACACTAAACACAAAGGCCCTTCTATATTCTGACGAATGAATGAAGCTCAAAAGAGGAGAGAGAAGGTGGCAGCACCCCTTGGGCTGCCATGGGAGCTCCAGGTCGTGCATGAAGAGGGGAGAAGATGAAAAATGAAATATCTCACCCCCCTTTTATAGAAATCTCAAAAAGTGCCTCGAACGGGCCCCGCCGGGTCTGAAAAATTAAAATTTGAGCAGATGCGCTCAAATGGAAAAAATTTGTGAACAAAAAGATTCAAAATGATAAAATATGAACAATGGAAGAAACGGCGTCGAAAACTGAGTCCCGAGTAGAAAGTTGTGCCCAAAACAAGTTTGGCGCAAATTGGGGCTAAAAACCCTGAAACTGGAAAACATCGATCAGGAGGAAATTCCAAGAGCACACAACTTGATGTAATGTGAAAATGAATCCCGTACAAGGATCCAGGCTCAAAACAAGACATTTTGTAATAACTTTCATTAATTGCACAATGGCCCCTCCAAAAAGTGAAAACTGCACTTTTAGCCCAGAATGAAAATATCTTCCAAAAATATTTTCTTAAAAACCCCTAAAATAGAGTATCTTCAAAAGATATTTATGAAAAACACCCCAAGAAAAGAAAATAATTTCAAAGAACTTTGCATCCGTGCCCCTATGGACACCGGGAGCAACCAGAGTACTTTCTTGCGAAAGTAAAGATACGTATTTCGTGGAAACCACTCAAGATGGAGATACATGGAGTCAAAAACCAACTCCAAACACAAGAAGTGTGGTTACGCCAACAAAGTGTCAAACGGGGAAAAGACAAAATTGGGAAAAGGATGAAATAGGGAAAATGACGAAAAGTGAAGTGTCGAAAAACGAAAAATGCGGAAACGACTCGGTCCTCAAAGGAAATTGTCAATCCATAGAAAAGAGTCTCGGATATCACTCCAGAGCACTCGAGACGACACTAAGCGAAGAGGAACTGAACTCAGAAAGGAAAGACAACGGAAAAAAAATATACGAGAAAATCCGGGTCATTACAATGTCCCCACTACGTGGGTGAGCAACATAAAGCTACTCGTAGGAGATAAGCATGCATAGACCTAACGTTTTACAAGATTATCACATTCATGTTAAACAATTCAAAAGGCTATGCCACCTAACGTCTATGTTAAGGGTTAGACTCAGGGAGCATCGTAAACTACCTTAGATCATTTCTAGCATAAATCACATCATTCATGCAATTCAAAGAACATAGAAGCATGTTATGCAAGGCAACAAGATATAGATTTTCAAAACCATCCACTTGAAATCTAAAATACTAAAACAACTAAAGTGAGTCATGCCACCTAATGTCTTTGTTCCCAATGAATCTATAAGATCATTCCTAAGTTACATTTGAATAATAAAACACAAATCATAATATCGATGCAATTTAACCTACATTGAAACTTCCAATACAATGCATAAAGCATGATTTCTTAAAGTTAACATCTTGAAACTTAAAATGGGAAATCAAATAAGGAACAATAAGTTATAACATCATCTAGTTATTAACTTGAAATAAAATGCGAAATCAAACAAGGTGGATACTCGGACATCACACTAGATCAGACCGACAATGTGGTTACCTTAGGGTTACTAGCCCATGAGTAAGCTCCCTATGTGTGCACTGACTATAGTCATACAACGACATCCTAAGTTTCCAAAATTAATAAATTGTGCAACAACGTATATATCAGCATGTATATATAAGATATTAGTTATCTACCATGCGCAACTCAAATTTTGGAAACACACAACACATATTCCAAGTCCACAACTACTATGGCATGACAAATGTCGAATCTTTAGAGTGCGATTCGTTACACGCTATAATAACATCACATGTCGAATCTTAAGTGTGCGATTCGTTACACGCTATGATAATATCATTTAATATTGAAAACATAAACTTATGAATCTAATACAAGTCCAAAGTCATGATTCAAACGTACAACCAACGTCAAATACATGATTAATCATTAATGCAATAGAATCGGAAATTAATTAAATAAACTAATTAATTTCTCTAGGTTTCAAATTTCAACCAAATAATCCCTAATGAATATATGCTAAACAACTTAGCATAGTCATCACATATATCTATTCAAAAACTTACTTAGATCATTGGAACAATAAAGTAGAATTTAATTAAATCATGATAATTAAATCTCTAGATTGTAAAGCAACTCGAAATGGTCCCAAATTAACATATGCTAGTAAACGAAGTCCTAGTCATTACAAATGTTAAGTTAAAAACTTAATTAAGCCAATAGAACCATTAAATAGATTTTAATTAATTCTTTTAATCAAAAATTCTAGAATTTTAAACTCATCCAAATGCCCTTAATTTAATATAGGTTAAAGAACATACCAAGGCTTACTTTAATATCATATTACAAGTTGATTTCATGCTTGTTACAACTATGTGAATTAAATTTTCATAAAAGGAAATTATTAATAAAAGTTGCAATTCTTATTCAAATGCTCCCAATTTAATATATGTTAATGAACATATCAAGGCCAAATTTATTAGCATGCCATAATTTAAATCTAAGCTTTGTACCTCTATGAAAATGAAATCTCATACAAAGAAATAAATATTACTAAATTCCTAGATTTGATACAAAATATGTAAACAAGTTGTATAATCATGGCAAACACCCAAAACAACACATATACAATCCTAAAACATGTCCTACCTCATTTTGAGATGAAATCTTAAATTCCCCACCGAAATGAAACCGCTCCAAATCCTTTGAAACTTCGGGGTTTTGTCAGGGACAACACGGTGATCATTAAATCCCAAGGCAGTCACACCAAAATCCAAACTTGGCTTCAAACCAAAACTCAAAAAATGACCAAAATGGGATTCCAATTGGTTGGAATCAAAGGCCTCGCTAATGCGAATATTAAACATTAAGGCACTGCAGCGTTTCACTAAAGGGAGGAAGTTCAAAAGAGGAGAGAGAAGGTGGCAGCCCCTTGGGCTGCCATTGAATCCAGCCAAGAGAGGGGAGAGAGATGGTGAAATCTGACTTTTTCATTTAAGACCCCCTATTTATAGAAAATCTCAAAAAGTGCCCTGAAAGGGCCCCACCGGGTCCAGAAAAGTTGAATTTGAGCAGACTTGCTCAAACGACAAAACTCTGTGACTGAAAAAGAACCAAAATAATAAAAAAAAATGAACAATGGAAGAAACGACGTTGAAAACTGAGTCCCAAGTAGAGAGATATACCCCAAACAATTTTGGCATTGACCGTGGTCGAAAACCCTAAAACTGGGGAAAAACGTCCGGAGGGAAATTCTAAGAGCACACAACTTGACGAAATATGAAAATGAATCCCGTATAAGGATCCTGACTCAAAACGAGACATTTTGCAATAACTTTCATTAATTGCACAATGGCCCCTACAAAAAGTGCTAATTGCACTAATGACCCAGAATGAAAATATATTCCAAAAATATTTTCTTAAAAACCCCTAAAATAAAATAACTTCAAAATATACTTACAAAAAACACCACAAGAAAAGAAAATGTTTCTGAAGAACTATGCATCCATGCCCCTATGGACACCGGGAGCAACCAAAGTACTTTTCTACAAAAGTAAAGATCCGTATTTCATGGAAACCACTTAGAATGAAGGTACATAAAGTTAAAAACCAACTCCGAGCATGAAAAGTGAGGTTGTGCCAAAAAGTGACAAATGGGGAAAAGAAGAAAAGTGAATAGTGTCGAAAAAAATGAAAATGTGGGAATAACGCAGTCCTTTAAGGAAGTTGTCAATCCAAAGGAAAGAGTCTCGGAAACCATTTCCGAGCACTCGAGACGACACCAAGTGATGAGAAACCGAACTTGGAAAAGAAAATTTAACAAAAAAAATTTATCCGTAAAATTTAAGAAAAAGGAAAGGAAGAAAAATGACTAGGTCATTATAACCTACCCTCCTTAAAGAAATTTCGTCCCCGAAATTAGGAACATCCCGAGGAGAACCGAACTAAGACAGAATGCAAGGTCAAACCAAAGGACATATCATAAAGTGCTAAAGGACAACTCCAAATGCCTCAAGACCGTTCGAAGAACGTGAAACCAAGAACTGAAAGACAACTCCCCAAATGAATCGGCATATTAACTCAATGTCAATAACTAAAAGAATCCTAAGACAACAAAATGTCGAATTAAGACAGATGGCTAAGAATGATATGCCTGTACGAACAATGACCAGAACCTGCCCACACTTACTCGTCAATAAGGTAGTATGACAGTATAAGGCACTAGTTCATAACATGCCCTAACAGGTCAACCCAGAAAGAACTTTCAATACAAATGACATCAATGTCAAAAATAATCATTACCAAAAGCACTGCGGGAACCAGGCATCTGCGAGAGTTAGGGTAGCTAATCCCAAACCTCTAACAATAATATAATAGGCACCGTTACGCTTAAGGCCTTAAATCCTCAGTACAAGTAGAGCCAGCAGCTCCTACATTACAAAACACTGTTACCAATAACCTCCAATCATGAATCCAAAGCCTGACAAGTCTATGCCCTCAAGCCAATGGATCGGACTCCACGAAACCAAAAGACACCGACCCGAAGCAAACCTATCCTAAGGTCATATACAGGAAACAAAAAGCTGGATCAAGATCTCTATCATGGATAACTAAGTCCTCAAAACAAAAGTCAACCATGTAGCTTACACATCTCGATCCTGATAACCACGGTTACAAAACCCTAAACACAATGCAGGAATGACAAAACAGAATGAACCAAATAAAACTATTAGTCACAAAACATACATATATAGGGTGACCACGTCACAATATCAAAATGTATGTACACCATGTATGCAACTCAATTGCAATACAATGTACCTAGGTAATTACTTGACACTCAAGTAGCAAACACTCGTAAAGCAGAACACATGACCCAATTATACACATGTGAATGACATAATGCAAATGACAATATTGTACTAGAATCACATTCCGCACCTGAAACAATGATGTGTTGGAATCACCGGAATCAAGTACTACACCCGCGACAATTGATGTGCTGGAATCACTGGAATCCCATTCTGCACCCACAACAATTGAGTGCCCCTCTGCACCCCGTGGATAGCATCTATCCATCAATCATGCAATGATGATGTGCTAGAACCACCAAAATCACATTCCGTACTGGCAACAATGATTTGTTGAAATCACCGGAATCACATTCCGCACCGGCGACATTGATTTGCTGGAATCACCAGAATCATGTTCCGCATCGGCGACAATAGTTTGCTAGGATCACCGGAATCACATTCCGCACCGATGACAATGATTTGCTGAATCACCGGATTCAAATTCTGCACCGCCGACAATGATTGCCTTTCTGTATCCCATGAATGGCATCTACTTATTGAATAATATATAAACATGTCATTAATGACTTACTACGCCCCCGCTGTACTCAATGCAATAAAAATGTCCAACTACTCAAATAGACATTCAATCAAATACTTTAAAAAGCACCTAAACACATATGTGCACAAATATCTACAATAATATCACCAATGATACTAACACAACATAAACTACAACATGTGAGAAATACATTATTTTATCCTCAGATAAACCAACACATAGTCGTATATCCTACACATGTTTCTAAGACATGCTCAACAAATAACAAACACATACAACACATATATATAGCAACTAGCATGCTTTTTTCTCAAAATGTACCTAACAATGCATGAAGACCTAAGTCAGTACAGATGCAGACTACTGGTCGACATGCCCGCAAAACTATATGCAACGCATATATATATATATAACAAAAGCATACAAACACAAAGATTGTAACACATGCGAGAGAAAACATAAGGCATAATGACACTTATCGCATATCATCATGTTAAAGTAACTAAGGGAAAGCGTTCAAAAGCTTTCAAACACATAAGCACGTAAACATGTTATCACAACGAAATTAGTAATCAAAAAGCATGTGTACATATTAAAGCAAATCAATAAAATCATTGTATGCACCCAAAACCCTTCATCCTAAGGTTTTCGAACCTAGATGCTCTGATACCACCTATGACGGCCTTGGTTTTTAGGCAGTGCGTCCTATGATGAACTGAACGTAGATCCGATAACGAATCCAGAATGTGAAAGCAAAAGATAAAACAATGGTCTCTAGAGATACAACATGTCTCTAAGACACCAATGTGACCCTCAATGAGGTCACGGAACCCAAAGAAAACAAATGCGGAAACGCCGTTTTAAAAACGGACAAGAATAAACCTAGGGGCAAAATGGTCATTTTAAAAATAAAAATGGGTGCTACTGAGCACACCATTGGAAAGACAATGAAAAATTAATAAACTTAGACTCAAGAATCATTTGATTTGGAGTCCAGACGAAAAAGATATGGCTAACGGAAGAAAAAAAGGGGTAAAAAGTCAAAATAGTCAACCCAAGACCATCTAACCGGTTAGGAAACCTTTCTAACCAGTTAGGAAGTGAAAAAAAGGTGACCACAATCTGCCCAAGCTCTCGTAACCGGTTATAAGAATCAATCACCCGTACACTTGTACTAAAGTTCAGCAAAAAGCTGACAGCAGTGGTTTTACGGGAAAAAAAATGGGTTTTTGAGGGCCAAGATTAGGTTTTTTGGAAAAATACAAAGAAGAAACTCCCCCTAAAATCATGTTTTCTGATCAACCATGGTCTAAACCAAAATTTAAAAATAAGGAAAAATGATAAAAATGCCCCTAAGAAAAATCAGGTTAAGAGAGTTAAAAAGCTGCTAAAATGAAAAACAGAAACTGAACTTCGCGAGGGATTTCCGGTACCATGATGACATTTTCTGGAAAAACATCAAGAAGAAACCCCCCCCTAAAACCCTAAAATTCCCTTAAACCAAATTATGCAATAAAAATGAAAAATGAGTCCATAGGAGGCTCAAATCACCAAGGAAGAGGTTTTTCTTGAAAACGATCATGCACGCAAACGTAACATACCTATTAGGATGTGCTACAATAACCCATGGCTTAAAAATACTACCGATGCAAAATATGACCTATCAAACCTCAAATGCGAAAAAAATGCCCTTTAAAGACAAACTATGCAACAACCGGACTTAAATGCTTACAAAAGGCCGTTTGGTCTTTGGCCACACTTCATGCATGATTAATGAGACCCTATGAAAGAATAAAAATGGAATTCCCACACCTGATGCAAATATGGTGGAGCAATGACTTATCATTTTTTAATATTTTCATAAAGTCAAAAGTTATATAGGATATAAAATAATTGTCATTGGCCTCTGGCCTCATCTCATACATGTCAAATACATCGTAAAGAGTGTACTTATGTACACATTACATGTTTAGAATCAAATATACACATTTTGACATATAAGGCTACAAGTGACATTTCAAGCCAACCTTTACAAGTATTGAAACCTTTAAGTCCACAAATCATCCAAGCATAATGAGAATCTCAACCTTGATCCCTGTACCTGAAAAATGTCCCCACTACGTGGGTGAGTAACATAAAGTTACTCGTAGGAGATGAGCATGCATAGACTTAACGTTTTACAAGATTATCACATTCATGTGAAACAATTTAAAAGGCTATGCCACCTAACGTCTATGTCAAGGGTGAGACTCGGGGAGCATCCTAAGCTACCTTAGATCATTTCTAGCATAAATCACATTGTTCATGCAATTCAAACAATATAGAAGCATGTTATGCATGGCAACAAGATATAGATTCTCAAAACCATCCACTTGAAATCTAAAATACGAAAACAACTAAAGTGGGTCATGCTACCTAACATCTATGCTACCAATGAATCTATAGGATCATTCTTAAGTTACATTTGAACAATAAAATACAAATCATAATATCGATGCAATTTAACCAACATTGAAACTTCTAATACAACGCATAAAGCATGATTTCTCAAAGTTAACGTCTTGAAACTTAAAATGAGAAATCAAATAAGGAACAATAAGTTACAACATCATCTAGTTATCAACTTGAAATAAAATGCGAAATCAAACAAGGTGGATACTCGGACATCACGCCGGATCAGACGGACAATGTGGTTACTTTACGGTTACTAGCCCACGAGTAACCTCCCTATGTGTGCACTGACTGTAGTCATACAATGACGTCCCAAGTTTCCAAAATCAACAAATTGTGCAACAACGTATATATCAACATGTATATACAAGATATTAGCTATCTACCATGCATAACTCAATTTTTGGAAACACATAACACATATTCCTAGTCCACAACTACTATGGCATGATAAATGTTAAATCTTCAGAGTGTGATTCGTTACATGCTATAATAACATCCGAATCTTCAGTGTGCGATTCGTTACACGCTATAATAACATCACATGTCGGATCTTCAGTGGGCGATTCGTTTCACACTATAATAACATCACGTTGAATCTTCAGTGTGCGATTCGCTACACGCTATGACAATATCATTTAATATTGAAAACTTAAATTCATAAATCTAGTACAAGTCCAAAATCGTGATTCAAACATACAACCAACATCAAATACAAGATTAAATCATTAATGCAATAGAAATAGAAATTAATTAAATAAACTAATCGGTTGGAATCGAAGGCCTCGCCAAGGCGAACATTAAACACTAAAGCAATACGCCGTTTCACTAAAGGGAGGAGGTTCAAAAGAGGAGAGAGAAGGTGGCAGCGCCTTGGGCTGCCATAGAATCCCGCCAAGAAAAGGGAGAGAGATAGAGAAATCTAACTTTTTCATTTAAGACCCCCAATTTATATAAAAACTTAAAAAGTGCCCTGAACGGTCCCCGCCAAGTCCGAAAAATTGGAATTTGAGCAGACGCGCTCAAACGGCAAAACTCCATGAACAGAAAAGAACCAAAATGAAAAACAAATGAACAATGGAAGAAACAACTTCAAAAATCGAGTCCCGAGTAGAGAGATATGCCCCAAACAACTTTGGCGCTAACCAGGGCCAAAAACCCGAAAACCCTAAAACTGGGGAAAAATGTTTGGAAGGAAATTCTAAGAGCACATGACTCGATGAAATGTGAAAATGAATCCCGTATGAGGATGCAAGCTCAAAACGAGGTATTTTGCAATAACTTTCATTAATTGCACAATGGCCCCTACAAAAAGTGCTAATTGCACTAATGACCATGAATGAAAATATCTTCCAAAAATATTTTCTTAAAAATCCCTAAAATAAAATATCTTCAAAAGATATTTATGAAAAATACCCCAAGAAAAGAAAATATTTTTGAAGAACTATGCATCCATGTCGCTTTGGACACCGGAAGCAACCAGAGTACTTTTCTACAAAAGTAAAGATATGTATTTCATGGAAACCACTTGGAATGAAGGTGCATGAAGTCAAAACCAACTCCAAGCATGAAAAGTGAGGTTGTGCCCAAAAGTGACAAACGGGAAAAAGACAAAAAGTGAATAGTGTCGAAAAAAATGAAAATATGGGAATGACGTAGTGCTTTAAGGAAGTTGTCAATCCAAAGAAAAGAGTCTTGGAAACCATTTCTGAACACTCAGGACAAAACCAATTGACGAGAAACCAAACTGGGAAGAGAAAATTCAACGAAAAAAATTATTCGTAAAATTTGGGAAAAAGGAAAGGAATGAAAATGACTGGGTCATTACAAGTATTATATTTATTTCATAAATTGTGGATTGTATGATGTAATGCACCAGTATGGGATGGTGGCATTCTAGGAACGGATTAACTTATCATTTAAATCCTACCAATTTTTGTATAAGGGAATGGATTAACTAAAATATTAAGTCCTTCTTATATTCATGTCAGATCAATTGAATAAGTTGAATGACCTATCATGGTTTACTTTGTAATGATCCGGTCATTTTCTTCTCTTTCCTTTTTCGGTGATTTTCTTTTTTCATCTTTTTTCTATTTTGTCTTTTCCTTATTTCGTCTTTTTCCCGTTTATCATTTTTTCTTGCATAACCTCACTTTTTGTGCTCGGATTTGATTCCAGTTTTGCATGCATTCATGATATTTGATTTCCATGACATTTACATTTTTACTTTTATAGAAAATACATTCTAGTTGCTTACTTTTTTCGTAAAGGGTATGAATGCATACTTAATTGTAATTATTCTTGATTTTGGGGTTTTAGTATAATTATGTAAAATAATTATTTTTCGTCTTAGGGACCTTTTTGTAATTTAATTTGGAAGATATTTTGAAAAAGGATTTTTTTTGGAATTTTTGAAAAATATGACAAGTGTCATATTCTTATGGAGCCACTTGTTGGCATTTGGGTGGGGAGACTTGGGAGCATAATCTATTGACATTTGGAGGGTGGAAATTCATCCACTTGTTAGCCTAGGATTGGTACACTTGTTGGCTTTAATGGTTGATAAGTGTAAGCATAGGATTAAGCCTAGGAAGGAGCCTTGGATTTGTGATAAGTGTAAGCTCACTATTTAGTATTGCATTGTGTGTGTATGAGAGGTAGTGTAAGAACACATAGTGAGTGGAGGATTTCTAGACCTTCCACTCACCATTTTACACTTTATATTTTTCATTTTATTTGTTCTTCATAACCCTAAACCTATCCACCATTGGAGAAAAGCTTGGTTAATAACTTTCTTCTTCATTTTGGCCTCCTTCCACTCACCTTAGACTTAAAACCTTGGGAGACAAAAGTTTCCTCTTGCTCTCCTCTTCAAAACCCTATAATTGTTTTCCATTTTTAAGCTTGGTTGCTTGGATTATAGAGATTCATTTCTCTATTGAGGTAGGGGTGGTAGTATGTTTATATTCTAAGTGTTTTATAATTGTTTGGGGTTTAATATATATTATGTACATGCTTTTAGAATTGTAGTATTGCATACTATAGGAAATCCTTATGATTGACTTAGGGTTTATTGATTTAAGCATATATATTGTGTATGTAGCCTGAGTAGGATTATTAATGTTGTATAGAATTCTTATTGATTTGAATTAGTATACTATTGTGATGTTAATCCCACATTCTAATTGATTACTATTGGTA
Organism: Cornus florida; assembly: GCF_030987335.1. Classification (NCBI taxonomy): domain Eukaryota; kingdom Viridiplantae; phylum Streptophyta; class Magnoliopsida; order Cornales; family Cornaceae; genus Cornus; species Cornus florida. The sequence continues at coordinate 80,096,308 of NW_026775577.1, read as the reverse complement.
ATTGTAATTATTTTAGAAGCTTGTTACTATAATGTTGTAATCTAGTGTATAAAGCTTATTGTTGAGGTATGATTTAAAATGATAAGTTAATATCATGATAAGCACTTGTCGTTTGGTATGCCATTTTACACTTGGAACCTTAAGACATGGTTTGTGTGGTTTCAAAATACTTGTGCATGGAAGGTGATTTATATGCCTTAATTATAGTGTATGAGTTTTGAACTTGATTATGATTTTGGATTCTCTTGGGACATTGTTACAAGTGATATGGCTAGAGTTTGGCTCTAGTGCGGGAGGTATGAGTTCTCCCTAATTGAGATAGTGTGCATTAGGGTGGTCTTTCCAGCGGGTTAATGCCTGGAATAACCATTTTGATCTTGGTTTAGTCCGAGACGTGATGTCCAAGTCTTCTACTAATTGATTTTGCATTCAATTCTAAGTTGACAACCAATGCTTAATTGTAACTTATAATTTTTGTTATCGGTGAATTGATGTTGTTAAGTACATTGATGTTGATATGTGTTGTTAAAGAATCATTTAAGTTAGCTTAAGATGATCCCTTACAACACCTTGAACATAGACATTAAGTGAAATGATCCCTTGTATTCATCTATATTGATCTTGCAATGATATTAAAACTTTAGGGTATACGCATATGCTTCTTCCTACGAGTAACTTGATTACTCACCCTAGTGGTTTGGGTTGTTTTACAGGTAAGGAGACTATGTTCTTAGATGCTCATCATCCTTAGAAGCTTATGATCAATTTGAAGCATTTTTATATATTAACATGTAAATGTTTAGCATGCTTTACTTTTGAAGTCATACTTTGTATACCATGGGTGTATGGTATTTTAGAAGCTAATGTAGCTTCTTTGATGTGTAATGATACTTAAGTAATTACTTTTGACATTATAAACATGTTTACTTTTGCACTTGTATTCACTTGGTATCAAACTTTTGATTTAAAATGCATTTTAACCAACTTTGGAGGTTTGGCATATGAATTTCTTGTAATGGACATGTATAAGACTATAAGTTGTTGTAATACATTCATTTATTTATTTTAAGGTTGTTGACATGCTCACATACTCAAATCTCACTAAAAATCAATTTTAAACTTTCAATTTTGAACCAATTCATGAGGGGATTTGAAGCATGGGTTAAACCTTAACACATTTGGCATATAGCAGGTCTTACAGCAGCTTTTTGAGGTGTTTTGGTCATCTGAAACTCCATTTTGGTCGACCGATGGCTTTTGGGAAACTCATTGCACAGTAAAAACTCATCTCCAGTAGGCTTTTTCACTTTTCAGGATCATTTCGGTCGACCGATGGCCTAATTCGGTCTACCAAAACAACTTCCTCTCAAAAAACATGTTTTTAGCAAATTTATGTCCAGTTTGGTCGTCCAAAACTCTATTTCAGTCGACCAAAATAGCTTGCATTCACACAGCCTCTATGTTATGTTTCAGCACTGAAGTTCCAACTTCAAAGGGTCATAACTTCTTCGTTTCTAATCCAAATGGGGTGATTCTTGAGCCTAAACTCAAGGATTTTGAGTCAGATTTCCAATGGTATCTATGCCATTCTTAGATTCCAATCATAGTGGGAGTTATTCATGTTTTAGTGTGGTAGTGTCAATTTTCATTTAAACTGGGAAAGGGCAATTTTGTGGGATTCTTGGCCAATGTTCTTGGAACCTCTTGGAATGTTGTGAAATGATTAGATTAGGTTGTATTCACCTTGTTTAACTTGTTTAGAGTCAATTTTCTCCTTTTAATTATGAATTGACCATTTTGCCCTTAATTAATGGATTTAGCCCGTTTTAACTCTAGTTTCCTCTTTCGCTCTTCTTAAGTTCCATGACATCATGGAATGTCACATTAGTGCCTTAGAGATGATTTATATCTGAAAGGACTATAGTTTTATCATTTTCTTTTGCATTTTGGATCCGATATCGGGTCATCACTAACGCACCGGGTTGAAAAACTTGGGCCGTCACATACTTTATATTGGATAGGATGATTGTTATATTTATATATACTTAGTTATAAGCCATTATATGAGCTTAAGTCTCAGGATCTATGGTTAGGGTGCGTATATTACAAGAAATATGTAGCTAGATATAGTGTAGTTGTGTACCCTGGTAGGTCTAGGTACTCATGGCCACTATATGTGCATTTATGCATGTTACCTACTATTCAGGTTGAGACAACCCTATAGTCTAGTGAGGTTCCTTTAGTGTGTGTATATATATATACGGACTATATAGTTAATTTTGAATTGATTAGGATTTTTACGTGTATCGGGTCTCTGTTTGGGATGTAGTAGATTATAACTTGTTCGTGGGCCTGACCTACTGTTATTTTTCAGGTGTTCGTCAGATCCAACCATAGAGGTGGTTCATGCCGAGTAGAGACTATCCATTCACTCTTCCGATTCAATGTAGGAGTTTTCCTTATGTTTTAGTATTTGGATTTTGTTTTATTTTATTTATTTATTTAGTTTCAGCTGGATTATGAACAGAGGTCCACATGACGGATTCCCGAGTTGTAATGATATCGGAGATTTTGGATATAATCATTTAGGGGATTATTTAATTATTATTTATTGAAGGATTTATTATTTAGTTTTCTTTCCGCTCATTTATTTATTCTTATATTTTGTTTTTGTACTCAATGCTTGTTTAAATATTAATTGTTTGATATCCTTCGGTTCTATGCTCGGACTTGATCACCGGTGGCTTTAGAATCGAGGGATATCACATGAAGCAAGAGGAGTTAGAATAGCTCACAAAGGGTCCTTAAGCAACTTCAAGAAATTTTAACTTTTTGCTTTGCTTTACTTTGCAATTTTTTTTTATTTATTTTTACTTTTTATGCTTTGCTTAGCTTAGCTTGCTTCCTTGCTTTGAAGCTCCCTTTGTTTTGCTTCTCTTGGCTCTAAGTACCTAGCCAATCAAGAGTAAACACAATAAAAAACAAAATAAAAATAAAGTAATACAAGGATCAAATGAGTATTAATTCCGAATCAATTCCTAGTACGACATTGCTAATCCTCAGCAACGGCACCAAAATTTGACAAGGTTGTTTGTGTATGTCAAAATGTGTGTAGTGAGAGTGCAAATCAAGAAAGCCTTTTTGGTCAAGTTTAAATTTATAAAAGCCACTACCACTAACTAATGTAGCAAGAGTGAGTAGGGATCGTCCTAAGGGATTTGCAAGATATTACGGAATTAATTTTGGATTAGTAGGTCGAATGATTAAATAAGGGTTTGGTTTGTGAATTAAGCTAATGGTTCAATCAAAATATGAAAATTTAAATGCAATCTAGCGATTAGGGATTAGAGAATGAGAGAGAGGACTTGGGGCTTAGAGTTCACCACTAAGATTCACTTCACTAAACACAAGTAATTGTCAATTTAAGGGGGTTTTATGTTGTAAAACAAGTGTGTGTGTGTCATTAATTAAAATACTAAGTATGGATGACAAATTAAGAATAAATTGTTTAATCAATCTTGTGAGTAGCACAACCTATCAAACTAAGTCATTAACCATTCAATAAACCTATAATTAATGCACAAACCAAAATCTAGAGAAATGTACTACTTGTACTCATAAGCATGGATCATCAAACAACAAAAATGGATTGTCTACCTATCTAGGAATTTAAAGCCACTAAGCGACAACTATGCTAATGACATGGAAATTAAATTAATTAAGTTAAGGAGGTAGCACAATCCATCAAAAAATAAGTATGAACCATCAAACAAACCACAAGAGTAATGAATTAATCACCATGCCTTGACCATCATTAAATTTATAATTTCAACACACGTAGGCATGCATCAAACTCATAAAACCTAATGTAAGCACATGACCATTCATTCTTGCATACACAGACATATGTGATGAACGTTGAATATTGCATATTCGAGCCCCTAAATATACGTATGTTAAGGCTTAAATTGTTACTTCTATCCATTGTTAGACTGATTTATGCTTAATGTGTGTTTATAGGTACTTCCCAGAGAAATGGTTAAAACCGGGACTTTATGATGAAAAGACTGATATCGAAGCTTATAGAGTCGTTGCCGGTGATCCAAAACAATTCGAGAGCTTGAATGGTGAAGTTTGGAAGAATTCAAGAACCAAAGCTCGAGCCTAAGTCCTGAGGCTCGAGCTCTGTAAGAAAAAGAAGAAGAATCAACAAGGCATTTAAGCTCGAGCCTTGGACCTTCAGAGCTCGAGCCCTACTCAGTGGTGCTCGAGCCTAACCTCAGGGTGCTCGAGCCTTGGCCTTCAAGCTCGAGTATAAGGCGTCAGAATTTAAAGAGTTGCCCTTGTGCCAGACCTCAAAGATCGAGCACCATCATTCAAAGCTCGAGCCTTGAGTAACTAAAGCTCAAGCTTGGTACCTAAAGCTTGAGCCCTATGAAACTTGGATCGAGCAATGTTGAAAGAAGAGAATTTCAAAATATTCGGAAAAGACGCTTCAGAAAATAGTTGAAGAAATTCGACGAAGTATGAAATTGAAGATCAAGCACCATCTTTTGAAGCTCGTGCAATAATTCATTGAAGCTCGAGCCTTGTTTCTAAAGCTCGAGCCATAGCCCCAAAGCTTGAGCTCTATTTCCTAAGCTCGACCCTTCTATGACAGATCAGATTTAAAGTTACGGGATTATTCTTTTCAAAGTCGTATTTCACTGCAGATGGGCCAGAAGACCTAAAAGCCTACCAAACCTTTATTTTCTACTATAAAAGAAGGCACAGGCCTTGATAGAAGAAGTCTCTTTTTCTCGTATTATTCAGAAGGCTGATACTGTGGTGGCAGCTTTTAGGGTTTTTATAACCTTAGAAGGTGAAAATCCTGAGAAGAGAAGTGTTGTCCATGACGATGAAGACGACTACAACATAGATGATATTCGGCATCGTCATGAGTAGCTAATTCCTCTCTTAGGACACTGATGTAACCCAATCTAGTACTATGGTTTGATTATTTTAACTCTGGGTTATTTTTAATAGATATTATGTTTCTGATTACATGACTATGAGCAATTAAGACAACTCAATTAGATTTTAATGTTTTAAATACTTTTTGAATTGTTATTACCTATTCTTAGATATAACTGTTCGTATTCAATTCTCAACCCATTCTTATTAGACGGTATCTGGTGGAGCCTGCCAGACATAAGAATGGAGGTCATGTAATGGTGTCCCAATGTTTTTATAAATGAATGTTTTCATAGTCTATGCTTTGGAAAGATGGATTATTTACAAAATTAGTTAAAGTAGTTAGAGTAGGTAGGTGGATAGTCCATGCTAACCGTAGATAGGTCACAGTTAACTGTAATTTATAAAACATCTTTCTTTAAAAACCGAATTGAATGAATGTTATTGAGTTTAATTCATTTAAAATATAATTTGTTAAATCCCCAGAGTTGAAATAGTTAACCATAGTATGAAGGTTTGGTGAAGTCAAAGCCCTAAAACCTCTCTCTTTCCGATCACTTTAGTTTAATTTCAGTTTAATTTTAGTTTATAATTGTGACAACCAATCAATCAATTCAACCAGTTACTTGTAAACCGATGGAGATTAGTTAAAAGCAAAACATAATACACTCATCTCCCTGTGGGTTCGACATCCTCTCTATAGTACTATCCTACAAAGATTTGTGCTATTGCGAGTGGTTATTTATTATTGAAGTAAAAATTGACATGACAATTTTTGGCGCCGTTGCCAGGGAGATTTGTTTATTAGTTTAGTTTTTAATTAGTTTTATTTTTTGTTTACCAGTCTTTGGACTTTCTGATATCTTACCTTAATTCTTTTTCTTTTCAAGTGCACGAAAATAGTAGTGGGAACAAAGATGGTTATGGGATAAAAAACTTCGGTTTATAAAACCTTCTGTGGCTTTTTGCTCTTTTATTTTACTTGGAAAATTTTATTTTTGTTACTATTAGGGCTAGTGGAATTAGTGCATGTTAACTCGCCATACTTAGTCAAAACCTTTAGTGCATGATCCTAAAATAGAGAGAACTCTTAGTCAATTAAAAAAACTTAAAAAGCATTTAAATTCAATTGGAAGTTCTCTAATACCATGGCTGATAATCGTGATGCACCGGATAATGGTAATGGAAATGACAATGGTAATAGAGAGCGGGTGCCACCTGTTCCTCCACAACCATAATTGAGGAATCATTTTATTCCAACCACATACACTTCCCCTTTGTGTTTTGTATTTCTTGATGCTAATGTAGCCCATTTTAAGATCAAGCTTGTTATGATCCAAATGTTTCCTACCTTCCATGGGTTTGCAAAAGAGAATCCTTATATGCACTTGGATGTATTTTTGGAATTGTGTTTGACTACCAACTTGATCACTCTTACCAATGATTCATTCAGGATGCGACTTTTCCAATTTTCTCTTAAGGACAAAGCAAGAACTTGGTTGCAGTCCCTTCCAACAAATTCCATATCTACATGGGACATGTTACAACAAGAGTTCTTGAAAAAGTACTACATAGTGGATAAAAACTCAAATGAGAAGAGATATCATGGCATTTTCCCAAATCTCGGGAGAACAGCTCCATGATTCATGGGAAAGATATAATGATCTTCTAAGAAAGTATCCATACCATGATATTGCTAAATGGCACTTAATACAGATTTTATACGATAGTCTTTCTAATTCTTATAGGAACATGGTTGATGTATCCAGTAATGGAGCTTTTCTGTGTAAGATTCCGGTTGACGCTTGGGAACTGTTTAAGGCCCTAAGTGAAAATTCAATGTAACATTGCTTCTTTATCTAGGTCTAGGTCTTCACCTGGAATACATAAGGTTGAAAAAGTCTATGAGGTAGACAAATCTAGTGAGTTAGCCGCTCAAATTGAAGCATTGAACCGTAGGTTTGATCAAGTCTTATTATTTGGCTATGTTCCTGTTGCTAATCCACAAACTACCTTGCCAAAGGAAGTTTGTTCAATCTGTGCTAATCCTTCTCATTTTGTTGACACTTACCCTATGATGGGACAATCATCTAAGATCCCACAGCAGCAAGTGAATGCTACATTCTTTAGACCGGCTTACAATCTATATGCTTCTACATATAATCCTGGCTGGATAGATCATCCAAATCTATCATTGCGTAATCAAAGTTAAAGAGCCAGTGTTCCACAATCACAGGGACAATACCAAAATTCATCCAATCCTATGCCACAATATAATTCTTTCAATCAATCTGCTATTTATTGTGCACCTCAGTTCAGGAATTAACTTACTCAAACTCCTAATCTTCCACATCCTCCTAGAAATTCTACTTTTGAGGATCAAGTACTCAATGCTCTTGTTCATCTTAAAGCCAATACCCAACTTCTTAATTCTCATTCACAAGCCATAGCAAAGCTAGAGGCACAAGTTAGGCAAATAATGAGTACTCTATCTTGAAGCGAGGATGGAAAGCTGCCTAGTCAACCAGTAGCCAACCCAAAAGGGCAGACTTACATGATTGATGAAACCAATTCCTCAGGTATTCATCATGAGTAAGCTCAGGCTATTACTACATTGAGGAGTGGTAAAGTGGTTGATAATCAAGTTGAAAAAGGACAGGAAGAAAAAGAGAGGCTTAGGATTTACATTGTTACTGTCATTTATAATTTACATCCCAGGGATGTTTCCTCAAACTCTATTCCACAATCCACCATAGGAGTTGAAGGTGGAGTCACTTCTTCATCTGCTCCCAACCTTAAGCCAACTTATGAGCCAAGAGTGCCTTATCCTGAACGTCTCATTCCCCTTCCTACTTTGGTAAGCAAGGGAAGAAAATCCAATATATGATGGAGGTCTTTAAATAGGTTAAAATTAATCTTCCTCTGCTTGATGCTATAAAGTAAATTCTAGCCTACTCCAAATTTTTAAAGGACTTGTGCACTCTCAAGAAAAAATCCAAAAGCCAAGTTCCTAAGAAAATTTGTCTCATCGAGCAAGTCAGTGTTATTCTTAAGTACAACACTCCTTTAAAGTTTAAAGATCCCAGTGCTCCTACAATTCTTGCATCATTGGAAACAATGTGATAGAGTGTGATACCCCTCGATTCTAGAGCCACGGGTGATCAAGTCCGAGCACAGATCCGAGGGATACCAAACAATCAATATGTAATTGAACACAGAATATAAAAATAAATAAAATAAGATAAAATAATAATAAGCTGATAAGAATTCTAAATACGAAAAATCCTTCAAATAAAATATTAACATAATTTAAAACTTACAATCCTTACAACTCGGGAATCCACCAAGTGGACCCCTAATAATCCTCAACTGTAAATGAAATACAGAATTAAAACCCAAAACTAAAATAAGAAAGAAACTCCTATATAGTCGGAAGAGTGAGTGTCTGTATCTGCATCACCACGATCAAGCCCTAAGCCTGGTACTCACGAACACCTGAAAAATAAGGGTGGGTCAGGCCCACATGCAAGTTCCATACTACTACAATTCATACATAAACCCGATACGCAGATACATCCTATATAGCTCGGCAATAGCTAAAATAGTCCATATAGATATACTATCCAAAATCCCCAAACATCTCAGTCATCCCGACCTTCCTAGAATTAGAAAGACAACTACCAGTCCTCTTTCAGTACCCTACACTCATCTGAGTAAAGTACGACCTCCTGTGGGATCAGCTCAAATATTCTAAGTTGACCACCTCCATTTCCCTGGTAATAGCAAGTGTTATTATTTCCACATGCTAAACTCAATTATCTTATCAACTGATAAGAGCATCCTCCTCCCTTTTACTTCTATCGGATGAAACTCAATGCAAAGTGTGATTCCCCACATCTATCCATCTAAACTGTCTCGTCTCATGATCCGTGCTATTCATAGGAACTGATATCTTACCAGTTCCAAAATAAACAAAATGAAACTAATTTAATTGTATCAGTCAGCCAATATCCCCACTAAAATCCTGACCCTTGTGTAGAATCAGCCATCTCTCCTCTAGATCTGTGGAAACTACTCTGTTAGTCCCATTCTAGCATGAGAAGTGACTGCAATGATCTAAGGATCTTTGACGGTCCATCTAGATTACCTACTAGATATCAGACTTTGAGGCAAATCACTATGTCCCTTCTCTTACCTGCCTTCCAACCATTTGCTTCCTTTTTCGAAGCAGATCCACTAAGAACTAAGAGTTGTGAACCTCAGTCCTTACATCCCTCGTCCAATTTGTCGAATGAAAGTATTATTAGTCTGGTAACAACAGCTTCCATAATTAGGTGTTCGGCCTCATCTTCAAGTCTTTGACATCTTACTTGTCTAATATAAGTAAGTGTCTAATAGACATCCTATCCAAATACAACTTCAGATGGGGTCTCTTCATCCTCTAAATAGATTACAATTTCTAGCAACAACTATTTGTTGCAAATTGTGACCCTTAAAAAAAAAAATCCCGTATTATTTGTGCAAATGAAGAGACTTTGCTTCATCCTTGATATGCAACTCCAGCAACTCCTCCTAATGACATGCTCTCATAAATCAAATTCTTGATTATGGATAGACTGATGAATAATTAATCCGTCTACTACCCTCAGTCGGTGTCATCCTAATAAGTACTTACACCAGTATAAAATCCTCCTGCTGACTGGGGAATTTTTTTTATTATTTTAGAAGATATTCAGCTACGCCGTTTCCTCCAATTAACCATCGTGACACTACAGTTTATCAAATGAATCTATATCATTTGACTCGAACTGTAAGTTTACTTTTCCCATCCTGAAAATGTACTATAACTACGCATGTCCAGGTTCATTAGATTGGCTTTAGGTAGGTATACTTACCAAATCCTATGACCACATGCCCAAAATCCTAGCGTAATTAATGTTATTCCTCCAAAACGATAATTGACTGTTCACTCACTTGCGTCCTCAACTAAATCGTATTCCCGATCCTGAATAATTAACGAAAAGAAAACACATAATGCACTCACAAAAACACAATAAAATACAATAGAATCCTACGTAAAACATCGTTCCTCCTAGCAAAGAAAATCTCTTTTAGAAATCAACTTTACCGGATTGGTTCACAATCTCCTTTTCCAGTTCCAGAGGTAATCATCCAACCCCGAAACATAAGCTCAAATCATAGCTCATAACAAAATCCATTTGTTTCAGAAAATTCCCAAGGCTTAACCTCCATCCTCCTTATACCTAGAATGCAACCGTCTAATGTAGCTATAAGAAAGCAACTTAGACCACCACAACCTAATTCCCATACTCCCTGGAACGTGATATCACATCATTGCTGCGTTCCGATAATAACTCTATCCGATCCTAAACTCCTGAAGAGTTTTCTTTAACAACCTCTTTTAAGGTAACACGAAATTTTTTTAACTATATGTAAGTCAATCCCCACCAACTCTAGTAGTATCGTTCATTACCATACTAGCGAACAAGATTCCCCTTGCGCGATCCTTGATTGACAAGATTCGATATCCTCTTTCTGGGGTGTGTTGCAATCTCCTCCACTGGAATTCTCTTCGGACTCCTATTCCCCGGTTGCCTCCTTTATGAGAAAAACTAAAATCGTGTTGGTCCCTTTATGCGGTGACCTAAAACACACTCCTAAATCCTTCATTGGCTTATACTTCAAAAGTAGCGCCAATCGGAACTTAACCTTCGATCCCAAGTTTTGCTTCTGATAGAGAACTCGATAATGTACTCATCGACTCCTTCGGGTCTGATTCACAGTCGCCTTAGACCCCTTCCTCCACCTAGTGTCAACCATTCCATAATTATGAAATATAATTGACATCACCTGCTCTACCTAACGAACCATAAAAGAGTACAATGAATCCTAATATGACTCTAAGTTTTAAGAGACGCAACGCGGAAAACTTCTAACGAAAGACACTCCTAAGGACACTGGAACCTGGAGTGCTCTGATACCAACTGTGATACCCCTCGATTCTAGAGCCACGGGTGATCAAGTCTGAGCACAGATCCGAGGGATACCAAACAATCAATATGTAATTGAACACAGAATATAAAAATAAATAAAATAAGATAAAATAATAATAAGCTGATAAGAATTCTAAATACGAAAAATCCTTCAAATAAAATATTAATATAATTTAAACCTTACAATCCTTACAACTCGGGAATCCACCAAGTGGACCCCTAATAATCCTCAACTGTAAATGAAATACAGAATTAAAACCCAAAACTAAAATAAGAAAGAAACTCCTATATAGTCGGAAGAGTGAGTGTCTGTATCTGCATCACCATGATCAAGCCCTAAGCCTGGTACTCACGAACACCTGAAAAATAAGGGTGGGTCAGGCCCACATGCAAGTTCCATACTACTACAATCCATACATAAACCCGATACGCAGATACATCCTAGATAGCTCAGCAATAGCTAAAATAGTCCATATAGATATAGATACACACTATAGGACGCTCACTAGTCCAATAGGTCTGTCTCAGCCTGAGTAGAGATACCATGCAAATCGCACATACTGTGGTCATGTGTATTTAGACCTACCAGGGAACAACACCTATGTCCAGTTATCCATCCTAGGCAATATACGCACCCTAACCATGGTCCTGAGACTCAAGCTCATACCATGGCACCATAATGATATGTATATAAAGTCCGTATACTCCTAATACAAAATATCATCCATCTTTTGTAGTGGTCTGATATAAGTATAACAATCCATCCAGAAACCAAAGTAGGTCATTCAATTCATAATTGATATGACACAAATATGAGTGGGACTGAACCTTTATGGTAAATTCACACCTCAATCCAGAATAGGTAGGTTATAGTGTTTGAACTAATCCATACATAGTATGCCACCGTCCCATACCGGTGCATACCATCCTCCATCCAATATAGTTGACAAATTAATAATAAATATTCATCAACCATACTCCAAAATAAACATGAATACAGTCTATTATATGTATGACCAAATTATGCATCCAGTATATGATTATAATCATAAAACTTCCATTTAAATTGTTAATGCATTGATAGAAAATTTAAACCATCCATATCCATCCAATTGACAAAATAGAAATTTCAATAGTTCATCAATTAACACCCACACCATGGTATAATGACTATCAGAAATATGAGCTGAGCACATTATACTAGACATCCCTAACCATACTCTCATACTAGTTCATTTAAATTATTAAAACAAAGACTAGTAATGAAAATCCTCCTTAATCCCTGACGGCAAGAAAATTATCGTTTCATTACATGACGTCCTTTTTAATCCTCTATGTTAAAACCTATGCTTGACATAATATGTCAACTAAGAAGTCTCACAACACATTATATACAACCCCAATGATATTTTATACTTACCAAAATAAACTGGTTAAAACAAACCGGCAAATAAAAACTCCTCCACTTCTGATAGCATGCAACAATGTATTTAAATTACATGACGTCCACAACCACAACCCAACCAACCCTCATGGAACTTAAATATATCACAAATATCTTTGGTACAACATCCCTAAAATATCTTTCAATTCAGTCCATTCAATTGGCTAACCAAACTAGAAATTTAAGACTTTCTCCTTCCTGGACAACATGCACATTAATTTTTTTTTTAAAAATTCATGATGTCCATTTATATTAACACACTAGCATATACTAACTAATTTATGGTTTTAATAGGTTAATTTTAAACATCTAAAACCCCACACCATTTTCCATTAATTTCATTTAAGCCCCTGAAATCAGAAAAACTACAAAAACGCACTTACTGTGCATTACCAAAAGTGGAGCCGGCTCCATTATATTTTGGAGCCTGCTCTATCCTCTTGGAGCCGGCTCCAAAATAGTTTAGAGCCTGCTCCATCTCAATGGAGCCGGCTCCTTTGAAGAATAGAGCCTGCTCTATTATCTGAACCTCCGTCTTCTTCAATTCCGGACACTTTCTGACTTTCCGGTTGCCCCTGTTCAAGTTCCTAACCCACTGTTTTAAGTTCCAAACCATCCCAACTAATTATAAGAAGTAATTTTGCATCACTACATGATTCAAAACAAGTGTACATTCAAGAGAAATCATGGTTAAAATAGGTATATAATCCAACCGCAAAAGCAGTCCTAAAACAAATTCAATTTCATGCAATTAAATTCCTTTAAATTCAAGCACGTTAATTAAATAAATTTTACTGTCCGTTTAAGTCCTAACAATCCTAGAAGCTTCTCCAATTTGAATATGAATTAATTGACAAAACATAAACCATAAACGAAACAATTTATGGTTCCCCTGTTTGCCCTCTTTGCTACCGGCAAACTCCATCCTTCGGTTCTGATATTTTTTTTTTAAAGTTTACAAGGTTCAATTAGAGTCTAAACAACCCTAGAAGCCCTTCATGTTCTAATGTAAATCAATTGACAAAAATCTAAACCGAAAACAACACAATTTATGCAAGAGAACTGAGACCAGTTAATTAAGCATGCAACAGGTTACAGTCTGATAATCTTGTACCAACCTTCCATTTTAAAGTTAAATTAATTTCCTGGAGACCATATAGAATGCACAGAACACAAGTTTACATGAAGGAGATAGAATGAAACTTGCCTTTAGGTTTCGGTTTGAAACCTTACAACGTCGTCTATGGAGTTTCCGACGAACGGACGACCGGCAACCTTCCTACTGCTCAATTCCAATACCACAATCCATCCACTCCTTCCTCCTTGATACGACCTTCAGGTCACGGTTGAACTTCTAACTGGTGGCCCATATAGTTTCCTCTCAAAACCATTATGTGTGCCTCTGTTTTCTCTTTCAAGAATTCTTACGTTCATAGGTTTGTTTTTAACCCTAACAGACTTGTAAAGTTAAATATATAGGCTACCATAAAAACTTAACCCTAATTCCAACCTTCTATAAGTCGGCACCCATAATTACATAATCGTAACACCCTAACCCTAATTAATTAATTACACGTAAAATAAATAAGGAAAGCAAATAAATAATCACTCAAAACATATAAATAAATTCAAGACAATAAATAATTAAATACATACCCACTATTCACAATTAAACAATATTAATTTAAATACACACTATTAATCACTTAAGAAAAACAAAACAACTAAATCACATAATTAGATCAATTAATCAATAAATAAATAAATAAATAATTCCAATTTTATCCTTTTTAAAACTAGGGGTATTACATAGAGCGACCACTTCTTGATCTTAGAGCAAGTGTGAATCTTATTCCTTACTCGGTGTATAAGAAGTTTGGTTTGGGAGTGTTAAAACCTACGTCGGTTGTTCTACATCTTGCTAACCGTTCTGTCAGACAACCACGAGGTATTATTGAAGATGTACTCATAAAGGTGGATAAGTTCTTTTCTCTGGTTGATTTCTTAGTTCTTGATACAGAACCGGTCCACGATTCCAAAAAGTATATCCCAGTCATTCTTGGGGGTCCTTTTCTAGCCACAGCGAATGCTTGCATTAGCTATAGGACTGGAGCCATGGATTTATCTTTTGGAAATATGAAAGTCAAGTTGAACATCTTCAATGCTATTCATCATCCCCACGATGATAGTGAATGCTTCTTCCTTAATGTTATTGATGAGTTGGTTGAGGAATCACTCCCAACTATTTTATCCAAGGATCCTTTAGAAGCTTGTTTGAATCACTTCAATTATGAAGACTTTGATATCAAGTCTTCAATAGCTGAAGTGAATTCCTTACTCAACACTACTCCTATCACATATTTTCCTCCATGGAAATCTAGACTTGAGCCACTTCCTCCACTTTCTAGTACTCCGCCTATTCCTTCTTTAGAGTCTCCACCTAAGCTTGAGCTTAAGCCACTATCGAACAAGCTCAAGTATGCTTTCTTAGGTTTAAATGACACCCTTTTGGTGATCATTGCTTCCAATCTTATAAGTTCCCAAGAAAGTAGTTTCTTAAAAGTTCTTGAGCAAAATAAAGAGGCTATTGGGTGGGGTGTGGCTGATTTAAAAGGAATTAGTCCCATAATATGCATGCATCAGATTCATTTAGAGGAGGATTCCCGAACATCTCGGGAACTCCAAAGAAGATTGAATCTTAATATGAAGGAGGTGGTTGTGAAGGAAGTTGTAAAGTTGCTAGATGCAAGAATAATCTACCCCATCTCAGATAGCAAGTGGGTGAGTCATACTCAGGTAGTACCTAAAAAGTCAGGTATTACAATACTTGAGAATTCTGAGGGAGAATTAGTTCCACAACGTACCACCACTGGTTGGCATGTGTGTATTGATTACCGAAAACTCAACTACGCTACTAGAAAGGACCATTTTCCATTACCATTCATTGATCAGATCCTAGAGCGTTTGGTTGGCCAGAGCTATTATTGCTTCTTAGACGGATATTTCGGCAATAATCAAGTGGCCATTGATCCTAAGGATCAAGAGAAAACTATTTTCACTTGTCTATTCAGTACATTTGCATATAGACGGATGCCTTTTAGATTATGTAATGCGCCAGCAACATTTCAAAGGTGTATGATATCTATCTTTTCGGATATGGTTAAAAAAATTTTCGAGGTCTTTGTGGATGACTTCTCTATTTTCGGGTCCACATTCAAAAACTGTCTCCAACATCTGTCCCTAGTGCTTCAGCATTGTAGGGAAACTAATCTTATTCTTAGTTGGGAGAAGATCCATTTTATGGTTCAACAGGGGATTATTTTAGGACATATCACTTCAAAGAGAGGTATTGAAGTTAATAGAGCTAAAGTAGATTTGATCTCTAAATTGCCTCCTCCTACCTCTGTAAGGGGAGTGCGATCATTTCTTGGGCACACCAGCTTCTATCGATGTTTCATTAAAGATTTCAGCAAAATTTCTCGTCCTTTGTGTAATCTACTTTCAAAGGACGCTCCTTTTGTCTTTGATGATTCATGCTTAGAAGCTTTCTATAAGCTTTGCTCTCTTCTTTCTTCAGCTCCTATCATGAATGCTCCAAATTAGGCTCTTCCATTTGAGATCATATGTGACGCATCTAATTATGCTATGGGTGCTGTCTTGGGACAACGAGTAGATAAACTTCCTCATGTTATCTACTATGCAAGCAAAACTCTTTCAGATGCACAATTGAATTATACCACTATTGAAAAAGAGTTACTTGTAGTTGTCTTTGCTTTGGATAAATTCAGATCTTATCTGTTCGGTTCCAAAGTAGTGGTCTATTCTAATCGTTCTGCTTTGAGACATCTTCTCTCGAAAAAGGAAACCAAATCCCATTTGATTCGATGGATCCTCTTACTTCAAGAGTTTGATTACAAAATCCGGTATAAGAAAGGGTCAGAAAATGTGGTAGCTGACCATCTTTCTAGAATTCTGATTGAGGATACCTCAACTTCACTTCCAATTTGTGATTCCTTTCTAGATGAACAGCTGTTTGGGGTTTCTCATACAGATTTGCCTTAGTTTTCTGATATTGTGAATTATCTCGCAATAAGCAAAATTACTTTATCTTGGTCAAAGCAGGAAAAAGATCGATTCTTCTCTCAGATTAAGATGTACTATTAGGAAGATCCCCAACTCTTCAAGTATTGTGTTGATCAAATCATTCGTAGATGTGTTCCTGAGAGTTAGTTTCAAAGTATTTTGACCTTCTGTCACAGTTTGGCTAGTGGAGGTCTTTTCAGTGCAAAGAAAACTGTAACTAAAATTTTTCTATGTGGTTTCTTTTGGCCTTCACTCTTTCGGGATGCATATTTATTCTGTAGGTCATACCTTCAATATCAACAGTTAGGATCAATTTCCAAAAGAAACATGATGCCCTTAATTATGATTTTAGTCATTGAGGTTTTTGATGTCTGGGGTATTCATTTCATAGGTACTTTTGTTCAGTCAAATAAAAATGAATATATTCTTGTGGCTATTGAATATGTCTCTAAATGGGTTGAAGCAGTGGCTACTAAAACCCTCGATCACATAGTCATGGTTGAGTTCATTCAAACGAACATTTTTAGTCGGTTTAGTATGCCATGAGCTATTATTAGTGATAGGGGTGCACACTTCTGTAATAGGTACTTTTGTACTTTGGTACAAAAATACTCCATCACTCATAAAGTTGCTACTCCCTATCATCCCCAAACAAGTGGCCAAGTTAAAATATCCAATCATGAGATTAAGAGAATTCTTGAAAAAATGGTTAAGCCAGATCGTAAGGATTAGTCATTCAGACTAAATGATGCTTTTTGGGCTTAGCGAATAGCTTTTAAGACTCCGATTGGTATGTCACCTTATCATCTCGTCTATGGTAAAGGGTGCCATCTTCCTATAGAGTTAGAACACAGAGCTTTCTGGGCCATAAAAAAGCTCAATTTTGATATGAACTCTGCTAGTTCTAACTGGAAGTTTCAACTGACTAAGCTCGAAGAATTAAGTAACAATGCTTATGAGAGTGCTAAGGTTTACAAATCAAAGACTAAGGCATTTTATGACAAGCATATCTTACGTAAAACTTTTGAGCCTAGGAAGAAGGTTTGGTTGTTTAATACACAACTGAAACTTTTTCCTGGAAAGCTGAAGTCACGTCGGGAGGGTCCATATATGGTTATTTCTATTACACCTTATGGTGCAATAGAGATACAAGATTGCAAGACTAGACACCACAAATCTCTATCAAAAGGAAGACAGTTTCGATGAGCAAGCTCTGGTATTTCGGCCAGACATGCCCCTCATCTTGCCCACCTCGCACTTCCTCAAGATGATGCTTGAACCGGAGATGCAGCAACTGAGGCTGAAACCTAACTACTCGATCCATAGAAGGAGGATTGCCCGTTAACTGACTTTTAGTGCTTTATGAGGAGACAAGTGTCCAAAGTCAATGGATAGAGACTTAAACCCTACATAGAGGGTAGTGTGCAGAGAGGTATAGTGGAGGCAGTAGAACTTCATGATCCTATTTACTTGGACTAGAGAGGTCAGTCTTCGTCGAGCTATCAAGCTTTCATTTTATTGTACTGTAGCTATCGATGTTAAACTTAGCATTTGTATATTGTACTGTAGTTTCTTTTTATTTTTATTTTTGCTTTAATTTTTAGGTTTTAGTTATTTTTATTATTATTTTAATTATAACTTAGTTTAGGTTTAGTATTATTTAAAAAAGGAAATAAAAATTGAAAAAATAGAAAAATACAAAAATTTGTCCTTAAAGCTCGAGCTTTCATTCTGAAGCTCGAGCCTTAGCTATCAAAAGGTTGAGCTTGCATACGCTAAGCTCAAGCCATTCTTTATCGCTAATTTTAGGGTTTTCAAGGGCTAAGCTCGAGCTTTAAGCCTAAGGCTCGAGCTCTGGTACATTAAAATATATTGAAACCCTCATGCCGAGATTGAAACCCTCGTGCCTTCATTTGTTTTCACCTCCTTTCTCTCCCAATCTCTCCAATCTTTTCAGATTCATCATCTCTAGTATCTGAAGCTTCCATCCTATATCAAAAGGTAAGATCTCCTCTCAATCCTTCTTCGTTTTATATATATATATATATATATATATATATATATCACTCTTTTGCCCCAAACTAATGCCCCAATTCTTTAAAAGATAGGTTTAATCATCCATATCTATAATCTAATCTTTAATCTTCATCCAAACTTACAGAAATTCCAAATATATTCTTAGATTTAAATAACACGGGTTTAAGTATTTTTGGAGGGTTGAGTTGCAAATATTAGAAGTTTGGGGTTGTTGCGTAATTGAGGAAAAGTGTGGGGTTATGTTTGGATTGATTTGGGATGTTTTTGGAAGATTTGGGGGAGGTTTTGATTTGGATTATACCCAGGAAGCTCGAGCTCTCCTCTTTGGGCTTGAGTAATTTCTTGCAGCAAGCTCGAGCATAGGGAACATCAAGCTCGAGCCATAGGCTTTGAGGCTTGAGCTTTGGAGCACAGTTTTGAGATTTAAAGGGCAGTTGTTAAGGGGTAGTTCTGGGCTTTGGACATTAGAGATGCCTCGACATCTGCGATAGAGGATTTTTTGGACTCCAGCTATGGCATTGGCAGATGCTTGGAGATGTAGCACTATCCATACGGAGACAGATTTTGTGCTGGCTAATTTTGAGCGGCAAATATATACATTCTAGGCAGTAGAAACCCTATAGGCTCGTCAGTTGTCGGGATTCTTACGACATCCAGTATAGATTGCATATCCCAGACTGGTGCATAAGTTTTACCGTACTTTGGCTTTACATGCGGGTGATGACGCCAATGAGGGCAAAGATTATTTTACAGTCACTATCAAGGGAGTAGTTCTGATAGTGGACTGTGAGGCTATAGGGAGGGCTATGGGCTGCCACCATAGATGCCCCACAGCTCTTCAGGGGTAGTTTCCACCTATTCCCCCTGGCCTATCTAGAGAAGTGATGGTCAGAGCACTTGGCTAGGGAAGGCATTTTACCACTCGAGACAGTGTGGAAGTCACAGCTACCGCGCCAATTTTGTTTTTTAGATAAAGTCCTTGTAGCCAATGCTCGCCCTATCGGACATAAGATAAGGCGATGCACAGAGATGGTGGATGCTCACTATACATTCCATGTCGGCTATTGAGTGTCCATACCCCAACTGATGTTTCTATAGATGCACCGGCTCTATGATGAGATGGGAGAGGCTAGATGCCCTCTGACCCACCACTTACAGTTCCCCAAGCTCATTACTCGCCTGATGAAGATCTCGGGAGTTCCATTACTCCCGAATGAGGCGACAATTACAATTTTTACTCAGTATCGTTTCACTCAGTGGAACAATGTCTGGGGCTATATGCCCAAGACTAGATGCAGGGAGTGGGGGCTAGATGATGAGATTAGGGAGGATCGCCGACGATTGGACGCCGAGGCTAGAGGGGTGCCATATGTGCTAGATGGACCACCTTATCCACCTCCACCTACTATTCTTTCTACCGATCCTGCATATGCGGTGGTGGCAGAGGAGGAGGATAATGATGATGATGAGGCCACAGAGGATGAGATAAATACCTCTGATGGCCAGGCCCCACCGAAGAGGAAGCCAGTTCCTGTAACAAAGTCTGAGAGTTCTTTTCATGCTAAGATCCGAGAGTTACATGCCTAAGTGGCAGAGCTACAGGATGGACAGACAGTGTTGAGGCAGATACTGATGGAGCAGCAGAGCATTCTTGTTGAGCTTCTGTATCGCACTCTGTCTGTCACGTCTACTTCTACCAATCTTCCTCTACCTCCTATGGATTAGCTGTCTAGGGCTTTTCTGCATTTTGGTTTATTACTTAGGCACTTTTGGAGACTAAGGTAGTATTTTTGATGTATTTATTTCTTTATGCTGTATTTCTGCCCTAATTATGTTATTTAAAAGCATTGTACTAATTCTGATCATTTATATATTTGCTTTTTGCGTATCTTATCCTTGTGCTAATATTTGTGCTACATGTGATATTTCTCTATTATTACTCCATATACTTGATACTCTGATGTGTGTTAGAGTTTGCTGATTTTGCTAGGTACTGCAGACTAAGTTTGGGGGTGACTTCTCATTTGACTTCTGTGCTTCATGTTGGTATATATACTTGCTGGTCTGAGGTTATATGGTAATATCTTTCTAACTCTCTTTTCGTTTCACACATTGAGGACAATGTGCACACTAAGTTTGGGGGTAAGGGGAAAAATTCAATATTTTTGATAACACAAGGTCCTAAAATTTGTTGTTACAAGCATGATTTTGAGTCTGTTGATTGTCATATATTCTATTTTCAGTCTGATGCTGGTTAGAAATGGTTTGTATGCTAAAATAATGTGAAAAGGGATTCTTGAAATTTTTTGAAATTAGTTGGTAGCCTGTGGTCCGCTTTGTTATGATGATTATTGTTTAATGATATTGATCTCTGAAATGCTACAGTTTGCACATATTCACACTTGCATGAATTCTGTGGGGTAAAAACTAGAAGTCTTGTTTTGTTATGAGTTAAACTGAGATGAGCAGGTGGATTTGATAATTTTGATAACCGAGGCATAAAAAAAAATAAATAAATAAAAGAAAGGAAAGAAAAGGTATGTATGCAATAAATTAAAAAAATTCTTCACCAATGTGAATGAAAGAAAGAAAATAAGTGAAGAAAATAAGTAAAAAAGGGTCAAGTTTAGGTCTGTACCTAGATTGCTTGAGTAGTTAAGTCCTTAGGGGTGTGTTCTGACACCTAATGCCCAAAGACCATGCGGTCTAGGAGTCATTGGCTGAACATTTGTTATATAAAGGGTTTAGGTTGCCTAGATTACTTGAACAATTAGATCCAAAAAGGTGTTTTATCACTTAATGCCCTAAGACTATCTGGTCTAGGAGTCATTGGCTGAAAGTTCATTACATGGGTGATTTAGAAAGCTTAATAGACCTGAACATTTTATAGTACCCTTTTTGAAAAATGCATAGCTGTAGAAAAAATAATAATAATGCCTTAGGAGTTGAAATTTGAAAAGTTTGCTTATGAATTGAGGAATAGCAAGGAATAAATGCAAGCATGGACAGTAAGCCACATGTTTGATTGTAAAATCACTTTCAAAGAGTTTTGGAGATTGATATTGTTGAATAAATGATTAAACTGACATATGGGGACCATGGCTTCTAAATGAAAATTGGAAGTTGAAATTTTTCTGATTAATATGATTGGCTGCACTTGCTATATTTGATTGATTGATGAACTGTAGGGATATTATGATTTGAAAATAGGCTTGAATGAGCTTATTGTGCAAATAAGGCACTATTTGAGATGTTTATGGGTACCATCACTGGAAACCCTCACGAGAATATAACTTGTCCACTAGGGGTAACGTAGGGGTTTAAAGGCTTGTTGCATAGGCTAAATGCAACCGTGATTCCCACGAAAGCAGCTCTTTAGTTCTGTATTGCTAAGGGACTAGCAATATGAAAATTTGGGGGTGTGATGAAAGCTGAATATTGCATATTCGAGCCCCTAAATATATGTATGTTAAGGCCTAAAGTGATACTTCTATCCATTGTTAGACTGATTTATGTTTAATGTGTGTTTATAGGTACTTTCCTAGAGAAACGGTTAAAACTGGGACTTTATGATTAAAAGACTGATATCGAAGTCGTTGTCGGTCATCCAAAGCAAGCTGAGAGCTTAAATGGTTAAGTTTGGAAGAATTTAAGAACCAAAGCTCGAGCCTAAGTCTTGAGGCTTAAGCCCTACAAGAAAAAGAAGAAAAATCAACAAGGCATTGAAGATCGAGCCTTGGACCTTCAGAGCTCGAGCCCGACTCAGTGCTGCTCGAGCCTAAGCTCAGGGTGCTCGAGCCTTGGCTTTCAAGCTTAAGTATAAGGCTTCAAAATTTGAAGAGTTGATTTTAAAGGAAGAACCAAGCTCCCAGGGCCTCGTGCCAGACCTCAAGGATCGAGCACTATCATTCAAGGCTCGAGCCTTGAGTACCTAAAGCTCAAGCTTGGTACCTAAAGCTCGAGCCTTATGAAGCTTGGATCGAATAATGTTAAAAGAAGAGAATCCCAAAATATTCTAAGTGTTGAAGGAAAAGAAAATTCAGAAAATAGTTGAAGAAATTCAACTTAGTATGAAATTGGAGATCGAGCACCATCTTTTGCTCGAGCAATAATTCATTGAAGCTCAAGCCTTGTTCCCAAAGCTCGAGCCTGAGTCCCAAAGCTCGAGCTCTACTTCCTAAGCTTGAGCCTTCCATGACAGATCAGATTTAAAGTTATGGGATTATTCTTTTCAATGTCGTATTTCACTCTAGATAGGCCAGAGACCTAAAAGCCCACCAAACCTTAATTTTCTTCTATAAAAAAGGCACAGGCCTTGATAGAAGAAATCCATTTTTCTCGTATTCAGAAGGCTGATACTGTGGTGGCGGCTTTTAGGATTTCCATAACCTTAGAAGGTGAAGATCCTGAGAAAAGAAGTGCCGTCCGTGATGATGAAGATGACTACAACATAGATTGTAATGTTACTGATTTTCCTTATTTTCTAATTTTTGGAATTTATTTGATTTTTCTGGATTATTTTAATCCTTGCTTTGTTTTACGTGCCACGCGGGCCTTGAGGGGCGTTTTGATCATTTTCTTGAGCCGAGGGTTTTAGAAGTGTATTTTTAATCATTTTAAGTCAATTAGAAGTGACGGTATCATTTTTAGAATCTCTGGAGGTCGAGACGATTTCCGAACTCGGGAACTTCTCTCGGTTTTCTTATCTTAAGTGAGGGGCGTTGTTGAAAATTGACATGTGTATGTGTATTTATATACATGTATGTATGTTGTATAAGTGGTATTAAATGGAGGGTGGTATTTTATGGCAAGGTTGAAGTTATAAAGAAGTTCAAGGGGCATTTTCGTCATTTTGGCTGTGACGACCCTCGATTTTTCAACCCAGTGTGTCCTGACCCAAAACGGATCCAAAATGCGGAAGTAAAAGAAGGTAGGTGACCTCTAGAGATGTACGTCATCCCTAAGGCACCAAAATAACTCCATATGAAGCTATGGAACTCAAATGAGCCAAGCAATGGAACAAGAATACCAAACCCAAAAAGAAATGAACTAAGGGAAAAATAGTCATTTCACACTAAAATGGGTGCCACCGTGCACACCATTGGAAGGAAAACAAAAAATCAACAAGAATAGACTCAAGAATCACAAGATTCGGAGTCCGGACGACAAAGATATCAAGTTCTGAAGTCGAAGGAAGGGAAACCCTATCCCTGTTCGAACCAAAAACAGACACTACCTTACTAAACCCTGAATATCTTGGGCTACAAGAAAAATATGAAGCTCTAATTGGTACCATTGGAAATCTTATTTTGACACGGTCAATTTAGGCTCAAGAATGGACCAATTCGGAGTTAAAACAAAGAAGATATGATAGTTTGAAGTTAGAGGTGCAGTGCTGAACCAAGACACAAACACACACACACATGAACAGTACCACGAGCGCTTGAGCAAGGGCTTCGAGTGGTCATACAGCACACGCCTAAGGGCCAAAACTCTCTGCCCCATCTTCGAGCGCTCGTGCGACATCTTCGAGCGCTTGTTCTGCTGAAGGCTTAGTAGAAAACTGAGTTTGAAATGTGATTTTGAGGACTTTCTGGGCCCTTTTTGGAAAAAAGTTGTAAAGTAACCCCCCTTAAAATCATGATTTCTAGCCAACCATGCCAAAAGAAAACTTTTTTTTTCATGTGAAAACCCCAAAATACCCTTATGCTCAGTTTAGGCTCAAAACGGCAAAAATGTAAGTTTGCACCAAACATACATTTGACCCCAAATGCATTTCTAGGAAGAAACGAATATGCATGCAAACATAATAAGTGAATTTGAGCGCATGGGAATGGTCCGTAGCTCCCGAAAACGACCGATGCAAAATCCGACCCCCCGATGGCCAAAAAGGCGAAAATGAATTTGAAATGGAAATTTTGAAAACCAAAATTAACAAATGATTGGAAATTACTGTTTAGCCCTTGGCCACACTTCATACATGATTAATGAGGCCCTATGAAAGAATAAAAATGAAATTCCCACACCCGATGCAAACATGGTGAAACAATTACTTGGCATTTTTCAATATTTTCATAATATTTCATGAAATCATAAGTCACATAGGATACAAAATACATGACATTGGCCTCCGGCCTCATCTTATACATGTTGAATGCATTGTAAGGAGTGCACTCATGTACACATTACCTGTATGGAATCAAATATACACATTTTGTCAAATAAAGCTACAAAAGGCATCTCATGCTAACATTTGCATGAAATGAAAACTTAAGAACTACAAGCCATCCAAGGAATGATGAGCATCACGAACCAAGTCTTCGTACCTGAAACAGCCCCCCAGTAACTTCAGGGTAAGTAAATAAGTTTACTCGTAGAGAATGAGCATGCATCGACTCGATTTCTTAAAGATTTTTAGGCTATCATGAAACAATTCAAAAGGGTCATGCCACCTAACATCTATGTCAAAGGTTAGACTCAGGGAGCATCCTAAGCTACCTTAAAACATTTCTAGCATATATCACATCCTTCATGCAATTCCAAACGACATAAGAGCATGCTATATAAGCAACAAGATAAAGGTTCCCAAAGTTATTAACTTGAAATCTAAGGTACGAGAATAACTAAATATAACCATTTATCATAATTAGAACTTCTAATACAATGCATCAAGACATAGATTCTCAAAGTTATCAACTTGAAATCTGAAATGCAAAAGCAACTAAATATAACAATTTAGCATAGATGTACTTAACAACATCAAAATTTACCATGATTCATTGAAATCATAAAGCTCGGATGTACTTAACAACATCAAAATCGCCAATAACCAAAACCACAAGTCACAATTAAACATGATTGTCAACTTGGAATTGAATGCGAAACCAAATAGTGGAAGACTTGGACATCTAAGCTTGGAATTCTGCCGAGACCTCAATGGTTATTCTGGGCACTAACCCGCAGGGAGGACCACCCTAAGTGCGCACTATCTCATTTGGGGAGAACTCATACCTCCCTCACTAGAGCGAAACTCTAGCCATGTCATTTGTAACAACAATGTTCCAAGATTCCAAAATAAACCAAATAAGTTCACAACTTATACATAATTTATATAATGCATGAAAACACCTTCCATGCACAAGTAGGTTGAAACCATACAGTCCATGCCTTAGAGTTTCAATTGTAAAATGGCATACATAATGTCAATTACAAAGTGTACAATTCATTACACAAGGTAACAATATATTCCATAAAGAAAACATGTTCTCATGAATATAAATATAATAACAATGTTATCAAATGCTCAACACAAAACCAAGTGAATACAGAACCAGTCCAAGTCTATGATTTGAATATAGAAACAACTTCTAAAACATAAATAGATCCATGGAGCCACTAGATAGAATTTAATTAAACAAAATAATTAAATTCTTTAAATTTCAAATCAAATTCAAATAACCTCAAATTAATATATGTTAAACAATATAACATGCTTATTACATACATCAAATCAAAAGTGCAAAATGAGCAAGATATCATCAAATAGAATTTAATTAATTTAAATCAATTAAATCTCTAGATTTCAAAAGTTGTTCAAATTATTTCAAATTAATATACATTAAGCACTATGTCATGGTCATACCATGAATCAAGTCTAAGATGGATTACAAGCAAAACACAATTTACTAGAATTTAAATCATATTAAATCCATTTAATCTCTAGATTTGAAAACTCATCTAAATCCCAAATTAATATATATCAAAGATCAACTCATGGCCATTCTATTTACCAAGTCTAAAATGAGTTATATGCAAGCTATGATAAATCACTAATTTCTCAAATTAACAAAAGCCATGCACATAACTTATATTTCACACAAGAGCAAGTAAAACAACTTGGAAAATAAATTATAACACCCCTTACCTCACTAAAGAAGTGTTTCTCTAGAATCCGAGGCAAATCAACACAAAATGGCAAACCCTTCAAGGGTTATGTAGAGGAGGATGAGGGGAACAAAAAGTGTTACAAGCTTCATGGTCTAAGGTGAGTGGAAGGCCATAAAAAATCAAGGTCAAGGCCAAATGTTTCAAGCTCCATCCATGGAGGCTAGGGTTTTCTTTACAAGAGATGGAAGAGATAGAAATTAAGTGTGAAAGAATGTGAGTGGAGGAAATAGAAATACTCCACTCACTATGTGGTCTTACACCAAGGTCAACACACACAAGTCTTGGTCAATTGCACAAAAACCCTCATTAACAACATAATTCCAAAGTGGCCCAAAAATAATTGCAAGACTAAATTTAGTGCCTACACTTGTCACAAATCCAAGGCTCCATCCTAAGCTTAATCTCAAACCTACACTTGTCAACCATCCAAGCCAACAAGTGCACCAATCCTAGGCCAACAAGTGGGTGAATCTCCATCCTCCACATGTCATCATCCAAGGCATCAAAGTGTCCCCATACAAATGCCAACAAGTGGACCAATGAGAGTGTGACACTTGTCACACTTTTTGGAAATTGCAAAAAGGTCCTTTTTTTAAAATATCTTCCAAATTAAATTATAAAATGGTCCATAAGAAGAAAAATAATTACTTTACTGTAATTACACAAAAACCCCAAAAGTTTAGAATATTACAAAAAGGTTATACATCTATACCCTTTACAAGAAAAGTAAACACTTAGCATGCTTTTCTACAAAAGTGAAAATACACATAGCATGAAATTTAAATATCGTGGATGCATGCAAAACCAAAATCAAATCCGAACACAAAAAGTGAGGTTATGCTAACAAAGTGACAACCGATAAAAGACGAAAAGTGAATAGTGTCACAAAAGTGAAAATGTGAAAATGACTCGGTCCTCAAAGGAAGTCGTCAATCCAAGGAAAAGAGTCTCGAAAACCATCCCCGATCACTCAAGATAACATTAAGTGGTGAGAAACCGAACTCAGAAAGGAAAAGATCAACGGAAAAAAAAATATTCGTGAAAATCTGAGAAAAGGAAAGGAAAGAAAATGACCGGGTCATTACATTGGCTTCATGGAGTAGCCTAGAAAATTCTAGAGACCAAAAGAATGTCTCCATTTGGCCCATTTCTTTCCTTTTTTCCCTCATTTTTGGACAACCCCCACAAGGTCTCTTTCTCTCTCTATATTGCTCTCCCTTTTTTCTAAAATTTCTTCATGCTAGAAGAAGATTTGGTTAAGCTGGAGTTAGCAAATTATAGATCATTGCTAAGGCAACGTTTTGGTACCAGTATTGCAAGCTTTTGGTGGGATTTGAGTTTGGGGCTTGGAGCTAGGGCTTGCTAAGGCCTTGTTTGTTTTGCCATCTTGATGTAGGGGAAGTTTAACTTACAAATTCCTATGGTTTTAGTGCGTTCTTATGTATTTTCTTATATGAAAATCTTGTTATTACGAAGCTTGCTTAATTTGTGAATTTTTGATTGTGATATTGAGCATGAGATAGTATTGATCTAATTACTTGGGTTGAGAACATGAGGTCTCTTTATTTATGCCAAGCATGCAAATTTTCTATGATGAAATGTGAAAGTATAATTTGTATATTTAACTTCATGTTTTAGTACAATGATTATTATGATGTATATCATGATTTTTACATTGATAATGGTTGTATGACATTCATATTCTTGGCATGGGGGTGAGTTGAAAGGATAAAGGTTGATGTGGGAAAGAAGGCTAGAAAATGAGATGGTGATTTGTGTGGTAAGCCAAGGTGTTGGTTAGAAGGGTTTAGTGGGGTTGGGTTGGAAAGAAAGAAGGGGACACTTACATCTCTTGTTCAATGGTATGGTTTGTGAATTGGTAAAATTCATGTATGATTAATATGCCTCATAATCCCTTGATCCCTTTTCTTGATTCTCTTTCTTTGGTTACGACTCACAGGATTTTTAGGAATGTGATTTAGGCTATTCTTCTACTGAGCTGTTGAGCTCACCCTATTATTATTAACATTTTTTAGGAATTTGGAGATGTGCCGGTAAATGATATGCATCCATGGACATTAATGTAGTTAGGAATTCACTTCCATTTTGTTTATATTGAAGCCATGTAAATTTTGGCCATGGAGGCCTCATTCTTGTATTTAATTCTTTGGAAATTGTATAAATGATACTTATGTAATTCGATCTTTAAATGATGTATTGGGCTTGTATTCGGTTTATTTGAATGAATGAGAGTTTAATTATGTTTTTATACTGTCAAATGAAAGATTTGGGGTAGGTTTGAGCTTTGAATAAGGTTACATAATGACCAAAGTAGTGAAAATTTGTAAAAATCCAAGATTTTAAGCTTTCTGGGGCATTTTCAGGGTTCTGGGTGTTTAGAACTGGTTCAGCCCCAGTTGAACCGGTTTAAGGGGTACAAATGGTTCTCGAGTGGGCATACTAACCATCTTGAACCAGTTCAGGATTCCTGAACCTATTCAAGTCTCCCAGTGGACATTTTTCCCTTGTCAGCTTATCTGTTTTGAGCATATAATTTCGGATGGTCATAACTTCTTTGTTCCGATCCCAAATAGGGTCATTTTTTAGCCCATTTTCAAGGATTTTGAGTTAGCTTTCCAATGAGAGTAGCCCCATCTCCAAATTCCACTCATGTTGAGAGTTATGATTGTTTTAGTGGAACAATGTCAGAATTTGCCTTGAACCGGTAAGGGCATTTTTGGGAATTCATATCCGGTGACCGTAGAACTCACCGAGCTTCTTGGAATGACTAGAATAGTTTTTTTAAACTCATTTGACTAGTTTAAGGATGGATTATCCTTTCATATTGTAAAAAGACCATTTTACCCCTAGTATGTCCTTGGGTCTGGGTAAGGACCTGGTTAGTGATCTGGACCCCCGGTTTGGGTCCTTACAAATTTGGTATCAAAGCTTTAGGTTTAAAACCTAAGGATGATGGGTAGGGTTGACCTAGAGGAGTTAGAATTGGGTTTGACGGTGTTGCATGCTTATGTGGTTAGTTCTTGTTTAGTTAAAAAGCATGATTTGTTGTTATTTGATAAATACAGAAGCATGCCTAATTGTTGATGCTAAATGTTTGCAACTACTTGTATGAATAAATTTGTCTAAAGCATGCTTGATTTGCTACGTGTTTACTTGTTAATTGTTACTGTTGATGAAAGTATGCTTAGTTGACTACATGCTTAATTGTTAAGTGTTTAGTATTATTAAAAGCATGTTATATTAGTTCTTATTGCATGTAATTGAGCATGAGTTATGTAAAGCATATATTATAGGATGTGACAAATTTTATTTGAGCATGATAGATATAATCCTATTTTGGAACGTAGTCGCACGCTTAGCTTTACGTTGTGGTCGTCCATCCACTAGGGGTGGATGTATGCACGACTAGCGCGTTCCGTTGTTAACGAGTTTGAGGATTCGTGGTAGTGCTGTGTTGGGTTATGAAGGGTTTTGACCCACGTATGTGAGGATTTTGATCATTCCTATGTCTCTAAATGTCTTAGTTCTTATCGAACGAATAGTGTGAGCACTATAGCTCGTCAATTGAGCTATTTCAAGTATTCTTGTTTTGATCGTGTAGATGCTTTTGTAGAACTCTGTTTAAAGACGACATAAGGAGATGGATCCAAATGAAGTTGGGGAGTGAGCAGGTGAAGGGCCATCCCAACCAGATAGGGTTTTAGTGGGACAGGGCCGAGATAGAGTGGTGGATGATAATCCACAAGTACCGGAGGACGATGTTTTGTTAGCAAGGGCTATAGCCTCAGCTTTTTAGAATTTAGCGAGTACCACAGCTCCTCAAGTGGTACCATGACTGACTATTCAACCATAAGAGACAGAGATAGAGCGAAACCTTAGGTACTTGCTCTAGTTTAACAAACTCATGAAAGTAGCATTTGAGGGAGGTCCAGACCCGTTAGTTACAGACGATTGGCTGGATGAAGTTGAAAAACATTTCAGGGCAATAGACGTACCCGATGATAGGTTAAAAATCACTTTAGCTATGTATAAGTTCGTTAGCAACGCTGTAGCATGGTGAAAGATCATAACTAGCGTGCATGATATTGACAGTATGAGTTGGGATGCATTCAAGAATCTTTTCTTCGATAAGTATTTCCCATAGACTAAGAGACGAGAATTGAGGACACAATTTGACGGGCTTGAACAAGGTGACATGTCAGTGACAGAGTATGAGAATAAGTTCACTTCTCTTTCATGTTTCGCTATAGATGTGTTAGGGAATGAAGAGGAGAAGACATGGCGATTTATATACGGCCTAAATCGTTCTATTAGGCTGGGAGTGACATTTTTAGGATTAAAGAATTATTTAGAAGCGGTTACGAGAGCACTGATGACAGAAGCAGAAGCCAAAGATTGGCAAGAAAGAAATGGTATTATGGGTTCTCAGGGACGAGGTACAAGTGTGGGTACTTCTTCTAGGAGCCAGGATAGAAAGAGGTACAAAGGTGTTTCGTTGTTTTCTCAGGAGTAGCGGACGGCAGGTGCTACTCCTATTGTTGGTGTTTCTTTAGGGTCCTCTAGGACGAGTTTGGTTTGTTATCACTGTAAGCAGCCGGGACACCGCAAGGCGGAGTATCCTCTTGATCGACCTAGTTCCGGAGTTTGTTTTCGATGTGGTCAGTCGGGCCACGTGAAGAGGGATTATCCACAGAGGAGATGAGATATTACTATGATTAATTCTTGTGTAACGGGGGATACCTATGAGATTAGGCAGTTGCCTGTATACAGTTGTGCTGGATGTAACTGGGGCTATATGTGAGTTTTGTAATGGGGGTTACCTATCACTGTGTTATAAAGAGGGATACCTATGAGTCATGTCGGTTGTAACGAGGGACACCTGTGAGCCGGCATGTGTTGTAATGGGGGATACCTGTGAGTCATGTCAGTTGTAACGAGGGACACCTGTGAGCCGGTTTATGTCGTAACTGGGAATACCTGTGAGTCGTGTCGTGTTGTAATGGGGGCTACCTATGAGTCATGTCATGTTATAATGATAAGCGCCGAATATTATATATTCAAGCGCCCTAAATTGCATTAGTAAAGTCCGTTGTATGTTAATTTATGTAGATTATCTTCATTTCTATGTTTTTATGCATTTTCAGGTCCATTTGCCAAAAAAGGAGCAAAATCAAGGCTTTGTGGAGTTTTGGCCATCAAAAGGCACAATTCTGAATTTCTGGCAGCAGTGGAGTCAGGACTTTGCTCACCATTTTGACCTTGCAAACTCGAGAACTGGACTTCCATTATAAAATGGCATATTTAGAGCTCTGAATCAGCTTTCCAAATCTTCAAGAAGTTCGTCATTCGGAGCTCGGACCAGAGAGTTATGGCCTTGTTACCAGAGGTGCGCAGAACTGCCTGGCAGCAATGAAATTCTGCCTTGATCTTCATTTTCGACCAATCATCCTTGAGAATTGGATCTCCACCAAAACATGAAGTTTTTAGAGCTCTGAATTAGCTTTCCAAATCTTTAAACGGTTCATCATTTGGAGTTTAGAGCACAAAGTTATGACCGTTTTACCAAAGTAGGTCCGGGATGAGCAAACCAAGCATAGGGCATTCTGGCCAATTTTCGAGTGCTCGAGGCCTAATTTCGAGTGCTCGAAATTAGGGCAGATTGCTTCACGAGATCAGCAGTGGAGTTAGGACTTTACTCGCCATTTTGACCCAGAAAACTCGAGAACTGGACTTCCATCATAACATGAAAGATTTAGTGCTCTGAATTAGCTTTATAAATCTTCAAACGGTTCATCATTCGGAGCTCGGAGCAGAGAGTTATGGCCTTGTTACCAGAGGTGCGCAGAACTGCCTGGCAGCACTGAAGTACTGCCTTTCTCCCCATTTTCGACCAACCAGACTTGAGATTTAGGTCTTCATCGAAACATGAAGTTTTTAAAGCTCTGAATCAGCTCTCCAAATCTTTAAACGGTTTGTCATTCGGAGTTCGGAGCGCAAAGTTATGGCTGTTTAACCAAAGTAGGTCTGGGCGGAGCAAGTGAAGCATGGGCATTTTTACACTAAATTCGAGCGCTCGAGGCCTTGCTTAGAGTGCTCGAATTTGGGGCAGAATTGCCTTCGGGAATTCTCATTTTGGCAGCCACTTGTGCATTGGTTTCCTCATTTTCTACTTACTTCTTTATGAGGTGGTTGGGGATGTTTTTTTTGGAGGAGAGAGAGAGCTTTGTTGAAGGAGATAAGGCAAGGAAGGCCACACATATCATTATCCTATATTCTACAAGATAGAGGAGAGAGAAGAGAGCAAGAAGAAGAGGGTTCTTGGAGCAAAAGGAAGGGAGCTCGAAAATGGAGGAAAAGGGCAAGCTTCTTCCTTCTTCTAGCTCACTCATGGGTAACTAAACCTCATCTAGGGAGGTGATGAAGCCTCCCCTTTTGTTCATGTTCTAGATTAGGTTCTATTTTAGGGATTATAATGTATAAACTTTGGTCTTTTCATAGTTTAAGAGCTTATTACTTCTTGTAATGAATATTCATGTTTAAATGATTGATGTGAGTTATTTAACTTGTCTTGATGATTCTTACATTAGTCTTATTGCTTTTATTTTCATAGTGACAATGAAGATATTAACTATGAATGGTTTTCAAGGCATGTTGATTTTGAAACTTGATATTCTATTGCTTAGGTACCTCCTTTGATGGATTATGCTTGATTCTTACCTTCATGTGCTTCATCATTTGATTGAATGCTTGATGGTCTTTTACTTAAGTTAATGTATTTGATACTACACCCTAGTCTAGGTAGTCCAAATGTGTTGTCTTTTGATAGACCATTCTTGTTTTAATCTCATGAACTTCTTATTGGTTATGAAGCAACTATGTGTTGCTACATAATTCTTGATCATTGCTTATATAGTGTTTATCCCCAATTTAGTCTTGATTTAGCATGTATTTAGGGCGTAGGTGGATTCACTTCTCTAGTTTCCCCTTTTATTATCTCTAACTCTCATTTACTAACACTATTATTTTATGCACTTTGAATTCCTAATTTAAGTGACAACAAACAAACCCTCTATGAACACCCCTTATCACTCTAAAATGACTTTAGACACTTAGGTTGCCTTAAGACTAGCGCAGTCCCAGTGGTTCGACTTACCCGACCAATAGCCCTATTTTACAATGATTCGTGCTATTGCGAAGGTTGATGTATAGTTGATCAACCGATCAATTTTTGGCGCCGTTGCCGGGGACTGCAAACGGTTTAGCAACCAAAGTTTAGGGTTAAATTTAGTCTGATTGTGCATATTGTGTCTTGTGAATATTCCTTGTATGTTTTGATCATCTTCGTGTTGTAAGATTCTAGGGACTCGAAGCTCGCCGTGGGATTGCTAGCAAATTGTAAGTCTAGAGGACCCCAGGTAAGTCTCTTGACTTCTAGTTTCGCATTGTGAATATTGTGTATGTGTTTAATTTAGTTGTGAAGCCCTTGTCGAGGCTCTTAACTTGTTTATATTTTGTATTCAAGCATCGGTCCTTGTCGTGGCCATTTACATTTTCTGTCTTGATAATTGAGGAGAAAGGGAACATCGTATGTGGAGTTGTGGTTGATGAATTGCTTTGTTGAGTATATGCTTTGTTGTTGATGTTCGGTCGTAGGTCACTTTCCTTACCCACAATCGATTCTCCCATTGATATTAACTCTCTTGAAAGAACTCTTAGACGGAACCTTAGGGAACCCACTCTTATAAGGGACCTTGGAACTGAATTCAATATAATGGGGGATAACGTAGGAAATCCGGGGAATGAAAGGGCTGAAATTCCTAATATCGAGCCAATGACTCTTAGAGATCATTTCATTCCTACCACCTATGCTTCTCCATCTTGCATAGTGATGCCAAACATCGATGCCGCTCAATATGAGATCAAGTCTAGTACCATTCAAATGCTTCCATCATTTCATGGCTTTGATAATGAAGATCCATATAAGCATCTTGATGAGTTCCTTGAAATCTGTTCGACCATCCGGTTGAGAGGTTTTCCGGACAATGCACTTCATCTCCATCTTTTCCCATTCTCCCTAAAGGATAGGGCAAAATATTGGTTGAACTCCCTCGCTCCCAACTCTATTACTTCTTGGGCTCAATTGCAACAAGAATTCCTTAAGAAGTATTATCCGGTGAGTAAAACCAACCAAATGAGGCGTTCCATTCTAAGCTTTTCTCAAATTGATGGAGAACAACTCCATGAGACTTGGGAAAGGCTACAAGATCTTCTTCGGAAATGTCCTCATCATTTGATCCCAAAATGGCAATTAGTGCAAGCTTTCTATGCCGGTTTGACCGACACCCATAGATTTATGGTTGACTCTTCTTGTGGTGGGATGTTCATGTCCAAGAATGCGGATGAGGCTTGGACCTTACTTGAGAATTTGAGTGAAAATTCACTTCAACACAATTCTCGTAGGGCTCCGACCGCAACCACTCCAAACAACACCAACCCTTGTCAACCAAAGTCAATAAGGGAGGAATCATCTCAAGTGGATGCCATCGCTCATAAATTCTACCAATTGATGGCACCACATCTTCCTCCTTCATTGTCTCAAAATTCGGCAAGTTCGGTTTGTGCCTCATGTAATAGTCCATTTCATCTCTCGGAAGATTGCCCCACACCTGAGCAATTTCCCAATCCCAACCAAGAGCAAGCTAATGCCATGTTCTCACGGCCCGGGAACAATCCATATTCCAACACCTACAATCCGGGTTGGCGAGACCATCCGAATTTTTCGTGGAGGCAACAAGCCCCACAAAATTCCCAACTTCAAAATCAAGGGCCTCAAAATCAGCCCTCTTCTCAATATCAAGGTAGACCTTTCCAAGCCTCTTCAAGCTACCAACCTCCATACAATCCAAATGTCTCCACTCAACCTTCTGTGAATCCAATTGATGAGATAGTGGCTGCAAACAAGCAAATGATGGAATCATTAAATGTGCAAATGATGGAATCATTAAACAAGCAAATCATAGATTCCAACAAGCATCTCTTGACATCCTTGCAACCTACTCTCCAAATGGTTCACTCCCATACTCAATCCATAGCTAGGCTCGAAAATCAAATGGGACAAATAGCTAACCAAGTGAACCAACTTCTTCAAAAAGACAAGGGTAAGCTTCCCGCTCAACCATTTGAAAATCCTAGAGGAATGCATGTGATTGATGAAACCCCTCCTCCGAGTGGGCCGACTCATGAACAAGTTCAAGCTATCACCACCCTTCGGAGTGGTAGAGTGGTTGACAACAAGGTTGATGGAGACACAAGTGAGAAAAACCCTCCATTGAAAAATCCAAATTCAAGCTCTTCAAGTCCAAATCCAAGTTCTTCTTGTCCAAATACCATTCACGGAAGTCCCACGCATGTCACCCCAAATGTGGAAACTACTTATGAGCCAAAAGCTCCGTTCCCTCAACGTCTTCAAGAGTCGACACATTTTGGGAATAAAAATTGCAAAATTCAAGACATGTGGGAGGTCTTTAGGCAAGTAAAGATCAATCTTCCTCTCTTGGATGCTATCAAGCAAATTCCTCCCTATGCAAAATTCCTTAAGGATTTGTGCACTCAAAAGCGCACTTCCAGAAGTCATTTACCAAAGAAAGTGAGGTTAACCGAAAATGTTAGTGCGATCATTCAGCACAGCACTCCTCCGAAGTATAAGGATCCGGGTGCCCCCACAATCTCTTGTGTCATTGGTGACAACAAAATCGAGAGGGCCCTCCTTGACTTAGGAGCTAGTGTGAATTTGATTCCATATTCGGTTTACCTACAACTTGGTTTGGGAGATCTAAAGCCAACTCCGATAGTGTTGCAATTTGCTGATCGATCTATTAAGCAACCACGGGGAATTATTGAAGATGTGATCATAAAAGTGGACAAATTCTACTTCCCGGTAGACTTCGTGGTTCTTGATACGAAACCAGTCCATGATCCAAGAAAACACATTCCCATAATTCTCGGACGTCCTTTTCTAGCTACAGCTAATGCTTCCATTAACTGTAGATCCGGATTGATGGATATCTCTTTTGGGAATATGAATGTTAAGCTCAATATCTTCAATGCTGTGCAACTTCCTTCAGATGACAATGAGTGTTTTGAAATCACTATTGCTGATGAACACATTCAAAATCCAATCCCACCTCCTTCAACGGAGGATCCCCTACATGCTTGCTTGGTCCCTTTTGATTTTGAGGATTTTGGTGTGGACAAATCCATTCGGGAAGTCAACTCCTTGCTTGATATTCCATCACCATTTTCCTCTCCTTTATGGGAAGCACCAAATCCATCTCTATCGTGGGATTGTCCATCTCCTTCAATTTCTTCACCGGAGTTACCTCAACATTTTGAGGGTGAACCACCGGACAAAGGTAAGGAAAATGTTGACAAGTTGCTGAAAATTCTTCCAATCATTCCAGCCCAATCTAGAATCATTGTCCATGATACTCAACCTGTGAACAAACCATTTGAGTACAATGAGGTATATGACTTGGAGATTGCAAATATGAAAGGTCATGATCCTACCATTGTTAGTCAAAACAATGACATTCAACGAGCCTCCATAATCTCGAACAAGCAACACCTTTGCTTAAATCTGAAAATAAAAGAAGTGAGATTAAAAGCGATGCTCAAATCCTCTAAGGCCAACCTTGTTTCTCTTCGGAAGGATCAATATCCCTCACCATTCATTGATCCAAGTCTGAGACCATATGAAGGAGGCAAGTTGCATACGGAGCGTTAAGGATCCATTTCTCCAATGGATCCTGATCCTGGTTCGTCTAGCTATCGACATTAAATTTAGCAAAGCAAGGGAAGAAATTCTTTCGATGTTCCAAGCTTCCCTCATTTCAATTGCCTGAGCCTTGAAATTTTCCGGGAAATGGTTTCGAAAAGCCAAAAATTTGATTTTTCTGGAATGCTCTTTAATTGTGTTTCACAATTTTAGACCGGCTTATTAGACCTTCTCAACTCCTGTTTTCATTCCCGCAAGTTTCCGGCTCTATCAGACAATTTTCTCGGACTTTCGACATGGCACTCACATGCATAGCCTCTCATCTTCAATGCATTGTTGGATCATGGTTCCTCAAAATCATCCATGCATTTGTGTGATGTTGCGAAAGTTTGAAAAGTTTCTTAATTTCATTTATGCAGTAGAGAGTAGTTACAAGGTCTCAAAATTTTCCCAAATTTCATCCATGCATTTGAGATGAAGTGCAAAGTTTAAATTTTTCCATGCATTGAATTAAAATGGAGTTGCTAAGTTTTAAAAAAAAATTCCATGCATCAGAGAAAAGTTGCCAAGTTTAAAAATTTTCTACATTCATCCAAGCATTGGTGCACAATTGCAAAGTTTGAAGAATTTTCAAAAAATTAATCCATGCATTGGATTGACATTGCAAGTTTTAAAAATTTTCCA
Source organism: Cornus florida (assembly GCF_030987335.1). Lineage (NCBI taxonomy): Eukaryota > Viridiplantae > Streptophyta > Magnoliopsida > Cornales > Cornaceae > Cornus > Cornus florida. The sequence goes on along the minus strand of NW_026775577.1, from coordinate 80,058,351 downwards.
TGAATTGTGTGATGTTGCATTGAAGAGATATTCAAAAATTCCAAAATTTTCAAATTCATTCAAAGTCTGGAAATTTTCCAAAGATGATGCAATTTGAAAATTTTCTTCAGTACATTCAAGCATTATGAGACAATTTGAAAATTTTCAGACATTCTTCCATTCCATGGGAATGACATGCAAAATTTTTTTTTGTTTCCAAGTCGCCAACTTGCAAAATTCCTGGAATGATGTTGCAAATGCATCAAAATGCATGAAAATGCATGCAATAGTGCTCACTGTCTCCCATGGAATGAGATTGCAAATGCAAATGCATGGAATTTCCATGCATGGACTCCATTTTGAACAACTTCCATTTCCATGTTGCTCACATTCCATATTCCATTGCAACAAATTCAACTTCTATGGTGCTCACTGTCTTGCATGTTTTCCCTTTCACTCATTGCTTCAGTCCTCACAGCCGAGCTCACCCCCTAGCCTACTGAGCCAATTTCGTGCCCTCCAAATCCCATTCAGATTGCTCCAAATTACCATACCAATTTTGCATGCTCACTGCCCAAGTTTGGAGTGCTCTAGCTTCCATTTGGATTGCTCCAAACTTCTCCACCATCATTCCGAGGCTGCTGCTTGTCTTTAGAGCACTCTAATTCCATTTTAGATTGCTCTAAATGTGAACCAATCTCATCCCAAGCTACTGCCTTTATTTAGAGCACTCTAGCTCCCATTTGGAGTGCTCTAAATGTGAACCACCATCCCTCTCGGCCTCACACCATTCAACCATCATCAACCTCTCATCCACATCTTCCATTAACCACAAATAATGGGCCTTGTGTTCTCCATTGTTGGGTAAGTGTCTACCCTCTTTTTCTTTCAATTTTTGATCAATGGAGGATGGGATTGCTTGTGTGAAGGATTTGTGATTGTTTGGGAGTTGTGTATTGCATTTGCAGGGCCAAATTTTTGGATTTTCTCATCTCTAATCAACCTTTGGCCCTCTTCCTTTTTGTCTTGCACACCACGTGTTTGACGAATTGCCTAAGCCAACTTTATCTCTCTAAATGCACGGCTTTTGGCTTTGTTTTGTTTTCCATTTTACACTTATGACTCATGTGTGCCAATTTGTATTTTGTATGGATTTTTACCTTGCAATCACATTCGTCTTAGTGTTTTCATTTCTGTTTTGATTTTTTTTCTTAAGAGACCTATGCTTTCACCTGTGTACATTAGTTCTGTCTTGATAGGTCTTCATGTCCAAGTTTGGGGGACGCCGTTGCGCACTCACATGGCTGAACATCTACGTCGTCGTCACTCCACTTGGTATTATTGTTCTTTTACCCTCTTTGCGCTTATTTTGATTTACTTGTCTTCTCACATTGAGGACAATGTGACATTCAAGTTTGGGGGTGCATTTATGTATTTTTGGTTTTACATTTTTGCTAAGCAATGATAATGGAATTTGAAACTTGTTGGAGATGAAAGCATATGTTTAAAACTTTGTGTATAGAAGCAGCTGATATTTTTGAAAATAAAGAAAATTTGAGTTGAAATGATCATGTAGATTCAAATTAGTCTGTATAAATGTCTCAATTAAATTCTCGCTGGATTTGACACTCTTTTAAGCTTCACAATGCACAGGTGCACATTGGAAACTTAACTGTGAGGCATGCAACTTGATTGACCTTGACCTTGCCCTAGTTAATCTGATTTGATGAACCTAATGGATGAATACTTTTGGCATGAATCTAAAAAAAAAAAAAAAAAACTGAAAAGGAAAGAAAATAATGACCAGTTGACGTTCGTAACCTTTCCAACTCGAGCTATTAAGCCCTAGGAGTGTCTCTACACTTAACACCCTAAAGCCATCTGGTTTGGGAGTTGTTGGCCTAACGCTTGCTACAAGGGTTGGTTAGAAAGCTTAAAGGACTTAAACATTGCACGGTCATTAAAAAAAAAATAAACTGGTAATAAACATGGTTCGTTGGAGTTCGTAGCCTTTCCAACTTGAGCTATTAAGCCCTATGGAGTGTCTCTACACTTAACACCCTAAAGCCATCTGGTTTGGGAGTTGTTGGCCTAACGCTTGCTACAAGGGTTGGTTAGAAAGCTTAAGGGACTTCAGCATTGCACAACCATTCTATGTTTCGCTTGAGTTACAATAAATTGTCAACAAGCAACAAAAGTTGTCTTGTAAATAAAATCATGCCTTAGGGACCTCATTTAAAGGGGAATTCAATGATTTGAAAACTTGCGCTTTGGAATTGGAAAAGAAAGTAAAAGCCGCATGTTGAGAATCTAATTCACTTTCACTGAAGCTAGAGTTGATTTCCATTCAAGAGATGATAATTGAGTTATTTATATAGACTTTGATGTTGATGCATGTATGTGGAAATGTATTTAGCCAATTTTTGTATCAACGCTTCATATATGCAAGGTAGTCTTCCCAATGACCCCATCTCCAGCTCTTTTTCTATTTCAAGTTATTTTTTGAGCAATGTATATATCTTATTTTACCATGGATGATATTTTTGCAGTAGCAAGCCCATGGTTGTCTTTTCATTAAATTTTTCATTGTAGTTTTGCTAAGGGACTAGCAAAATGTAAGTTTGGGGGTGTGATAAGCGCCGAATATTATATATTCAAGCGCCCTAAATTGCATTAGTAAAGTCCGTTGTATGTTAATTTATGTAGATTATCTTCATTTCTACGTTTTTATGCATTTTCAGGTCCATTTGCCAAAAAAGGAGCAAAATCAAGGCTTTGTGGAGTTTTGGCCATCAAAAGGCACAATTCTGAATTTCTGGCAGCAGTGGAGTCAGGACTTTGCTCACCATTTTGACCTTGCAAACTCGAGAACTGGACTTCCATTATAAAATGGCATATTTAGAGCTCTGAATCAGCTTTCCAAATCTTCAAGAAGTTCGTCATTCGGAGCTCGGACCGGAGAGTTATGGCCTTGTTACCAGAGGTGCGCAGAACTGCCTGGCAGCAATGAAATTCTGCCTTGATCTTCATTTTCGACCAATCATCCTTGAGAATTGGATCTCCACCAAAACATGAAGTTTTTAGAGCTCTGAATTAGCTTTCCAAATCTTTAAACGGTTCATCATTTGGAGTTTAGAGCACAAAGTTATGACCGTTTTACCAAAGTAGGTCCGGGATGAGCAAACCAAGCATAGGGCATTCTGGCCAATTTTCGAGTGCTCGAGGCCTAATTTCGAGTGCTCGAAATTAGGGCAGATTGCTTCACGAGATCAGCAGTGAAGTTAGGACTTTGCTCGCCATTTTGACCCAGAAAGCTCGAGAACTGGACTTCCATCATAACATGAAAGATTTAGAGCTCTGAATTAGCTTTCTAAATCTTCAAACGGTTCATCATTCGGAGCTCGGAGCAGAGAGTTATGGCCTTGTTACCAGAGGTGCGCAGAACTGCCTGGCAGCACTGAAGTACTGCCTTTCTCCCCATTTTCGACCAACCAGACTTGAGATTTGGGTCTTCATCAAAACATGAAGTTTTTAAAGCTCTGAATCAGCTCTCCAAATCTTTAAACGGTTTGTCATTCGGAGTTCGGAGCGCAAAGTTATGGCTGTTTAACCAAAGTAGGTCTGGGCGGAGCAAGTGAAGCATGGGCATTTTTACACTAAATTCGAGCGCTCGAGGCCTTGCTTAGAGTGCTCGAATTTGGGGCAGAATTGCCTTCGGGAATTCTCATTTTGGCAGCCACTTGTGCATTGGTTTCCTCATTTTCTACTTACTTCTTTATGAGGTGGTTGGGGATGTTTTTTTTGGAGGAGAGAGAGAGCTTTGTTGAAGGAGATAAGGCAAGGAAGGCCACACATATCATTATCCTATATTCTACAAGATAGAGGAGAGAGAAGAGAGCAAGAAGAAGAGGGTTCTTGGAGCAAAAGGAAGGGAGCTCGAAAATGGAGGAAAAGGGCAAGCTTCTTCCTTCTTCTAGCTCACTCATGGGTAACTAAACCTCATCTAGGGAGGTGATGAAGCCTCCCCTTTTGTTCATGTTCTAGATTAGGTTCTATTTTGGGGATTATAATGTATAAACTTTGGTCTTTTCATAGTTTAAGAGCTTATTACTTCTTGTAATGAATATTCATGTTTAAATGATTGATGTGAGTTATTTAGCTTGTCTTGATGATTCTTACATTAGTCTTATTGCTTTTATTTTCATAGTGACAATGAAGATATTAACTATGAATGGTTTTCAAGGCATGTTGATTTTGAAACTTGATATTCCATTGCTTAGGTACCTCCTTTGATGGATTATGCTTGATTCTTACCTTCATGTGCTTCATCATTTGATTGAATGCTTGATGGTCTTTTGCTTAAGTTAATGTATTTGATACTACACCCTAGTCTAGGTAGTCCAAATGTGTTGTCTTTTGATAGACCATTCTTGTTTTAATCTCATGAACTTCTTATTGGTTATGAAGCAACTATGTGTTGCTACATAATTCTTGATCATTGCTTATATAGTGTTTATCCCCAATTTAGTCTTGATTTAGCATGTATTTAGGGCGTAGGTGGATTCACTTCTCTAGTTTCCCCTTTTATTATCTCTAACTCTCATTTACTAACACTATTATTTTATGCACTTTGAATTCCTAATTTAAGTGACAACAAACAAACCCTCTATGAACACCCCTTATCACTCTAAAATGACTTTAGACACTTAGGTTGCCTTAAGACTAGCGCAGTCCCAGTGGTTCGACTTACCCGACCAATAGCCCTATTTTACAATGATTCGTGCTATTGCGAAGGTTGATGTATAGTTGATCAACCGATCATATAACAGGGGACATTTGTGAGTCGTGTTGCATGGTTGTCTGTGAGTCATATTGTATGGTTGTCCATGAGTCATGTTGCATAGTTACCTGGAAGTCATGTCGCATTATCACATGTGCGTCTTGTCATGTTGTTGTCAATGCATCATGTCATGTTGTAACGGGGGCTACCTGTGAGTCATATCATGTTGTAATGGGGGATACCTGTGAGTCTGGTACAATAACGGGGGTTACTTGTGATTGTGTAGCTTGGGATACCTGCGAGTTTTGTAGCTGGGGATACCTGCGAGTTTTGGTAGAGGGGGATACTTGCGAGTTCTGTAGCGGGGGATACCTACTAGATTGGGTGTAACAGGAGGTACTTGCACACAATTGTTCTAGTAACAGAGGCTACCCGTGAGTTTGGGCAGAGGCTTATACACTTTGTGTAGTGTCGGGTTCATCTGTGCCAGGATGGTGGACATATCCTATAGTGTGGTTCCAGACTGGGTGACGTTGATGATGCTTAGTGTGAGCCCTTGGGGCAGGATATAAATCAAGAAGTTTTGTATGGGTTTCATGTTGTAATGATGTACCGGTTGTAACCATTATGTATTAAAACAGTGACGTATTTGTAAGAATATGTGTGAATTCACAGACGATTTTATTGGATAATGATGTGATTTCTTGAGCAATTGAGCTTTTATGCATTGGCTTTGTTAATAGAATGGTGACAAAAAGGTTTTTAGTCATGCTACTTTAAAGGTTTTTGATATGGTTGGTGTTACGTAGTTGTTTCTCTGAATGGAAGCTGTAGATTACCGTTTGTTAGGTTCTTCTTTGGGTAGGATGAACGCGATGTCTTAGGAGTCATTATCTAGCCTTAGTGTTGGGAAGGGGCACTGTTCCCTTTTTATGATTTGATCTTGATCGTTCGGCTTACCTCCACGGTAGGAGGTGAAGTCTTTGGTTTTGAACGATTCGTTCCGAGAGGTTGTGACTGATGCGATGTGATGCTTGACTTGTTTACCGGTGTGGACGTTTTCTTAGGGTTTTGGAGCTAGTAGTGGCGTCTAGTAATTGTGATGTGACTCGTGTGTTGGGAATGGTTAAACTGTGTGTCTAGAGTAGATATAGAGATTGGTGTGTATGTATACTTGAGGATTAGACCTGAAGACAAGAACGATGTTGATGTTGAGGTCAGATGGACGATGGGAATGGCCTGGCCAACCATTTCTCTGAGTCAGTCTTTCCTTAACATAATATCGGGTTAAAGGTTAACGAAAATTAATTTTATTATGCTTAGTGACAGCCGGAGTACGGTGTTGTGCATTGCATATGTGTGGTAGTATAATCCTATTTTAGAGTGAATCTCGCTTGGGGTTGATGGTATTCTTTGTACGTGTTCAGTTCACTTGTTGTGGATGGTGGTGTACTCAGTATGGGACTACATGTCTAAGGAGTTTCTGTTATTGGATCAGTTGATCCTTGAGCTATGCTGATGGGTTGTTTTCCCGGGTACCTAATGGTATATTTGATAGGTTAGAATGGTTCTCTCGATTATAATCGTGGGTGTTCAGCTATGATACAGTTAGTGAAGGCAGTAGTTATTAGGGATTGTTTTAAGAGTTTTTTTGGGAATGCGGGTTGAGCTCGCGTATTGGCTCGTTAAGCGGTTTAGCATGGATTAAATGAAGCGCTGGTGCAGTCATGTCAAAACACCCCAAATTACATATAAAAAGTGTGGCCAAGTTTAAATTTATAAAATGCCACTACTATCTCTAACTACTAATATAGCTAGGGTGAGTAGGGATCGTCCCAAGGGATTGGGTGCGTGCTTGAAATGGAAACAAGATTGGACTAGTAGGTCAAGTGATCAAAAGGTGTTTTGATTGGTTAATTAAACTATAATGAAAATAAATTCAATACAAGGCAATTAAAATAAATAAAGGGTAGAGAACAAAAGAGAGAGGTCTTGGGATCTAGAGGTCACCACTAAACATCACCATTTCAGATACTCAATGTGTAATGAATGAGGGGAAATATGTGTTGCAATATAAAGAGGTGTGATTGATTGAATCAACAAGCATGGATTGACTAATTAAGTATACATAGTCTAGATAACCTAGTGAAGAGCACAATATATCAAACTAAGCCATTATTCCTTCCTTTAAGCTCACATCAACACACTAACAAGTTAGAGAATTATACTACTTGCATTTATAAGTATGGAATATTAAACAGCAAACATGGATTGTCCTCACATCTAAGAAAGTAAAGTAACTACACTACATCTAAGCTAAGGACGTGAAAATTAAACTAATTAATCTAAGATAGAGGCACAATCCATCAAGAAATGAGTATGAACTATTAAACAAATCACAAGAGTATTCTATTTAAGCACTATGCCTTGACAATCTCTAGATTCATAGCATTAATACATATAAACATGTATCAATATCATAAAACCAAGAGATAAACATATGAACATCTATTCTAGCATACATAGACATATAGATAGAATGAAATGATCAATTGGAAGTATTAATCAACACAAATCATTGTTAAAAAACAAGATTCATATATAAATCAAATGTCAAGACAAGATTACAACACAAATACCCTCAAAATACAAAACATCTAGGTCTAGAAGGCATGCTTAGGGCTAACTCTAGCCCCAAGAAGATGTTTAACCACTCATTGATGTAGTCATCCAACCCTCAAGGGCCATCTCCGTGGTAGAAATGCTCTTCTTCTTGATGGAAACCATAGATGAATGGAAGAACTCCCAAATAGTGTATATCTCTCTATGCTCTAGCCTCCTCTCCAATATAGTATATGATGATATGATATGAGAGATATTGAGATATGATGTAAAAATGGCTCAAAATCCTTATATAGATAACTCAAGTGTCACACCTAATGGTCAAGTCTCGTACACTAGGGTCCCTTTAATGATTGCACCATGAGCCATCTTTTAATGAGCTAGACTCTGTTTTATTTCAGACTTGAGGAGGTTCGATTGATCGAATTCAGATGAGATCGATCGAACTCTGGCCAGATCCATCGAAGTAAGGCTAGATCGATCAATCCTTGGCAGCGCCTTTTTGGAATAAGACAAATCTAAGATATTTTTGGGATATTTTGGAAAAAAGACAAAAGTGGTAGGTGGGGATAAGATCAAGGAAGTTCGATCGATCTGAAGAAAGTTGGATCGATCGAAGATGGAAATTCTTGAGGATTAGGACAAGGTGTTTGATCCATCTTGGTAGGGTTGGATCGATCACTGTGAGATCGATTAAAAATATGTCTAATCGATCGAAGCTTGCTGCTTTCCACCACTTTGTTTCCACTTTGCTCCATTCTTCCATTTAGCTTGAGATTGCTTTTTTTATGCTCTAATTTGGCTGAATTGACTTATTTTGGTGATAAGCGCATGAAAGGGCAATAACATGAAATTAGTCTAAAACGGTAAAATAAGATAGATAAATGTCCTAGAATACTTGAGCTTAAGAGGTTTAAATGCACACTTTTCAGTGGTTATCACACCTCCAAACTTAAATATTGCTAGTCCCTAGCAATGAACTACAAAGTATAGGAATGAAATGAACGACTATACAACTATGAACTAGAAAGCAATAAATGGATAACGCCACTCTCGTAGGGAACACGATTGCATTTAGCATATGCAACAAGCCTTTTAAACCCCTAGGTTACCCCTAGTGGACAAGTGAAGTCTCGTGAGGGTTTCTAGAAATAATACCCACAAACATTAAGCTCATTCTCACAAAAGAGGCATCAATATTGCAAACAATCATTGGGAAGAAAAGTACCTCAAGTATGCAATTTTTCAACCCTTTCAAAGCAATCTCCCAAAGTCTCAACATCAAACAAGCAAGTATAGTCCTCCACACATCAAGAAAATGATCATGCAAATCAAAACAACTCTAGAATCCTTTTTGAGTGGACCGGCATCAAATATGTTGCTATCTAAGCTAACTAAAGAAATGATCACATCCTTACCCTCAAACTAACACACAAATCTAGTACCGATCATCAAGACAAAGAGTGGACCTTTTATTAAAACTTTATTGTTCTAGGTACGCTTATTCTTTTTACTCGATTTTTTTTATTTTTTATTTTTTATTTTTTATCCCTAAGGATCAAAGATGGAAGCATAGTGCAATGTGTTGATCTATTAAGCTTTCTAGCGATCCATGAGGTCGAGCATTAGGTCAATGACTCCTAAACTAGACGGCTTTAGGGCATTAGGTGTTCTAACACCCCTAAGGACTTACAAGCTCAAATCAACTAGGCTATAAATCAAAACAACCTCCACCTAATCATTTCCCACTTCTCACCTTTTGGGAGAAGTCCTCACTTATTTATTTATTTATTTATTTTTTTTGTAGCAAGTTCAATTATTAACCTAGAGTTTGGGCCCTCCACCTTTCGGCGCGAGAAATTCAATGCTTGATGAGGCTAGATCCTGGCTACTCAATGAAAATGGATTAATATCCACCTTTATCAAGAATAAAAACTTTCAATGCACTACTAGCCCAATTGAGATATAACTAAATCAATAATCAACAAAGCATGCACCCCACAAATGAATGCTAACGTGTGCCTGTACTAGTGTAGAATCCTAGAGTGAATTTCAAAATAATCACAAAATTAGGATGATGTGGGCCATAAGTGCAAGCATGATATCAATCTTTCAAAAAAATTTACTCCTACATGGCATCCATAAGGCAAACAAGGAGTATTGGACTATCAAGTCAAACAATTTTTAAATTTTAAGCAATATAGTCCTCAAAAGATCAAAATCATAGCTAGTTATGCACCAATCATAGAAAAATCCCTCAAATACATAAGTCATGCTTAAAATTTTGAATTGAAAGCAAACACTACAAATAACACCCATTACGCCTAAACTTAAACGCCACAGTGTCCTCAATATGCAAAGAGAACAAAGGAAAGAGTATACCAGTGCAGCTAAGGTAAAGAATGGCCGGGACATAAGTATCCAAAGTGAGGTTGACTGTAGTCCTGAATAGATGGCACTGGGAGAAAAGCTGATCAGATAACAAAGGGGATAATAACCGTGCACAGTGGACATGTAAGTGTAAATGGGATAATAAATGAACTAAGGAGAGAGGAATAAAGATGGTCCTGAAAAATTTTGGGCAGCATTCTCTTACTGAAGTCACTAGAATGCACCTGATAATGGAGTCAATCATAGATAAATAGATCAATATAAGAACCTGACATCCAAAAATAGCATGCATATGACAAAGAAAATAAAAGTAATGTAAGGTACAACACAGGATCTGGGCCAACAGACTGGTCGCAAAAATAACAGTATCAATGTCAAAGTAATAGTCAAATAGCACAAATATATAAAATGATGAAAGAGATAAAGATATAGATCAAGCAGAGTTGGTCGAATGAGCAGGGCATGATCCCCAGATATCTCTAGAAATGCCCTATAGAGCAGTCAAGATGTCGAAGCAGAGAGTAGTCACGTCTGCTCAGAGAGAGACAATCGCGTCCTCCAATGTCTGGATACGCTCTCCTAGGCTAGGTGTCAGAACTAGAGCGTCAGGGATGACTGGATCATGAAACTGAGGTACATCTTTACTTGACTCCTGAGAGTGTAATGGTGACCCTACCAGAGAGTGATGTGGTGACTCTGCTGGAGGCTCTCGCTCCAAGTCTATATCCATATGTGCGTCCGCAGCCACCGGTAGGTCTGCTGGATCATCTATTGCTGCCTGCTACTCCATCTCTGCTAGCTCTGCCTCTGCAGCCTCATCTGCTGCTAAGATGGCCTCTTATTCTAAACTCTTTATAAGAGCATTATTGTTTTTGTTCCAATCCATCTTGCCATAGTGGCAAGCCCCTGACTCAATATGCTATGCCATATAAAAAGGATAATGCTGGTCTCGGAGGATCTGGGTAATAAGATGTCCAAAGGGGAGGAAAGTGGCTCGCCCAGGCTTGGCCTTGCTAATGTAACTCACATATAGCCTCTCATCATAACACTCTAGTAGAGTGCAGGAATAGAGAACCAATGGCTTGTATAGAAGGCATAGAGAGCAGCAAGAAAATCTGAACGCCTCTGAATCTTATGGCTCGCCATAAATACGTTTCGGTATAGAACCGAATCAAAGAACCATAAATCATTAAGCAAATAAGTCTGGGTGGCGAACGTCTCGCCATCACTGTAATGGCCAGTTAGAGCAACGGCCATATCTGCATCAGATGGCCTCCAGAGAATAGGATAATGAAGGTTGGGATGGTTGACATGTGGGTATCGAAAGGATCTGGACAATGTCTCAACTATGATGCGGATGAGGTGGCCGTCTATAGTAGTCCGCAGCTCCGATAGGTTACTCGGGCCTGGTCGGAGTAACGTACTTGCATTTAAACCTCTTAAGCTCGAGTATTCTAGGACCCCTTGTGATGCGGATAAGGTGGCCATTTTCCCCATGTGATGAGCACTGAAAAGTGCGTATTTAAACCTCTTAAGTTCGAGTATTCTAGGACCTTTATCTATCTTATTTTACCGTTTTAGACTAATTTTATGTTATTGCCCTTTTCAGGTGCTTATCCCCAAAATAAGTCAATTCAGCCAAATTAGAGCATAAAAGAAGTAATCTCAAGCTAAATGGAAGAATGGAGCAAAGTGGAAGCAAAGTGGTGGAAAGTAGCAAGCTTCGATCGATTAGATATATTTTCGATCGATCTCACAGTGATCGATCCAGCCCTACCAAGATGGATCAAACCCCTTGTCCTTATCCTTAAGAATTTCCATCTTCGATCGATCCAACTTTCTTCAGATCGATCGAACTTCCTTGATCTTTTCCCCATCTACCACTTTTGTCTTTTTCCCAAAATATCCCAAAAATATCTCAGATTTGTCTTATTCTAAACAGGCGCCGCCAAGGATTGATCGATCTAGCCTTACTTCGATGGATCTGGCCAGAGTCCGATCTATCTCATCTGAATTTGATCGATCAAACCTCCTCAAGTCCAAAATAAAATAGAGTCTAGCTTATTAAAAGATGGCTCGTGGTACAGTCATTGAAGGGACCCAGTGCACAAGACCTGACCATTGGGTGTGAGACTTAAGCTACCTATATAAGGATTTTAAGCCATTTTTACATCATATCTCAATATATCTCATATCATATCATCATATTCTATCTTGGAAAGGAGGCTAGAACATAGAGAGACATACACTATTTGGGAGTTCTTCCATTCATCTAGGGTTTCCATCAACAAGAAGAGCATTTCTGCCATGGAAATAGCCCTTAAGGGTTAGTTGACTACATCAATGAGTGGCTAAACATCTTCTTAGGGCTAGAGTTAGCACTAAGCATGCCTTCTAGACCTTGATGTTTTGTATTTTAAGGGGATTTGTGTTGTAATCTTTTCTTGATATTTGATTTATATATGAATCTTATTTTTTTACAATGATTTGTGTTGATTAATACTTCTAATTGATCATTTCATTCTATCCATATGTCTATGTATGTTAGAATAAATGTTCATGTGTTTATCTCCTAGTTTTGTGATATTGATGCATGTCTATATGTATTGATGCTATGAATCTAGAGATTGTCAAGGTATAGTGCTTAAATAAAATACTCTTGTGATTTGTTTGATGGTTCATACTCGTTTCTTGATGGATTGTGCCTCTACCTTAGATTAATTAGTTTAATTTTCATGTCCTTAGCTTAGATGTAGTGTAGTTGCTTTACTTTCTTAGATGTGAGGACAATCTAAGCTTGTTGTTTGATGTTCCATACTTATGAATTCAAGTAGTATAATTCTTTAACTTGTTAGTGTGTTGATTGTGAGTTTAAAGGAAAGAATAATGGCTTAGTTTGATATATTGTGCTATTCACTAGGTTGTCTAGACAATGTATACTTAATTAGTCAATCCATGCTTGTTAATTAAATCAATCACACCTCTTTGTATTAAAAAACATGTTTCCCCTCATTCATTACAAATTGCATATAAAAAGTGTGGCCAAGTTTAAATTTATAAAATGCCACTACTACCTTTAACTACTAATATAGCTAAGGTGAGTAGGGATCGTCTTAAGCGATTAGGTGCGTGCTTGAAATGGAAACAAGATCGGACTAGTAGGTCGAGTGATCAAAATGTGTTTTGATTAGTTAATTAAACTACAATGAAAATAAATTCAATACAAGGCAATTAAAATAAATAAATGGTAGAGAACAAAAGAGAGAGGTCTTGGGATTTAGAGGTCACCACTAAACATCACCATTCTAAATACTCAATGTGTAATGAATGAGGGTAAACATATGTTGCAATACAAAGAGATGTGATTGATTGAATCAACAAGCATGGATTGACTAATTAAGTATAAATTGTCTAGACAACCTAGTGAATAGCACAATACATCAAACTCACAATGAACACACTAACAAGTTAGAGAATTATACTACTTGCATTTATAAGTATGGAACATTAAACAACAAGCATGGATTGTCCTCACATCTAAGAAAGTAAAACAACTACACTACATCTAAGCTAAGGGCATGGAAATTAAACTAATTGATCTAAGGTAGAGGCACAATCCATCAAGTAACAAGTATGAACCATCAAACAAATCACAAGAGTATTCTATTTAAGCATTATGCCTTGACAATCTCTAGATTCATAGCATCAATATATATAGACATGCATCAATATCACAAAACCAAGAGATAAACATATGAACATCTATTTTAGCATACATATACATATGGATAGAATGAAATGATCAATTGGAAGTATTAATCAATACAAATCATTGTAAAAAAAATAAGATTCATATATAAATCAAATGTCAAGACAAGATTACAACATAAATCCCCTCAAAATACAAAACATCAAGGTCTGAAAGGCATGCTTAGGGCTAACTCTAGCCCCAAGAAGATGTTTAGCCACTCATTGATGTAGTTATCCAACCCTCAAGGGCCATCTCCATTGTGGAAATGCTTTTCTTCTTCATGGAAACCCTAGATGAATGGAAGAACTCCCAAATAGTGTATATCTCTCTATGCTCTAGCCTCCTCTCCAAGATAGTATATGGTGATATGATATGAGATATATTGAGATATGATGTAAAAATGGCTCAAAATCCTTATAAAGGTAGTTCAAGTGTCACACCTTATAGTCAGGTCTCGTGCACTAGAGTCCCTTTAATGATTGCACCACAGGCCATCTTTTAATGAGCTAGACTCTATTTTATTTCGGACTTGAGGAGGTTTGATCGATCGAATTCAGATGAGATCAATCGAACTCTGGCCAGATCCATCGAAGTAAGGCCAGATCGATCAATCCTTATGTGATACCCCTAGATTCTAGAGCCGCAAGTGATTAAGTCCGAGCACAGATCTGAGGGATACCAAACAATTAATATATAAACAAGCAAGAATACAAAAGAATTAAGAAATAAACTTAAAAATTGAAAAGAATTCTAAATATAAAAATCCTCTAAAATAATAGATTAATATAATTTAATCTTTCCAATCTGTACAACTCGGGAATCCATCCAGTGGACCCCTCATAATTCCAAATGAACAATAAATTACAGAACCGAATTCCAAAACTAAAATAAGAACGGAAATCCTATGTAGTCGGAGGAGTGAGTGTCTGTATCTGCTCAACACGATCAAGCCCTAAGCCTGGAACTGACGAACACCTGAAAAATAAGAGTGGGTCAGGCCCACATGCAAGTTCTATCCTACTACAATCCATACAGAAACCTGATACGCAGATACATCCTAAATAGCTCAACAATAACTAGAATAGTCCATATATGTATAAATACACACTATAAGACGTTCACTAGACAATAGTATAGTCTCAGCCTGAATAGAAGGTAACATGCAAATCGAACGTAATGTGGTCATGTCTACCTAGACCTACCAGGGACCATCAATTATGTCCAGTTATCCATCCTAGGCGATATAGGCACCCTAACCATGATCTTGAGACTCACGCTCATATCACGGTACCATAAGTATATATATATAAATTCTTTCTAATACAAAAATAAAAAATAAAACAAACATCCGATATGCCATTCAACTGTTTTAGTTGATAAGACATGCATCCATGTAGGATTTAACTGTTTTAGTTAATCCATTCCGTATGTATGAATAGGTAGGACTTAGCGTTTTGATCTAATCCATCCCTAATATGCCACCGTCCCATACTGGTGCATAGAATGCATATGATCCAAAAATGATGCACACTCATTTGAACATCAAATACATCCAGAGACAAACATAATAGAAATCAGAAATATACAAGATACTATTATGCATCTAGTAGATGACTATAATCATATAATTTCCGTTTAAATTGCTAGAGTCATGATAAACAATTTAAACTATCCAAATCCATCCAATTGACAAAACAGAATAAGCAGTTTATCAATTATAATCCAGAACAATATAAAAATAATCAGAAACATTACTGAGTGCATTATAATGAAATTCTTAAACGTAAGTTTCATATAAAACCATAAATCCAATAATTGATGAAATCTAATCAGTTAAAACATCAATTAACTCCATATAAGCATACTCCAGTTTCAGATAGTCAATTATGCTTATCAAGTGTTTAAACATGATTAATACTGTTCAAATGATACATAGACAAATTGCTAGAATTATAGTATGCAATTAAATACTCCAAACAGTCCATAAATTGATGCAGTTTATGATATATTAAAAGCATCAATTTAACCCAACCCAAGCACAGTCATTTCCAAATAATCCCTTACACTTATAACACTATGGAATATGATTAAATATTATTAAATCATGTATAAAGATTTGCTAAATTTTAGTAAGCAAATAAGTTGATAAAACAGTATTCCACTTGTAGGCTTTTCTTTCACTTTATGTTGCTTCATTCCTTAATACATTATTATAATAATGCTTCCTAATGTTTTCATAGGTCCATCACAGCTATTTACATCCTTCAGTGCAATGTAAACAGTAAAAAAAAAATACTCCAGACAGCCCAAACAGCCCCTAAAACAGTTTATACGCGTTTCGGGGCGAGAGCAGGCTCTCAAAAGTTGAGAGCCTGCTCCAAACACTTGGGAGTCAGCTCCCCACCCTTGGGAGCCGGTTCTAAAGAGCTGGGAGCTGGATCCACACTCCTGGGAGCCGACTCCATCATTGAGGGAGCTGGCTCCCTCCTTTTGGGAGCCTACTCTCTCTCTCTCTTAAGTCGTTGTCTGATTCTACTACGTCTTCTTCGCCTTCGGCGATACCCAGAGCCTCTGTAATGTTTTTATTACTTGTTCTAGAGTTTAATCAATGTCCCAGATTAATCATAAAATATTGTTATACAATAACGGCATGAATTGAACAAAGCTTACAGTCAACGACAGCAGGATTCAGTTATAAACCTTAAGAAATCCCAAACCTGTTTAATTCAACGAAATTAAATACAGTTTAAACATGAATAAAAAAAATATTTTTTAGCATTAATTTAATCCCTGGAGTCTACCTAGGCATGCACATAACACATGTTTAAGGGAAGGAGTTAGAATAGGAACTTACCTTCGGTTTCAGTTTTGAAACCTTAAACCACCGTCTCTGAATTTCGGCAAATTCCAAGACTATTCTCCACCTCTATTCACTATTCTCCTCCTCTGTTACCTCTTGGTTCCACCCACGAGCGACTCCCTTTCTTTATTCCTTGACCCTCTCTGCTTCCTCTCAAGTTTTTCTCTTTTCTTCCCAAATCCCTCTCTGTTTCTCTCTGCCTCACAGTACGTGAATAGGGTTCTAAAACCCTTGGCAGACACATAACTTGTGTATATATAGGCTTCTATAAAACCTAACCCTAATTCCAACCTAACTATACGTCAACTACTTCATCCGTAAAAACCAAAATTAAAAACCTTTGATTTAAACACCGAAAACAATTATTAACCTATTATTCCATTTAAACAAATAAAGAAAATAACGCACATAATTTACACACTGCCATACAAGCATAATATGAATGAAAACAAAGAATTAAAACAAATAATCTCAATTAAATAAAACAAGTAATTAAAACAAATAACTTAATTAAATAAAACAATTAACAAAGAATTTAATTAAATAAAAAAAATTAACAAATAAGCAACTAAGCACATAATCAAAGAAAAATGAATTTAAATTCCAACCATATCATTTAAATTTCAACTATATCCTTTTGAGAATTAGGGGTATTACATTCTTCCCCATTAACAAAAGGAATTCCGTCCTCGGAATTTACGAATCTCTAAATTTTGTTATTTTAAATTCATTTCCATTCCGTTGCGGACTCTGCCTCTGTGTATGGGCTCCACTGAATTCCAAATCCTTATAGAAAATTTATGGTTCCGTTATTTAAGAAACACCAAAAACTACACATAGATTGTATTGCATAACAATTCATCCGTACCCAATATTTATATCAGGGTACCAATCCATAGTCCTTCAAATGCCATAGAATATACGCACAAAATTCCTATACATGCAGCGCTGAACAAGTTGGTAACGCTAAACTCTAGGCTACTGCTTAAACCGATAAACAAAATCCGCGAAAAATCAATTTAATACGAAAAACTGACCTTCCTTCAAAAAACACATTGCTTTCTATACGGAAGACATCCCAAACAACCATTTCCTGATAGAAAACTCTAATGTACGAGTTCAACTATTTACAAAATCTGACTGTCGCCTCCAAACCACGCGCAATCCTTTACAAAAGAGAGTATTTCTCTCCGATGTATACTTAAATAAAGGCAAGGTCTTATTATATAACCCCCGCTTCCATGTCAGACCAACAAGTGAGAGATCTGTACTATGTAATATCTAATACCTCAAACGTTGTCACACTAACCTTCTTTGTGCCAACAATAGCATAGATAATAACTTAAAAGCGAAGTAACACTTTCAATTACCCATGCAAACCTAGGATATATGTCCTAAACATATCCTCCATGATCAAATATAATCGATCAAATCTCCCGTCTAGAGATGCGAAGCAATGTTGTTGCTCCGACACCTTCAAAAAATTCCTTTGACATAGCACCTTTTTTCTACTATTCTGAATAACCACATGCTATAACTCCGTTAGTAGTGCAATGTAGAACTGATATGAAATGCCAAAGTAAACACTTCTAGAATTAATGTCCATAAGCGAACTTGCTCTATCCACCGCTCTTAATCCATATGGAATTAAAATTCTAACCAATGTTGGTAATTTCTATCAACCATCCACTCCTAATTAGTCCCATTCCCATTTTGATATAGGAAGTGGTTAAAACCTCCAATGATATCCAAGTATCAATTTTCCCCCTTGCGAACAAGTGATACACTTGGAGACAGTTATGTACATGTCCCTATCCGTATCGGCTCACCAAAACGAACATTGTATGTCGTGATGCAACTCATAACCATTTGACTGCACCGTAAAATTTATGAATTTTACATCTCAGTCACTCCAACCTTCTAGCATCATTAAGACAAACTACTAATCCTCCTTCAGTACCCTAAGCTCATCTGAGTAAGGTACCACCTCTTCCAGGGTCAGCTCCAATATTCTAAGTTGATCTTTTCAATTACCTTGGTAATAGCAAGTGTTATTTCTACAAATGCTAAAACTCAACTAATTACGCAATAACCACCGAAGGCTCAATTACCATATCAGTTGATAATATCATCCTTCTCCCTATTACTTCCACCAGACGAAACTTAATGCAAAGTGTGAATCACCACATCTATCCATCTAAGCCATCTCGTGATTCGTGCTATTCGTATGAACTGATATCTTACCAGTTCCAAAATAAACAAAATGAAGCGAATTTAATTTTATCCGTCAATCAATATCCCAACCAGAATCCTGACCCTTGTATAGAATCAGCAATCTCTTAACTAAATCCATGGACACTACTTTGTCATTCCCACTCTAGTATGAGAACGGCTGCAAGGATCTAGCGACCTTTGATGGTCCATCTGGATTATCTAATAGATATTAGACTTTAAGACAAAATCACTGTGTCCTTCCTCCTACCTGTCTTCCAAACATCTACTTCATTCCGTGCAGCATCATGTTTCCACTAGGATAAATAAAGAACTAAGAGTTGTGAACCTTAGTCCTTACCTCCTCCTTCCATTTTGTCTACAAAAAGTACCGGTAGTCTGGTACCACCAGCTATCATCTGCACCCAGTGTTTAATTTGGATCATCGTCAAAAGCTAACTCTGTAACTAAATCCATACATTCTGATCCTTGATAAACTTACCGATATAGAAAGTCAATCGATAATTCTATTTATCAAAAATCAACTAACTATAACTTTTCAACATACATCGTGCATTTCTTCTTTATTTAGATATTCGATCTCACCTTCATATCCTTGACATCCTACTTCTCTAACACAAGTAAGTGTCTATTAGACTTCTTGTCTAACTTCAAAAGAATATGGACTCTTTCCATCCTCCAAATAGTCAGCGATTTCCTAGTAAGAACTATTTGTTGCGAAGTGTGACCTAAAAAAAAAAAAAAAAAATCTCCATATTATTTATGCAAATGAAGAGACTTTGCTTCCTCGATATGTAATCCCTAACAACTCCTCTTAATGACACACCCTCATGAATAAAATTCTTGACTAAGAATAGACTGATGACTAGTTAGTCCGTCTACTATCCTCAGTCGGTGTCATTCCAATAAGTACTCAAATCAGTACAAAATCCTCCTGCCGACTTGGGAACAACTTTTGAAATTTCCAAGAAGATGTTCTGCAAAGTAGTACCTCCAATAAATCATCGTGGCGTTAAAGTATATTAAACTAATCTAAATAATTTAACTCGTACTGCTGGTTTAATTATCCCATCCTGAAAACATACCATAATTACGCATGCCTAGGTTCAATAGATTGGCTAGAATTTTGTATATCTACCAAATCCTATGACCATATGCTCACAATCCTAGCGTAAATAACGTTATTCCTCCAAAATAGTAGTTGACCAATCATACACTTATGTCCCCAACTAAACCACATTCCCAATCCTAAATAATTGACGAAAATGAAACACATAAGATACATACAATAAAACAAAAATACAATCCTACTTAAAACATCATTCTTTCTAGAAAAGAAAATCTCTTTTGGAATCAACCTTACCAGATTGGTTCACAATTTCCTTTTATAGCTTTGTAGGTAATCATCCAACCTCGAAACATATCCTTTAAACATATCTTAAAAACAAAATCCATTTGCCTAAGCAAATACCAAAGGCTTAACCCTCATCCTTCTTATACGTGGAATGCAAACCGTCTATCATAGCTTTATAAAGAAACTTAGAACGTCACAACCTAATCCCCATACTCTCCAGAACCTGATATAAAATCAATGATTCGTTCCGATAAAAACGCCATCCAATCCTAAACTCTTGAAGAGTACTTTTTATCTACCTCTTTTAAAGGTAAAACGAAAGTTTAACTATATGTAGATTGATCCACACCAACTCTACTAGTATCATTCACTATACTACTAACGAATAAGATTACTCTCATATGATCCTTCATCTTCAAGATTCAGTATCCCCTCTATTATAATCTCTTTCGGCCTCATCTTCTTCGATTTTCTCCTTTTTGAGAAACTAAAATCGTGTAGGCCCAAGATACGGTGACTTATCTTACACACCTAACTCCTTCTTTGGCTTATACTTTTAAAAGTAGTGCCAACCAGAACTAAACCTTCGATCCCAGTTCTGCTTCTGGCAAAGAACTCGATAACGTACTCCTTTACTCCTTTGGGTCTGCTCCTCCTAACGAACCATAAATAGAGTACAACGAATCCTAATATGGCTTTAAGTTTTAAGAGACGTAATGCGGAAGTCATATAATGAAAGAAACTCATAAGGACACTAGAACCTGGAGTGCTCTGATACCAACTGTGATACTCATCAATTCTAGAGTTACGGGTGATTAAGTCCGAGCACAGATCCGAGGGATACCAAACAATTAATATGTAAACAAGCAAGAACACAAAAGAATTAAGAAATAAACTGAAAAACTGAAAAGGATTCTAAATATAAAAATTCTCCAAAATAATAGATTAATATAATTTAATCTTTCCAATCCGTATAACTCGGGAATCCATCCAGTGGACCCTTAATAATTCCAAATGAACAATAAATTACAGAACCAAAATCCAAAACTAAAATAAGAACGGAAATCCTATGTAGTCGGAGGGTGAGTGTCTGTATCTGCTCAACACGATCAAGCCCTAAGCTTGGAACTGATGAACACTTGAAAAATAAGAGTGGGTCAGGTCCACATGTAAGTTCTATCCTACTACAATCCATACAGAAACCCGATACGTAGATACATCCTAAATAGCTCAACAATAACTAGAATAGTTTATATATGTATAAATACACACTATAGGACGTTCACTAGACTATAGTATAGTCTCAGCCTGAATAAAAGGTAACATGCAAATCGCACGTAACGTGGTCATGTATAATATATATATGATCCATAAATGATACACACTCATTTGAATATCAAATACATCCAGAGACAAACATAATAGAAATCAGATATAGACAAGATACTATTATACATCCAGTATATGACTATAATCATATAATTTATGCTTAAATTGCTAGAGTCATGATAAACAATTTAAACTATCCATATACATCCAATTGACAAAACAGAATAAGCAGTTTACCAATTATAATCCATAACAATATAACAATAATCAGAAACATTACTGAGCACATTATAATGAAATTCTTAAACGTAAATTTCATATAAAACCATAAATCCAATAATTGATGAAATCTAATCAGTTAAAACATCAATTAACTCCATATAAGCATACTCTAGTTTTAGATAGTCAATCAATTATGCTTATCAAGTGCTTAAACATGATTAATACTGTTTAAATCATACATAGAAAAATTGCTAGAATTATAGTAAGCAATTAAATCCGCCAAACAACCCATAAATTGATGCAGTTTATGATATATTAAAAACATCAATTTAACCCAACCCAAACATAGCCATTTCCAGATAATCCCTTACACTTATAACACTGTGGGAATATGATTAAATATTATTAAATCATATACAAAGATTTGCTAAATTTTAGTAAGTAAATAAGTTGATAAAACAATATTCTACTTGTAGGCTTTTCTTTCACTTTATGTTGCTCCATTCCTTAATACATTATTGTAATAATGCTTCCTAATGTTTTCATAGGTCCATCACAGCTATTTACATCCTTTAGTGCAATGTAAATAGTTAAAAAAAAAATACTCCAGACAGCCCAAACAGCCCCAAAAATAGTTTATACGTGTTTCTGGGTGAGAGTAGGCTCTCAAAAGTTGAGAGCCTGCTCCAAACACTTAGGAGCCAGCTCTAAAGAGCTGGGAGCCAGCTCCATCATTGAGGGAGCTGGCTCCCTCCTTTTGGGAGCCTGCTTTCTCTCTCCTTTAAGCCATTGTCCGATTCTACTTCGTCTTCTTCGCCGAAGGCGATACCCAAGCCTCTGTAATGTTTTTATTACTTGTTCCAGAGTTCAATCAATGTCCCAGATTAATCATAAAACATTGTTATACAACTATGACATGAATTGAATAAAGCTTACAATCAACGACAGCAGGATTCAGTTAGAAACCTTAAGAAATCCCAAACCAGTTTAATTCAACGAAATTAAATATAGTTTAAACATGCATAAAAAAATATGTTTTAGCATTAATTTAATCCCTGGAGTCTACCTAGGCATGCACTAAACACAGGTTTAAGGGAAGGAGTTAGAATAGGAACTTGCCTTCGGTTTCAATTTTGAAACCTTAAACCACCGTCTCTGAATTCCGGTGAATCCCAAGACTGTTCTCCACCTCTATTCACTGTTTTCCTCCTCTGTTGCCTCTTGGTTCCACACACGAGCAATTCCCTTTCTTTATTCCTTGAGCCTCTCTGCTTCCTCTCAAGTTTCTCTCTCTTTTCCTCCCAAATCCCTCTCTGTTTCTCTCTGCCTCACAGTACGTGAATAGGGTTCTAAAACCCTTGGCAGACACATAACTTATGTATCTATAGGCTTCTATAAAACCTAACCCTAATTCCAACCTAACTATAAGTCAGCTACTTCATCCGTAAAAACCAAAATTAAAGACCTTTAATTTAAACACCGAAAACAATTATTAACCTATCATTCCATTTAAACAAATAAAGAAAATAACGCACATAATTTACACACTGCCATACAAGTATAATATGAATGAAAACAAAGAATTAAAATAAATAATCCCAGTTAAATAAAACAAGTAATTAAAACAAATAACTTAATTAAATAAAACAATTAACAAAGAATTTAATTAAATAAAAACAATTAACAAATAAGCAACTAAGAACATAATCAAAGAAAAATGAATTTAAATTCCAACTATATCATTTAAATTCCAATTATATCCTTTTGAGAATTAGGGGTATTACACCTTGGTGGCGCTTTTTTGGAATAAGACAAATGTGAGATATTTTTGGGATATTTTGGGAAAAAGACAAAAGTGGTAGGTGGGGATAAGATCAAGGAAGTTCGATCGATCTGAAGAAAGTTGGATTTATCAAAGATGGAAATTCTTGAGGATAAGGACAAGGGGTTTGATCCATCTTGGTAGGGCTGGATCGATCACTGTGAGATCGCTCGAAAATATGTCTGATCGATTGAAGCTTGCTGCTTTCCACCACTTTGCTTCCATTTTGCTCCATTCTTCCATTTAGCTTGAGATTGCTTCTTTTATGCTCTAATTTGGCTGAATTGACTTATTTTGGGGATAAGCGCTTGAAAAGAGCAATAACATGAAATTTATCTAAAACGGTAAAATGGGATAGATAAAGGTCCTAGAATACTCAAGCTTAAGAGGTTTAAATGCGCACTGCAACTGTAGTCAATAATAGGAATAGCATATGAAATATAGAATTTAATGCACAAGAATAGAAACATGTTTGTCAGGTAAGATAGACAACTCAGAATGAATCACATGATTCTATGTAAGTGATAATGCAGCAGGCATGGACAGTGAATGTTCAAATAAGTGAAGCATGCTGAACAATATAAGTATGAAATGCATCCAATGTGGAAAACACAGGCATTGGGCATAAATAAACTAGCATGAACACTATCGAGGGTGTAGAGATATAAAAATGTAAAGTGATGAAATTCGATCGATCAAGAAAAAGATGAGATCGATCCAAGTTGGATCGATTTGGACATGGTGAGTTCGATCTTGCTTCGATCGATCTGAGAACAATGTGATCAATCGAACTCTGCAAAAATACGAAAGATTGGTCACTTATATAGGCACGTAACCCCCAAAATTGAAATCGGAAAAAAATATATACATATATATATATATACACATGCTTTATAGATCAATAATGGCAACAATGAAACATTGAAGGCTTAGATCTAAACATGGAAACTCAAGATTGAGGCTCGAAAATAAAACACGAAATCGAAACTTAACAAATCAAAAGAGAGAAGTGGAAACTAAGAGAGAGAGAGTAGATCAAGGAGCGAGGAAGAGATTGGAAGCTTTGAAGAAGTCGCCGGAGACTTGCCGGAGGTGGGATAGATGATGAATAGCGGGGAAGAGAGAGATGGGGTCTTGGATTGATCTTGAAATCGATCCAAATGACCCTTAGGTTATATTTTTTAAAATTGTTTCCGACGAGTTCGATCGATCACTTGGAAACCAGATAACTTCGATCGATCAGGAAGGAACTTAGATCGATCGAATCCACAATGACACAGTATTTTTAAAAATTTTTGAATTTTTGAGAAAAATAAAAAAAAATATTTTTGGATTTTTAGAAAATAAAAAAATTAAAAAAAAAAATATTTTTGGATTTTTTTTTCTCTCTCTCTTTTTTTTTTTTAAAATTAAAATTAAAAACAAAATTCAAAAAGAAGTCAAAGTCAATAGGAAGCATTCAGATCGATTGAACATAGATCGATCAAAGCTCGATCGATCTAACAGGTGAAAACCTATAGACATGTTCGATTGATACACAAAGAGGTGTTTTTTTCATGGGCTTCAAAATTTTTTCTAAGTATAGAATGAAGATCGATCTGAGGAAAATCTCGATCGATCTTAGAATACTCAGATCGATTGGAAATGAAGTTCGCACGATACACAGAGAGCTGAAATATGCAGGAAATTTTCACACGATGGGACAAAGAGATGATTGGATGCAGAGATGAGGTTCGATCGATCTAACTTCTTCTCAGATCGATCGAACAGACACAAAATGCTTGATTTGAAAATGATAGTGCATGCATTCTCAACCAAAGTCCCTAACAATGTGTATGAACCCAGAATATATCTAGACGACGCAAGAAATGAAAGGTAAAATAGAAATGGGGGAGGAATAGGGTTGTAAACCCTATGAAGCACTAGTGTTTAACGTCTCTAGCAAGACGTTGGGCTCTTTTAGCCCGGATCAAAAATCTTATTAAGCATCCCCTCCTTGACAGGGTGAATGACACCTTGAATCCTACCCAACAAATTGTTCCCTAAAGAACTTGTAGGATTTGAATCAAAGGAGATTGACGATCCTTGGTCTATGCAATTCTTGGGCTTCCATACCCTTTGAAACTTTTTTTTTTTAAACAACTTTCTTAGAAATCAAATTGGAAGATGAACTTTTGGAAATTTGATCTTCAAGCAATGACTCAACTTTGTCACATTCACTGTCAATACATTTTTCCACAGCATATACTTCTTCATGCTTGTCTATTGAACTCGGGGTTAGATTAAAAATGTTCAACTTCACTTTTATATGCCCAAATGATATTTTCATTATCCCCGTCCTACAATTGATGTTGGCATTTGCAGTTGCCAAGAAAGGATGGCCAAGAATAATGGGAATTTGGCTCTTGGGATTTGAAACTGGTTCCGTGTCAATGACAATGAAATCAACAGGGAAGAAGAACTTATCAATCTTAATCAAAACATCCTCAATGATACCCCAGGGATTTTTGATGGATCGGTCGGCAAGTTGCAAAACTACCGATGTCGATTTCAAGTCTCCTAAGCCCAATTTAACATATACTGAGTATGAAAGAAGGTTAACACTTGCTCCTAAATCTAAAAGAGCCCAATTAATGACATGGTCACCAATGATGCAAGAAGTAGTAGGTGAACCGGGGTCCTTAAATTTTGGGAGAGTGTTATATTGCAAAATAGAGCTCACTTGCTCAGTCAAGACCACTTTCTTTGGTGCTTGGCTTTTGTTCTTCCTCTTTTGGGTGCAAATATCTTTCAAGAACTTGGCATAAGCCGAAATTTGCTTAATTGCATCCAAAAGTGGAAGATTGATCTACACTTGCCTAAACACTTTAATGATTTCATTCACTTGGGTCTTTTGCTTTTCAAGAGAAATGGACCCTTTTAAGGCGTCCAGAAATGGAGCCTTAGGCTCAAAAACCTTTTCAAAGTCTTTCTTTAAACATCTTTAACACAAGAATTTTTCAAATCATCCTTGAAATCATTTTTCACCACTTTTTCAACAAGATAATCATGCACATGCAATGAAGGAGGAACAAAATGTGAAACGGGACAGGTGTCAACTTTTGGTTACACCGGTTCACTTTCTTCATTAGAAACACCAATTTGATTGTTTATAATTTTCCCACTTCTCAAGGTCGTCACCGCATTAACATATTCTATTGTGTGACCTTCATTGGTTTCTATAACAAATTGTTGCTTTAGTGGGGCATTTAGAGGTGTCTTCCCTTTCTTTCTAGCATTCAAGGTACTAGCTATTTGCCCGACTTGGGTTTCTAGCTTAGCAATGGATTGAGAATGGGAATGAATCAATTGAGTGTTTGCCTCTAAAGTACCCAAAGCGGTCAACACTTTCTCCTCAAAAGCGGGACTTCTCGAATTTCCTTGGGAATAAGATGATTGATTAGGAAAATGAGAGTTAGAAAATTAGTTTCCATGTGATGATTGAAACGAAGATCTATAACCTTGGGAACCTTGGCTTTGCATTGGAGGTGGAACATACTTGCCTTGAAAACCACCTTGGGGAGGGTTTGAGCCTTCCCCTTGGCTTTTCTAAGAGAAGTTTCGATGGTTCCTCCACCTGGGATTGTAGTGTGTGCTATAGGGATTATTCCTTTGGTTGACAAATGCAGCATTAACTTGTTCATGATGCTCACTTTATGTATGTCCATGTGGATAATTGGAAGTAGTATGTAAGACACTAGAACAAGTCATACAAGATTCACTAGATGCATGATGAATATGATTAGGGGAGGAAGACACTTGATTTGCCGAATTGTGGTTGACCAAAAATTGATCAAACCTTTGAGTTAAGGATTTCATCTCGGCAGCTATGTTATTGGAATTGTCAACTTGATATAAGCCAACATTCTTCCTTCGACCTAGAATTCTACCATTTTTAGAGGACAAAGATCAATGTATGAAATTTTCACTCATACTTTCATACAATTGCCAAACATCATTTTCATGTTTATCAAGATAAGAACCACCCATAGATGCATCTACTATTCCTTGCCACTTAGGAATGTCATGATGTGGACACTTCCTAAGCAAGTCATTAAATCTTTCCCATGCCTCATGAAACAATTCCCCTTCCCCTTGAGAAAATTCACGAATGGAAGTTCTCATAGCATTGGTCTTTGATACCGGGTAGTACTTCTTCAAGAACTCTTGTTGCATTTCTGCCCAAGAAGTTATCGAAAAAGGCCTAAGATTGTTGAACCAATATTTTGCTTTATCTTTAAGGGTAAAAGGAAAAAGTTTGAGTCTTAACACTTCTTCTGGTATATCCGTGTATTTCACGGTGGAACACACTTCAAGAAACTCATTTAAATGCTTGTAAGGTTCTTCACTTGGAAGTCCATAATAGTTAGGAATCATTTGAATGGTTTGTGGTTTAATCTCATAGTGATGTGCTCTAAATGGGGGCTATTAAATGCATGTCGGTGCATTGTATTCATTTGAAACATAATGATCACACAAAGCAATGGGAGGATTCCCAACCGGTGGTGCTAAACGAACATCGTGATTAGCTTGAACCATGGGAGGTTGTGGAGCAAAAATTGGCCGAGGCATTCCCAATGGAATTTGGCCTTGTTGTTGTGGTGGAATGAATGGTCTAGGCATGCCTAGTGGTACTTGAATGTTGTCATGATAAACATTAGGGTGGAGGATGCTTTGTTGGTTTATATAACTAAGGTCCTCCACATGGTCGTCATGTTGCTCCTCCATTTGTAAAATGGAGTAATGAGAACTATCTCTTCCCCTAGGATTACGAACAATGGATTCAAGATTCAAATTAGGAGGGACAAGAGTAGGATTTAATGACCTATGACCATGCATGCACTAACAAAATAAATAACAAGAAATCAATCAAATAACAATCACTTCGCCCCCACAACAAATCAATCAACAAATCTCCACATACAATGATCCCATACTCCCATGCTTGAACAATATGCAAAGAAAAGTAAATTACCTCCACGTGGGCTCATGATTTATCTAAGAATTTAAGAACTTGCCACCACACGGGCTGACGATTTAACTAGAGATTGAGTTACAAAGATCTCACAAAGGGTCCTTAAGCAACTTCAATTCATTTTTCAATTTTTGTTTAGCTTGCAATTTTTAGATTTTAGCCATTTTTATGCTTAGCTTAGCTCCTTGCTTTTTAATTCTCTTTTGCTTCACTTCCTTGCTCAATTCACCTAGCCAATCAAGAACAAACACAATAAGTAACTAAAATAAAATAAAGTAAAAAACACGATCAAAAGTATACTAATTCCTAATTGTTTCCAAAACACGGCGTTGCCAATTCAATCCCCGGCAACAGTACTAAAACTTGGTGTGGTCGTGTTGTAACACCCCAAATTGTATATAAAAAGTGTGGCCAAATTTAAATTTATAAAATGCCACTACTACCTCTAACTACTAATATAGCTAGGGTGAGTAGGGATCGTCCCAAGGGATTGTGTGCATGCTTGAAATGGAAACAAGATCGGACTAGTAGGTCGAGTGATCAAAAGGTGTTTTGATTGGTTAATTAAACTACAATGAAAATAAATTCAATGCAAGACAATTAAAATAAATAAAGGGTAGAGAAAAAGAGAGAGAGGTCATGGGATCTAGAGGTCACCACTAAACATCTTTATTCTAGATACTCAATGTGTAATGAATGAGGGGAAACATGTGTTGCAATACAAAAAGGTGTGATTGATTGAATCAATAAGTATGGATTGACTAATTAAGTATACATTGTCTAGGCAACCTAGTGAATAGCACAATATATCAAACTAAGCCATTATTCCTTCCTTTAAGCTCACAATCAACACACTAATAAGTTAGAGAATTATACTACTTGTATTCATAAGTATGGAACATCAAACAACAAGCATGGATTGTCCTCACATCTAAGAAAGTAAACCAACTACACTACATCTAAGCTAAGGACATGAAAATTAAACTAATTAATCTAAGGTAGATGCACAATCCATCAAGAAACGAGAATGAACCATCAAACAAATCACAAGAGTATTCTATTTAAGCACTATGCCTTGACAATCTTTAGATTCATAGCATCAATACATATAGACATGCATCAATATCAGAAAACCAAGAGATAAACACATGAACATCTATTCTAGCATATATAGACATATGGATAGAATGAAATGATTAATTGGAAGTATTAATCAACCCAAATCATTGTAAAAAAATAAGATTCATATATAAATCAAATGTCAAGACAAGATTACAACACAAATCCCCTCAAAATACAAAACATCAAGGTCTAGAAGGTATGCTCAGGGCTAACTCTAGCCCCAAGAAGATGTTTAGCCACTCATTGATATAGTTATCCAACCTTCAAGGGCTATCACCATGGTAGAAATGTTTTTCTTCTTGATGGAAACCTTAGATGAATGGAAGAACTCCCAAATAGTGTATATCTTTCTATACACTAGCCTCCTCTCTAAGATAGTATATGATGATATGTTATGAGATATATTGAGATATGATGTAAAAATGGCTCAAAATCCTTATATAGGTAACTCACGTGTCACACCCAATGATCAGGTCTCGTGCACTAGGGTCCCTTAAATGATTGCACCACGAGCCATCTTTTAATGAGCTGGACTCTGTTTTATTTCGGACTTGAGGAGGTTTGATCGATCGAATTCAGATGAGATCGATCAAACTTTAGCTAGATTCATCGAAGTAAGGCCAGATCGATGTATCCTTGGCGGTGTCTTTTTAGAATAAGACAAATCTGAGATATTTTTGGGATATTTTGGGAAAAAGACAAAAGTGGTAGGTAGGGATAAGATCAAGGAAGTTCGATCGATCTGAAGAAAGTTAGATCGATCGAAGATGAAAATTCTTGAGGATAAGGACAAGGGGTTTAATCCATCTTGGTAAGGCTGGATCGATCACTATGAGATCGATCGAAAATATGTCTGATCGATTGAAGCTTGTTGTTTTCCACCACTTTGCTTCCACTTTGCTCTATTCTTCCTTTTAGCTTGAGATTACTTCTTTTATGCTCTAATTTGGCTGAATTGACTTATTTTGGGGATAAGCGCCTAAAAAGGGCAATAACATGAAATTAGTTTAAAATGGTAAAATAAGATAGATAAAGGTCCTAGAATACTCGAGCTTAAGAGGTTTAAATGTGCACTTTTCAGTGCTCATCAAGCACTGCTGGTTGGACCTACCGTGTGTGAAATTCAACAGTTCCCTGGTAGTGCGATTTTATGAATCGGATTGGTTTTGACCAGGGTTGAGTGCTTCCCTTGATCTCACGTGCGGAAGTAGATGATTGAGAGTCGTGGTGACTTGGATTGAAGGATTTTTTTTCGTGACATGTGTTGTTGTGTGGGTTGACTGAATTTGTCGTTTCTGGATTTAGTATCGACTAGTGGTATGTTCTGGTTAGAAGGATAGCAATCCTAATGGTTCTCAGTGGTCAGGACTTAGTGGAGTCATGGACTTGGTTAGGGGATTGTGCCTCATGTGCTTGGTATGTGGTGGTAGAGAATTTTGTTCGGCATAGGGTGTGCCCTTATGCCCATTTAGTGTTGTGAGGGAAGGGTTACGTGTGGCTGTCGTACTGTTCAGTCATTATTGCGTTGGGTCACAAGCATAGGGTTGCGAGTGACATGGGACGTAGGATTCTTCATGTTGGGATTTTGAGGTATAACGTGTAGCATGGGGTACTCGGAGACGTACTTCGTTTTTGTATCCTTTCGTCTTTCTCTTGTGAGGTAGGTTGATTTCGGAGATGAAATCTTTTAAAGTTGGGGAGATTGTAATGTTACCGATTTTCCCTATTTTCTAATTTCTAGAATTTATTTGATTTTCTGGGTTATTTTAATCCTTACCTCATTTTGCGTGACACGCGGGCCCTGAGGGGCTTTTTGATCATTTTCTTGAGCCGAGGGTTTTAGAAGTGTATTTTTAATTATTTAAAGTCAATTAGAAGCGACGGTATCATTTTTAGAATCTCTGGACGTCGGGACTATTTCCGGACTCAGGAACTTATCCCGGGTTTCTCATCTTAAGTGAGGGGCGTTATTGACATTTCATATGTGTATGTGTATTTATATACATGTATTGTGACGGCCCAAGTTTTGTAAACCCGGTGCGTCAGTGATGACCAAAAGATGACCCGATAATGGATCCGAAATGCGGAAGCGAAAGGTGAAACAACAATCTCTAGAGATAGAATGCGTCTCTAAGACACCAATGTGACCCTTAATGAGGTCACGAAACTCAAAGGAAACAAATGCAGAAGTGTCGTTTCAAAAACGGACAAAAAGAACCTAGGGGCAAAATGGTCATTTTGCAAAAAGTGGATTCAAGTGCTATAGAGCACACCGCTGGAAAGACAATAAAAAATTAATCATAATGGACTCAAGAATTTCATCATTCAGAGTCCGGACGAAGGAGAAAGATCAAAAACAAAAATGATGTCGTGGCGGCCCGACGAGGACAACCCACCACTGCTGCAACTGAGGGTAAAAATGGGCATCTAAATGGACTTTTTTGGAAAAACTCAAAGAAGAAACCCCCCCTAAAATAAATTTTTCTACCCCGATCATGGACTGAAACAAAAAAAAATGCATTGTAAAATGCTAGGAATGCCCCCAAGAAAATCAGGTCAAGAGAAAAAAAACCAATCCGAGCTACTGCCCAAGTTTTGGAAATAGGTCTTCAGGAGGTTTTTAAATTGCTTAAATTGAAAATGCAATCTTAAAATACACCCACAAGACCTCCGGAAGTTGCAGATCGGTCGTGACGATTTTCAAAAAAAAGTCAATGAATAGTACCAACTACATTTGTACTAAAAATTTGCAAAACCTGGCAGCACAGATTTTCTGGATTTAAATGGATTTTTGAGGGCCAAGATGATGTTTTCTGGAAAAACACAAAAAAGAAACCCCCCTCAAAATCAAGTTTTCTATGTGAATCGCAAGAAAAAATGAAAAAAAAAGCATTTTGAAATACCCGAAATGTCCCTATAAGAGAATAGGGTCAAACAAAAGAAATATGCAACTTTAGGTTTTTGTTTCATCAAAGAAGGTATTGTTTGCCAAAGTGAGCATGCAAGTATATGTAATATGATAAAATAGATGTTCTACAATGGCCTATGGCCTCATTACAATACATTTACAACATTTGACATGTCAAACCTCTAAGTTAGAAAAATTACATTTCATAGACAAATCATGAACATGCTAACACTTGCATGTGAACAAGAATGCTTCTAAAGAAGCTCAACTCAGCAAATCACCCAATCAATTGCAATCTCCAATCTTGTATCCTGTACCTGAAATATGCCCCAGTATCGTAGGGGTGAGTAACATAAAGCTACTCATAGGAAATGAGCATGCATTGACCTAAAGTTTTACAAGTTGCATGATTTAATTATTGTGGTTCATTCCACCTAACGCCTATGTCAAGGTGAGACTTAGGGAGCATCCTAGATACCTAAGATCGTTTCTAGCATCAATCACCTCGTTCATGCAATTTTAACAACATAGGGTCATGCTTACACAAAGCAACAACATAGGAGCATGCTTACACAAAGCAACAACATAGTGGTTCTCAAGGTTATCAACTTGAAGTCTAAAATGCAACATCAACTAAATATAACAATTTAGCATAATTAGAATATCTAATACCACACATTAAGACATAGATTCTCTAATTATCAACTAGAAATCTAAAAGTGTGAAATCAACTAAATATAACAATTTAGTATAGATGTACTTAACAACATCAAATCGCCGATAGCCAAAACCACAAGTCATAATATAAACATGATTGCAAACTTGGAATTGAATGTGAAAACAAATAGTGGAAGACTTGGACATCACGTCTCGGACTAAACCAAGAACAAATTGGTTATTCCGGGCATTAATCCACTGGGAAGACCACCCTAGTGCGCACTATCTCAATTGGGGAGAACTCATACCTCCCGCATTAAAGCCGAACTTTAGCCATATCACAGTAACAATGTCCCAAGACTCCAAAATAAATAAGTTAACAACTTATATACGTATTAAACAGTATACGAAACTACCTTCATGCACAAGTAGGTTGTAACCACACAACATATGCTCTAAATCCATAACAACTATAGGATGACAATGTCGAATCTTCAAAGCATGATTCGTTACACGCTATAATAACATCACATGTCGAATCTTCAGAGCGCGATTCGCTACGCGCTATAACAATATAATCCAATATTGAAACATAACTCATAAATCTATTATAAGTCAAAAGTCATGCTTTAAACATACTATCAATGTCAAATACATGAGTTAATCAATAATACAATAGAAATGGAATTTAATCAATAAACTAATTAAATTCCCTAGGTTTCAAATCTCAATCAAATGGCCTCCAATTAATATATGATAAACAATATAGCATGGTCATTACATACACCACATCAAAACTCGATTAAGCCATAAGAACAATAAAGTGGAATTTAATTAAATCATGATAATCAAATCCCTAACTTCTAAAACAACTTCAAATGGTTCCAAATTAACATATGCTAGAACATAAGTCATAGTTATCACAATATCAAGTTAAACACTTAATTAGGCCAATGGAACCCTTAATTAGATTTTAATTAATCATTTTAATTAAAATCTCTAGATTTTCATACTTGTCCAAATGCTCTCAAATTAAAGTATGTTAAACAACATGCCAAGACATAATTTAAAAGCATATCACAAGTCAATTTCATGCAAGGTACGGCCATGGGATTTAATCTTTCACAAAAGATAAATATTAAATAAAATATGCAATTTTTATTCAATCTATACCAATTTAATATATGTTAACAAACATATTAAAACATGATTTTCTAGCATGCCACAATTCAAATCAAAGTTAAATATCATCATGAATTTTAAATCTTATACAAAGAAATAAAAATTACTAACTTTTTAAATTTGATACAAGGCATACATATAAGTTGTATAATCCTGAGAAACACTCAATACAACATATATAAAATCCTAAAACATTTCCTACCTCAATTTGAGATGAAAATCTCAAAAACCACCAAATGGAAACCGCTTCGAATCCGACGAAACTTCTAGGTTTTGTCGGGGACTACACCGTGCACATAACCCCCAAGGAAGCCCCATCAAAATCACAACTTGACTTCAAACCCAAACTCAAAGAATGGTCAGAAATGGGTTCTAATAAGGGTGAAAGAAGCGCGTAGTCAACATGAACACTAAACGCAAAGGCCCTTCTATATTCTGACGAAGGAATGAAGCTCAAAAGAGAAGAGAGAAGGTGGCAGCACCCCTTGGGCTGCCATGGGAGCTACAGGTCGTGCATGAAGAGGGGAGAAGATGAAAAATAAAATATCTCACCCCCCTTTTATAGAAATCTCAAAAAGTGCCCCGAACGGGCCCCGCCGGGTCCAAAAAAGTAAAATTTGATCAGACGCGCTCAAATGGCAAAACTTTGTGAATGAAAAAGATTCAAAATGATAAAATATGAACAATGAAAGAAACAACGTCAAAAACTGAGTCCCGAACAGAAAGTTATGCCTAAAACAAGTTTGGCACAAACAAGGGCCAAAAACCCTGAAACTGGAAAACCATAACCAGAAAGAATTTCTAAGAGTACACGACTCGACAAAAAGTGAAAATGAATCCTGTACGAGGATCCAGGCTCAAAACAAGGCATTTAGCAATAACTTTCATTAATTGCACAATGGCCCCTCCAAAAAGTGAAAACTGCACTAATGGCCCAGAATGAAAATATCTTCCAAAAATATTTTCTTAAAAACACCTGAAATAAAATATCTTCAAAAGATATTTATGAAAAACACCCCAAGAAAAGAAAATAATTTCAAAGAACTTTGCATCCATGCCCCTATGGACACCGAGAGCAACCAGAGTACTTTCTTGCAAAAGTAAAGATACGTATTTCGTGGAAACCACTTAAGATGGAGATACATGAAGTCAAAAACTAACTCCAAACACAAGAAGTGTGGTTACGCCAACAAAGTGTCAAACAGGGAAAAGACAAAATAGGGAAAAGGACGAAATAGGGAAAATGACGAAAAGTGAATAGTGTCAAAAAACGAAAAATGCGGAAACGACTCGGTCCTCAAAGGAAGTTGTCAATCCACAGAAAAGAGTCTCGGAAATCACTCCAGAGCACTCGAGACGACACTAAGCGAAGAGGAACTGAACTCAGAAAGGAAAGACAACGGAAAAAATATATCCGTG
Source organism: Cornus florida (assembly GCF_030987335.1). Classification (NCBI taxonomy): domain Eukaryota; kingdom Viridiplantae; phylum Streptophyta; class Magnoliopsida; order Cornales; family Cornaceae; genus Cornus; species Cornus florida. The sequence continues at coordinate 80,022,707 of NW_026775577.1, read as the reverse complement.
AAAATCCGGGTCATTACATGTATGTATGTTGTATTAGTGGTATTAAATGGAGGGTGGTATTTTATGGCAAGGTTGAAGTTATAAAGAAGTTCAAGGGGCATTTTTGTCATTTTGGCTTCATGTAGTAGCCTAGAAAATTCTAGAGACCAAAAGAGTGTCTCCATTTGGCCCATTTTTTTTACCTTTTTTCCCTTATTTTCGGACCACCCCCATAAGCTCTCTTTCTCTATTTTCTTTCTCTCTATATATTGCTCTCCCCTCTCTATAAAATTTCTTCATGCTAGAAGAAGATTAGGTTAAGCCGGAGTTAGTTTATTATAAATCATTGCTAGGGATACGTTTTGGTATTGGTATTGTAAGATTTTGGTGGGATTTGAGTTTTGGGCTTGGAGCTAGGGCTTGCTAAGGCCTTGTTTAGTTTGCCATCTTGAGGTAGGGGAAGTCTAACTTACAAATTCCTATGGTTTTAGTGAGTTCCTATGTATTTTTTTACATGAAAATCTTGTTATTATGACGCTAGTTTAGTTTGTGAATTTTTTATTATGATATTGAGCATGAGATAGTATTGATCTAATTACTTGGGTTGAGAACATAAGGTCTCTTTATGTAACGGCCCTTGTTTTTAGGCTAGTGCGTCAGGGATGAACCGAAAGGATGATCCGATAACGGATCCAAAATGCGAAAGTAAAAACAGAAAAACAACACTCTAAGAAGTCAAAGTGACCTTTCATGAGGTCGTGGAACTCAATGAGAACTGATGCGGAAGCAAAAGATGGAAAATATGACAAATAAGCACCTAAGGGCAGAATAGTCATTTTACATGGAAATGACGTCCCTAGAATGTATATTATTTCTGAGACACATCCATGATTTACCATGAAGTCACAGAACTCAAAAGAAAGTAGCGGAAGCAAAATTACAAGAAAATCGGACAAAAATAGCCCCAAGGGCAAAATGGTCATTTTTGAAAAACTATAAAATCGGGTGCCACCGAGCACACCACTGGTAAGACAGCAAAAATTTAATCAAGTTGGACTCAAGAATCACTTTATTCGGAGTCCGGATGAAAGAGAAAAGTCGAAACAAAGTTTTGACTTCGCCGCGGCCATGAATAGTAACCTGGGCAAAATGCTGAAATTCGTGTGCCGTTTCGAGGCACTAAACGACATTTTCTGGAAAAACACGAAAAAGAAACCCCCCTTAAAATAATTTTTTCAAGCTGACTATGTCAAAAGAAAACTTTATTTTTGACGTGGAATCCCCAAAATGCCCTGACAACAAACTTTTTCAAATTTGACACGGGAAATCAGATTTGACACGGGGTTTTCGGGTCCAAGATGACATTTTCTGGAAAAATGTTGTGAAGAAACCCCCCCTAAAATCACGTTTTCTATGTGACTATATCAAGACCGGAATTTATTTTTCAAAAGAAATTCCCGAAATGCCCCTAGATCAGTTTAGGCCAAGAGGGTTAAAACAAAAAGCTGCTACATGATTTGTTTCGAAATTTGCCAGAACAGAGAGCGAAAACGGGCTAGTAGATGAATTTTTATGGAAAAACACAAAGAAGAAACCCCCCTCAAAATTGAGTTTTCTACCTGACACACAAGAGAATTAAAAAAAAACTCACTGTAAAATACCTAAAATGCCCCTCCATGAAATCTGGTCATGAAGGCTAAAAAGGTGCTACAATTGAAAACAGAAAGCTGAACTTCTCGAGGGATTTCCGATACCAAGATGACATTTTTTGGAAAAACACGAAGAAGAAATCCCCCCTAAAATCACATTTTCTAAACGACCATGTTGAAAGAAGAAAATAAAACTGATGTGAAAAGTCTAAAATGCCCCTAGATCAGATTATGCAACAAAGTTTCAAAATGAGTCCACAAGAGGCTCATTTAACCAAAAGAAGAAGGTTTGCCCGGAAACGACCATGCACACAAACGTAACTTACCTATTAGGACATGTTACAATGGTCCATAGCTTAAAAATACCACCGATGCAAAATTTGACCCCCTAACGGCCAAAAGGGCGAAAATGCACATGAAATGGAAAATTTGAAATTTAAAATTGACAAATGATTTCAAATTCCCGTTTGGCCCTTGGCCATACTTCATGCATGATTAATGAGACCTAGTGGAGGTGCCAGAACACACTTTGCACCACCCGATTTGAAAATGAACCCTTAAAGGCTCGGTTTCTACTATTTTAGCCCAAAAATGCAATATGTGAACTAAAATGCAAAAGTGAAATTAAAATGATGTTTGGCCCTTGGCCATACCTCATACATATTAAATGAATGCTAGATAATGAATTTCATATATAAAGCACACTTCGGTGCAAACTAACATACTAAAACACATGCTTTTTCATATATTCTCATTAAAGGCAAAATACAACCATTATGAATAAACATGGACTTCAAATGAAATTTGGCCCTTGGCCTTATATCATATACATAAAATGAGAATCAAAAAGTGTGCTTAGGCACATATTACAAGTTTAGAATCAAATATACACATTTGACAAATAAGGCTACAAATGGCATTTCAAGCCAACCTTCACAAAATGGAACCTTCAAGTCCACTAATCGCCCAGCATAATGAAAATCTCAACCTTGATTCCTGTATCTGAAATATGCCCTAGTAACTTTAGGATGAGTAACATAAAGCTACTCGTAGGAAATGAGCATGCATCGACCGAACGTTTTATATGTTTGCATGATTTAAACATCGTGGCTCATTCCACCTAGCGTTTACGTCAAAGGTGAGACTCAGGGAGCATCCTAAGCTGCCTAAGATCATTTCTAGCATAAAACACATCATTCATGAAATTCAAACAACATAGGAGCATGCTATACAAAGCGACAAAATATAGATTCTCAAAGTCATCAACTTGAAATCTAAAATATGTAAACAACTAAATATAACCATTTAGCATAAATTGGAGTTTCTAGTACCACACGTCAAGACATAGATCCTCAAAGTAATCCTTGAAATCTAAAAGTGTGTAAACGACTAAAGTGGGTCATGTCATCTAATGTCTATGTTCCAAATGAATCTATAAGATCATTCCTAAATCACATTTGAACAGTATAGCATAGATGTGTTTAACAACATCAAAATTTATAATGATTCATTAAAAATCATGAAACATGAATGTACTTAACAACATTAAAAACACGCTACGATTCATTCAAAATCATAATGCATAAATGTAATTAACAACATTAAATCGCCAATAACCAAAACCACAAGTTACAATTAAACATTGGTTGTCAACTTAGAATTGAATGCGAAAACAAATAGTGGAAGACTTGGACATCATGTCTTGGACTAAACCAAAAACAAATTAGTTATTCCGGGCATTAACCCGTTGGGAAGACCACCTTAGTGCGCACTATCTCAATGGGGAGAACTCATGCCTCCCGTACTAAAGCCAAACTCTAGCCATATCACAGTAACAATGTCCCAAGACTCCAAAATAAATAAGTTAACAACTTATATACGAAATATATATATCAGCACGAAACTACATTCCATGCACAAGTAGGTTGAAACCACGCAATACATGCCCAAAATCCACAACTACTATAGGATGACAATGTCGAATCTTCAGAGAACGATTCGTTAAACGCTATAATAACATCAAATGTCGAATCTTCAGTGTGCAATTCGTTACAGGCTATAACAATATAATTCAATATTGAAACATAATCGCATAAGTCCATTACAAGTTTAAAATCATGCTTCAAACATAATATCAATGTTAAATACATGATTTAATCAATAATGTAATAGAAACAGAAATTAATTATATAACCTCATTAATTTGTCTAAGTTTCATATCTCAATCAAATGAACCCTAATTAACACATGTTAAACAACATAACTTATTCATTACATGAATCAAATCAAAAGCTTACTTAGGTCATTGGATCAATAGGATAGAATTTAATTAAAACATGATAATTAAATCCCTAAATTCTAAAACAACATCAAATGGTCCCAAATTAAAATATGCTAGCATACAAGCCCTAGTCATCACAATTATCAAGTTAAAAACTTAATTAGGCCAATGGAACCATTAAATGGATTTTAATTAATCATTTTAATTAAAATCTCTAGATTTTTATACTTATCCAAATGCTCTCAAATTAAAGTATGTTAAGGAACATGCCAAGACTTAATTTAAAAGCATATAACAAGTTGATTTCATACAAGGTACGTCCATGATAATTAAACTTTTACAAAAGATAATAATTAAATAAAAAGTGCTAATCTTATTCAATTAATCCTAATTTAATATATGTTAACAAATATATCAAAGCATAATTTATCATCATTCCACAATTTAATTCTAAGCTATATACATCCTTGTAAATTAAATTTCATACAAAGAAATAAATATTAATAATTTTCTAAATTTGATACAAGGCATGCAAATAAGTTGTATAATCATAGGAAACACTCAATACAACACATATAATCCTAAAACATCCCCTACCTCAATTTGAGATGAAAATCTCAAAAGCCACCAAAATGAAACGGCTCCGAATCCGACAATACTTCGGGGTTTTGTCGAGGATAACGCCCTGAATATTAAACTCCAAAGAGGACCTACCAAAATCCTAACTTGACCTCAAACCCGAACTCAAAATTTGGCCAAAAACGGGTTCTAATAAGGGTGAACGAAGCGCGTAGTCAAGACAAACACAAAACGTAAAGGCACTATGACTTTCTAACAAAGGGAAGGAGGTTTAAATGAAAGGAGAAGGGTGGCAGCCCCCCTTAGGCTGCCATGGGAGTTTTAGGTCATGCATGAACAGAGGAGAAAGTGAGTTTTTAATTTTATAACCCCCTATTTATAGTAAAACCCTAAAAGTGCCCCGAAAGGGCCTCGCCATGTCCGGAAAAGTGAAATTTGAGCAGAAGTGTTCAAGCGGCAAAACTCCGTCAACCAAAAGGATTCAAAATGAGAAAATATGAACAATGGAAGAAACAGTGTTAAAAATCGAGTCCCGAGCAGAGAGATATGCCTCGAACAAGTTCGGCAGCAACCGGGGCTTGAAACCTTGAAATTGGAGAAATATGACCAGAACGAAATTCTAAGAGTACATGACTCAACAAAATACGAAAATGAATCCCATACGAGGATCCAGGCTCAAAACGAGGCATTTTTGCAATAACTTTCATTAATTGCACAATGGCCCCTCTAAAAAGTGAAAACTGCACTAATGACCCAGAATGAAAATATCTTCCAAAAATATTTTCTTAAAAACCCCTGAAATAAAATATCTTCAAAAGATATTTATGAAAAATACCCCAAGAAAAGAAAAAGATTATGAAAAACTATGCATCCATGCCCCTACGGACACCGGTAGCAATCAGAGTACTTTTTTACAAAAGTAAAGATACGTATTTCGTGGAAACCACTTAGGATAAAGGTACGTGAAGTCAAAAACCAACTCTGAGCACAAAAAGTGAGGTTGTGCCAAAAAGTGACAAACAGGGAAAAGACAACATAGGGAAAAAGACGAAATCGGGAAAAGGATGAAAAGTGAATAGTGTCAAAAAATAAAAAATGTGGAAATGACTTGGTCCTTAAAGGAAGTTGTCAATCCAAAGAAAAGAGCCTCAAAAATCATTCCAGAGCACTTGAGATGACACTAAGTGATGAAAAACTGAACTCAGAAAGGAAAAGAATAATGGGAAAAAAAAAATTCGGTGAAAATCTGAGAAAAGGAAAGGAAGGAAAATGACCGGGTCATTACAACCTACCCTCCTTAAAAGGATTTCGTCCCTGAAATCAGGAATAAATAAAAGAGAACTGAATAAGATCAATGTAAGATCAAACCAAAGGACAAACCATAAGGTGCGAAAAGACAACCTTAAAGACCTGAAGGTCTTCCGAAAGAACGCAAACCCAAGAACTGGGTGAAAATCCCCAAACGAGTCGGCGTATTAACTCAATGTCAATCACCGAGAGAATCCTAAGACAACAACAAGTCGAATCAAAACAGATGGCTAAGAATGACATGGTAGTACGAACAATAACCAGAACCCACCCACACTTACTTGTCAGTAAGGTAACATGACAGTATAAGACACTAGTTTATAACATGCCCTCATCAGATCAACCCAAAAAGAAACTTTTCGATATAAACGACATCAATGTCGAAAGTGATCATTACCAAAAACATTACGGGAACCAGGCATCCGCGAGAGTTGGGGTAGCTAATCCCAAAACTCTAACAACAATTTCATTGGCACCGTTACGCTTAAGGCCTTAAATCCCTAACGCTGGCGTAACTAACGACCCCCACATTTGAAAATGCAACAACAACAACAACACCAGTCCCGAATCCACAGCCTGACGAGTCTGTGCCCTCAAGCCAATGGATTGGACCCACAAAACCAAAACTCTAAGCACAGATCTGAAGTAGACCTACCGTAAGGCTACATACAAAAGACAAAACATTGGATCAAAATCCCTATACTGGACAACCCAAACCTCAAAACATTAGTCTACTACGTAGCTCACTCATGACGATCCCGACAACCAAGGTCACAAAACCCCAATATAAGTACAGGAAAGATGAAACAGTATAAACCAAATACTCACATAGTACATGCTCGCAAGATTAAATGACATAATTAAATAATATCATAGTACTAAGTATAGTACATATAAGGTAAACCAAATAAACCACCTATCACATAGAGGTTAAACAATTAGCGACAAGTTATACACCACCAATGGCACTATCATGGTAACAGGTACAGTATGAGCAAATGTGTCATCTACATCCTCATACAAGGACCACATAGTCATACATCCTAAACATGTTTCTAAGGTATGCCCAAAAACAATGGAGCTCATAAACATGTAAAAGTGATCATACAAATGGCAAGTTCGTAAAACCAACAGAAATGAATGGAATGCCTCTCAAAAGACAGCACGCAAAAATGCAACACAAAACCTGGATGAGTCCAATATCTCATTACAAGGAAAGGAACCATCCCCCAAACCAAGATGCCAACGAGCTCTATAGGCACTCTATAAGATTCTACCAGAACCCTAACACGATGCCCCAAAAGGAACCAAAATCAACAATAACACGAGTTATTATGATCGAATGCAACTCACGCCATGAATGCACGAAACAAGAAGTAAGGCAATGTATGCAACATACAGTCATGCTAAAGTAGATAAGCATATATAATATGCTAAAACGAATTGAGTAAGCTTCAAAACAATTTGTCTATTAAGCATGTAAACAAGTTATCAAACCAAGCATGTTATCAAGAAGCACGTAAACATGTTATAATATTGAAACATGTTAAAAAATAGCATATGTACACGTATAACATAGCAACAAAACATGGTATGCACCCAAAACCCGTCGTCCAAGGTATTTAAACCTAGGAGCTCTGATACCACCTGTGATGGCCCTGGTTTTTAGGCCGGTGCATCAAGGATGAACCGAAAGGATGATCCAATAACGGATCCGAAATACGAAAGCAAAAACAAAAAAACAAGACTCTAAGAAGTCAAAGTGACCTTTCATGAGGTCGTGGAACTCAATGAGAACTGATGCGGAAGCAAAAGATCAAAAATATGACAAATAAGCCTCCAAGGGCAGAATAGTCATTTTACATGGAAATGACATCCCTAGAATGTATATTATTTCCGAGGAACATCCATGACTTACCGTGAAGTCACGGAACTCAAAAGAAAGTAGTGGAAGCAAAATTACAAGAAAACTGGACAAAAATAGCCCCAAGGGCAAAATGGTTATTTTCGAAAAAATATAAAATTGGGTGCTACCGAGCACACCACTGGGAAGACAGCAAAAATTTAATCAAGTTGGACTCAAGAATCACTTGATTCGGGGCCCGGATGAAAGAGAAAAGTCAAAACAAAGTTTTGACTTCGGCGCGGCTGTGAATAGTAACCTGGGCAAAATGCTGAAATTCGTGTGCCGTTTTGAGGCACTAAACGACGTTTTCTGGAAAAACACGAAAAAAAAAACCCTCCTCAAAATAATTTTTCCAAGCTGGCCATGTCAAAAGAAAAATTTATTTTCAACATGGAATCCCCAAAATGCCCTTACAACAGACTTTTTGAAATAGTGCTGATGCGCGCAGGAAATCAGATTTGACACGGGGTTTTCGGGTCCGAGATGAAATTTTCTGGAAAAATGTTGTGAAGAAACCCCCCCCCCCCCTAAAATCACGTTTTCTTTGTGACCATGTCAAGACCGGAATTTATTTTTCAAAAGAAATTTCCAAAATGCCCCTAGATCAGTTTAGGCCAAGAGGGTTAAAACAAAAAGCTGCTACATGATTTGTTTTGAAATCTGCCAGAACAGAGAGCGAAAACGGGCTAGTAGATGAATTTTTCTGGAAAAACACAAAGAAGAAAACCTCCTCAAAATTGAGTTTTCTACCTGACACGTGAAGAATTAAAAAAAAAAAACTCACTGTAAAACACCTAACATGCCCCTCCATGAAATCTGGTCATAAAGGCCAAAAAGGTGCTACAATTGAAAACAGAAAGTTGAACTTCCTGAGGGGTTTCCAATACCAAGATCACATTTTCTGGAAAAACACAAAGAATAAACCCCCCCTAAAATCACATTTTCTAAATGACCATGTTGAAAGAAGAAAATAAAACTGATGTAAAAAGTTTAGAATACCTCTAGATCAGATTATGCAACAAAGTTTCAAAATGTGTCCATAGGAGGCTCATTTCACCAAAGAAGAAGGTTTGCCCGGAAATGACCATGCACACAAACGTAACTTACCTATTAGGATGTGCTACAATGGTCCATGGCTTAAAAATACTACCGATGCAAAATTTGACCCCCCAACGGCCAAAAGGGCGAAAATGCACATGAAACGGAAAATTTGAAATTTAAAATTCACAAATGATTTCAAATTTCCGTTTGGCCCATGGCCACACTTCATGCATGATTAATGAGACCTAGTGGAGGTGCCAGAACACACTTTGCACCACCCGATTTGAAAATGAACCCTTAAAGGCTCGATTTCTACTATTTTAGCCAAAAATGCAATATTTGAACTAAAATACAAAATGATGTTTGGCTCTTGGCCACACCTCATACATATTAGATGAATGCTAGATAATAAAAATCATACATAAAGCACACTCCGGTGCACTTTTTCATATATTCTCATTAAAGGCAAAATACAACCATTATGAATAAACATGGACTTCAAATGAAATTTGGCCCTTGGCCTTTGGCCTTATATCATATACATAAAATGAGAATCAAAAAGTGTGCTTAGGCACACATTACAAGTTTAGAATCAAATATACACATTTGACAAATAAGGCTACAAATGGCATTTCAAGCCAACCTTCACAAAATGGAACCTTCAAGTCTACTAATCGCCCAGCATAATGAAAATCTCAACCTTGATTCCTGTACCTGAAATATGCCTCAGTAACTTTGGTGTGAGTAACATAAAGCTACTCGTAGGAAATGAGCATGCATCGACTTAACGTTTTACATGTTTGCATGATTTAAACATCGTGGTTCATTCCACCTAGTGTCTATGTCAAAGGTGAGACTCAAGGAGCATCCTAAGCTGCCTAAGATCATTTCTAGCATAAAACACATCATTCATGTAATTCAAACAACATAGGAGCATGCTATACAAAGTGACAAAATATAGATTCTCAAAGTCATCAACTTGAAATCTAAAATGTGTAAACAACTAAGTATAACCATTTAGCATAAATTGGAGTTTCTTGTACCACACGTCAAGACATAGATCCTCAAAGTAATCAACTTGAAATCCAAAAGTGTATAAACGACTAAAGTGGGTCATGCCACCTAACGTCTATGTTCCAAATGAATCTATAGGATCATTCTTAAATCACATTTGAACAATATAGGATAGATGTGCGTAACAACATCAAAATTTATAATGATTCATTAAAAATATGAAACATGAATGTACTTAACAACATTAAAAATATGCTACGATTCATTCAAAATTATAATGCGTAAATGTACTTCACAACATTAAATCGCCAATAACCAAAACCACAAGTCACAATTAAACATTGATTGTCAACTTGGAATTGAATGCGAAAACAAATAGTGGAAGACTTGGACATCACGTCTCGGACTAAACCAAGAACAAATTAGTTATTCCGGGCATTAACCCGGTAGAAAGACCACCCTAATGCGCACTATCTCAAAGGGGAGAACTCATACCTCCCGCACTAAAGCCAAACTCTAGCCATATCACAGTAACAATGTCCTAAGACTCCAAAAATAAATAAGTTAACAACTTATATACGAAATATATATATCAGCACGAAATTACATTCCATACACAAGTAGGTTGAAACCACGCAATACATGCCCTAAATCCACAATTACTATAGGATGACAATGTCGAATCTTCAGAGAGCGATTCGTTACGCGCTATAATAACATCACATGTCAAATCTTCAGTGTGCGATTCGTTACATGCTATAACAATATAATTCAATATTGAAACATAATCGCATAAGTCCATTACAAGTCTAAAATCATGCTTCAAACATAATATCAATGTTAAACACATGATTTAATCAATAATGCAATAGAAACGAAAATTAATTATATAGCCTCATTAATTTGTCTAAGTTTCATATCTCAATCAAATGAACCCTAATTAACACATGTTAAACAACATAACTTATTCATTACATGAATCAAATCAAAAGCTTACTTAGGTCATTGGATTAATAGGATAGAATTTAATTAAAACATGATAATTAAATCCCTAAATTCTAAAACAACATCAAATGGTCCCAAATTAACATATGCTAGTATGCAAACCCTAGTCATCACAATTATCAAGTTAAAAACTTAATTAAGCCAATGGAACCATTAAATGGATTTTAATTAATCTCTAGATTTTTATACTTATCCAAATGTTCTAAAATTAAAGTATGTTAAGGAACATGCCAAGACTTAATTTAAAAGCATATTATAAGTTCATTTCATGCAAGGTACGTCCATGATCATTAAACTTTCACAAAAGATAATTATTAAATAAAAAGTGCAATGCTTATTTAATTAATCCCAATTTAATATATGTTAACAAACATATCAAAGTATAATTTATCATCATGCCAAAATTCAATTCTAAGCTATATACATCCTTGTAAATTAAATTTCATACAAAGAAATAAATATTACTAATTTTCTAAATTTGATACAAGGCGTGCAAATAAGTTGTATAATCATAGGAAACACTCAATACAACCCATATATAATCCTAAAACATCCCCTACCTCAATTTAAGATGAATATCTCCAAAGCCACCAAAATGAAACGGCTCCAAATCCGACAATACTTCGGGGTTTTGTCGAGGACAACGCCGTGAACATTAAACTCCAAAGAGGACCTACCAAAATCCTAACTTGAACTCAAGCCCGAACTCAAAATTTGGCCAAAAACGGGTTTTAATAAGGGTGAAAGAAGCGCGTAGTCAAGACAAATACAAAACGCAAAGGCACTATGACTTTCTAACAAAGGGAAGGAGGTTTAAATGAAAGGAGAAGGGTGGCCACCCCCCTTAGGCCACCATGAGAGCTTCAGGTCGTGCATGAAGAGAGGAGAAAGTGAGTTTTCAATTTTATAACCCCCTATTTATAGTAAAACCCTAAAAGTGCCCCGCTGGGTCCGGAAAAGTAAAATTTGAGCAGAAGTGCTCAAGCGGCAAAATTCTTTGAACCAAAAGGATTCAAAATGAGAAAATATGAACAAAGGAAGAAACGACGTCAAAAACTGAGTCCCGAGGAGAGAGATATGCCCCGAACAAGTTTGGCGGCAATCGGGGCCAGAAGGCTTGAAACTAGAGAAAAATGACCAGAACGAAATTCCATGAGTACACGACTCAATGAAATGTGAAAATGAATCCCGTACGAGGATCCAAGATCAAAACAAGGCATTTTTGCAATAACTTTCATTAATTGCACGATGGCCCCTCAAAAAAGTGAAAACTGCACTAATGACCCAGAATGAAAGTATCTTCCAAAAATATTTTCTTAAAAACCCCTGAAATAAAATATCTTCAAAAGATATTTATAAAAAATACCCCAAGAAAAGAAAATGATTCTGAAAAACTGTGCATCCATACCCCTACGGACACCGGGAGCAACCGGAGTACTTTCTTACAAAAGTAAAAATACGTATTTCATGGAAACCACTTAGGATGAAGGTACGTGAAGTCAAAAACCAACTCCGAGCATGAAAAGTGAGGTTGTGCCAAAAAGTGACAAACAGGGAAAAGACAAAATAGGGAAAAAGATGAAATAGGGAAAAGGACGAAAGTGAATAGTGTCGAAAAACGAAAAATGTGGAAATGACTCGGTCCTTAAAGGAAGTTGTCAGTCCAAAGAAAAGAGCCTCGAAAATCATTCCAGAGCACTCGAGATGACACTAAGTGATGAAAAACTTAACTCAGAAAGAAAAAGAACAATGGAAAAAAAAAAATATCTGTGAAAATCTGAGAAAAGGATAGACAGGAAAATGACCGGGTCATTACACTTTATTTATGCCAAGCATGCAAATTTTCTATGATGAAATGTGAAAGTATGATTTGTATGTTTAACTTCATGTTTTAGTAAGATGATTATTATGATGTATATCATGATTTTTACATTGATAATGGTTGTATGACATTCATATTCTTGGCATGGGGCTGAGTTGAAAGGATGAAGGTTGATGTGGGAAAGAAGGCTAGAAGATGAGATGGTGGTTTGTGTGGTAAGCCATGGTGTTGGTTAGGAAGGTTTAGTGAGGTTGGGTTAGAAAGAAAGAAGGTGACACTTGCATCTCTTGTTTAATGGTATGGTTTGTGAATTGGTGAAATTCTTGTATGATTGGTATGTCTTATAATCCCTTGATCCCTTTTCTTGATTCCTTTTCTTTGGTTACGGCTCACGGGATTTTTAGGAATGTGATTTAGGCTACTATTTTACTGAGCTGTTGAGCTCACCCTATTATTATTAACATTTTTCAGGAATTTGGAGATGAGCCGGTAAATGATGTGCATCCATGGACATTAATGTAGTTAGGAATTCACTTCCATTTTGTTTATATTGAAGCCATGTAAATTTTGGCCATGGAGGCCTTATTCTTGTATTTAATTCTTTGAAAATTGTATAAACGATACTTATGTAATTCGGTCTTTAAATGATGTATTGGGCTTATATTCGGTTTATTTGAATGAACGAGAGTATAATTATGTTTTTATACTGTCAAATGAAAGATTTGGGGCATGTTTGAGCTTTGAATAAGGTTACATAATGACCAAAGTAGTACAAATATGTAAAATCCAAGATTTTAAGCTTTCTGGGGCATTTTCAGGGTTCTGGGTGTTTTGAACCGGTTCAACCCCTGTTGAACTGGTTCAAGGGGTGCAAATGGTTCTCTAGTGGGCATACTATGCATCTTGAACTGGTTCATGATTCTTGAACCGGTTTAAGTCTCCCAGTGGACATTTTTCCCTTGTCAACTTATCTGTTTTGAGCATACAGCTTCGGATGATCATAACATCTTCATTTTGAACCCAAATATGGTCATTCTTAAGCCCATTTTCAAGAATTTTGAGTTATCTTTCCAATGAGACCAACCCCATCTCCAAATTCCACTCATGTTGAGAGTTATGGTTATTTTAGTGGAACAATGTTAGAATTTGCCTTGAACCGGTAAGGACATTTTTGGGAATTCATATCCGGTGACCGTAGAACCTCACTGAGCTTCTTAGAATGACTAAAATAGTTGTTTTAAACCTCATTTGACTAGTTTAAGGATGGATTACCCTTTCATATTTTATAAAGACCATTTTACCCTTGGTATGTCCTAGGGTCTGGGTAAGGACCCGGTTAGCGATCCGGACCCCCGGTTTGGGTCGTTACACAGACGATATTCAGCATCTTAATGAGTAGCTAATTCCTCTCTTAGGGCACTGATGTAACCCAATCTAGTACTATGGTTTGATTGTTTTAACTCTGGGTTATTTTTAATATATATTATGTTTCTGATTACATGACTATGAGCAATTTTTTATAAGCGTCAAATATTGCATATTTAAGCACCTTAATTGCATTAGTTAAGCCCATTATTTGATATGTGTATATAGAGTAACTATATTTTTTATGTTTTTATGTTTTTGCAAGTCTTGTTGCTAAAAAGGAATAAGAATAAGGTTTTAAGGGTTTTTGGAGCACAAGTCATATCAAGCCTACATTTCAAGTGGTTTTCAAGGAGAAATGACCTGAATAAGCAATGGATACAAGTAGAACTAAAGGAAGAAGAAGATGCCAAAGTAGCATGCCTCGCGTCCGGACGCAAGAAGTGGCGTCTAGACGCCACCTTTTAGTACCTCGTGTCCAGACGCAAGAATTGGCGTTCGGATGCCAAAACCATCAGAACCTTACGTTCGAACGCCATTCTTCGCAGCCGGATGCAAGACCACGGGCCCCCATTTTAATTAAGTCTGATTTTATTCTATTTTGAGTGGAAATTCAAAATTTGAACGAGTTATTGTATTCTGAAACTTACGTAAGGATAAAGGAGGGGGAAAGGCTTGAAAAAAGTCAGTTAGTTTTGGTTTTTGAAAAGATATTGTTCGGGAGAGAATTATCTTAAGGTTTTTATGCTAAGCTTTGCAATAATGGTAAGAGGAGAGATTTTCTTCTCTTCTTCAATCGTGGAGGTTATTGCCATATACATGAGAGGCTAATTTCCTTTCTAGGGAGTTGATGTAACCTAGACCAAGTAAACATGTGTTAAATTATATTTTAATTTGGGGATTCTTATTGTATATATTCAGTTTCATAAATTAGAAGTATTTACATTGAATTGATGTATTTTACATTGAATTGATGTATTTGATTATCATTTGAATATATAATTTTGTTGATTTGTTACCTTGTCTTAGAAATCACATTGACACAATTATACACTTGATTTTCTATAGTGATAATGGGAAAAAATTCATGGAATGGTTATATTGGCATGTAATTGAGTATTTATATAGGTTATGCTTAAGGAAGATGGACCATGCTACACATTTAGATTAATGTATATTGGTAGACAATCTATACCAACTGAAGATAATCTATGATATTTAATTGATTTCATGTGCTGCAACATACCATTGAAGGACCTTGATAGGCCATGCCTAGGGAAGACGGTTCATACTATAACCTAGTTTAGGTAGATGAACCATGCTAACCAAAGATGGGTTATGCTTAGTCCTGAAATGTATGATCTTCTTGAGGATGTTGTGGTAGTTTTATACTTCTACACATCATTTTATATATATAATTGTCTATCCCCAAGTTGAGTGCAATTTACCATGTTCATGAGGTTGAGGTGAAGTCAATTCCCTAGCCTTCTCTCTATAAGTTCAATCCATTCTAATCACATTATTTACTGTTTTATGAAATTTAAATTCGTAAGTTAAGTGACAAACCAATCGAACTATCATCTCTGTTATCAAATTAGGAAGTAATTTTACAATTATGTTTGCCATAAATTAGCAATCCTTGTGGTTCGACAACCCCTAACTATAGCATTAATTTGCAATGATGAATGTTCTATTGTTATAAGTGGTACACATTTGTGCGCATCACTTTTGGCGCCGTTGTCGAGGATTGCATATGATTTTGTAATCAAAATTTAAAAATTGCTTTATTGTTTGATTGTATATATATTTTTATGTTTTTGATGTTTTTGTGTTACTAGGGACTAAGGACTTTCCATGAGATTTAATTGTGAAATTTGAAGTCTTAAGGACTTTGGGTAAGTTTTTGAAGTTCCTAGTTTATTCCTTGTTTGGCCTTTGTTGAGGCTATTACAATTTCTTGTTTTATTCAGAGCAAAGGTCCTTGTCGTGGCTAATTTAATCTATTTTTATATTGTTGAATTGAGGAGAAAGGGATTAATGTATGTGGATGTATTGGTGAAGGGTTGTTGTGATTGTTGTGTTTGATAGTTGATGGTAGGTCGTAGATCATCGTCTTTACCACATCTTGAGAAACCAATTGATATTGCTTTACTTGACAGAACTCTTAGGCAACAAAGAAGGAACCTTAGGGATCCCAAAATTTTAAGAGAACTTGAAATTGAAGTAGACAAAATGCCTAATGAACATGATAATCTCAGAAATGTTAATGCTGAAAATGAAAATTTAGAACCATTGACTCTTAAAGATCATTTTGTACCTTCTATATATATATGACTCTTAAAGATCATTTTGTACCTTCTATATATATATCTCTATCATGCATTGTCATGCCCAATGTTGAGGCTCATCATTATGAGATCAAATCTACCACAATTCAAATGTTTCCAACATATCATGGGTTTGATAATAAGGATCCTTATAAACATCTTGATGAGTTTTTTGAAATCTGCTCCACCATCAAGATGAGGGACTTCCCCCAAGATGCACTTCATATGCTTCTCTTCCCATTCTTTTTTAAAGATAGAGCAAAATATTGGTTGAACTCTCTTGTTGCAAATTCCATCACTTCATGGGTCAAATTACAATAAGAATTTCTTAAAAAGTACTATCCTATGAGTAAGACCAATCAAATGTGTCGATCCATTATTAATTTCTCCTAAATTAATGGGGAAATATTTTATGAGACATGGGAGAGACTTCAAGATTTTTTGAGGAAGTGTCCACACCACCAAATTCCAAAGTCGCAATTGGTGTTAGCTTTCTATGATGGTTTAACAGAACCACATAGACAATTAATCGATTCTTCGTGTGGAGGTATGTTCATGTCCAAAAATTCAGATGATGCATTGGTTCTACTTGATAACATAAGCAAAAATTCTATGCAACATAGTTCCCGTAGAGCCTCTACATCTAACGTGGTTAAACCCTCAAATCTGTGTTAACCACGGACTCTTAGGGAAGAATCTTCTCAAGTGGATGCCACAGCCCACAAAGTTTTTTAGCTTGTGGCACCACATCTATCATCTTCTCAGAATTCTTCATCAAGTGCTATGTGTGCACATTGCACAAGTACTTTTCATAATGCAGAAGATTGCCCCACACCAGAGCAATTTTCTGAAGGTATGCCAGAATAGGCCAATGCTATGTTTTATCGCCCAGGAAATAATCCTTATTCCAACACCTACAATCCGGGTTGGAGAGATTATCCAAATTTCTCATGGAGGTAACAAGCCCCACAAAATTCATCATTTCAAGGTCCTGGGCAATCAAATCAATCTAATTCTCAGTCCATGAACCGGACATTTCAAGCTTCTTCAAGCTATCGTCCTCCTTCATATAATGCGAATTTTTCCAATTAAAATCATGTTCTTTCTCAATAGTCTCAATTGGATGAGCTAGTAACCTCTAATAAGCAGATCATGGCTACTCTTAGTGGTATGCAATCAACTATGCAATTGGTTAATACTCATTCCCAATCAATAGCCAATATTGAAACCCAACTGGGACAAATGACTAATTCAATAAATCAGCTTCATAAGAAGGATACAGGAAAACTTCTAGCTTAACTTGTGGTGAACTCGAAAGGGCAATATATGATTGATGAGATCACTCCTCTGAGTGGATCAAATCTTGAGCAAGTTCCAGCAATTACCACACTTCGGAGTGGAAGAATTGTGGACAATAAGGTTGATGAAAAAATTGAAACTCTTACTCCCAAGGATTCAACTTCTTCATCCAAGAATCTGAAAGACAGTCCAAAAATTCTAAATCCACCAATCCAAAATATTGAGACATCATATGAGCCCAAGGCTCCTTTTCCTCAACACCTTATAAAGTCCACACATTTTAGGAAAAAAGGGCGATAAAATTCAGGAAATGTTTGAAGTCTTTAAGTAAGTAAAGATCAACATTCCTCTCCTTGATGGCATTAAACAATTTCCACCTTATGTAAAATTTCTTAAAGATTTGTGTACTCAAAAATGCACTTCTAAGAAAAATATTCCTAAAAAGGTGAGGCTAACTGAGCAAGCAAGTGCTATTATTCAGCATAATACACCTCTGAAGTTTAAGGATCCGGGTGCCCCGACAATCTCGTGTGTCATTGGAGACAATGAGATAGAAAAGGCCCTCCTTAACTTAGGATAAAGTGTAAATCTGATTCCTTACTCAGTATACTTGCAACTTGGCTTAGGAGAACTCAAATCCACTTCGGTTGTCTTGCAACTTATGGATAGATCTGTAAAATAACCTCGTGGTGTCATTGAAGATGTACTTATCAAGGTGGATAATTTTTACTTTCCAGAAGACTTTGTGGTTCTAGATACTGAACCAGTCCATAATCCAATAAAACATATTCATGTGATCCTTGGTCGGCCTTTCTTAGCTACGGCTAATGCTTCAATTAATTGCCGAACCAGGGTCATGGATATTTCTTTTGGAAATATGAAGGTGAAGCTTAACATCTTTAATGTTTCTTAACATCCTCAAGGGGAATACGAGTGTTTCTCTCTTGGTATCATTGATGAAATGGTTGAAGAATCTCTCCCATTTATTTTAAGTCAAGATCCTCTTGAAACTTGCTTAGCTCATTTTGACTTTGAAAATTTTGATATCAATCAATCCATTCGTGAAGTCAACATTGTGCTTGAAGCCAATGAAATATCAAACTTTCCTTCTTGGAAAGTGCCAAAGGAATCTCTTTCATTAATTTCCAGCACTCCTCCTGTCCCTTCACTGAAATCTCCAACTTAACTTAAGTTAAAGCCACTCCTGGTTAATCTCAAGTATGTATTTCTTGGTGTAAACAAAAATCTTTTGGTCATTATTGCATCGGATCTTTCTCAAGACCAAGAAAATAGCCTTTTAGCGGTGCTACAAGAGCACAAAGAAACTATTGGTTGGTCGGTGGCCGATTTAAAAGGAATTAACCCTTCCATTTGCATGCACCGCATTCTTTTGGAGGAAGAAGCTAAACCTTCTCGAGAGGTTCAGCGTCGATAGAATCCTAACATGAAGGAGGTTGTCATGAAAGAGGTAATCAAGCTATTACATGCAGGGATCATCTACCCCATCTTGGATAGCAAGTGGGTAAGCCCCACTCAAGTTGTTCCAAAGAAGTCTGGCCTCACTGTTGTTGAAAATTCAGTGGGAGAACTTGTGCCACAACGCACCACCACTAGTTGGTGTGTGTGCATAGATTACCGGAAACTAAACTTTGCAACTAGGAAAGATCATTTTCCACTCCCATTCATTGATCAAATCCTAGAAAGGTTAACTAGCCAAAGTTACTATTGTTTTCTTGATGGTGTTCTAGCTATAACTAAGTGGCTTTAGATCCATAAGATTAAGAGAAGACCACATTCACTTGTCTTTTTGGAATTTTCGCTTATCGTCGCATGCCCTTTGGGTTATGTAATGCACCAGCCAATTTTTAGAGATGCATGATGTCTATATTTTCTGATATGGTTAAAAAATTTCTTGAAGTATTCATGGATGATTTTTCTGTCTTTGGATCTCCTTTTGACTCTTGTCTCCATAATTTATCACTCATGCTTCAAAGATGTAAGGATATAAATCTAATATTAAGTTAGGAGAAGAGTCACTTCATGGTACAAGAAGGGATTGTCTTGGGACATATTATCTCTAAAAGAGGGATTGAGGTCGATAAGACAAAAGTTGAATTAATTCATAGCCTTCCTCCTCCCTCTTCAGTGAGACAAATTTGATCTTTTCTTGGTCATGCTGGCTTTTATCGCCACTTTATCAAGGATTTTAGCAAGATATCTCGTCCTTTATGCCACCTTCTTAAAAAGGACACTAATTTTAACTTTAATGAAGCATGTTTGGAAGATTTTAAGAAGCTCCATTCACTATTCTCTTCTACCCCAATCATGAAAGACCTAATTGGTCTCTTCCCTTTGAGATCATGTGTAATGCATCCGATTATGCATTAAGTATTGTTTTGGCCAGCGTGTGGATAAAACTTCTCATGCTATTTACTACGCTAGTAAGACTCTCTCAGATGCTCAAATGAGTTATATAACAACTAAGAAAGAGTTGCTAGCAGTTATCTATGCCTTGGATAAATTTCGTTCATATCTTCTTAGATCCAAGGTCATCGTTTTCACAGATCATGTCGCTCTAAGACATCTACTTACAAAGAAAGAGACCAAACTGTGACTCATTCGTTGGATACTCTTACTCAAAGAGTTCCACATTAAGATTAAAGACAAGAAAGGAACTGACAATGTGGTCGCAGACCACCTCTCTAGGCTTCCTATTGAGAAAACTTTTGATTTTTCTCCAGTTCATGAATCTTTTCTGGATGAGCAACTGTTCCAGATTTCTCATGTGTTGCCTCCTTGGTTTGTAGACATTATCAACTATCTTGCAGTTGAAAAAATTCCAAGCAAGAGAAAGACTGGTTCTTCACTCAAATCAAAATTTTCTTTTGGGAAGACCCGGAATTGTTCAAGTATTGCCCGGATCAAATAATCCAGAGATGTATTCTTGAATCTGACGTCCAAAATATCTTAAAGTTCTGCCACACTCTTGCATGTGGAGGACACTTCAGTGCCAAAAAGACTTCATCTAAAGCCATTCAAAGTGGATTTTATTGGCCTTCATTATTCAGGGATGCTTATAACTTTTGCAAGTCTTGTACGCGATGTCAAAAGCTTGGGGCCATGTCTAAAAGGGACATAATGCCAATGAACTCCATTCTAATTATCGAAATCTTTGATGTATGGGGAATAGATTTTATGGGACCATTTCCATCTTCATATGGCTATGATTATATTCTCCTAGCGGTGGACTATGTATCTAAATGGATAAAGGCTGAGGTAACCATAACTAATGACCACATTACAGTGGTCCAGTTCATTCAAACGAACATATTCAGTCGGTTTGGTACACCTAGAGCACTCTTAAGTGATGGAGGGTCTCATTTCTGCAATCATTATCTTCAATCTATTCTACTTAAGTACTCTGTTACTCACAAGGTTGCCACGCCATACCATCCTCAATCGAGTGGTCAAATGGAAGTCTCAAATCAGGAAATCAAAAATATTCTTGAAAAGATGGTTCGATCGGACCGCAAAGATTGGTCTTTACGACTGAACGATGTGCTTTGGGCTTACCGAACTGCGTTTAAAATGCCAATTGGCATGTCACCATACCGGCTTGTTTACGGTAAGGCATGTCACCTTCTAGTTGAATTAGAGCATCGTGCCTTTTGGGCCATAAAAAGGTTCAATTTCAATCTTGATCAGGCCGACTCTAACAGAAAATTGCAGCTCAATGAGCTAGAAGAAATTCGGAATGAGGCTTATGAAAATGCTAAAATTTATAAAGCAAAGACTAAAAAATTCCATGACAAACATATCATTAATAAGTCTTTTGCTTCAGGTCAAAAAGTTTGGCTTTTCAATTCCTGATTGCAACTCTTCCAAGGGAAGCTTCGTTCACGCTGGGAAGGACATTTTCTAATCACTTTTGTATTCTCCTATGGTGCAGTGGAGCTGCAAGACCCAAAGAATGGGAATCTTTTTAAAGTTAATTGTCAGCGGCTTAAGCCTTACATTGACAACCTAGTCCCGGTAGGATATGTGGATTCCATCATATTGACAAATCCAATTTATGAGGACTAGAAAGATTCCCATATCATCTAGCTATCGACATTAAATTTAGCACTTCAAGGAAGCAAATTCTTTCCATTCTAAGCTTTCTTATATGCTTGTTACCATGAACCGAAATTCTTTACAAATGGTTGAATAAAATTTCCACTTTGCATTCTTCAAGAATCATTTACATATCCATTCAAGTGGCCATAGTGGGTTTCTAATGTCATACAAATGTTTGGTAACATTTTTGGGCGTCTTTGATCAACAACTCATTAGAGCAACTGAAGCATCTCAAGTCTAGACGCCATTTCTTGCGTCCGGACACCAATTACTGAAGGAACCCGCGTCTGGACACCACATATTCCATTCAGACGCCACCACCTGGAAGCACTGGCGTCCGAATGCCATCACTGGCGTCCGGATGCCAACTCTTGCAACTTTTCACGTCCGGACGCCAAAACGTGCGTCTGGATGCCATTCTATCATCACCAGGCCCCAGCGCACTTACATTCTTCATTAAAAGCCCTGCTACATTCCGCGTCCGGATGCAAAGCCCATGAAGCTAACCCGAGCCCAGCTCGGGATTTTATAAACTTCATTCCTTCATTCCTTATTCACAACCTACACTTCCCAACTTATAACCCTACCTTCCCACACCATCTCAAAATCATATTTCACTCTCTATATTTCAACTCTTGAATATTTCATAGAGATTAGAACTTGATTTTGGGGGCGATTAGTTTATTAAGTGAGGAATTGTTGTGCTTTAATTATGGATTCATGCTTGTTGGATTCAAATAATCTAATCTTTACAAGTGTTCTTTACTTTTTAGTCTTGCACACCACATGTTCAACAAAAAGTCCTGAATCAACTTTAATCACTCACATGGCCTCTTCCTCCGCTTCTAAGCATCCTCGCAAATCCAAGGGGTTTTTTTGAGGAAACTACTGATCCGGATTGGTCTAAATGGCCCCTTTAATTTAAAACTACATTCGATGTTAGGAATGTCTTTCGTAGGTGTGCCGACACAGACTGGGTAGTCAAAAATCTCAAGAAACGAGGCTTAGCATCCATATTTCAGCCATGTCATAATGTAGTTCATCCTCACTTAGTTCGTCAGTTCTACTAGAATCTTTCTTACAAACCTCCGAAACCAACCAAGCTTTCAACTGCAATTGATGGCACCATGCTTTCGTTTACATTGGATGATATTGCAGTTGCATGTGGATGTCCCATTAACTCCCCAGTTGATGTGGACGGTCAGCCTCTTTATGCTCCCCTCCCGGATATTCTGGATTTATTGGATGACCTAACAGATGTTTTAAAAGAAGTAGCACATAGCAATCTCAAAATCTTAGATAGCACCTCACCTAAAAGGTCCTTTGTGCCACCCCAGATTTGGTTCATTAAGGTTCTACTGGCTATGAATGTTCTTCGAATTGGCAAACCTACAGCACATAACAGTGTCCTCTTGGATTCTCTCTTTTAAGCGGAAAATGACTTTTGGATTTCTGTTCTAACTTTGATTAAAAATCAAATTTTAAAGGTCTATAATAAATTGATTGTTTGTAAAAAGGAAAGCTCCTTGACTTGGTCATTTCCTATAATGACCTGCTCATTTTCATTCCTTTCCCATTTCTCATATATTCACGGATATTTTTTTTTCCGTTGATTTTTTCCTTTTTGAGTTCAGTTTCTTATCACTTAGTGTCATCTTGAGTGCTCGGGGATGGTTTTTAAGACTCTTTTCTTTGGATTGACAACTTCCTTTGAGGACCGCGTCAATTCCACATTTTCATTTTTTGATACTATTCATTTTTTCGTCCTTTTCCCTCTTTCGTCTTTTCCCCGTTTGTCACTTTGTTGACATAACCACACCTTTGTGTTTGGAGTTGGTTTTTCACTTCACATATCTTTATTCTAAGTGGTTTCCATGAAATACGTATCTTTACTTTTGCAGAAAAGTACTCTAGTTGCTCCCGGTGTCCATAGGGGAATGGATGCACAGTTTTTTAGAAACATTTCCATTTCTTGGGGTGTTTTTCGTAAATATCTTTTGAAGATATTTTATTTTAGGGGTTTTTAAGAAAATATTTTTGGAAGATATTTTCATTCTGAGCCAGTTGTGCAGTTTTCACTTTTTGGAAGGGCCATTGTGCAATTAATGAAAGTTATTACTAAATGCCTTGTTTTGAGCCTGGATCCTCGTATGGGATTCATTTTCACTTATCGTTGAGTCGTGTACTCTTAGAATTTCCTTCTGGTTGTTTTTCTCCAGTTTCAAGGTTTTCGGCCCCAGTTGCCACCGAACTTGCTCGGGGCATATCTCTCTGCTCGGGACTCAGTTTTTGATGCCGTTTCTTTCGTTGTTCATATTTTCTTATTTTGGTTCTTTTTTGTTCACGGTGTTTTGCCGTTTGAGCGCGTATGCTCAAATTTCACTTTTCCGGACTCGGCGGGGCTTGTTCGGAACACTTTTAGGGTTTTTCTATAAATAAGAGGTCTTAAGAAGGAAAATCAAAATTTTCTCTCTCTCCTCTCTCTTGGCCGGCAGCCATGGAAGCCAAGGGGCTGCCACCCTTCTCTCTTCTATTCCAGCCACTTCCCTTAGGTAAAAAGGTGTAGTGCCTTAGCGTTTTATGCTCTCCTTGCCATGCTCTACCTTTCCCCCTTATTAGTATCCATTTTTGGCCATTTCTTGAGTTTGGGTTTGAAGTCAAGTTATGATTTTGGTATGACTTCGTTGGGGGTTATGTTCATCGTGTTGTCCCTGACAAAACCAAGAAGTTTTGTCGGATTTGGAGCGGTTTCGTTTTGGTAGGGATTTGAGATTTCATCTCAAATGGAGGTAGGGGGTGTTATAATTTCATATTTTGTTGTCTTACATGTTTTTGATGCTTATACAACTTGTATGCATGCTTTTGTTAAGAATCTAGAATTTAATTTAATTATTTTCTATGGTTAAGATTTAATTCTCATGATGGTATTCAACTTCGAATTAAATTGTGGCAGGCTAGAAAATTTTGCTTTGATGTGTTTGTTAACATATATTAAATTGGAATTATTTGAATAAGAATTGCACTTTTTATTTAATAATTATCTTTGGTGAAAGTTTAATTCTCATAGACGTACCTTATATGAAATTAACTTGTAATATGCTTTTAAATTAAGTATTGGCATATTCTTTAACATACTTTAATTTGAGAGCATTTGGATGAGTTTAAAAATCTAGAGACTTTAATTAAGAGAATTAATTAAAATCTATTTTTATAGTTCCATTGGTCTAATTAGGATTTTGAATGAATATATGTAATGACCATGCTATGTCCTTTAGCATATATTAAATTGAGGCCATTTGGAAATGATTTGAAATCTAGAGAATTTAATTATTTTTATTTAATTAAATTCTATCTTGTTGTTCCATGGATTTAATTTTGTTGTGGAAGTTGTTTCTGTGTATAAATCATGGATTTGGACTTTTGTGTATTCACATAGCTGTGTTTTGAGCATTGGATAACATTGTTGTTATATTTATATTCATGAGAACATGTTTTCTTTATGGAATATATTGTTGCCTTGTGTAATGATTCGCACACTTTGTAATTGACATTATATATGCCATTTTAGAATTTAAAATCTAAGGCATGGATTGTGTGGTTACAAACTACTTGTGCATGGAAGGTGGTTTTCGTGTATTATATAAATTATGTATAAGTCGTGAACTTATTTGGATTATTTTGGAGTCTTGGGACATTGTTGTTACATATGATATGGCTAGAGTTTAGCTCTAGTGCGGGAGGTATGAGTTCTCCCCAATTGAGATAGTGCGCACTAGGGTGGTCTTTCTAACGGGTTAATGCCTGGAATAACCATTTTGTTCTTGGTTTAGTCCGAGACGTGATGTCCAAGTCTTCCACTATTTGATTTCGCATTCAATTCTAAGTTGACAATCATGTTTAATTGTGACTTGTGGTTTTGGCTATTGGCGATTTGATGTTGTTAAGTACATCCATCCTAAATTGTTGCATTTAGTTATTTTCACACTTTTAGATTTCAAGTTGATAACTTATAGAATCTATGTATTGATGTGTGGTTTTATAAATTCTAATTGTACTAAATTATTATATTTAGTTGTTATTACATTTTAGATTTTAAGGTGATGGCTTTGAGAATCTATGTCTTGATGTTTTGTATAGCATGCACCTATGTTGTTGGAAATTGCATAAAGGATGTGTTTTATACTAGAAATGATTTAAGGTAGCTTAGGATGCTTCCTGAGTCACACCTTTAACATAGACGTTAGGTGGCATGACCCTTTTTGAATTGTTTCATGTTGTTATAAAAATCTATAAAGAAATCGAGTCGATGCATGCTCATTCTTTACGAGTAAACTTGTTTATTCACCCCGAAGTTACTGGGGGATTTGTTCAGGTACAGGATTCAAGATTAGAGATTGCACTTACCTTAGATGATTTGTAGATTTGAAGTTTCTTTTAAAGCATTCTTGTTCACATGCAAGTGTTAGAATGTTTAAGTTTCACTTTTAAAGATGTAATCCTTAGTTAGGTTCAATTATGCCATTTTTGCCTTATGACATGTAAAGTGTACTTGGATACATTATTTGGGATCTATTTGATATGTATGACATGAGACCAAGGGCCACATACCTTTAAGTTCAAGTGTATGTG
Source organism: Cornus florida (assembly GCF_030987335.1). NCBI lineage: Eukaryota > Viridiplantae > Streptophyta > Magnoliopsida > Cornales > Cornaceae > Cornus > Cornus florida. The sequence goes on along the minus strand of NW_026775577.1, from coordinate 79,996,387 downwards.
TTTAAACTTCAAGTTTTGCCTTTGAAATGTAACTTTTCTAACTTTGGATGGTTGGCATGTCAAATTTTGTAAATGAAATATAATGAGGCCGTAGGCCATTGTAACATGTTCAAAATGTCATTTTACACTTGCGTGTATGTTCACATCATCACACACTTGCATACAATTCAATTTGATCATACCATGAATGATTTAAATAAAGCTTAGGGGCTTCTTCATTTTGGTGCATAACAGGTTTATAGACACTTTCTCGAGCCATTTCGGTCGACCGAAATGCTAGTTCAGTCGACCGATTCCCTTTTTGGTTTCATTTGAACAGTGAAACATGCATTCCAGTAGCCAAATTCAAGTTTCAGGTCCATTTCAGTCGACCGATGGTTCATTTTGGTCGACCAAAGTGATTTGTCTTCACCCGAAATGGCCAAAAACTCTCCTAAAATCCTGAAGGTAAGACAAATCACTTTGGTCGACCGAAATGAATGATCGGTCGACCGAAATGGACTTGAAACTCAAATTTGGCTATTGGAATGCATGTTTCACTGTTCAAATGAAACCAAAAAGGGAATCGGTCGACTGAACTAGCATTTCAGTCAACCAAAATGGCTCGAGAAAGTGTCTATGAACCTGTTATGCACCAAAATGAAGAAGCCCCTAAGATTTATTTAAATCATTCATGGTATGATCCCGAAATGGCTATTTCGATCGACCTAAATAGCTTCCACACTCCAGCTTCTTCAGTTCTGTTTCAGCACTGTTGCTCCGACTTCAAACAGTCATATCTCCTTCATTCCTAACCTAAATAGGGTGATTCTTGAGCCTAAACTCAAGGATTTTGAGTCAAATTTCCAATGGTACCTATGCCATTCTCATATTCCAATCACAGTGGGAGTTATTAATGTTTTAGTAAGGTAGGGTCAGTTTTCGCTTAAACCGGGAAAGGGTATTTTGTGGGATTCTTGTCCAATGTTCTTGGAACCTCTTAGAATGTTGTGAAATAACTAGATTAGGTTGTATTCACCTTGTTTGACCTTTATTTCCTCTTTCGTTTCATTTGAGTTCCGTAACTTCATGGAAGGTCACATTGGTGTCTTGGGGATGATTTATATCTCTGTAGACTTTGGTTTTATCTTTTGCTTCCGCATTTCAAATCCGTTATCGGGTCAACTTTTGGTTCATCATAGTACACACTGGGTTAAAAAATCCAGGGTCATCACAAGTGGTATCAGAGCTCCTAGGTTCGAAAACCTTAGGACAATGGGTTTTGGGTGCATATCATGCTTGTGTTGCCATGCTCTATATGTTTATATGCTTCATGATAACATATTTTGGTCTGATAACATATTTATGTGTTTATGTGCTACATGTGATATGCCGTTTGCTTAGCATGATTTAAATTTTATTGTAAAGAACATGACATATGATGTATGCTAGATTTGATTTGTATATGCATGATTGTTTTGCATATTTTGCAAGACTTGGGATTAGTCATGGGATGTTCGAGTTAAGGTTGAGTCGTTTGGTGAGTTTGCACTTAGTGCAATGGTTGGTGTGTTTGGTTTTGTTTAGGCACTCTTCCTTGAGGTTATTGGTGATTGTCCACATGGTTTTATGGTAGTGTAGGTTGTTGTCGACCTAGCATTGGTTTTGAGGTAGGTGGTGAGACACTTTTTGTTTAGGTTCTCATGAGGTGAGTCATTTGGCTTTGCCGTAGTACTGGATTTGATGGTTTTGGGCCATGATGAGGTTATGGATCTCTTAGGATCCTTGGCTGATCGGGATTATTCCTCTGAGATTGCAATTTTCGTGGGCGGGTATGTTTGTGAGCGGGTGCATGGCACTGTCATGCTACCGTACTGGCTAGCTACAAGTGCAATTCAGATGGAATCGATGTTGGTTTTGTTTGGATAGGCGTTGTCCTTTTGATCGATGATGGTGATGATTGTTTTAGGGATCAGTCATAGTGATTGATTTGGGTGTTGTTGATATGGTTATAGTTGCCATTTTCCTAGAGTTCTTTTACGTGATGACACTTTTGGGATCAAGTCGATTGATTGGTGATTTAGGTAGAGTGAGCATTTCACTGTCAGTGTCACTTGTAGTGTCACCTTTAGATTCGGAGATGGATTGTTAGTCTTACCATTGGGGTAAGGGCTCACATTTGTGTTGAGACAAGTTATTATCGCATTGGTTTTTGGAGTCAATTTATGGCTAGGACTGGTCTTTCCTTCACCTAGACACTCTAGGACATGATGTCCATAGGGTTCATTGTTACATCATTTTTATCTTCTGCAGTTTCATTTACTACCATGTTAGTAGTTTGATTTATGATATTACGATGCATGAGTATGTGGAGGTCTATCCACATTTGCCTTCTTGTTGTGTGGCATTAGCATGCCTTCTTTATATGCTTAGAGATGCCATGTTGTTACTGTATTTTAGTGACATGATTTTGTGCTTACGTGGAGACGTGCTGCATGTACCCTTGATTTTATCTATATGAGTAGATTTACTTTCTTGGTAGTTGCATTTCCTTGTTATTTGCATGACTTCTATGTTTAGTTTTTTTCCCTTTTGTTTCCCCTCGGTCGCACGTAGTGTGTATGTGGGTTTCTGTAAGGGTTTCGTTATGAGATTCCTCATAGAGGAGTTGTCACATTTGTTTTGTCTTGAGATATCCATTTCCCTAAGGAGGGAAGAATGCTCCATTTTTTTGTTTGTCGTGTTGACACTTGTGGGGGGAATAAGTTTTCTCCTCTTTTCCTGGTTCGTGTTAGGAACTTCACAAGGAGTGAGTCTTTTCTCTTCATTGCATTATGCACAGCTTTGGGGTTAGCTAGTCCGTGAGGATCACCATTGTTGTTTTGAGTCCTTGGTGAGGATTTGATGGATTTTGGCCGACTTACTCCCATGTAGGGGGCAAAGTCTTTGACCTTTTTGTCTTTCATTTCAGAGGTGGAGTCGTGGTGTTGTCCTTCTTAAAACTAGTGGTTCATTTCCTTCGTGTCTTCCCTTGGGGAGTTTTTCTCGTGGTTGTTAACGGAGTTGTGGTGTTCAGAGTGAGTGGATTGGTGTGAGATCATTTTTCGGGGACTTGTGTCCATATCATTGAGGATCTGTTCGATTCGTGAGGTGAGCTCGATGCTCTTTTGAGGATGTCTTTAGGAGACTTGTTTCAGTTTTAGAGACCTGGATGTGGTTAACTATTAGGAAGAGTTTTGGGAGATCGTTGTTGGATATGGCTTGTTTGTGGAGTTTTCTAGTCCTAATATGGCTAGGCGTAGTTTTGAGGAATCATAGTTCCAGTGATTGTTTATGGATAGAAATTGAGGAATTTTGACTTAACTTGGTGTTGTCAAGTACGGTTTCGAGAGATTCATTTTGTGACCTTAGTTGTCGAGATTTTGATATGTGTGCCATCTAGTGGACTTGTATTTCAAGGATTTAGTTATCCATGACAGGGATGTGGATCCGATGTTTGATTTCGGTGTAGTCTTGTAGTTAATCTGTTTCAAGGAGATGTAGTCTTGTAGGGATATGGATCCGATGTTTGATTTCGGTGTAGTCTTGTAGGACTTTCGATGAAATGTCTTGTAGTGAGGTTCGTTTTTATTTTTGGAGGTTTTGATTAGCTTGTCGTGCTTTGAATTCTTGATTGATGTTGTTAGTAGGAGTATTTTGAAACATTGGAGTTATCAGTTTTGTTGTATTAAGGATTTAGAGCCTTAAGCGTAGCGGTACCTATGGCCTTGTTGTCAGAGTTTGGGATTAGCCAAGATGGTCTGGCCAGACGTCTTTGGACCATATCTCGACTCTCACAAAATGTCTGGCCTCCGTGGTGCTTTTGGTAATGATCATTTTTGACATTGATGTCATTTGTATCGAGAGGTTTCATGGGCAGACCTAGTGGGGGCAGGTTATGAACTAGTACCTTATACCGTCATGTTACCGTACAAAGTTGTGTGTTGTGAGCGATTGCTAGTTGTCGTCGATGCTACCTTACTGATGAGTAAGTGTGGGCGGGCGCTAGGTACTGTCATTACTACCACACATCTGAGTACGTCGTGAGCGGGTTCTAGTCGCTATTCGTGCTGCCACGTTGTCCTTGTTCAGTACCTTGATTCGATATATGGGGATTTTGGAAGTTCTTTTGGTGGTTGTTTTTGCATCTGTGTGATGGTTTGTCAGGAGGGATGCTTTAGTGGTTGTCTTCCATTCCCTCGTCTGACCTTTGGATTCTGTGTGTTAGTCTTGACTTGTTGTGTAGCCGCGTGGTCACTTTCCTTTTGAGAGGTTGTCTTGTTGTGAGCACGTGGGTGCGAATGGCATTGGGTTGTACACTGTCTTCCAGTTTTGGGATTGCTTTTGTAGCATGTTTTGGGGGATTTTGGAGATGTACTCTATAGTTATCTTGGTTTTGCCTTTTTGTTTTCTTGGGGCTAGATTTCGGGGACGAAATCCCTTTAAAGTGGGAAAGTTGTAATTACTCGGTCATTTTCATTCCTTTCCCATTTCTCAGATTTTCACGGATATTTTTTTTTTCGTTGATCTTTTCCTTTATGAGTTCAGTTTCTCATCACTTAGTGTCATCTTGAGTGCTCGGGGAGGGTTTTCAAGACTCTTTTTTTTGGATTGACAACTTCCTTTGAGGACCGCGTCAATTCCACATTTTCATTTTTTGACACTATTCACTTTTTCATCATTTTCCCTATTCCGTCTTTTCCTTCTTTGTCACTTTGTTGGCATAACCACACCTTTTGTGTTTGGAGTTGGTTTTTGACTTCACATATCTTCATTCTAAGTGGTTTCCATGAAATACGTATCTTTACTTTTGTAAAAAAGTACTCTGGTTGCTCCCGGTGTCCATAGGGGTATGGATGCACAGTTTTTCAAAAACATTTCCATTTCTTGGGGTGTTTTTCATAAATATCTTTTGAAGATATTTTATTTCAAGGGTTTTTAAGAAAATATTTTTGGAAGATATTTTCATTCTGGGCCAGTTGTGCAGTTTTCACTTTTTGGAAGGGCCATTGTGCAATTAATGAAAGTTATTACTCAATGCCTTGTTTTGAGCCTGGATCCTCATACGGGATTTATTTTCACTTTTCCTCGAGTTGCGTACTCTTAGAATTTCCTTCTAGTTGTTTTTCTCCAGTTTTAGGGTTTCTGGCCCCAGTTGCCGCCGAACTTGTTCGGGGCATATCTGTCGGCTCGGGACTTGGTTTTTGATGCTGGTTTTTTTGTTGTTTATCTTTTCTCATTTTGGTTCTTTTTTGTTCATGGTGTTTTGCCATTTGAGCACGTCTGCTCAAATTCCACTTTTCCAGACCCGGCAAGGCCCGTTCGGGACACTTTTAGGGTTTTCCTACAAATATGAGGTCTTAAGAAGAAAAATCATATTTTTCTCTCTCTCTCCTCTCTCTTGGCTGGCAACCATGGCAGCCAAGGGACTGCCACCCTTCTCACTTCTTTTTCGGCCACTTCCCTTAGGTGAAAATATGTAGTGCCTTAGCATTTTATGCTCTCTTTGCCGTGCTCTACCTTTCCCCCTTATTAGAATCCATTTTTGGCCATTTCTTGAGTTTGGGTTTAATGTCAAGTTATGATTTTGATGGGGCTTCCTTGGGGGTTATGTTCATCATGTTGTCCCCGACAAAACATAGAAGTTTCGTCGGATTCGGAACGGTTTCGTTTTGGTGGGGATTTAAGATTTCATCTCAAATGGAGGTAGAGGGTGAATTTCATATTTTGTTGTCTTGCATGTTTTTTATGCTTATACAACTTGTATGCATGCTTTTGTTAAGAATCTAGAATTTAATTTAATTATTTTATATGGTTAAGATTTAATTCTCGTGATGGTATTCAACTTCGAATTAAATTGTGGCATGCTAGAAAATTTTGCTTTGATATGTTTGTTAACATATATTAAATTGGAATTATTTGAATAAGAATTGCACTTTTTATTTAATAATTATCTTTGGTGGAAGTTTAATTCTCATGGACATACCTTGCATGAAATTAACTTGTGATATCCTTTTAAATTAAGTCTTGGCATGTTCTTTAACATACTTTAATTTGAGAGCATTTGGATGAGTTTGAAAATCTAGAGACTTTAATTAAGAGAATTAATTAAAATCTATTTTTATGGTTCCATCGGTCTAATTAGGATTTTGAATGAATATATGTAATGACTGATGAGCGCTGAAAAGTGCGTATTTAAACCTCTTAAGCTTAGGCATTCTAGTACCTTTATCTATCTTACTTCACTGTTTTAGATTGATTTCGTATTATTTTCATTTTCAGGCACTTATCCTGAAAATAAGCTAACTCAGCCAAATAAGAGCTTAAGTGAAGCAATTCTGGGATTAAACAAAGAAATGAGCAAAGTGGAGAAAGAAGAAAACAAATGAAGCCAAAGGTGGGAAGCAACAAAGTTCGATCGATCCAAGTTCAAGGTTCAATCGATCGAACAATGATCGATCTCAACACTTCAAGATAGATCCAAGCCTTGGCCCAAAAGCGTCAAGTCCAAAAGTTTGATCGATCCAACACCACTCTTCAATCGATCAAACACTTTTGTCTTTATTCAAATGATTGATCCTATCCACAGCTGTACCACCCACTAACCACTTTTGTCCTTTTCCCATAAATATCTCCCAAAATATCTTGGATTTGTCTTTTCCCAAAAAGCTCAGCCAGTTGGATCGATCTAGCCTAAGTTCGATAGATCTCAGCCAGTTCGATCGATCCAAGTCCAAGGTTCGATCGATCGAACTTCCTCCAGTGCAAAAAAGTTAAATTTCCAGCTTGTGCAATCCGTCCTCTATCCAATCATTAGAGAATATTCTTTGCACGACCCCAGCTCATTTTGTGTGCCACTTGACCTACCTATAAAAGAAATATGATGCACTTTTTGAGCATATAGACTATTCTAGGGTTTAATCTCTTGGGGAGGAAGCATAGAGGAGGAAGCTTGAGACACCATTGGAGTTCTTCATCAACAAGGAGCAGATTTCAACCATGGAGTTAGCCCTTGAGGGTTAGAGCAACATCACCATGAGTGGCTACACATCCTCTTGGGGCTAGAGTTAGCCCAAAGCATGCTTTCTATATCTTAATCTTGTGTATTATTGAGGGATTAGTGTTGTAATTAATGTTTTGACACTTTGATATATATAGATCTTGTTTATTCAATGATTTATGTGGTTTAATGCTTCCAATTGATCATTTCATTCTATCCATATGTCTATGTATGCTAGAATAGTTGTTCATGTGCTTGTCTTTAGATTTAGTGTTATTGATGCATGTCTATGTGTATTGATGCTATAGATTTAGAGACTGTCATAACATAATGCTTAAAGGAATGCTCTTGTGATTTTCTTGATGGTTCATACTTATTCCTTGATGGATTGTGCCTCACCTTTAGTTTATTTTCATGCTAGTAGTGTAGATGTAGTGTAGTTGTAGTGTAGTGTTATAGGGAGGACAATTTGTACTTGTTGTTTGATGATCAAAGCTTTTGAATGCAAGTAGCATATGTCTCTAACCTTGTGTTGTATTTGGATTGTGAGCTTAATGAAAGGATTAATGACTTGTTTTGATCTATTGTGCCTTTCACATGTTGTTTAGACAATATATGCTTCATTGCTTAGATATATTGTGTCTTTCACATGATGTTTAGGCAATACATGCTTAACTAGTCACCCTTGCTTGTAGAATCAACTAAACACATACACACCAATATTGCAACACACCATTTGCCCTCATTAATCACTTGTCAATGATATAGAAATGCATTGCTTGGTGGTGATCTCTAAACCCCAAGATCTCTCTCTTACTTACTCTTAATTGCATTCTTTGTTATCACTTAGTTTAATTTAGTTGTTCTCTAATCAACCAACCAACCAATTATTTGATCACTCGACCTACTAGCCCTAATAACAATTCTACGACCTTGTTTGATCCTCATAAATCCCTTGGGACGATCCCTACTCGCCTTAGCTATATTTATAGTGAAAGGTAGTAGTGACTTTTATAAATGTAAAACTCTTGGCCCTCGCATTAGAATCCACACACTCTCATCAAGCTTGATGTGGTGGTTTGCGGCGACAACAATGGCCCACATCAGTTTTTGGTGCCGTTGCCAGGGATTTGATTGATTAGATTTGGCAACGTCGGATTTGTGGAATTGATTAGGATTAGTACTCTTTTGATCGTATCTTTACTTTATTTTTATTTTTCTTTTTGGTTACTTATTGTGTTGTTCTTTCTTAACTAGGTGCATTGTTGGAGAGGAAGCAAGCAAAGGAGCATTCAAGCTAAGCAAAGAAAGTAAAAAGCTAAAAATTCTAAATATTTGCTAAGCTAAGCTTTAAATTTGGAGTTAAAGTGCTAAAGGACCTTTGTGAGACTTTCTTTACTCATAGCCTTAGTTAAATCGTCGGCCCGCGTGGAGGCTTATTTTTAGTTGCTCTTGCATCATTGTTGTTAAAGCATGGGAGTATGAATTAAGTGTTTGTGGAAGAAGTTTAATTGCATTGTTGTGAAGGCATAATGTTTGTCATTCTTTGTGTTTCTTTGTGTTTTGCATTGTGCATGCATGGACGTCGTTCATTGAGACCAACTCTTGTCCCTCTTGATTTGCATATTGAATCTATCGTTAGAAATCCTAGGGGAAGAGGAAGTTCAAATAGAACCAATCTATCAATGGATGACCATAATGATAATCATGTTAAGGACCTTGGTCATATAGACTAACAAGGTATCCTTCATCCCAATGTGCACAATGAGAACATACAAGTACCATTAGGCATGCCTAGGCCATTCATTCACCAACCACGACATTAACAAGGCCAAGTTTCATATGGAATGCCAAGGCCAATGTATGCTCCACAACCTCCCATCATCAATCACGGAATTCAAAACCAATGTGTTCATGTTGCACCTCAAGTAGCTAATCCACCTCTTGCTTTAAGAGCCCATTATGTGCCTAACAAGTATAATGCACCTACATGCATCCAAATGCGTCTATTTAGAGCACATCATTATGAAATTAAGCCACAAACCATTCAAATGCTTCCTAACTATCATGGACTTCCAAGTGAAGAACCTTACAAGCATTTGGATGAGTTTCTTGAAGTATGCTCCATCGTAAAATATATGGACATGCCGGAAGAGGTTTTAAGACTCAAACTTTTTGCATTCACCTTAAAAGACAAGGCAAAGTATTGGTTTAACAATCTTAGGCCTTTTTTAATCACTTCTTGGGCAGAAATGCAACAAGTGTTCTTGAAGAAGTACTATCCGATTTCTAAGACCAATGCCATGAGAACCTCAATTCGAGAATTTTCACATGGGGATGGAGAAACGTTTCATGAGGCATAGGACTGCTTTAATGAATTGCTTAGGAAGTGTCCACATCATGACATGCCCAAATGGCAATTAGTTCAATATTTCTTCGGGAGCTTATCAGACAACTATAAGGGTATAGTTGATGCTTCTAGGGGTGGCTCATATATTGATAGGCATGAGGATGACGTGTGGGGTCTTTATGAGAGCATGAGTGAAAATTCTTTGCATAGAACACTATCATCCAAGAATAGTAGAAATTCACAAGGTAGGAAGAGTGTTGGCTTACATCAAGTCGACCATTCAAATGAAATAGCCACCGAAATGAAGTCTTTACCTCAAAGGTTTGATCAATTTTTTATTGACCAAAACTCGGCGAACCAAGTATCTTCCTTCCCTAACCATTCTTATCGTGGATCAAATGAAACATGTATGACTTGTTCTAGTGTTTTTCATTCTACTTCTCACTGTCCTCACGGACAAGTCCAAAATGAACCTAATGAACAAGTCAATGCAACTTTTGTGAACCAAAGGAACAATCCTTATGGTACTCACTATAATCCAAGTTGGAGGAATCGTCCGAATTTCTCTTGGAAAAACCAAAGAGAGGGCTTAAACCCTTCCCAAGGCGGTTTTCAAGGAAAGTACATTCCACCTCCACTTCAAAACCAAGGATCCCAAGGTTATAGACCTTATCAATCACAAGGGAATCAATTTGCTAATTATCATTTTCCCAACTAATCTTATTCCCAAGGTAATACTAAAAGTCTCGCCTTTGAAGAAAAAGTTTTGAATGCTTTGGGCACTTTAGAGGCTAACACTCAATTGCTTCATTCTCACTCTCAATCTATTGCGAAGCTAGGAGCCCAAGTAGGGCAAATAGCAAGCACTCTCAATGCAAGAGAGAAGGGAAAGATGCCTATTAATGCCCCACCTAAGCAACAATGTGTTGTGAAAACCCATTCCTCATCGGAGGGCCACACCATTGAATATGTTATTGCGGTGACTACCTTGCGGAGTGGTAGGATTGTGGACAATCAAGTTGGAATGTCCAATGAAGAGAGTGAATCAGTGTAACCTCAAGTTGTCACCCATCCTGTTTCACATCCCATTCCTCCTTCATTGCCTATACATGACCTTATGAATGAGAAAGTTTTGAAAAATGTGTTTGAAAAAGAAGCTTTGAAAAATGATGTTGAAAAGGTTTTGTTGAAAAATGATTTGGAACACAATGATTTGAAAACTTCTTTGTGTTGAAGACAGTTCAAAAGAAAATTCTGAAAAAGTGTTTGAACCAAAAGTTCCATTTCCGGATGCCTTAAAAGGATCCATTTCAAAAGACAAGCAAAAGGCAAAAACCAATGAAATTATGGAAATGTTTAGGCAAGTGAAAATTAATCTTCCATTATTGGATGCAATCAAGCAAATTCCGGCTTATGCCAAATTCTTGAAAGATTTGTGCACCCAAAAGTGGAAGAACAAGAGCCAAGCACCAAGAAAAGTGGTTTTGACCGAGCAAGTAAGCTCAATTTTGCAAAATACTCTTCCAAAGTTTAAGGACCCCGATTCACCCACTACATCATGCATTATTGGTGATCATATCATTAATCGGGCGCTTCTTAACTTAGGAGCAAGTGTTAACCTTCTTCCATACTCAGTTTATGTCAAATTGGGCCTAGGTGAATTGAAACCGACGTCGGTAGTTTTGCAACTTGCCGATCGATCCATTAAGAAGCCTAGGGGTATAATTGAGGATGTTTTGATTAAAATTGATAAATTCTTCTTCCCAGTTGATTTCATTGTCATCGACATGGAACCGGTCCCCAATCCTAAGAGTCAAATTCCCGTTATCCTTGGCCGTTCTTTCTTGGCAACCGCTAATGCCAACATCAATTATAGGACAGGGATAATGAAGATCTCATTTGGCCACATGAAGGTGAAGTTAGATATCTTTAATCCCACACCCAATTCATTTGACAAATATGAAGGAGATGTTAATGTTGTAGATAAATGTCATGATCTATAATGTCAAGGAAATGAGCTTTTGTGTAAGACCAAAACTTCCAAGGGATCATCTTCAACCTTGCATTCTCAAAGTCTTGTTTCAAATTCTTGCTTTCAAAGGGCATGGAAGCCCAAAGGTTGTAATTGTATAGACAAGGGACCAAAGGTTTCTTTTGAGCTTAATCCAACAAGTTCTTCAAAGAACCATTTGTTGGGTGGAGTTCAAAGCATCTATCACACTAACAAGGAGGGGATGCATTATAAGATCTTTGATCCGGGCTAAAAGACCCCAATGTCTTGCTAGAGACGTTAAAGACTAGCAAAAGCATCCGTAGGGTATCAAAACCCTATTCATCCCCCATTTCTATCTTTCATTTCATTTCTTGTGAAGTCTAGATACTTGTTTTTGGTTTATATGCATTGAAAGGAACTTTGGTGAGGATTGCATGAGCTTTCATGTCATTATTGAGCATTCTGCATAGTTCGATCGATCTCAAACCTGAGTTCGATCGATCGAACTTCATTCTGTATCCAACACTTAAAAAAATTTTCGACCTGCAGAAACCTGCATCCAAATCACCTCTCTGTCCCATCGTTCGAACTAACCCTTAGATCGATCAAGAGACCTTCGATCGATCCAACTTCCAAGTTCGATCGATCTCATGATTCAACACTTAGAAAAAATTTGAGCCTGCAGAAACCTGCATATTTCACCTCTCTGTCTGATCGATCACAACATTCCAAGATCGATCAAGAAGTCCTTCGATCGATCCAACTTCCAAGTTCGATCGATCTTCAAGTTCCAACACTTAGCCAATTTTCTGAGCCAAAAACCTGCATATTTTTGCTCTCTGTCTGATCGATCGAACTCTTGTTTCGATCGATCTCAGTTCTTCATTTCATTATTTTGACTTTGTTTTGACTTTTCAAATTTTCAAAAATCCAAACATATTTTCATTTTTATTTTATTTTATTTTCATTTTATTTTATTTTTCAAAAAGTTTTCAAAAATTCAAAAATATTTTCACTTTTGTTTAGTTTTTAATTATTATTGTTTATTTAATTTAATTAAAATTAACTTAAAATTTTTTTTAAAAAAAAAAACTAAAAATATTTTATTTTATTTTACTTTATTTTTAAATTTTAATTTTGCAATTTTCAAAAATTTCAAAAATCCAAAAATACTTCGAAAAGAGTTCATCAAAGTTCGATCGATCTCAGTTGAAGTTCGATCGATCGAACTCTGTCAGGAATGTTTTTAAAAATAGAAGTTCGATCGATCGAACTCTGTCGGGAATGTTTTTAAAAATAGAATCGAGAGTTCTCAAGATCGATCATTTAGATCGATCTCACCCTCTCTGCAAACCTAGCATCCCCTCTCTGCGTCACTGTGCATCCATCTTCGTTATCGTCTTTGACCAACCTCCGGCGTCGTCAAGCTCACCCCGAATCACTCTCTCTCTCTTTGTTACAACTCGGATCTCATCTTCTTCGCATCATTTCCACTTTTCTCCTTCGTTGAGGTAAGATCTGAGGCACCATGATTGATTTTCGACTTAGATTTCATGTATCCATGCTTTAGATGTCGAATCCATGCTTATTACATGATCAAACCCACCATTGTTGAGCTTCGAAGCACTGTAATTCCATATATATATATGTCTGTTGCTTCGTGTATATATTTTGCATATTTTCAGATTTGGATCTCATATTGGGAGTTTGGGCCTCGTTCAGTGATGGGTATTGTTGATTTGATGTGTTGAAGGGCCCACGAACACGTTCGTGTGGGCCCTGTGCTTCCAAAGTCACAGATCTGTGACCTTTGAGTTTTCAATGTCGCACAGTTCGATCGATCGAACTTGTATCTCAGATCGATCTTGAGAGATCGATCGAACTTGTGTCTCCAATCGATCGAAGTTGTGAGATCGATCTCACTTATTTTTGATCAATCCAACTTTTGTGATTGATCTCACTTTTTATTATGATTGATCGAACTTCACAGATCTCACACACACACTTCATTCATCATATCTTATGTTCATGCTATCTCATATATGCCCAATGCCTGTGATATTCCACATTGGATGCATTTCATACTTACATTGTTTAGCATGTTTCATATTCAACCTCTTGCATAGATTCATGTCATATTTATTTTGTCTAGTTTACTAGACGTACATGTTTCTATATTGTGCTTAAAATTTCTTATTCTGGCACTAACTCCCATTGCAAGTTTTTCTTTTTCTTTTTCTAGGCTATGGTTAAGAGGAAGACCATTGCCAACAGGCAACACGGGCCCACCCGACATATTAGGCCATGGACAGAGGAGCCAGCAGAGCCCTCTTATGCACAGGAGGAGCCAGCACAGGCTACCCCACCGCAGTTGTAACGACCCGGGTTTTAATTCAACCCGGTACTACAGTGATGAACCGAAGATTAACTCGATAGCATATCCAGATGCGGAAGCAAAAGATAAGACAATGGTCTCCCAAGGCACAACACACCTCTAAGACCCTAAGATGACCTTCTATAAGGTCTCGGAACCCAAATGGATAAGTTTAGAAGTAAGAGATCGGAAAGATAACAATTAAGCCCCAGGGGAAAAATGGTCATTTCACAGAGAAATGGATGCTACCAAGCATACCATTAGAAAGACAATGAAAAATTAACAAAGTTGGACTCAAGAATCTCATGATTCGGAGTCCGAACGGCAAGGATATCAAGTCCTGAAGTCGAAGGGATGGAAACCCTATCCCGGTTCGAACCAAAAACTGATACTATCACACTAAAACTTGAATAACTTGAGCTAAAAATGGAATCTGAATCTCAAATTTGTACCATTGGAAAGCTTATTTTGACGCAGTCAGTTTAGACACAGGAACGGACTAATTCCGAGTTAAAACGAGTGAGATATGTTCCGTTGAAGAAAGGTGTCTGGAGGAGGAACAGTAACCGCGGGCACCCGCCAAGGACCCGCGGGGGCCCGCCAAACACGGTAGATTCTCGCGAGCACCCACCAGAACACTACGGGGGTCCGCCAAGTGAGGCAGAGGGGTGATCTGGAACCTCAAAAATTGCAGGAATAGTGTTTTTAGCAGATTTTTGAGTTTCGAGTACGGTTTATGAGGTCAAGATGACATTTTTCGGAAAAACACAAAAAGGAAACTCCCCCTAAAATCACATTTTCTATGTGACAAAGTTGAGAATGGAATTTATTTCCCAAAGAAAATCCCCAAATTGCCTTTAAATCAGTTTAGGCTCAAAACGGTGAAAATGTAACTTTGCACCAAGCATACATTTGACCCCAAATGCACTTGTAAGCTGAAACGAGTATGCACGCACACTTAATTGGTGATTTTGAGCATGTGGGAATGGTCCATGGCTCCCGAAAATGGCTGAGTCAAAATCCGACCCCCAAAAGGCCAAAAAGGCAAAAATGAACCTAAAATGGAAACTTTGAAAACTAAAATCAACAAATGACTTCAAATGACCGTTTGACCCTTGGCCACACTTCATACATGACTAATGAGATCCTATAGCAGAATCAAAATGGAATTTCCACACCCAATGCAAACATGGTGAAACAAAAACTCAATAATTTTCAATATTTTCATCATATTCCATAAAATCAAAAATTACATTGTATATGAAATACATGTTATTGGCCTCCGGCCTCATCTCATACATGTCAAATACATTGTAAAGAGTGTACTCATGTACACATTACATATATGGAATCAAATATATACATTTTGACATAAAAGACTATAAGTGGCATTCCAAGCCAACCTTTACAAGAGTTAAAAACCTTCAAGTCTAGAATCATCCAAGTATAATGACAATGTCGAACCTTAATTCATATACCTGAAAAATATCCCCACTACGTGGGTGAGTAACATAAAGTTACTCATAGGAAATGAACATACATTGACCTACCTTTTTATAATTTTATCACCTTAAGGTGAAACATGTTAAAGGGCTCATGCCACCAAATGTCTATGTTAAGGGTAAGACTCAGGGAGCATCTTAAGCTACCCTAGATCATTTCTAGCATAATTCACACCGTCTATGCAATTTAAACAACATAGAAGCATGCTATACAAGGCAACAAGACATAGATTCTCAAAGCCATCAACTTGAAATCTAAAATATGAATCAGCTAAGATGGTTCATGCCACCTAGCATCTATGTTCCAAATGAGTCTATAAGATCATTCCTAAGCTACATTTGAACATAAGAACACAAATCACGATATCGATGTAATTTAACCAATATTGGAACTTCCAATACAATGCATAAAGCACGAATTCCCAAAATTTACATCTTGAAACTTAAGGTGGAAAATCAAATGTGGAACAACAAGTTATAACATCATCTAGTTAACAACTTGGAATTGAAATAGGAAATCAAACAAGGTGGATACTTGGACATCACGCCGGATCAGACCGACGCCAAAGTTACTTTATGGTTACTAGCCCAGGGGTAACTACCCTATGTGTGCACTAGACTACATAGAGGGACTATCCCCCGTACAAGAACCACGTCCTAGCCGTAGCCAAACAACGACATTCCGAAGTTTCCAAAATCAACAAGTTGTGCAACAACGTATATATCAACATGTATATACAAGATAGTCAACTATCAACCACGCACAACCAAATTTGTAAACACATACAATACATGCTCTAAGTCCACCACTATTATGGCATGGAAGATGTCAAAAATAAAGTGTGCAACTCATTACACAAGACAAGAATATATTCCATAAAGAAAACATGATCTTATGAATATAAATATAACAATAATGTTACTCAATGCTCCAAACATAACCAAGTGAATATACAACAAGTCTAAGTCCATAATCCTAATATAGAAGCAATTTCTAAAACATGCTTGAATCCATGGAATAATAAGATATAGTTTAATTAAATGAAAATAATTAAACTCTCTAGATTTCAATTCATTTCCAAATGACCTCAAAATAATATATGTTAAAAGACATATCATGGTCATTACATATATCAAATCAAAAGTGCAAAATGGGCAAGATACCATTATGTAGAATTTAATTAATGCTAAATTAATTAAATCTCTAATTTTCAAAAGTCACTCAAATGATCCCAAATAAATATATTAGAAGCACTAAATCATAGTCATACCATATATCAAGTCCAAAATGGGATACAAGCAATACACAATTTACTAGAATTTAAATCAATTTAAATTCATTAAATCTCTAGATTTGAAAACCTATTCAAATCATTCCAAATTAACATACAACAAAGATCAAGTCATGGCCATGCCATATACCAAGTTAAAAGTGAGTTATAAGCAAACTACCATTAATCATAATTTCTCAAATTAATACAACACAAGATACAAGTCATAGAAGCATCAAAAACATGCAAGGTAACAAACATATAACCCTATAACATCCCCTATCTCATTAGAGAAGTGTCTCTCTAGAATCCAAGGCAAAATCAACACAAAATGGCAACCCTTCTAGGGTTACGAAGAGGAGGATGAGGAGAACAAAAAGTGTTCCAAGCTTCATGTCTAAGGTGAGTGGAAGGCCCTCAAAAATCAAGGTCAAAGCTTAAGGCTTCAAGCTCCATCCATGGAGGCTAGGGTTTGTGATGAGAAAGAAATGACATAAGGTGAAAAATGGGTGAGTGGAAGAAATAGAAATCCT
Source organism: Cornus florida (assembly GCF_030987335.1). NCBI lineage: Eukaryota > Viridiplantae > Streptophyta > Magnoliopsida > Cornales > Cornaceae > Cornus > Cornus florida. The sequence continues at coordinate 79,979,346 of NW_026775577.1, read as the reverse complement.
TCACTCACTATGTGTTCCTACACCATGGTCAACACACACAACTATGGTCAATTGCACAAAACCCCTCCTTAAAACCGTAATCCCAACGTGTCCCAAAAGTAATTTGCAAGACTTAATCCCAAGCCTATACTTGTCACTCATCCAAGGCTCCATCCTAAGCTTAATCTCAAGCCTACACTTGTCAACCATCCAAGCCAACAAGTGCACCAATCCTAAGCCAACAAGTGCTTGAATCTCCACCCTCCACATGTCATCATCCAAGCCATCAAAGTGTTTCCACACAAATGTCAACAAGTGGACCAATGAGAGTGTGACACTTGTCACACTTTTTAAAAATTACAAAAAGGTCCTTTTCCAAAATATCTTCCAAATTAAGTTGCAAAATGGTCCCTAAGATGAAAAATAATTACTTTACTTAATTACCCGAAAACCCCTCAAGTTATGGATAATTACAAAAAGTCTTGTTTTCATGGCTTTTACAAAGAAAGTAAGCATTTAATATGCATTTCTACAAAAGTAAAAATGTAGATGTCATGGAATTTAAATATCATGGACGTATGCAAAACCGGAATCAAATCCGAGCACAAAAAATGAGGTTATGCAAGTAAAAGTGAAAAACGAGAAGAGGACAAAATAAGGAAAAGACGAAAAAATGAATAGTGTCAAAAAAACAAAAAAAATGTGGAAATGACTCGGTCGTCAAAGGAAATTGTCAATCCAAAGGAAAGAGTCTCAGAAACCATTTTCGAGCACTCGAGACGAAACTAAGAGGCGGGAAATCGAACCCAAAAAGGAAAGACAATAATAAAAAAAAAAATTATCCGCCAAATTTGAAGAAAAAAGGAAAATGAAGAAAATGACCGGGTCATTACAACCTTCCCACCTTAAAGGGATTTCATCCCTGAAATCCAACCCCTACAAAACAAAAGGCAAAACTAGGATAACTCTGGAGTACATCTCTGAGTACCCCAAACAACATGCAACGAAAACAACCCCAAGGCTAAAAGACAACGCTCAAGCCAATGACATTTGCACCTACGTGCTTACGACTGGACAACCTCTCAAAAGAAAAATGACCGCACAGCCACACGACAAGTCAAAGGTCACTCACAGAACCCAACGCCAGATAAAAGAACGGAAGACAACAACCCTAAGCATTTCTCCTGATGAACCATCATACCGATCCAAAAATAACCCAAAAAGAACTCCAAGTGCATCACAGATCAAATCAAAGTACAAAACAAGGACAACGTGGCAGTACGAATAGCAACCAAAACCCGCCCACACTTACTCGTCAGTAAGGTAGCATGACAATATAAGGCACTAATTCATAACCTGCCCCCCACTAGGTCTACCCATGAAACCTCTCGATACGAATGACATCAATGTCGTGAATCATCATTACCAAAATCACTACAGGAACCAGGCATCTTATGACAGTTGGGGTAGCTAATCCTAAAACTCTGACAACAATGTCATAGGCACCGCTAAGCTTAAGGTTCTAAGTCCTCAATACAACAAAACCAACAACTCCAACGGCTCAAAATACTCCTATTAACAACCTAAATCACGAATCTAAAGCCTAACAAAAAAAACATCATCTCTGAAATCCCAGATATCATCCTGAAACAGATCAACTACGAAACCACACCGAAATCAAACATCGGATCAAAATTCCTACTACGGATGACTAAATCCTTGAAATACAAGTCCACTAAGTGGTACACACATCAAGTCCTGACAACCAAAGTCACAAAATGAATCTCTCAAAACTGTGCTTGGCATCGCCAAGCTAAATCAAAAGCCTTTAATTTTAATTCACAATCAATCACTGGAACTACAATTCCTCAAAACTATGCCTAGCCATAACTAGGACGAGAAAACTCCATAAACAAGCCAAATCCAACGGCAATCTTTCAAGACTTCTCCTAAGGGTCAACCACATCTAGGTCTCCAAAAAAAAAAAAAAAACAAGTCTCTGAAGGAAATTCTCAAAAGAGTAGCGAGTTCAACTCACGAATTAAACAAATCCTCAATGATACGGACACAAGTCCCCATAAAATGATCTCATACCAATCAACTCACTCTGAGTATCACAACTGCTTCAACAACCATGGCAAAACTCCCTAAGGAAAGACATGAAGGAAAGGAAACCACTAGTCCTAAGAAGGATTTCACCACGACTCCACCTTTGAAACAAATGACAATAAGGTCAAAAACTTCACCCCCTACATGGAAGTAAGTTAACCAAAATCCAACAAATCCTTGTTAAAGACTCAAAATGACAACGATAATCCTCACGGACCAACCAACCCCAAAACTGTGCATAAGGCAACAAAAAGAAAAGACTCACTCCTTATGAAGTCCCAACCACAAACCAAGAAAGAAAAGGAATCCCATCCTCCCACAAGGGTCAACACTACGAACATGAAACGGAAGCATTCTTCCTACCTTAAAGAAATGGACAGCTCAAGACCAAACAAATGTGACAACTGCTCTATAAGGAATTTCACAACAGAATTGGACACACTACGTATAACTAAGGGAAACAGAAAGGAGAATCAAACACGGAAGTCTTGCATATGACAAGGAATGCAACTACCAAATAAATAAATCTACTCTCATAGATAAAATCAAAGGTACATGCGGCACGCCTCCAAGTAAACACAAAAGTCATGTCATAAAAATGCAGTAACAACATGGCATCTCTAAGCATATAAAGAAGGCATGCTAAAGCCACATAACAAGAAAGCAAATGTGGATAGACCTCCACCTACTCATGCATCGCAATAACATAAATCATACTACTAACATGGTAGTAAATGAAACTATAGAAAACAAAAGTGATGCAACAATGAACCCTATGGGCATCGTGTCCTAGAGTGTCTAGAGTGTCTATGTAGAAGGAATGATCGGCCCTAGCCATAACTGTCTCCAAAAACCGACGCAATAATAACCTTTCTCAAAACAAACATGAGCCCTTACCACGATGGTAAGACTCTAACAATCCATTTCCAGTCTAAAGGTGACACTACAAGTGACACTAATAGTGCAATGCTCTCACCAACCCTAAACATGAATCAATCAACTTGATCCCAAAAGCGTCATCATGCAAGGAGAACTCAAAGTAAATGGAAACTATAGCCATACCATCAACAACCAAATCAATCTCAAGAATCGTCCCTAAAACAACCATCAAACACTGACCAAAAGGTCTACGTCAATCAGGACAAAAACCAACACTAATCCCATCCGAACTGCACTCGTAGCTAGCTAGCACGGTAGCATGACAGTGCTATGCACCCGCCCTCAAACATACTCGCCCACGAAAATTTCAATCTCAAAGGAATCTTCCTAAACAATCAAGGATCCTAAGAGGTCCACAACTTCATCATAGCCCAAAACCAACAAATCCAGCACTGCGGCTAAGCCTAATGACTCACCCCACGAGAGCCTAAACAAAAGGTGACCATCCACCTATCCAAAGCCAACGCTAGGTCAACAACGACCTAAACTACCATGAAACCAAACTGACAATTGCTAACAACATCTAAGAAAAGTGCCTAAACAAAACCAAAACACACCAAACATTGCACTAAGTGCAAACTCACCAAACAACCCAACCTCGAGTCAAACATCCGTAACTAATCCCAAGTCTTATCAAATATGCAAAACAATATGTATATACAAATCTAACCTAGCATACATCATATGTCATGCTTCTTATACTAGAATAAAATCATGCTTTAACCAAACGATATACTACATATACTACATAGGCACATAAATATGTTATCATAAAGAACATAAACAAATAGAGTATGGCAACACAAGCATGATATGCACCCAAAACTCATCATCCAAGGTATTCAAACCTAGGAGCTCTGATACCACTTGTAACGACCCGGGTTTTGATTCAACCCAGTACTACAGTAATGAACCGAAGATTGACCCGATAGCAGATCCAGATGCGGAAGCAAAAGACAAGACAACGGTCTCCTAAGGCATAACACACCTCTAAGACCCTAAGATGACCTTCTATGAGGTCTCGAAACCCAAAGGGATAAGTGCGGAAGCAAGAGATCGGAAAGGTAACAATTAAGCCCTAGGGGCAAAATGGTCATTTCACAGAGAAATGGATGCTACCAAGCATACCATTGGAAAGACAATGAAAAATTAACAAATTTGGACTCAAGAATCGCATGATTCGAAGTCCGAACGGCAAGGATATCAAGTCCTGAAGTCAAAGGGATGGAAACCCTATCCCGGTTCGAACCAAAAACTGATACTATCACACTAAAACTTGAATAACTTGAGCTAAAAATAGAATCTGAATCTCTAATTGGTACCATTGGAAAGCTTATTTCGACGCAGTCAGTTTAGACACAAGAACAGACCAATTTCAAGTTAAAACGAGTGAGATATGTACTGTTGAAGAAAGGTGTCTAGAGCAAGAATAGTAACCGCAGGTGCCCACCAAGGACCCGCGGGGGCCCGCCAAACACGGCAGATTCTCTCGGGCGCCCTCTAGAACACTGCGGGGGGCCCACCAAGTGAGGCAGAGGGGTGATCTGGAACCTCAAAAATTGCAGAAACAGTATTCTTAGAAGATTTTTGAGTTTGGAGCGCGGTTTATGAGGTCAAGATGACATTTTTCGGAAAAACGCAAAAAGGAAACTCCCCCTAAAATCACATTTTTTATGTGAAAAAGTTGAGAATGGAATTTATTTCCAAAATAAAATCCCCAAATTGCCCTTAAATCAGTTTAGGCTCAAAACGATGAAAATACAACTTTGCACCAAGCATACATTTGACCCCAAATGCACTTCTAAGCTGAAACGAATATGCACGCACATGTAATAGGTGATTTTGAGTGTGTGGGAATGGTCCATGGCTCCCGGAAATGGCCGAGTCAAAATCTGACCCCCCAACGGCCAAAAAGGCGAAAATGAACCTAAAATGGAAACTTTGAAAACTAAAATCAACAAATGACTTCAAATGACTGTTTGACCCTTGGCCACACTTCATACATGACTAATAAGATCCTACGGCAGAATCAAAATGGAATTCCCACACCCAATGCAAACATGGTGAAACAAAAACTCATTAATTTTTAATATTTTCATAATATTTCATAAAGTCAAAAATTACATAGTATATGAAATACATGTTATTGGCCTACGGCATCATCTCATATATGTCAAATGCATTGTAAAGAGTGTACTCATGTACACATTACATATATGGAATCAAATATATACATTTTGACATAAAAGACTATAAGTGGCATTCCAAGCCAACCTTTACAAGAGTTAAAAACCTTCAAGTCTAGAATCATCCAAGCATAATGAGAATGTCGAACCTTGATTCCTGTACCTAAAAAATGTCCCCACTACGTGGGTGAGTAACATAAAGCTACTCGTAGGAAATGAACATGCATCGACCTAACTTTTTACAATTTTATCACCTTAAGGTGAAACATGTTAAAGGGCTCATGCCACCTAACGTCTATGTTAAGGGTAAGACTCATGGAGCATCCTAAGCTATCCTAGGTTATTTCTAGCATAATTCACACCGTTTGTGCAATTCAAACAATATAGAAGCATGCTATACAAGGCAATAAGACATAGATTCTCAAAGCCATCAACTTGAAATCTAAAATAAGAATTAGCTAAGATGGTTCATGCCACCTAGCTTTTATGTTCCAAATGAGTCTATAAGATCATTCCTAAGCTACATTTGAACATAAGAACACAAATCACGATATTGATGCAATTTAACCAACATTGGAACTTCTAATATAACGCATAAAGCACGAATTCCCAAAATTTACATCTTGAAACTTAAGGTGGAAAATCAAATGTGGAACAACAAGTTACAACATCATCTAGTTATCAACTTGGAATTGAAATAGGAAATCAAACAAGGTGGATACTTGGACATCACGCCATATCAGACTGACACCAAAGTTACTTTAGGGTTACTAGCCCACGGGTAACTGCTCTATGTGCGCACTAGACTACATAAAGGGACTATCTCCTGTACTAAAACCACATCCTAGCCGTAGCCAAACAACGACATCCCAAAGTTTCCAAAATCAACAAGCTGTGCAACAAAAAATGTATCAACATGTATATACAAGATAGTTAACTATCAACCACGCACAACCAAATTTGTACACACATACAATACATGCTCTAAGTCCACCACTATTTTGGTATGAAAGATGTCAAAAATAAAGTGTGCAACTCATTACACAAGACAAGAATATATTCCATAAAGAAAACATGATCTTATGAATATAAATATAACAATAATGTTACTCAATGCTCCAAACATAACCAAGTGAATATACAACAAGTCTAAGTCCATAATCCTAATATAGAAGTAACTTCTAAAACATGCTTGAATCCATGGAATAATAAAATATAGTTTAATTAAATGAAAATAATTAAACTCTCTATATTTCAATTCATTTCCAAATGGCCTCAAAATAATATATGTTAAAAGACATATCATGGTCATTACATATATCAAATCAAAAGTGCAAAATGGAGAACATACCATCATATAGAATTTAATTAATCCTAAATTAATTAAATCTCTAATTTTCAAAAGTCACTCAAATGATCCCAAATAAATATATAACAAGCACTAAATTATAGTCATAGCATATATAAAGTCCAAAATGGGATACAAGCAATACACAATTTACTAGAATTTAAATCAATTTAAATTCATTAAATCTCTAGATTTGAAAACCTATTCAAATCATTCCAAATTAACATACAACAAAGATCAAGTCATGGCCATGCCATATACCAAGTCAAAAGTGAGTTATAAGCAAACTACCATTAATCATAATTTCTCAAATTAATACAACACAAGCATACAAGTCATATAAGCATAAAAAACATGCAAGGTAACAAACATATAACCCTATAACATCCCCTATCTCATTAGAGAAGTGTCTCTCTAGAATCCAAGGCAAAATCAACACAAAATGGCAACCCTTCTAGGGTTATGAAGAGGAGGATGAGGAGAACAAAAAGTGTTTCAAGCTTCATGGTCTAAGGTGAGTGGAAGGCCCTCAAAAATCAAGGTCAAAGCTTAAGGCTTCAAGCTCCATCCACGGAGGCTAGGGTTTGTGATGAGAAAGAAATGATATACGGTGAAAAATGGGTGAGTGGAGGAAATAGAAATCCTCCACTCACTATGTGTTCCTACACCATGGTTAACACACACAACTATGGTCAATTGCATAAAACCCCTCCTTAAAACCATAATCCCAAAGTGTCCCAAAAGTAATTTGCAAGACTTAATCCCAAGCCTACACTTGTCACTCATCCAAGGCTCCATCCTAGGCTCCATCCTAGGCTTAATCTCAAGCCTACACTTGTCAACCATTCAAGCCAATAAGTGCACCAATCCTAAGCCAACAAGTGCTTGAATCTCCACCCTCCACATGTCACCATCCAAGGCATCAAAGTGTTTTCACACAAATGTCAACAAGTGGACCAATGAGAGAGTGACACTTGTCACACTTTTCAAAAATTGCAAAAAGGTCATTTTCTAAAATATCTTCCAAATTAAATTTCAAAATGGTCCCTAAGACGAAAAATAATTACTTTACTTAACTACCCAAAAGCCCCTCAAGTTATGGATAATTACAAAAAGTCTTGTTTTCATGGCTTTTACAAATAAAGTAAGCATTTAATATGCATTTCTAAAAAAGTAAAAATATAGATGTCATGGAATTTAAATATCATGGACGTATGCAAAACCATAATCAAATCCGAGCACAAAAAATGAGGTTATTCAAGTAAAAGTGAAAAACGAGAAGAGGACAAAATAAGGAAAAGACGAAAAAATGAATAGTGTCAAAAAAACAAAAAAAAATTTGGAAATGACTCAGTCCTCAAAGGAAGTTGTCAATCCGAAGGAAAGAGTCTCAGAAACAATTTCTGAGCACTCGAGACGACACTAAGAGGCAGGAAATCGAACCCAAAAAGGCAAAGACTATAAAAAAAAAAAAAAAAAAAAAATTTATCTGCAAAATTTGAAGAAAGAGAGAAAAGGAAGAAAATGACCGAGTCATTACAGCAGTCTCTATCTCATGAGCCTGAGGATTACCACATACCATCCACCTCTACGGCTCATCTTGCTTTTACACCATCACCATCTCCATCGCATACTGGAGCTGAGCATTCACATATACCAGCTCAGCCTGCTCAGCCAGCTCATCTGAAGCGTGATAGGCCCGTGCCTCGATATGCGCATATAACGATTGACTATGAGTCAGAGTTTGACATGGCCTTCTTCTCTAGATCGGTGATGACTCGATCTGCTTACCATGATATCATTCAGAGGGGTCTGGCCACTATTCTTACCCCCATCACAGAGCCGGTCTACCCACAGCTGGTACGGTTGTTCTACCAGAACCTCCGACCATCGCCTCGTACCACAGCCGAGATGGTCACTTCTGTCGATGGCCATCCGATGACCATCACAGTGGATTCTTTAGCCCGCTCTTACCGCTATCCACACCGCTGTCCTCCAGAGCTTCAGGACAAATATCCAAGGCTATTCAGGCCTTCATACGTCGATATGTCAGTTTTTCTTACAGGTCACCAAGCTAGTGGCGAGACCTTCGCCACTCGGACATTCCTTCCGGATGACCTTTGGTTCACCGATTCCGTTCTCTATCGGAATATATACATGGCCGGGCACAAGATTCAGAGGAGTGGCGATTATCTGACAGCCCTCTACTCCTTCTATACCGGGCTTTGGGTGTCCATTCCCACTCTTATCTGGAGCGTGATGAGGAAGCTATATGACGAGTACATCAGCAAGGAGATGCCCAGATGGGCTAAGTCTGTTCCTTTCAGCCACCTCATCACCCAAATTCTCATAGACCAGCGCTACCCCATCCATCCTCGGGAGTACCACGAGAGAGGTTCCTGTCACTTCTTAAAGAAAGACTGGGACAAGAGCTTCCGATCCATCATTACTCACCTGCAGGACCATGCGGTAATGGCTGCAACAGAGTTAGAGCTAGAGGAGGCCCAGGCAGAGGCACAGGCCCAGGCAGAGGCACAAGCACATGCAGAGGCAGCAATAGCAGGTCCCGCAGCGGACGACGCACTAGATGATCCAGCTGCTGATCATTTAGATATAGACTTAGAGCACCCTGCAGACGACGCAGAGCAGGACTCTCCAGCCAGGTCGCCCATTCATGAGCAGGAGCAGACTCATGAGCTTTCTTCTGATTCATCTATGCCTGAGGCTCCAGATCTGACCCTCGGCTTTGGAGTACGCCTGCAGACGCTCGAGGATACTGTTGTTACCATCCAAGCTGATCTCACAGCCCACAGAGCTGATTTTGCTGCCTTCCGCACGGATGTCGCGACTATGTTCCGAGATCTATCCCGAGATATCCGCGGAGCCCGACCTGCCCATCCTACCTCATCCTCCTGAGCTCCCAGTCCTTTTTTTCTCATGATCCCTCTCTCCTATTGATACTTTACTTTTGTCACTGTACATTATTATTTTTACAGCTGGTCTGTCGGCTTTGATATTTTTGTTGTACCTGCACTTTATCTATTTTATATATATCTGTTTTTGTTATGGATGTCATATATTATATTCTCATAGCTGTATGTTTGACTCCATCAGGTGCATCACAGTGACTTCAGTGAGAGAGTGCCACCCAATTTTCAGGACCACCCTTATACCTCTCTCATTTCTTTATCTGTTTATCCAATTTACAGTTGTATGTCCACTGTGCACTGATTATCCCATTTTGTTATCTGATGAGTTTATCCAAGTGCCAATTTTCAAGACCACAGTTCATCCCAAGTTTTGGGAGGGTGGGGGCATGCCACCCACTTCGGATACTTCAGATTGATCATTCTTACTTAGATGCACTGGTATACTCTTTCCTTTGTTCTCTTGCACATTGAGGACATTGTGCCATTTAAGTTTGGGGGGAATGGTGCTTTGTAGTGTTACTTTTAAATTCAAAATTTTGAGCATGACTTGTGTAATTGAGGGATATTTCTATGATTGGTCCATATTTAGCGATGATTTTGAACTTTTGAGGACTATATTGTTTAAAATTTAAAAATTGCTTGACTTGAGAGTTCAATACTCCTTGTATGCCTTGTGGATGCCATTTAGGAGTAAATTTTTCAAAAGATTAATATCTTACTTGAACTTGTGGTCCACATTATCTTGATTTTATAATTATTTTGAGATTTATTCTAGGATTCTACACTAGCACCGGCGCACACTAGCATTCATTTGTGGGGTACATGCTTTGTTAATTATTGAATTAGTTATTTCCCAATTGAGCTAGTAGTGCATTGAAAGTTTTCATTCTTAATAAAAGTGGATAACAACCCCTTTTCACTAAGTAGCCGGGATTCTAGCCTCATCAAGCACTGAATTTCTTGTGCCGAAAGGCGGAGGGCCCAAACTCTAGGTTAATAATTGAATTTTTTAAAAAAAAAAAAAAAAAGTTGCAAAAGCAATAAAAAGTGAGGACTTCTTCTAAAAGGTGAGAAGTGGGAAATGATTAGATGGTTGTTGTCTTGATTTGTAGCCTAGTTGATTTGAGCTTGTAAGTCCGTAGGGGTATTTGAATGCCTAGTGCCCTAAAGCCATCTGGTTTGGGATTCATTGACCTAACGCTCGATCTCATGAATCACTAGAAAGCTTAATAGATCAACACATTGCACTATGCTTCCATCTTTGATCCTATTAAAAAAAAAAAAAAAATGAGTGAAAAGAATAAGTGCACCTAGAACAATAAAGCTTTAATAAAAGGTCTACTTTTTGTCTTGATGATTGGTACTAGATTTGTGTGCTAGTTTGAGGGTAAGAATGTGATTAATTCTTTAGTTGGCTAAGATAGCAACACACTTGATGCTGGTCCACTCAAAAAGGATTCTAGAGTTGTTTTGATTTGCATGATCATTTTCTTGATGTGTGGAGGACCATACTTGCTTGCTTGATGTTGAGATTTTGGGAGATTGCTCAGAAATGTTTAAAAAATTGCATACTTAAGGTAGTTTTCTCCTAATGCTTGTTTGCAATATTGGTGCCTCTTTTGAAAGAATAAGCTTAATGTTTGTGGGTACCATTTCTAGAAACCCTCACGAGACTTTACTCGTCCACTAGGGGTAACCTAGGGGTTTTTAAAAGGCTTGTTGCATATGCTAAGTGCAATCGTGTTCCCTACGAAAATGGCGTTATCCATTTATTATTTTCTAGATTCATACTTGTATAGCTGTTTATTTCATTCCTTTACTTTCTAGTTCATTGCTAGGGACTAGCAATATTTAAGTTTGGGGGTGTGATGAGCGCTGAAAAGTGCGTATTTAAACCCCTTAAACTTAGGCATTTTATTACCTTTATCTATCTTACTTTACTGTTTTAAATTGATTTCGTATTATTTCCATTTTCAGGCACTTATCCGAAAATAAGCTAACTCAGCCAAATAAGAGCTTAATTGAAGTAATTCTGGGATTAAACAAAGAAAGGAGCAAAGTGGAGAAAGAAGAAAGCAAATGAAGCCAAAGGTGGGAAGCAGCAAAGTTTGATCGATCCAAGTTCAAGGTTCGATCGATCGAACAATGATCGATCTCAGTACTTCAAGATAGATCCAAGCCTTGGCCCAAAAGCATCAAGTCCAAAAGTTCGATCGATCTAACACCACTCTTCGATCGATCGAACACTTTTGTCCTTATTCAAATGATTGATCATATCCACAGCTGTACCACCCACTAACCACTTTTGTCCTTTTCCCATAAATATCTCCCAAAATATCTCAGATTTGTCTTTTCCCAAAAAGCTCAGCCAGTTGGATTGATCCAGCCTAAGTTCGATAGATCTCAGCCAGTTCGATCAATCCAAGTCCAAGGTTCGATCGATCGAACTTCCTCCAGTGCGAAAAAGTTAAATTTCCAGCTTGTGCAATCCATCCTCTATCCAATCATTAGAGAATATTCTTTGCACGACCCCAGCTCATTTTGTGTGCCACTTGACCTACCTATAAAAGGAATATGATGCACTTTTCTAGCATATAGACTATTCTAGGGTTTAATCTCTTGGGGAGGAAGCATAGAGGAGGAGGCTAGAGACACCATTGGAGTTCTTCATCAACAAGGAGCAGATTTCAACCATGGAGTTAGCCCTTGAGGGTTAGAGCAACATCACCATGAGTGGCTAGACATCCTCTTGGGGCTAGAGTTAGCCCCAAGCATGCTTTTATATTTTAATCTTGTGTATTATTGAGGGATTAGTGTTGTAATTAATGTTTTGACACTTTGATATATATAGATCTTGTTTATTCAATGATTTATGTGGTTTAATGCTTCCAGTTGATCATTTCATTCTATCCATATGTCTATGTATGCTAGAATAGATGTTCATATACTTGTCTCTGGATTTAGTGTTATTGATGCTTGTCTATGTGTATTGATGCTATAGATTTAGAGATTGTCATAACATAGTGCTTAAAGGAATGCTCTTGTGATTTTCTTGATGGTTTATACTTATTCCTTGATGGATTGTGCCTCTCCCCTAGTTTATTTTCATGCTAGTAGTGTATATGTAGTGTAGTTGCAGTGTAGTGTTAAATGGGAGAACAATTTATATTTGTTGTTTGATGATCCAAGCTTTTGAATGCAAGTAGCATATGTCTCTAACCTTGTGTTGTATTTGGATTGTAAGCTTAATGAAAGGATTAATGACTTGTTTTGATCTATTGTGCCTTTCACATGTTGTTTAGACAATTTATGCTTCATTGTTTAGATATATTGTGCCTCTCACATGATGTTTAGACAATACATGCTTAACTAGTCACCCTTGCTTATTGAATCAACCAAACACACACACACCAATATTGCAACACACCATTTGCCCTCATTAATCACTTGTCAATGATATAGAAATGCATTGCTTGGTGGTGATCTCTAAACCCCAAGATCTCTCTCTTACTTACTCTTAATTGCATTCTTTGTTATCACTTAGTTTAATTTAGTTGTTCTCTAATCAACTAACCAACCAATTGTTTGATCACTTGACCTATTAGCCCTAATAACAATTCCACGACCTTGTTCGATCCTCACAAATCCTTTGGAACGATCCCTACTCACCCTAGCTATATTTATAGTGAAAGTTAGTTGTGGATTTTATAAATGTAAAACTCTTGGCCCTCGCCTTAGAATCCACACACTCTCATCAAGCTTGATGTGGTGGTTTGTGGTGACAACAACGCCCCGCATCAATGACCATGCTATGTCCTTTAGCATATATTAAATTGATGCCATTTGGAAATGATTTGAAATCTAGAGAATTTAATTATTTTTATTTAATTAAATTATATCTTGTTGTTCCATGGATTTAATTTTGTTGTAAAAGTTTTTTCTATGTATAAATCATGGATTTGCACTTTTGTGTATTCACATAGTTGTGTTTTGAGCGTTGGATAACATTGTTGTTATATTTATATTCATGAGAACATGTTTTCTTTATGGAATATATTGTTGCCTTGTGTAATGATTTGCACATTTTGTAATTGACATTATGTGACGGCCCAAGTTTTTCAACTCGGTACGTCAGTGATGATCCGAAAGATGACTCGATAACGGATCCGAAAAGCGGAAGCAAAAGACAAACAACGGTCTTTAGAGATACAACATGACTCTAAGACACCAATGTGACCCTCAACGAGCAACGTTTCAAAAATGAGCAAGAATGGACCTAGGGGCAAAAAAATCATTTCCAGCTTAGAAGTGGGTGCTACCGAGCACACCATTGGAAAGACAATGAAAAATCAATGAACTTAGACTCAAAAATCACTTGATTCGGAGTCCGGATGAAGAAGATATGGCTAACGGAAGAAACAGGGGCAAAACGGTAAAAAAGTTAACCCAAGACCATCTAACCGGTTAGGAGACCCTTTCTAACCGGTTAGAAAGCAAAAAAAAGTGACCAACTCACTGCCCATGCTCATCTAACCGGTTACGAGATTCACCACCCGTACACTTGACCCGTACACTTGTACTACAACTCAGCAAAAACTTGGCAGCAGGGTTTTCCGGAAAAAATGGGATTTTGAGGCCCTAGATGACATTTTCTGGAAAAACACAAAGAAGAAACCCCCTCAAAATTGAGTTTTCTATGTGAATTTCGACAAAAATTGAAAAATACTCACTGTGAAATGCCCAAAATTCCCTCCAAAGAAATATGGTCCAGAGGGTCGAAAAAGCTGCTAAATGGAAAACAAAAAGCTGAACTTTGCGATTGATTTTGATACCAAGTTGGCATTTTATGGAAAAACACAAAGAAGAAACCACCCCTAAAATCACATTTTCTAAGTGACTATATGGAGAACGGAATTTATTTCCCAAAGGAAATTCCCAAAATACCCTTAGGTCAGATTATGCAACAAAAGTGTAAAATGAGTCCATAGGAGGTTCATTTCACCAAAGAAGAAGCTTTGGTTGGAAATGACCATGCACGCAAACGTAACTTACCTAATAAGATGTGCTATAATGGTCCACAGCTCAAAAATATGGCCAATACAAAATATGACCCCCCAACGGCCAAAATGACAAAAATGAAGTTTGGAATGAAAACTTGGAATTCAAAATCATGAAATGGTTTCAAAATGCCGTTTGGCCCTTGGCCACACTTCATACATGATGAATGAATGCTAATGGATGAGTTTCATACACAATGCACACCCCGGTGCGAAATAGCATACTAAAACACATGAATTTCATATAATCTCATTAAAGACAAAAATCAACATCCATGACATAAATGTGATTCTAAAAGAAGTTTGGCCCTTAGCCTCATGTCATATACATAAAATGAGAATCAAAAGTGTGCTTAAGCACACATTACAAGTTTAGAATCAAATATACACATTTGACAAATAAGACTACAATTGGCATTCCGAGCCAACCTTCATAAAAATGGAAGTCTCCAAGTCCACAAACCATCCAAGCATAATGAAAACCTTAACTTTGATTCTTGTACCTGAAAAATGTCCCCACTACGTGGGTGAGTAACATAAAGCTACTCGTAGGAAATGAGCATGCATCGACCTACGTTTTACAAGTTTACATGATTTAATTTTTATGGTTCATTCCATCCAACGTCTATGTCAAAGGTGAGACTCAAGGAGCATTCTAGCTACCTAAGATCATTTCTAACATCAATCACCTCATTCATGCAATTTTAACAATATAGGGTCATGCTTACACAAAGCAACAACATAGGAGCATGCTTACACAAAGCAACAACATAAAGATTCTCAAGGTAATCAACTTGAAATCTAAAATGCAACATTAACTAAATATAACAATTTAGCATAATTAGAATATCTAATACCACATATCAAGACATCGATTCTCTAGGTTATCAACTAGAAATATAAAAGTGTGAAATCAACTAAATATATCAATTTAGTATGGATGTACTTAAAAACATCAAATCGCTAATAACCAAAATCACAAGTCACAATTAAACTTTGGTTGCCAACTTGGAATTGAATGCGAAATCAAATAGTGGAAGACTTGGACATCACATCTCGAATTTCTGCCGAGAGCAAAATGGTTGTTCCGGGCACTAACCCGCAGGGAAAACCACCCTAAGTGCACACTATCTCAATTGGGGAGAACTCATACCTCCCGCACTAAAGCCGAACTTTAGCTATATCACATATAACAATAATATCCCAAGACTCCAAAATAAACCAAATAAGTTCATAACTTATACATATTACTACTACATAGTAACAAGTTAGCAATACAACTCTCAATTGTGCATAATAAACATTTCATATCCATAATGCTATGAAATCACAAGCCAACAATATATTCATATTAGAAACATACTCTCATGAATATAAATTTAACAACAATGCTCTTCAATACATATAACACAATAAAGTGAATACATCATAAGTCTAAATCCATGCTCTTAAAATAGAAACAACTTTTAAAACATGATTAGATCCATGGATAAACAAGATAGAATTTAATTACATCCAAATAATTAAACTCTCTAGATTTCAAATCATTTCCAAATGGCCTCAATTTAATATATGATAAAAGACATATCATGGTCATTACATGTATTCACACAAAAGCTTAATTAGGCCCATGAAACCACAAAATAGATTTTAATTAATTCTCTTAATTAAAGTCTCTAGATTTTCAAACTCAACCAAATGCTCTCAAATTAAAGTATGTTAACAAACATGCCAAAACTCAATTTAGAAGCATAATACAACTCAATTTCATGCAAGGTACGGCCATAAACTTTAATCTTTCACAAAAGATAAATATTAATTAAAAAGTGTAATTCTTATTTAATTAATCCAAATTTAATATATGTTAACCAACACATTAAAACAAGATTTTCTAGCACGCCACAATTCAAATCCAAGTTATACATCATCATGAATTTTAAATCTTATACAAAGAAATAAAAATTACTAACTTTCTAGATTTGATACAAGGCATACATATATGTTATATAATCATGGCAAACACACAATACAACACACAAATAATCCTAAAAAATTCTCCACCTCCATTTGAGATTAAATCTCAAATCCCCACTAAAATAAATTGGCTCCGAATCCGACGAAACTCCTAGGTTTTGTCAGGGACAACACCACGAACATGAATCCCAAGGAAGCCTCATCAAAAACACAACTTGACTTCAAACCCGAACTCGAAAAATGGCCAAAATGAGATTCCAATCGGTTGGAATCGAAGGCCTCGTCGAGGGGAACAATAAACATAAAAGCATCACCACTTTTTAGTGAGGGGAGGAAGCTCAAAAGAAGAGAGAGAAGATGGTAGCCATGGCTGCCATGAGATCCGGCCAAGAGAGGGGAGTGAGAGAGTGAAATCTAATTTTTCACTTATAGACCTCCTATTTATAGAAAAACTCAAAAAGTGCCCCGAACGGGCCCCGCCGGGTCTGAAAAAGTAAAATTTGAGCAGACGCACTCAAATGGAAAAACTCTATGAATGAAAAAGATTCAAAATGAGAAAATATGAACAACGAAAGAAACGGCGTCAAAAACTGAGTCCCGACCAGAAAGTTATGTCCCGAACAAATTCGGCAACAACCGGGTCCAAGAACTCTGAAACTGGAGAAAAATGACCAGAAGGAATTTCCAAGAGTCCATGACTCGATGAAATGTGAAAATGAATCCTGTACGAGGATCCAGGCTCCAGACGATGCATTTTGCAATAACTTTCATTAATTACACAATGGCCCCTCTAAAAAGTGAAAATTGCACAACTGGCCCAAAATGAAAATATCTTCCAAAAATATTTTCTTAAAAACCCCTGAAATAAAATATCTTCAAAATATATTTATGAAAAACACCCCAAAAAAAGAAAATAATTCCAAAGAACTATGTATCCATGCCCCTATGGATACCAAGAGCAACTAGAGTACTTTCTTACAAAAGTAAAGATACGTACCTCATAGAAATCATTGAGAATGAAGATACATGAAGTCAGAAACTAACTCCGAACACAAGAAGTGTGGTTACACAAACAGAGTGACAAACGAGGAAAAGACGAAATAGGGAAAAAGACAAAAAGTAAATAGTGTCGAAAAACGAAAAATGCGGAATTGACTCGGTCCTCAAAGGAAGTTGTCAATCCACAGAAAAGAGTCTCGAAAGTCACTCTAGAGCACTCGAAATGACACTAAGTGACGAGGAACTGAACTCAGAAAGGAAAAGACAAAGGAAAAAAATTTATCCGAAAAATCCGGGTTATTACACATTATATATGCCATTTTAGAATTTAAACTCTAAGGTATGGATTGTATGGTTTTAAACTATTTGTGCATGGAAGTTGGTTTTCGTGCATTATATAAATTATGTATAAGTCGTGAACTTATTTGGATTACTTTGGAGTCTTGGGACATTGTTGTTACATGTGATATGGCTAGAGTTTGGCTCTAGTGCGGGAGGTATGAGTTCTCCCCAATTGAGATAGTGCGCACAAGGGTGGTCTTCCCAGTGGGTTAATGCCCGGAATAACCATTTTGTTCTTGGTTTAGTCCGAGACGTGATGTCCAAGTCTTCCACTATTTGATTTCGCATTCAATTCCAAGTTGACAATCATGTTTAATTGTGACTTATGGTTTTGGCTATTGGCGATTTGATGTTGTTAAGTAAATTCATCCTAAATTGTTGTATTTAGTTGTTTTCACACTTTTAGATTTCAAGTTAATAACTGTAATACCCCTAATTTTAAAAGGATAGTCTTGGCATTTTATTTATTATTTTTATTGTATTTTTAGGTGATTGTTTGGTTTAATTATTTTTATTTATTATTTGATTTAATTGTTTAACTATGTGACATGTGTTATCTTTTATTATTTAATTGGAATTAGTTGTTTAAGTGTTTTAATTGTTTAATTATGAATTTTAATTTCGTTAATTGTTTCTTATTTTTCTTTAATTGGGTTGTGTATTTAGTTATATGTGTATTTTCTTTAATTGGATTAGTTTGGTCATTCTAATGTGTAAATTAGTTTATTTAAATGTTTTAATTAGATTAAATTATGTAAGTGGATTAAATTAGTAACAGTTACTATATTAAAATAAATTAATAACTGGTTTAATTTTAAACAGCAGGATTCCCTAAGAAGTTATGCATATGTAGCCGAGTATCTTATAACCTAGATTGCTATTTGGGCCGACTGACTAGAGTTTTACATTGGCTCTAGCTTTAGTTAAACAAGGATTAGGGCTAGTGCTAAGTCTATAAATATAATTATCACATTGGTTTAGGGTATTGGAATAGACAGAGAGTTAGTGCAAAAGAACAGAGGGTTGAGAATGGAGGCACCGTAAGGGTTGTCAAGGAGAAGAATAGAGAATAGCACGGGAGTGTGATGGATTAAACCAAAGTCATAGAAGGCTTGAAGGTGGTCAGTGTTTGCTGGAAAGCTTAGAACAACGGCGATAAGGTTTTGTTTACAAAACTGTACAGGCAAGTTCTTATCTTCCTCCTTCCCTCTGGCTTGTGTTCTGTGCACCTAGATAACCTCTAGGGGATTAATTGGCCATTAATTGAACCATGCATGATTTGTATATGTTTACTTGAGGGTCTTTTAACTGTGAAAGTTTATCTATAAAACCATTCTGTCATGTATTTTGGCATAACGTCCCATTATTCTAATTTTTATTTTGAATCTTACTAAAATCAACCAAGGTCTGAATGGATACTAGATGTAATTTAAGACCTTCAAATTTAAATTAGAGGAAGAACAGAGAGATTGGAATAGAATTATAGTTTCAGTTTTGTCCCTAAGTGGGTTAGTTCGGTAGCAAATTTAATCTCTGTAATTGATTTTAATTGTGTTATCAAGCCATTGGGATGCTACTGGGTATTAATATGACACCTAAGATTAGTTTTAAAAACTAATAGAGGGATAGGAATAAGCCAGAGAAGGAGTAGAGAAGCTGAAATGAAGCACTGGGGATTGAAAGCTCTCAAAATGGGTGAAAGCCGGCTCCATAAAAGTGGGAGCCGGCTCCCACAACAAGTAGAGCCGGCTCCAAGGACTCCTAGAGCCGGCTCTAGGCTGAAAGAGCCTGCTCCCAAAATTTGGAGCAGGCTCCCTTTTAATTTTACGTTTTGTTTTAATTTTTTTTTTAGCTTTCTACGTACTGTGTTTTACTATTGGAGCATGGGATTTAATCTGTTGGTTCTGGGGTTCCACAGAGAGATTAGAAGGCTGAATTTGGGTATTATTAAGACCTTAAATTGATTAAGGTTTAATTCTAAATTGGCAGGACAAACAGTGTAAAAATTAAGGCACTTCCTATGTTGTTAACAAATAAAAGATAAATTAATTATTGAATTAAATTTCAGCAATTTGATGAACTGTAATGTGTTTATAAAACTTGTTTTAAAATGCATTCAAATGCATGATAACGTCATTTAATTATTAATTTTGATCTATGCATGCTCAGGAGGCTAGTTGCTGAATTATTAAATCGTTTCCTGCAACTATATGGTTAATGCTTGGATTTAAATTGCTGCAACATTAAACAATCTTCTGAAATTATTTTAGCAATTTATTGGATAATAATAGGATTATTTAACCTATTCACATGCATGATGGAGTCCTTGACATATTAAATTTGGTCTATGCAAGCTCTGGATGTTAGTTGTTGATTTATTAAATCGTCTCCTGCAACTATATGGTTAAATGCTTGGATTTAAATTGCTGAAACTTTAAATATTTTTCTGCAATAATTTAGATGGTGGTTTTGGTCTATAAATTATTGAACTGTTATATATGTTGTAATTTACAAGGATATGGAAGATTGTATGTATCGGTATGGGACGGTGATATACTAGGGACGGTTTAGCTCAAAACGCATAAACCTAACCTAATAGATTAATGGAATGGATTGAAAGATATTGAATCCTAACTGTGACTAAGTCAGATCAGCTGTAACCAAGTTGGATGACTTCCTGGATTAACGGATGGTAGTTTAGTCATATTAACTGAATAAGTTGAGTGACTAACTAGTTGGTTTATTGTATGTCAGTTTAATAAATAGTTGAACTACATACCCTGGATTTGGACGGACTTTATATATATGTTTATGGTACCATGAGTTGAGATTGAGTCTCAGACTCGTTGGTTAGGGTGCGTATATGCGGTAGATGCGTCGCTAGTTATAATAGGTTAAGGTGTACCCTGTTAAGTCTAGGTACTCATGCCCACCTTTGGGTACGTATTCGCATGTTGCCTTCTATTCAGGTTGAGACCCCTATTATAGACCAGTGAATGTCCCTTAGTGTGGATATATTTATATGTATGGACTAGATAGATATTGCGAGGTGTCTACGGTGTATCTGCGTATCGGGTCACTGTATGGATTGCAGTTAGATTAGAACTTGCTCGTGGGTCTGAACCACTCCTTTATTATTCTTTTCAGGTACAGGACGGTTCCAGCCTTAGAGCTTGATCATGCTTGTTAAGGCCAGATTCACATTCAGCTGATTACGTAGGACTTCTCTTGATGTTTCTAGCATTATCTATTTTCAGTTTTCAGTTTCAGTTGAAATTTTGGTTAGGGGTCCACCAGTGGATTCCCAAGTTGTAACCTTAAAGTTTTGGAGGATTGGAGTTTTATTATTCAGTTATACATGGAGGGTTTTATAATTAGTATTTCTTTCAGCTTTATTTTATCTTTATTATTTCATTTTGTCATCTGTGTTCGCTTTAAAATACTTTAATTGTTTGATATTCCCTTAGGTTTGGTACTGGGCCTGATCAACCCATGTCTCGGTTTCGAGGGGTATCACAGTTGGTATCAAAGCACTCCAGGTTCAAGTGTCTCTAGGACGTTTCATATTAAGACTTCCGCGTAGCATTTTTTTTTTATAGAGCTTATGTTTAGGATTCATTGAATTCTTTTACGGTTCGTTTAAACTCGTACTGATGTCTATCTTTATATGTTAACAACATGGTTAACACTGGAAGAGGACAGAACATGAACAGTCGACAGAGGAGAGTGGCACGCAGACAGCAGAAACGTCTACAACGTCGGCAAATGGAAGAAGAGCAGCAAATGCCAAGGTTTCAGGAGGAGCAAGAGGAAGTTCAATAGGCTCAAGGTCAGGTCAGAGATCCAGAGATTCCTCCATACCTCAATGACCTTGTTGCTCTGGCTATAGAGGCTGGGGTAACAGTTGCACTCCGGAACCAACCACAGGTTCAGCAGGCACCTGTACCGGCACCAGTGGTTCAGACGGATTCTTGGGGAAAGGCTAGGAGCTCTTTCACAAAGGGGAGTCCACCTGTGTTCTCAGGTCATCTTCATTTAGTTCAGTGCACAGAGGTGCAGAAGCAGATGCTTGCTACCTTCAAGTTGGTTGGGGATGCACTACAGTGGTGGGAGTCAGTTACCACCCCAGAGGAGAGGATGACATTGACTTATGATGAGTTCAGTGCTCGCTTTGACGAGAAATATTTTTCCTATGCAGTCAGGGCAGCTATGAAGACTGAGTTTCTAAGTCTGCAGCAGGGGAACATGACAATGGCGGAGTATGAGCAGCAGTTCAAGCGTTTATCACTTTTTGCTCTGGAAGAGGTGGATACAAAGGAAAAGAAGCATAATAGTTTCGTCAAAGGACTGATGTGGTCTATTAAGCGAGCTATCACAGGGAGTCCAGCTTATACTACATATGCTCAAGTGGTGGTAGACGCCGCTCTACAGCAGTATCAGTTAACCGTAGACATCAGACAGGCTAGAGGTGAGAAGCGAGGTGACAAAGACTCTGCTAATCAGTCAGGGGAAAAAGGGAATGGTAATGGACACCGGCAGAATGACAAGGGCAAGTTCCAGGGACAATAGCCTTGGAAGAAGCACAAGGGTGGTTCAGATGCTCACAAGAATAGGGGACCTATTCAGAGGCAATAGAATAGGGGACCACAGGTAGGACAGGGTCAGCCACAGGTTAATCGATAGAGGAGGCCATTTGGTACTTTCCAGGGTAGTTGCTACACTTGTGGGGAGTATGGCCATACCTCGAGGCAGTGCCCTAAAGAAGGACAGGGACAGGGACAATATGTGCAGCAGGGACAGAGGGCGCCAGTACCTTTACCAGCTCCACAGGTTCCACGGATTCAGGGACAGACACATCTGGCTCTACCAGCACCGCTGCAGACTCAGGGACAGGCACCACAGCAGTTGCACTATGGTAGGGTGTATAACCCCATGCCATAGGATGTTCAGGCCCCTCAGACTATTGAGGGTAAGTTTCCTATTCATGGTTTACATGAATGTGTTTTATTTTATACGGGTGCTACACACTCATTTGTAGCTAGAACTTTTGTTGTTTTATCGAGGATGAGGATGAGGGTATGTACTAGACCTCAGGGTATTTCTACACCATTGGGCGATACAACTATTATACATGAGAGTGATGGGCCTGTGACACTAGATATTGGCAGACTCAGATTTCTAGCCAATCTACTGGTCTTGGACATAAACACTTATGATGTGATACTTGGGATGGATTGGTTGTCTCACTACCATGCCCAATTTGATTGTTTTGCTAGATCTTTTATTTTTACCATACCTAGTCAAGATATGTATGTAGTAGCTATACCACGTTCAAAAGAGGGTGGTAGCACCTATTTGTTCCATGTGGAGGAGGAAAAGGAGGAGGGGATTACTGTGTCATTAGATCGCATACCGATTGTACAGGACTTTCCGGATGTTTTTTAGGAGATTCCAGGGTTGCCACTTAGTCGCGAGATTAATTTTGTGATAGACTTAGCTCCAGGCACTGCACCTATTGCTAGGGCACCCTATAGGATGGCACCGGTGGAGATGAGAGAGCTGAGGGATTAGATTCAGCAGTTACTCAGCTAGGGTTTTATTTGTAGGAGTACATCACCTTGGGGAGCACCGGTTCTGTTTGTGAAGAAGAAGGATGATTCGCTTCGCCTGTGTATAGATTATAGGGAGTTGAACAAGGTTATTATTCATAACAAGTACCCTCTACCCAGGATCGATGATTTGTTTGATCAATTATGGGGAGCCACATACTTTTTCAAGATTGATCTGCATTCAGGGTATCATCAACTGAGGGTTAGGGAGCAGGATGTTCCTAAGACAGCGTTTCTCACGAGATATGGTTCTTATGAATTTCGTGTTATGCTGTTTGGGATGACTAATGCACCTGCAGTGTTCATGGACTTAATGAACAGAGTCTTCCGGACTTATTTGGATCAGTTTGTTATTGTCTTTATTGATGACATCTTCATTTATTCTCGGTCGAAGGACGATCATGCTAGACATCTTCGCATAGTCTTGCAGACACTTCGTGAGCACCAGTTATATGCCAAGTTCGAGAAGTGTGAATTTTGGCAACGGGAAGTGAGGTTTCTAGGTTACGTGGTGTCAGAAGGGGGGATAGCCGTTGATTCAGCCAAGGTTTCAGGAGTAGTAGAGTGGGGTCAGCCTACTTCACCTACCGAGATTCGGAGTTTTCTCGGTTTGGCAGGATATTATCGTCGGTTTATCCAGGGGTTCTCTAAGATAGCAGGACCACTAACTCATCTGACCAAGAAGGGTGTACAGTTCGTATGGGATGAGCACTATCAACGAGCTTTTGATGAGCTGAAAAGGAAGTTGACTTCTGCACCAGTTCTGGCTACTCCACAAAGCGGGATAGAGTATCTTGTCTACATGGATGCTTCATTGCAGGGTCTTGGATGTGTTTTGATGTAGGAGGAGCGACTGATTTCTTATGGATCTTGGAAATTTAAGCCGCATGAGCTTAATTATCCAACACATGATTTGGAGTTGGCAGCAGTGGTCTTTGCCTTACGTATTTGGAGGCATTATCTGTTGGGTGAGTCCTTCAGATTATTTAGTGATCACAAGAGTCTGCAGTACTTATTCACTCAGTGAGAGCTGAATATGAGACAGCGCAGGTGGTTGGAGTTTGTGAAAGACTATCACTTTTCTATACAGTATCATCCAGGGAAAGCGAATGTGGTGGCGGATGCACTCAGTCGCCGACCTGTTGGTAGTCTTTCTGCTTTATTCACCACTAAGTGGAATGCTTTGAAGAATGTGGATGAGTTATCAGATGTTTTTATGGCTTGCATGGTGGTTACACCTTCCATTATTCGCAAGGTTTTACAAGCACAACTCATGGATCAGCAGTGCATTGACAAGGTTGCAGAGATAGCTTCTGGAGAGGTTCCATTTTACTATGTCGGGGCTGATGGAGGTTTGAGGTACAAGGGACGGTTAGTGGTACCTTCTGCTGATGATTTGAGGAAGGATGTGATAACTGAGACTCACCACTCTGAGTTTTCCGTTCATCCAGGAGGCAACAAGATGTATCAAGATATGAAGCGGCAGTTTTGGTGGGCAGGTATGAAGAGGGACATTACTCTTTTTGTTTCTCAGTGTAGTACTTGTCAGATGGTTAAGATTGATCATCAGAGGCCGCCAGGAGCTCTACAGCCACTACCTATTCCGGAGTGGAAATGGGAGAGCATATCTATGGATTTTGTGGAAGGATTGCCGAATTCTTTCAAGGGTCATAACTCCATTTGGGTTATTGTGGATAGGTTGACCAAATCAGCACATTTCTTACCTATTTGTACTGACTACACCTCAGAGCAGTTAGCAAGGCTTTACATTTCGGAGATTGTGAAGCTGCATGGCAGTCCATTGTCTATTATATCAGACAGGGATTTGAGCTTTGTGTCTGGTTTTTGGAAGAGTTTTTAGCAACCTTTGGGTACGGAATTACACCTTAGCACTGCCTATCATCCTTAGATCATGGAAGACATGTTACGGTCGTGTGCTCTTGACTTCAAGGGACACTGGGAGGATTATTTGCCACTTGTGGAGTTTGCTTATAACAATAGTTTCCAGAAGACTATTGGGATGGCACCTTTTGAGGCGTTATACGGCCGACCGTGTCGATCGCCCGTTTGTTGGATGGAGGTTGGCGAGAGCAGATTCTTGGGTCTTGAATTCATCAAGGATACTTCTGAGAAGATAGCTCTTATTCGAGATCGCATGCGTACTGCCCAAAGTAGGCAGAAGAGCTATGTTGATCGTTATACTCGGGCAATGGAGTTTCAGGTTGGGGATCAGGTTCTACTCAAAGTGTCTCCTATAAAGGGTGTTATGCGTTTTGGGAAGAAAGGGAAGTTGTCTCCACAGTTTGTCGGTCCATTCATGATTACTGATAGAGTTAGAGCTGTTGCATATCGGTTAACACTGCCGGATAATTTGGACCGCGTACACAACGTATTCTATGTGTCCATGTTGTGGAAATTTATGCGAGATGATGATCGGTATCAGCATATCGATGTTGGGGAGATTGAGTTGCAGCCGGATGTAACTTATTTGGAGCCACCATATCGTATTGTTGACCGCCGGGATCAAATCCTTTGCAATAAGGTTATCCCTTTAGTTCGTGTGCAGTGGAGTCATCACAATGAGGCTGAGTCCACTTGGGAACGGGAGGATGTCATTCGCTCGCAGTTTCCTGAAATATTGGAAGAAGGTAAGAGTGAATTCCGAGGAAGGAATTCCTTTTGTTAGGGGGGAAGAATGTAATACCCCTAATTTTAAAAGGATAGTCTCGGCATTTTATTTATTATTTTTATTGTGTTTTTGGGTGATTATTTGGTTTAATTATTTTTATTTATTATTTAATTTAATTGTTTAACTATGTGACATGTGTTATCTTTTATTATTTAATTGGAATTAGTTGTTTAAGTGTTTTAATTGTTTAATTTTGAATTTTAATTTCGTTAATTGTTTCTTGTTTTTCTTTAATTGGGTTGTGTATTTAGTTATATGTGTATTTTCTTTAATTGGATTAGTTTGGTCATTCTAATGTGTAAATTAGTTTATTTAAATGTTTTAATTAGATTAAATTATGTAAGTGGATTAAATTAGTAACAGTTACTGTATTAAAATAAATTAATAACTGGTCTAATTTTAAACAGTAGGGTTCCCTAAGAAGTTACGCATATGTAGCCGAGTATTTTATAACCTAGATTGCTATTTGGGCCGACTGACTAGAGTTTTACATTAGGGCTCTGGCTTTAGTTAAACAAGGATTAGGGTTAATGCTAAGTCTAATAATATAATTATCACGTTGGTTTAGGGTATTGGAAGAGACAGAGAGTTAGCGCAAAAGAACAGAGGGTTGAGAATGGAGGCACCGTAAGGGTTGTCAAGGAGAAGAACAGAGAAGAGCAAGGGAGTGTGGTGGATTAAACCAGAGCCATAGAAGGCTTGAAGGTGGTTAGTGTTTGCCAGAAAGCTTAGAACAATGGCGACAAGGTTTTGTTTACAAAACTGTACAGGCAAGTTCTTATCTTCCTCCTTCCCTCTGGCTTGTGTTCTAGTCTTTATTTTAGCATAACGTCCCACTGTTCTAATTTTTATTTTAAATCTTACTAAAATCAACCAAGGTCTGAATGGATACTAGATGTAATTTAAGACCTTCAAATTTAAATTAGAGGAAGAACAGAGAGATTGGAATAGAATTATAGTTTCAGTTTTGTCCCTAACGCGGGTTAGTTCGGTAGCAAATTTAATCTCTGTAATTGATTTTAATTGTCTTATCAAGCCATTGGGCTGCTACTGGGTATTAATATGACACCTAAGATTAGTTTTTAAAACTAACAGAGGGATAGGAATAAGCCAGAGAAGGAGCAGAGAAGCTGAACGAAGCACCGGGGATTGAAGGCTCTCAAAATGGGTGAAAGCCGGCTCCATAAAAGTGGGAGCCGGTTCCCACAACAAGTAGAGTGGCTCCAAGGACTCCTAGAGTCGGCTCTGGGCTGAAAGAGCCTGCTCCCAAAATTTGGAGCAGGCTCCCTTTTAATTTTACGTTTTGTTTTAATTTTTTTTTTTTAGTTTTCTACGTACTGTGTTTTACTATTGGAGAATGGGATTTAATTTGTTGGTTCTGGGGTTGCACAAAGAGATTAGAAGGCTAAATTTGGGTGTTATTAAGACCTTAAATTGATTAAGGTTTAATTCTAAATTGGCGGGACAAACAGTGTAAAAATTAAGGCACTTCCTATGTTGTTAACAAATGGAAGATAAATTAATTGTTGAATTAAATTTTAGCAATTTGATGGAATGTAATGTGTTTATAAAAATTGTTTTAAAATGCATTCAAATGCATGATAAGGTCATTTAATTATTAATTTTGATCTATGCATGCTCAGGAGGCTAGTTGCTAAATTATTAAATCGTTTCTTGCAACTATATGGTTAATGCTTGGATTTAAATTGCTGCAACATTAAACAATCTTCTGAAATTGTTTTAGCAATTTATTGGATAATAATAGGATTATTTAACCTATTCACATGCATGATGGAGTCCTTGACATATTAAATTTGGTCTATGCATGCTCAGGATGTTAGTTGTTGATTTATTAAATCGTCTCCTGCAACTATATGGTTAAATGCTTGGATTTAAATTGCTGAAACTTTAA
This sequence comes from Cornus florida, assembly GCF_030987335.1. Classification (NCBI taxonomy): domain Eukaryota; kingdom Viridiplantae; phylum Streptophyta; class Magnoliopsida; order Cornales; family Cornaceae; genus Cornus; species Cornus florida. Next base: position 79,951,273 of record NW_026775577.1, on the reverse strand, counting down.
ATATTTTTCTGCAATTATTTAGATGGTGGTTTTAGTCTATAAATTATTGAACTGTTATATATGTTGTAATTTACAAGGATATGGAGGATTGTATGTACCGGTATGGGACGGTGACATACTAGGAACGGTTTAGCTCAAATCGCATAAACCTAACCTAATGGATTAATGGAATGGATTGAAAGATATTGAATCCTAATTGTGACTAAGTCAGATCAGCTATAACCAAGTTGGATGACTTCCTGGATTAATGGATGGTAGTTTAGTCATATCAACTGAATAAGTTGAGTGACTAACTAGTTGGTTTATTGTATGTCAGTTTAATAAATAGTTGAACTACATATCCTGGATTTGGACGGACTTTATATATATGTTTATGGTACCATGAGTTGTGCTTGAGTCTCAGACTCGTTGGTTAGGGTGCTTATATGCGGTGGATGCGTAGCTGGTTATAATAGGTTGAGGTATACCCTGTTAGGTCTAGGAACTCATGCCCACCTTTGGGTGCGTATTCGCATGTTGCCTTCTATTCAGGTTGAGACCCCTATTATAGACCAGTGAATGTCCCTTAGTATGGATATATTTATATGTATGGACTAGATAGATATTGTGAGGTGTCTACGATGTATCTGCGTATCGTGTCACTGTATGGATTGCAATTAAATTAGAACTTGCTCGTGGGTCTGACCCACTCCTTCATTATTCTTTTCAGGTACATGACGGTTCCAGCCTTAGAGCTTGATCATGCTTGTTGAGGCCAGACTCACATTCAACTGATTACGTAGGACTTCTCTCGATGTTTCTAGCGTTATCTATTTTCAGTTTTCAGTTTCAGTTGAACTTTTGGTTAGGGTTCCACCAGTGGATTCCCAAGTTGTAACCTTAAAGTTTTGGAGGATTGGAGTTTTATTATTCAGTTATACATGGAGGGTTTTATAATTAGTATTTCTTTCAGCTTTATTCTATCTTTATTATTTCATTTTGTCATCTGTGTTCGCTTTAAAATACTTTAATTGTTTGATATTCCCTCGGGTTTGGTACTGGGCCTGATCAACCCGTGTCTCGGATCCAAGGGGTATCACAATAACTTAGAGAATCTATGTATTGATGTGTGGTTTTAGAAATTCTAATTGTACTAAATTGTTAAATTTAGTTGTTATTGCATTTTAGATTTTAAAGTGATGGCTTTGAGAATCTATGTCTTGATGTTTTGTATAACATGCACCTATGTTGTTGGAAATTGCATAAAGGATGTGTTTTATGCTAGAAATGATTTAAGGTAGCTTAGGATGCTCCCTGAGTCTCACGTTTGACATAGACGTTAGCTAGTATGACCCTTTTGAATTGTTTCATGTTGTTAAAAAAATCTATAAAGAAATCGAGTCGATGCATGCTCATTCTCTACAAGTAAACTTGTTTACAGGATTCAAGATGAGAGATTACACTTGCCTCGGATGATTCGTAGATTTGAAGTTTCTTTTAAAGCATTCTTGTTCACATGCAAGTGTTAGCATGTTTAAGTTTCACTTTTAAAGATGTAATACTTAATTAGGTTCAATTATGCCATTTTTGCCTTATGACATGTAAAGTGTACTTGGATACATTATTTGTGATCTATTTGATATGTATGACATGAGGCCAAGGGCCATAAACCTTTAAGTTCAAGTGTATGTGTTTAAACTTCAAGTTTTGCCTTTGAAATATAACTTTTCTAACTTTAGATGGTTGGCATGTCAAATTTTGTAAATGATATGTAATGAGGCCGTAGGCCATTGTAACACATTCAAAATGTCATTTTATACTTACGTGTATGTTCACATCATCACACACTTGCATACAATTCAATTTGATCATACTATGAGAGATTCAAATAAAGCTTAGGTGCTTCTTCTTCATTTTGGTGCATAACAGGTTCATAGCCACTTTCTCAAGCCATTTTGGTCGACCGAAATGCTAGTTTGGTTGACCGATTCCCTTTTTGGTTTCAATTGAATAGTGAAACATGCATTCCAGTAGCCAAATTCGAGTTTCAGGTCCATTTCGGTTGACCGATGGTTCATTTCGGTCGACCGAAGTGATTTTTCTTCATCTTTAGGATTTTAGGAGAGTTTTTGGTCATTTTGGTCGACTGAAATGGCTATTTCGGTAGACCTAAATGGCTTCCACACTCCAGCTTCTTCAGTTCTATTTCAGCACTATTGTTCCGACTTCAAACGGTCATATCTCCTTCATTCCTAACCCAAATGGGGTGATTCTTGATCCTAAACTCAAGAATTTTGAGTCAGCTTTCTAATAATACCTATGCCATTCTCAGATTCCAATCACAGTGGGAGTTATTCATGTTTTAGTAAGGTAGGGTCAGTTTTCGCTTAAACCGGGAAATGGCATTTTGTGGGATTCTTGTCCAATGTTCTTGGAACCTCTTGGAATGTTGTGAAATAACTAGATTAAGTTGTATTCACCTTGTTTGAACTTTGTTTCCATTTTCATTTCATTTGAGTTCCATGGCTTCATGGAAGGTCACATTGGTGTCTTGGGGATGATTTATATCTCAGTAGACTTTGGTTTTATCTTTTACTTCCGCATTTCGGATCCGTTATAGGGTCAACTTTCAGTTCATCAAAGTACACACTGGGTTGAAAAATCCAGGGTCGTCACAATTCCATTTCCTTTTCTAATCACAAAGATGATTAAGGACCAAGGGTTTGTTATTCCATGTAATGAGAAATAAGAAACTTCAAAGAAGGTTTACAATTTCAAAGATTGGAAGGAGCAACTTCTTGCTCGCACTGGTAGAATTACTGAATGATCATTCTCCTACAGGAGCTGACACTTCACCCTCTATTTTGTAGGGCGAACTGATTTTATCTTTAGTTTTATTTAGTTCATCCTACTTATTTCTGCTTTGTGTGTTTTGAATAATTTTAGAATTTAGGCCATGTTTGGTATGACAATTGTGGGTGCACTTTTTGATATACATAATTTTGATTTCTTTCCCGATTTTGAATAAAGCATGGCATATTACTTCATATTTATATCTTCATATATGTCTATACTTTTATGCTTGGTACCCAGTTTTTGTGAACAGATTATACGGTCCAAGTTTTGGGGAAAGAAGTTTAGCTTTCTAAATAATTAAGACTGGTTGCACTGAAGTTCATATCTCACACTCAGTAGTTTCTCCTTTTTACACTTCCTTGCCTGATTAAATTTTTATATACTTGTTTTCATACATTAAGGACAATGTATAATATAAGTTTAGGGGTGTTGAGAGTTGCTATTTATTGCTATTTATAGGCATATTGTCATTGATAAATATGGTTGAATTGTATACATATAGTTGATTTGTTTTGTGGATTTGTTAAAAAAATAATAAAAAAAATATTGTATATTTAGGCAATTGATTTTTGGTGTTCTTGGAACTAAGTTTGGGTTATGTGATTAATACAATTTGTATGCTTATATAGGATATCAAGGAATGATTGAAAGTTGCTAGCATGATTGTTTAAATGAAAAAAGTCCATTGCATGATTTAAATGTTTTATTTTGGAGTCTTTCATCTCTAAGTGACTTCACAATGCACATTGAGCACACCAGAAATTGCATTCCCTTCCTTGTGGTTTTACTTAATTGGCTCCCTGAATTAATAAGTCGGATGAATTAAATAATCCTTGGCATTGAAAAATAAATAAATAAAACTGCATTTTATCAACAAGTCAACTGATTAAAAAGGAAGACAAGGAAAGAATGTAAGATGTATGATTAGTTTGAGTTCGTAGCCTAACCATTCCGAGTCATTACACCCTTAGGTATATCTTTACACTTAACGCCCTATGACCATCTGGTTTGGGAGTTGTTGGCTCAACGCTTATTATATAGGGTGATTAGAAAGCTTAAGGAACTTAAACATTGCACATGGTCATGCATAAAAATAAAATAAAATAATAATAATAATATAATAAAATAAAGCACAAAATGTGTTCAAATAAATTCATGCCTTGGATTATGATTTCAAAAGATAAATTAAGGATATGGAAGACATTGTATGAGCCATAAAAGGGTTAAAAGTTCATTATAAAATAAAATGAAATTTTGGTTCACTTCTAAGGAACTTGAGATGAAATTCTATTATAAATGAGATGTTGAAGATCATGTATGTGGACTAGTCTGTTGATGCATGAATGCTGGGAATTGAATATTGTTTTGAGATATCATTGTATGCATACTTGTTGTAGTCTTCATGATAGAGTTTTTCCCCAAAGTTATATGTTTCAATATATACTAGAATAAGCCTTGTGCTTAGTGTTTGTGGGTATCATTTTTGGTAAACTCTCACGAGACTTCACTCGTCCTCTAGGGATACTTAGGGGTTTAAAAGGCTTGTTGCAGATTGAGTGTGTGGGCGGGCGACTAGCACTAACAGCTACCACAACGTCCTACATATCACGGTATCTCACATCGCCTGGGGTAATGATTTATGGATTTTGTTTGTGGTTATTAATGTTTTTGGTTATGTGAAAACTGTTGGATTCGATTTTCGGGAATGAAATTCTTTTAAGTGGTGGAGATTGTGACAACCCAGATTTTTAGGATTTTAATTTATATTTATTTCATGATTTTTAGTTGTCAAGATTGAGTATTTAATTTTGATTGGATTTACCCACTTGATATTTAATGGGTTGAATTTCATTTGTGTTACATTAATAAAACCAGCCGAAAGTGGGTTTGTTTGGTTTTATTAATTTAACACAAATGAAATTCAACCCATTAAATATCAAGTGGGTAAATTCAATGAAAATTAAATACTCAATCTTGACAACTAAAAATCATGAAATAAATATAAATTAAAATCCTAAAAATATGGGTTGTCACAGTTCTCCTTTGATTTCGATGGTTTAATTTTTCCTATTAATTCTCTATGTGATTACATGTTGTCTTATTTGTGATTATTTGGGAATTGATCTCTACACTAGATTCTCTATGTTGGTTGCATGTCTATGTGTGATTCATTGAGGATTTAGTGATGGCTATACATGGTTTTTATTGGATGGATTTGTCAATTAATTTGATGGATTATGCTTAAACTTGATGGGTTGTTCTACACATTAGCTTACTTGTTGGTTAGGTAGACAATTCATGCTTGAATTTGATTGTCTATGGTTTATTATTACAAATTTCATTATTCTCTAGATTGATGTGTGCTACAATTGTTGACTACTTTGATGAATTATGCTTAGGCTTGATGGATTATGTTACACCTTAATTCATGCTTGTAGTTAGGTAGACAATTCATGCTTGAATTTGATCATCCATACTTAATATCACAATTTGTAGTCGTATTTTGATTACAAGAATGTTTTCCCCAATTAGTTGAAAGTATGTGGGTTGGTGAATGAGCTTGGTGGTGATTCCAATGCCCTAAAAGCTCTCTTCTTACCATTCAAACCCTAGCTCACTTAGTTTAATTAACTTGCATTTCCATTTAATTGACCTCTTTTCTTACCTCTCTTTGTAATCTTGTGAAACACTGGAGTCGAAGTTAGATTCCAACTATGTATTTAATCCCTGCGGACGATCCCTACTCGCTATACTTTATTAGTAGTAGTAGTGATTTTATAAATGTAAATTTGACTCTCAAAGCTTCCAAAACCACAATCATATTTTGACCTTGTGAAGAGACCTCTCACGAGTCATGTCAACCATATATACACATATAAAAAATAATTATATATATATATATATATATATATATATATACACTTTATTGCATCTCTAATTATTAATTAAATATATATATGCACATTAAATGCCAGAGTGATACTTTATGGCTCACAGAACACCAAGAACGCATCCTTTAATGGTTGCTTTTAACCCTAACAACTTAAAAATCAATTCTGGGACATCATCGGACCCCACAAGAGCTTTTCGAGACCCCGCACGCATCCTCACGCTCCCCCACGTGCCGCCACACGCGCCTAGAACACCCCTACACGCTTTCATGCACTTCCTTTTACTGGCAGGCTCGTCCACACGCCTGCACGCGCCCTCATGCGTTAGATCTACTCTCGGTGTGTGTTGCTTGCTTTGATTGGCTGCTTCTCTCTATTCTTGTGAGCCGCGAAGCACTAGATCACTTCCTCTGTTGACCAGACCAAGTGAACGGTCCAAATGCACACCCACACCCCTCTTCACATGCCGTAATGCACCGAATCACTCTACCATCCATCAACTCCACCCATGGCCCAAATCTGTGTGTACACCAATATACCCTAAGCTGCGCCGCACTAGATTGTACCCCTATTCATACGCCAATTCAACAGAGCCTCACACACACACACACACACACACACACACATATATATATATATATATATATAACACTGTATATTTTGCCTAGAATTCAAATAAAATAATTCAATAAAATATTCAAAAAAATATAAATTAATTCCAGAAAAATTCCATAAAATTCCAGAAAATTTAAGGAAGACCCCAGAAATTCTATAAACCCTAAATAACCCTTTTGGGTCATATATCAAGCATTAAAATTGACTTTAAATATATACAACCTATACATATAATTAAATTCCAAAAATTCCAAAAAAAAAAAAAACAATAAATAACGCTTTTAATATTCCGATTTAATCCTGATTTAATCAAATCAAATTAACTTAATACTTTTGATTAATCCATTCTAACCATGATTTAATTAATAGATTAAATCTAAAGCCTTGATACTCAAGGTGAAATATTTATGAGTTCTAAGAGTAAAGATAGAGAAGAATTTGCCTGAAGGTTTCGAAATGAAACCATCGTCTCAAGCTTTAATTGTTTCATCCAATTCCAACGTCCTCTTTCTCTGACTTGACATTCTCTTTGTCAGCCTTCTCCTCTTCTCTCTCTCTGCCTCTCTTATTTTTCTGACATGTAAACTTTTAACAATAAAGCCTTATGTGTATATTTATACACATTACCCTAATCATATTCCTAGTATGACTACCAAATAAAATAAAATAAAAAATCTTTAAATAATATATATATATAAGCATATATCATATTTTATATATATATACCTTTTCATAATTAATCATTAGTTAATTAAATCATATATACCTATATATATCAATATATATATATATATATATATATATATATATATCCTTTCATAACACTTATTAATTAATTATATTTATATATATATAATTATGCAAAAGATAATTATTTAAATATCTTTATAACCATAGGCCGTTATTAATTAACCCAACAAGGATTCATCCAAACCCAAGGCCACATCATTTGGTCCAACTTCCTTTAAGCCCAATCCAATTAGTTTAAATAAATAAATACTTAAATTAAAATAACTAATTGCAAGAAGCACATAAACAAAACAAGAATTTACAATCAAGTCACACCATACCAATAAAATCAATACACCAACAATTCAATCAATAATCAAGCACACAAATAAATAATCATCATATATAATCACGAAACATGATTTAATTAAAATAAGACAATTAATTTAAACCCTCAATTAAATAAAAACAAATCATTTAAAAATAAAATAAAAGTAATTAAACCCAATTAAATCAAACAAATCATTTTTAAATAAAATAAAAATAATTAATCTCTATAAATAATTCCTTTAAAATATAGGAGTATTACACACACGCGCGATCACATATATCACGTGCACCGAAAAAATAGCTATTGCCGGGCTACTAACCCGTTGTGAACTACCTGAGTAGCCATTATAATTTGGGAAAACTTTTGTCTCCCTCACTAGAGCCATACCCTAACATTCTCAATATCAAAATGTCCTAAGTATCTCCAAAAATCATCAATCATTCCACAATATAGTTCACATAGTCAATGCATACATTTCATCTCTTAAAGCTCACATAAGTGATGGAACTAACTCAATCCATGCCTTATAGTACTAAAATCATGACATGAACATAGCAAAATGATAAGTAAGCTAACATTGAGATATCAAGCACAACTAAACCCAGGGAATATCGAACAACTAATATTTTAAATCGAACATATAATACAAAAAGAATAATTAATAAAGAAATAATACTGCTGAAGGGAAAACTAATAAATAAATACAATAACATCCTCTGAATAAAATCCATTAATCCTCAAAGATAAAATTCTCCAAAAGAATACAACTCGGGAATCCTCAAATATGGACCCCTAATAAAATCTCATAATTGATAATAAATAAAATGTCTAATAATTGAAATCACTAATCCAAAGAGAGAATCCTACGTTGATGACACCGAAAGAATGATAACGCCAGGTCTCTGATCTGGACGAACAACTGCTAACACTGTTACTGATGAGAAAAAATTCTCCAAAAGAATACAACTAGGGAATCCTCAAATATGGACCCCTACTAAATTCTCATAACTTGTGACGACCCTGGTTTTTAGACCAATGCGTCCTGTGATGAACCAAAGATTGACCCAATAACGGATACGAATGCGGAAGCGAAAACAGAAAATAAGACTCTAAGAAGTCAAAATGACTTTCCATGAGGTGGAACTCAATCAGAACTAATGCGGAAGCAGCAGATCGAAAATATGATGAATGAGCCCCCAGGGGCAAAATAGTCATTTCAAAAAAAGGTGGATCCGGGTGCCACCGAGCACACCGCTGGAAAGATAACAAAAGAATAATCAGGATGGACTTAAGAATCGCATGATTCGGAGTCCAGACGAAGGAGAAACGGCCTGACGAAGAAAAACTAGCACTTAAGGCTAAAAGGGTAAAGTGGTAATTATCCAGGAAGATCCAGGTGCAACCGAGCATACCGTTGGAAAGACAGCGAAAAATTAGTCAAGTTCAAAAAAAAGTTCACTCGATTTAGAGTCCGAACGAGGGAGAAACAAGGGTTTGAAGTTGTGACGTTGCGGCAGCTCAATGAAGGCCATGGCATGCCTCATGCGCGCCCGGCGCCTATGCCGGCGCCCCATTCAGCATCTTATGGCATACACCATAACATGCTAGGAAAGAGAAAAATTCAGCTAGAACTGAGAGCCGAAACGAGGTCCGAAACGAATTTTTCTGGAAAAACGCGAAGAAGAAACCCCCCTTAAAATCGAGTTTTCTACCCGACTTTGTGAAATGAAACGAAAAAAAACTCACTGTGAAATCCCCAAAATGCCCCTAGATCAGAACTGGACAAGAGGGCAAAAAGCTGCTACAGTATTTGAGATTGAAAACGAGCTACCAAACGAATTTTTCTAGAAAAACATAAAGAAGAAACCCCTCCCAAAATCAAATTTTCTACCCAGCCTCAAGGAGAAAATGAAAAAAAACTCGCTACAAAATGGCCAAAATGCCCTCCCAAGAAATCTGGTCAAAAGAGCTAAAAAACTGCTAAAATGAAAACTGGAAGCTGAAACTTCATGAGGGATTTCCGGTACTAAGACGACATTTTCTGGAAAAACACGAAGAAGAAACCCCCCCTAAAATCACGTTTTCTAAGTGACCATGTGAAGACTAGAATCTATTTCCTGAAGGAAAAGTCCAGAATGCCCTAAAATCAGATTATGCAAGAAAATTAGAAAATGATTCCATTGGAGGCTCAAATCACAAAGAAAAGGGTTTTTCCCGGAAACGATCATGCACACAGACGTAGATGGTGATTTTGAGTGCGGGGAATGGTCCGCGTCTCCCAGAAATGGCCGAGTCAAAATCCGACCCCCCAACGGCTAAAAAAGTGAAAATGAACTTGAAATGGAAAATATGAAAACCAAAATTAGGAAATGGTTTCAAATGACTGTTTGGCCCTTGGCCATACTTCATACAAGATAAATGAGACCTAGTGGAGGTGCCGGAACACACTTTACACCACCCAATTTGAAAATGAACCCTTAAAGGCTCGATTTCTACTATTTTAGCCCAAAAATACAATATGTCAACTAAAATGCAAAAATAAAGACTAAATGGTGTTTGGCCCTTGGCCACACCTCACATATGGCAAATGAATGCTAAGGGATAAATTACATACAAAATGCACACACCGGTGCGAGAATGACATATCAAAACCCTAGTTTTCATACTTTTTTCATTAAAGGCAAAATTCTACATTTTTCAATATACATGGATTACAAATCAAGTTTGGCCCTTGGCCACATATCATATACATAGAATGAATACCAAAAAGTGTGCTTAAGCACATAATACAAGTTTGGAATCAAATAAATACATTTGACAAAATGGCTACAAATGGCATTTCAATCCAACCTTCACAAGAATGGAAATCTTCAAGTCCACAAATCATCCAAGCATAATGAGAATCTCAACATTGATTCATGTACCTAAAAAATGTCCCCACTACGTGGTTAAGTAATATAAAGCTACTCGTAGGAGATGAGCATGAGTCGACCTAGCATTTTACAATTTTATCACCTGATGGTGAAACATGTTAAAAGGCTTCATGCCACCTAACGTCTATATCAAAATGAGACTCAGGAAGCATCCTAAGCTACCTTAGAGTGTTTCTAGTATAAATCACATCATTCATGCATTTCAACAACATAGAAACATGTTATACAAAGCAACAAGATATAGATTCTTGTTAACCACTAATTGACTCTAGAGGGGGGTGAATAGAGTCAATAGCTAATTTTTGTAATTTATAGATTTGCAAATTCTATTCTACCATTCAAACAATTATGCAACATATAAGATATGAAAGTAAACAATTAATAGCAGAATTGTAAAAGAGATAAGAGAAGAGAGATTTCAAACAATGACTCGGCGATTTTAGTGAGGTTCGGAAACCCCTACTCCTCGCCTCAAGATCCCTCTTGAGACTTCCCGATGCACTATGGCTTCTCCTTACGGGTGGAGAGCAAGCCTTTACATGAAGCAAACACTTGCTTCTCTTCTTTGCTAGAAGAACACCCTTCTTCTAGGCTTCTTTGGGTTACACCAACCCTTACAAGTTTGTAGAAGAAATTGTAGTTGTGATACACGAATGAATCTCTCTCAAGATAGATGTACAAATATAAGCTCACAAGGCTAGAGTAATAGATGAATTAAAATAAAGCTCAAGTTGGTATGGTTGAGTGAAATGAATGCTTGAGTAAATGCTTTGAATGATATTTTTAAATTCTTTCAACCACTCCCTAGCCTTCTTCAATGCTTGTCTTTTTATAGAGTTTTGAAAAATGAAATGCATTAATTGCTCAAATATATCTGTTGTGGTAGGTTGAAGAGCATTAATTGTTTATGTGACCGTTAGCGCAATAAATATAACAACTTCATATCTGCTTCAGTGAGATTGGATCTCATCTAACCGGTTAGAGGATTTTTCCTAACCGGTTACATCTGCTAAGGGACTTCTTTAGTTAAGGCCAACTATTCGAACACAAGAGGCTTCCTAACCGGTTACATCAAACGCCAAGATAAGTATCGTTCAGTTAACGCATATCTAACCGGTTATATAACTTCTTCTAACCGGTTACATCAATGGCCAAGAAAAGTTTCATTCTGTTAAAGCACATCTGACCAGTTATATAGCTTCTTCTAACCGCTTACATCTTTAATGACCTTGGTTTTTTTTAGGCCAGCGTGTCCTGTGATGAACCGAAGGTTGACCCGATAACGGATCCGAATGCGGAAGCAAAAATAGAAAACAAGACTCTAAGAAGTCAAAGTGACCTTCCGTGAGATCGTGGAACTCAATAAGGACTAATACGGGAACGAATGATCAGAAAAAAACCGAATAGGCCCCCAAGGACAAAATGGTCATTTCTAAAAATTGTAGATTCGGGTGCCACCGAGTACATCGCTGGAAGGACAATGAAAAACTAAAGAAGATGGACTCAAGAATCGCATGATTCAGAGTCCGGACGAAGGAGAAACGACATGATGAAGAAAAACGGGCACTTAAGGCAAAAAGGTAAACTGGTAATTATCCAAGAAGAACTGGGTGCAACCGAGCACACCATTGGAAAGACAGCGAAGAATTAGTCAAGTACAAAAAAAAATTCGCTTGAATCGGAGTCCAGACAAAGGAGAAAAGCCCAAAAGAAGAATTGACGTCGCGGCGGCCCGACGAGGGGCCATGACAGCCCCATGCGCACGCCCATGCACGCCGTGCGTGCGCCGGTGCACACATGGCTGGCAGCAGCAGCCCATAAAGCTGCTGTGGGTTTATTTTTCAGAAAAATCTGGAATAGAGGCTGAATTTGGAGGCCTAGATGAATTTTTTTGCAAAAACACAAAGAAGAAACCCCCCTCAAAATTGAGTTTTCTATGTGATTCGCAAGAGAATTAAAAAAAAACGCAATGTAGAATGCCCGAAATGCCCCTCCACGAAATCTGGTCATGGAGGTCCAAAAAGCTGCTATTTTGAAAACTGAGAACTGAACTTCGTAAGCGATTTCCGATATCAAGACGACATTTTCTGGAAAAACACAGAAAAGAAACCCCCCCCCCCCCCCTAAAATCATGTTTTCTATTCAACCATGTTGAAAGAAGAAAATAAAACCACCGTGAAAGGTCCATAATGCCCCTAGATTAGAATATGCAAAAAAAATGCGAAATGAATTCACAAGAGGCTCAAAACACAAACGATAAGGTTTTGCCCGGAAACGACCATACACGCAAACGTAACTTACCTATTTGGACGTGCTACAATGGTCCACGACTTAAATATACCATTGATACAAAATCCGACCCCCCAACGGGCAAAAAGGCAAAAATGGAACTTGGAATGAAAACTCGGAATCCAAAAAATACAAAACGGGATCAAATGACCGTTTGGCCCTTGGCCATACTTCAAACATGATTTATAAGACCCTATGAAAGAATGAAAACGGAATTCCCACACCCGATACAACCATGGTGAAGTAATGACTTGCGATTTTTCAAGATTTTCACAATATTTCATGAAGTTAAAAAGTACATAGAATACAATATAATGGTCATTAGCCTCTGGCCTCATCTCATACATATCAAATACATTGAAAGGAGTGTACTTAAGTACACATTATATACATGGAATCAAATATACATATTTTGACATATAAGTCTACAAAATGACATTTCATGCTAACATTTGCATGAAATGGAAACTTGAAAGCTACACGACATCCAAGGAATGCTAGGCGTCATGAACCAAGTCTTCGTACCTGAAATATGCCCCAGTATCGTAGGGGTGAGAAAAATAAAGCTACTCGTAGGAAATGAGCATGCATCGACCTAAAGTTTTACAAGTTGCATGATTTAATTATTATGGTTCATTCTACCTAACGTCTATGTCAAGGGTGAGACTAAGGGAGCATCCTAGCTACCTAAGATCATTTCTAGCATAAAACACATCCTTTATGCAATTCCAACAACACAAGAGCATGCTACACACAGCAACAAGATATAACATGCTTACACAAAGCAACTAGTTAGAAACATGCTTACACAAAGCAACCAGATAGAAACATGCTTACATAAAGCAACCAGATAGAAACATGCTTACACAAAGCAACTAGATACAGATTCTCAAAGTTATCAACTTGAAATCTAAATGCTAAATCAACTAAATATAGCAATTTAGTATGGATGTACTTAACAACATCAAATCGCCAATAGCCAAAACCACAGTCACAATATAAACATGATTGATAACTTGGAATTGAATGCGAAAAACAAATAGTGGAAGACTTGGACATCACGTCTCGAACTAAACCAAGAACAAATTGGTTATTTCGAGCATTAACCTACTGGGAAGACCACCCTAGTGCGCACTATCTCAATTAGGGAGGACTTATACCTCCCGCACTAAAGCCAAACTTTAGCCATATCATAGTAACAATGTCCCAAGACTCCAAAATAAATAAGTTAACAACTTATATATGTATTAAACAGTACACAAAACTACCTTCATGCACAAGTAGGTTGTAACCACACAACACATGCTCTAAATCCACAACTACTATAGGATGACAATGTCGAATCTTCAGAGCGCGATTCGTTACGCACTATAATAACATCACATGTCGAATCTTCGGTGTGCAATTCGTTACACGCTATAACAATATAATTCAATATTGGAACATATATTTTCATGAATACAAACATAGCAACTATGTTATCCAATGTTCAAAACATAACCAAATGAATATACAACAAGTCTAATTCCATGATTTGAATATAGAAACCACTTCTAAAATACAACTAGATCATGGAGCAATTTGATAGAATTTAAATAGATAAACACAATTAAATTCTATAGATTCCGATTCAATTCCAATTAACCTCAATTTAACACATATTAAAGGACATGGCAAGGTCATCACCTATATCCATTCTAAAACTCAATTAGGTTGTTAGAACAACAAAGTAGAACTTTAATTAAATCATGCTAATTTAAATCCTAAGGTTCTAAAACAACTTCAAATAGTACCAAATTAATATATACTAGTAAACAAGTCATGGCCAATACAACATCAAGTTAAAACCTTAATTAAGCTAATGGGACCACAAAATATATTTTAATTAATTCTTTTAATTAAAATCTCTAGATTTTTAAACTTAACCAAATGCTCTCAATTTAACATATCTTAGAGAATATGCCAAGGACTAATGTAATATCACATTACAAGTTTATTTCATGCAAGTTACAACTACGTAAATTAAACTTTCACTAAAGTTAAATATAAAATAAAGGTTGCAATTCTCATGCAATCAATCCTAATTTAATATATGTGAACAACCATACCAAAACTTAATTTTCTAGCATGCCACAATACAATTCCAAGTTGTATATCACCATGAGGATTAAATCTTAAACATGGAATTTAATTAAATAAAAGGTTTCAAAACCTCACCGAATATTCTAAATCAAATATATGTGAAGCTATATGGCATGTAGATCAAGAATATCAAGTCGGAATTCAAATAGAGTGAATAGTGCACTCGGGGCAAATTAATTAATAATTACTAATTTTCAAAACACCTCCAATTACTTTCAAATTCAACTATGTTGAAGAGCATGCTAAGGCCTAATATAATATGCTAACACATATTAATTTCAAGCTAGTTAAGGCCATGTGAATTAATCTTTCACCTAAGATAAATATTAAATAAAATCTTTAATACTTATTCAAATGTTCCAATTTTAATACACGACAATGAGCATATCAAGGGGCAATATAAAATCATGCTACATGTTTAAACCAAGTCATGAGCAACCGGAAAAATTAGATCCCGTACAAGAAAAATAAATAATAAAATCTCTAGATTTTATATTTAATCATGCAAACAAGTAGTATAAGCATCACAAGCATGCTATATAACAAGAATTTAAACCTAGAACTTCTCCTACCTCAATTTGAGATGAAAATCTCAAAAGCCATCAAAATGGAACGACTCCGATCCAACGAAACGACTAGGTTTTGTCGGGGACAACGCCGTGAACATAACCCCCATCAAAGCCTCATCAAAATCATAACTTAACCTTAAAACCAAACTCAAGAAATGGCCAAAACTGAATTCTAATAAGGGGGAAAGGTAGAGAACGGTGAGGGGAACAACAAACGTTAAGGCAGAAGACTTTCCATCAAGGAAAAGTGAACCAAAAGAGGAGAGAGAAGATGGCAGCACCCCTTGGGCTGCCATGGGAGCTCCAGGTCGTGCATGAAGAGGGGAGAAGATGAAAAATGAAATATCTCACCCCCCCTTTTATAGAAATCTCAAAAAGTGCCCTGAATGGGCCCCGCCGGGTCTGAAAAAGTAAAATTTGAGCAGACGTACTCAAATGGAAAAACTTTGTGAATGAAAAAGATTCAATATGATAAAATATGAACAACAGAAGAAATGGCATCGAAAACTGAGTCCCGAGTAGAAAGTTATGCCCAAAACAAGTTTGGCGCAAACCGGGGCCAAAAACCCTGAAACTGGAAAACATCGACCAGGAGGAAATTCCAAGAGTACACAACTCGACGAAATGTGAAAATGAATCCTATACGAGGATCCAGGCTCAAAACAAGACATTTTGCAATAACTTTCATTAATTGCACAATAACCCCTCCAAAAAGTGAAAACTGCACTTATGTCCTAGAATGAAAATATCTTCCAAAAATATTTTCTTAAAAACCCCTGAAATAAAATATCTTCAAAAGATATTTATGAAAAACACCCCAAGAAAAGAAAATAATTTCAAAGAACTTTGCAGTCATGCCCCTATGGACACCGGGAGCAACCAGAGTACTTTCTTACAAAAGTAAAGATACGTATTTCGAGGAAACCACTCAAGATGAAGGCACGTGAAGTCAAAAACCAACTCCGAGCATGAGAAGTGAGGTTGCACCAACAATGTGACAAATGGAAAAAAGACAGAATAGGGAAAAAGAAGAAACAGGTGAAAGGACGAAAGACGCATAGTGTCCAAAAACGAAAAATGCGAAAATGACTCGGTCCTCAAAAGAAGTCGTCAATTCACATGAAAGAGTCTCAGAAACCAATTCTGAGCACTCGAGATGACACTAAGCGACACGAAACAAAGCTCAGAAAAGAAAATTAAACGAAAAAAATTCATTCGTAAAATTTCAGGAAAAAGGAAAGGAAGGCAAATGACCGGGTCGTTACAACATCATTGGCCAAAAACATTGTATTCTGTTTAAGTACATGTAAACGGTTAGTTGAGATCTCCTAACCGGTTACGAGAAGGTAGATACAATTATTTGTATGTTGATCTAAACGGTTAGAACAATTCTTCTAACCGGTTACAAGGTGCAGATAAGAAGATCAAGCTTTCTGTTTTGTTCATCTAAACGGTTAAATGAAACTTCCTAACCGGTTACCAGATTCTAAGGAGATTTTTGATTTTTCTTCTTAAGTGCAGAATCATGAAAGATGTGAAAGAAAATGCATGAGCCAATAGATTTGAGCTTCAAATTAATTCATAGATTACTTTGATAGAAAATCCTAATCACTCACCGATCTATCTACCCATTTATCTTCAAGTCAATCATGATTGCGTTATTCTTGGAGTAGATTTCTCTTGAAATGATTTCTTTATCTCGGTTGCTTGGCATATTTTATTTCCTTTGCCCTGCAAGTTCAATGCAAACATTAAACCGAGAACACTTCATAATGTTTTGTAATCATCAAAATTATTAGACGATCTTTGAATGACCTTTAGGGTCAACAATCTCCCCCTTTTTGATGATGGCAAAACATTGATGTGTTCATACATAAGGGAAATAATTATATAATATCCATGTTTGAATTTTCTCCCCCTGTCTTAGTGCATAGGATGAATAAGGCTTAAAAATGCATTAAGTATATACTTCTGCCAAAATAAGTCATCATGTTAATTTCATATTCAAAAGTAAGTGATAGTAATGGCACATCAAAACACATCAAGCTATTCTCCCCCTTTGACATCTTAAAAAGGTATGGGAGGGGGGATTTCAAATAAGACAAGATAAGAATCAAAATAAAACTGTCGAGCAATAATCACATCAATCATTAATTTCAACCACGGGGTCACGGGGCTTGGGACGAGGAGGTAGAGGAGGAGGTGGGACATTAGATCGACGACGTTGTTCCGGAAACACAAATCCCGGAGGAATGATTTGAATGCGCTCGGCCACCAATTTTAGAAAATCTTTTATAATTTCGGCATTAGCATTGTGGACGGCCAGCCAGTGATCAATGAGATCATAGGTCTCCATAGCATGCTGAATGACAATATTGAGATCGGATGACTGATCATAGGAGCGAGAGATGAGGGACGTCCCAACACTGTCAGTGCGAGTCTCAAGAGCGGTGATTCTGTCACCTAGGGCTCGGATAGTTGCCATAGTCTCAGCATACTGATCACTAAGTAGCTGAGTCACCTTAGGAGGAATGGGAGGCTGAGGCTGAGGCACTGTGGGACCCTCTGCAAAGAAGTCATCAAAATTGTCAAAGTCAAATGCCTGGTGCTGAAAAGGATCGGCCTCAGGAGCAGGAGCATCAGGTGCGGGAGCTGCAGGAAGTCTTTCCCAGAATCCATTGACTTTGCGACACTACATATTTTTAAAATTTTTAGGACAGCCTGTCTTCACGAGTGGGGTCCTTTTTTGTGGAATTCTGAGTCAAGAGGAACGTTGAAGTGTTTAAATACTCGAGTCAGAAACATGCCGTAGGGCAATGTGGCAAGTTTTCCAGTTTTCCAGGGAGTGGAGGTAGTGTCATCCGGGTCTGCAATGAACTGAAGGAGGTGCCGAAAAATAATATAACCCAGATTGAGCTGAATGCCCAAAGTAATGCACCAAATCAAGAACGGATCCAAATGAAATACATGAGTTCTGCCGCTGCCTTGAGGGATGACATAATAGAACAGAGCATTATGAATTAGACGGGCTTGAATGGTGAAATCAATAGAGGTGAGAGGAAAAATCTTTGTTCGGAAGAAATTCTGAGTGAGATGCATCACTGCCATCATCTCACTATACCAATCAACCTCAATCTCAGATCTGTGAGCATAAATCTTCTTTCCTTTATTTTCAATGCCCAAGATGGAATTTAGGGTTTTATAGTTAAACTTGATGTTCTCACCTTTGACCTGTGAGTGAAGGTAACCGTCTTTGAGTTTGAGATGGGTGTAGAAGACTTGAATGAGAGTGGGATAGTAGGATTCCTCGATTCCTATGAATGAATCCCACCCCAAGGCCTGAAATTTGTCGTAGAAAGATAGATTTTCTCGTATGCAGAAATCGGCATCAAAAATTCGACCTTGAGACACCCCCTATTGCGAAACCGAGTGTTGAATAACAATTTTATCTCTTGTGAGAGATAGGAAGCAGCAAGGACTGGATTTTCATCTTGAGAGGTTTCTTCTTGATTTTTAGTTCGCTTGCGCTTTCGTATTTGAGCAGTGGAGGAGGATGGATTATACTCTTTTCTTAAGGAAGTATCTTCGATGAAGAAGGAAAAAGATGATTCAGGATTGCCTTTGCTGGAGCCACGACCACTGTGACCACCACGAATGGGGACGTTTTTAGGATGAAGACTTCCTCGAGTGCGAACCATGGTGACTGGATTGAGGGTTGAGGAAGAAGATAATGAAGTGTTCGAATAAAGAAAGAGATGTGTTCGATTAGGACTGGTTAAAGTGACATATGGTTTTTATATTAAATGAACAAGTAACCGGTTAGATTGAGGGAAGTACTCGAGTACTTCAGATTTGTATCTAAAGTAACCGGTTAGATCCCTTGTGGTAACTGTTTAGATGACTGAGAATCTTTATGATTTTAATGAATGTAACCGGTTAGATGATGAGATCTAATCGATTAGTTTAGATCTAGATCTTTAAGTAACCGGTTATGTTGCTTTATCTAACTGATTAGAAGAGATTTGCAGGACTATGTAACCGGTTAGATGTGGTTTGGTAACCGGTTAGAAGGGAATTTAGTAGCCGGTTAGATGGAAAGTGAATGAGAATACGAGGCTACTGGTCTTTACTTATCTTACCGGTTAGAAGGAAATTTGGTAACCGGTTAGATGAATAGAGAGTTTAAGTGTCAGTCACTGGATTTAGTTCATCTTACCGATTAGAAGGAATTATGTAACCGGTTAGATAACTTATCACAGAATAGTTAAATTTCAAAGATATTTGTCATTCCCAATTCTCTTCGAATTGTAAGAAAGTTGTCTTCTTGAAGAGGTTTGGTGAATATATCAGCCCATTGTTTATTGGAATTTATAAACACGAGTTCAATGTCTCCTTTTGCCACATGGTCTCTGAGAAAGTGATAACGGATTTCTGTATGCTTGGTTCGAGAATGTTGAATTGGATTTTTGGAAATACAAATTGCACTAGTATTATCACACATAATTGGAATGTGGTCAAAGAAAATACCATAGTCCTCAAGTTGCCGTTTGATGTAAAGAGCTTGAGCACAACTGCTCCCTGCGGCAATATACTCGGCCTCTGCTGTGGATAGAGCAATGGAGTTTTGTTTCTTAAGTGACCATGAGACAAGTGAATGACCAAGGAAGTGACAAGTGTCACTGGTACTTTTGCTGTCAATTTTGCATCCAGCAAAGTCGGCATCCGAATAACTTGTAAGATCGAACGTAGTATGACTAGGAAACCATAAACCCAGATTAATAGTTCCACACAAGTAATGAAAGATTCTTTTAACAGTATATAGATGTGATTCTTTAGGACAAGATTGGAATCGAGCACATAAGCATACACTAAACATTATGTCCGATCTAGTCATATATAGAAGACTACCAATCATGCCTCTATATTTTTTGATATCAACATCTTTTCCTTTCTTGTCTTTGTCTAGTTTTACTGAGGAACTCATGGGAGTTTTGGCATGTTTGACATCCTCCATGCCAAATTTCTTTAGCAAATCTTTGACATAATTGGATTGACAAATAAAGATGCCGTCAAGTTCTTGTTTGATTTGCAACCCTAGGAAAAACGTAAGTTCGCCCATCATACTCATCTCAAACTCATTTTGCATGCTTGAGGCAAAATTTTCACAAAGAACTTTATTTGATGATCCAAAGATGATATCATCAACATAAATTTGAATAATTAAAAGATTGCCATTAATGGTCTTAGTAAAAAGAGTGTTATCAATTTTCCCTCTATTGAAATTGTTATCAAGAAGGAAACCACTTAATCTTTCATACCAAGCTCTTGGAGCTTGTTTTAATACATGTAAAGCCTTTGACAATTTGTGAACATGGTTGGGATGATCATAACTTTCAAAACCCGGTGGTTGTTCCACATGCACTTCTTCCTCAATGAAGCCATTTAGAAAGGCACTTTTGACATCCATTTGATAAAGCTTGAAATTTTTATGTGAAGCAAATGCAAAAAGCATTCTAATAGCTTCAAGTCTTGCTACGGGAGTGAAGGTTTCATCATAGTCAATTCCCTCTTCTTGATTAAACCCTTGAGCAACAAGTCTAGCCTTGTTCCTTACGATTGAACCTGATTCATCCTTTTTATTTCTAAAAACCCATTTTGTGCCAATGATTGTCTTATTTTTAGGTCTAGGAACCAATTTCCAAACTTCATTTCTTTCAAATTGATTAAGCTCTTCTTGCATAGCTATAACCCAAGACTCATCTTTTTCAGCTTCAAGGATATATTTAGGTTTAAGTTGAGAGACAAAAGCAACATAGTTGCATATGTTGCTAATTTGAGATCTTGTGCGAACACCTTTGGATGGATCGCCAATGATTTGATTTATTGGATGATTTGGCACTTGCTTCCAATCCTTGGAAAGAGTGACTTTATGAGGATGACATTCTTTTGAATTATCTATGGAGAGATCATCAAAAGGTGAATTGCTTATGTCAAGACTTTTAATACTCTTTTCAATTTCCACTATATCATCATTATCATCCAAAGAACCTCTAGAAGGAAACAAGGGTGATTCATCAAATACAATGTGTATGGACTCGACAACCACACGTGTCCTTTTGTTGAATACTCTAAAGGCTTTACTTTGAGATGAGTATCCTAAAAAAATTCCTTCATCCGACTTAGGTTCAAATTTTCCTAGGTTATCCCTATCATTTAGTACAAAACACTTACACCCGAAAACTTTAAAATAACCAATGTTTGGCTTCCTTTTGTTCCAAAGTTCATAAGGAGTTTTATTAAGAAGTTTTCTAATGATGACTCTATTAATGACATAACATGCAGTATTAACGGCCTCAGCCCATAAAGATCTAGGAGATGAATGCTCATTTAACATAGTTCTAGCCATTTCTTGGAAAGATCTATTCTTTCTCTCAACAACTCCATTTTGTTGAGGAGTTCTAGGAGCCGATAGATTATGATTGTAACCATTTTCATCACAAAAACTTTTAACATCTTGATTATCAAACTCTCTTACTCTGTCACTTCTGATGGTCTTAATTTTGTATTCCTTTTTGTTCTCAACTTTTTTACAAAATTTTGAGAATATAGCATAAGTTTCATTTTTATGAGAAAGAAAAAATACCCAAGTGAATCTAGAAAAATCATCAACACTAACAAAAGCATATAGTTTACCACCAAGGCTAACTACTCTTTCTGGACCAAATAAATATAATCCATATGAATTAGTTCAAGAGGTCTTAATAATGTTATATCCTTTTTCCTTTTGAATGATGACTTAACTTGTTTGCCCTTTAGACATGCACTGCAGGTTTTATCCTTAGAGAAATTAGTCTTTGGGAGGCCTTTGACTAATTCTTGTTTAGATAATTTTGAAATTAGATCCATGCTAGCATGACCTAGTCTTCTATGCCACAACCAACTATTCTCATTTGAAGACACAAGGCATTTAACATTTTGATCATATAATTCACATAGAAGTAAGGTATATACATTTCCATTTCTACGAGTATGAAATATATCATTATTATCCTTTTTCACTATGCACTTATCTAATTTAAATAGTACGTCATAGCCTTTATTACATAATTGACTAATGCTAAGCAAATTATGTTTTAAACCTTTAACAAGCAACACATCATCAATAGATAGGAAAGATGAAATACCAATAGATCCAATACCAATAACCTTGCCTTTTGAGTTGTCTCCAAAGGTGACGCTTCCTCCTTTATGGGGCTTGATAAAGATGAAATTTGATTGATCTCCCGTTATGTGTCTAGAGCATCCACTGTCCAGAAACCACTTATCCTTGAATGAGGATGAAGCCTTCAAGCAACCCTACAAAAATAATTTAGATAATCTTCTTTTGGTACCCACCTTTTCTTGGGTCCATGGGAGTTAGGAAGAAGCTCAAAAGTTCCTTTAATTACCCAAATTTCTTTTGTCTTGCATGGCCTAGTGGGACAATGATTAATTTTATGTCCTATATTCTTGCAATAATTACATTTTGAACTTTGAGATGTATTTCTAACAAAATAATCACTTAAAGGTTTTCTTTCTTTTATCAAGCAAGATTCTTTGTTATAAGGGTCATATCCAAGTCCATCCTTAGCATAAGCATCTTTGTTTACCAAGCATAAGATTTAAGTTTTCTCTACCTTTTGTGAACTTAGCTAGAGTCTCGATTTGATCCTTAATTATAATCTTTAAGGACTCATTTTCAGAGGCCAAATCAATAGAAGCTAATTCTTTTGCAAGCTCACATTCTTTTTCCTTTTTCAAAGCTTTATTTTCAGAAAGAGATTTTTCAAGCTTTTGAAAAATAATTTGTTTTTCTCTCTTAAGACTAGCACACTTTTGAACCATCTTGCCTAATTCATCATGCAATTCTTTGAAAGCATCAAGCAAATAATTGTGAGCATCTACTAATTCATCATAAGTATTTTCTAAATCAAGTGAGTCATGGTTCGAATTTACCTCATCTTCATTGGCCATGAGACAAAGATGAACCAACTCATTGATTTCATCATCACTTTCGGATCCATTTGAATCATCATCCTCCCATGCAGCTCGCAAGGCTTGGGCCTTCTTTTTCCGTTCCTTTTCATTTTTATATGCATAGCAATCTGATTTAAAGTGCCCCATTTTACCGCAATGAAAGCAAGTAGGTGCTTCTCTTTTTCCATGCTCACTTGTCGAACCACTTCTTTTGAGATTGTTGCTCTTTTGAAACTTATTCATTTGAAGAACTCTTCTCACGATTTTGGTGATAAGAGCAATTTCTTCTTCTTCTTCTTCTTCATTGTCAATACCTTTCTCAACTTCAACTTCTTTCATAGTGGCTGGAAGAGCTAGATCATTCTTATGGACTTCTTTGTTGTCATCCCCATCATTCATCTCTAGCTTATATGCCATTAAGGAACCAATGAGTTCATCAATAGGAAGCGTGTTGAGATTTTTGGCTTCTTGAATAACAGTTTTCTTGGCTTCCCAACTCTTGGGCAAAGACCTGAGAATTTTTCTCACATTTTCAGAAGTTGTAAATGACTTTCCAAGAGCCTTCAAAGGATTGACAATGTTAGTAAAACGAGAGTACATTTCACTTATTGTTTCTTTATTATTCATAGTAAATAGTTCATATTTATAGACAAGCATATTCATTTTAGATTCCTTGACATGACTAATGCCAACATATGTAATTTCAAGTTTATCCCAAATCTCATTGGCCGTCTCATAATCCGAAATTCTATTGAATTCGTCTTTACTAAGAGCATAATAAAGATTTGTAATAGCCATGACATTACATTGTACAAGCCTACGCTCATTTGGAGTCCACTCATCATCTGTTTTGGGGATTATTTTCCCTTCAACAATTTTGGTCGGAATATGATCACCTAGTTCAGTGGCTTTCCAAGCATCAATATCTAAGCCTCTTAGAAATGCTCCCATTTTGATTTTCCAATAATTATAATCATTACCATTAAACCAAGGAGGTCTATTGTTAGATTGACATTCTTGATGAAAATTGGCCATGATCATTCTCTAAGATGGCTAGATCTTTAACTAGAGATTAGGCTCTGATACCAATTGTTAACCACTAATTGACTCTAGAAGGGGGGTGAATAGAGTCAATGGCCAATTTTCGTAATTTATAGATTTGCAAATTCTATTCTACCATTCAAACAATTATGCAACATATAAGATATGAAAGTAAACAATTAATAGCACAATTGTAAAAGAGATAAGAGAAGAGAAATTTCAAACAATGACTCGGCGATTTTAGCGAGGTTCGGAAACTCCTACTCCTCAGCTCAAGATCCCTCTTGAGACTTCCCGATGCACTATGGCTTCTCCTTACGGGTGGAGAGCAAACCTTTACATGAAGCAAACACTTGCTTCTCTTTTTTGCTAGAAGAACACCCTTCTTCTAGGCTTCTTTGGGTTACACCAACCCTTACAAGTTTGTAGAAGAAATTGTAGTTGTGATACAAGAATGAATCTCTCTCAAGATAGATGTACAAATGTAAGCTCACAAGGCTAGAGTAATAGATGAATTAAAATGAAGCTCAAGTTGGTATGGTTGAGTGAAATGAATGCTTGAGTAAATGCTTTGAATGATATTTTTGAATTCTCTCAACCGCTCCCTAGCCTTCTTCAATGCTTGTCTTTTTATAGAGTTTTTGAAAAATGAAATACATTAATTGCTCAAATATATCTGTTGTGGTAGGTTGAAGAGCATTAATTGTTTATGTGACCGTTAGCGTAATAAATATAACAACTTCAGATCTGCTTCAGTGAGATTGGATCTCATCTAACCTGTTAGAGGATTTTTCCTAACCGATTACATCTGCTGAGGGACTTCTTTAGTTAAGGCCAACTATTCGAACACAAGAGGCTTCCTAAATGGTTACATCAAAGGCCAAGATAAGTGTCGTTCAGTTAACGCATATCTAACCGATTATATAACTTCTTCTAACCGGTTACATCAATGACCAAGAAAAGTTTCATTCTGTTAAAGCACATCTGACCTGTTATATAGCTTCTTCTAACCGGTTACATCATTGGCCAAAAAACATCGTATTCTGTTTAAGTACATGTAAACGGTTACTTGAGATCTCCTAACCGGTTACGAGAAGGTAGATACAATGTTTTGTATGTTGATCTAAACGGTTAGAACAATTCTTCTAATCGGTTACAAGGTGCGGATAAGAAGATCAAGCTTTCTATTTTGTTCATCTAAACGGTTAGATGAAACTTCCTAACCGGTTACCAAATTCTAAGGAGATTTTTTATTTTTCTTTTTAAGTGTAGAATCATGAAAGATGTGTATGAAAATGCATGAGCCAATAGATTTGAGCTTCAAATTAATTCATAGATTACTTTGACAAAAAATCCTAATCACTCACCGATCTATCTACCCATTTATCTTCAAGCCAATCATGATTGCATTATTCTTGGAGTAGATTTCTCTTGAAATGATTTCTTTGTCTCGGTTGCTTGGCATATTTTGTTTCCTTTGCCCTGCAAATTCAATGCAAACATTAGACCATAACACTTCATAATGTTTTGTATTCATCAAAATTATTAAACGATCTTTGAATGACCTTTAGGGTCAACAATTCTCAAAGTCATCAACTTGAAACCTAAAATACGAAAACAACAAGAGTGGGTCATGCCACCTAACGTCTATGTTCAAAATGAATCTATAGGATCATTTTTAAATTACATTGGAACATCAAAACACAAATCATGATATCGATACAATTTAACCAACATTGGAACTTCCTATACAACGCATAAAGCATGATTTCTCAAATTTAACATCTTGCAACTCAAAATGGTAAATCAAACAAAGAACAACAAGTTACGATATCATCTAGTTATCAACTTGAAAGGAAATGCGAAATCAACTAAAGTGGATACTTGGACGTCATGCCGAATCAGATCGACACCATAGTTACTTTGGGGTTACTAGCCTATGGGTAACCTCCCTGTGTGCGCACTAGACTATATAGAGGGACAATCCACCGTACTAGAACCAAGTCCTAGCCGTAGCCAAACAATGACATCCCCAAGTTTCCAAAATCAACAAGTTGTGCAACAACGTATATATTAACATGTATATACAAGATATCAACTATCTACCAAGCACAACCAAATTTGGAAACATATACAATACATGTACTAAGTTCATAACTACTATGGCATGACAAATGTCGAATCTTCAGTGTACGATTCGTTACACGCTATAACAATATCTTTCAACATTGAAATCAAAAGCTCATGAATTTAAATATAACAACAATGTTATCAAATGCTCAAATGTAACCAAGTGAATACACAACAAGTCCAAGTCCATGATTTAAACATAGAAACAACTTCCAAGACGCAATTAAATCTATGGAGCAACTAGATAGAATTTAATTAAATAACCACAATTAAATTCTCTATATTCTAATTCAATTCCAAATAACCTCAAATTAATACATACTAAAGGACATAGCATGGTCATCACCTATATCCATTCTAAAACTCAATTAAGTTGTTGGAGTAATAAAGTGGAATTTTAATTAAATCATACTAATTTAAATCCCAAGGTTCTAAAGCAACTTCAAATGGTCCCAAATTACTATATGCTAGTAAACAAGTCATGGTCATTACAAATATCAAGTTAAAAACTTAATTAAGCCAAGAGAACCATTAAATAGATTTTAATTAATCCTTTTAATTAAAATCTCTAGATTTTCAAACTCATCTAAATGTTCTCAAATTAACATATGTTAGGGAACATGCCAAGGCCTATTGTAATATCACATTACAAGCTTATTGCATGCAAGTTACATCTATGTAAATTTAACTTTCACCAAAGATAAATATTAAATAAAAGTTGCAATTCTCATTCAAATGATTCCAATTTAATATATGTTAACAAGTATACTAAGGCCTAAATTACTAGCATGCCACACTTTAATTCCAAGTTGTATATCATCATGAGGATTAAATCTCAAACAAAGAAATTAATTAAATGAAAGGGTTCAAAACCTAATCAAATATTCTAGATTTAATATATGTGAAAGCATATGGCATGCACATCAAGAATATCAAGTCGGAATTTCAAAGAAATGAATAGTGCACTTGGAGCAAATTAATTAATCAAATTAATTACAAATTACTAGATTTCAAAACATCTCCGATTACTTTCAATTTCAAATATGTTGAAGAGTGTATTAAAGCCTAACATAATATGCTAACACATATTGATTTTAAGCTAGATAAGGCCACATGAATTAAATATTTACTCAAGAAAAATATTAAATAAAATGTTCATTACTTGTCCAAAAATTCTCAATTTAATATATGTCAATGACCATATCAAGGGGTAATATAATTCCATGCCACATGTTTAAACAAACCTATAATCAACTGGGAAAATCAAATCCTTCACAAGAAAAATAAATAATAAATTCTTTAGATTTGTTACCAAAGCATGTAAATAAGTTGCATAAACATCACTAGCATGCAATATAACAAGAATAATAACCTATAACACCCCCTACCTCAATTTGAGATGGAAATCTCAAATCCCCACCCAAAGAAAAGTGCTCTGAATCCGACGATACCGAAGGGTTTTGTCAGGGACAACAAGGTGAACATGAATCCCAAGGAAGCCCCATGAAAATCCAAACTTGAACTTGAAACCAGAACTTAAAAATAGTCAATAATGGATTCTAATAAGGGGGAAAGATGTGTGGCGTCAAGGCAAACAATAAACGTTAAGGCCGATCGAAGACTTTTCACCAAGGAAAAGTGGTTCAAAGGAGGAGAGAGAAGGTGGCAGCCCAAGGGGCTGCCATGGCTGCCTGCCAAGGAATGGGGAAGATGAGAGAAAATCTGATTTTAAAAATTAGGGCAACCTATTTATAGAAATCTAAAAAAGTGCCCCGAAAGGGCCCCGCCGAGTCCGGAAAAGTGGAATTTGAGCAGACGCACTCAAACGGCAAAACTCTATGAATGAAAAAGATTCAAAATGAGAAAATATGAACAACAGAAGAAATGATGTCAAAAATGAGTCCCGAGCAGAGAGATATGCCCTGAATAAGTTCGGCGGCAACTGGGTCAGAAACTCTGAAACTGGAGAAAAATCACCAGAAAGAAATTCTAAGAGTACACGACTTGAAAAAATATGAAAATGAATTATGTACGAGGATCCAGGCTCCAGATGAGGCATGTTGCAATAATTTTTGTTAATTGCACAATGGCCCCTATAAAAATGGTTAACTGCGAAACTACCCCAGAATGAAAATATCTTCCAAAAGATAGTTTCTTAGAAACCCCTGAAATAAAATATCTTCAAAAGATATTTATGAAAAACATCCCAAGAAAAGAAAAAGGATTCTGAAAAACTGTGCAACCATACCCCTATGGACACCGAGAGCAACCAGAGTACTTTCTTGCAAAAGTAAAGATATGTATTTCGTGGAAACCACTTATAATGAAGACACGTGAAGTCAAAAACTAACTCCAAGCATGAAAAGTGAGGTTGTGCCAAAAATTAACAAACTGAGATAAGACAAAATAGGGAAAAGGACGAAATAGGGAAAAAGACAAAAAGTGAATAGTGTCTAAAAAGTGAAAATGTGGAAATGACTCGATCCTCAGAGGAAGTTGTCAATCCATACAAAAGAGTCTCTGAAACCAATTCCAAGCACTCGAGATGACACTAAGCGATGAGAAACCGAACTCAAAAGAAAATTAAACGGAAAAAATTTATCCGTAAAATTTCAGGAAAAATGAAAGGAAGAAAAATGACCGGGTCGTTACATAACTGATAATAAATAAAATGTCTAATAACTGAAATCACTAATCCAAAGATAGAATCCTACGTTGATGACATCGGAAGAGTGATAATGCCAAGTCTTTGATCTACATGAACAACTACTAACATTGTTACTGACGAGAACCTAAAAAATATAATAATGGTGGGTCAAAACCCACAACAAGTCATGTCTATGACAACCCAAACAGAGACCGGAGAAAACTACATATCTATAGCTAACTCATGCAATAACTACATAGTCGATAAGTGATGAGCGCTGAATATTGCATATTCGAACCCTTAAATGTGTGTATGTTAAGACCTTAAGTGATACTTCTATCCTATTTTAGACTGATTTTAGTATATTTGTCGTTTGTCGGTGATTGTTTAAAGAAACGGACAAAATTGTGATTCTATAGACTTAAAGACTATTCCTAAGGCTTATGGAGTTGTCCCAGACCATCTGAAGCAAGTTTGAAGTCCAACAGGGGATTCTGGAGAAGTTCAAGTGCCAGAGCTCGAGCACAAGTATATCTGCTTGAGCACAAAGTGGAATGAAGCAAGAAAAGTCACTAAAGCAAAAATGCTTGAGCACAGAATTCTGTGCTCAAGCAAAAGACCATAGTGTTCGAGCCTTTTCCAAAGAGCTCGAGCACAAACTCCCTTGGGAAGATGAAAAGACGTTTCAGAAATTCTAATTGCCAGAGCTCGAGCATTTCTCAAAATGCTCGAGTATAAATCCACTTTGGAAGATGAAAAGTTATTTCAGAAATTCAGGACCAAAAAGCTCGTGCATAATTTCCTTTACTCAAGCACTTCAGCCAAGGTGATCGAGCACCATTATGAAGAATTCTAAAATATTATAAGTGTTGAAGAAAAAGACGCTTCGGAAATAAATTGAAGAAATTTGGCTAAGTATGTTATTCCTGCTCGAGCCTTTTCCAAAAAGCTCGAGCACAGGCAGAAAAGCTCGAGCACAATATTATCTGCTACAGCATTTTCTCTTCAGGCAGATTTCTTAAGTGCGGGATTAATTCTAATTATGTCCCATTAAGTCCCAGACGGGCCCAGAAGACCTAAAGCCCATCTAATAAGGGATAGAAGTCAAATGCTTCTATAAAAGAAGGTAAAAGGCCACAGAAAATTTCTCTCTGGCAAGTCTTACGACTCTGGCAATAATTCTAGATTTAGTGGTGGCTTTTAGGTTTTTAGAATTCTTTCTAAAGAATTGAAGAAGAAGATCCATAGAAGAGGAGTTGCATTCCACAATGATGAGTTCTACACCAACGAAGATGATATCCTCTATCATCATGAGTAGCTAAATCACTTCTTAGGGCATTTATGTAACCTGAATCCGATTACTATGTTTGATTGTTCTAAACTTTAGGATTTTCAGTATTAATGTATAACTGATTGCATGGTTATTGAGCAGTTGACTTAGATCTTCTAAGCAATTAGGTTTTTAATTGAATAAATTGGTTTTTGATAAATTAATACCTTGTCTTAGATTTAATTCTTCTTTAATCAAAATCAACCTATTCTTATTGTTTGAGATTGGTGACTAAGAGCTTCTCATGATAATAAGAATAGAGATCATGCAATTGTGACGACCCTGGTTTTTAGGCCAGCATGTCCTGTGATGAACCGAAGGTTGACCCGATAACGGATCCGAATGCGGAAAAGAAAATAGAAAACAAGACTCTAAGAAGTCAAAATGACCTTCCATGAGGTCGTGGAACTCAATAAGAACTAATGCGGGAACGAACGATCAAAAAAAGACCGAACAGACCTCCAAGGGCAAAATGGTCATTTTTAAAAATATAAAATCGGGTGCCACTAAGCACACCACTAGAAAAATAACAAAAATTTAATCAAATTAGACCCAAGAATCACTTGATTCGGAGTCCGGATGAAGAAGATATGAAACTCCAAAGTTTCATAAAAATCATATTTTTGGGTTTGAAATCAATGCAGCAAGGGTACTTTGTAAGGGGTAAAAAGGTCTTTTCAGATAAAATTGGATGCAACTGAGCATACTGTTAGATAGACTGGGAAAAATTAATGAATCTAGACTTAAGAATCACTTGATTCGGAGTCCGGACGAAGAAGATAT
The DNA here is from genome assembly GCF_030987335.1 of Cornus florida. NCBI lineage: Eukaryota > Viridiplantae > Streptophyta > Magnoliopsida > Cornales > Cornaceae > Cornus > Cornus florida. Next base: position 79,919,992 of record NW_026775577.1, on the reverse strand, counting down.
GAAACGCCAAAGTTTCATAAAAACTAACTTTTGGGTTTAAAATCAGTGCGACAAGGGTACTTTACAAGGGGCAAAATGGTCTTTTCAGATATAATTTGATATAACCGTGCATATTGTTATATAGACCAGCAAAAACTAATAAACTTAGACTAAAAAATCACTTGATTTGAAGTCCGGATGATGAAGATATGAAGTCTCAAAGTTTCAAAAACTTAGACTTTTTGAGTTTCAACTATGAGCAGGCCTGCACACATTTTCCGAATTAAAATAGGATTTTGAGGGCTTAAATGACATTTTTTAGCAAAAGGTTGTGAACAAACCCCCCCCCCCCCCCTCCCCCCTCAAAATCATGTTTTCTACATGACCATGTCAAGAGAAGATTTTATTTTACAAGTGAAATACCCGAAATGCCCCTTAGATCAGCACTTTTTCCAGAAAAAACCTAGAATGACCAGATTTTCCAGATCTGCGAGTTATTTTCGGCATCAAGATGATTTTTTTTTGTAAAAACACGAAGAAGAAACCCCCCCTAAAATCACGTTTTCTACTTAGAACATGGACAAAAATGAAAAAGAAACACTATGAAGTACCCAGAATGCCCCTAGATCAGGAAAGGGCAAGAAGTTATAGAAAAAGTTGCTATAGCATAGCAGAAAAACCAAACTTTGCACGGGATTTTCGGTACTAAGACGACATTTTCTGGAAAAACACAAAAAAGAAACCCCCCTAAAATCACATTTTCTAAGTGACCATGTCAAGAACGGAATTTATTTTCCGAAGGAAAACCCCAAAGTACCCTAAAATCAGATTATGCAACAAAACTTCAAAATGAGTTCATAGGAAGCTCAAAACACAAAGGATAAGGTTTTGCCTGGAAACGACCATGTACGCAAATGTAACTTACCTATTTGGACGTGCTACAATGGTCCACGACTTAATAATACCACCGATGCAAAATCCGACCCCCCAACGAGCAAAAAGGCAAAAATGCAACTTGGAATGAAAACTCGGAATCCAAAAATGTAAAATGGAGTCAAATGACCATTTGGTCCTTGGCCACACTTCATACAAGATTAATAAGACCCTATGAAAGAATGAGAATAGAATTCCCACACCCGATGCAACCATGGAGAAGCATTGACTTGCGATTTTTTAAGGTTTTCATAACATTTCATGAAGTTAAAAAGTTGCATAGAATACAATATACATGTCATTGGCCTCCGGCCTCATCTCATACATATCAAATACATTGAAAGGAATGTACTTAAGTACACATTGCATACATGGAATCAAATATACATATTTTGACATATAAGTCTACAAAATGACATTTCATGCTAACATTTGCATGAAATGGAAACTTGAAAGCTACACGACATCCAAGGAATGCTAGGCATCACGAACCAAGTCTTCGTACCTGAAATATGCCCCAGTATCGTAGGGGTGAGTAACATAAAGCTACTCGTAGAAGATGAGCATGCATCGACCTAGCATTTTACAAATTTATCACCTTAAGGTGAAACATGTTAAAGGGGTTCATGCTACCTAACGTCTATATCGAAATGAGACTCAGGGAGCATCCTAAGCTATCTTAGAGTGTTTCTAGCATAAATCACATCATCTATGCCATTTAAACAATATGGAAGCACGTTATACAAAGCAACAAGATATAGGTTCTTGAAGGTATTAACTTGCAATCTCGAATACAGAAACAACTAAAGTGATTATGTCACCTAACGTCTATGTTCTAAATAAGTCTAAGGAATCAACCTAGGCCATGTTGAACAATCAAAACGCAAATTAAAACTTCAATGCAGTCTAACCACATAAAAGCATATTATACAAGGCAACAAAATACAATTTCTTAAAGCTATCAGCTTGGAATCTAAAGCACGAAAACAACAGAAGTGGGTCATGCCACCTAACGTCTATGTTATAAATGAATCAATAGGATAAATCCTAAGCTTTATTAGAACGTCAAAACACAATTTTCAATATCAATGCAATTTAACCAACATTGGAACTTCCAATACAACGCGTAAAGCACAATTTCGCAAAGTTAACATCCTATAACTTAAAATGGAACGACAAATAAGAAACAACAAGTTACAACATCATCTAGTTATCAACTTCAAAATGAAATGCGAAAACAAACAAAGTGGATACTTGGACGTCACGCCGGATCAGACCGACAACATAGTTACTTTAGGGTTACTAGCCCATGGGTAACCTCCCTATGTGCGCACTAGACTATATAGAGGGACTATCCCCCGTACTAGAACCACGTCCTAGCCATAGTCAAACAACGACATCCTCAAGTTTCCAAAATCAACAAGTTATGCAACAACGCATATATCAATAGGAATATGCAAGATAATCAACTATCTACCAAGCACAACTAAATTTGGAAACCTATACAATACATGCTCTAAGTCCACAACTAATGATGAATGTCGAATCTTCAGTGTGCGATTCGTTACACGCTATGCATGAATGATGTTAAATACGAAATGTGCAAATCATTACATAAGGCAACAATATATTCAATAAGGAAAACATATTCTCATGAGTATAAACATAGCAACTATGTTATCCATTGCTCAAAACATAACCAAATGAATATACAACAAGTCCATGTCCAGGATTTTGATATAGAAACGACTTTCAAACACAATTAAATCCATGGCTCAATTCGATCGAATTTAATTAAATAAAAATAATTAAATTCCCTAGATTCTAATTCAATTCCAAATAACCTCAAATTAATACATATTAAAGAACATGGCATGGTCATCACCTATATCCATTCTAAAACTCAATTAGGTTATTGGAACAACAAAGTAGAACTCTAATTAAATCATCCTAATTTAATTACCAAGGTTCTAAAGCAACTTCAAATGGTCCACAATTAATATATACTAGTAAACAAGTCATGGCCAATACAAATATCAAGTTAAAATCTTAATTAAGCTAATGGGACCACAAAATAGATTTTAATTAATTCTTTTAATTAAAATCTCTAGATTTTCAAACTTAACCAAATGCTCTCAATTTAACATATCTTAGAGAACAGGCCAAGGACTAATGTAATATCACATTACAAGCTTATTTCATGCAAGTTACACCTATATAAATTAAACTTTCATTAAAGTTAAATATAAAATAAAGGTTGCAATTCTCATGCAATTAATCCCGATTTAATATATGTGAACAACCACACCAAAGCTTAATTTTCTAGCATGTCACAATTCAATTCCAAGTTGTATATCACCATGAGGATTAAATCTTCAACAAGGAAATTAATTAAATGAAAGGTTTCAAAACCTCACCGAATATTCTAAATCAAATATATGTGAAGCTATATGGCATATAGATCAAGAATATCAAGTCGGAATTCAAATGGAGTGAATAGTGCACTCGGGGCCATTTAATTAATCAAATTAATTAAAAATTACTAATTTTCAAAACATCTCCAATTACTTTCAAATTCAACTATGTTGGAGAGCATGTTAAGGCCTAATTTAATATGCTAACACATATTGATTTTGAGCTAGTTAAGGCCACATGATTTAATATTTTATTCAAGATAAATATTAAATAAAATCTTTATTACTTGTTCAAATTCCCTCAAGTTAATCTATGTCAATGACCATATTATAGAGTATTATATTACCATGCTACATGTTTAAAACAAGTCATAAGCAACCGGAAAAATCAAATCCAATACAAGAAAATTAAATAATAAAATCTCTAGATTTCTTATTTAAGCATGCAATCAAGTTGTTTAAGCATCAATAGCATGTTATATAACAAGAATTAAACCTATAACACCTCCTACCTCAATTTGAGATAAAAATCCCAAATCCCCACCGAATTGAAACGGCTCCGAATCCGACGAAACTCCTAGGTTTTGTCAGGGACAACACGATCTATATGATCCCCAAGAAGCCCCATGAGAATCCAAACTTGGCCTCAATCCCGAACTCGAAATTTGGTCAGAAATGGTTTCTAATAAGGGGTAATGGTAAAGCACGACGAGGCAAACAACAATTGCTAAGGCCGAAGGATTTCTACCAAGGAAATCAAGTGGAGGAGAAGAAAGAGTGAAGGCACCCCCTTGGGCTCTCATGGCTCCCAGCCAAGAGGAGGAAGAAGGTCTGAAAATCTGATTTTAAAAATTAGGCCAACCTATTTATAGAAATCTCAAAAAGTGCCCTGAAAGGGCCCCGCTAGATTAGGAAAAGTGGATTTTGAGCAAATGCACTCAAATGGAAAAACTCGTGAACAAAAAAGATTTAAAATAAGAAAATATGAACAACGAAAGAAACGGCGTCAAAAACCGAGTCCCGAGCAGAAAGTTATGCCCCGAACAAGTTCGGCGGCAACCGGGTCTGGAGAAAAACGACCAAAATGGAATTTTAAGAGTCCACGACTCGACAAAATGTGAAAATGAATCCCGTACGAGAATTCAGGCCCCAGACGAGGTATTTTACAATAAATTTCGTTAATTGCACAATGACCCCTACAAAAAGGGTTAACTGCGAAATTGCCCCAGAATGAAAATATCTTCCAAAAGATATTTTCTTAGATACCCCTGAAATAAAATATCTTCAAAAGATATTTATGAAAAACACCCCAAGAAATGAAAAAGATTCTGAAGAATTGTACATCCATGCCCCTATGGACACCGAGAGCAACCAGAGTACTTTCTTGCAAAAGTGAAGATACGTATTTCGAGGAAACCACTTAAGATGAAGACACGTAAAGTCAAAAACTAACTCTGAGCACGAAAAGTGAGGTTGTGCTAAAAACTGACAAACGGAGATAAGACAAAATAGGGAAAATGACAGAATAGGGAAAAGACGAAATAGCGCATAGTGTCCAAAAACGAAAATGCGAAAATGACTCGGTCCTCAAAGGAAGTTGTCAATTCACATGAAAGAGTCTCAGAAACCAATTCCGAGCACTCGAGATGACACTAAATGACACGAAACAGAGCTCAGAATGGAAAATTAAACGAAAAAAATTCATTCGTAAAATTTCAGGAAAAAAGAAAGGAAGGCAAATGACCAGGTTGTTACACAATGGTGTGTAAACCATTTTTATGAATGAATGTTTTCATAATCTATGCTTAGGTTAGACGGATTATTCTACAAAATTTGTTAAAAGTAGGTTGGTAGATAATTCGTGCTAACTGAAGATAGGTTATTATTAGCAAATATTCATGATTTATCTTTCTTTAATTTGAATTAAATAAATTGTAAAGATTTTAATTCTGAGTTATACATAAACATTGAAATTCCAAGGTTGAGACAAATGACCATAGTATGAGATTAGTGGTAAAGTCAGGCCCTAAGATCTTCTCTCTCTGATCTCAATCTTTACTTTTATTATTTTTCTGTTCATGTTAGTGAATTGCAACAAAATAAACACAACTTTCTTCTAAATTAAAATAGAAATTAATTTTAAACTCAATAAAACCACCATAGTCCCTCAGGTTTAACACCCTCTAAGTAGCCCTATCCTGCAAAGGATTCATACTATTGTGAGTGGAAAAATAAACACACATCAATAAGTATATAAATATATACACTAAAGACTCTCACTGAATTAGGGCAAACTCAACTGTGTAGTGGGTTTCTCAAGCAATTCGCAAACAAATGTGGTCACGAGTCCTCTTTTTACCAGGGCACACACATCCCTAAATCCAGCTACCCATCTCAACTGGCAATATATGCCTCCATCCTAACCACTAATCACGAAACCTCAAGCTCGTTTCATGGTACACATAATATTTTTATAGATATAACTAACCATATCCTGACAATGGTTTACAGATAACAACCATATCCATATCCCGACAATAGGTTGGAAGTTATATAAAAATATAATAGCCATATCCTATAATACCCTTAATTTTAAAAGGATAGTCTCGGTATTTATTTAGTTATTTTAAATGCATTTTTAATTAATTATTTGATTATTTGGCTATTTGATTGTGTTTAATTGAATTATTTGTTTAAATTGATTGTGTGCCTAAATGGTGTATTTTAATTTAATTTATTTGTATGATTTTATTTGCTTAAATGATGTGTTTGTTTGAATTGTAATTAATTGGTAGATTAAATGATTTAAATGTTTATTTTATTTTATTTTTATGGATGTGGATAGTAGTAATGGACCAACCAATTGGGCCGCATGGACTACTTAGATAGGAGACTTGATGGGTACATATAATTACCCATGGATAATTATGCATATATATATGGATATATATGTATATAAGGTTATTATATTTATTAATTATTATTAATAGTGACTATTATTAATGATAGTCAGTATTTTATATATAGTTATAATATTATATATATATATGTGTGTGTGTGTGTGTGTGTGTGTGTATGTATTCACGTTAGTAACCAACCAGACTTAGCATTGTATATATGTATGTATTTTCTATTTCTTTTTCTTTTATTATTCTTTAAGGTAATAATAGTTGGAAAGGGATTGGGAGTTCAGTAGTATATATATATATATGTGTGTGTATAAGGGGTCTGTTAAGGGTTATACAAAACCTTTATTACGTAGACAACAGAGAGGGGCGAGAAAGAGAGAACTGAGAGAAAGAAAGCATGGGTTCAAGGCCAAACCCTAGAAGGAAGAAGAAGAGGATGTGCGTGGGCTAGGACCGTGCAATAGAGAGTTCGACGACAACCAAAAGTCGCCAGAAAATCTGAGGAAGAATGAGGTTTAAGGTTTCAATTCGAAATCCTTAAAGGCAAGTTCTTTTCTAACTCTTCTCCTTCGATTCGTGTTTGATACATATGTAGATTAATTCTAGCGTATTTAATTTAATTTAATAAACCTGTTCTCATGTAGAAATTTGAAACTATAGCATATAATTTTTATATATATGGGTTTGTATGGATTTTGCATTATTTGAGGATTCGGTGCATGAATTGGGTTCTATTATATTGAAATCATGTTTATATACTGAATGATTGTTGTTGGGTTATTCTGGGAAGAAGAATCAAAGCTTTGAATCTCCAATAATGGAGGTTTAGAGGGACAACTCGCTGAAGAAGATGATGAACAGCACAGCTTCGGCCGATCGATACAGGGGTTCGGTCGACCGAAGAAGGGATATCGGCCGACCAGAACTGGGGTTTCTGTCGACTGAACATGGCCTTTCGGCCAACTAAAGGAAGGAGTCGATCGACCGATTTTGCCTAGGATTGGATTATTTGGAGATTTGCATACTATTCATGTTTGTATGTTATTTGGATTTGTTCAAATGATTATTAAGTTTATTAAATTAGATTCATAGAGGATATGGAATGCATGATTAAAATTATTAGATTAAGGGATAGAACAATATGAAATTTAAATGAATTTGCATGTTGTAAATGGAAAGTATAATTTTTTAATTTAATTTAGCAATTTTATTGATATATATGTATATATGGTTTTAATCATGTGTTGTTAATGTAATATAATCATGTACTTTACTGACTATGGTTATACTCTATTCTAGATTATTTTGGATGTATAATTATTTGTGTGCATCAATTAGGGATGTTATGGATTAATGCATCATCTCAAAGGATGAGGGCATAATAGGGATGGATTAACGAAATAGTTAAGTCCTACCTATTTATATTTATAAGGGAATAGATTAACCATAGAGTTAATTCCTACTTACTCGTGTCAGGTTAACGGAGCCAGATGGATGACATACCATTAAAATAATATGGTCAGATAGTTTTCTTTTTATTGGATAGGATGGACATTATATATGTATTGATATGTGTCATGATATGAGCTTGAGTCTCAGGATCATAGTTAGGGTGTGTATATTGCCTAGGATGATAACTGGATATAGTTGATAATGTGTGCTCTGGTAGGTCTAGGTATTCATGCCCACTTTATGTGCGATTTGCATGTTGTCTACTATTCAGGTTGAGGCAGACCTATAGTCCAATAAGCATCCTATAGTATGTATCTATATATATATATATATATATATATATATATATATGTATATATATACAGACTATTTAGTTATAGTTGAATTAACTAGGATGTATACGTGTATCGTGTCTCTGTTTGGGATATAGTAGATTAGAACTTGTTTGTGAGTTTGACCTACCATTTTTTTTACAGGTGTTCGTCAATTCTAGACTTAAAGATTGTTCATACTAAGTAGAGACAGTATATTCACTCTTGCGACTTGATAAGCGCTAAATATTACATATTCAAGCACCCTTTCTTGCATTAGTTAAGTCTATTATTAGAGGATAATGTACAATTTTAATTCAGTTGTGTATTTCTTTCTGATTCCAGGCATTTTTCCTAAGAATGATCAAAGAAGCGGTTTTGACAACTTTCAGTTGAAATATGTGCGCTGTGTCGGGGAGTCATCTTCGGGACCTAACCTCTTTAGTCGCCGTTTTTGTGAAGTTCGTGGCTTAGTGTTTATAGTGGAAGGGTGTCTTCCCTCCAGCATGAAGAAGCTTGCATAAAAATTAAGCTTGGAGGAAGTGCAGCTGCAAGGCCCCTCGGGCGCTCGCCGCGCCCCCACACCCTCTGCCAACTTCTGTGGGCCCTTCATCAGCGCCCGCGGAAGCCCCAGCGAGCCCCAGCTGGCGCTAACCACGCCATCGCGGGCACCTGCCAAACACGCCAGTGCATTCTTCGATCTTGCGAGCTCCCGCGGGCGCCCGCCAGCACCTCCCGGGGGCCCGCTGATCTGCAGTAGGCAGTTCAACTGCCCCTGATTTTTAGCATCTTGGCCCCTTATCCTTCTTTTGTGTGGTCTAGCTTCATGCAGAGGGGGGAGCTCGGGATTTTGGGTATAGGGAGTTGGTTTTGAGTGTATATAGAGAGTGGAAGCTCATTTTTTTAGGGGATCTCATATTGTTGGTTAAGTTTTAAAGAGAAAAAGTAGCATTCTTGAAGGGTTGGAGTTCTAGCTTGTTAGAGGGCAAAAATGGAGTTCTTCTTCATCTCTTCCTCTCCCTTCATTGCTCCTATGGGTAACTAATCCCTATTTAGGGAGGTGATGAAGCCCCATTTTGTAAGCATAGCTATGTTTTTATTTATATTTGGGGTATAATGTATATATGTAACTTTTCCATGAACTAGAGCACTTCATATGATGTAATGAATCTCATTATCTATAAATGATTATTTTGAGTCAAATATCTTGTCTTAGATTGTTTTTCTCTCATGATTATATTGCTACATTTTCATAGTGACAATGGAGATAAGTTCAAGGAGGTGTTTTTATTGGCATGATATTTAGGAATTTTGATAATCTATTGCTTAGGGCTTTCCTGTGACGGCCCAAGTTTTTTAACTCGGTGCACCAATGATAAATCGAAAAATGACCCGATAACGGATTCGAAATGCGGAAGCAAAAGGCAACAACGGTCTCTAGAGATACAACATGACTCTAAGGCACCAATGTGACCCTCAACGAGGTCACGGAACCCAAAGGAATCAAATGTGGATGCAACGTTTCAAAAACGAACAAGAATGAACCTAGGGGCAAAAACATCATTTCCAGCTTAAAAGTGGGTGCTACTGAGTATACCATTTGAAATACAACAAAAAATCAATGAACTTAGACTAAAAAATCACTTGATTCAGAGTCCGGATGAAGAAGTTATGGTTAACGGAAGAAGAAGGGGCAAAACGGTCAAAAAGTCAACCCAAGACCATCTAACCGGTTAAGAGACCCCTTCTAACCGGTTAGAAAGCAAAAACCAGTGACCAACTCACTGCCCACACTCATCTAACCGGTTACGAGATTCACCACCCGTACACTTGTACTACAGCTCAGCAAAAACCTGGCAGCAGGGGTTTTTCCAGAAAAAATGGGATTTTGAGGCCCTAGATGACATTTTCTGGAAAAACACAAAGAAGAAACCCCCCTCAAAATTGAGTTTTCTACATGACACACAAGAAAAATCGAAAAATATGCACTGTGAAATACCCAAAATTCCCTCCCAAGAAAACTAGTCCAGAGGGTCCAAAAAGTTACTAAATGGAAAAATAGAAGTTGAACTTTGCGATCGATTTCCGATATCAAGATGGCATTTTTTGGAAAAACACGAAGAAGAAACCCCCCTAAAATCACATTTTCTAAGTGACTATGTGGAGACCGGAATTTATTTCCTAAAGGAAATTCCCAAAATACCCTTAGGTCAGAATATGCAACAAAAGTGTAAAATGAGTCAGTAGAAGGCTCATTTCACCAAAAAAGAAGCTTTGCCTGGACACGACCGTGCACGCAAACGTAACTTATCTAATAAAATGTGCTACAATGTTCCATGGCTCAAAAATATGGCCGACACAAAATATGACCCCCCAACGGCCAAAATGCCAAAAACAAAGTTTGTAATGAAAACTTGGAATCCAAAATTTTGAAATGACTTCAAAATACCGTTTGGCTTTGGCCACACCTCATACATGATGAATGAATGGTAATGGATGAGTTTCATACACAATGCATGCTCCGGTGCAAAATAGCATACTAAAACGCATAAATTTTCATATAATCTCGTTAAAGGCAAAAATCAACATTCATGACATAAATGTGATTCTAAAAGAAGTTTGGCCCTTGGCCTCATGCCATATGCATAAAATGTGAATCAAAAGTGTGCTTAGGCACACATTACAAATTTAGAATCAAATATACACATTTGACAAATAAAGCTACAAAGGCATTTCAAGCCAATCTTCACAAAATGGAAATCTTCAAGTCCACAAGTCATCTAAGCATAATGGGAGTCTCAACGTTAATTCTTGTACCTAAAATATGCCCCAGTATCGTAGGGGTTTGTGACGACCCTGGTTTTTAGGCCAGCGTGTCCTGTGATGAACCGTAAGGATGATCCGATAACAGATCCGAATGCGGAAGCGAAAACAGAAAACAAGACTCTAAGAAGTCAAAGTGACCTACCATGAGGTCATGGAACTCAACAAGAACTGATGCGGAAGCAAAAGATCAAAAACATGACAAATAAGCCCCTAGGGGCAAAATAGTCATTTCTAAAAATAGTAGATTCGGGTGCCACCGAGCATACCACTAGAAAGACAATGAAAAACTAATCAAGATGGACTCAAGAATCGCATGATTCGGAGTCCGGACGAAGGAGAAACGGTATAACGAAGAAAAACAAGCACTTAATGCAAAAAGGGTAAACTGGTAATTATCTAAGAAGAACCGGGTGCAACCAAGCACACCGTTGGAAAGACAGCGAAAAATTAGTCAAGTTCAAAAAAAAATTCACTTGAATCGAAATCCGAACGAAGGAGAAAAACCCAAAAAAAGAATTGACGTCGCGGCGGCCCAACGATGGGCCATGGTGCACACAGCGCCCATGCACGAGCCCACCGGCGTGCATGCCAGTGCCCAAAGACATGGCTGGTGGCAGCCCTTGGCTGCTGCTACATTTTTTTTGATCTGCCCAGAACTGAGGCTTGAAAAGGAGGTCAAGACGAGTTTTTCTGGAAAAACACGAAGAAGATACCCCCCCTAAAATCGAGTTTTCTACCCGATACCGCGGACGGAATAAAAAAAAAAACTCACTATGAAATCCCCAAAATGCCCCTAGAACAGAACTGAACAAGAGGGTCATAAAGCTGCTAAATCAAAACTGGAAGCTGAAACTTCACGAGGGATTTCCGGTACCAAGACGACATTTTCTGGAAAAACACGAAGAAGAAACCCCACCTAAAATCATGTTTTCTATTCAACCATTCAAAAGAAGAAAATAAAACTGATGTGAAAGGTTCATAATGCCCCTAGATCAGAATATGCAAAAAAAATGTGAAATGAATTCATAAGAGGCTCAAAACACAAACGATAAGGTTTTTCCCAGAAACGACCATGCACGTAAACGTAACTTACCTATTTGGACGTGCTACAATGGTCCATGACTTAAAAATACCACCGATACAAAATCCGACCCCCCAACGGGCAAAAAGGCAAAAATGGAACTTAAAATGAAAACTCGGAATCCAAAAATACAAAACGGGGTCAAATGACCATTTGGCCCTTGGCCACACTTCAAACATGATTTATAAGACCCTATGAAAGAATGAAAATGGAATTCCCACACCCGATGCAACTATGGTGAACCAATGACTTGTGATTTTTCAAGGTTTTCATAGCGTTTCAAGAAATCAAAAGATTCAAAATGATAAAATATGAACAACGGAAGAAACGGCGTCAAAAACTGAGTCCCGAGCAGAAAGTTATGCCCAAAACAAGTTTTGCGCTAACTGGGGCCAAAAACCCTGAAACTGGAAAACATCGACCAGGAGGAAATTCCAAGAGTACACAACTCAATGAAATGTGAAAATAAATCTTGTACGAGGATCCAGGCTCAAAACAAGACATTTTGCAATAACTTTCATTAATTGCACAGTGGCCCCTCCAAAAAGTGAAAACAGCACTTATGGCCCAGAATGAAAATATCTTTTAAAAATATTTTCTTAAAAACCCCTAAAATAATATATCTTTAAAAGATATTTACGAAAAATACTCCAAGAAAAGAAAATAATTTCAAACAACTTTGCATCCATGCCCCTATGGACACCGGGAGCAACCAGAGTACTTTCTTGCAAAAGTAAAGATATGTATTTCGTGGAAGCCACTCAAGATGAAGGCACGTGAAGTCAAAAACCAACTCTGAGCATGAGAAGTGAGGTTGTGCCAACAATGTGACAAATGGGGAAAAGACAGAATAAGGAAAAAGACGAAATAGGGAAAAGAACGAAAGACGCATAGTGTCCGAAAAGTGAAAATACAGAAATGACTCGGTCCTCTAAGGAAGTTGTCAATCTACGGAAAAGAGTCTCAGGAACCAATTCCGAGCACTTGAGATGACACTAAGCGACACGAAATAGAGCTCAAAAAAGAAAATTAAACGAAAAAAATTCATTCGTAAAATTTCAGGAAAAAGGAAAGGAAGGTAAATGACCGGGTTGTTACAAGGTGAGTAACATAAAGCTACTCATAGGAAATGAGCATGCATCGACCTACGTTTTACAAGTTTGCATGATTTAGTTATTGTGGTTCATTCCACCTAATGTCTATGTCAAATGTGAGACTCAAGGAGCATCCTAGCTACCTAAGATCATTTCTAGCATCAATCACCTCATTCATGCAATTTTTACAATATGAGGTCATGCTTACACAAAGCAACAACATAGGCGCATGCTTACACAAAGCAACAACATAGGATAATCAAGGTTATCAACTTGAAGTCTAAAATGCAACATCAACTAAATATAACAATTTAGCATAATTAGAATATCTAATACCACACATCAAGAAATAGATTCTCTAGGTTATCAACTAGAAATCTAAAAGTGTGAAATCAACTAAATAAATTGATGAGCGATGAAAAGTACACTTTTAAACCCCTTAAGCTTGAGTATTCTAGGACCTTTATCTATCTTATTTACCCGTTTTAGTACTTATTTATGTTTTTGTCTATTTCAGGTCAATAATGTTAAAATGGGCTAAAAATGGATTCTTAAGGCCTTTTTGGAGTCAATGTAAGTCTTAGTGCTGATCCGGAGCAAAAAGAGACTGATTTGGAGCAAAAGAAGGCCAATGCTGAAAAACTGCCAAGTCTGATCGATCCAACTTTTTCTCTGATCGATCCAACTTTTTCTCTGATCGATCCAACTTCTTTGATCGATCCAACTTTTTCTCTGATCGATCGAACATTGCTGGCAGTGAGTTGTCTTATTCCCGTGCGCGCCCAAAAGTCTACCTACCATATAGTACGGGATTAGATATTTTTGAAGCTATATTCCTGACTTAATGACTAAGAAAAGGACCTTCTATATAAAGGAAAGTGACCCATTTGTAAAGAAGCTTTTTATCATTTTATTTTTTATTTCTCTCTCTAGCAAAGTTAGAGATTAGGGTTAGAAGAAAAGGGGGAAGTGGAGGCACATCTCAAGATCCATCTCTAGACCACTCTCTTTCTCTCCATCTCTAGAGCTTCAAAGAAGAAGAAGAAGAAGAGGAAAAAGAAGATGAAGCCATATTTGGAGCTTGATTTCATGACCACATCTACCTCCTCCATGATTGGCTAGATCTACACTTAGGGCTTGGATGAGACCTAAGTCTTGTGTAATCTAAACCCTTGTATTTCTATTTTTGGGGATTTATATATATATTGTTGTGATTAGTGCTCTAGCCTTGTGAATTTCATGAATCTTGGTATATTTCTATGATTCTATAGTTTAATTCTTCCTATTAATTCTCTAGTTTATTTACATGTCTATGTATGATTAAATTAGGAATTATTTCTTACATGATTCATACGGATTAATTCTTTCTATTGATTCTCTATGTGATTACATGTTGTCTTATGTGTGATTATTTGGGAATTAATCTCTACACTAGTTTTTCTATATTAATTGCATGTCTATGTGTGGTTAATAGAAAATCTAGTGATGGCTAAGCATGGGTTTTCATTGAATGGGTTTGTCAATTAATTTAATGGTTTATACTTATACTTGATGGGTTGTTCTACAATTTAATTCATGCTTGTAGGTAGGTAGACAATCTATGATTGCTTAGATATTCCATGGCTTATTATTGCAAATTCCATGATTCTCTAGATTGATGTGTGCTACAATTGTTGCTACCTAGATGGGTCATGCTTAAACTAGATGGGTTGTGCTACAATTAGTTTAGGTAAGACAATTCATGCTTAAATTAGATGGTCCATGCTTAATATTGCAATTGGTAGTCGCATTTTGTTCACAACAATGTATTCCCCATTAATGGAAAGCAAGTGGTTAATTACATGAGCTAAGTGGTGATTCCAACACCGTAAGTCCTCTCTTCTCATCTCTTAAATCCCTATCTCTACTTAGTTTATTTTAATTGTACTTTCATTAATTGAAGTAGTTTAATCATCTCATCAAATCTCTTTTGCAATCTTTTGATACGCTAGCGTCGAAGTTAAATTCCAACACGTATAATCTCTTGGGACGATCCCTTCTCACTCTTACTACATAGTATAGGTGTTAAGCGGTTTATAAATTTAAAGTATGATGCCCACTTGACACTAATTTCCAAACTCAAAGTGTTATGCATTATTTTGTGCGCATGCTCGGGTCGCACCATAATTTTGGCGCCGTTACCGGGGATTAACGGTTTTGTTGGAATTAAACTAGACAATAGTGTTCATTTTGATTGCTTCTATTTTTATTTTATTTTCCATTGTATATTCTTTTCTCTTGTTTTCATTTTTATTTGTTCAATTAGGTACTTGACTACAAGGAAGGCAAACTTTGGAACTTGAAGCACTAATTGGAGGTTAAAGCTAATATTAAAATTTGGAGTTGAAGTTGCTTAAGGACCGTTGTGAGCAATTCTTGGAACTCTTGTATTTTAATTGTTTCACTTCTTTGCATGCTTGTGATAGCCCTTATTGAGGCTTATTATATTGCTTTATCTTTGTCCAAGCATAGGCCCTTGTTGAGGCCATTATTTATTGCATTTGGGTTTTAATTGTGAATGGAGGAATTGTTTGATCCAAGTTTGGGGGGAAATTACATCCCTTCACCTTATGCTCCTCCATCATATTTTAATCCTTATGAGATTGAGTCCAATTCATTTCAACATGCATCATCTTATCATGGACTTGATCACTCATTTAATCCTTCTTATGACGATTACCCTCCACCACCATTTTATGATGAACTAATTCCACCACCTTCTAGGTACTCACCCGGATTTGAAGAAAAAGTGTTAGTTTTACTTAATGTGCATATTTCACAAACTCCACTTATTAATTCTCATTCTCAAACTTTAGCCAAGCTTGAAGCTCAAGTTGAGTAAATTGCAAGTACTCTTTCTCATCAAGAGGAGGAAGAAGAGGCAAATGAAAAAATGGCAAGAACTTTAATGCATATAGATGAGGATGATGAGAGTGAGGAGGATGAAACAAGTGAGCTAATGCCTAGCACTCTATCTTGTATAGAGGAGGAAGTGGCAAGTGAGTTAGTAGCTAATCCAATAGAGCATAACATGATTAATGAGGACTTTCCTTGTTTTGATTATGATTTTATCTATGACCTTGCTACTCTAGAGAGTGAGGAGGTGTTGACCACACTTGAGGTAGGAGAGGAGGAGGAGGAACTCATTGAAAAGGGCCTTCCTTCTATTATCTCTAATGACCCTCTTGAGACTTGTCTTTTTGAAATGTATAAAAATTGTGGTTTTGACTTTAAAAGCTCCAAAAATGAAGTGAACTCTCTAATGGACTCCTTAGCTTACTTGGAAGGTAAGGAGATGGTGATTTTTGAGGAGGAGAAAAAGGATGAAGAGAAGGTGTTCCTTGATATTCCAAATGAATCTTTGAAAGACATTGACTTACCAATTTACAAAGGAAGTGATTCTTTGAATACACTTCAAGAGCACAAAATTGAGGCAAGCCTAACCATGATTGATTTTGTTTTCAAGACCGTGTATGACAAGAACAATATCATCTCTTTCATATCTTTTGAAGTCATTCTTTTGGAGGATGATTTCATTGTCATAAGTGGAATATTAAATGAGAAAAGTGAAAATAGGATCAATAAGGATGTTTCATATCCGGTTTTTGATTCTTTTGATTAGTGAGTTGGCCCAACGTCTTGCTAGAGACGTTAAACACTAGTATTCGAAAAGTTTCAAGACTCTATTGCTCCCTCATTTCTTTTTGTTTTTCATTTCTTGCGAAGCCTAGATATTTGTTTTGGGTTCAGATGCATTTCAAGGAACTGTGATAAGGATTGCATGCACTTTCATGTCATAATTAAGCATTTAGCACAAGTTCGATCGATCTCAAATTGGAGTTCGATTGATTGAACTGTGGATTGCACTTAACACTTAGAAAAAATTTCGACCTGCATCCACTTGCATCCAAATCACCTCTCTGTCCAATCGATCGAAATTCATTCCTAGATCGATCTTGAGTTCCCATACTTAGAAAAATTTTGATCCTGTATCCAACCTGAAAATGTCAGCACTTGGGATCTCCATTTGAACAAATGTTCGATCAATCGAAAACATTCCTAGATCAATCCGAAGTTCTTCGATCGATCCGACTTCATCATTGGATCGATCTCAAGTTCCAGCACTTAGAAAATTTCTGAACCCAGAAAACCTGCATATTTCACCTCTCTGTCAGATCGATCGAGCATTTTGTGAGATCGATCGAACATGTCTGCAGGTTTTCAAAATTTATTTTTACTTTTACTTTTATTTTTATTTTTATTTTTGTTTATATTTCAAAAATCCAAAAAAATATTTCTTTTATTTTATTTAGTTTATTTTAGTTATTTTATTTTATAATTCAAGAAAAAAAAAAAAAAAAAAAAAAAAAAAAAAAAAAAAACAGTTTTTCAATGTAGCATTCCGTCTTGCTAGAGACATTAAACTTAGCACCCACATGACACATTGTGTCTTTTATCTATTGTCTAGTTCATGTTCATTTGCATTTTTATTTTTTATTTTCATTTTTATTTTTCTTGCATGTTTCATTGTACATACTTTTATAAAATATAAAAAATATATATAAATAAATAAATAAATAAATAAAATGTTGCATTCTTTATTTTCTTGCATTTTCATTTCTTACATGTTTATTTGTTTTATTTTTGTGTGTGTGTACATACACTTGTTATGTCATAAAAATAAATAAATAAATAAATAATTAAAAAAAATGAAAAACAAAAAGTAAGAAAATTTTGAATATACTTGCACTGTACATATTGTTTTTCATTTCTTACATTGTATATATTCTTTCATATTATATTTTACATTTTACCTTCTTTATTTTTCTTTTTATGTTTTGTCTAAAAAAAAAAAAAGATTCACCATTGTGCCCTTATGAGTAGTCATGCATACCTTATGATTTATATTGGGCTTGATCTCATATCTCTCTTTCATCTTGTGCTATATTGCCTTAGAATGCTTGATTTTCTTATCTTATCTTATCCCATTTAATATTTGATGTGAGTTTGCTAGTGTGGTTATTCAAGTAGGTTGTTGATTCCAAGTTTGGGAGAGACGTCTTTCGAATTGGTTATTGCCGAGCTTTATGTCTTTGCCACCACGGTATATTCTTTCCATCTTTTCCATTATTCTCATTGCACATTGAGGACAATGTGCGGTTTAAGTTTGGGGTTAAGGTGTCTTGTTGCATTATACTTAAAGTTAGACTTTAAATGCATGATTGAGATTTAAGATCGATGTTTGCGATGATTTTGATCTTTTGAGGACTATATTGCTTAAAATTTAAAAATTGCTTGACTTGAGAGTCCAATACTCCTTCTATGTCTTGTGGATGCCATTTAGGAGTAAATTTTTTGAAAGATTGATATCTTGCTTGCACTTGTGGTCCACATCATCTTGATTTTGTGATTTTTTTGAGATTCACACTAGGATTCTACACTAGCATAGGTGCACACTAGCATTCAGTTGTGGGGTACATACTTTGTTGATTATTGAATTAGTTATATCCCAATTGGGCTAATAGTGTATTGAAAGCTTTCATTCTTGATAAAGGTGGATAACAACCCCTTTTCACTAAGTAGCCGGGATTCTAGCCTCATCAAACATTGAACTTCTCATGCCGAAAGGTGGAGGGCCCAAACTCTAGGTTAATAATTGAACTTGCTTACAAAAAAAAAAAAAAAGCGAAAGCAAAAGCAATAAAAAGCGAGGACTTCTCCCAAAAGGTGAGAAGTGGGAAATGATTAGATGGAGATTGTCTTGATTTGTAGCCTAGTTGATTTGAGCTTGTAAGTTCGTAAGGGTGTTTGAACGCCTAATGCCCTAAAGCCGTCTGGTTTGGGAGTCATTAACCTAACGCTCGATCTCATGAATCACTAGAAAGCTTAAGAGATCAACACATTGCACTATGCTTCCATCTTTGATCTTAAAAAAAAAAAAAAAAAAAAAAAAAAAAAAAAAAAAAAAAAAATCAAGTGAAAAGAATAAGCGCACCTAGAACAATAAAACTTTAATAAAAGGTCCACTTTTTGTCTTAATGATCGGTACTAGATTTGTGTGCTAGTTTGAGGGTAAGGATGTGATTAATTCTTTAGTTGGCTAAGATAGCAACATATTTGATGCGGTCCACTCAAAAGAATTCTAGAGTTGTTTTGATTTGCATAATCATTTTCTTGATGTGTGAAGGACCATATTTGCTTACTTGATGTTGAGATTTTGGAAGATTGCTTGGAAAGGGTTGAAAAATTGCATATGTGAGATAGTTTTCTCCCAATGCTTGTTTGCAATATTGGTACCTTTTTTGAAAGAATGAGCTTAATGTTTGTGGGTATCATTTCTGGAAACCCTCACGAGACTTCACTCGTCCACTAGGGGTAACCTAGGGGTTTAAAAGGCTTGTTGCATATGTTAAATGCAATCGTGTTCCCTACGAAAGTGGCGCTATCTTTTCATTGCTTTCTAGTTATAGTTGTTTAGTTGTTCATTTCACTTCGTTACTTCGTAGTTCATTGCTAGGGACTAGCAATATTTAAGTTTGGGGGTGTGATGAGCGCTAGAAAGTACACTTTTAAACCCCTTAAGCTTGAGTATTCTAGGACCTTTATCTATCTTATTTACCCGTTTTAGTACTTATTTGTGTTTTTGTCTATTTCAGGTCAATAATGTTAAAATGGGCTAAAAATGGATTCTTAAGGCCTTTTTGGAGTCAAACTAAGTCTTGTGATGATCCGGAGCAAAAAGAGGCTGATTTGGAGCAAAAGGAGGCCAATGCTGAAAAACTACCAAGTCTGATCGATCCAACTTCTCTGATCGATCCAACTTTTTCTCTGATCGATCGAACATTGCTGGCAGTGAGCTGTCTTATTTCCGTGCGCGCCCAAAAGTCTACCTACCACATAGTACGAGATTAGATATTTTTGGAGCTATATTCCAGACTTAATGACTAAGAAAAGGACCTTCTATATAAAGGAAAGTGACCCATTTGTAAAGAAGCTTTTTATCATTTTATTTTTTACATTGTATTTTTTATTTCTCTCTCTAGCAAAGTTAGAGATTAGGGTTAGAAGAAAAGGGGGAAGTAGGGGCACATCTCAAGATCCATCTCTAGACCACTCTCTCTCTCTCTCCATCTCTAGAGCTTCAAAGAAGAAGAAGAGGAAGAAGAAGATGGAGCCATATTTGGAACTTGATTTCATGGCCACATCTACCTCCTCCATGATTGGCTGGATCTACACTTAAGGCTTGGATGAGCCCTAAGTCTTGTGTAATCCAAACCCTTGTATTTCTATTTTTAGGGATTTATATATATATTATTGTGATTAGTGCTCTAGCCTTGTGAATTTCATGAATCTTGGTATATTTCTATGATTTCTATAGTTTAATTCTTCCTATTAATTCTCTAGTTTATTTACATGTCTATGTGTGATTAAATTAGGAATTATTTCTTACATGATTCATATGGATTAATTCTTTCTATATATTATCTATTTGATTACATGTTGTCTTATGTGTGATTATTTGGGAATTAATCTCTACACTAGTTTTTCTATATTAATTGCATGTCTATTTGTGGTTAATTGAAAATCTAGTGATGACTAAGCATGGGTTTTCATTGAATGGGTCTGTCAATTAATTTGATGGTTTATACTTATGCTTGATGGGTTGTTCTACAATTTAATTCATGCTTGTAGGTAGGTAGACAATCTATGATTGCTTAGATATTCCGTGGCTTATTATTGCAAATTCCATGATTCTCTAGATTGATGTGTGCTACAATTGTTGCTACCTAGATGGGTCATGCTTAAACTAGATGGGTTGTGCTATAATTAGTTTAGATAAGACAATTCATGCTTAAATTAGATGGTCCATGCTTAATATTGCAATTGGTAGTCGCTTTTTGTTCACAACAATGTATTCCCCATTAATGGAAAACAAATGGTTAATTACATGAGCTTAGTGGTGATTCCAACACCCTAAGTTCTCTCTTCTCATCTCTTAAATCCCTATCTCTACTTAGTTTATTTTAATTGTATTTTCATTAATTGAAGTAGTTTAATTATCTCATCAAATCTCTTTTGCAATCTTTTGATACGCTAGGGTCGAAGTTAAATTCCAACACGTATAATCTCTTAGGACGATCCCTTCTCACTCATACTACATAGTATAGGTGTTAAGTGGTTTATAAATTTAAAGTATGATGCCCACTTGACACTAATTTCCAAACTCAAAGTGTTGTGCATTATTTTGTGCACACGCTCGGGTCGCATCATATATCAATTTAGTATAGATGTACTTAACAACATCAAAATCACCAATAGCCAAAACCACAAGTCAACAAGGTAAACATGATTTTCAACTTGGAATTGAATGCAAAAACAAATAGTGGAAGACTTGGTCATCTCGCTCGGAATTCTGCCGAGACCTCAATGGTTATTCTGGGCACTAACCCGCAGGGAAGACCACCCTAAGTATGCACTATCTCAATGACTTAGAGGACTCACGTCCCCATACTAGAGCCGAACCCTAGCCATCTCAACTCAACAATGTCCCAAGATTCCAAAATAAGCCAAATAAGTTCACAACTTATACATATTACTACTACATAGTAACAAGTTAGCAATTTAACTCCCAATAGTGCATAATAAGCATTTCATATCCATAATGCTATGAAATCACAAGCCAACAATATATTCATATTAGAAACACATTCTTATGAATATAAATTTAACAACAATGCTCTTCAATGCATATAACACAATCAAGTGAATGAATCACAAGTCTAAATCCATGCTCTTAAAATAGAAACAACTTCTAAAACCTGATTAGATCCATGGATAAACAAGATAGAATTTAATTACATCAAAATAATTAAACTCTCTAGATTTCAAATCATTTCCAATTGGCCCCAATTTAATATATGCTAATAGACATATCATGGTCATTACATATATTCACACAAAAGCTTAATTAGGCCCATAAAACCACAAAAATATCTTTTAATTAAAGTCTCTAAATTTTTAAACTCAACCAAATGCTCTCAAATTAAAGTATGTTAGCAAACATGCCAAAACTTAATTTAGAAACATAATACAACTCAATTTCATGTAAGGTACGACCATGAACTTTAATCTTTCACAAAAGATAAATATTAATTAAAAAAAAAATTCTTATTTAATTAATCCAATTTTAATATATGTTAACCAACACATTAAAACAAGATTTTCTAGCATGCTATAATTCAAATCCAAGTTGCACATCATCATGAATTTTAAATCTTATACAAAGAAATAAAAATTACTAACTTTCTAGATTTGATACAAGGCATACATATATGTTATATAATCATGGCAAACACACAATACAACACACAAATAATTCTAAAACATTCCCTACCTCCATTTGAGATGAAATCTCAAATCCACACCAAAATAAATCGGCTCCGAATCTGATGAAACTCCTAGGTTTTGTCGGGGACAACACCACGAACATGAATCCCAAGGAAGGCCCATCAAAAACACAACTTGACTTCAAACCCGAACTCAAGAAATGGCCAAAACGAGATTCCAATCGGTTGGAATCGAAGGCCTCGCCGAGGGAAACAATAAACATAAAGGCATCACCACTTTTTAGTGAGGGAAGGAAGCTCAAAAGAAGAGAGAGAAGATGGCAACCATGGCTGCCATGAGATCTGGCCATGAGAGGGGGGAGAGAGAGTGAAATCTGATTTTTTTCACTAAAGACCTCTTATTTATAGAAAAACTCAAAAAGTGCCCCAAACGGGCCCCGCCGGATCTGGAAAAGTGAAATTTGAGCAGACGCGCTCAAACGGCAAAACTCCATGAACGAAAAAGATTGCAAATGAGAAAATATGAATAATGGAAGAAGCAGCGTCGAAAACTGAGTCCCGAGCAAAGAGTTATACCCAAAACAAGTTTGGCGCAAACCGGAGCCAGAATCCCTAAAACTGGAAAACATCGTCCAGGAGGAAATTCTAAGAGTCCATGACTCAACAAAATGTGAAAATGAATCCCATGCGAGGATCTAGGCTCAAAACAAGGCATTGAGCAATAACTTTCATTAATTGCACAATGGCCTCTTCTAAAAGTGAAAACTACGAAATTGTCCCAAAATGAAAATATCTTCCAAAAGATATTTTCTTTGATACCCCTAAAATAAAATATCTTCAAAAGATATTTATGAAAAACACCCCAAGAAAAGAAAAAGTTTCCAAAGAACTTTGCATTTATGCCCCTATGGGCACCGGGTGCAACCAAAGTACTTTCTCACGAAAGTAAAGATACGTATTTCATAGAAATCATTGAGAATGAAGATACATGAAGTCAAAAACTAACTCCGAACACAAGAAGTGAGGTTATGCCAACAAAGTGACAAACGGGGAAAAGACAAAATAGGGAAAAGGGCGAGAAGTGAATAGTGTCGAAAAACGAAAAATATGGAAATAACTCGGTCCTCAAAGGAAGTTGTCAATCCAAAGAAAAGAGTCTTGAAAATCACTCTAGAGCACTCGAGACGACACTAATCAACAAGAAACCAAACTCAGAAGGGAAAAGACAAAGGAAAAAATTTATCCGAAAAATCCGGGTCATTACATTTCCTTTGATAGATTCTTCTTGATTTCTATTTCATGTGCTCTTATTATGAGATTAAGGGCTTGATGATCTATGGCTTGGTGATCATGTCTAAGGTTGCATCCTAGTTTAGATAACCAAAACATGTAAGCCTTGATAGGTTATTCTTGTATCTTATTTTCATATATTTCTTGAAGATAATGTATCAATGCTATGTTGTTGCATTCCATGGTTATATATATATATATATATATTTCCCCAAGTAAATCATGTCCTAGCATGCTTATTGATGGGTAGTGGATTCACTTCCCTAGTCCCTTTTTAATCGTCTTTGCCTCTTTACTTCTTAACATTAATGTTTTATACACTTTTCAATTCAAATCTTAGTGACAATTCAACAAATCCTCTATAACCCCCTTTATCATTCTAAAAATGACTCTAGACACCTAAGTTGCCATAAACTAGTAGTCCCAGTGGTTCGACTTACCCGACCAATAGCCCTATTTTACAATGATTTGTGCTATTGCAAAGGTTGATGTATAATTGACAACCGATCAATTTTTGGCGCTGTTGCCGGGGACTGCAAACGGTTTGGCAACCGAAGTTCTAGGATTAATTTTGGTTTGATTGTCAATATTGTGATTTGTGAATATTTCTTGTGCAGTTTTGACCATCTTGGTGTTGAAAGTTGTTTGTGAGATTCTAGGGACTTGATGCTTGCCGAGGGAATGCTAGCAAATTCATAAGTCTAGAGGACTCCAAGTAAGTCTCTTGGCCTTTTAGTTTCGAAATTGTTAATATTGTTTATGTATAAATTTGGTGAGAGTTAAGTTATGAAGTCCTTGTTGAGGCTATTTTCTTGTTTATTTTCAATTGCAAAGCATCGGTCCTTGTTGTGGCCATTGAATTTCTATCTTGATAATTGAGGATAAAGGGAACATCGTATGTGGAGTTGATGGTGATGATTTATTGTATTGATTGTGGGGTGTGTTGTTGATGTTTGGCCGTAGATCACTCTCCCTACCAACTCTAGAATCGCCAGTTAATATAAATTCTCTTGAAAGAACTCTTAGACGAACCCTTAGAGAATCTTCTCATATAAGAGAGCTTGAAACTGAATTTAACACAATGGATAAAAATGTAGGAAATGTCAGAAATGAGGGGATTAATAATGATAGGGTCAAAATTCCAAATGCGGTTCCCATGACTCTTAGGGACCACTTTATCCCTACCACTTATGCTTCTCCCTTTTGTACAGTGATGCCAAATATTGAGGCCGCTCAATATGAAATCAAATCTAGCACCATCCAAATGCTTCCATCTTTTTATGGCTTTGAAAATGAGGACCCTTATAAGCACCTTGATGAATTCCTTGAAATGTGCTCTACCATCAAGTTAAGGGGCTTTCCTGATAATGCTCTCCAATTGCATCTCTTCCCATTCTCATTAAAAGAACGGGCAAAATATTAGTTGAACTCCCTTGCTGCCAATTCCATCACCACATGGGCTCAACTACAGCAAGAATTCTTAAAGAAATATTATCCAGTGAGTAAAACCAATTTAATGAGGCGTTCCATTCTTAGCTTTTCACAAAGCGAGGGGAAAAACTCCATGAGACTTGGGAGCGATTTCAAGACCTCTTAAGGAAATGTCCGCACCACTTAATTCCAAAATGGCAATTGGTGTAAGCCTTCTATACTGGGTTAACCAACCCACATAGGTTCATGGTTGACTCATCTTGTGGAGGGATGTTCATGTCTAAAAGTGCGGATGAGGCATGGACCTTACTTGAAAATTTGAGTGAAAACTCATTGCAGCATAACTCTCATAGTGGTCCAACCTCAGCCAATACAAAGAACACCAACACTTGTCAACCAAAAACACTGAGGGAGGAATCCTCCCAGGTGGATGCCATAGCTCATAAATTCTATCAATTGATGGCACCACATCTCTCCCCCTCTTTGTCTCAAAATTCGGCAAGTGCGGTTTGTGCATCATGTACTAGTCCATTCCATCTCTCAGAAGATTATCCCATACCGGAACAATTTCCTAGTTCCAATCAAGAGCAAGCAAATGCAATGTTCTCAAGGCCTGAAAATAATCTATATTCTAATACTTATACTCCCGGATGGAGAGATCATCCGAATTTCTCATGGAGGCAACAAGCCCCACAAAATTCAAATTTTCAAAATCAAGGGCAACAAAATCAGCCCTCTTCTCAATTTCAAAATAGGCAATTTCAGGCCTCCTCAAGCTACCGTCCTCCATACAATCCAAATGTCTCCAATCAACCCCATGTGTTCCCAACTGATGAGATCGTGGCTGCAAACAAGTAAATGATAGATTCCAACAAGTAACTCTTGACATCTTTGCAACTCACTCTCCAAATGGTTCATTCTTATACTCAGTCCATAGCTAAGCTTGAGAATCAAGTGGGCCAAATAGCTAACTCCATGAATCAATTGCTCTAAAAAGATAAAGGTAAGCTTCCTGCTCAACCATTTGAAAATCCTAGAGGGATGCATGTGATTGACGAAAACCCTCCTCCAAGTGGGCCAATTCATGAACAAGTCCAAACAATCACCACCCTTAGGAGTGGTCGTGTTGTTGACAACAAGGTTGATGGAAACAAGGATGAGAAAAATTCTCCTTCGAGAAATCCAAATCCAAGTCCCACCTCTTCTAATCCAAATCCTACTCAGGAAAATCCCAAGCTTGTCACCCCAAATGTGGAAACTTCTTATGAGCCTAAAGCTCCGTTTCCTCAACATCTCCAAAAGTCGACACATATTGAGAACAAGAATTGCAAAATTCAAGACATGTGGGAAGTTTTCAAGCAAGTACAAATCAACTTGCCTCTCTTGGATGTTATAAAGCAAATCCCTCCCTATGCAAAATTTCTCAAGGATTTGTGCACTCAAAAGTGCACTTCCAAAAATCATTTGCCAAAGAAGGTGAGATGAATTGAAAATGTGAGTGCAATCATTAAACACAGTGCTCCTCCAAAGTATAAGGATCCGGGCCCTCTAACTATCTCGTGTGTCATTAGCGACAACAAGATAGAAAAGGCCCTCCTTGACTTAGGAGCTAGTGTAAATTTGATTCCATATTCAGTTTACTTACAGCTTGGGTTGGGAGATCTAAAGCCAACCTCCATGGTCTTGCAGCTTGCAGATAGATCGGTCAAGCACCCACGAGGCATTCTTGAGGATGTCATTATCAAAGTGGACAAATTCTACTTTCCGGTAGACTTCGTGGTTCTTGTCACGGAACCGGTCCATGACCCAAAGAAGCATATTCCCGTGATCCTCGGTAGGCCATTTTTAGCTATGGCTAACGCTTCAATTAATTACCGAGCCAGGGTTATGGATATTGCCTTTGGAAATATGCAAGTCAAACTCCATATCTTCCATGTAACTCAACATCCTTCCGATGAGGATGATTGTTTCCTTATCGATTTGGTAGATGAAGTGGTCGAAGAATTTCTCCCCTTCATTCTAACCAAAGATCCTTTGGAAACTTGCATGTCTCATTTCGACTTCTCAAACTTTGATATTGACCAATCAATCCAAGAAGTAAATTCCTTGCTTGACATTAATGTTGTCATGGATACTCCTCCTTGGAAAATTCCAAAAGAACCGCTTCTCAACTTTCTTCTACTCCTCCGGTCCCTTCCTTGGAGTCTCCTCCACAACTTGAACTAAAGCCGCTCCCGGCTTACCTCAAGTATGTGTTTCTTGGTGCAAATCAAACTCTTCCAGTCATCATTGCTTCTGACCTTTTAAAGGATCAAGAAACTAGCCTTTTAGCGGTGCTACAAGAGCACAAAGAAGCTATTGGCTGGGCAGTGGCTGATTTGAAAGGAATCGACCCTTCTATTTGCATCCATCGCTTCCATATGAAGGAGGACGCTAAACCTTCTAGAGAGGTGTAGTGCCGGTTGAATCCCAACATGAAGGAAGTGGTCATGAAAGAAGTGATCAAGCTATTGGATGCAGGAATCGCTACCCTATCTCTGATAGCAAATGGGTGAGTCCCACTCAAGTTTTTCCTAAGAAATCCAGCCTCACCGTCGTTGAAAATTCCGCGAGAGAGCTCGTGCCACAACGCACCACCACTGGGTGGCGTGTGTGCATTGACTACCGAAAACTTAACTCTACCACTAGGAAGGATCATTTTCCACTCCCATTCATTGATCAAATCCTAGAGAGGTTAGCCGGCCAAAGCTTCTATTGTTTCCTTGATGGTTATTCCGGCTATAACCATGTGGCAATTGATCCGCAAGATCAAGAGAAGACCACATTCACATGCCCCTTCGGAACCTTTGCTTATAGATGCATGCCTTTTGGGCTATGCAATGCACCGGCCACGTTCCAAAGATGCATAATGTTCATATTTTCGGATATGGTTAAAAAATTCTTAGAGGTATTCATGGACGACTTCTCCATCTTTGGATCCTCCTTTGACTCGTGTCTCCAAAATCTATCTCTTGTACTTCAAAGGTGCAAGGAAACAAATCTCATTCTAAGTTGGGAGAAAAGTCACTTTATGGTCCAAGAAGGCATTGTTTTAGGACATGTCATTTCAAAAAGGGGAATTGAGGTTGACAAAGCCAAAGTGGAGTTAATCTCTAATCTCCCTCCTCCAAATTCGGTCCGTCATATCCATTCCTTCCTTGGACATGCCGGTTTCTATCGTCGCTTCATCAAAGATTTTAGCAAAATCTCTCGGCCCTTGTGTAATCTTCTTGCCAAGGACGTTCCATTCAATTTTGATGAAGCTTGTACGAAAGCTTTTGTGAAACTATGCACTCTTCTCTCATCCGCCCCAATCATGAAACCGCCTAATTGGTCTCTTCTATTTGAGATCATGTGTGATGCATCCGATTATGCATTAGGTGCGGTTTTGGGCCAACGTGTGCAAAAACTTCCATACGTCATCTATTATGCTAGCAAGACTCTCTCCGATGCTCAGTTAAATTACACCACCACTGAGAAAGAATTACTAGCTGTGGTGTATGCCTTGGATAAATTTCGTTCCTATCTTCTTGGATCCAAGGTTATTGTCTTCTCGGATCATGCCGCTCTTAGGCATTTGCTCGCTAAAAAAGAGACCAAACTCCATCTAATTCGATGGATACTACTTCAAGAGTTTGACATTGAAATCCGGGACAAAAAAGGGACCGACAATGTTGTCGCAGACCATCTCTCTCATTTACTCGTTGAAAAATCTTCTGAATTTGCTGTAGTCCGTGATTCCTTTCCGGATGAGTAACATTTTCAGATTTCCCATTCCAATCTCCCTTGGTATGTGGATATTGTCAACTATCTAGCGATAGGCAAAATTCCATCCAATTGGTCTAAACAAGAAAAAGACCGGTTCTTCTCCCAAGTTAAGCATTTCTTTTGGGGATCCGGAGTTGTTCAAATATTGCCCAGATCAAATCATCCGGAGATGCATTCCCGACAATGAAACCACAAGTGTCCTAAATTTCTGCCACTCTTGCTTGTGGGGGACACTTCAGTGCCAAAAAGATCGCCGACAAAGTCCTTCAAAGCGGATTTTATTGGCCATCCTTGTTTCGGGATGCATACAATTTCTATAAATCTTGTAAGCGATGTCAACAGCTCGGATCCATGTCCCGGCGGGACATGATGCCCCTCACTCCCATCTTAATCATAGAAATTTTTTATGTGTGGGGGATCGACTTCATGGGACCATTTCGATCTTCTTATGGCGATGAGTACATCCTTGTAGTGGTGGATTATGTTTTCAAATGGGTTGAAGCCGAAGCTACCAAAACCAGTGATCATAAAGTAGTGATCAACTTCATTCAGTCCAACATTTTTAGACGTTTTGGTACGCCCCGAGCAAACATTAGTGATGGTGGAACTCATTTTTGAAATCGTTACCTTAAATCCATCCTCTCCAAGTACTCCGTCCTTCACAAGGTTGTCACACCTTACCATCCTCAAACGAGTGGTCAAGTGGAAGTAACTAATCGGGAGATTAAGCACATCTTGGAAAAAATGGTTAGACCGGAATGCAAAGATTGGTCATTAAGACTAAATGATGCGTTCTGGCCTTACCGGACAGCTTATAAGACACCCATTGGCATGTCGCCATATCGACTTGTCTTTGGCAAGGCGTGTCATCTCCCCGTTGAACTAGAGCACCGTGCTTATTGGGCCATAAAAAGGCTCAACTTTGATCTCAAACAAGCTGGCTCTACTCGTAAATTGCAACTCAATGAACTTGAGGAACTTTGAAATAATGCGTAAGAAAGCGCCAAAATCTATAAGGCAAAGACTAAAGCTTTTCATGACAAGCACATTGTCAAAAAGTCTTTTGCCCCTAGACAAAAATTTTGGCTTCTCAATTCTAGATTAAGACTCTTTCCCGGTAAACTCTGTTCATGATGGGATGGTCCATATGTCATCACGTCGTCTTTCCTCGCGGTGCAGTCGAACTCCAAGATCCTACCAATGGATCTCTCTTCAAGGTTAATGGCCAACGGCTTAAGCCTTACATCGATGGCATAATCCCTTTTCGAAAAGTTAAGAAAGTCCTATTGACGGACCCAATCTACGAGGATTAGTGCGCCATGCAATGCCTGGTTCGTCTAGCTATTGACAATAAATTTAGCACTCATGGGAAGCAATTCTTCCAATTTCCAAGCTTCCCTCCTGCAAGTTGCCTTGGCTAAGAATTTTTCAGAAATTTGCTAAGTTTAATGCGACCTCTTACAGAATTGTCTCGAATTGCATTCCAAAAGTCACATGTGGTTTTCTTAGTCATTTTAAGGTCTCGATGCAATTTTCGGACATTTGCAAGGTCATTTCAACAATTTTCTTGACAAATCCAAAGATAACAGGAGATTCGAACCTCAAGTCTAGCATTGTTGAAAATGTGCTTCAATTCCTGTTTCGCAGGTTCTACAAGGTG
Organism: Cornus florida; assembly: GCF_030987335.1. NCBI lineage: Eukaryota > Viridiplantae > Streptophyta > Magnoliopsida > Cornales > Cornaceae > Cornus > Cornus florida. The sequence goes on along the minus strand of NW_026775577.1, from coordinate 79,889,419 downwards.
TCACGGAGCCTTAGACACTTAAATTTTCAAATCCAGTATTCTTCGGCCCTGGCCCGGCCTTTGTATGCCAAAGCTTAAGCTGCACAAGGCAGCTGCAGAGAGGCCCCATGGGGGCCCGCCAAATGAGGCAGTACCAAGCCAGCTTCCGCGGGGCCCCGCCATCCGTTCCGCGGGCGCCAGCCGCTCGTCTGCGGGCACCCGCCGCCTTCGCTGGTAGGGTTTTAAATGGGCTTTCAAGCCCATTTTTCCCTCTTTTATTCTCCCTTCAACCTTTCTCCCTCTCTACTCTCGCCCCCATCCATCTCAAACCCTCAAACCATCCCACTCTCTCTCCCAATTCCTCCCTAATCCTCTCATTCTTTCATCTCACCCATCATCATCTTCCAATCTCCATCCTCATCATCCATCATTCAAGCTTGAGGGGATTGAGTCCTACACTTTGGGTAAGTGCTTCTACCTTTCTTTTTCTTTAAATTTTTGCACTAAGGAGGATGGGATTCTTGTTCTGAGGGATTGGTGATTGTTGGGTTGTGATTGAATGTCCATTGCAGGTTAAAATTTTGGGGTTTTTGCATTTCTAACCTTATTATTGCTCTTTTCCCAATTCTGCTGCACACCAGGTGTTCGTAGAAATTCTCGAACCTGTTTTCTTCATTTCAATGGCTCCTAGGGTTATTTCCAAGCATGCTCGTTCATCTGAGGGCCCCTCTAATGCTCCTCCGACCCCAAATTAGTCTAAATGGCCAATTGAAACCGAAGCTTGATTCGACATTGCAAATACTTTCGAGAACAATTTAGAGACCGCATGGTCCGTCCATGAATTGAGGGCCCGTAGCCTCGCCTCTCTTTTCAAACCGCGCGCTCATTCTTGCTACCCGCGCGTGGTCCATCTGTTCTATGCCAACATTTTCCACTCATGTGAGGAACCCGACAAACTCAAAACCACCATTGATGGCTATGATTATGAATTCAACCTGGATGACCTTGCTATAGTTATGGATTGCCCCTTGGTTTCGTCGGTGGATGAGGCAGGCCTCGCCCTTTATGTTGAAGGTCCCCAATCAGCTTACCTTAGCGAACATTGTGGGAGAAATTTGTCATGCTCAATTCACCGGCAACAGAACCACAAGCACCAATAAATCTTTCTTACCATGCCGGCTGTGGTTTCTCGATTCGGTCTTGGCCAAGAACGTCCTACCCGTGCCAGGCCATTCCGAGCAAAAGGGGGATTTTCTGAAAATTCTCTACTATGCTGAAAAGGAGTGTTGGTTTTATGTCCTATAGCTTATTTGGGACCAATTGCTAAAAATCTACAATGAATTAATCTTGGTTCGATCGCGTACCACTACTACCTGGGCATTCCCATTTCCATACCTTATTACAAGGTTGCTCAAAAATGCAGGGTTCCGAGCTCCCCGTGGTGAGCAGAAAGAGAAAGATGTGTTGAACTTCAACCTTGGGGTATGGAAGTCTAGTACAGCTCAGCTTCAGACGTCCCGTCAGGCTCACATTAGTGACGAGTTGGATTGGGGTGCTCCGGACCCCCCTGTGGCTCCTGATGCCCCCGCTTCTCCAGCTGCCCTTTTTGTCCCGCCGCCGGATGTCATGACTCACGCTGACCATCTCGCCTTGGATGCTCGTCTTAATGCCTTTTCCTTGCGCTTTGATGCCATAAAGGGTGCCGTCCAGAAGACTCAGGAGCATCAATAGATTCTGCAAGCTATACTCCAGTCATTGATTGACCGTGCACCTGGCCCACCTGGTGCTTCTTCCTCTACTCCAATGGTGGAGTGATTTCTTGTTTTTCGTCTTATTTCCTTTTTCAGTAGTACTTTTTAGACTTATATTGGGCCACGTTTGGCATTTGCTTTTCAGTTTTTCTTTTACACTTATAACTGCATCACTTTTGCTACTTTACATGCCTTATAGTTTTTAGTCGAATAAATTGCAGTTATTTTCATTGAATTTCGATTCATATGATTCTTGCCTTGTATAGATATCTTTTGACAGGTTTTTGAAACCAAGTTTGGGGGCATGCTCCTGGAATTTCTGAGCTGGCCTATATTTGCACCGCCACTCCCATGCTCTCAACTTGGTACTATTATTCATTTTCCCCTTTATTCATTCTCTTTGCTTGTCCCTTGTCTTCTCACATTGGGGACAATGTGACATTCAAGTTTGGGGGTGCATGTGCATGCTATTACATTTTTGGTGCATGAGCATGTTATTGCAGTTTTGATATTTTTTTGCTCATTTTTTATGCTCGTAAGTTAATAAAATCATTTTTGGTGCATGAGCATGTTATTGCAGTTTTGATATTTTTTTGCTCATTTTTTATGCTCGTAAGTTAATAAAATCATTTTATTTAAAGGGAACTTTTTGAAGGTTGAAGCATGTGCTTAATACTTTGCGTATAGAAGCCAAAACAAATTTTTTTGAAAATAAAGAAAATTTTGAATTAAACATGTTGATTCATAATCGATTTGTATAAAAACTTCAATTAAATTTTTGTCGAATTTCATACTCTGTTATGCTTCACATTGCACATTTGCACACCAGAAACCTAATTGTGAGGTATGCAATCCAAATTGACCCTGATCAGGACTCAGTGATCTGAATTAATGACCCTAATGAATGGATATCTTTAGCATAAGTTAAAAAAAAAATCAATCACCAATCGAAGTTCGTAGCCTTTCCAACTTGAGTTATTAAGCCCTAGGAGTGTTTCTACATTTGGCACCCTAAAGCCATCTGGCATGGGAGTTGTTGACCTAACACTTGTTACATGGGTTGGTTAGAAAGCTTGAAGAACTTAGACATTGCACGGTTGTTCAAAAATAAATAAAGATGGTTCGTCGAAATTCGTTGCCTTTCCAATTCGAGTTATTAAGCCCTAGGAGTGTCTTTACACTTAGCACCCTAAAGCCATCTGGCTTGGGAGTTGTTGGCCCAACACTTGTTACATGGGTTAGTTAGAAAGCTTAATGAATTCTTGACATTGCACGACCATAGTAGGTGATCTTTTGAGTTGATCAATAAAATTGTCAATAAGTAACAAAAGTTATTCAGTTAATAAAGTTATGCCTTGGAGACCTCATTTAGAAGGAGATTTAAGGATGTGAAAATGTGTTCTTGAGATTGGAAAAAGAGGGTAAAAGCCACATATTAGGAAGCCGGCTCACTTTCACTGAAGTCAGAGTTCATGTTATTCAAGAGATGACAATTGAAGTGTTTATATAGACCTTAATGATTGATGCATTTAAGTTGAACTTGTTTTGTCATTTTGTGTTAAGGCTTCATGTATGCAAGGTAGTCTGCCTAATGTCTATCTTCAAAATTTTGTGTACCAAATCATAGTTGAGCTTCGTTGATATTTTTGTTTCATGATTGATGCATGTGTTAACATTTCATTGGTCGTCATTTGCATTAAGCTCTTTGTCTTGTTTTGCTAAGGGACTAGCAAAATGTAAGTTTGGGGGTGTGATAAGCGCCGAATATTATATATTCAAGCACCCTTTCTTGCATTAGTTAAGTCCATTATTAGAAGATAATGTACAATTTTAATTCCGTTGTGTATTTCTTTCTGATTCCAGATATTTTTCCCAAGAATGATCAAAGAAGCGGTTTTGACAACTTTCTGTTGAAATACGTGCGACGTGTCAGGACTCATCTTCGGGACCTAACCTCTTCAGTCGCCGTTTTTGTGAAGTTCGTGGCTTAGTGTTCATAGTGGAAGGGTGTCTTAGCTCCAGCCTGAAGAAGCTAGCATAAAAATTAAGCTTGGAAGAAGTGCAGCTGCAAGGCCCTGCGGGTGCCCGCCGCGCCACCGCAGGCTCCCGCCAATCCCCCACACTCTCTGCCAACTTCTATGGGCCCTTGATCAGTGCCCGCGGAAGCCCCCATGAGCCCTTGCGGGTGCCCGCCTTGCAATCGCGAGCTCCCGCCAAACACGCCAGTGCATTCTTCGATCTTGCGAGCTCCCGCCAGCGCCTCGCAGGCGCCCGCCGATCTGTAGTAGGCAGTTCAATTGCCCCTGAATTTCAGCATCTTGGTCCCTTTATCCTTCTTTTGTGTGGTCTAGCTTCATGCAGAGGGGGGAGATTGGGATTTTGGGTATGGGGAGTTGGTTTTGAGTGTATATAGAGAGTGGAAGCTCATTATTTTGGGGGATCTCATATTGTTGGTTAAGTTATAGAGAGAAAGAGTAACATTCTTGAAGGGTTGGAGTTCTAGCTTGTTGGAGGGCAAAAATGGAGTTCTTCTTCATCTCTTCCTCTCCCTTCATTGCTCCTATGGGTAACTAATCCCTATCTAGGGAGGTGATGAAGCCCTATTTTGTAAGTATTGCTATGTTTTGATTTATATTTGGGGTATAATGTATATATGTAACTTTTCCATGAACTAGAGCACTTCATATGATGTAATGAATCTCATTATCCATAAATGATCATTTTGAGTTAAATATCTTGTCTTAGATTATTTTTCTCTCATGATTATATTGCTACATTTTCATAGTGACAATGGAGATGAGTTCATGGAAGTGTTTTTATTAGCATGATATTTAGGAATTTTGATAATCTATTGCTTAGGGCTTTCCTTTGATAAATTCTTCTTGATTTCTATTTCATGTGCTCTTATTATGAGATTAAGGACTTGATGATCTATGGCTTGGTGATCATGTCTAAGGTTGCATCCTAGTTTAGATAACCAAAACATGTAAGCCTTGATACGTTATTCTTGTATCTTGTTTTCATATATTTCTTGAAGATAATGTATCAATGCTATGTTGTCACATTCCATGGTTATATATATATATTTCCCCAAGTAAATCATGTCCTAGCATGCTTATTGATGGGTAGTGGATTCACTTCCCTAGTCCCTTTTTAATCGTCTTTGCCTCTTTACTTCTTAGCATTACTTGTTTATGCACTTTTCAATTCATAATCTTAGTGACAATTCAACAAATCCTCTATAACCCCCTTTATCATTCTAAAAACGACTCTAGACACCTAAGTTGCCATAAACTAGCAGTCCCAGTGGTTCGACTTACCCGACCAATAGCCCTATTTTACAATAATTTGTGTTATTGCAAAGGTTGATGCATAATTGACAACCGATCACAACTCTACGGAGGATTGTTCTTTCTTTTTAAGTTGTTGGATTTCTTTATTTCAGTTTTTAGTGGGTTTTTATTAGGGGTCCACATAATGGATTCCCGAGTTGTAATCTAGATGAATTACTGGTATTAGAGGTTTTGGATTATTGGATTATTTCATTGGATTTATTAATAAAGGATTTTATTATTTAGTTTCTTTTCAGCTTCTTTATTTATTCTTATTTCTTTTTGTACTCAATGCTTATTTATTACTTAATTATTTGATATTTCCCTCGGGTTTGAGTTTGGGCCTGATCAACCCATGTCTCGGAGTCGAGGGTATCACATATCCCAACAATGGCATGTCATCCATATCCTGACAATGGCCTGTCATAGAATGAATCAAAACTTAATAGCCAACTCATCCACATAATACAATACAAAGACATATCCTGACAATGGCATAACATAAAACCACATCCTTACAATGGTTCTCAAATAATCCAACATATATATATCATGTTCAAAATTATAAAATACAGATATGCAATTGATTAAAATCATATCATAACGACACATAACATATAATTTTATGTTATTAAATCACATGAATGACTTATAATTTATTTGAGCTTCCTATATCATTTATCTCACATAAACTGATCCTTAAGCATGTTGATATATTATATTTATAGCTAATTAAGTATTCTCCAAACATATTCCATGCAACATTTAATCTCAATTGTTAAAACAAATTAAAAGATTAAATTCACCAATCATCAATAATTAAATTTAAATTGCCTAAATCGCTGTATTCATGCCTATTTAAATTAACATATCATCATCCCTAAGTTCCTATTTAGTATTCGGGACCTTAAATAATCAATTCGGGGTTAATTCAATCCTTTTAACCAAAATTCCCCATATGGTGCTCAAGCACACTCCCAAGTGTGCTTGAGCACTGTTTCCTACAAAAGTGTACTCGAGCACTGTAACTGTGTGCTCAAGCATTGTTTCGTGAAACAACCCAAAAACCCCAATTTTAAGCCATACTCTCCATTATTAAAGTTCTTAGAGCATGTTACTAAGTCCGATAAACACCCAAGCTCGAAAATACATCACTATAACATGTATAAATCCATTACAAATCAAATTTAAGCCATGAATTTACCAATTCATACAGCAAGAACAACTATAAACATAAACCTATAAAAACCTATGTTCTAGATCAATTTAAACATAGATTCAGATTTTAATAGTTCTTCAAACATTCCTAAAGTAATACTAGAGACATATAGATCACAAATCTAAGGAATAAGTGTAGAACAGAAAACTTGTCTTAAACTTTTGGATCGAAAGTTAAACTCCTTTTTTCTTGTTCTTTTTCTCTAATGGTCCTTCTTCTTTTTCTCTCTCTCTCTTTCTCTTTCTCTTTGTAACGACCCTAGTTTTTAGGCTAGTGCGTCCTGTGATGAACCGAAAGTTGACCCGGTAATGGGTCCGAAATGCGGAAGCAAAACCAAAAACAAGGTCTTTAGAGATATCAATTATCCCTAAGACACCCAAGTGACTTTCCATGAAGCCATGAAACTTAAAGAGAACATAAGATGAAACAAAGGTCAAAACGGGTAAAATCTATTAACCAAGGGGCAAAATGGTCAAATGAGGTCCACACAACTTAAACTAATCATTTTACAACATTCCAAGAGGTTCTAAGAACTTTGGCCAAGAATCCCACAAAACGCCCATTTCTGGTTTAAGCGAAAACTAACACTATCTCAGTAAAACATGAATAACTCCGACTGTGATTTGAATCTGAAAATGGCATTGGTACCATTCGAAATCTGACTCAAAATCCTTGAATTTAGGCTCAAGAATCACCCTATTTGGATTAGAAATGAAGAAGATATGACCGTTTGAAGTCGAAACAATAATGCTGAAACAAAACTGAAGAGACAGCTGAGTGTGTGCTATTTAGGTCGACCGAAATGGCAGTTTGGTCTACCAAAATGAACAAAAAAATTTCCCAAAAGCTGATTTTGAGGGAAGGTCACTACGGTAGGCCGAAATAAAGCATCGGTCGACTGAAATGAACCCAAATAGTGATTTTGGCTACTAAAATGTGTGTTTTACTGTGCAATTCAATTGAACAAAGAACCCGTCGACCGAAATGAGCCACCGGTCTACCGAAACAAGTCAAAAATTTGAAAATCAGGCCTATTATGTACCAAGGCTGAAAAGAGTTCCTAAGTTTCATTTGCATCCCCCATAACATGATCAATTTGAATTATATGCAATTGTGTGATAATGTGAACATGCACGCAAGTGTAATATGGTATTTTAGACATGCTACAATGGCCAACAGCCTTATTACATAACATTTACTCCAAATCACATACCAAACCTCCAAAGTCGAAAAAATTACATTTTTAAACAAAATATGGCACCCAATGAGTACAAGTGCAAATATAAACATGCTTGGCCCTTGGCCTCATGTTATACATATCAAATGAAAGTCAAAAGGTGTGCTTAAGCACACATTACATATTTAGAATCAAATATACAAATTTTGACATATAAAGCTACAAAATGACATTTCATGCTAACATTTGCATGAAATGTAAACTTAAAAGTTACAAGTCATCCAAGGAGTGATGAGTACCATGAACCAAGTCTTCGTACCTGAAAAATGACCTTGGTAACTTTGGGGTGAGTGACATAAAGCTACTCATAGGAGATGAGCATGCATCGACCTATCATTTTACAATTATATTTCCTTAAGGTGAAACATATTAAAGGGGTTCATGCTCCCTAACGTCTATGTCAAAATGAGACTCAGGGAGCAGCCTAAGCTACCTAAGTATAAATCAACATGAATCATGATATATATATATATACATATATGAAACAAATCAATATTGGGATAATCCAAAGAACGCAGCAAGTTTATAAATTAACATGAATCACATTATCAATACAATTAAGTAAGGTTTGGAATAATCTATACAAAATGACAAGAAGGATGCTTGAATACAAGGATCACATTATCAATGCAATTAACTTGGTTGGAACATTCCAATTAACATGACAAGAATAATACTCGGATACAAGTTAACAAGAACAACATTATCAATGCAATTAACATAATTGGAACATTTCAATTAACACGACAAGAATAGTACATGAAATCAAGGACAAGGCATAATATCTATGCAATGAAACAAGGTTGGAATATTCCATAAAACACGAAAAGGTTCTTAAATCTTCAAGGAATAACAGTTGAAATTTAATGAGTGAAACCAAAGATAAAGCATAATATCTATGCAATTAACAAGATTGGAGCATTCCACATAACACGACAAGTTTTAAATCTTCAAGGAATAGCAACTTGAAATTTAAAGAGTAAAATCAACCAATGTGGATACTCGGATATCACCCGGATTAAAACCGTACTCTTGGGATCACTTTAGGGCTACTAACCCATGGGTACCTTCCCCTAGTGCGCACTATAATGTAGGAAGGTCTCTATCTCCCGTACTAGAACCAAGTCCTAGCTATGTCAAATCTTGATTGATATCCCGAGTTCCAAAATCCACAAGTTGTGCAAATCAAGATAGTATCAAGATACAAGTAATGCATTAACCACGTTTCATGCACAACCAAGATTTTGGAAACACACAAGTCATGCCCTAAATTCTCAACTATGATGGCATGTGAAATGTCAAAAGATCATGGTATGCATCTACATAGACTACAAACTAGGATTTAAACCACAAGGAATCCATTGATGTAAATATACCATAAGTATAAGATTAATAATTTAATTATTTACTAAACAATACATGGATAATTAAATCATTCTAAGACAATTGTGCTAGTTCATTAAGCACACTAATGAAGTCAAGTTACAAGAAGTCTTGATACATGATAAAAAGCTAAAAGCCCCATGAAATACAAGTTATAACCATGTGAATTAAGTTCCATACAAAGAGAATAATTAAATATAAGTTTCAAAACTTATCCGATTATTCTTAATTTGATACACGTGAAGGAACTTGTCAAAAAAATCATAAATACCAAGTTAGAAACTTAATCAAGTTCATGGAACCATCAAATAGGTTTTAACTAAATTTTTTAATTAAAATCTCTAGATTTTAAAACTCATCCAAATGCTCTCAAATTAAAGTATGTTATAAAACATGCCAAGACTTGATTTAATAGCCTAATACAAGTGATTTCCATGCAAGCTACAACCATGATAATTAAACTTTCATACAAGAAAAATAATAAATAAAAGGTTTCAAAAGCTAATCAAATATTCCCGATTTAATATATGTGAAAGTATATGACATGCACATCAATAGTATCAAGTCAGAAATCCAATAGAGTGAATAGTACACTAAGAATAAATTAATTAATCAAATTAATAATTATCTCTAGATTTTAAAACATCTTCGAATCCTCCCAAATGCACATATGTTAAAGAGCATGCTAGGGCCTAATATAATATGACATTACATAATGATTTTAAGCTAGATAAGACCACATGAATTAAACTTTCATTCAAGAAAAATATTAAATAAAAATTTCAATACTTGTCCAAAAGCTCTCAATTTAATACATGTCAATGAACATATCAAGGTGTAATATAATATCATGCCATATGTTTAAACCAAGCTATAACCAATCAGGAAAATCAAATCTCATACAAGAAAAATAAATAATAAAATTCCTAGATTTGATACAAAGACATGTAAATGAGTTGTATAAGCACAAATAGCATGCAATATATCAAGAATATAAACTATAACACCCCCTACCTCAATTTGAGATGAAAATCTTAAATCCTCACTGAAAGAAAAATACTCTGAATTTGACGATACTCCTGGGTTATATCGGGGACAATGAGAGAAACAACTTTAACCTTTGAGGTACCATGAAAATCCAAACCTGAACTTGAAACCCGAACTCAAAAATGGTTAGAAATGTATTCTAATAAGGAAGAAACATAGAGCACAACGAGGCCTACGATAAATGTTAAGGCGGAAGACAAAATACAAAGGAAATCAAGTGGAGAAGAAGAAATAGTGGTGGCAGCCCCTTGGGCTTCCATAGCTACCGGCCAAAGAGAAGAAGAAGATGATGAAAAAGTGATTTTTCACTTTAAGACATTATATTTATAGTAAAACCCTAAAAGTGCCCGAAAGAGCCCCGCTGGGTCTGGAAAAGTGGAATTTAAGCAGACATGCTCAAACGGAGAAACTCCATGAACGAAAAAAGAACCGAGATGAGAAAATATGAACAACGAAAGAAATGGCGTCAAAAACTGAGTCCCGATTAGAGAGATATGCCCCGAACAAGTTCAACGGCAACCGGGGTAAGAAATCCCTAAACTGGGGAAAGAAATCCCTAAAACTGGGGAAAGAAATCCCTAAAACTGGGGAAAATGTCCGGGAGGAAATTTTAAGAGTTTATGACTCAACGAAAAGTGAAAATGAATCCCGTACGAGGATCCAGACTCAAAATGAGGTATTTTTGCAATAACTTTCATTAATTACACAATGGCCCCTCCAAAAAGAGCTAACTGCACTAATGACCTAGAATGAAAATATCTTCTAAAAATATTTTCTTAAAAACCCTTGAAATAAAATATCTTCAAAAGATATTTATGAAAAGCACCCCAAGAAAGAAAATATTTCTGAAGGACTTTGCATCCATACCCTTGTGGACACTAAGAGCAACCAGAATACTTTTTTACAAAAGTAAAGACACGTATTTTGTGGAAACTGATAAGCGTTGAATATATGCATATTCGAGCCCCTAAATACGTATATGTTAAGGCCTTAAGAGATACTTCTATCTGTAATTTGACTAATTTATGATTAATGTGTGTTTGTAGGTACTTTCCCAAATAAATGGTAAAAACCAAGACTTTATGGTGATATCAAAACTTACAGAGTCATTATCAGTCATTCAGAGCAAGCCGAGAGCTTAAATGGTGAAGTTTGAAGCAATTCAAGCCTTAGAGCTCGAGCCTAAGTGTTGAGGCTTGAGCATCACAACAAAGAAGAGAAGAAAAGTCAACAAGGTCAAATGCTCGAGCCTTGTACCTTGATGCTTGAGCCTTAACCAAGGGTACTCGAGCATTGACCCTCAAGCTCGAGCATAAGGGGTCGGAAATAAAAGAGTTGATTTAATTGAAAGGCTATGCTCCCAAGACTCGTGCCTTAGCTCTAGGATTGAACATCATCCACTAAAGATCGAGCATCATTCACTGATGCTCGAGCCTTGAGCCCCAAATGCTCGAGCATGGTACCTAGTGCTCGAGCCCATGAAGCTTGGATCGAGCAATGTTAAAAGAGTTCAATCCCAAAAATATTCTAAGTGTTGAAGAAAAAGATGCTTCAGAAAATAGTTGAAGAAAATTAGCTAAGTGTCAGAGAAAGGATCGAGCACCATTTGTTGAAGCTCGAGCATCCATCTAGAGAAGCTCGAGCATTGTTCCCGATGCTCAAGTTAAAGGTCGAGCCTCTGTTCCTGAAGCTCGAGCATTCTATGACATGTTAAATTAAAATTGTGGGATTGCTCTCTTTATCAGCCATATCTCATCCCAGTTGGGCCAGAAAACCTAAAAGCCCACCAAATATTTATTTTCTTCTATAAAAGAAGGCGTAAGCCTTGATAGAAGGGGTCCAAATTTTCAATCTCTTTTGACGGTGTTATTCAAAAGGCTGAAGGTGCGGTGACTTTTAGGGTTCCTATAACTTTAGAAGTGAAGATCATGAGAAGAGAAGTGTCGTTCGTGATAATGGAGATGAACTCAACACAGATGATATCCATCCTAGTCATGAGTAGCTAATTCCTCTCTTAGGCCAATGTTGTAACCCAACCTAATATTATGGTTTGATTATTTTAACTCTGGGATTATTTTTAATATATGATTATTTTCTTCATTATATGACTATGAGCACTTGAGACAACTCAAGTGGTTTTCATGCTTTAATAGATTATAAACTGTTATTCCTTTGTCTTAGATGTAATAGTTTATTCTCTATTCCCAACCTATCTTGTTATGCGATATCTGGCGGAGCCCTGCCGGACACGAGAATAGAGGTCATATAATGGTACTTTCATATTTTTTTACAAAATAATGTTTTCATAATCTATGCTTAGGAAAGGTGGTTCATTCGTAAAGTACTTAAAGTAGGTAGAGTATGTAGGCAGATAATCCACGCTAACCACAGATAGGTTATAGTTAGCTAATCTCATAAAACATCTTTCTTTAAAACCCGAATTGAACGAATGTTATTGAGTTCAATTCTTTTGAAAAATATCATTGTTAAATTCCCAGAGTTAGTATAATTAACTATAATATGATGGTTGTGGTGAAATCAAAGCCTTAAGACCTTTTCTCTCTGATCATTTAAATTAGTTTAATTCGCTTTAGTTAGATATTTTGTTATAATTTTAGTTTGTTAAATTGTGACAACCAACAAACTTTCCAACCAAGTTACCTATAAATCATAAAATGAAATTAAAGACTAATGCAAATCTCATCTCTCTGTGGGTTCGACATCCTCTTTACATAGAGCTATCCTACATGATATCGTTCTATTACAAGTGGTTAATTTATTATTGCGAGATCATAAAACACGAACAGAAACCACTTAGGATGAAGGTACGGGAAGTTAAAAACCAACTCCGAGTATGAAAAGTGAGGTTGTGCCAAAAAGTGACAAATGGGGAAAAGACAAAATAGGGAAAAGGACGAAAAGTGAATAGTGCCCAAAAAGTAAAAATGTGGAAATGAATCGGTACAAAAGAATCTCGGAAACCATTCCAAAGCACTCGAGATGACACCCGGTGACGAGAAACAGAACTCGAAAAAGAAAATTAAACAAAAAAAATTTATCCGTAAAATTTGAGAAAAAGGAAAGGAGGGAAAATAACTGGATCATTACACTCCTTCTCTCTTTACTTTCTCTTTTTCTCTTTCTAGATCTACTCTAAATGTATATATATAGATAAATATATGCTACATATATCCTAGACCTAACATACATTTGACAATCAAACTTGGTAACTAATTTAATAAATCATTATTTTTAATGAAAATAATATAGATATATATACACACCTCATTATATATATATGTAACTACTAATCCCCATGGATCACTATCCAACCCATTTAGGATCCCACTCAAATAGTCCAAGACCCATCTAGTTGGTCCATGGGCTATAACCCAAATCCTTAAAAAAATAAAAATAAAAATAAAAATAAACAAATCATTTAACTAACAACATTAAACATTTAAAAACAATTCGATCACACAAACATATCACATGGAATCAAATAAAAATGCACATACAATTAGCCAACATAAATTAATTTAATTAATTCAAATAAAATAATTAATCAATTAAACACACAATTAAACATAAAAGCAAGTAAACAAATAGCCACATAAATAAATTCCAGAAAATTATAGGGATATTACACTAATATCATGCTAGTACTAAGAGTTTTTAACATCTTAACAATTTAAGGTACATAAGCATCCATGTAAGGTCATTAAACTAAGAGATGTTACCTAGACAACTCAAGCAAGTCCCAAACATGAGATATAACAATTTACAAGCATGAAGATTATATAAGGACAACAATTTGTAATTTCTCAAGGAAGCTATAATAAAGCATATCACTTTAATACTTGAACAATGAACTTGTAAGCTATATAATCATGCTTTGAACATCATGAGAGCCTAAGTTAAGAAGTAAAATAAACAAATATCTCAATAACTCACATAACACAAGCATACCATATGAAATCCTCCAAAAAAAAAAAAAAAAAAAAAAAAAAAAAAAAAAAAAAGGGAAATAACTAGGTTACAATTATACTACACCGCCTCACTCTATGTGATACCCCTCGACTCCGAGACATGGGTTGATCAGGCTTAAGCCCAAACCCGAGGGAATATCAAGCAATTAATACTTAATTGAACACAGAATACAAAAGAATATAATGAAAAGATAAAAAGCTGAAAGAATTCTAAATTAAAAATCCTCAAAAAAAATATAATTAAAATTTAATAATCCAAAACCTTCATAAATATCGTCTAATAAATTAAACAACTCGGGAATCCATCTCTAGTGGACCCCTAATACAAATCCCAAACTGAAATGTAAATCACTAAGATAAAATCCAAAAGTAAAACTGAAATAAAAGAAGCAGTCCTACATAATCGGAAGAATAAGTGAATGTCTCTGCTCAGCTCAATCAAGTTCTAAGGCTGGAACCACCTCATACCTGAAAAATAAGAGTGGGTCAGGCCCACACGCAAGTTCTATACTACTACAATCTAAACAAAGACTCGATACACATGTACATCCTAAACAATTCAACAATAACTATATAGTCCGTATACATATATATATATATATATATATATATATATATATATATATATCCACACTACAGGACTCTCACTGGACTACAGGCCGGTCTCAACCTGACTAGTAGGCAACATGCCAAACGCACTTGAAGTGGGCATGAGTACCTAGACCTAACAGGGTATACCTCCTACCATCATAGCCAGTTATGCATCCCAATGCATATATGATCCCTAACCGTCGATCCTGAGACTCAAGCTCATATCGAGGTACCATAATTATATATTTAAAATCCTATCTTATCCATCCATAAGAAATCTAGTTAGTCATTCAACTTGTTCAACTGATCTGACTTAAATATAAGTAGGATTTTATTTTATAATCCATTCCCATATTCCAGAATAGGTAGGACTTAGCATTTGAGCTAATCCATCCCAAATATGCCATCATCTCATACCGGTGCATATAATCCACACATCCAGTAATTGATAAAACAGATAATAAATGTAAATATCAACTAATCCATAATAAGCATAATAGAAATATATGAACTAACATACTTATTTGATACTACTCCACAGAATCCAATACTTGACAATACAAACAGTATATGTAAATATCAATTTATCCCCAGAATCCATATAATTGATAGAACATAAATAAATGTATACATCAATTAATTCCATGCAAGCATAATAAACATAGGAAAACTATCATGCTTATATTACCAAACCAACAATTGATGCAATAAATGCTAAATTTTAATCATCAATTAATTCTTAACAAGCATAATAAAAATATAGATTTTAACATGCTTATTTTATACCATTGATACATGATTAGAATTGGATAATCATTCACAGAAAATTGCTAGAACAACATAAGCAATTTAAACCACTCACATCTACTAATAGTTTGCAAGTTTGTTAAGAACTATTTACTGTTCAACCTATAAACCCTAAGTGGTTTATTATCCATCCCCACACCCTCTAGAGTTTTAATATAACCTCAAACCTCATCTAATTTCCCATGTACAGTCCCTGAATACTCCAGAAAGGTCAAAAACCAAAGCCAGAACCGAAAATACGCCGAAAATCAACAAAAAAGGGGGAAGAGCCGCCTCCCCCACAAGGGGAGCCTCCTCCCCCTTAAGTGGAGCCAGCTCCACACCATGTGGAGCTACCTCCACACTCAGTGGAACCGGCTCCCCCTTGCTCTTTGCCCAGGTAACCTACTCTGCTTGTTTCCGTCACCTGTTTCACCTCCGGTGACTTCCATTCCTTATGTCCTCCATTGTTAAGGTTCTTACTGGTTAATACTAAGTCCCAGTATGTTCCAGAATTATTTAAATTCATTATTCATTAATCAACATCAATTAGAAAAAGAATTATGCATGGCAGTTTAAAATCATGCAAAATACCAATTCATGAACATATACTGTTTTTAATCGAATAACATGCAGACCAGATTAATTTAACTTTTATTTCTTCTTGGAATTGTATTAGGCATGTAAAGAACACGGGTTAAAGGGAGAGAGATAGTTATAAAACTTGCCTGTGAGATTTCGGTTCAAAATCTCAGTGTCGTTTTCCTACGTTTTCTGGCGATTCTTCACTGTTCTAACTCCTTTGTTGGCCTTGGTTCAACCCACGAGCAACACTCCTTCGTTCTTTCCTTGATTTAGCCTTAGTCTCAGCCAAACCCTAGCGTTCACTCTCTGTTTTTCTCAGACTTCTCTATACGTGAATAGGATTTGCTTCCCTTGGCAGACGTATACTGTTATATTTATAGGCTTCACTTAAAATAACCTAATTCCACCTATAGTATGAGACGAAAACCTAAACTAAATATGCAACTAGTCTGCTAACCAGTCAAACATATAAAACCCTAGAATAATAATAAACAAGAAAACCAATAATTTAATTAATTCATTAATCCACATAAGCATATAATAAAGCAAACAAATAATCTAAAACAAATAATTTAATTAAATAAAAATAATTAAACAAATTAGTCAATTAAATATATATCTAAAAATAATTAACTAAATAGGCAAATAAATAAATAATCAAATAAAATGAACTAAAACAATAATTAAAAATGCCAAGACTATCCCTTTAAAATTAGGGGTATTACACTCTAGGAAAGCTACCTAGAGAATCCAAGAGAAAGTGTCCAAAGCCAAATCCAAGATGAGGGTAATGTTGCAAATAGAGTCCCCAAGCTTTCTTCCTTCAATGGTGTTGTCAAAAGATGAGAGGAAGGTGGAGGAATATAAGGTCTAAGATGTGGCTTCCATGGAGGTGGAGAGAGAAAGCAAGGAAAAAAATGAAGTTTGGAGGAAAAAGTGTATATGTAATGATATATAATGTAAGACACCAACCCTAACACAACCTCTCTCACTTACACCAACATCTAAGCCCTCTAATTTTCACAATCCTAGCATCCCACATGTCTCCAACTATATTCCAACAGATGGCCTAATAAAAAAATAACACAGATCCTGTGACGACCCTGGTTTTTCAAGCCAGTGCGTCCTATGATGAACCGAAGATTGACCAGATAGCAGATTCAGATGTGGAAGCAAGAAAGAAAACAATGGCCTCCCAAGGCACAACACACCTCTAAGACACATTGATGACCTTCCATAAGGTCATGGAACTCAAAAGAATCAAATGCGGAAGCTAAGATTAAAAAATAATAGTAACAATTAAGCCCCTAAGGGCAAAATAGTCATTTCTGAAACTGTGGATTCGAGTGCCATCGAGCACACCACTGGAAAGACAACAAAAAACTAATTAAGATGGACTCAAGAATTGCATGATTCAGAGTCCGGACGAGGAGAAACTGCAAGACGAAGAAAAATGAGCACCTAAGGCTAAAAGGGTAAACTGGTAATTATTCAGGAAGATTCGGGTGCAACTGAGCACACCATTGGAAAGACAGCAAAAAATTAGCCAAGTTCAAAAAAAAGTTCACTCGATTTGGAGTCTGGACGAGGGAGAAACGAGGGTTTGAAGTTGAGATGTCGCGGCGGCCCGACGAAGGCCTTGGCAGCCCCATGCGCGCACCCACCGGCGCCCCATGCTGCGCCCAATGGCATGCACATGCTGACAGCAAGGGTCCAAAGCAGATTTTCCAGAATTGAGGCTTGAAATGAAGGCTAAAACAAATTTTTCTGGAAAAATACGAAGAAGAAACCCCCCCTAAAATCGAGTTTTCTACCTCACTATGAGAAAGGAAACGAAAAAAACACACTAAGAAATCCCCAAAATGCCCTTAGATCAGAAGAGGTCAAGAGGGTAAAAAGCTGCTACAGGATCTGTCCGCAACTAAGAGCAAAAACAGGCCATCAAACGAATTTTTCTGGAAAAACAAGAAAAAGAAACTGCTCCCAAAATCAAATTTTCTACCCGGTAAAGCGAAAAAAAAAAAAAAAAAAAAAAAAAAAAAAAAAAAAAAAAAAAACTGTGAAATGGCCAAAATACCCCTAAATCAGTAGAGGCTTAAAAACTCAAAAGTAAATCCATAGAGTACTCATTTTGCAAAACATGACTCTAAACATGAAAACAATCATGCACACAAATGTAACTTACCTAATAGGACGTGCTACAATGGTCCACGGCTTAAAAATACTACCGATGCAAAATTCGACCCCCCGACGGCCAAAAAGGTGAAAATGAACGAGAAATGGGAAATTTAAAAACAAAAATTAACAAATGATTTCAAATTACCGTTTGGCCCTTGGCCACACTTCATACATGATTAATGAGACCCTATGGAAGAAAAAAAAAAAATGGAATTCCCACACCCGATGCAAACATAGTGAAGCAAAGACTTGTCATTTTTCAATATTTTCATAATATTTCATGAAGTTGAAAGTTACAAAGAATACAAACTAGATACTATTGGCCTATGACCTTATCTTATACATGTCAAATACATTGTAAAGAGTGTACTCATGTACACATTACATGTATGGAATCAAAAAATACAAGTTTTGATGTATAAGGCTACAAAATGATATTTCATACTAACATTTGCATGACATGTAAACTTAAAAGCTACAAGTCATCCAAGGAATGATGAGCCTCACGAACCAAGTCTTCATACCTGAAACAAATCCCCAATAACTTCGAGGTGAGTAGCATAAAGCTACTCATAGGAAATAAGCATGCATCGACCTAGCATTTTACAAGGTTATTACATTTACATGAAGCAATTCATGGATCATGCTACCTAACGTCTATGTCATAAGTGAGACTCAGAGATCATCCTAAGCTACTCATGCAATTGAAATGAACAACGGCATACAAGTATACATACTCAGGTATACAAAATGATGTTAAAACACGATATACAACATATAAGCATACATTTTCAAGTATACTAAACCATATTAAGACAAGTCATGCAATGTCTAAGTATATTCACACAAGTGTACATTTCATGTGGAATCTCGTATATCAAGTACACAACATAAGTATACTAAATGCTATTTAAACTCATCGAACAAGTATACAAATTCAAGTATACTAAACAAGATTCAAATACCCAAAGCAAGTATCAATTCTCAAGCTACAAGTAATCCATGATTAACAACTTGAAATTAAACGCAAAATCAAATAGTGGAAAGACTAGCACATGCGGTCGCTAGACTAAGTAAGTATTTTCAGGTAATTACGACCCACAAGGTACCACCTAGTGCGCACTTATGACTTAGAGGACACCTGTCCACGTACTAGAGCCAAACCCTAGCCATCACATAAATTATGTCCTCACAAGCTTTCTAAAATCAATAAGTTCAAAACTTATACAAAATTAAATGCAAGTTACCACATTCCATGCACAAGAAAGGTTGAATCTATACAAACCATGTCCTAGAATTCAAGTCTATATAGCATATGACATGTCATATCCTCAATATACAATTTATACACAAAGTAAGAATATTTTACAATAATTGAACCAAATTACCATCCTAAGCCACAAGTACTAAATAAGTTACAATTTAGTAACTAACTTTCAAGGTAAACAATTGTAATATTCTAACAAGTTATATACCTACACAAGATATATTTAAACAAGTCATGCAAGAAAATGATATCATATATCATGCTAAGTCCAATTCCTTGATTTAAACATAGAAATAATTTCAAAGACATAGTTAAATCCATGGAACAAGTAGATAGAATTTAATTAACTAAAATAATTAAATTCTCTAGATTTCAAATCAATCCCAAATAATTTCAAATTAATATATGTTAAGAGACATAGCATAGTCTTCACATATATCACATCAAATACCGAATCAAGGGATTAAAACACTTAAAATAAAATTAATTAATCTTCTCTAGATTTCTAAATAACTACAAATGTCCTCAATTTTACAAAGGTTGAAGAATGTAACGACCCGGTCATTTTCCTTCCTTTCCTTTTTCCTGAAATTTTACGAATGAATTTTTTTCGTTTAATTTTCTTTTCTGAGCTCTGTTTCGTGTCGCTTAGTGTCATCTCGAGTGATCGGAATTGGTTTCTGAGACTCTTTCATGTGAATTGACAACTTTCTTTGAGAACCGAGTCATTTTCGCATTTTCACTTTTCGGACACTATGCCCCTTTCGTCCTTTTCCCTGTTTCGTCCTTTTTCTTATTCTGTCTTTTCCCCATTTGTCACATTGTTAGCACAACCTCACTTCTCATGCTCGAAGTTGGTTTTTGACTTCACGTGCCTTCATCTTGAGTGGTTTTTTCGAAATACGTATCTTTACTTTTGCAAGAAAGTACTCTAGTTGTTCCCAGTGTCCATAGGGGCATGGATGTACAATTCTTCAAAATCTTTTTCATTTCTTGGGGTATTTTTCATAAATATCTTTTCAAGATATTTTATTTTAAGGGTATCTAAGAAAATATCTTTTGGAAGATATTTTCATTCTGGGGCAGTTTCGCAGTTAACCCTTTTTATAGGGGCCATTGTGCAATTAACGAAAGTTATCGCAAAATATCTCACCTGGGGCCTAGATCCACGTACAGATTCATTTTCACTTTTTGTTGACTCATAAATTCATAGAATTTCCGTTCTGGTCATTTTTCTCCAGTTTCAGAGTTTCTGGACCCGGTTGCCCCCGAACTTGTTCGAGGCATAACTTTCTGCTCGGGACTCGATTTCCAATGCCGTTTCTTCCTTTGTTCATATTTTCTCATTTTGAATCTTTTTTGTTAATGGAGTTTTGCCGTTTGAGAGCGTTTGCTCAAAATCCACTTTTCCGGACCCGGCAAGGCCCGTTCGGGGCAATTTTTGAGATTTCTATAAAAGGGGGATGAGATATTTCATTTTTCATCTTCCCCACTCCTCTTGCAAGACCTGAAGCAGCCATGGATGTCCATGGATCTTCCACCTTCTCTCTCCTCCGTTGATTTACTTTTCCAAAGTGAAAAGTCTTCGGCTTTCACGTTTTTTGTTTCCCTCGACGTGTTCTACCATTCCCCCTTATTAGAATTCATTTTTGACCATTTATTGAGTTTGGGTTTGAGGTCAAGTTATGATTTTCATGGGGCTTCTTTCGGATTCATGTAGATCGTGTTGTCCCCGACAAAACCCTTCGGTTTCGGCGGGTTTAGAACACTTTTTTTTTGCTGTGGGCCTTTGAGGTTTTCATCTCAAATTGAGGTAGGGAGTGTTATAATTTACTTTCTTGCTCTATTACATGCTTGTGATGCTTATTCAACTCAATTTCATGCTTGGATATTAAATCTAGAATTTATTATTATTTATTTTCTGGTATGAAATTTAATTTTCCCAATGAGTTATAGCATGTTTTAAACTTGTGGCTTGACATTATATTACACATTGATGTGTTAATTAACATATATTAAAATTGGAGCATTTGGATAAGAAATGAAGATTTTATTTAATATTTATCTTGAATAAAATATTAATTTTTGTGGCCTTAACTAGCTTGAAATCAATGTGTGATAGCATATTATATTTGACTTTAGCATGCTCTTCAACATAGTTGAATTTGAAAGTAATTGGAGGTGTTTTGAAAATTAGTAATTATTAATTAATTTGCCCCAAGTGCACTATTCACTCCATTTGAATTCCGACTTGATATTCTTGATCTACATGCCATATAGCTTCACATATATTTGATTTAGAATATTCGGTGAAGTTTTGAAACCTTTCATTTAATTAATTTCCTTGTTTAAGATTTAATCCTCATGGTGATATACAACTTGGAATTGAATTGTGGCATGCTAGAAAATTAGGCTTTGGTATGGTTGTTCACAAATATTAAATTGGGATTAATTGCATGAGAATTGCAACTTTTATTTTATATTTGACTTTAGTGAAATTTTCACTTACATAGGTGTAACTTGCATGAAATAAGCTTGTAATGTGATATTACATTAGTCCTTGGCATGTTCTCTAAGATATGTTAAATTGAGAGCTTTTGGTTACATTAGTCCTTGGCATGTTCTCAATATACAATTTATACACAAAGTAAGAATATTTTACAACAATTGAACCAAATTACCATCCTAAGCCACAAGTACTAAATAAGTTACAATTTAGTAACTAGCTTTCAAGGTAAACAATTGTAATATTCTAACAAGTTATATACCTACACAAGATATATTTAAACAAGTCATGCAAGAAAATGATATCATATATCATGCTAAGTCCAATTCCTTGATTTAAGCATAGAAATAATTTCAAAGACATAGTTAAATCCATGGAACAAGTAGATAGAATTTAATTAACTAAAATAATTAAATTCTCCAGATTTCAAATCAATCCCAAATAATTTCAAATTAATATATGTTAAGAGACATAGCATAGTCTTCACATATATCACATCAAATACCGAATCAATGGATTAAAACACTTAAAATAAAATTAATTAAGCTTATTAATTAATCTTCTCTAGATTTCCAAATAACTACAAATGTCCTCAATTTTACAAAGGTTGAAGAATGTAACGACCCGGTCATTTGCCTTCCTTTCCTTTTTCCTGAAATTTTACGAATGAATTTTTTTCATTTAATTTTCTCTTCTGAGCTCTGTTTCGTGTCGCTTAGTGTCATCTCGAGTGCTCGGAATTGGTTTCTGAGACTCTTTCATGTGAATTGACAACTTTCTTTGAGAACCGAGTCATTTTCGCATTTTCACTTTTCGGACACTATGCCCCTTTCGTCCTTTTCCCTGTTTCGTCCTTTTTCCTATTCTATCTTTTCCCCATTTGTCACATTGTTAGCACAACCTCACTTCTCATGCTCGGAGTTGGTTTTTGACTTCACGTGCCTTCATCTTGAGTGGTTTTCTCGAAATACGTATCTTTACTTTTGCAAGAAAGTACTCTGGTTGTTCCTAGTGTCCATAGGGGCATGGATGTACAATTCTTCAAAATCTTTTTCATTTCTTGGGGTATTTTTCATAGATATCTTTTGAATATATTTTATTTCAAGGGTATCTAAGAAAATATCTTTTGGAAGATATTTTCATTCTGGGGCAGTTTCGCAGTTAACCCTTTTTATAGGGGCCATTATGCAATTAACGAAAGTTATCGCAAAATATCTCACCTGGGGCCTAGATCCTCATACGGGATTCATTTTCACTTTTTGTTGACTCATAAATTCATAGAATTTCCGTTCTGGTCATTTTTCTCCAGTTTCAGAGTTTCTGGACTCGGTTGCTGCCGAACTTGTTCGAGGCATAACTTTCTGATTGGGACTCGGTTTCCAACGCCGTTTCTTCCTTTATTCATATTTTCTCATTTTGAATCTTTTTTGTTCATGGAGTTTTGCTGTTTGAGAGCGTTTGCTCAAAATCCACTTTTCCGGACCCGGCGAGGCCCGTTCGGGGCACTTTTTGAGATTTCTATAAAAGGGGGATGAGATATTTCATTTTTCATCTTCCCCACTCCTCTTGCACAACCTGAAGCAGCCATGGATGTCCATGGAGCTTCCACCTTCTCTCTCCTCCGTTGATTTACTTTTCCTAAGTGAAAAGTCTTCGGCTTTCACGTTTTTTGTTTCCCTCGACGTGTTCTACCATTCCCCCTTATTAGAATTCATTTCTGACCATTTATTGAGCTTGGGTTTGAGGTCAAGTTATGATTTTCATCGGGCTTCTTTCGGATTCATGTAGATCGTGTTGTCCCCGACAAAACCCTTCGGTTTCGGCGGGTTCAGAACACTTTTTTTTGTTGTGGGCCTTTGAGGTTTTCATCTCAAATTGAGGTAGGGAGTGTTATAATTTACTTTTTTGCTCTATTACATGCTTGTGATGCTTATTCAACTCAATTTCATGCTTGGATATTAAATCTAGAATTTTTTATTATTTATTTTCTAGTATGAAATTTAATTTTCCCAGTGAGTTATAGCATTGTTTTAAACTTGTGGCTTGAAATTATATTACACATTGATGTGTTGATTAACATATATTAAAATTGGAGCATTTGGATAAGAAATGAAGATTTTATTTAATATTTATCTTGAATAAAATATTAATTTATGTGACCTTAACTAGCTTGAAATCAATGTGTGATAGCATATTATATTTGACCTTAGCGTGCTCTTCAACATAGTTGAATATGAAGGTAATTGGAGGTGTTTTGAAAATTAGTAATTATTAATTAATTTGATTAATTAATTTGCCCCAAGTGCACTATTCACTCCATTTGAATTCTGACTTGATATTCTTGATCTACATGCCATATAGCTTTACATATATTTGATTTAGAATATTCGGTGAGGTTTTGAAACCTTTCATTTAATTAATTTCCTTGTTTAAGATTTAATCCTCATGGTGATATACAACTTGGAATTGAATTGTGGCATGCTAGAAAATTAGGCTTTGGTATGGTTGTTCACAAATATTAAATTGGGATTAATTGTATGAGAATTGCAACTTTTATTTTATATTTGACTTTAGTGAAAGTTTAACTTACATAGGTGTAACCTGCATGAAATAAGCTTGTAATGTGATATTACATTAGTCCTTGGCATGTTCTCTAAGATATGTTAAATTGAGAGCATTTGGTTAAGTTTGAAAATCTAGAGATTTTAATTAAAAGAATTAATAAAAATCTATTTTGTGGTCCCATTAGCTTAATTAAGATTTTAACTTGATATTTGTATTGACCATGACTTGTTTACTAATATATATAAATTTAGACCCTTTGAAGTTGCTTTAGAATCTTGGTAATTAAATTAGTATGATTTAATTAGAGTTCTACTTTGTTGTTCCAATAACCTAATTTAGTTTTAGAATGGATATAGGTGATGACCATGCCATATTCTTTAATATGTATTAATTTGAGGTTATTTAGAATTGAATTAGAATCTAGGAATTTAATTATTTTTACTTAATTAAATTCTATCTAATTGAGCCATGGATTTAATTGTGTTTAAAAGTCATTTCTATATCAAAATCCTAGATATGGACTTATTGTATATTCATTTGGTTATATTTTGAGCATTGGATAACATAGTTGCTATGTTTATACTCATGAGAATATGTTTTCCTTATTGAATATATTGTTGCCTTGTGTAATGATTTGCACATTTCGTATTTAACATCTTTCATGCATAGTGTGTAACGAATCGCACACTGAAGATTCGACATTCATCATATTATATTAGTTGTGGACTTAAAGCATGTATTGTATAGATTTCCAAATTTGGTTGTGCAAGGTAGATAGTTGATTATCTTGTATATACATGCTGATATATACATTGTTGCACAACTTGTTGATTTTGGAAACTTGGGGATGTCGTTGTTTGGCTACGGCTAGGACGTGGTTCTAGTACAGGGGATAGTCCCTCTATATAGTCTAGTGCGCACATAGGGAGGTTACCAATGGGCTAGTAACCCTAAAGTAACCACATTGTCGGTTTGATCTGGCGTAACGTCTAAGTATCCACTTTATTTGATTTCGCATTTCATTTCAAGTTGGTAACTAAATGATGTTATGACTTGTTGTTTCTTACTTGCTTTCTCGTTTTAAGTTTCAGGATGTTTACTTTGAGACACCATGCTTTACGCGTTGTATTAGAAGTTCTAATGTTGGTTAGATTGCATTAAAATTGTGATTTGTATTTTGATGTTCTAATGTAGTTTAGGAATGATCCTATAGATTCAATTGGAACATAGACGTTAGGTAGCATGACCCACTTTTGTTGTTTTCGTGCTTTAGATTTCAAGCTGATAGCTTTAAGAATTTGTATTTTGTTACCTTGTATAACATGCTTTTATGTGTCTAGATTGCATTGAAATTGTAATTTGTGTTTTGATTGTTCATCATGGCCTATAATGATTCCTTAGACTTATTTGGAACATAGACGTTAGGTGGCATGATCATTTTAGTTGTTTCTGTATTCTAGATTGCAAGTTGATACCTTTATGAACCTTTATCTTGTTGCCTTGTATAACGTGCTTCCATATTGTTTAAATTGCATAGATGATGTGATTTATGCTAGAAATGATCTAAGATAGCTTAGGATGATTCCTGAGTCTAATCTTTGACATAGACGTTAGGTGGCATGATCCATTTTGAACTATATCATGTTAGTCCTAAAAATCTCTAAAGAAATCGAGTCGATCCATGCTCATCCCCTACGAATAAACT
The DNA here is from genome assembly GCF_030987335.1 of Cornus florida. Taxonomy (NCBI): domain Eukaryota; kingdom Viridiplantae; phylum Streptophyta; class Magnoliopsida; order Cornales; family Cornaceae; genus Cornus; species Cornus florida. The sequence goes on along the minus strand of NW_026775577.1, from coordinate 79,863,299 downwards.
TGTTAGTCTTGTTTATTCACCCCGAAGTTACTGGGTGTTTTACAGGTGAAAAAGCTTTGTTGTGGGATACACAACACTCTTAGATAGGCTAGAAGTCTTGAAGTATTTTTGATGATATTAAATATGCACATGTTAGCATATCATGTTTACTTTTGTTTATTTTAATAAAACTTGTATTCTTTGATTCCATATATGTAAAGTGTGCATAAGCACACTCTTTTCATTATATTCAACATGTATAAGATGAGGCCGGAGGCCAACAACATGTAACTTGTATTCTATACACTTGTGCTTTCAAAGTTCATATGGAAATATTGAAAATTCATGTGTTGTTATGTCATAACTTTTGCATCGGGCGTGGGAATTCCATTCTGATTCTTTCATAGGGTCTCATAAATCATGTTTGAAATGTGGCCAAGGGCCAAACGGTAATTTGAAATCATTTGTCAATTTTGGTTTTCATGTTTTCCATTTCAAGTCCATTTGTGCCTTTTCGGCCGTTGGGGGGGTTGGATTTTGCATCAATGGTATTTTTAAGTCATAGACCATTGTAGCGCGTCCTAATAGGTAAGTTACATTTGCGTGCATTGTCGTTTCTGGGCAAATCTTCTCCTTTGGTGAAATGAGCCTCCTATGGACTCATTTTGAGGTTTTGTTGTACAATATGATCTAGGGGTATTCTAGACCTTTCACTTCAGTTTTATTTTCTTCTTTCAACATGGTCGATTAGAAAACGTGATTTTGGTATCAGATCATTTTGGTATCAGAAATCCATCGCAAAGTTCAGCATTCTGTTTTTTTTTTTTTTTTAGCAACTTTTTGGACCTCCATGACCAGATTTCATGGAGGGGAATTTCGGGCATTCTACATTGCATTTTTTTTTTAATTCTCTTGTGATTCACATAGAAAACTCAATTTTGAGGGGGGGTTTCTTCTTTATGTTTTTCCAGAAAAATTCATCTTCTTACCCGTTTTTTATCTCAGATATAGACAGATCCTGTAGCAGCTTTATGCCCTCTTGTCCAGTTCTAATCTAGGGGCATTTTGGGGATTTCACAGTGAGTTTTTTTCGATTCCGTTTGCTAAGTCGGGTAGAAAACTCGATTTTAGGGGGGGTTTCTTCTTCGTGTTTTTCCAGAAAAAGTCGTTTCAGACCTCGTTTCTGCTCTCAGTTTTGGCTGAATTTTTCTCTTTCCTAGCATGTCATGGTGCATGCCATTGGACGCCGAATGGGGCGCCGGCATGGGCGCCAGGCGCACATGGGGTATGCCATGGCCTTCGTTGGGCCGCCGCGACGTCACAACTTCAAACACTCGTTTCTCCTGTGTCTAGACTCCAAATCGAGTGAACTTTTTTTTGCAATTGACTAATTTTTTGCTGTTTTTCCAACGGTGTGCTCGGTTGCACCCGGATCTTCCTAGATAATTACCAATTTACCCTTTTAGCCTTAAGTGCTCGTTTTTGTTCGTCAGGCCATTTCTCCTTCGTACGGACTCCGAATCATGCGATTCTTGAGTCCATCCTGATTTATTTTTTGTTGTCTTTCCAGCGGTGTAATCGGTGGCACCCAAATCCACTTTTTAAAAAAATGACCATTTTACCCTTGAGGCTATTTTTGTCCGATTTTCGTGTAATTCGCTTCCGCTACTTTCTTTTGAGTTCCGTAACTTCACGGGAAGTCATGGATGTGTCTCGAGAATAATATACGCTCTAGGGACATCATTTCCATGTAAAAGACCATTTTGCCCCTGGGGGCTTATTCGTCATATTTTCGATCTGTTGCTTCCGCATCAATTCTCATTGAGTTCCACGACCTCATGGAAGGTCACTTTGATTTCTTAGAGTCTTGTTTTCTATTTTCGCTTCTGCATTCGGATTCGTTATCGAGTCAATCTTCAATTCATCACAGGACACGCTGGCCTAAAAACCCAGGCCGTCACAAAGAACATACCAAAGCCTATTTTAATATCATATTACAAGTTGATTTCATGCATGTTACAACTACGTGAATTAATCTTTCACAAAAGATAAATATTAAATAAAAATTGCATTTCTTATTTAAATGCTCCCAATTTAATATATGTTGATATACATACCAAGGCCTAATTTACTAGCATACCGCAATTTAATTCTAAGGTACACACCTTCATGAGAATTAAATTTTAAACATAGAAAATAATTAAATTAAATTCTAAAACTTGAACAAAGGCATGCTTACAAGTTGCATATGCTTATATAAGAATCAATACAACATTAGTATAAACCTAAGACATCCCCTACCTCAATTTGAGATGAAAATCTCAAAAGCCACCAAAATGAAACCGCTCCGAATCCGATGATACTTCGGGTTTTGTCCCGAAGTATCATCGGATTCGAAAAAGGTCATGGCAGCTGCTAGTCATGCATGAAGAGAGGAGAAGGTCAAAAATGAAATGTCTCACCCCCCTTTTATAGGAAAACCCCAAAAGAGCCCCGCCAGGTCCGGAAAAGTGGAATTTAAGCAGACACGATCAAATGACAAAACTCCGTGAACGAAAAAAGTACCAAAATGAGAAAATATGAACAATGGAAGAAATGGCGTCAAAAACCGAGTCTCGAACAGAGAGATATGCCCCGAACAAGTTCGGCGGCAACTAGGGCCAGAAACCCTGAAATTAGGAAAAAATGACCAGAAGGTAATTCTAAGAGTACAAGGCTTGACGAAAAGTGAAAATGAATCTCGTACGAGGATTCAGACTCAAAACGAGACATTTTTATAATAACTTTCACTAATTGCACAATGACCCCTCCAAAAAGTGAAAACTGCACTAATGACCCAGAATGAAAATATCTTTCAAAATACTTTCTTAAAAACCCCTGAAATAAAATATCTTCAAAAGATATTTACAAAAAACACCCCAAGAAACAAAAATGTTTCTGAAGAACTTTACATCCATACCCCTATGGACACCGGGAGCAATCAAAGTACTTTCCTATAATAGTAAAGATACGTATTTCGTGGAAATCACTTAGAATGAAGATACATGAAGTCAAAAACCAACTCTGAACACAAAAAGTGAGGTTATGCCAGCAAAGTAACAAACGGGGAAAAGACAAAATAGGGAAAAGGACGAAAAAGTGAATAGTGTCGAAAAACGAAAAATGTGAAAATGACCCGGTCCTTAAAGGAAGTTGTCAATCCAAAGGAAAGAGTCTCAGAAAGCATTTTTGAGCACTCGAAATGACACTAAATGACGAGAAACTGAACTAGGAAAAGAAATTTCAACGAAAAAAATTTATCCATGAAATTCTGAGGAAAAAGGAAAGGAAGGAAATGACCGGGTCATTACATATCCTAACTTTTCCTTAATTGCACAAAAGTCCCTCCAAAAAATCTCTCAAAAAGATAATAGCACTAAAGCCCCAAAATAAAATATCATTAAAAGATAATCGCACAAAGACCCCCAAAAATGAAAATGACCCCAAAATGAAATAGCACAAATACACCCACAAAATATAAATTAAAATGCATACAAGTTCTAGGTTATTTATAATGTCATGATGATGAAATGTACTAGAATGAATGCATAAAGTGTCGGGAGCCATTCCCGTACACCAAGCCTTACCTTGGGTCCACACAACCCTATGGCAAAAAGGAAATAAAATATAATAGTAATAATAATAATAATAATAATAATAATAAATAAATAAATAAATAAATAAATAAAATAACTTGAAAAAAAGGAAAAGATGACACGGTCATCACAATCTTCCTACCTTAAAGGGATTTCGTCTCTGAAATCCGGCTTCATCAAATTAGAAGGCTAACCCAGAATAACTATGGAGTACATTCTCGAGTATCTCACATAACACACTATATCACCCATCCCATAATTGAAAGAAACCCCACACACCAATGTTATTCGCACCTAAGTGCTCACGACATAACACACCCTCACATGAATGGTGACCACATGGTTGATAAGTGCTGAATATTGCATATTCGAGCCCCTAAATGTGCATATATTAAGACCCTAAGTAGTAATTCTATCCAGTTTTAGACTGACTTTAGTTTACTTTGCGTTTGTAGGTATTTTCCTAAAGAAATGGAGAAACTGGGATTTTATAATGAAAAGACTGATATCAAAGCTTACAGAGTTGTCGTCGATCATCTGAAGTAAGCTTGGAGTCAAAATGGTGATTTTGGAGAAGTTCAAATGTCAAAGCTTAAGCATAAGTTCCTTGGCTCGAGCACAAAGTCAACTGAAGCAAGAAAAACAACCAACGCCAAAAGGCTTAAGCAGAGATCTTTCTGTTCTAGCATAGAATCAATGTGCTCGAGCCTTCGTAAAAGGGATCGAGCACAAAATCCCTCGGAATATGAAAAGAAGCTTCAGAAGATCTATGTTGCCAGACATCGAGCAGAGACCAAAAAGCTCGAGCATAATTCAAAAGGCTCGAGCAGAAGTCCCAAGGCTCAAGCACCAAGTCAATGTGATCGAGCACCATGAAGAAATTATCCCAAAATATTCCAAGTGTTGATGAAAAGATGCTTCAGAAAATATTTGAAGAAAATTGGCCAAGTATAGAATTCCTACTCGAGTCTTTGTTGTTAAGTCAGATTTCTAAAGTACAGAATTAATTCTAATTACGTCCTAATTCGTCCAAAATGGGCCCAGATGACCCCAAAAGACCTAAAGCCCATTCAATCCTTGTTAGAAGTTAGTTGTTTCTATAGAAGGATGCAAAAGGCCACAGAAAAGCTCTTCCGTTTTAGTTTTCTTCATTCTAGATCAAGTGGTGGCTTTTAGGGTTTTTGGTATTTTTTTTGAAGCATTAAAGGTGAAGATCCTCAGAAAAGAAGTGCAGTCTATGATAATAAAGTACACAACAACACAAATGATATCTTGCGTCGCCATGAGTAGCTAAATCCTCTCTTAGGGCATTGATGTAACCTGAATCCGATTACTATAGTTTTATTGTTCTATACTTTGGGATTTTAACTGTTTATGTATTTTGATTGCATAATTTTGAGTAATTGATTTAGATCAATTGGAATTTAATGAAGTACATAGTTTTTGAATGATTAATACCTTGTCTTATGTGATGCCCCCAGATTTTCGAATGCTGGTTGGTCAGGCCCACGCCCGAATACCCGAGGATATCAAAAACAAATCGGTAATAGTCAAACACAGAATACAAATATGATAAATAAGAATAAATAAAATGTTAAAAAGAAACTAAAATGATAATCCAATAATTAATCCTCGGAATAAATTTTCATTGATTAATAAATCCGTCTGATACAATTAATCCTCTAAAATAATACAACTCGGGAATCCATACTATATGGACCCCTAGAAAAAAATCAAACTGAAACAGAAACGAATCTCCTAAATAGAAGTGGAAGAATGAAGTAGATTGATCTCTGCTCAGCACGAACAACATCTACTCCTGACAAACACCTGAAAAATAAGGGTGGGTCAGGCCCACAAACAAGTTCTACTCTACTACAGTCCAAGCAAAGTTCCGATACATGTATACATCCTAATCAATCCAATAATAACTAGTAGTCCGTATATATATATATAAATACACACTATAGGAACCTTACTAGACTATAGGGTTGTCTCAACCAGAATAGTAGGCAACATGAAAATCGCACATAAAGTGGGCATAAGTACCTAGACCAGGGGAACAACTACATTATATCTAGCTACACGTCCCTAACAATATACGCACCCTAACTACGATCCTGAGACTCAAGCTCATATCATGGCACCATAATCATATATATATAATCCGTATAAGCATAGAACAAATGTCATCCATCTGATACAGTGGCCTGACACAAATAAGGAAGACTTAACTCTATGGTTAATCCATTCCCTTATAAATAAATAGGTAAGACTTAACTTTTTTGGTTAATCCATTCCTAGAATGCCACCGTCCCATACCGGTGCATTAAACAATACAATCCATAAATAAATAGGTAGGACTTAACTTTTTTGATTAATCCATCCCATACTGGTGTAATAAACCATACAGTCCAATAAATGATGCACAAAATAAAATAGTACATCAATTAATCCAGACATAGCATGATATAAATCATACAAATAACCACTTGCATTTATTTAAGCAAATACAATAATTTAAATAGCATGTAGTTAACTTACATTCCAAGTGATTAACCTACATCTCAGATAAATTATATAAAACTCACAATCATGAATAAAATCATTTAAACATTTAATTCAATTGTTAAAACAATTAAATTAATCAACTCATCCATTTAACAACTTCATTTGCATTTATTTAAGCAAATATAACAATTTAAATAGCATGTAGTTAACTTATATTCCAAGTAATTAACCTACATCTCAGATAAATTATACCAGGTTCATAATTATTGTTTAATAATTACTTAAGCATTAATTTACATTGTTTAGACAATTAAATTAATCCATTTATCCAATGAAACAACATATAGGTTATCTAACACCCAAATTAATCATATCATTAGCATATATATGTATTTTATGCATTCTGGAACTTCCCCCATTAATAATAATTAAAACAGATTTAAACAGGTTGCCAACTGAGTCAGCTTGGTTCCAACTGAGTCGGCTCTGTTCCTCACGACATCCCAACTTAGTTGACTCTGTTTCCAACCGAGTCGGCTTACCTAGCGACTGAGTCGGCTCGGTTCCCCTGTACTTCGTCTTCTTCGTTGGTTCAGCCTTTATAAACCCTAAAACTTCATTTTCAAGGTTCCTAAACTCCAACCTTAGTCCCATAAGTCCATTTTACTTTATTTTAAATAGTTTAACATGAAAAGATTCAACTTAAACACATAATCATGCATCAAAACTCAATAATCATTCAAAACAAGAATATGAAAATAAAATCATACAACCCTATGTTTTAATCTAATTAATCATGCATAATTATTTAGTTTTAATTGTTTAAGTAACCTGGAATCTCCTAGGCATGTATAGAAACACAAATCAAAGGGAGAGAGTAAGAAAAGAACTTGCCTCTTAAGGTTTCGGAATGAAAACCTTAAACCTCTTTCTTCTCTAATTTTTCCGGCCACCTCTTGGCTGCCTTCACAGTCCTTTGTGCTCCTGGTTCAACCCACGAGCAAACCTCCTAACCTCTCCTTGGTTCGGCCTTGAACCCTTGGCCAAAACCTCCTTCTTTTCCCTCACGTTTTCCTCTCTGCATCTCTCTGCCTCTAAGTAGATAATATATCACGTATATAAAACCTAACCTCCCACAGACCTATACTATTATATATATACAACATATAACCCTAATCCTATATTAACCCTAAGTCTACTAACTTAAGAAAAACAAAAAGGAAAAATAAAATATAAAATATATATATATGAGTCTGCTAATTAAACTAACGTGATATATATATAGGTATGTATATATAACTTAATTATATATATAATACTACTATTTCATTATTATTAAAATTACTATATACAAATAATAATAATAATAATAATTAAAAAACTATCCTTATATACTTATATACCCATTTATATATGTACAACCATCCCTGGGTAAATATTCGTACCCATCTAACTCCAACCCAAGTAGTTCATACGACGCATTGGGTTGGTCCATTACTACTATCCAAATAAAATATAACATAAAATAATTAAATCATTTAATCCTAAAAAATAATTACAATTAAACCACACATCAATTAAGAAAGCAAAACACCTAATTAATTAATTACACAAGCACTCAATTTACTTAAACAAATAATACAAATAACACATAGACAAATAGCCAATTAATAAAAATAACACTTAATTCAATTAAACACACAAGCAAATTAGTCAAATAATCAATTAAATAATTAAAACAAATAAATAAATACTGAGACTATCTTTTTAAAATTAGGGGTATTACATTCTTCCCCTCTAACAAAAGGAATTCCGTCCTCAGAATTCGCCCTTACTTTCTTTCATTATTTCTGGGAACTGTGACCGAATTACATCCTCTCATTCCTAAGTAGACTCAACCTTATTTTGATTGCTCCACTTAACTCCAATGTATCAAATAACATATATGGTTCCTATATTTAAGAAACACAATAAATGTCCTAGATATAGGTTGTATCTAACAACAACTCAATCTTACCCAAGATTTAGTTAAGGGTAATGATCCCTATTCCTCCAAGTTCCACAGCATATATGCACATTACTCTTATGCATTCAGTGCTAACAATTTGGTAATGCAAATCTATAGGCTACTGCCTCAATTGATAAACAAAATCCTCTAAAAGTCAATTTAATAAGTAAAACTGACCTTCCTCCAAAAATCGCCTTGCTTCCTATATGAAAGATAGCACGAGCAACTACTTCCTGATAAAAAAAACTCTAGTATATGAGTTTTGCTATTTCCAAAACCTGCTGCCGCCTCCCAACCGCGCGTAGACCACTACAAAAGAGCATATTTCTCTCCGACGTGTCTATAAATGAAGTCAATGTCTGATTGTACAACCCTTACTTCCATTTCAAACTAACAAATGAGAGATATACACTATATAATATACAAAACCTCAAATGCTGTCACTCCGACCTCCTTGTGCCAACATTACCACAAACAAAACTGAAAAGCGAAATAAATGCTTCCAATTGTCCACAAAACCCTAGGATATATGCCTCAAGCATATCCTCCACGATCTAATTTAATTTCTAGATTAATTCCTCCACTTAGAGATATAAAGCAAAGTTATTGCTCCAAAATCTTCAGAGAGCTCCTTCGAAATAGCACTTTTTATCCACCATAATAGACATCACATGTTATAACTCCACTATCAATGCAATATAGAAATGATATGAAGCTCTAAAGTGAACACTACCTGAATTTCTATCCACAAGCAACTTGCTCAATCTATTACTCTTAACCCATATAGAATTAAAATTCCAATTCATTGTCGATAATTTTTACCAACCATCCACTCCTGATTAGTCCTACTCCCATTTTGATATAGGAGATGGCAAAAATCTCTAATGATATCCGATTATCAATTTTCCACCTTTTGAACAGGTGTGACTACTAGAGACAGTTTTATACATGTCCCAACCCCTACCTGTCCACCAAAACTGATGTTTGATGTCCTTACGTAACTTATAACTATCTGAGTGCACCGAGATAAATTTATGAATTTTACATCTCAGTCGCTCCAACATCATTTACAGAATCTACTAATCCTCCTCCAATAAGGTAACACCTCCTTCATGGTCAGCTCTGATATTTTAAGTTAACCCCTCTTAATTACATTGGTAATAGTAAGTGTTATTATGACACATGTTATAAATTCAACTGATAACTCATCAACTAACCAAAAGATTTAAATATCGGTTATTGAGAGCATCTACTTCCATCCATTAATCAAGTCATCAATTTCCTAGCAACAACTAATTGTTGCGACTTGTGACCTAAAAAAAAAAAATTTCCATATTATATATGCAATGAAGATACTTTGTTTCCTCCTCCATGTGCAACACCGGAAACTCTTTCAAATGACACACCTTCATGAATAAATTCATGTTTAAGAATAGACTGATGAAGATTCATTTAGTTTACTATCCTCACTTGGCATCAATCTAATAGGTACCTAAACCAGCATGAAATTTTCCTTCCGACTTAGTAACAACTTCTGGATTTTCCAAGAAAATGTGCAGCAAATCTGGCACCTCTGATAAATCATCATGGCATTATAGTGATCTTTATTTACCACAACCTCATGAATACCGAAACATTAACAACCACCATTATCATGGCGTTGTAATCAGATACGTATCCAAACCTAATGTCAAATATCAAACTAATCGTGCTAGATTATTTGACTCGTAATGATGGCTTAACTATCCCATCCCAAATAACATACCATAATGACGCATGTCCAGGTCCAATTGATTGGCTAGAATTATGTATATCTACCAAATCCTATAACCACATACTTACAATCCTAGCGCAAATTAACATCATACACCTTTGGAATGTGGCGGGTGCATTGCACAAACCAAAAGGCATCCATCTATAAGCAAATGTGCCGAATGGACATGTAAAGGTGGTTTTCTCTTGGTCTAATGGATCGAGGGCTACTTGATTGTACCCCGAATAGCCATCAAGGAAGCAATCTCTTTAGAATTTGATCAATGAATGGTAAGGGGAAGTGATCCTTTCTATTGGCGGCATTCAATTTGTGGTAATCAATGCATACGCGCCATGAATTGGCGGTACACTTAGAGATTTCCTCACCCTTTGCATTTTCCACCACCGTAATCCCCGATTTTTTGGGAACTACTTGAGTTGGACTCACCTATTTATTGTCAGAGATTGGGTAAATGATTCCGGCATCTAAGAGTTTGACAACTTCCTTCTTAACTACCTCTTTCATGTTTGGATTAAGTCTCCTTTGGGTATCCCTAAAGGCTTTTGCATCATCTTCCATAAGTATGGGATGCATACAAATAGAAGGGTTAATTCCCTTAAGATCCACCACACTCCATCCTATGGCTTCCTTATTTTCTTTAAGCACACTTAAGAGAGCATCTTTTTGGTCTTTTTCAAGACTTCAAGAAATGATAACCGGAAGAGTCTCTTTTGGTCCTAAGAATGCATACTTGAGATTGGAAGGTAGAGTTTTAAGCTCAAGAATTAGTGGAAAGACTAAAGATGAGACCGGTGGAGTGCTAGAGAGTGGAGGAAGAAGTTCTATTGGAGTTTTCCAAGATAGAAAATCTAAGCTTGCAACAGATTCCATGAGATTGCTTACTTCATTCATTGATTTTTCATCATCAAATCCACAACTTCCATACATTTCAAGAAGCAAGAGGATCATCAGATAAAAGAGATGAAAGACTACCTCAATTGGTTGTTTCATTACCATTGTTGGAATCGATTCCTCAACAACCTCATCTAACATATCAACAAGGCAACACTCATCTTCATCTATGGGATGTCGACTTGTGATAAGCGCTGAATACTGTATATTCAAGCGCCCTAAATTACATTAACAAAGTCCAGTTATTAATTATTTTATGTAGATTAACTCCATTTGCATGTTTTTATGCATTTTCAGTTTAAAGTGCAAAAAGGAAGCAAAAATGATGCCTTGTGGAATTTTGAACAAAAAGGATGCCATTTCTGAATTTCTGGCAGCAATGATCCTGACTTTTGTCGCCATTTTCGACCTAGTAAACTCAAGAACTGGACTTCCATCATATCATAAAAGATTTATATCTCTGAATCAGCTTTCCAAATCTTCAAGCGGTTCATCATTCGGAGTTCGGAGCAGAGAGTTATGATCTTTGTAACAGAGGTGCGCAGAACTGCCTGGCAGCACTGAAGTACTGCCTTTCTCCCCATTTTCGACCAACCAGACTTGAGAATTGGGTCTTCATCAAAACATGAAGTTTTTAAATCACTGAATCAGTTCTCCAAATCTTCAAACAGATCATCATTCGGAGTTTGGGCCACAAAGTTATAGCAGTTTTACCAAAGTAGGTCAGCGCTGAGCAAGAAGAGCATGTTGCACATTGCACTAATTTAGAGTGCTCGAGACCACTTTTCGAGTGCTCGAAAATCAGGCAGATTGCACTCGGAAATGGCTCAATTTCAGCCACTTGCACATTGGTTTCCTCAATGCCATCTTCCTTCTTTATGAAGTGGTTGGAGGTGTTCCTTGGAGGAGAGAGAGGGTTTTGTTGGAGAATAAAAAGCTACCAAAGGCCACACACTTCCAATCCTACATTTTTCTACAAGATTAGAGGAGAGAGAAGAGAGCAAAAGAGGTGTGTTCTTCAAGCTCCAAGAAGGTTGCACGAAAATGGCCATGAAGATGGAGCTTCTTCCTTCTTCTAGCTTAGCAATGGGTAACTAACTCTCTCTCTAGGGAGGTGATGAAGTCCCTCCCTTGTAAGCATGTCCTAGGGTAGTCTATATTGGGGGATTGCAATGTATATTTATGGTCTTTTTCATAGCTAAGAGCACCTTATTTGGTGTAATGAATGTTTATATAAGTATGGATGATTTCTTCAAGCTCATTATCTTATGTTAGGTGATGTCTTGTATTAATCTTTTTGCTTGAGTTTACATGGTGAGAATGGAAACAAGGTTATGAAATAATTTAATGGCATGTTGATAGGTGACTTTGATAGACCATTGCTTAGGAAATCCTTTGATGGTGTATGCTTAATCTCTAGCTCCATGTGCTTCATCATTTTGTCAAGAATTTGATAGTCTTTCATTTAAGTAAACGTGTATAAGCTACACCTTAGTTAGGTAGTCTCAACATGTTTACCCTTTTGATGGATTATACTTGTTTGAGACCTAATGTACCTCTTGATTACTTACATGGCAACTATGTGTTGCTATGTAGTTTTTGACCATCATATGTTGTTTTTCCCCTAATTTAGGTCTAATCTAGCATGTGTATAGGGATGGAGGCGGATTCACTTCCTTAGTCTTCTTTGCTCATCTTTCATCTCTTAAATTCTTGCAAGTTTTTCATTAATGCATATTTCAATTCATAGTATAAGTGACAAACCAACAAAACTCTATATACCCCCTCATCATTCTAAAAGTAGTCTAGACTCTTAGGTTGCCATAGACTAGCGCAGTCCCAATGGTTCGACTTACCCGACCAATAGCCATATTTTACAATGATTCGTGCTAGTGCGAAGGTTGATGTATAATTGACCAACCGATCAATTTTTGGCGCCGTTGCCGGGGACTTGCAAATGGTTTAGCAACCAAAGTTTAGGGTTAAATTTAGTTTGATTGTGCATATTGTGTCTTGTGAATATTCCTTGTATGTTTTGATCATCTTCGTGTTATAAGATTCTAGGGACTCGAAGCTCGCCGTGGGATTGCTAGCAAATTGTAAGTCTAGAGGACCCCAGGTTAGTCTCGTGACTTCTAGTTTCGAATTGTGAATATTGTACATGTGTTAATTTTAGAAGTAGTTAATTTAGTTGTGAAACCCTTGTAGAGGCTATTATCTTGTTTAATTTCGTGTACAAGCATCGGTCCTTGTCGTGGCCATTTATTTTCTGTCTTGATAATTGAGGAGAAAGGGAACATCATATGTGGTGTATTGATGATGAATTGTGTTGTTAAATATATGCTTTGTTGTTGATGTTTGGCCGTAGGTCACTCTCTCTACCCACACTTGACTCGCCTATTGATATAAATTCACTTGAAAGAACTCTTAGACGGAACCTTAGGGAACCCACTCTTACAAGGGATCTTGAAACTGAATTCAATACAATGGGAGATAACGTAGGAAATCCGGGGAATAAAAGGGCTGAAATTCCTAATGTAGAACCAATGACTCTTAGAGATCATTTCATTCCTACCACCTATGCTTCTCCTTCTTGTATAGTGATGCCAAACATCGATGCAGCTCAATATGAGATCAAGTCTAGTACCATTCAAATGCTTCCATCATTTCATGGCTTTGATAATGAAGATCCATATAAGCATCTTGATGAGTTCCTTGAAATCTGCTCAACCATCCGGTTGAGAGGTTTTCCGGACAATGCACTTCATCTCCATCTTTTCCCATTCTCCCTAAAGGATAGGGCAAAATATTGGTTGAACTCCCTCGCTCCCAACTCTATTACTTCTTGGGCTCAATTACAACAAGAATTTCTTAAGAAGTACTATCCGGTGAGTAAAACCAACCAAATGAGGCGTTCCATTCTAAGCTTTTCTCAAGTTGATGGAGAACAACTCCACGAGACTTGGGAAAGGCTACAAGATCTTCTTCGAAAATGTCCTCATCATTTGATCCCAAAATGGCAATTAGTGCAAGCTTTCTATGCTGGCTTGACCGAAACCCATAGATTCATGGTTGATTCTTCTTGTGGTGGGATGTTCATGTCCAAGAATGCGGATGAGGCTTGGACCTTACTTGAGAATTTGAGTGAAAATTCACTTCAACACAATTCTCGTAGGGCTCCGACCGCAACCACTCCAAACAACACCAGCCCTTGTCAACCAAAATCAATAAGGGAGGAATCATCTCAAGTGGATGCCATCGCTCATAAATTCTACCAATTGATGGCACCACATCTTCCTCCTTCATTGTCTCAAAATTCGGCAAGTTCAGTTTGTGCTTCATGTACTAGTCCATTCCATCTCTCGGAAGATTGCCCCACACCGGAGCAATTTCCCAACCCCAACCAAGAGCAAGCTAATGCCATGTTCTCGCGGCCCGGGAACAATCCATATTCCAACACCTACAATCCGGGTTGGCGAGATCATCCGAATTTCTCGTGGCGGCAACAAGCCCCACAAAATTCCCAATTCCAAAACCAAGGGCGGCAAAATTAGCCCTCTTCTCAATATCAAGGTAGACCTTTCCAAGCCTCTTCAAGCTACCGTCCTCCTTACAATCCAAATGTCTCCAATCAACCTCCTGTGTGTCCAACTGACGAGATAGTAGCTGCAAACAAGCAAATGATGGAATCATTAAATAAGCAAATAATGGATGCCAATAAGCAACTCTTGACATCCTTGCAGCCTACTCTCCAAATGGTTCACTCTCATACTCAATCCATAGCTAATCTCGAAAATCAAGTGGGCCAAATAGCTAACTCGGTGAATCAATTGCTTCAAAAGGACAGGGCAAGCTTCCCTCTCAACCTTTTGAAAATCCTAGAGGAATGCATGTGATTGACGAAACCCCTCCTCCGAGTGGGCCGACTCATGAACAAGTTCAAGCTATCACCATCCTTCGGAGTGGTAGAGTGGTTGACAACAAGGTCGATGGAGACAAAAGTGAGGAAGTTTCTCCTTTGAAAAATCCAAATTCAAGCTCTTCTAATCCAAATTCTTGTCCAAATACCATTCACGGAAATCCCACACATGTCACCCCAAATGTGGAAACTACTTATGAGCCAAAAGCTCCGTTTCCTCAACGTCTTCAAGAGTCGACACATTTTGGGAACAAGAATTGTAAAATTCAAGACATGTGGGAAGTTTTCAAGCAAGTGAAGATTAACTTGCCCCTCTTGGATGCTATCAAGCAAATCCCTCCCTATGCAAAATTTCTCAAAGATTTGTGCACTCAAAAGCGCACTTCTAAAAATCATTTGCCAAAAAAGGTGAGGTTGACTGAAAATGTTAGTGCTATCATTCAGCACAGCACTCCTCCGAAGTATAAGGATCCGGGTGCCCCCATAATCTCTTGCGTCATTGGTGACAGCAAAATCGAGAGGGCCCTCCTTGACTTAGGAGCTAGTGTGAATTTAATTCCATATTCAGTCTACCTACAACTTGGTTTGGGAGATCTTAAGCCGACTTCCGTGGTTTTGCAACTTGCCGATAGATCGGTCAAGCATCCACGAGGTATTCTCGAGGACGTTATCATCAAAGTGGATAAATTCTACTTCCCGGTAGATTTTGTAGTTCTTGATACGGAACCGGTCCATGACCCAAAAAAGCACATTCCCGTGATCCTTGGTAGGCCATTTTTAGCCACGGCTAATGCATCAATTAATTGCCGAACCGGGGTGATGGACATTGCTTTTGGAAACATGCAAGTCAAACTCCACATCTTTTATACAACTCAACATCCCTCCAATGAGGATGATTGTTTTCTTATGGATGTCATTGATGAAGTGGTCGAAGAATCTCTCCCCTTCATTCTAAGCAAAGATCCTCTTGAAACTTGCATGTCCCATTTTGACTTCTCAAACTTTGATGTTGATCAAGCCATTCAAGAAGTCAATTCCTTGCTTGATATTAGTGCTATCATGGATGTACCTCCTTGGAAAATTCCAAAAGAACCACTTCCCCAACTTTCCACCACTCCTTCGGTCCCATCATTGTTATCTCTGCCACAACTTGAGCTTAAGCCGCTCCCGGCCCATCTCAAGTATGTGTTCCTTGGTCCAAAGCAAACCTTCCGGTCATTATTGCCTCGGACCTTCAAAAAGACCAAGAGACCAACCTTTTAGCGGTGCTCCAAGAGTATAAAGAAGCTATTGGTTGGACAGTGGCAGATTTGAAAGGAATTGACCCCTCCATTTGTATGCACCGCATTCATATGGAGGATGACGCAAAGCCTACTAGAGAGGTCCAGCGCCGGTTAAATCCAAATATGAAGGAAGTGGTCATGAAAGAGGTGATCAAATTGCTAGATACGGGAATCATCTATCCTATCTCTGATAGCAAATGGGTGAGCCCCACATAAGTTGTCCCCAAGAAATCCGGGCTCACCGTTGTTGAAAATTCAGCGGGTGAGCTCGTGCCACAACGAACCACCACCGGGTGGCGTGTGTGCATTGACTATCAGAAACTCAATTCATCAACTAGGAAGGATCATTTCCCACTCCCATTTATTGATCAAATCCTAGAAAGGTTAGCCGGCCAAAGCTTCTATTGTTTTCTTGATGGTTATTCCGGCTATAACCAAGTGGCAATCGCCCCCCAAGATCAAGAGAAAACAACATTCACATGTCCCTTTGGTACTTTTGCCTATCGACGCATGCCTTTTGGTCTATGCAATGCACCGGCAACGTTCCAAAGGTGCATGATGTCCATATTCTCCGATATGGTTGAAAGGTTCTTAGAAGTTTTCATGGACGATTTTTCCGTATTTGGCTCCTCCTTTGACTCGTGTCTTAAAAATTTATCTCTTGTGGTCCAAAGATGCAAAGAGACGAATCTCATTCTAAGTTGGGAGAAAAGCCACTTCATGGTCCAAGAAGGCATTGTTTTAGGACATGTCATTTCTAAGCGGGGAATCGAGGTAGACAAGGCAAAAGTTGAGTTAATCTCTAATCTTCCTCCTCCACATTCCGTCCGTCAAATCCGTTCTTTTCTTGGCCATGCCGGATTCTATCATCGCTTCATCAAAGATTTTAGCAAAATCTCACGGCCCTTGTGTAATCTCTTAGCCAAGGATGTTCCGTTCAATTTTGATGACGCTTGCATGGAAGCTTTCATCAAACTTCGCATTCTCCTCTCCTCCGCCCCAATCATGAAACCCCCTAATTGGTCTCTTCCCTTTGAGATCATGTGTGATGCATCCGACTATGCATTAGGGGCGGTTTTGGGCCAACGTGTGGATAAACTTCCGCATGTCATTTATTATGCTAGCAAAACTCTCTGCGATGCCCAATTGAACTACACCACCACTGAAAAAGAATTGCTAGCTGTGGTGTATGCCTTGGATAAATTTCGCTCTTATCTTCTTGGCTCCAAGGTCATCGTCTTTTCAGATCATGCCGCTCTTAGGCATTTGTTAGCGAAAAAAGAGACAAAACCCCGTTTAATTCGATGGATCCTCTTACTTCAAGAGTTTGACATTGACATCCGGGACAAAAAAGGGACCGACAATGTTGTCGCCGATCATCTCTATCGCTTACTTATTGAGAAATCTTCAGAATTCGCAGCCATCCGTGATTCCTTTCCGGATGAGCAACTTCTTCAAGTTTCACATT
This sequence comes from Cornus florida, assembly GCF_030987335.1. Taxonomy (NCBI): domain Eukaryota; kingdom Viridiplantae; phylum Streptophyta; class Magnoliopsida; order Cornales; family Cornaceae; genus Cornus; species Cornus florida. The sequence continues at coordinate 79,845,831 of NW_026775577.1, read as the reverse complement.
CTACTCTTCCATGGTTTGCGGATATTGTCAATTATCTTGCAGTTGGCAAAATTCCAACCCATTGGTCCAAACAAGAGAGGGACCGGTTTTTCTCCCAAGTCAAGCATTTCTTTTGGGAAGATCCGGAACTATTCAAGTATTGCCCGGACCAAATCATCCGGCGATGTATTCCTGAAACCAAGGCCACAAGCATTTTAAATTTTTGCCGTACTCTTGCTTGTGGAGGCCATTTCAGTGCCAAAAAGACCGCTAACAAAGTCCTTCAAAGCGGATTCTTTTGGCCTACCTTGTTCCGGGATGCATACAATTTTTGCAAATCGTGTGAACGATGTCAAAAACTTGGATCCATGTCCCGAAGAGACATGATGCCCCTCACCAACATTTTAATTGTTGAAATTTTTGATGTGTGGGGGATTGACTTCATGAGACCATTTCCATCTTCTTATGGCTATGAGTACATCCTTGTAGCGGTGGATTATGTGTCTAAATGGGTTGAAGCCGAGGCTACCAAAACCGATGATCATAAAGTCGTGATCCATTTCATTTAGTCTCACATCTTTATTCGTTTTGGTACGCCCCGAGCAATCATTAGTGATGGCGGATCTCATTTCCGAAATCGTTATCTAAAATCCGTCCTTGCTAAGTATTCCGTCATTCATAAGGTTGCTACACCTTACCACCCTCAAACGAGTGGTCAAGTAGAGATTTCTAACCGGGAGATTAAGCACATTTTGGAAAAAACGGTTAGACCGGATCGCAAAGATTGGTCAGTAAGGCTAAACGATGCGCTTTGGGCTTACCGGACAGCTTATAAGACACCCATTGGCATGTCACCATATCGACTTGTCTTTGGCAAAGCATGTCATCTCCCGGTAGAATTAGAGCACCGTGCTTATTGGGCCATAAAAAGGTTCAATTTTGATCTCAAACAAGCCAGCTCTAATCATGCGTTGCAATTAAATGAACTTGAGGAATTGCGTAATGACGCGTATGAAAGCGCAAAAATTTACAAGGCAAAGACTAAAGCTTTTCATGACAAACACATCGTCAAGAAGTCTTTCGCCCCGGGACAAAAGGTCTGGCTTTTCAATTCCCGCTTGAAACTCTTTCCCGGTAAACTTCGGTCAAGATGGGATGGTCCATACATTGTCACTACCATCTTTCCTCATGGAGCAATCGAACTTCATGATCCTGCAAGTGGATCACTCTTCAAGGTAAATGGCCAACGGCTTAAGCCTTGCATTGACGGCACAATCCTAACCCGAAAAGTTGAGGAAGTCCTCTTGATGGATCCAATTTATGAGGATTAGTGCCTGCTCTAGCTTTGTCTAGCTATCGACATTAAATTTAGCAACTCAAGGGAAGAAATTCTTTCAATTTCCAAGCTTCCTTCTCTTTGCAATTGCTCGTGCCTTGCAAATTTTCTGGGAAACGGTGTAGAAATGCCAAAATTTAACTTTCTCTGGAACTATCTTAAGTTGTGTTCCACATTTTTAGACTGGCTTCTTAGACCTTCTTCATTCTTGTTTTCATTCCCGGAAGTTTTTGGCTCTATCAGGCAATTTTCTCGGACTTTCGACATGGCTCTCACATGCATAGCCTCTTATCTTCAATGCATTGTTGGATCATGGTTTCTCAAAATCATCCATGCATTCGAGAGAAGTCAAAAAGTTTTCCAACTTTTTCTCAAAATCATCCATGCATTGGATTGGAATAATGTGCCAAGTTTCAAATTTTCCATGCATGGCTTGAAATTAGGACTGAGATGCAAAATTTTCAAAAATTCTCTATGCTTGAAATATTCATTTTTGAGAATTCCATCCATTTTGCATCATGTTGCAATGTATCAAGGCTTGGAAAGTTTTCCATTGATCTATATATAAAAATAAAAAACAAAAAAAAAAATATTTAAATATATATATATATATGTATAAATCAATAAATAAATAAATAAATAAATAATCATTAATCACCTCTTTATATATATCCATATTTTTATCATACTCATAATCATAATGCATGCAGCTTTGATGCCAACATGATGCACAGTTTATTCATGCATGCAAAGGAACTCGCATTGTATTAAGTTCAGGTTCCAGAACTTGCATTGCATGACATGGTCAAGATATGTTAGAGTTCAGGTTCACATGTTGCATTAAAGCACCATTGCATTGCATTCATGCATTTTTTTAATCCTCATGCAAGCTTTGAGTGCTCCAGTTTTCCTCCCAAGCTTCATTCATCTGAACTCCTCCTCCCCAACACTCAAGCCACTGCATGCAACAGCTTGATTCCTCTTCAAATGCCCTCATAAACTTTGCACTCACATGCACTCATCAGTGGAGCTCACTGTCCAGGCTTCGAGCCCTCGAAGTTGAGCTTCGAGTGCTCGAAATTCTCTCACCCACAGACCCCAACTCTCTGCCTTACTTTCGAGCAATCCCAACCCCCTTCCGAGTGCCCAAGTTTCTTAACCCAACTCACTGCCCAAATTTCGAGCACTCGAAGCCAAGCTTCGAGTGCTCGACCTCCATCAACAAACCACCCCCCAACCCATGCAGACCAACTTCCACAAACCACCAACCTGCATCCATCTTACAACCTCTCTCGGCTACCTTCAATTCGAGTGCTCGCAGGCTCAGTTCGAGCACTCGAATCAATCAACCCACAACCCTGCATGCATGCATGCAAGCCCATGCATGCATGCCCCTCAACCAGCCACCCTCCAATCACCTCACCAACTCCACCTCAACCCCACCTCCCCATCCCGACATCATCTCTCTCCACACCACCAAACACACACCTCTCGACATTCCCCAACCCAACCCTCACCACCCTGCATGCCACCACATATCCAATGCCATGCATGAACAACCTTCCAACCCTCAACCCCATCAACCATGCAACCCACTCCCATGCACAACCCCACCCCCACGCTCATCAACCAAACCAACCCAACAACCCACCTCCATCTCCTCTCAACCCACATCCATGCATGCCCATGCATGCACGACCACCCAACACCATCCCAACCCCATACACACACCAACACAAGCAACCCACCCTCATAACCATCTCTCTTCTTATCCTCCACCAAACCACTCCATCTCACTCTCAACTTCAACCTCACCCCCACCCATGCATTGCAACCCACCTTTCTCTCTCATCAAACCCCACCATGAAACCAGCCACCAACAAACCTCTCTCTCTCGACAACTTCGAGCTCTATCAACCATCTCTCTCACAACCAAACCCAACCTCACCACCAAAATCCTCTCTCTCCAACAGCATCACCACTATGCTCACAACAACCCCCTCTCAGTATCTCTGCAGACCAACTTCCACAACCCACCACCTCATGCATGCCTCCTTGCCCAGCCACCTCACCACCATCATCAAACCCTGCAACCCTCATGCATCCACACTCCATGGTTGCCCCCAACAACCAACCAACCCCCACTTCACACACCACCACCTCTCATGCCACAGCAAACCTCACTGCCAAGACTTCGAGCACTCGAAGTCCCATTTCGAGTGCTCGAAGTGTAGAGCACCATGCCCCATCCTCAGCCGAGGCCACTGCCCCAATTTCGAGCACTCGAAAACACCCTTCGAGTGCTCGAACCAAGCTTCCCTCTCTCTTTTAAAACCACACAACCTCTCTCTCTCGACCCAAGCTCCCTCCTCTCCTTTTAACCCCCAGCCCTCCTCTATTTCACCCACACCAACTCACCCAAACCTCACCTCTCTCTCTCTCTAAACCCTCACCACCTCCATCAACCATCACCACATTTCCTCTCTCATCCATACTCTCTCCAAACCCCCTCACCCCCACCTCTCCTCACCTCCCCCCACAACCACCACCTTTCTCTCCCCCATGCAATTCACCCTACTCACCCACCTATCCCTCATCCACAACCACCAACCCATCATCTCCCCTCCCTCTTCCTACCATTCTTCTTACTCTAGGATAAAGTGTAATTCAGGTCAGTCTCTTCTTCCTTTGTTTTTCATGCCTTTGTTCATTCATTATGATTTTACAAGGAGGATGGGCTTGCAATGTTGGTGTTTTGTTGTGTTGATGGTTTGTTGATACTAGCTCTATGCTAGAGCTTCGTTGCTTGTAAAAAAATTTTGGGTTTGCTCCTCCATCCCACTCACTTTCACCTTCTCCTTTTTGTGGTGCACGCCAGGTGCTCGCTGAAAGTCCTCAACCAAGTCCACCTCTCTAAATGTCTCGTGCCGGTCCTTCTCGCCCTCCTAGACCCTCTTCGGGTGCCCGTGCTGTCACTCGTAAGTGACCACGTGATCCTTGGGATCGCAAACAACTCAACTACGAACTCTCATTTCCGCTCACGGATGCCTTTGACATTCTACCCACAACTTCGTGGGCTGTAACCGAATTGACTAACCGGCATCTGCAGCACATTTGCGCACCCCTTGCCAGGGTTGCCTACCCCCGTGTAGTGCGCCTCTTCTACCAGAATCTCCAATGCCCTGAAGAGCCACCCATTTCTCTCACTACATCCATTGATGGCACCACCTATGCTTTCACTATGACTGACACCATTCAGGTTTCTGGTTGCCCCATTGAGTGCCCCGATGACATTGTCAATCGTGAAAATCTCCCTTTATATGAGGAGCCGGATACATTAACTGTGGAGCAGATTGCCGCTGCCCTTTGCCCTGTTGACGATCCTACCAGGCCCCGGTCTTTTATCCGCAAAACTAATCTTCCGAAACGCCTGTGGTTCATTGACACTGTCTTCAAGCACAATATCTGCCCTTTGGTGCATAGCACCGAGCGTTAGGGCCTCCTTTTGCAAGCCTTATATGCCATGGACCAAGGCCAATGGTTCTCCATCCCAGAGCTCATTTGGACCACATTTATGAAGTTTTGGCATGATGCTCATAATGTACGGGTTCCGCGAGTTGAAAATCGGAAATTGCCTTTGTCCTTTTTCATCACTCGGCTCCTTCAGCACAAGGGTTTCATTGTTCCTCCCCATGAACCAAAAGGCGAAAAGATTAAAATTTTTACCCAGCGCCGGTGGATCAATGTTCTTAGCCATTCTAGTACCCCTCAGCCTGCTGCCCCCCTGTTCATCCACGCTCCACCTCCTCCTCCTTCTGAGGATGCTTCCACCGCCGCAGCCGCGACAAGGGTAGAGCCTCCGGTCGACTCTCACCAGGACCAGGCTTTTATCCGGGCTAGCTTTGCCGGTATTCATGAGCAACTGGATCGTTTTGAGAATTCTTTGTCCGCGTACACTCGGACTCTGTGTGAGACTTCTTCACGTGCTGAAGAAGATCGTCGTCTTGCTGCTGAAGACCGCCGTGTCGCCACTGAGGAACGTCGTTTGGCCTCCACTGAACGGCGTAAGACTCAATCTCTCCTCCATTCCATCCTCGCCCGTTTACCCTCTGGACCGTAGCTTGTTGCGAGTGTTTGACCTTATCTTTTTGTTTCATATGTACCTATTTCTCTTGTATCTTTTGTTTTCCTTTTGACCTGTAAGAATTTGCTATGTATAGGTTGCTCTAGTAGACATGATCCCTGTACAGCTCTTTTTTGTAATCATGTAAACTCTTTTTGCAATGCAAATTCTTTCTGTTCTGTTAACTTTCGGTACATTCTTTTTCTGTATTTATGCTTGTGCTATTAATGCTGTTTGTGGTTATTTCTTTTTGTTCTTCATGTTGCTCTCCAGGTTGCGCAGTCCAATTCAAGTTTGGGGGTTTTTGTCTCAAGATGCCGTTTCTTCCCCCTGGGTATTGTCGTTCCTTTTTATACTCGTTGTCTTTTTTTTTGTCTCTAACTTACATCCATGTCCCACATTGAGGACACTGTGTAGTTTAAATTTGGGGGTGCATCAAAGCATTCTTGGCATAGTTTCGGTATCATATTTTTGTAAAGCAATGATAGTGTAACTTGGAACTTGTCAGAGACAAAGCATATGTTTAATACCTTGTGTATAGAAGCAATTGAGAAATTTTTGAAAATAAAGAAATTTGAATTTGATGTGATCATGCAAATACAATGTAGTCTGTATAAATGCCTCAATTAGATTCTTGCTGGATTTACACTCTTATAAGCTTCACAATGCACAGATGCACATTGGAAACTTAACTGTGAGGCATGCAACTTGATTGACCTTGACCTTGGCCTAGTTAATCTGATTTGATGAACCTGATAGATGAATAACTTTGGCATGTATCTAAAAAATAAAAAATAAAAAATAATGACTAGTTGACGTTCGTAGCCTTTCCAACTCGAGCTATTAAGCCCTAGGAGTGTCTCTACACTTAGCACCCTAAAACCGTCTGGTTTGGGAGTTGTTGGCCTAACGCTTGCTACAAGGGTTGGTTAGAAAGCTTAAGGGACTTAAACATTGCACGGTCATTCAAACAAAAATTGTAATAAACATGGTTCGTTGGAGTTCGTAGCCTTTCCAACTTGAGCTATTAAGCCCTAGGAGTGTCTCTACACTTAACACCCTAAAGCCATCTGGTTTGGGAGCTGTTGGCCTAACGCTTGCTACAAGGGTTGGTTAGAAAGCTTAAGGGACTTCAGCATTGCACAACCATCTTATGTTTCACTTCTGAGTTACAATAAATTGTCAACAAGCAACAAAAGTTGTCTTGTAAATAAAATCATGCCTTAGGGACCTCATTTAAAGGGGAATTCAATGATTTGAAAACTTGTGCTTTGGAATTGGAAAAGAAAGTAAAAGCCGCATGTTGAGAATCCAATTCACTTTCACTGGAGTTTGAGTTATTTCCATTTAAGAGATGACAATTGAATTATTTATATGGACTATGATGTTGATGCATGCATGTTGAAATGTTTTTTCCCAATTTTTGTATCAATGCTTCATATATGCAAGGTAGTCTTCCCAATGATCCCGTCTCCAGCTCCTTATCTGTTTCAAGTTGTATTTGAGCTATGTTTATGTTTATCTTTGCCATGGTGAATATTTTTGTAATTGTATTCCCATGTTTTCATTCCATTGAGCTTTGCATTTTGGTTTTGCTAAGGGACTAGCAAAATGTAAGTTTGGGGGTGTGATAAGCGCTGAATACTGTATATTCAAGCGCCCTAAATTACATTAACAAAGTCCAGTTATTAATTATTTTATGTAGATTAACTCCATTTGCATGTTTTTATGCATTTTCAGGTTAAAGTGCAAAAAGGAAGCAAAAATGATGCCTTGTGGAATTTTGAACAAAAAGGATGCCATTTCTGAATTTCTGGCAGCAGTGATCCTGACTTTTGTCACCATTTTTGACCTAGTAAACTCAAGAAATGGACTTCCATCATAACATGAAAGATTTAAACCTCTGAATCAGCTTTCCAAATCTTCAAGCGGTTCATTATTCGGAGTTCGGAGCAGAGAGTTATGATCTTCGTAACAGAGGTGCGCAGAACTGCCTGGCAGCACTGAAGTACTGCCTTTCTCCCCATTTTAGACCAACCAGACTTGAGAATTGGGTCTTCATCAAAACATGAAGTTTTTAAAGCACTGAATCAGCTCTCCAAATATTCAAACAGATCATCATTCGGAGTTTGGGCCACAAAGTTATAGTAGTTTTACCAAAGTAGGTCAGCGCTGAGCAAGAAGAGCATGTTGCACATTGCACTAATTTAGAGTGCTCGAGACCACTTTTCGAATGCTCGAAAATCTGGCAGATTGCACTCGGAAATGGCTCAATTTCAGCCACTTGCACATTGGTTTCCTCAATGCCATCTTCCTTCTTTATGAAGTGGTTGGAGGTGTTCCTTGGAGGAGAGAGAAGGTTTTGTTGGAGAATAAAAAGCTACCAAAGGCCACACACTTCCAATCCTACATTTTTCTACAAGATTAGAGGAGAGAGAAGAGAGCAAAAGAGGTGTGTTCTTCAAGCTCCAAGAAGGTTGCACGAAAATGGCCATGAAGATGGAGCTTCTTCCTTCTTCTAGCTTAGCAATGGGTAACTAACTCTTTCTCTAGGGAGGTGATGAAGTCCCTCCCTTGTAAGCATGTCCTAGGGTAGTCTATATTGGGGGATTGCAATGTATATTTATGGTCTTTTTCATAGCTAAGAGCACTTCATTTGGTGTAATGAATGTTTATATAAGTATGGATGATTTCTTCAAGCTCATTATCTTATGTTAGGTGATGTCTTGTATTAATCTTTTTGCTTGAGTTTATATGGTGAGAATGGAAACAAGGTTATGAAATGATTTAATGGCATGTTGATAGGTGACTTTGATAGACCATTGCTTAGGAAATCCTTTGATGGTGTATGCTTAATCTCTAGCTCCATGTGCTTCATCATTTTGTCAAGAATTTGATAGTCTTTCATTTAAGTAAACGTGTATAAACTACACCTTAGTTAGGTAGTCTCAACATGTTTACCCTTTTGATGGATTATACTTGTTTGAGACCTAATGTACCTCTTGATTACTTACATGGCAACTATGTGTTGCTATGTAGTTTTTGACCATCATATGTTGTTTTTCCCCTAATTTAGGTCTAATCTAGCATGTGTATAGGGATGGAGGCGGATTCACTTCCTTAGTCTTCTTTGCTCATCTTTCATCTCTTAAATTCTTGCAAGTTTTTCATTAATGCATATTTCAATTCATAGTATAAGTGACAAACCAACAAAACTCTATATACCCCCTCATCATTCTAAAAGTAGTCTAGATTCTTAGGTTGCCATAGACTAGCGCAGTCCCAGTGGTTCGACTTACCCGACCAATAGCTCTATTTTACAATGATTCGTGCTATTGCGAAGGTTGATGTATAATTGACCAACCGATCAACTTGCGTGGAAAACATTGAGTTTGACCATCATATTGCCAAAAGAAAGGTCCATAATCCCGGATCTACAATTAATTATTGCATTTGCGGTGGCAAGGAATGGTCTTCCCAAGATGATTGGGATGTGGTTGGAGCGATTAGCAACCGGTTCGGTATCAAGAACTACGAAATCAACCAGAAAGTAGAATTTATCCACCTTGACAAGGATGTCCTCAACCATGCCCCTAGGTGTTTTGACGGACCTATCGGCCATTTGAAGCACCACCAAGGTTGGCTTCAACTCATTCAACCCTAATTAGACATATACGGAGTAAGGAATCAAATTGACACTTGCACCTAAGTCAAAAAGTGCTCTACGAATTTCATGAGTTCCAATTACACAAGAAATAGTCAAAGCACCGGGATCTTTGAACTTAAGCGGAGTGTTTTGTTGAAGAATGTAGCTCACTTTCTCCGTGAGGAACACTTTTTTAGGGCTTAGCCCTTGCTCTTCCTCTTTTGTGTGCAAAGATCTTTTAAGAATTTTGCATAAGGCGAAATTTGCTTAATGGCATCCAAAAGAGGAAGATTGATGTAGACTTGCTTAAAAACTTCCATCATGTCATGTGTTTTCACTTCTTACCTCCCATAATGCGAAGTTTCTTTTAAAGCATAAGGGAATGGAGCTTTTGGCTCACAAGACTTTGTAATTTGAGAGGATGATGGAGAAGATTGAGAATTCTGGTTAGGAACATTTTCATTCAAAGGAGTAGGAGTAGAATTTGGAATTGGATGGGTGACAACTTTAGGTTGCACCGATTCATTATCTTCCTTTGGTAATTCAACCCTATTGTCCACTTGCTTGCCACTTCTCAAGGTGGTAATGGCTTGCGCTTGAGCTTGGGAAGAACACCCCGATGTAGGGTTTGCTTCCACACAAAATTGGGCTTTTGGATTCCTCTCGGGTTGACTAGGCAATTTCCCAATTTCTCTTGCATTCAATGCATTAACTATAGTCCCAATTTGGGATTCAAGCTTTGATATGGAGCGAGAGTGGGAATACAACAAGTTGGTATCCTTCTTTAAGCTACCCAAGGCCATCAAAACCTTATCTTCAAATGTAGAATTACTAGAAAGTTCTTGACGATAATGAAAACCAACTTGGGAATTACACATTTGAGAAGGTGAGAGGTCATTCATCCTTTGATGATGGAAAGAAGAAGAGACGAACCCTTGAGAACCTCCATTTATTTTATGAGGTGATATGTATTTTCTTTGAAGATTTTTAGCTTGATAAGGGCTTTCATTCCATAATGGAACATATGCATTTGAATAAGGGTGAGCAAATGTAGCATTAACTTGTTCAAAGTGTTCATTAACAATATGTCCATGGGGACAATTGAAAGTAGTATGCAAAACACTTGAACATGTCATACAAGGCTCATAAAGATGAGTTGTAGAATGATAAGGAGATACATTGATAGCCGGTTTTTTATTCAACAAGAATTGATCAAGTTTTTGAGAAAGAGTTTTAACCTCGGCTACAATTCCCCTTGAACTTTCAATTTGACACACTGTTACACCTTTCTCGTTTTTATTAAAACCATGATCAAGCCGAGAAGTGTAATATTTGTACAAAGAGTTTTCACTTATTTTTTCAAAGAGGTGCCAAATGTCATCTTCATGTTTTCCAAAATATGAACATCCACATGAGGTATCAACTATGTCCTTCTGCATGTCGGATAGGCTTTCATAGAAGTATTGGACAACTTGCCATTTTGGAATACCATGGTGCAGACACTTTCTTAGCAAGTCATTCAATCTCTCCCAAGCCTCATGCAACAACTCTCCTTCCCTTTAAGAAAATTCTCTAATTGAAGCGCACATTACATTTGTCAAACTTACGGGGTAAAATTTTTTTAAAAACTCATTTTGCACTTGTGCCCAAGATGTTATTGAATTTACCCCTAAAGTGTTAAACCAATGCTTTGCTTTATTTTTAAGCATAAAGGGGAAGAGAAGTAATTTAAGCACTTCGTCCAGGACATCCATGTACCTTACGGTGGAACATAGTTTAAGAAATTCATTAAGATGCCTATATGGTTCCTCTTCTTCCAAGCCATAAAAGAATGGACACATTTGAATGGTCTCGGGCTTGATTTCATATTGATTAGCCTCAAAATTAGGCAACATAATGCAAGTAGGTGCATGGTATGTATGAAGATTATAATGATCACGAAGGACCATTGGAGCAATTGGAGCTTGAACTCCGAGGCCATGTTGATTAAGAGGTAGGTTATGCATGAAACATGGGTCTAAGTAGCCAAGATTACCCTCTAGATTTTCCATGTGAATGTCTACAATGTATGATATGACAAGGTCTATACAAGACTACAAATGACACACAAATCACAACAAAACAAGCAAGCACTCCTCCTTCGCAACAAATCAACAATCAACAAACTTCCTCCACATACAATGTTCCCATACTCCCATGCTTTGATAACAATGCAAAGAAAAGTAAATTGCCTCCACACGGGCTCACGATTTATCTAAGAAATTAAAAACAAGCCTCCACGCGGGTCGACGATTTAACTAAGGGATTGAGTAAGGAAAAGCTCACAAAGGTCCTATAGCACTTCAACTCCAAATTTATAGCTTAGCTTAGCAATTTTTTTTAATTTTTAGCATTTTTTCTTGCTTGCTTAGCTCCTTTGCTTGGATCCTAGCTCAATGCTCCTTGTCAAAGATGAACAAACACAATAAGTAATCTAAAGAAAAATAAAAATAAATTAAAGACACGATCAAAAGAGTACTAATTCCTAATTGATTCTACAAATATAACGTTGCCTAATCCCGGGCAACGGCGCCAAAAACTGACTGGTCTGCCGCACTACCATCAAGCTTGAGAGTGTGCATTAAGGCGAGGGCCAAGTTTTACATTTATAAAAGCCACTACTACCTTCACTAAAAATACAGTTAGGGTGAGTAGGGATCGTCCCAATGGATTGGAGTCGTACTTGGTTGTGGAATCGCAATTAGGGTTAGTAGGTCGAGTGATCAAACAAATGGTTGGTTGGTTGATTAAAATAGAGGCAAATTAAACTAAATAATTGAATGCAATAAAGAGTAAGTAAGTAAGAAAGAGATCTTGGGGTTTAAAGGTCACCACCAAGCAATGCTTTTCTATACCCTTAACAAGTGACTAATGAGGGTAATGTGTGTTGCAACATTGATGTGTGTGTGTGTTTAGTTGATTTCATTAGCAAGGGTGACCAATTAAGCATACATTGTCTAATCAACATGTGAAAAGCACATTATATCTAGCAAGTCATTAATCCTTTCATTAAGCTCACAAGCCAAATACACCACAAGGTTAGAGACATATGCTACTTGCATTCAAAAGTATGGAACATCAAACAACAAGCATGGATTGTCCTCCTATCTAACAACTATGTTTCCCCTACACTACAATTAAGCTAATGACATGAAATTAAACTAATTAAGCTAATGGAGAGGCACAATCCATCAAGAAATGAGCGTAGACCATCTAGAAAATCACAAGAGCATTCTTTTAAGCACAATGTTTTAACAATCTCTAGATCTATAGCATTAATACACATAGACATGCATCAATAACACAAGAAATAGAGACAAACACATGAACATCTATTCTAGCATACATAGATATATGGATAGAATGAAATGATCAATTGGAAGCATTAAACCACATAAATCATTGAATAAACAAGATCTATATATATAAAAGTGCCAAAACATGTATTACAACTCTAATCCCTCAATAATACACAAGATTAAGATATAGAAAGCATGCTTGGGGCTAACTCTAGCCCCAAGAGGATGTCTAGCCACTCATGGTGATGTTGCTTTAACCCTCAAGGGCTAACTCCATGGTTGAGATTTGCTCCTTGGATGATGAAAAGTCTCCAATGGTGTCTCTAGCCTCCTCCTCCTCTAAGCTTGCCTCCTTTTAGAATAATCCCTATAATTGTATATGTCTCAAAAAGTGCATCCTATTCCTTTTATAGGTAGGTCAAGTGACACACAAAATTAGCTGGGGTTGTGCAAAGAATATTCTCTAATGACTGGATAGAGGACGGATTGAGCAAGCTGGCTTTTTAACTTTTTTGCACTGGAGGAAGTTTGATCGATCGAACCTTGGACTTGGATCGATCGAACTTGGCTAAGATTTATCAAACTGAGGCTAGATCATTCCAACTGGTTGAGCTTTTTGGGAAAAGACAAATCCAAGATATTTTGGAAGATATTTTTGGGAAAAGGACAAAAGTGGTTAGTGGGTGGTACAGTTATGGATAAGATCAATCATTTAAATAAGGACAAAAGTGTTCGATCGATCGAAGGGTAGTGTTGGATCGATCAAACTTTGGACTTTCTGCTTTGGGTCAAGGTTTGGATCTATCTTGAAGTACTGAGATCGATCAGTGTTCGATCGATCGAACCATGAAGTTGGATCGATCGAACTTTGCTGCTTCCCACCTTTGGCTCCATTTGCTTCTTTCTTTCTCCACTTTGCTCCTTTCTTTATTTAATCCCATAATTGCTTCAATTAAGCTCTTATTTGGCTGAGTTAGCTTATTTCGGGATAAATGCCTGAAAATGAAAATAATACGAAATCAATCTAAAATGGTAAAGTAAGATAGATAAAGGTACTAGAATACCTAAGCTTAAGGGGTTTAAATACGCACTTTTCAGCGCTCATCAAACACACTACCTTTTGATCACTCGACCTACTAACCCTATACATTGTTTCCATTGCTAGCACGCCCACAATCCCTTGGGACGATCCCTACTCACCCTAGCTATATTTTTAGTTAGAGGTAGTAGTGGCTTTTATAAATTTAAAACTTGGCCACATTGCACACTCACACTCTTAGTGCATCTTTAAACGTTGGTGCCCGCGATAATCACCAAGTTTTTGGCACCATTGCCGGGGATTTGAATTGGCAACGCCATGTTTTGGAAACAAATAGGAATTAGTCCTCTTTTGATCGTGTCTTTACTTTATTTTCTTTTTTGTTACTTATTGTGTTTGTTCTTGATTGGATAGGTGCATTGAGCTAAGAGAGTCAAGCAAAGGGAATTAAAGAGCAAAGGATGCAAGGAAGTCAAGTGAAGCTAAGCAAAAGCACAAAAATGAGCTAAAATCTAAAAATTTGCAAAGCATAGCAAGGATTGAAACTTTAAAGTTTAATTGAAGTTGCTTAAGGACCCTTTGTGAGATCTTTTTAACTCAATCTCTAGTTAAATCATCAACCCGCGTAGTGGCAAGTTTTTCATTTCATAGATAAATCGTGAGCCCGTATGGAGGCAGTTTACTTTTACTTTGCATATTGTTCAAACATGGGAGTATGGGATCAATGTATGTAGAGAATGTTTGCTAATTGATTTGTTGTGGGGGTGAAGTGATTGTTATTTGCTTGTTAATTGTTTTGCTAGTGCATGCATGGTCATAGGTCATTAAATCCTACTTTTGCCCTGTTAATTTGCATCTTGAATCGGTTGTTCGTAATCCTAGGGGAAGAGGTAGTTCTCATCACTCCATTTTACCAATGGAGGAATTAAATGACGACCATGTGGAGGAGCTTGGTCACATAGGCCAACAAAGCATCCTCCACCCTAATGGGCATCATGAAAATATTCAAGTACCATTAGGCATGCCTAGACCATTTATCCCACCACAATAACAAGGCCAAATTCCATTGGGAATGCCTCAGCCAATTTTTGTTCCACAACCTCCCATTATGCAAGGCAATCAAGGTGTTCGAGTGGCACCGACGGTTGTGAATCCTCCCATTGCTTTAAGAGACCATTATGTGCCTAATGAATATAATGCACCTACTTGCATTCAATTGCCCCCATTTAGAGCACATCACTATAAGATTAAACCACAAACCATTCGACTGCTTCCCAACTACCATGGACTTCCAATTGAAGAACCTTATAAGCATTTGGATGAGTTTCTTGAAGTGTGTTCCATCGTGAAATACACGGACATGCCAGAAGAAGTGTTAAGACTTAAACTTTTTCCTTTTATCCGTAAGGACAAGGCAAAATATTGGTTCAACAATCTTAGGCCTTTTTCAATAACTTCTTTGGCAGAAATGCAATAAGAGTTCTTGAAGAAGTATTATCTAGTTTCAAAGACCAATGCCATGAGAACTTTCATTCGTGAATTTTCTCAAGGGGATAGGGAAATGTTTCATGAGGCATGGGAAAGGTTTAACGACTTGCTTAGGAAGTGCCCACATCATGACATACCTAAGTGGCAACTAGTTCAATATTTCTTTGAACGTTTACCGGATAGTCACAAGGGTATGGTTGATGCATCTATGGGTGGCTCTTATCTTAATAAGCATGAGGATGATGTGTGGTAATTATATGAAAGTATGAGTGAGAATTCAATGCATAGATCTTTATCCTCTAAAAATGGTAGAAATTTAGGTGGAATAAAGAATGTTGGCTTATATCATGTTAACAATTCCAATGACATAACCGCCGAGATGAAATCTTTGTCTCAAAGGTTTGATCAATTTTTTATTAACCAAACTTCGGCGAATCAAATGTCTTCCTCCCCTAACCATTCTCATCGTGCATCTAATGAATCTTGCATGACTTGTTCAAGTTTTTTACATTCTACTTCCAATTGTCCCCGTGGACATGTGCCAAGTGAAAACCATGAGCAAGTCAATGCTACATTTGTCAACCAAGGGAATAATCCCTATGACACTCATTACAATTCAAGTTGGAGGAACCATCCAAACTTCTCTTGGAAAAGCCAAGGGGAAGGCTCAAACCCTCCCCAAAGTGATTTTCAAAACAAGTATGTTCCACCTCTAATGCAAAGCCAAGGTTCCTAAGGTTTTAGATCTTCTTTTCAATCATCACATGGAAATTAATTCTCTAATTCTCATTTCCCTAACCAATCATGGTATTCCCAAGGAAATTCTAGGAGTCCTGCTTTTGAGGAGAAAGTGTTGACCGCTCTAGGTACTCTAAAGGCGAACACTCAATTACTTCATTCCCATTCCCAATCCATTACTAAACTAAAAACCCAAGTCGGGCAAATAGCTAGTACTTTGAATACAAAAAAGAAAGGGAAGATGCCTTTGAATGCACCACCAAAGTAACAATGTGTTATGGAGACTCATTCCTCATTGGAAGGTCACACAATCGAACATGTCAATACGGTGACAACCTTGAGAAGTGGGAGAATTGTGGACAACCAAGTGAGTATATCCAATGAAGAGAGTGAACCGGTGCAACCAAAAGTTGACACCCGTCCCGTTTCACATCCTATTCCTTCTTCATTGCATGTGCATGACCCCTTTGTTGAAAAAGTAATGGAAAATGATTTGAACAAAGTTTTGAAAGATGATTTGAAAAATTCTTGTGACAGTTTGAAAAATTCTTGTGTTGAAGATTCTTCAAGGAAAAATTTTGAAAAAGCTTTTGAGCCTAAAGCTCCATTTCCGGATGCCTTGAAAGGATCCATTTCTCTTGACAAACAAAAGACCAAGACTAATGAAATCATTGATGTGTTTAGGCAAGTGAAGATCAATCTTCCGCTTTTGGATGCAATTAAGCAAATTCCGGCTTATGCCAAATTTTTGAAAGATCTTTGCACCCAAAAGAGGAAGAACAAAAGCCAAGCACCAAGGAAAGTGGTCTTGACTGAGCAAGTGAGCTCTATTTTGCAACATAACACTCTCCCTAAGTTTATGGACCCCAGTTCACCTACTACTTCTTCCATCACTGGTGACCATGTCATTAATCGGGCTCTTCTAGACTTAAGAGACTAAAAACCGACGTCGGAGGTTTTACAACTTGCCGACCGATCCATCAAAAAGCCTCGGGGTATCATTGAGGATGTTTTGATTAAGATTGATAAGTTCTTTTTCCCCGCTAATTTCGTTGTCATAGATACAGAAACGGTTCCGAATCCTAAAAGCCAAATTCCCATTATCCTTGGCCGTCCCTTCTTAGCAACCGCAAATGCCAACATCAATTATAGGACGGGGATAATAAAAATCTCATTTAGCCACATGAAGGTGAAGTTGAACATTTTTAATCTAACCCCGAATTCAATAGACAAGCATGAAAAAGTGTGTTGTAGAAAAGAGCATTGACAATGAACTTGATAAAATTGAGTCTTTGCTTGGAAGTAGAAGTTCTAAGAGTTCATCTTCAAACTTGAATTCAAGAATTGTTGTTTCAAAACTAAATGTTCCAAGGGCATGGAAGCCCAAGAGTTGCATAGTCCAAGGACCATCAATGTCTTTTGAATCGAATCCGACAAGTTCTCTAGAGAACCATTTGCTAGGTGGGATTCAAAAATCTATTCACCCCGTCAAGGAGGAAATGCATAACAAGATATTTGATCCAGGCTAAAAGAGCCCAACATCTTGCTAGAGATGTTAAAGACTAGCAATACTTCGTAGGGTTTACAACCCTATTCCTCCCTCATTTCTATTTTACCTTTCATTTCTTGCGTCGTCTAGATATATTCCAGGTTTATACACATTGCTAGGAACTGTGATTGAGAATGCATGCACTTCCATTCTGAAAATAGGCATTTTGCACTTGTTCGATCGATTTCAAAAGAGGTTCGAACGATCGAACATCCATTCCTGCATCCAATTATCTCTCAGTCCCATCGATCAAGAATTTTCTACGTTTTTCAGCTCTCTGTGTATTGAGCGAACTTCAGTTCAGATCGATTTGAGTGCTCCAAGATCGATTGAAATTTTCCTCAAATCGATTTTCGTTCCATACTTAGAAAATTTTTTGAAACCCATGAAAAAGGCCTCTCTGTGTATCGATCGAACTTCTGTGCAAGTTTTCACCATTTTGATCGATCGAAGTATCTTCCAGATCGATCTGTGTCCACTTATTGACTTTGACTTTGACTGCCCTTTTTGAATTTTGATTTATTTATAAAATATATATATATATATATAAAATACAAAAATATTTTCCTTTATTTTTATTTTAAAATAATAAAATAAAATATTTTCAAAAAAAAAAAATCCAAAAACATTTTCATTTTATTTTTATTTTTATTTTTATTTTTGTTTTTCAAAAATCCAAAAATATTTTTATTAAAATTTAAAAAAAAAAATTTCAAAAAAAAAAATTTCAAAAATATTGTGTCGTTTTGAGCTTAGATCGATCTATGTTCAATCGATCTGAAATTTTTCATGATCAATCGACCATATCGGGAATTGTTTTTAAAAATAGAAACTCTTGGGTCATTTGATCGATTTACACATCAATCTCAACTCTCATCGCCTCCCACCTCTGCAACCCATCTTCCCAACCTCCGGCGAGTTTCCCAAGCTTCGAAATCTCATCTCCACCTCTCGATCTCATCTCATCTCCTTCGTCTCCACTTCTCTCATTCGGCTTGGTGAGTTCTAAGATTTAATTCCATTTTCGAGCTTCAACATATATGTTTTTGATGTTTCCATGATTAGATCCAAGTTTCTATGATGAATTCTTTCCATATTTGATCTTTGAAGCATATGTCTATATATGTATATATTTTCATTTTGAATCTGATTTTGGGGGTCACGTGCCTATGCAAGTGACCATTTTTGTGTTGTTGAGGTATAGGGGGACCCACAAGCTTGCTTGGGTACCCACATGTCATCCACATCACAGATCTGTGACTTTTCAAATTTCTCGTAGCAATTCGATCAATCAAAGTTTTCTCAGATCGATCAGAGAAAGATAGGTCGAACTTAGTACTGATCGATCTAAGAAAGATCGATCTCATATTTTCCTGTTCGAACGAACTTCACAGATTTGCACATGCACACTTCACACACCATCCATAGTGTTCATACTAGTTTCTTGATGCCCAATGCCTGTGTTTTCCACATTGGATGCATTCCATACTTACACTATTTAGCATGCTTCACTTAGTTACTGTTTACTTGGCTGCGTCATCATTTACATAGATTCATGTCAATTGTTCTGAGTTGTCTATCTTACTTGACATACATGTTTCTATATACTGTGTTTCAATTCTCTATTATCTGTTACTGACTTATTTTGCAAGTGTTTCTTTTCCAGTTTTGCAGGCCATGGCACGGGTTAAGACAGTCGCCCGACGACAGTTTCCGAGGAGGGTACGACAACGTGTAGAAGAGCCCGCATAGCCTTCTTATACCCAGGATCTAGAGCAAGCTGAGCAGTATAAGCAGTTACAGGAGTATGAGGAGCCAGCACCGGCTCAGTCTAACCGCTCTGCCTCTACCGCTTCTGTATCTTCATCCCAATTTGATGAGGATGAGCATATATCTTCTCCTTCTCCACTACCGGCACAGCCTGGCCAATTCCGAGACCGACCTGTCTGGAAAGTCAGACGCCTTTCTGTGTCCCATGAGTCTGTATTTGACATAGCTTTCTTCTCCCGGTCAGTCTTGACCCGGGCAGCTTTCAACGACATTGAGCGGCGCAGCATTCTAACCATTCTAGCGCCAGTTACTTATCCAGTTTTCCCGCGGCTTGTTCGGATGTTTTTCCAGAACCTCCGGCCAGCCCCGGGTAATTTGTCAGAGCTGCGGACTACTATTGATGGCCACCCGATCATCATCACAGTTGACACTTTGGCCACATCTTCTCAGTGCCCCCATGTCTGCCCTCCTGGTCTTGATTATCCTATTCAGAGGAGGCCTTCTGATGCAAACATGGCTGTTGCCCTTACTGGCCACTATGCAGCTGGCGAGACTTTCGCCACCCGGACTTATCTGCCCGACGACCTATGGTTTTTCGATTAGGTCTTGTACCAAAATGTATTTATGGCAGGGCATAAGATCCAGAGGCGTTTTGATTTTCTGGCAGCCCTTTATGCTTTCTACACTGAGCAATGGTTCTCCATTTCGGCACTCTATTGGAGTGTCATGATGAAGTTTTATACAGATTATATCAGCAAGGCCAAGCCCAAGCAGGCCAAGTATCTCCTATTTGCTCATCTTATTACTCAGATCCTCCGGGTCCAGTGCTACCCTTTCCATCCACAGGAGAGTTCTGAGTCAGGGGCTTGCCACTATAGCAAAAAGGATTGGAACAAGAGCTACAGTGCTCTTATCAAGAGCTTGGAGGAGGACGCTATCTTAGCAGCAGAGGAGGCTGCAGAGGCTGAAAAGGCAGAGATGGCAGCAGTAGCAGCAACAGCAGCAACGGATGATCTAGCAGACACACCGGCGGCTGCAGTACATATGGAGAGAGACTTGAAGCAGCAGCCTCCAACAGAGGAGCTACCACATCACTCTCCATTTGGGTCACCACTTCATTCCCAGGAGCAGACTCAAGATGTACCACAGTTTCATGATCCAGTCATACCTGAGGCTCCAGTTCTGACACCCGGCCTAGGAGAGCATGTCCAGGCATTGGAGGATGTAGTAGTCTCCTTCAGAGTAAATATTTCTACTCTCCATACAGATGTCTTAGCTGCGCTGTGTGACATATCCAGAGATATCTGGGGATCATGCCCCGTTCACCCTACCTCCTCTGCTTGATTTCTCTATCTCTTTATTCTTCTCATTTGATATATCTGTGATACATTATTACATTTCTACTATTGTGATATTTTTGCGGCCAGTCTGTTGGCCTGATATTGTGATGTGCTGTACATTATTTCTCTTATTTTTATGCATGATATTTTTTGGATGTCTGGATTTTATATTGATACATTTATCTGTGATTAACTCCATTTATCAGGTACATCCTAGTGACTTCAGTGAGAGAGAATGTTGCCCAAATTTTTCAGGACCACCCTTTTTCCTCTCTCCTTAGTTCATTTCTTATCCCATTTGCACTTGCATGTCCACTGTGCACTGTTATTATCCCTTTTGTTATCTGATGAGTTTTATCCAAGTGCCATCTTTTCAGGACCGTAGTTAATTCCAAGTTTGGGGGGGTTATACCATCCACTTTGGATATTTGTGTCCCGGCCATTCTTTGCCTTAGTTGCATTAGTATACTCTTTCCTTTTGTTCTCTTTGCACATTGAGCATACTATGCCATTTAAGTTTGGGAGTAATGGGTGTTAATTGCAGTGTTTGTTTTCAATTCAAAATTTTAAGCATGAATTATGTATTTAAGGGATTTTTTATGATTGGTCCATAACTAGCTATGACTTTGATCTTTTGAGGACTATATTGCTTAAAATTTAAAAATTACTTGACTTAAGAGTCCAATACTCCTTGTATGCCTTGTGGATGCCATTTAGGAGTAAATTTTTCAGAAAAATTGATATCTTGCTTGCACTTGTGGTCCACATCATCTTGATTTTGTGATTGTTTTGAGATTCACTCTATCATGCTACACTAGCATAGGCACACACTAGCATTCATTTGTGGGGTACATGCTTTGTTGATTATTGAATTGGTTATATCCCAATTGGGCTAGTAGTGCATTAAAAGCTTTCACCTTGATAAAAGTGGAGGACAAACCCTTTTCATTGAGTAGCCGGGATTC
Organism: Cornus florida; assembly: GCF_030987335.1. NCBI lineage: Eukaryota > Viridiplantae > Streptophyta > Magnoliopsida > Cornales > Cornaceae > Cornus > Cornus florida. The sequence goes on along the minus strand of NW_026775577.1, from coordinate 79,824,520 downwards.
TAGCCTCATCAAGCACTGAATTTCTCGCGCCGAAAAGTGGAGGGCCCAAACTCTAGGTTAATAATTGAATGTTGAAAAAATAATAATAATAAAAATAAAAATAAAAAGTGAGGACTTCTCCCAAAAGGTGAGAAGTATGAAATGATTAGATGGATGTTATTTTGATTTGTAGCCTAGTTGATTTGAGCTTGTAAGTCCTTAGGGGTGTTTCAACACCTAGTGCCCTAAAGCCGTCGGGTTTGGGAGTCATTGACCTAATGCTCGACCTCATGGATCGCTAAAAAGCTTAATAGATCAACACATTACACTATGCTTTCACCATTGATCCTTAGGGATAGAAAAAAAAAATCGAGTGAAAAGAATAAGCGTACCTAGAATAACAAAGATTTAATAAAAGGTCCACTCTTTATCTTGATGATTGGTACTACATTTGTGTGCTAGCTTGAGGCTAAGGATGTGATCATTTCTTTAGTTGGCTTAGATAGCAACATATTTGATGCCGGTCCACTCAAAAGGGATTCTAGAGTTGTTTTGATTTGCATGATCATTTTCTTGATGTGTGGAGGACCATACTTGCTTGCTTGATGTTGGGATTTTGGGAGATTGCTTGGAAATGGTTGAAAAATTACATACTTGAGTTAGTTTTCTCCCAATGCTTGTTTGCAATATGGGTGCCTCTTTTGTAATAATTAGCTTAATGTTTGTGGGTATCATTTCTGGAAACCCTCACGAGACTTCACTCGTCCACTAGGGGTAACCTAGGGGTTTAAAATGCTTGTTGCATAAGCTAAATGCAATCGTGTTCAATACGAAAGTGGCGTTATCCATTTATTGCTTTCTAGTTCATAGTTGTATAATCGTTCATTTCATTCCTTTACTTTGTAACTCATTGCTAGGAACTAGCAATATTTAAGTTTGGGGGTGTGATGAGCACTGAAAAGTGCGCAATTAAACCCTTAAGCTTAGATATTCTAAGACTTTTATCTATCTTACTTTCCCGTTTTAAACTAATTTCATGTTATTGCCCTTTTTAGGTACTTATCCCAAAAATAAGAGCTTAAGAGAAGCAACCCCAAGCTGAATGGAAGAAAGGAAGCAAAATGAAGTAAAGTGTGGAAAAACAGCAAGTTCGATCGATCTTAACATTCCTTCGATCAATCAGAGTAACATCGATCTGGACACTTCAAGATGGATCCAAGCCTTTGTCTTTATCCAAAAGATTCCACCATGTTCAATTGATCCAACTTATCTTCGATCGATTGAAAATATTCGATCTTATCCACACCTACCACCCCACCTACCACTCTTGTCTCTTTCCCAAAATATCTCAGAGATTTGTCTTTATTCAAAAAGGTGCCACCAAGGATGATTGATCTCTGCAGCATTTGATGGATCTCACCAATGTTCGATCAATCTCTACACAGTTCGATCGATCGAACCCTCTCAAGTGCGAATTAAATCAAATTCTAACGCATTAAAAGTTGTGTCATGGTGCAATCATTGGAGGTGCCCTTATGCACTAGTCCAGACCATTGGGTGTGATACTTGAGCTACCTATATAATGATTTGAGCTACTTTTTACACATATACTTAGAAACATTCTTAGAGAGAAAAAAAGGAGAGGATGAGAGGCTAGAGACACATTCTTGGGAGTTCTTCCATTCTTCTAGGGTTCCATCAAGAAAGAGGTCATTCCTACCATGGAGATAACCCTTGAGGGTTGGATGACTACTTCAATAAGTGGCTAAACATCTTCTTAGGGCTAGAGTTGGCCCTAAGCATGCCTTCTAGACTCTAATGCTTTATATTTTGAGGGGATTTGTGTTGTAATCTTGTCTTGACACTTATTTTATATATGAATCTTGTTTATTCAATGATTTGTATCGTTTAATACCTCCAATTGATCATTTCATTCTATCCATATGTCTATGTATGCTATAATAGATGCTCATGTGTTTATCTCTAGTTTTTGTGTTATTAATGCTTATCTATGTGTGTTGATGCTATAGATCTAGAGATTGTCAAGGCATAGTGCTTAATAGAATACTATTGTGGTTTATTTGATGGTTCAAACTCATGGCTTGATGGATTGTGCCTCTCCCTTAGTTTATTTAGTTTAATTTTCATGCCCTTAGCTTAGTTGTAGTGTAGTTACCTTAGTTGTTAGATGAGAGGACAATCCGTGCTTGTTGTTTGATGTTCCATGCTTATGAATGCAAGTAGTATTATTCTCTAAGCATGTGATATGTTTGGATTGTGAGCTTAAAGGAAGGATTAATGGCTTTGTTTGATGTATTGTGCTATTCATTAGGTTGCTTAGACAATATATGCTTAATTGGTGATCCATGCGTGTTGAAACAATCAATCACACACTCTCAAATTGCAACACATGTTTCCCTTCATTAATTATACATTGAATGTCTAGAATGGTGATATTTAGTGGTGACCTCTAGACCCCAAGACCTCACTCTCTTTTTTTCTCTCAATTTCATTTAAATTGCTTATCTTATATTGAACTTGTTTAGTTTAGTTTGTAGTCTAATCAACCAAACACACTACCTTTTGATCACTCGACCTACTAACCCTATACATTGTTTCCATTGCAAGCACACCCACAATCCCTTGGGAAGATCCCTACTCACCCTAGCTATATTTTAGTTAGAGGTAGTAGTGGCTTTTATAAATTTAAAACTTGGCCACATTGCACACTCATACTCTTAGTGCATCTTTAAACGTTGGTGCCCGCGATAACCACCACGGAAGCAAAACAAAAACAAGTTGATAGAGATGCATGTTATCCCTAGAACACAAGAATGGACTTTTAAAGAGTTTCGAGACTCAACGGAAGCAAAAATGGAACCAAAGGTGCCAAACCCTACGAGAGATGGACCAAGGGTAAAATGGTCATTTTACCCTAAGAGGAAGAAATTTGACTCCCAACAAGTCAAATAAGATCAAAAACATCCTTTAATAACTTCACATGAAGTCCCAAGGCCAAAGGAAGTGAAAACCCAAAAGAACCCTATCCCGGTTCGAACTAAATTTGACACCCTCTCACTGAAACGAGGATATCTCAAGTTAGAAAAATAATCTGAATCTAAAATTGATGCCATTGGAAAGCTTACTTTGACGCAGTCAATTTAGACTCAAGAATGGACCAATTTGGAGTTGAAACAAAGAAGTTACATCAGTTCAAAGTCAAAAGTCCAAAACCGAACCTGAAGAAAAATCTCTGGATGACTTGAACCGGTTCAACAAGGGCAGTACACACATGCAGGACCAATTTTTGCACCTTGAACCAGTTCAACATTCTTGAATCAGTTCAACCTTGACAGAAACAGAAAAATGCAGCAGAAACAGTAGAAAAGCAGAAAAATGAGTTTGCAATGCGGTTTTTGAGACCAAGATGGCATTTTTCAGAAAAATGTAGTGAAGAAACTCCCCCTAAAATCACATTTTCTATGTGATAGAGTTGAGAACGGAATTTATTTCCTGAAGGAAAACCCCAAAATGCCCTTAAGCTGTATTTTTCAACAAAAGTGTTAAATGAATCCATATGAGGCTCATTTCACCAACGAAAGGGTTTTTCATGAAAACGATCATGCACGCAAATGTAAATAGTGATTTTGAGCATGCGGGAATGGTTTGCGGCTCTCGGAAATGGCCGAGTCAAAATTCGACCCCCCCCCCCCCCCCCAAAGGCCAAAAAGGCGAAAATGAACTTGAAATGGAAATTTTGAAATCCAAAATTAACAAATGACTTCAAATTACCATTTGGCCCTTGGCCACACTTCATACATGAATAATGAGACCCTATGAAAGAATAAAAATGGAATTCTCATGTCCGATGCAAACATGGTCAGACAATAACTTAACATTTTTCAATATTTTCATAATATTTCATGAAGTCAAAATTTACATTGGGTACAAAATACATGTCATTGGCCTCCGGCCTCATCTCATACATGTCAAATACAGTACAAAGGGTGTACTTATGTACACATTACATAAATGGAATCAAATTTACAAGTCTTACATATAAGCTACAAATGGCATTTCAAGCCAACCTCTACAAGAATTTAAAACCTTCAAGTCTACAGTCATCCAAGCAATGATTAACATCATGAACCAAGTCTTCGTACCTGAACAATGCCCCGGTAACTTTGGGGTGAGTAGCATAAAGCTACTCGTAGGAGATGATCATGCATAGACTCAACTTTTTACAAAATTATCACTTTAAGGTGAAACATGTTAAAGGGGCTCATGCCACCTAACGTCTATGTCAAAATGAGACTCAGGGATCATCCTAAGCTACTCATGCAATTGAAATTAACAACGGCATAAAAGTATACATGCTCAATTATACTAAGCAATGTTAAAACATAATATACGACATATAAGCATACATCTCCAAGTATACTAAACAATGTTAAAACATGTTATATGACATATAAGCATACATCTCCGAGTATACTAAACCATATTAAGACAAGTCATGCAATGTTTAACATACCTACACAAGTATACAATTAATATGGAAAGCTCAGGAATCAAGTATACAAATACAAGTATACGTAACAATGTGAGTTGCGCATAAAACAAGTATACATAGCACAAGTATACTAAATGAAATCTACATACATGAAGTAAGTATACTAGCTCAAGTACACTAAAAGAGGCTCGAATACACAAACAAGTACACTAGTCCAAGTATACTAGAGGAGATCAAAATACGCGAAGCAAGTATATGGTTCCAAGTATACTAAATGAGATCAAAATACACATAGCAAGTATACAGTCTCAAGTATACTAAATGAGATCAAAATGCAGAAAGCAAGTATACAGTCTCAAGTATACTATATGAGATCAAAATACACGAAGCAAGCACCAATTCTCAAGCTACAAGTAATGCATAATTAACAACTTGAAATTGAATGCAAAATCAAAAGTGGAAAAACTAGGACATGCGGTCACTCAACCAAGCAAGTGTTTCCGGGTAACTACGACCCACAAGACACTACCTAGTGCGCACATGTATAAGTTATTCCGGGTAATTATGACCCACAAGGTACTACTTAGTGCTCACTTATGACTTATAAAACTCTTGTCTCCGTACTTATGACGGCCCTAGTTTTTTCAAGCCAGTGCGTCCAGTGATGAACCAAAAATTGACCCGATAACGGATCCGAATGCGGAAGCAAAAATAGAAAACAAGACTCTAAGAAGTCAAAGTGACCTTCCATGAGGTCGTGGAATTCAATGAGAACTGATGCGGAAACGAATGATCAAAAAAAAGACCGAACAGACCCCCAAGGGCAAAATGGTCATTTCTGAAAATATAAATCGGGTGCTACCGAGCACACCACTAGAAAGACAAAAAAAAATTAATCAAATTAAACCCAAGAATCACTTGATTCGGAGTTCAGATAAAGAAGATATGAAACTCCAAAGTTTCATAAAAATCACATTTTTAGGTTTGAAATCAATACAGCAAGGGTACTTTGCAAGGGGTAAAATGGTCTTTTCAGACATAACTGGATGCAACTGAGCATACCATTAGATATACCAGGAAAAATAAATGAATCTAGACTCAAGAATCACTTGATTCGGAGTTCGGACGAAGAAGATATGAAACGTCAAAGTTTCAAAAAAATCAACTTTTGGGTTTAAAATCAGTGCGGCAAGGGTATTTGACAAGGGGTAAAATGGTCTTTTTAGATAGAATTGAATGCAACTGTGCATACCATTGTATAGACCAGCAAAAACTAATAAACTTAGACTCAAAATTCACTTAATTTGGAGTCCGGATGATGAAGATATGAAGCCTCAAAGTTTCAAAAAAATCAACTTATTTTCCGGGTAAGAAATCTGGGCAGGAATAATGTTTTTACAGCAAGCAACATTTAATTTTTTTCTCAGAAGTGAGGCTAAAAATGGACTCTTAAACGAGTTTTTCTGGAAAAACACGAAGAAGAAACCCCCCTTAAAATCACGTTTTCTACCCGGCATTGCGAAAGGAACGGAGAAAAACACACTGTAAAATCCCTAAAATGCCCTAGATCATCCTAGGTCAAGAGGGACCCAAAAAGCTGCTACATGAAATTGCTTCAGGATCAGTCCACAACTGAGAGCAAAAACGGGCTATCAAATGAATTTTTCTGGAAAAACACAAAAAAGAAACCCCTCCCAAAATTGAGTTTTCTATGTGACTTTGAAAAGAATTCAGAAAAAACTCAATGTAGAATGCCCAAAATGCCCCTCCATGAAATCTGGTCATGAGGGTCATAAGGCTGCTAAATGTAAAACTGGAAGCTGAACTTTGCAATGGATTTCCGGTATCAAAACGACATTTGCTAGAAAAACACAAAGAAGAAATCCCCCTTAAAATCACATTTTCTAAGCGACTATGCCAAAAGAAGAAAATAAAACTGATGTAAAAAGTCTAGAAAGCCCCTAGATCAGATTATGCATCAAAGTTTCAAAATGAGTCCATAGGAGGCTCATTTCACCAAAGAAGAAGGTTTGCCCGGAAACAATCATGCACACAAATGTAACTTACCTATTAGGATGTACTACAATGGTCCATGGCTTAAAAATACCACCGATGCAAAATCCGACCCCCCAACGGGCAAAAAGGCAAAAATAAACAAGAAAAGGGAAATTTGAAAACCAAAATTAACAAATGATTTCAAATTACCGTTTGGCCCTTGGCCACACTTCAAACATGATTTATAAGACCCTATGAAAGAATAAAAATGGAATTCCCACACCCAATGCAAGCATAGTAAAGCAATGACTCGGCATTTTTTCAATATTTTCATAATATTTCATGAAATTAAAAGTTACATAGGATACAAATTAGATGTCATTGGCCTATATCCTCATCTCATACATGTCAAATACATTGTAAAGAGTGTACTTATGTACATATTACATAAATAGAATCAAATTTACACATTTTGACATGTAAAGCTATAAATGGCATTTCAAGCCAACATTTATAAGAAATGAGAATTTCAAGTCTACAAATAATCCAAGCATGATGTGAATCCCGAATCTTGATCCTGGTACCTGAAAAATGTCCCCACTACGTGGGTGAGTAACATAAAGCTACTTGTAGGAGATGAGCATGCATCGACCTAGCATTTTACAATTATATCACCTTAAGGTGAAACATGTCAAAAGGCTCATGCCACCTAACGTCTATTTCAAAATGAGACTCAGGGATCATTCTAAACTACTCATGCAATTTAAAGTGAACAACGGCACACAAGGATACATGCTCAAGTATGCTAAGCATTGTTAAAATATGCTACACAACATACAAGCATACATTTCCAAGTATACTAAACCATATTAAGACAAGTCATGCAATGTCTAAGCATATGTACACAAGTATACATTTTATATGGAAATCTCGTAAATCAAGTATACGAACACAAGTATACTAAGCTAAAAGAGATACGCCTAAAACAAGTATACACGCCACAAGCATACTAAATGAAATTTAAACTCACGGAGAAAGTATACAAGTTCAAGTATACTAAATGAAATTTAAACTCACGGAGCAAGTATACAAGTTCAAGTATACTAAATAGGATTCAAATATCCAAAGCAAGCATCAATTCTCAAGCTACAAGTAATCCATGATTAACAACTTGAAATTGAATGCGAAATCAAATAGTGGAAAGACTAGAACATGCGGTCGCTAGACCAAGCAAGTGTTTCCGGGCAATTACGACCCACAAGGCACTACCTAATGCGCACATGCATAAGTTATTCCGGGCAATTACGACCCACAAAGTACTACCTAGTGCGCACTTATGACTTAGAAAACTCTTGCCTCTGTACTAGAGCCAAACCTCAGCCATCACGTGAAATATGTCCTTACAAGCTTCCCAAAATCAGTAAGTTCAAAACTTATACCAAAATCAATAAGTTAGACCAAACTTATATCAAAATCAATAATGCATAAAACCATCTTCCATGCACAAATAAGGTTGAATCCGCACAAACCATGTCCTAGGATTCAAGTCTAAATATCATATGACATGTCAAGTGTCCAATATGCAATTATACACAAAGCAAGAATATTTTACAACAATTGAATTACATTACCATCCTAAGCTATAAGTACTAAATAAGCTTCAATTTAGTAACAAGCTTTCAAGGTAAACAATTGTAATATTCTAACAAACTATATACCTACACAAGATATATTTAAACAAACTTTACAAGTCAATGATATTCTATATCATGTTAAGTCCAATTACTATTTTAAGAGGCCCCAAGTACTAATTCCACATCCAATTAGTAATATGCTCACAACGTAATTAATTTCACTACATTAAAAGGGATTTTCAACCTAACATGAAAAGTCTCTAGATTTCATATTAATCTCAAATAAACTCAAATTAATATATGTTGAGGAATATAGCATAGTCTTCACATATATTATACCCAAAATCAATTTAAGTGACTACAACACTTAAAAATAAAATGAATTAAGCTAATTAATTAATTTTCTCTAGATTTTCAAACATATCTAAATGTCCTCAATTTAATATATATTAAAAAACTCACCAAGGCCTACTTTAATATCACATTACAAGTTAATTCCATACTTGATACAACTAGGTGAATTAAACTTTCACAAAAGATAAATATTAAATAAAATTTGCAATTCTTATTCAAATAACCCCAATTTAATATATGTCAACCACCATACCAAAGCCTAAATTTCTAGCATACCACAATTTAATTCTAAGTTGCCTAGCATCATGAGAATTAAATCTTAAACAAAGAAAATAATTAAATTAAATTCTATAACTTGAACAAGGCATGCTCACAAGTTGTATATGCTCATATAACAATCAATACAACATTAATATAATCCTAAAACATCCCCTACCTCAATTTGAGATGAAAATCTCAAAAGCTCACCGAAAATAAAGTGCTCCTAATCCAACGATACCGAAGGGTTTTGTCGGGGACAACACGATCTACATGAACCCACAAGAAGCCCCATCAAAATCATAACTTGACTTCAAACCCGAACTCAAAATTTAGCCAAAAACGGGTTCTAACAAGGGGGAAAGATGCGCGTGGTCAAGACAAACACAAAACGCGAAGGCACTTCGACTTTCTAACAAAGGGAAGAAGGTTCAAATGAAAGAAGAAGGGTGGCAGCCCCCTTGGGATGCCATAGCAGGTTCTGGTCTTGTATAGAGAGGGGAGAAGATGACTTTTTAATTTTAAGTCCCCCTATTTATAGAAAATCTCAAAAAGTGCCCCGAACGGGTCCCGCGGGGTCCAGAAAAGTAAAATTTGAGTGGACGTGCTCAAACGGTGAAACTCTGTTAACGAAAAAGATTCAAAATGAGAAAATATGAACAACAAAAGAAATGGTGTCAAAAACTGAGTTCCAAGCAGAAAGATATGCCCCGAACAAGTTCGACGGCAACCGAGGCCAGAAACTTTGAAACTGGAGAAAAACGATTAAAAGGAAATTCCAAGAATTTACGAGTCCACAAAAAGTGAAATTGAATCCCGTACGAGGATTCAGGCTACAGACGAAGTATTTTACAATAACTTTCATTAATTACAAAATGGCCCCTCCAAAAAGGGTTAATTGCACTAATGACCCAGAATGAAAATATCTTCCAAAAATATTTTCTTAAAAACCCCTGAAATAAAATATCTTCAAAAGATATTTATGAAAAACACCCCAAGAAAAGAAAATAATTCCAAAGAACTTTGCATCCATGCCCCTATGGACACCGGGAGCAACTAGAGTACTTTCTTGCAAAAGTAAAGGTACGTATTTCGTAAAACCACTTAGAATGAAGATACGTGAAGTCAAAAACTAACTCCGAACACAAAGAGTGAGGTTACGCCAACAAAGTGACAAATAGGGAAAAGACAAAATAGGGAAAAGGACAAAACAGAGAAAATGACGAAAAGTGAATAGTGTCGAAAAACAAAAAATGTGGAAATGACTCGGTCTTCAAAGGAAGTTGTCAATCCAAAAGAAAGAGTCTCAGAAACCATTTCCGAGCACTCGAGACGACACTAAGCGACAAGAAACTGAACTCAGAAAGAAAATTTCAACGAAAAAAATTTATCCGTGAAATTCTCAGGAAAAAGAAAAGGAAGGAAATGACTGGGTCATTACAATACTAGAGCCAAACCCTAGCCATCACATGAAATATGTCCTTACAAGCTTTCCAAAAACAATAAGTTCAAAACTTATACCAAAATCAATAAGTTAGACCAAACTTATATCAAATCCAATAATGTATAAAACCCATCTTCCATGCATAAGTAAGGTTAAATCCACACAAACCATGTCCTGGAGTTCAAGTCTACAATGACATTCACAATGTCGAATCTTTAGTGTGCTATTCGTTATACGCTATAACAATTTCATTTCAATATCAAAAATGTAATCTCATCCAAATGATCCATAATTTATATATGTTAAACAACATGGTATAGTCACTACACAAACCAACTCAAAAGCTAAATTGGATCATTGAGACAACAAAATAGAGTTTAATTGAAACACGATTAAATCTCTAGATTTTCTAAAAACAACCCCAAATGGCCCCAAATTGATATATACAAGTGAACAAGCTCAAGTCACTACCATTATCAAGTTAAAAACTTAATCAAACAGGAACCCAAAGGAATAACCAGAAGTGAAACCAAAAATGAAAAACTCACTTGGTACCCTATGGCACTAATGACAACCAAAGGAGCAAGATCTAGTTCAAACTAGATCATGTGTACCATAGAATGGCTCAAACAAGATAAACAAGGTCCTGTAGGAACAGCAATGAAGTTAACCTGTCTAGGCAATAAACCGAACAAAAACTACAAGGCATCTCCATTTCAGTCAACCGAAATGGAGTTTCGGTCTGCCGAAATAAGCCAAGAAAAAGGAGAAGAATGAGCCTTCATTTCAGTCGACCGAAATGACAAACCGGTCGACCGGTTTGTGGCTCGAGATGAAAAATGGCTACTGGAATTGGACTTTTACTGTGCAACTAAAACCAAAAGAGAATCGGTCGACCGAAACAAGCCACCGGTCGACCGAAACAGGTTGAAAACGTGAAGAATGAACCTGCTATGCACCAAAAATGGAGAGAAATTCATAAGTCTCAATTAAATCCCCCATTGCATCATCAAATTGTATTATATGCTAATATGTGATGATGTGAACATACGTGCAAGTGTAAAATGACATTTTAAACATGCTACGATGGCCCATGGCCTTATTACAATTCATTTACAACATTTGACGTGTCAAACCTCCAAATTAGAAAAATTACATTTCAAAGGCAAAACTTGAAATTTAAATACATACATTTGAACTTTAAAGTGTGTGGCCCTTGGCCTCATGTCATATATATATCAAATACATTGCAAGGAGTGTACTCATGTACACATTACATGTTTAGAGTTAAATATACACATTTTAACAAATAGGACTACAAATGGCATTTCAAGCCAACCTTTATAAAAATGAAAATCTTTAAGTCCACAAACCATCCAAGCATAATGAGAATCTCAACCTTGATTCCTGTACCTGAAAAATATCCCTACTACGTGGCTGAGTAACATAAAGCTACTCGTAGGAGATGAGCATGCATCGACCTAGCATTTTACAATTATATCACCTTAAGGTGAAACATATTAAAGGGGCTCATGCCACCTAACGTCTATGTCAAAGTGAGACTCAGGGATCATCCTAAGCTACCCATGCAATTTAAAGTGAACAACGGCATACAAGTATACATGCTCAAGTATACAAAGCAATATTAAAACATGTTATACAACATGCAAGCATACATTTCCAAGTATACTAAACCATATTAAAACATGATACACAACATTTAAGTACACATGCTCACAAGTATACTAAATTATGTTAAACATGATAAGCAATATCTAGCATACATACACAAGTATAAGATATATGTATAAAGTACTCATAAATCAAGTATACAAACACAAGTATACTAAGCTAAACACGTACGCACAAGACAAGTATATATGGCACAAGTATACTAAAATGAAATCCGCACACCCAAGACAAGCATACTAAGTGTAAGTACATTAGATAGAGTTTAGATACACCAACAATATACAGTTTCAAGTATACTAAATGAGATCAAAATACATAAGCAAACACCAATTCTCAAGCTACAAGTAATCCATGATTAACAACTTGAAATTAAATGTGAAAACAAAGTCGAAAGACTAGGACATGTGGTCACTAGACCAAGCAAGTGTTTCCGGGTAATTACGACCCACAAGGCACTACCTAATGCGCACATGCATAAGTTATTCCGGGCAATTACGACCCACAAAGTACTACCTAGTGCGCACTTATGACTTAGAAGACTCTTGTCTCCATACTAGAGCCAAACCCTAGCCATCACGTGAAATATGTCCTTACAAGCTTTCCCAAAACAATAAGTTCAAAATTTATGCAAAATCAATAAGTTAAACCAAACTTTTAAATCTCAAATAATATCTAGGAATCAATTTACATGCACGAGTAAGGTTGAATCCACACAAACCATGTCATAGAGTTCAAGTCTAGATAGCATATGACATGTCAAGCCTCCAATATGCAATTTATACACCAAAACAAGAATATTTTACAACAATTGAGTCACATTACCACACTAAGCCACAAGTACTAAATAAGTCCCAATTTAGTAAATAGTTTCCAAGGTAAACAATTGTAATATTCTAACAAGCTATATGCCTACACAAGATATATTTGAACGAGCTATTCAAGACAATGATATCACCTATCTGCTAAGTCAAATTACCATCTTTAGAGGCTACAAGTACTAAATCTACAACAAGTTAGTAGCATGCTCACAAGGTAATTAAACAGACTACATTTTAAGGAATTATCAACCTATTACATCCAATATCAATTTAAGTGACTAACACACTTAAAACAAAAATTAATTATGCTAATTAATTAATTTTTCTATAGATTTTCAAGCATATCCAAATAACCTCAATTTAACATATGTTAAAGAACTCACCAAGGCCTACTTAAATATCACATTACAAGTTGATTTCATGCTTGATACAACTATGTGAATTAATCTTTCACTAAAGATAAATATTAAATAAATTTTGCAATTCTTATTCAAATATCCCGAATTTAATATATGTCAACAAGTATACCAAGGCCTAAATTACTAGCATGCCATAATTTAATTCTAAACTATGTTCCATCATTAGAATTAAATCTTAAACAAAGAAAATAAATAAATTAAATTCTAAAAACTTGAACAAGGCATGCTCATAAGTTGTATATGCTTATAAAACAATCAATACAACAATATTATAAACCTAAGACATCCCCTACCTCAATTTGAGATGAAAACCTCAGAAGCCCACTGAAATAAAAGTGCTTCGAATCCGACGATACCTTTGGGTTTTGTCGGGGACAGCATGATCTACATGAACCCCCAAGAAGCCCTATCAAAATCACAACTTGACTTCAAACACAAACTCAAGAAATGGTCAGAAATTAATTCTAATAAGGGGGAATGGTAGAGCACGTCGAGGGGAACGATAAACGTTAAGGCCGAAGAGTTTCCACTAAGGAAATCAAGTGGAGGAGAAGAAAGAATGAAGGCAGTCCCATGGGCTCCCATGGCTACCAGCCAAGAAGGTGGAAAAAATGATGGAATTCTAACTTTTTGACTTAAGACCCCCTATTTATAGAAAATCTCAAAAAGTGCCCCGAAAGGGTCCTGTCGGGTCCGGAAAAGTGGATTTTGAGCAAATGCGCTCAAACGGCAAAACTTCGTGAATGAAAAAGATTCTAAATGAGAAAATATGAACAACAAAAGAAACGGCGTCGAAAAGGAGTCCCGAACAGAGAGATATGTCACAAACAAGTTCGGCGGCAACCGAATCCAAAAACCCTGAAACTGGAGAAAAATGAGCAGAAGGAAATTCTATGAGTACACGACTAGACGAAATGTAAAAATGAATTCCGTACGAGAATTCAGGCTCAAAACAAGGTATTTTGCAATAACTTTCATTAATTGCATAATGGCCCTACAAAAATGGTTAACTGCAAAACTACCCCTGAATAAAAATATCTTCCAAAAGATATTTTCTTAGATACCCCTGAAATAAAATATCTTCAAAATATATTTATGAAAAATACTCCAAGAAAAGAAAATAATTCTAAAGAACTACGCATCCATGCCCCTATGGACACCGGGAGCAACCAAAGTACTTTTCCACAAAAGTAAAGATACGTATTTCGTGGAAACCACTTAGAATGAAGATACGTGAAGTCAAAAACCAACTCCGAACACAAGGAGTGAGGTTATGCCAACCAAGTGACAAACGGAGAAAAGACAAAATAGGGAAGAGGACAAAACAGGGAAAAAGACGAAAATTGAATAGTGTCAAAAAACGAAAAATGTGGAAATGACTCGGTCCTTGAAGGAAGTTGTCAATCCAAAGAAAAGAGTCTCAGAAGCCATTTCCAAGCACTCAAGACGACACTAAATGACGAGAAACTGAACTTAGAAAAGAGATTTCAACGAAAAAAATTCATCCGTAAAATTTTAAGGAAAAAGGAAAGGACGGAAATGACCGGGTCATTACAGAGCGGGTCATTACATACACCTAAATCATTCATTGGCTTATACTTTAAAGTAGCGCCAACCGGAACTAAACCTTCGATTCTTAATTCTGCCTTCGGGCAAATAAATCGATAACGTACTCCTTTACTTTATTGGGTCTTTATCGCTTTCGCCTTAGACCCAATCCGCCTCCTAGTGCCAACCATTTTATGACTACTGAATATAATTGACATCAGCTCCTCCTAACGAACCGTAAATAGAGTACAACGAATCCTAATATGGGCTCTAAGTTTTAAGAGATGCAACACGGAAATCACATAACTAAAGACACCCCTAAGAACACTTGAACCTGGAGTGCTCTGATACCAACTGTGATACTCCCGGATTTCCGAATGCGAGTTGGCTGGGCCCACGCCCGAATACCCGAGGATATCAAAAACAAAAGAGCAATAATAGAACACAGGATACAAATATGATTAAAAAGAATAAATAAAATGCTAAAAAGAAACTAAAATGATAATCCAATAATTAATCCTCAAAATAAATTTCCATTGATTAATAAATCCTTCTGATACAATTAATCCTCCAAAATAATACAACTCGGGAATTCATACTATATGGACCCTTAAAAAAAAACAAAATTGAAACATAAATGAATCTCCTAAATAGAAACAGAAGAATGAAGTAGACTGATCCCTGCTCAAAACGAACAACTTCTACTTCTGACGAACACCTAAAAAATAAGGGTGAGTCAGGCCCCACAAATAAGTTCTACTCTACTACAGTCTAAGCAAAGATCCGATACACGTATACATCTTAATCAATCCAACAATAACTAGTAGTCCGTATATATATAAAAATACACATCATAGGAACCTCACTAGACTAGTAGGCAACATGCAAATTGCACATAAAGTGGGCATGAGTACCTGGACCTACCAAGGAAACAACTATATTATATCTAGCTACACATCCCTAGCAATATACGCACCCTAACCATGATCCTAAGACTCAAACTCATATCATGGCACCATAATCATATCTATGAAATCCATATAAGTATAGAACAAATGTCATCCATCTGATACAGTGGCCTGACACGAATAAAGAGGACTTAACTCTATGGTTAATCCATTCCCTTATAAATAAATAGGTAGGACTTAACTTCTTTGGTTAATCCATCCCTAGAATGCCATTGTCCCATACTGGTGCATTAAATCATACAATCCATAAATAAATAGGTAGGACTTAACTTCTTTGGTTAATCCGTCCCTAGAATGTCACCGTCCCATACCGATGCATTAAACCATACAATCCAATAAATGATACACAAAATAAAATAGTACATCAACTAATCCATACATAGCATGATATAAATCATACAAATAACCACTTGCATTTATTTAAGTAAATACAATAATTTAAATAGCATATAATTAACTTACATTCCAAGTAATTAATCTACATATCAGATAAATTATATAAAACATGAATAAAATCATTTAAACATTTAATTCAATTGTTAAAACAATTAAATTAATCAACTCATCCATTTAACAACTTCATTTGCATTTATTTAAGCAAATATAACAATTTAAATAGCATGTAGTTAACTTACATTCTAGGTAATTAACTTACATCTCAGATAAATTATACAAGGTTCATAATTATTATTTAATAATTACTTAAGCATTAATTTACATTGTTTAGACAATTAAATTAATCCACTTATCCAATGAAATAACATATAGGTTATCTAACACCCAAATTAATCATATCCTTAGCATGTATATGTATTTTATGCATTTTGGAACTTCCCTAAGTCCATTTAAACAAATTAATAATAATTAAAATAGATTTAAATACATTCTGAACATTAAAAACCAAAAACCTAGGTCGCAGCCCAACTGAGTCGGCTTAGTTCCTCGTGACATCCCAACTTAGTCGACTCGGTTTCCAAGTGAGTTGGCTTACCTAGCAACTGAGTCGGCTCGGTTCACCTGTACTTCGTCTTCTTCATTGGTTCAGCCTCTGTAAACCCTAAAACTCCATTGTCAAGGTTCCTAAACTCCAACCTAAGTCCCATAAGTCCATATTACTTTATTTTAAATATTTTAACATGAAAAGATTCAACTTAAACACATAATCATGCATCAAAACTCAATAATCATTCAAAACAAGAATATGAAAATAAAATCATGCAACCCTCTATTTTAATCCGATTAGTCATGCATAATTATTTAGTTTTAATTGCTTAAATAACCTGGAATCTCCTAGGCATGTATAGAAACATAAATCAAAAGGAGAAAGTAAGAGAAGAACTTGCCTCTTAAGGTTTCAAAATGAAAACCTTAAACCTCTTTCTTCTCTAATTTTTTCGGCCACCTCTTGGCTGCCTTCTCAGTCCTCTGTGCTCCTGGTTCAACCCACGAGCAAGCCTCCTAACCTCTCCTTGGTTTGGCCTTGAACCCTTGGCCGAAACCTCCTTCTTTTCCCTCACGTTTTCCTCTCTGCATCTCTCTACCTCTAAGTATATAATATATCACGTATATAAAACCTAGCCTACCACATACCTACACTATTATATATATATACAACATATAACCCTAATCCTATATTAACCCTAAGTTTGCTAACTTAAGGAAAACAAAAAGGAAAAATAAAATATAAAATATATATATATATATATATATATATTTATATATAAGCCTGATAACTAAACTAACGTGATATATATATAGGTATATATATATAACTTATAATTATATATATAATACTACTATTTCATTATTATTAAAATTACTATATACAAATAATAATAATAATAATAATAATAATTAGAAAAATATCCTTATATACATATATACCCATATATATATGTACAACCATCTCTGGGTAAATATTCGTACCCATCCAACTCCAATCCAAGTAGTCCATACAACGCATTGGGTTGGTCCATTATGTAATGACCGGTCATTTTCCTTCTTTCCCTTTTTGATAATTTCTTTTTTTCGTCTTTTTCCCGTTTATCATTTTTCCTTGCATAACCTCACTTTTTGTGCTCAGATTTGATTCCGGCTTTGCATGCATCCATAACATTTAAATTCCAAGATAATTGTATTTTTACTTTCGTAGAAAATACATTCTAGTTGCTTACTTTTTCGTAAAGGGCATGGATGCATAGTTTCTTGGAAACATTCTTGATTTTTAAGATTTTAGTGTAATTATGTAAAGTAATTATTTTTCGTCTTAGGGATCATTTTGTAATTTAATTTGGAAGATATTTTGGAAAATGACCTTTTTTGTAATTTTTGAAAAGTGTGATAAGTGTCACACTCTCATGGAGCCACTTGTTGGTATTGGGGTAGAGTCACTTGGAAGTATAATCTTATGACATGTGGATGGTGGAGATTCACCCACTTGTTAGCCTAGGATAGATGCACTTGTTGGCTTGAATGGTTGACAAGTGTAGGAGTGGGATTAAATCTTAAAATGAGCCATGGATTAGTGACAAGTGTAGGTTCCAAATTTAGTCTTACATTAGTGTGTGTGTGTGAGGTAGTGTAAGAACACATAGTGAGTGGAGGAATACTAAATCTTCCACTCACCACATTCATTACATCTTCCTCACTCCCATTACTCTCAAAACCCTAACCTAGCCACCATTGAAGAAAAGCTTTGCTTAGAGCTTATTACTTCATTTTGGTCTCCTTCCACTCACCTTATACTTTAAATCTTGGGAAGTAAAAGTTTCCTCTCACTCTCCTCTACAAAACCCTAGTTTAATTTCCCATTTTAAGCTTGGTTGATTTGGATTATAGAGATTCAATTCTCTATTGAGGTAGGGGTGGTAGTATGTTTATACTTTAAGTGTTTTATGTTCCTTTGAGGTTTAATATATATTGTGTACATGCTTTTAGTATGTATCCTTGCATATTATAGGAAATCTTCACATTTAACTTATGATTTATTGATTTAAGCATGTATGATATGTATTTATCTTGTGTAGAGTTATTAAGGTTATGTACAATTCTTATTGACTTGAATTGCTATATTATTTGTGGTAATAATTCTATATTCTTATTGATTACTATTGATAATTATTTTAGAAGCCTATTACTACAATGTTATAATTGTTGAGGCATGATTTAAATAAATAAGTTGATGGTATTGTATTATACATTATATCATGATAAAGACTTGTCATTTGGTATGCCATTTTAAACTTAGAACCCTAAGACATGGTTTATGTGGTTTCAAATTACTTGTGCATGGAACGTGGTCTATATGCCTTAATTATTGTGTATAATTTTTGAACTGAATTATAATTTTGGATTCTCTTGGACATTGTTACAAATGACATGGCTAGAGTTTTGCTCTGGTGCGGGAGGTACGAGTTCTCCCATTTTATAGTGCGCACTAGCTTGGAATTCCCAACGGGTTAGTGCCCGGAATAACCGTTTAGGTCTTAGTTTACTCCGGGATTTGATGTCCAAGTTTTCTATTATTTGATTTCGCATTTAATTCTAAGTTGACAACTAATGCTTAATTGTGACTTGTAATTTTAGTTATTAGCGATTTGATGTTATTAAGTACATTAATATAGACATTGTGATGCAATAGAATCATTTAAGTTAGCTTAAGATGATCCTTTAGAACACCTTAAACATAGACGTTAAGTGGAACAATCCCTTGTATTCGTCTATAGTGATCTTGCAATGATATTGAAACTTTAAGGTATACGCATATGCTTCTTCCTACGAGTAACTTGATTACTCACCCTAGTTGTGTGGGTTATTTTACAGGTAAGGAGACTATGTTCTTGGATGCTCATTATCATTAGGAGCTTATGAGCAATTTGGAATATTTTTGTATATTGACATGCAAGTGTTTAACATGCATTACTTTTGATGATATATTTTGTATACCATAAATGTATGGTATTTTAGAAGCTAATGTGGCTTCCTTGATGTGTAATGATACTTAAGTATTACTTTTGACAATATAAGCATGTATGTAATGAGGCCAAGGGCCAAGCATATTTACTTTAGCACTTGTATTCATTTGGTACCATATTTTGCTTTAAAAATACATTTTAACCAAATTTGGAGGTTTGACATATGAAATCTTTGTAATTGACATATATGAGGCCGTGAGCCGTTGTAATACATTCAAATATTCATATTACGTTTGTTGACATGTTCATATGCTCATATCTCTTTGAAATTCAGCTTTTAACCTTTGTTTTTAAACCAATTCATGATGGGAATTAAGGCTTGGGTTAAGTCTCAGCATTTTTGGTGTATAGCAGGTCTTTTAGCACTTTTTCAAGTCATTTTGGCCGACCGAAATGTCATTTCGGTCAACCGATAGCTTTTAGGAATTAATTGCACAGTAAAACTCACTTTCCAGTAGCCAAAAACACTGTTTGGGTTCATTTCGGTCAACCGATACTTTATCTCGGCCTACCGAAATGACCTTCCCTCAAAAATCAGATTTTGGGTGATTTTCTGTTCATTTCGGTCAACCGAAATGCATGCACACCAGTCTTTCAGATTATGTATCAACACTATTGCTCTAACTTCAAACGGTCATATCTCCTTCATTCCTAATCCAAATAGGGTGATTCTTGAGCCTAAACTCAAGGATTTTTAGTCAGATTTCCAATGGTACTAATTCCATTCTTAGATTCAAACCACAGTGGGAGTTATTCATATTTTAGTGAGATAGTGTCAGTTTTTGCTTCAACCGAAATAGGCATTTTGTGGGATTCTTGGCCAAAGTTCTTAGAACCTCTTAGAATGTTGTGAAATAATTAGATTAGGTTGTATGGACCTCATTTAACTTGTTTAGAGTCAAATTTCTCTTTTTATTCGTTAATTGACCATTTTGCCCTTGATTGACGAATTTTACCCGTTTTGACTCTCATTTTCTCTTTCGTTCTCTTTGAGTTCCGTGACTTCATAGAAGGTCACTTTGGAGTCTTAAGGATGATTTATATCTCTAGAGACCTTTGTTTTATCTTTCACTTCTACATTTTAGATCCATTACCGGGTCAACTTAAGGTCATCACTGACGCACTGGGTTATAAAAACTTAGGCCGTCACACATTACTACTATCCAAATAAAATACAACATAAAAAAATTAAATCATTTAATCCTAACAAATAATTACAATTAAACCACACATCAATTAAGCAAGCAAAACACCCAATTAATTAACTACACAAGCACTCAATTTACTTAAACAAACAATACAAATAACACATAGACAAATAATCAATTAATCAAGTAACACTTAATTCAATTAAACACATAAGCAAATTAGTCAAATAATCAATTAAATAATTAAAAATGCAATTAAAACAAATAAATAAATACCGAGACTATCCTTTTAAAATTAGGGGTATTATATCTTAGATTTAATTATTCTTAAATTATATTCAACCTATTCTTAGTGTACGAGATTGGTGGCTAAGGGCTTCTTGGATAGTAAGAATAGAGATCATGCAATGGTGTTCAAACGTTTTTCGTGAATGAATGTTTTCATAGTCTATACATAGAGAAGACGAGTTATACTACAACATTAGTTAGGATTAGGTAAGTAAATAATTCATGCAAACCGAAGATAGGTTATTATTAACTGAAATTAATGAAACATCTTTCTTTAAATTTGAATTAAATGAATGTTATTGAGTTTAATTCCATATGATACATAAATATTGAAATCCCAAGGTTGAACAATTGACCATAGTATGAGGTTCATGGTGAAGTCAATCTCTAAGATCTTCTCTCTCTGATCTCAATCTTTATTTAGTTTAAATTTATTTATGCTAGTGACACACAACGCATCAAACAATCCTTTTATCTAAATTAAAATAGTATTAATTGAAGGCTTAATAATCCACCATAGTCCCTGAGGTTCGATACCCTCTAAGTAGTCCTATCTTGCAAAGGATTCGTTCTATTGTGAGTGGTATTTTTTAATTGAACACTTTCCACCCACATCAATTTTTGGCGCCATTGCCAGGGATTATGTAACGGTTTTATTGAGTTTACGATTAGTTCTATTTTGATTTATAGTTTTCGGACTTTCTGATATCTCATCTTTTTCTTTTTTCTTTTCAAGTGTAGGAATCTAGAATCAAGGACGAAGACGCCTAGGGAATAGAAGTTTCGAGTTTAGGACTTTCTGTGAGTTCTTGTTGGTTTATTTGAAAATTTTCTTTTTATTACTGCGTTTGCCATTGGACATAGTGCATGTTAGGTCGCCGTTACTTATCAAATCGGCTCTCTTGTTGGACAAGATTAAAAAGGTCAAAAAAAAAATCTGTTTCTCACACCGACACAAGTTGAACATGGCTCGACACATACCGGACAAGCCACAAAAGAAGTTGGGTATTTGCTTTAAGATTAGTAAGAGGCGCATTGAGTACTTGATCCTCGAAAGCATAATTTCTAGGAGGAGGTGGAAGATTAGGAGCTTGAGTAGATTGATTCCTAAACTGGGGTGGATGATATATGGAAGATTAATTGAAATAATTATTTTGGGGTGAAGGATTAGATGGATTTTGGTACTATCCCTGAAATTGTGGAACAGTGGTACCTTGGCTTAAATTCCGCCATGATAGATTTGAATAATCTCTCCAGCCAGGATTATAGGTAGCATAATATGGATTATACGCTGGTCTGGAGAATGCAACATTTACTTGCTCCCAAGGGATCTTAGATGATTGTCCCATCATAGGGTAAGTATCAGCAAGATGCAATGGATTAGCACAGATCGAGCACACTTCCTTTGGTAAAGAAGCATGTTGAGAAGCAAAAACAACATAGCCAAATGATAAGACTTAGTTGAACCTTCGGTTTAATGCTTCTATTTGAGTGGCTAACTCTCTAGATTTCACGATTTCATAAAGATTTTCGACCTTGTGGATACCAGGAGTAGACTTAGACCTAGAAAAAGAAGCATGTTGTACAGAGTTTTCACTTAGGACCTCAAACAGTTCCCAAGCGTTAGCTGCACTCTTATAAAGGAAAGCTCCATTAATGGAAGCATCAACCATGTTCCTATATGGATCAGATAATCCATCATAGAAGATCTGCACCAAATGCCATTTAGTAATATTATGGTGTGAACACTTTCTCAGAAGATCATTATACCTTTCCCATGAATCAAGGAACTGTTCACCCGGGATTTGGGTAAATGCCATGATCTCTTTTTCTCATTTTTGTGGTTTTACCTGTAGTGTAGTACTTCTTCAAGAATTCCTGTTGCATCATATCCCATGTAGATATGGAATTAGTTGGTTGGGAGTGCAACCAGGTTCTTGCTTTTTCCTTGAGAGAGAATTGGAATTAATAGTTGCATTCTAAATGCACCATCTGAAAGAGTGAACAACTTGGTAGTTGAACATAATTCTAGAAACACATCCAAGTGCTTATAAGGATCCTCTGTTGCAAACCCATGGAATAAAGGAAGAATTTGGATCATAGTAGGCTTGATCTCAAAATGGGCTGCATTAGAGTCTGAAAATTGGAAGCACGAAGGGGATGTATATGAATTGGGAATGTAATGATCTCTCAATGGTGTGGGAGCAGTTGCAGGTGGTACAGGTGCTCTCACGATATTATCACCATTAGTAGCCATGTCTGTCTTAGAGGATTCTTCTAATAAGTTAGAATTCTGTTTAGGTTTTCTAATTCGCCTAAGAGTTTTCTCTAGTTCAGGGCAATGAATGCATGAATATTTAGTTTTCAAAAATTGAGTGGGAATATGAGAGAGTGTGTGTGAGAGAATTGATTATCACAAATATAGGTCGG
The DNA here is from genome assembly GCF_030987335.1 of Cornus florida. Taxonomy (NCBI): domain Eukaryota; kingdom Viridiplantae; phylum Streptophyta; class Magnoliopsida; order Cornales; family Cornaceae; genus Cornus; species Cornus florida. The sequence continues at coordinate 79,801,058 of NW_026775577.1, read as the reverse complement.
TAGGGAGTGAAAAGGATATTTTCTGGATAAAAATAAAAATATAAATATAAATCAACGGGGACAAGAATGTTAAGTGTAATTAATATTGAGCGTGAACATTTTTAAAATTTAACAAAAAAAATATAACTAAAAATACAAAATAAAAAATAAAAAATAAAAAAAAATCCAGTGGGGGTGTGCTGCTCCTTAATTGGGTTGTTACTACCAATATGTGCATGTACACGTCCATATCTGAGTTTGCGCCAGTACATCTCTTGATTCAAAAAAAAAACCAACTAGATCATTCTAACTCCCGAGAAAGGACAAAAAGAAAAAAAAAAAGACATTATTCGTTCTTTTTAAAATGGTATATGATGACTTCAATGGTAAATAGGGAGGGATTCAATTTAAAATTTATTTTTCTAGGTTTTAAATTGATCTAATCAAATATTAGAATAATAATTATTATTATTCTATTTTTACATAAAATGATAATGACCTAAATTACATAAAGTGGGAGCGAGAGTAAATTCGAAAACAGAAACGTGAAAGTGGCAATATTAAATCATAAATAGTGAAAATTTGAAATAGCGCATGCAGAGTGTGAGAGCGAGAATACACTCAGAACGTGAGAACGACATCCGTTAAGAAGGATTGTGTGATTTAGAGAATGACCACTCTATTCCATTATTATTCTTATTTCATTACTACTTACATCTCATTCCATTAACGTACCCCTAACACAACATGAAAATTTAAAATTTAAACTTAAGTAGTAGCTTTGGAACTGGCACCTTAGAATTGAAAGGGGGTTTGGTAATCAAATAATTAAATTTTGTGTTTTTAAATTGTGACATGTACGTAGAATGAAACACTACATTTTTAATTTATAAAATTTTCTTTTAACCCTTATTTACGAAGAAAAAAAAAAAAAAAGTGGCATTTAGATTGGATATATTATAGCACGTACTCTGTGTCATCGGCTTGGAGTCTGAGTCCATGTTGTTTCAAGAATAATATTAACAATGTCTCCCACTGAGATAAAGAAAATTAAAAGAAAAAAACGGCCCTCCAATCATCAGAAAGGAAGAAGCGTTCAAATTTTTCCCGCAAGACTTGTACAGCCACCTCTCTCTCTCTCTCTCTCTCTCAGACACACACACTTCTCTCTCACCTCTCCACCTCACTCTCAACATTCATGGTCATACTAATTCTAAAAACTCTCTCTCTCTCTCTCTCTTTTCTACAATCTCTCTCTCTCTCTAAGGTGACCTGCTAGCAAGGTCATTCTACAAGTGCATGCATGCATGCACACACGTATTGGGGATTTTCTGAATTCTCAGACTCGTAGGTAGCATTTGATGATGTTTTATGTATGTGAAAAGGGTGGTTGAGGAGATAGAACTAGGGCTAGGCCTTATAAATTAGTAATCATGTCAGAAAAGTCGGGCCATGAATCGGGATCAGGCCCGCAATTGCTTAGTAGGCGGCCGTCACGAAGTGCCGCCACCACCACCTTCTCCATGGAGGTCTTTGACAACGAGGTGGTGCCGGCTTCACTTGGAACCATCACTCCCATCCTCCGTGTGGCCACCGAGATTGAGAATGAGCGTCCTCGTGTCGCTTACCTTTGTAAGTACTATATATATATATATATATATATATATATATATATATATATATATATATTTATTTGTTTCATTCACTAAATAATTCAAACACAACCATTTGTTCAATTACCCATTGTTTCGTATAATTTTACTAAATTACTATTTTTTAAAAAAATAAAAAATTGAACAGTCAATCTTCTTCTGAAAATTGTTTTATGAAAATTTAATTTAAAAGAACTTATAACATTTTTCTGAAAATAATCTTCTAATTTTTAAATTCCTAATAATTATTTTCAGATGATTAAACCTAAGAGGCCCTTAAGTATTTATTGAGAAGGGTGGAGTTTTTTTTTTTTTTTTTAATAACATTATTCTAATGCATTAGTAATTTGTGTTATTAAGTGATTTATTAATGTGATTTTAATTTAAATGTATGGAAAGGTCGGTTTTATGCGTTTGAGAAAGCACATAGATTGGATCCAAACTCGAGCGGTCGTGGTGTGAGACAGTTTAAGACAGCTCTCCTCCAACGATTAGAGCGGGTACATAACTACTTATACTTTTCATTTACTCATCTGTTTTGAAATTCATCTTTAACTTTTCATATATGAATGAGTTCAGACATTTGGACATTACCAAATCACTTAGTTGATATATCCTCATCTTTCCAAACAAGTGTTTATGCCATATATAAGAAAATAAAAATGTGAACTTATATATATATATTTTCTCTCCAAAAAGTTGAATGAATTTAATAAAAATGTGAACTTATATATATATATTCTCTCTCCAAAAAGTTGAATGAATTTAAAATCTCGTTCTTTAATTTACATATTTTCTTAGATGCAAAAATTTTAAGTGACTAAAAATGTATATGTTACGTATGAAAATGAAAAAGGCAAAATCTCATCACATACAAACATTTTTTTTTTCTTTTACTTACACTAATGTAGTCCGATTTACGTGTTCACTTATTTGTTAGTGGATGCGAAGGTTCGAATGCTTTTGTTAGATAACAATGGAGTCTGGCTTCAAACATTCACATCCACTAAGATCATATTATCATTAAGAAATAATATGTCAAAAATAAAAAATAAATAATAATAATAATAATAATAATAATGAATACTCTTACTTAATTTATAGTTATGCATTACCCAGTAAATTAATTAATAGAACTCCCAGCTCCCAGAATGAGTATACTCGTGTTCAAGTCATTCCTCCCCAAATTTATCAAGAAAAAATAAATAAAAATAATGATCTCTATGTCATATTTTTGACTTCTAAATAGTAACAATGCCTGACCAAAATTAATGCTCACTGCCAAGGCCATCTAAACATTTAGACGGAAGCATCTAACCATATAGATGGTCCCCATATCTGATCTAAACATTTAGATAGCCCCATTTAATCATTTAAATCATACCCAAATCCCATGTGATTGTTTAGATCACTTCCCGATCATACTTCAATGCAATTCCTGTAGACATCATTTAACATACGACCATTGTATTGAATCGTCAAAATAACATCTAGTATTTATCATTCACCATCAAATCTCCATTTAAACATTCATACATCCTTGAAATGATAAAATTGTGCTCAAAAGAACAGGATTACAATTCAAGTCCTCCGTGGCCACAAATACAACTACTTTTCTTGAAGCCGACAAAATAATAAGGTCATTACATGTTTTCAAATAACCAAAAGAATGCCTTTATGAAAGATACAAAAGGGGTCATTAAAAATATAACTAAGCTTGTGGGGGTGTCTCTTTTATGACATCCTTTCCATTTCCTGAAAATGTTATATATAGAGTAAGCGCGACGATTCAATAGAGATAGTCTAAAATAAACCTCTTATAATCCTGTGAATCACACCCAAAACATATATAGGATAACAAAGAGAAAGGGATCATGTAATGGGAAAAAGATATCATACATAAAACATTGAATTCCAAACCTTTCGATTATGAAATGAATGCCATGAAGTGCACTCTTCCCATTTCCAAAACCATTTCTGTCATAATACAACCCACACCGAAAATTT